>NC_088703.1:10997378-12310235 GCF_028017835.1 Emys orbicularis | reverse complement strand
GGGTCTTGTGTTTAGTGACGGATTTTGCTAGCCTCAGAGGCTCACTGTGACCCTCCGCATAGCCCTTCTCTCTCTAGAGGCAAGGGTCACAGTCTACTGAGCCATTTTCATCATAAACTTTTTTTCATTATCTATCTATCTATCTATCTATCTATCTATCTATCTATCTATCTATCTATCTATCTATCTATCTATCTCACCCTCGCATACCATGTCAGGCTATTGATGCACTTTGTCCTGTCTCATACCTCAATTTTTCTCCTAACGTTGGCTTTCATAGTGCTGAAGGGCAAGTTACAGCAAATTAAATTTGGGCTTTGATCTTCTGACACCTCACTTTTAACTGCTCAGTAACTATATTTACACTCCACAGAAAAGTGTCCTTAGTCACTTTCAGCTGAATTTTGTAAATGACTGATTTTATTGTAATGTTTGTGATCTCCAGGAGAAAATGAGAATTCTAGGATAGGTTTGTGAACAGTGCCATTCAAACAGAAGTAGGCTCTGTTTGAAACAAAGAGCCATCACTGTGTTCATCTCACTGTCCTTCAAAAAAATCAATTTTTATTCAAATGGTGAACACACCCAGCAAGTTTATTTCAGCATAAGCTTTCGTGGGCTGCAGCTCACTTCTTCAGATACACACTAACACGGCTGCTACTTTGACACCCAGCAAGGGGATTCACGTATTTAGTTATTTTTCTTGCTCGAAGTAGTGCACTAAGAATAGCGGTGTTGACACAGTGCCAGAGGTGGAGGTTCTGGCTCCCCACCCAAGTCCACCTCTACCCGAAGCCCTGGGTACTTGGTCAGTTAGCCCAAGCCTATGTCAGTGACTGCTGCCACCATACAGCAATGTTTACGCAGAAGCTCGAGAAGTGCTGTTGTGTATACAGGTTTCAGAGTAGCAGCCGTGTTAGTCTGTATCCGCAAAAAGAACAGGAGCACTTGTGGCACCTTAGAGACTAACAAATGTATTAGAGCATAAGCTTTCGTGGGCTACAGCCCACTTCTTCGGATGCATATAGACTGGAACATATATTGAGGAGATATATATACACACATACAGAGAGCATGAACAGGTGGGAGTTGTCTTACCAACTCTGAGAGGCAAATTAAGTAAGAGAAAAAAACTTTTGAAGTGATAATCAAGATAGCTCAGTACAGACAGTTTGATAAGAAGTGTGAGAATACTATCTTACAACAGAAAAACTTCAAAAACAGACTCCAACGAGAGACTGCTGAGCTAGAATTGATATGCAAACTAGATACAATCAACTCAGGATTGAATAAGGACTGGGAATGGCTGAGCCATTACAAACATTGAATCTATCTCCCCTTGTAAGTATTCTCACACTTCTTATCTCCTCAATATATGTTCCACTCTATATGCATCCAAAGAAGTGGGCTGTAGCCCACAAAAGCTTATGCTCTAATAAATTTGTTAGTCTCTAAGGTGCCACAAGTACTCCTGTTCTTGTTGTGTATACAGACACTCAAGCTGAGAATCGCATCTCCCAGCTGCTGTGTACACATGCCCTGGATGTCACAAAGAAAGTTTATGAAATGAAAAAAAAATAGATAAAACCTCTGTAATGGAAAGCATATTATTTTTGACCTTAGTGTTCTCCCTCCCTGCTCTTTCAGCCGACAAATATCTCTTAGTGCCTGGGGATCCTATTTTTCGTTATACTTGCCATTGATTTTGCACCTTCACCTTTCAAGAGAGTGGGGCTCATTTTCAGAGTTATTGAGCGCATCCAGCTCCCAATTAAATCAATAGAAGACACTGTTTATCTGCATAGGCGACTGGTAACTGCTGAAAGTGCGGGGGAGAGAGGCGAACAATGGCAACTCCCTCCCTTGCCACCACAGCCACTGTAAACTTCCTGGTGATTGCCAAGGCACCTCCAGGAACATGCTCTTCGCCGATGTTGCCCACCGTTATGGCCGGCCCTGCCAGGGTCAGCCATAGGGAAAATGGCGCCGTGGGCAAACTTGTATTTTGGCGTTCTGGCCGCCGCTGACTCTCCTAGTCCCCCACATTGCCCCCACTGCCTCTTCCAGACCCCCACCCATCACCCTGTCCCCCATTACCTCCCCTAGTCATCCCCCCATCCCCCCTGCATCCCACTCCATCCCACAGCCCCGACCCATCACCCAATTGGCCCTGGCCCCCAACTGCCTCCACAGGCTCCCCACCCACTCCCTCCATCACCCCTGGGCCCCACTGCTTCCCCCAGCCGCAACTCTGCTGTCGCCCCTGAAAATCAGGCCATGTCTACACTACCAGACTGTGAGTTCAAGTTATAGTCAATAAAGTGCCTGTGATAATGGGTGGCTGGGAGATGGGTATTTATAAACAGGAGTCAGTGGGGTGTGGGGTGGTTCTCCAGTTTTATGCAAGCCCAGGGCCTCTCCTTTGTTAAGTTCTCGAACATAAGATGCTGAGCTGTTACTAGATCTGGCCAATGGATCAGGTGTGGTTTGTAGGAAAGTATACAAATGAGAAGAATGGCAGCCGATGATTGTTAAGCTCTGCAGCTCCTTGAGTAAGTTGATGTAATATGTGTTCACCGATTGGTAACTGAAATCACAATGTTCTTTTGCAGGCCAACTCAAGAGTGAAAACAGTAAGTTCTGTTTGATTTCACAACTGGATTTCCCTTCAGAAGAATAGTTCTTAAATAAGAAAAAAGATCCTTCATTTCACTGTCTATCCTGGGAGAGTTCTTTAGCCATTAGGTTTTTTAAAACCCTGTAACAGAACTGTTGAGGACTTCGTTTCATAGAAGGTTACTTAATTAGCCTAGAACTTTTGTACTTATTTTTTCCTTTGGTCTAAACTGATTTTAAGTGCCTTACACGAGGATGCATTTCTATGGTGTACAGCCAATATATATGCTGCCATTTCCTCTTCCTTCTGGCCCTGGTTAACGGGCGTGGGCAGGAAAAAGGGGACACGGCTCTATTCCTACTACCTCCCATCTGCAGTACCCATGGGATCTGTTGGTAATGAGAATAGTTTAAAGCATCCTTCAGGCTGCTGTTTCCTGCAAGGTGGAAACATCTCAATGAAGAGCCAGCTCAAAATGGGAGGGAAAGACGACAGCAGAAGCTTTCTTCACACCCTACCCTGAGCATCCTTGAGTGGTCTTTCGCCACAAAACATTTTAACACTTTATCTCACATTGTAATGTTTTCAACGTCTTTCCCCTTTAATCTTGCTATCTATCTCCCTGTCTCTGTTTTAGTCCTCTCATCCTATGAGATAATATAATGATGAATGCAGTGTAACATTCGAGATAGAATTATTGTTAAGGCTTTTTTCATTATCTATCTATCTATCTATCTAGCTATCTAGCTATCTCTCTCACCCTCGCATACCATGTCAGACTATTGATGCACTTTGTCCTGTCTCATACCTCAATTTTTTTCTTAATGTTGGCTTTCATAGTGCTGAAGGGCAAGTTACATCAAGTTAAATTTGGGCTTTGATCTTCTGACACCTCACTTTTAACTGCTCAGTGACTATATTTACACTCCACAGAAAAGTGTCCTTAGTCACTTTCAGCTGAATTTTGTAAATGACTGATTTTATTGTAATGTTTGTGATCTCCAGGAGAAAATGAGAATTCTAGGATAGGTTTGTGAACAGTGCCATTCACACAGAAGTAGGCTCTGTTTGAAACAAAGAGCCATCACTGTGTTCATCTCACTGTCCTTCAAAACAGTGAAGTTCAGCTCACTGTTATTCAAATGGTGAACACACCCAGCAAGGGGATTCACGTATTGAGTTATTTTTCTTGCTCGAAGTAGTGCACTAAGAATAGCAGTGTTGACACAGTGCCAGAGGTGGAGGTTCTGGCTCCCCACCCAAGTCCAGCTCTACCCGAAGCCCTGGGTACTTACTTGGTTAGTCAGCCCAATCTTGTGTCAGTGACTGCTGCCACCCTACTGCAATGTTTAAGCAGAAGCTCGAGAAGTGCTGTTGTGTATACAGACACTCAAGCTGAGAATCGCATCTCCCAGCTGCTGTGTACACGTGCCCTGGATGTCACAAAGAAAGTTTATGAAATGAAAAAAAAATAGATAAAACCTCTGTAATGGAAAGCATATTATTATTGACCTTAGTGTTCTCCCTCCCTGCTCTTTCAGCCGACAAATATCTCTTAGTGCCTGGGGATCCTATTTTTTGTTATACTTGCCATTGATTTTGCACCTTCATCTTTCAATACCCATCACTGTGTTCATCTCGCTGTCCTTCAAAACAGTGAAGTTCATCTGACTGTTATTCAAATGGTGAACACACCCAGCAAGGGGATTCACGTATTGAGTTATTTTTCTTGCTTGAAGTAGTGCACTAAGAATAGCAGTGTTGACACAGTGCCAGAGGTGGAGGTTCTGGCTCCCCACCCAAGTCCAACTCTACCCAAAGCCCTGGGTACTTATTTGGTCAGTTAGTCCAAGCCTATGTCAGTGACTGCTGCCACCATACTGCAATGTTTAAGCAGAAGCTCGAGAAGTGCTGTTGTGTTTACATACACTCAAACTGAGAATCGCATCTTCCTGCTTCTGTGTAGACATGACCTGGATGTCCCAAAGAAAGTTTAGCAGTGCAAATAATTTGTCCATTAGTGTAAATTAGGATGCTACAGTGCATATTACATACTTTAACACTCGTGTTTTAAATCTGTTTTCATTTTTCAGAGGAGCTACAGCACGAGAACGGTAGGTTAACTTTGATTTTTTTAGTTTAGTGTTAATCAGACTGATCGCAAATTGCTTTTATTTTGTTGGTATCAAAATAGTTCCTTCGAGAGACTCCTTGTTCAAGCCATTGTCGATAAGGTGCCTGTGATACTGGGTGGCTGGGAGATGTGCATTTATAAACTGATTTTCACAGGAGCTATTTTTGTTTCTATAATGGACCATTTAGCCCCTGTGGTGAATGCTTAAATATTGATTTTCTTTTTCAGTAAAATTGCAGGAAAAATGGGATTGTCTCGTGGTTTCACACAAACAAATTAAATGAAATAAATAAAGTTATAAATAAATAAAATGAAAAAAAAATAGATAAACCCTCTGTAATGGAAAGCATATTATTTTTGACCTTAGTGTTCTCCCTCCCTGCTCTTTCAGCCGACAAATGTCTCTTATTGCCTGTGGATCCCATTTTTTGTTATACTTGCCATTGATTTTGCACCTCCACCTTCGAAGAGCATGGGCCTGATTTTCAGAGTTGTTGAGTGCACCCAGCTCCCAATTAAGTCAACAGGAGACACTAGTTCTCTGCATAGGTGACTGGTAACTGCTGAGAGTGTGGGGGGAGGGGCAAACAATGGCAACTCCCTCCCTCGCCACCACAACCACTGTAAACTTTCTCGTGATTGCCAAGGCACCTTCAGCAACACCCTCTTCACCCATGTCACCCACCCTTAAGGCCAGCCCTGGCAGGGTCAGCCATAGGGAAAATGGCGCCTGGGCAAACTTTTATTTTGGGATGCTACGGTGTATATTACATATTGAAAGACTTGTATTATTTTATTTTCATTGTGAAAATATCTGTCTATCTGAGTATCTTGCCCTCCCTTACTATGTCAGGACATTAGTCTCATGCCTCAAACATTTGCCTTAATATTGGATTTCATAGTGCTGCAGGCAAGTTAACAGGTGTGTTGTGAGCAAGACACGAGAAGTCATTCTTCCGCTCTACTCTGCACTGGTTAGTCCTCAACTGGAGTATTGTGTACAGTTCTGGGCACCGCATTCCAAGAAAGATGTGGAGAAATTGGAGAGGGTCCAGAGAAGAGCAACAAGAATGATTAAAGGTCTTGAGAACATGACCTATGAAGGAAGGCTGAAAGAATGGGGTTTGTTTAGTTTGGAAAAGAGAAGACTGAGAGGGGACATGATAGCAGTTTTCGGGTATCTAAAAGAGTGTCATAAGGAGGAGGGAGAAAACTTGTTCACCTTAGCCTCTAAGGATAGAACAAGAAGCAATGGGCTTAAACTGCAGCAAGGGAGGTTTAGGTTGGACAGTAGGAAAAAGTTCCTAACTGTCAGGGTGGTTAAACACTGGAATAAACTGCCTAGGGAGGTTGTGGAATCTCCATCTCTGGAGATATTTAAGAGTAGGTTAGATAAATGTCTATCAGGGATGGTCTAGACAGTATTTGGTCCTGCCATGAGGGCAGGGGACTGGACTCGATGACCTCTCGAGGTCCCTTCCAGTCCTAGAATCTATGAATAAGTTACCTCAAGTTAAATTTGGGCTTTGATCTCCTAATAGCTCTTTTTTACTGCTTAGTAACTTGACAGAAAAGTGCTTTTAGTCACTTTCACCTGCATTTTGTAACATAGAATCATAGAATTATAGGCCTGGAAAAGACTTTGAGAGGTCTTCTAGTCCATCTCTCTGCACTCCAGGCAGGACAAAGTATTATCTCAACCATCCCTGGTAGGTGTTTGTCTAACTTGCTCTTAAAAATCTCCAGTGATGGAGATTCCACAACCTCCCTAGGCAATTTATTTCAGTGCTTAAATATCCTAACAGTTTGGAAGTTTTTCATAGTGTCCTACCTAAACCATCCTTGCTGCAAAGTAAGCCCCTTGCTGCTTACCCTATCCTCAGAGGTTCGGGAGAACATTTTTTCCCCCTCCTCCTTATGACAACCTTTAATGTACTTGAAAACTATCCTTTCCCCACTCAGTCTCTCTTCTCCAGACTAAATAAACCCATCTTTTTTCAGTCTTCCCTCATAGGGCATGTTTTCTAGACCTTTAATCATTTTTGTTGCTCTTCTTTGGACTTTCTCCTATTTATCCACATTGTTTTTCTGAAATATGGTGCCCAGAACTGGACACAATACTCCAGTTGAGGCCTATTCAGTGCCGAGTAAAGCAGAATAATTACTTCTTGTGTCTTGCTTACAACACTCCTGCTAATACATCCCACCATGTTGTGTGCTTTTTTTGCGAGAAGTTACATTGTTGACTCATATATGGCTTGTGATCCACATGATCCCCAGATCCCTTTCCCCAGTACTCCTTCCTAGGGAGTCATTTCCCATTTTGTATGTGTGCAACTCATTATTCATTCCTAAGTGGAGTACTTTGCATTTCTCTTTATTAAACTTCATCCTATTTACTTCAAGACCATTTCTCCATTTTATCCAGACCATTATGCAGTGTAATCCTATCCTCCAAAGCACTTGCAACCCCTCCCAGCTTGGTATCATCCTGAAACCTTATAAATGTACTCTCTATGCCATTATCTAAATTATTCATGAAGATATTGAACAGAACTGGACCCATAACTGATCCCTGCAGGACCCCACTTGATATGTCCTTCCAGCTTGACTGTGAACCACTGATCACTACTCTCTGGGAATGGTTTTCCAACCAGTTATGCACCCACCTTATAGTAGCTCCATATAGGTTTTATTTCCCTAGTTTGTTTATGAGAAGGTCCTGTGAGATGGTATCAAAATTCTTACTAAAGTCAAGATATACCACATCTACCATTTCCCTCCTATCCACAAGCCTTGTTACCATGGCAAAGAAAGCTATTTGGTGGGTTTGACAAGTTTGGGGAAAAGAATATTATGTTTACTTTGATTTTTTTCATTTAGTTTTAATCAGATAGAGTACAAATTACTTGTAGATTGTGGGTATCATTTTTGTTCCTGGTATAGACTGAGGGTTCGAGCCTATCAATATGGTGTCTATTGTAATAGGTGGCTGGGAGAAGGGCAATTGTCAACAGAAGTCAGTGGGGTGTGGGCTGAGTCTCCAGGTTTGTGAGAGCATGGGGTCTTTACTTCATTGTGGAATGCAAGATTCAGAGCTGTTCCTGAACCTAGATGATGGTTCAATTGTGGTTTATAAAAACAGAGAATGAATGAGAAAATTGGCAGCTGATGATTGGGGAGGTCTGCAGGGACAGCTCCTTCAGAGAAGTAAGGTCATACCTATTCACCCATGTCATAGGTTTCACCCCCACTCTGAACTTTAGAGTACAGATATGGAGACCTGCATGTGAACCCCTAAGCTGAATTACCAGCTTAGATCTGGTTTTGCTGCCACCACTCCCAAGTACTAACTCCCTTCCCTGGGTAGCCTTGAGAGACTTCTTCACCAATTTTCTGGTGAACACTGATCCAAACCATCCCCCCTCCTTTCCCCCACCAATTCCTGGTAAATCCAGATCCAATCCCCTTGGATCTTAACACAAGGAAAAATTAATCAGGTTCTTAAAAATAAGACTTTTAATTAAAGAAAAGAAAGGTAAAAGAAAACCCTCTGGGAGATAGCATACAAGCTGATCTCACAGACAACAGATTCAAAACACAGAGGATGTTCCCCTGGGCAAAAACTTAGTTACACAAAAAATACCCAATTTGATTATTCCCTAATGCCCAAGACAAGTTACAAAGAAAATAAACATAAACCTATTTATTCCCTTCACTAATACTCACTACTTGATAAAAGGCTGATTTCTGGAGCTTTCCCACTCGGGTCAAAACTGAAACTGATTCTAACAACAAAGAGACTCAATTCCCTCCTTCCCCTTGAACCATCTTGTTCCCCCATTGGTTCCTCTGGTCAGGTGTTAGCTAGGCTAGGTAAACTTCTTAACCCTTTACAGGTAAAAGAGGCATTAACCCTTAACTATCTAATCCCACTGTTCCTTTGCAGACCAACTCCAGAATGAATTTGGTAAATTCCCTTTTATTTCTCAGCTGCTACTATCCTTCAGAAGGATATTAATAAATTAAAAGAGATATTTCTCCATTTCATTGCCTTTGCTCAATCGAAGAAGAATGAATTACTCAGCATATGATTTTTTTTAATCCCATAACAGAACTGTGATGACTTTCTTTCACACCAAGTTGATTCATCACCTAGAATATTTTTATTTATTCTCTCGTTGGGCTAAAATTGAAGGACTGATTTTCAGAATCATTGTACAGTATGGACATTTTGTAATGCCATCCCTTCTCTTCTGTTCATTTTATCTTTGAGTGTTTGTCAGAGGTTAGCATAATTTTTCTATGGTATTAATTTTTCATGATGTAATTTTTTCATGATATGGTTTGTGTTAGGAATTGGGAACATCATTTTGAGTAGACAAAAATTATATTTATTTTAAACATTATATACCGCGGTTGAAAAATAGATCTTTGAATTTAAAACAGAATGTTTTCTTCCAGGTTCTCAGCCACATTGCAGCTTCTTCATGCTGCTATGAGTACACAAACTTCCACAAAAATAATGCATCTGAGATCTGTCCAGTTTTGGGCCCCACACCACAAGAAGGATGTGGAAAAATTGGAAAGAGTCCAGTGGAGGGCAACAAAAATGATTAGGGGACTAGAGCACATGAGTTATGAGGAGAGGCTGAGGGAACTAGGATTATTTAGTCTGCAGAAGAGAAGAATGAGGGGGGATTTGATAGCTGCTTTCAACTGCCTGAAAGGAGGTTCCAAAGAGGATGGATCTAGACTGTTCTCAGTGGTACCAGATGACTGAACAAGGAGTAATGGTCTCAAGTTGCAGTGGGGGAGGTTTAGGTTGGATATTAGGAAAAAACTTTTTCACTAGGAGGGTGGTGAAGCACTGGAATGGGTTACCTAGGGAGGTGGTGGAATCTCCTTCCTTAGAGGTTTTTAAGGTAAGGCTTGACAAAGCCCTGGCTGGGATGATTAGTTGGGGATTGGTCCTGCTTTGAGTTTATGGCTCAAGTTAGCTTATGGCTAATTTATCCTATGGCCTAATTTGCCTAAGCTAAATATTTTACGGGTCTAAGCCTGTAGTTTTCTTGCATTTCAGCTCAAAACCTTATGATATTCTTAACCCGTTACTTATCAAACATATTAGTCTCTTATAATAGGTTAATTTATTAACTACAAGCTATACCAAGCAGTGAATAGGGAGCCTGACACTTAACTCAGGCCTTGTGAATCCCACAGGGTGGCTAGCTGCCTAAAAGTTACATGCTGCTGTAAGGGGACAGGGCGCACCTTACCAAAATGGAGTAGATTTGTAAGACTGGCCTCTCCCCATAACAGGAGAGGGGCCAAAAACGAGTTGGGATCCTGGGACTGATAGGGTCTCTGGCCAATCAGAGAGTTTCTGATCAGGGTCAATGGTCTGTAGCCAGTACCCCAAGTCAGTCTGATTCACCCAGCTGCCTAGTTGATCAGAGAGCCAAGCTCAGATACCGGTCTCCATGAGTTCTGGGGAAGGAGACAGTGAACACAGCTCCAGGGGAGAGGAGTTGGGGGTGGGGGTAGGGGGAGAAGAACTGTGAGAGACCCAGGGTAGCTGCAAAGTGACCCAGAAACACATGTGGGCGCCAACACCGGGGCAGTTGTCACTGCAGAGAGCAGAAAACTGTCTCTGATGCTGGGACAGACTCAGCCAGATACATGGAGAGGAATGAACCCAGCACCAGAGATGGGGCAGCAGGGAGGATTTGGGGGATCAGGGCCTCACTGTAAGGGAGTGGGAGAGACACAGCCATGGGGAGTTAGTGGGGCAGCAGAGAGGGCTGATCTATGGGAGCCTATTAACTGCCCCTCATACTGTTCTGAGACCTGCAATGCAGGGAGCTGTGACTTCCCAGAGCTGGGGGTTCCTGGTAGCCCCTGAGCCAGGGAGAGGCAATGAGTCCTCAGAGTGATTGTAGCCGGGTCTGTGGAGGCTTGTCTGGTCCCGTCCTGAGGCAAGGCCCAGAGAAAAGTGGCCCCAGCTCGCAGAAGGCCAGGGAGTCTGGGGCTCAGAGGAGGACTTGTGTTTCTTTTCTCTGTTTCTCTCCTTTTCAGTTGACCCTTGGTTACAGGGCATAAGAGCAGACACTGCTGTGTTAATTTGTGTGGAACTCTGAGTGACACCATGTCAAGGCTAATTACCCACTCTGGCACTTTGAGTGTAGAAGGTGGGGGCCCGCAAGGATTTAAAAAATTATTACTCGCCACTCCAGGCTTATATTAATCTCCTAAGGTTACACCTTTTCTCTGACCTTGGATTGGTAGATGCTGCCACCACCCAAGTGCAGAACCCCTTTGAGAGCCCAGGAAGGTGCACTTAGGAATTTCTTCCCATGGGGTACCCTCAAGCCCTTTTACCCCCCCCCTGGGGAAGAGATGAGAAAGAGAAAAAAAAGGAAATCAGCTGTTGCCACCAGCTAATTTAACGACATGTACACAAACATCTTAAGACACAAAAATCCAATCCTGTTCTTAAAAAAGGTGGTTTTTTTAAATTATTTTTTTAAAGAAAGAAAATACATCTGGAACTCAGGCTATTGCTAGATTTTAAAAGAGCAACCACAAGGCTTAAGCACCAAGAATAGCTTTCTTGAGGTCCAGCTTAAAGGTTACAAGCAAAACAAAAGCATCTGGGATTAGCACAGAGGAATCCACAAGCCATAAAGAAATAAAAGGGATAAACCTAATTGCGTCTTCCTAGACATTTCCTGATCTACTTACATATCTGAGGTTTTTAACGAGTAGTTTCTAGGTATGATACTGATGATTTTTCATACCTGGCCCAAGCTTCTTACAGCATAGTTGCTGCCTTGTCTGCTTCTCCCCGGGTGAACAACAACAAACAGACAAAATGGGAGTTGTTTCAATTTTCAAAAGTTCTAGCCTTCCCATTGGCTCTTTTGGCCAGGTGCCCACTCACTTCCTTTTACCTATGAATGGCAGTGAGACTTTTTAACCCTTTACAGGTAGAACAATTAGAGAACAGCTACTAAGAGGGATTTTATAGCTATTGGCTGACTGGGTGTCCATAAAAGGGAGCTACCCTCCTCCCCCGCTTCATTTATCACACACCATAAACCAGTGTGTGGGGCATTACCCCCATAATGCCACCACCCCTCCCGTTCTGGGGCTATCAAATCAAGGAGCCAAGTTTCACCACCCACACAAGAAATTGTTACTGTTGAAAGTGTGTCATTTTGTATGTGTACATGCAGAGCAAACAGTTCAGTATGTTTCCAATCCCGGAGTAGGAAGTAGTGTAATGATTGCTTCAGTATACTGTATTTTACAATCTTTCAACTGCTTAGTATATTTTGAAAACTGCTAAAAAGTCCCCCCCCCCCATTTTTAGGCTGTTTCATTTGATTTGGTGTTGTATGTATGTGCCCTTCTTAACAGTCTAGTTAAAGACAAAGCTACTACCCTAGTACCCTGCTGGTGTAACCTTGCTAGGTAGATCAGTGGGAAGAAAGTCCCCTGGAGTTACTAGTGTCCCACCGCTTCCCACAGGCAGTGAACCACACCCAGCTTGTTCCTCTGGGTCATGCCAGGGGCAGTGAGAGATGGGCTGCTTCTCATCCCACCAGGATAATTTAGGGTGGAGAATGTTCCCATTTTACAATAGCCCTGTCCCTAACCCCCTTACCCTGTAGTGAACAGTATTCAACACCCAATTCATTTGTGGTCCTGAATCCTAGCTGCTCTCTCATTTGGGGTGTACAGCTGCACCCAAACAACCAAAATAAATAATAATAGTGGGGTCTGAATTGTTGTTAACAGAATGTCAGGTGGTGTGCATAAGGGGTGTGCATAAGGTGTGCGTGTGTGTGTGGGGGGTGATATAAGAAAAAAATAAAACCATACCATGCCCCAAAAAGAACGGGTTACATGAGGAGATGAGCTTGAGATGCAAGACAGACAAAGCAGTTCTTAGGCAGACCAAGACCCTGCTCAGGTTTCTAATCAGAGGAGTTCAGAAAAGGCCTCGTGCAGGCATGGTGTACTATGTCTGTCTGTGCATTCTGTGTATATTTTAACATCCTATTTTCAGAGCCAGGAAAACCTTTAATATGAGCCCCTTTTATTTCAAAAAAAGAACAGGAGTACTTGTGGCACCTTAGAGACTAATAAATTTATTAGAGCATAAGCTTTCATGGGCCTTATGCTCTAATAAATTTGTTAGTCTCTAGGGCGCCACAAGTACTCCTGTTCTTTTTGCGGATACAGACTAACACGGCTGCTACTCTGAAACCTTTTATTTCAATGTCTGTTGTTTCTCCCTCTGATTTCAGAATGGAGAAAGGCTCGCAATAAAACAGGTAACAGAATACACATTTATTCCAGCATTAAGAAATCATTGTGTGAATATAGCAACCAAACTAGAAACATGCCAGAAAATGCTGTTATCCTGAGAACAAATCCTGAGAGCCATGCCCAGTTTTTACACAGTCTCTACTTAGGCAAAATTGTCATGTATAGCAGGATCTGATGCTGACCTCAAACCAATTTCACACCAGTGTAACTTCATGGATCTGTGTGAAGTCACTCCTAATTTGCACAGATGTGAGATCAGAATCAGCCCTCAGTGAGAGTTAGATCTGGGTAAGGACTGAGGAAATGCTAAATCAGGGCATCAGGATTTGGAGCAGGGTAAAAGCACAGATGAGGTGGTGATTGTGATGGTACTCTATTAATCACACTAAGGAGAGTAATGATCCCAGGAGTGATGAAGGTGGGTAGTAGTGGCCAGGAGTCAAATGTGTGGGATCATGATGGCTTTTCATACTGAAGAAGACAGTGGTGAAGTTAGCTCTGGCAGTTGATTTGTGATTGTGGCTGATTATGGTGATGATGAAAAAAATGAACGCGACACTGAGTGATGATCATTAAGGGGATGGTGAAAGACACAGGGTGATTCATGACAGATGAGCCTATGAGATAGTAATTTGCATTTTTACTGTAATTTTCTTCTGATAATTTCAAACTCTTTCCAAATCTTAATCCAGCCAGATCTATCCCTCACTGAGGTTGGTATTGTACACAGTTTACAAGAGACTGCTCAATATATTTGAACAATCTCACTCAACAAGTCCGTGTCAAAGAGGGGAATAGAACTCAGGAGTCCTGATGCTCAATCTCTCACTCTAGCTTCTAGACAAGACATTATTTTCATTACTAAGATAGCCCATTGAAATATTTATTGTTCAATAATGAAGACAATAGGGAAGTACAGAGATCCCACGTAATAGATGCAATAATTTTCTTCTCTATGATCTGATTGTCTGTTTGGAGATTAATGTGTTTCCCAAGGCCCCAGTTCAGCATAATACTTAAACAAAGACTAAACTTTAAGCACACATAAGGGTGGCACCTCCTCATCTGAGCACATCTACTGGATCAGGCCACAAAAGCAGGTTAGGCAGGGGAGCACTTTGTGAATCTTGCTGGGGCCTGAGTGTGAGTTAGGTGTCAAGCTGCTAGGCAATGTCAGGACTTGCTTTAGGCACCTTGGGCACTTTAATTGTGGAAACCTAGGTGCTTAGGGAATTTAGATACCTACAGAGTCAGGCAACCAATTTGTGAATGCCAATGGCACCTAAAGATTGAACTTTTTTGCCTATATCCCCCTTGTGAATGCCACCAAATAATTCAGAATCACTTTCAGTTTTGTGTGAACCTCACACAACTCTCATAGATTTCAGTACAAGAAAAACATTGTCAAGCAGGCTTCAATCAGGCAAAACTCCCATCTGAGAAGGGAGTGCAGGATGGGGCCCACCCTGTAAACTTTCTCTTATCCCATCTCAAACTGACATTAGACCAGTGCTTTTGAAAACCCAATCTCTCTTTGCAGATAACATCACTCTTGATGCAGGAACAGCCCACCCCAATCTCTCCATTGCTGGGGATAAGAAGAATTTTAAACATGAAGCCCAACCTCGGCAAGTTCCACCAAATCCACAGAGGTTCGATTCAACTGTCTGTGTATTGGGGTCTGAAGGATTCTCCTCTGGAGAGCACTACTGGGAGGTGGATGTTGGGATCAGCACTGACTGGGATCTTGGTGTGGCCAGAAAATCCATACAGAGAAAAGGAAAACTGTCCTTGTCCCCTAAAGAGGGATTCTGGGCTCTGGGTCTGAGTGGGAGAGATTACTGGGCAAAAACTGATCCATGGACCCGGGTCATGGTGCAGAAAAAGCCCAAGAAAATTGGAGTTTACCTTAGTTACCAAGAGAAGCAGGTGACTTTTTTCAATGTAACTGACATATCTGTGTTGTTCACATTTAATGATTGTTCATTCTCAAGAGAAGTTTATCCATTCTTTAAAAATTCCCACAAAGAAACAATAATGAGAATTTCTTCAATTAAAGAAGAGGACTAAATTTAAAATGGCTGTTATGCTCAGTTTTGCTGACCAAACTAATCCCAAAGACCCCTGATGCATCATGGCACTCTTGACCAAACCGAACCAAAGTAAGAGAATGCTTTGCAGCTAGATGAAAGGCAAAGTGGAAAATCATTGCCTGTGAAATTATAGTTACATGCATTGCTAATGCTACAGGGGTGGCTTCCCATGTAGCAGATGCAACTTTACTGGAATCCATAAAACTGAACTATCACAAACTGAGCTATTAACTAGGAATGAACTTTTTTTTATTACTAACTACTAGTTTATCTGGATAAGGCATATTAGTAGCTAAGAGTAAGGAAATAATATTGTGTATTATACAGATGTATCTGTGCTAGACTGTATAACCAATCTTCAAGTCAGGTATAAATACAGGTGAGGGATGTGTCTTCAGAATGGGCTGGCAATGATTGACTTTTCCTTTCTGTATTATGCTGTGTAATCTTTGATTAATAATTTTTCTTAATAAATGTTGATGGACCCTAGTTATTTGGCATCTCATATTATTAATTTATACTGAGCCTGTAACAATTTATACTGATGTATCTTTGTGTGTAAAATAAAAGAGGTTTGTGGTGCCATCTTATCTGTATGCTTTCCATAAAATTAGTGTCCAACCTCTTAGGAATTACTGATATCTGCATACCATTTTAAGAACATGATGTTTCTGACACAGAATGTCAGGATTTTACTGAGGAAAATGCAGCACTGTTTCATACCATGAGGACAATTTGAAGCAGCATGCTTTTGCAGCAAAGCCACTGTTAGCAAAATCAGCATCTGTGAGGCAGTGGATCAGAGATAAGACTGCTTCTTCCCCCAATTTTTAATAAGTACAAGTGAAAGTTATATTAAATTTTGTAAAGGAATAAACACTTTAAAAGACATGCCTATATGAAGACAGAGCCCTTTACTTAACATTTTTACGTGTGTTTTTAAAAAAAAGAGAGTATGCAGAAACCCCCCTGAGTTAAAACCACAGAACCTTAGTTACAGCTGGTTTATATTCCCCTCATTCTGTAATCCAGTGGATCAGAGAGAAGTTTATTTTCCTCCCCACTTTTTAACAAATCCATGTGAAAGTTATAGTTAGCAAAAACAGTGTCTGTGAAGTATCAGGGGGTAGCCGTGTTAGTCTGTATCTACAAAAACAACAAGGAGTCTGGTGGCACCTTAAAGACTAACAGATTTATTTGGGCATAAGCTTTTGTGAGTAAAAACCTCACTTCTTCGGATGCATAGAGTGAAAGTTACAGATGCAGGCATTATATACTGACACATGGAGAGAAGGGAGTTACTTCGCAAGTGGAGAACCAGTGTTGACAGGGCCAATTCAATCAGGGTGGATGTAGTCCACTCCCAATAATAGATGAGGAGGTGTCAATTCCAGGAGAGGAAAAGCTGCTTCTGTAATGAGCCAGCCACTCCCAGTCCCTATTCAAGCCCAGATTAATGGTGTTAAATTTGCAAATGAATTTTAGTTCTGCTGTTTCTCTTTGAAGTCTGTTTCTGAAGTTTTTTTGTTCAATGATAGTGACTTTTAAATCTGTAATAGAATGACCAGGGAGATTGAAGTGTCTGTGAGGCAGTGGATAAGAGATAAGAAGGCTGCTTCTTTGCTCACTTTTTAACAAATACAAGTGAAAGTTTTGTAAAGGAATAAACACTTTAAAAGACAAACCTATATGAAGCTACATCCCTTTATTTAACATTTTTACAGGTGTGTTTCAATAAAATAGAGCATGCAGAAACACCCCAGGTTTAAAACCACAGGTCCTTAGTAACAGCCAGTTTATATTCCCCTTATTCTGTAAATCAGTGGATCGGAGAGAAGAAGTTTGTTTCTTCCTCCCACTTTTTAACAAATACAAGTGAAAGTTATATTAAGTTTTGTAAAGGAATAAACACTTTTAAAGACAAACCTATATGAAGACAGAGCCCTTTATTAACACTTTTACATGTGTGTTTCAATAAAAAAAATGAGTATGCAGAAACACACCAGAGTTAAAACCACAGAACCTTAGTAACAGCTGGTTTATATTCCCCTTATTCTGTAATCCAGTGGATCAGAGAGAAGTTTATTTTCCTCCCCCCCCTTTTTTTCCAAATTCATGTGAAAGTTATATTAAGCTTTCATTTTCTTAGGACTTTTAGATTTAAGTATGAATTTTTCTGTTGCACGATCAGAATGTCCTTGTTTTTAAATGTTTGCAGCCCGTGTGCTGAGACACAGGTACAAGCTCCTGTGTTTGTTTTGGGTCCATAGATTTTATTAAAATAATACATCACAGTCTGGAGCTGTGGCTTTCTCTACATTTTAAAAACAGATAGGACTATTATACTCGTTCATTAGCTCGTTCGTTTATAAGCTGACCCCCCCCCCCCCAAAATGGTTAGGTAAAAATAGCAAAAACTGTATGACCCTTTCATAAACCGACCCTATATTTCACGGGTTGGCAAACTTTGGCTCCCAGCCATCAGGGTAAGCAGCTGGCGGGTCGGGACATTTTGTTTACTTGGAGTGTCTGCAGGCATGGAGCCCCTCAGCTCCCTGTGGCGGCGGTTCGCCGCGTTCCCAGACAATGGAGCTGTGGGAAGTGGCTGGGAACGGTGAACCACGGCTACAGGGAGCTGAGGGGCTCCGTGCCTACAGACGCTCCAGGTAAACAAAAAGACAATGTGTTAGATATTCAATTCAATGATTCCATACAGTTTTAAATCATCAAATTTTGGTGTAGACCAATTTATAAGCCAATCCCCGCTCTTTGATGCGTCACTTTTTTACCAAAAATATTCGGCTTATGAACGAGTATATACGGTAATTAGGCTAGCTAGCGATCCATGCACTATAGTCTGCCTTAGCAATGCCCTTCAGTTTGCTGGGTTTTTTACACAGACTTCTTTCCTAACTTTTTAAATGCTTTTAAAGTTTTAACAAATGGTGAGATTACATTGAAAGACACTTTGTGAAAATTATAACAAGTATTTTATTCCATTTACTGATTGTAAAAGCCAAAAACCATCGCTTTGTGACTGCATGAAGCTCAGAGATAGCCTATCTGAAGAACACCCCACCCCTCAACTTTTCCTCCATACTTTTAACACTTGCTAAACATGCAGTGTTTCATTATATAAAGGGTTTTTTAACATGTAACATGAAAATAAAGGTTTTTTAAACATTTAACAGCATTGACTGAGATGTAACATAACATGACCTTTTTAAAGGATATTCTGTATGCAGTGAGGCCTATTTGAAGCATTATCTTTGTTTGCTTTTTTAAAGTTTAACATGAAAAAGCAGTATTGACTGAGCTGTAATAAAACAAGGCCACTCTTAAGGAAGCAAGAAGTATAACTTAGAGAATTTTTTCACTTGACCAGAGCTCGGAGAGCCGGGAAGCGATACACACTCTAACAAGAGTGATCAGTTAAGATGAGCTATTACCAGCAGGAGAGAAAAAAACTTTTTGTAGTGGTAAGCAAAATGGCCCATTTGCAGCAGTTGACAAGAAGTTGTGAGGAACAGTGTGTGTGTGGGGGGGTGTCCATTTATTTGTGTCCATTTATTCTTTTACGTAGAGACTGTCCGGTTTGGCCAATCTACATGGCAGAGGGGCATTGCTGACTCTGTCAATCTGTTTCTTCACTTCAGCAGGTGGGTATTGTAGTTGATATTGATGTATTGATATCAAGCGTTCTTACAACTACAATACCCACCTGCTGAAGTGAAGAAACAGATTGACAGAGCCAGAAGAGTACCCAGAAGTCACCTACTACAGGACAGACCCAACAAAGAAAGTAACAGAACGCCAATAGCTGTCACCTTCAGCCCCCAACTAAAACCTCTCCAGTGCATCATCAAGGATCTACAACCTATCCTTAAGGACGATCCATCACTCTCACAGATCTTGGGAGACAGGCCAGTCCTTGCTTACAGACAGCCCCCCAACCTGAAGCAAATTCTGACCAGCAACCACAGACCACACAACAAAAACACTAACCCAGGAACCTATCCTTGCAACAAAGCCCGTTGCCAACTCTGTCCACATATCTATTCAGGGGACACCATCATAGGACCTAATCACATCAGCCACACTATCAGAGGCTCATTCACCTGCACATCTACCAATGTGATATATGCCATCATGTGCCAACAATACCCCTCTGCCATGTACATTGGCCAAACCAGACAGTCTCTACGTAAGACATCAAGAATGATAACATTCAAAAACCAGTCGGAGAACACTTCAATCTCCCTGGTCACTCAATTACAGACCTAAAAGTCACAATATTACAACAAAAAAAACTTCAAAAACAGACTCCAACGAGAGACTGCTGAATTGGAATTAATTTGCAAAATGGACACCATTAAATTAGGCTTAAATAAAGCCTGGGAGTGGATGGGTCATTACACAAAGTAAAACTATTTCCCTATGTTTATTTCCCCCCCACACACACTGTTCCTCACAACTTCTTGTCAACTGCTGCAAATGGACCATTTTGTTTACCACTACAAAAAGTTTTTTTCTCTCCTGCTGGTAATAGCTCACCTTAACTGATCACTGTCGATAGAGTGTGTATGGTAACACCCATTGTTTCATGTTCTCTGTGTATATATATATCTTCCTACTGTCTTTTCCACTGCATGCATCCAATGATGTGGGCTCTTTCCACAGGGAGGAAGTCCCAAGTGCTCCTTCCTGGGTTCAAAGGGGTTTTTGGGTGTTTTTTTTTTTGCATTTGGGTGGTGGCAGCGTTTACCAAGCCAAGGTCAGAGAGAAGCTGTAACCTTGGGAGTTTAATACAACCCTGGAGTGGCAAGTAATAATTTTTAAAATCCTTGCGGGCCCCACTTCTGCACTCAGAGTGACAGAGTTGGGATTTAGTCTTGAAGCCACACATCACTGAATGTTATTTAGCCACATCTCTGGACCAGACACGCCAAACCCATGAAAAAAAAACACAGAAATCAGACTTATTTTTGGCTTAATTGGCTTGTGAGTTGCTTGTTGGCTAGTTTTTGGCTTGTAGCTTGCTTGGCTTGTAGCTTGTTGCTTATTGTAGCTTGTTGCTTCTTTTTTTTTATCAGCTCCCAGCAAGCAGGGGCAAGGGGCAAGCGGGGGAGAGAGTCAGAGGTGTACAGCGGACCCACCACAGTCCCAGACTGCACACCGGGGGGACTAGTCACATAGAGTGTTGGGGTTCTTAGGGATTGGCTTGCTTTGGCGTTTTGAAATGGGATTAGCTTGATTTTTGGCTTATTGTGAAAGTCTGGGTGCTTATTTACTGCTTGAAAGTTGGGAACTGTGCTCTGGACCCACCTTATAACCTTCAGCCAGTGATTAGAGGTGGGAAACCCAAGTTCAAATCCTTGCTCCACCTCAGGCAGAGGGTGAGAACTGGGTCTCCCCCATCCTGGGTGAGTGCTGTAACCACTGGGCTAAAGGTTACAAGGCAGGTTGTCTTCCTCCCCAGCAATTTTATGTGGAGCTAACTGGTGCTTTTCTTGTGAGATACAGCTTAGGCACCTGACCCCACAACATAGTTCATGGCTGAGAATCCCAAGTGAAGATAGAGACATCCCTCCAGCCCAGACTTAGGTGCTGAACTCCCTGAGAGGGCAGGGCTTAGCATTTCCCATTCGCTAAATTATGAGGCACCCTGCCTCATGCACTGGCTTTTGTGGAGCCCAATGTTAGGCTCCTATCTCTCCACCATGTAGGGTAGCATCATTGTTGGAGGTCTGAGGAGCATGCAAGAAACAATGATCACATTTAATCAGATGTTCCTTTATTTAAAGTCTTCCCAAATAGAAAACCCCAATTAATATGACAGTCTCATACATCACAATGATTAGAAAAAAACAAAGTGTCCAGCACCAGTATTTCCAATTCTTTCATACTCACATGGAATCCTGAAGATGAGTGAAGGTGTTCAGCTCCTGTTGAGGGTCAGGAAATGACAACCTCCAGGAAACAATGACCTCCAGCCATCTGCCAGGCCCTATTCATAATAAGTTATGCATATGCCCACCAACTGTCAGGTCAGTTACATACACATGAGGGTTGAACCCCTCATGTCCATCTTTGGGAGTGTCACCGCAATATTGTCGGGAGGCTCTTCACCTGATAGGATAGTTCTTCTTTTAACTTCTTAATGTTTATGTCTCCTTATCACCATAGTAATATACCTTAAGGAAGTCTCTAACATTTCACCACAGCTACCAGCAGTCGTTTCTGTTAAACTCTCATACAATTATTATCCAAACTCAGTGGTTATTTTTCAAAACATTGCCATACAAACATAAACACAAGCTTAACAATTTTATTATTAACTTACCTGTGCCAATTTATCTTTATACTATGTCAAATTTATCCTATAGCCTAAGGCCTAATTTGGCTAAGCTAAATATTTTACAAGCCTAAGCTAGGGTTACCATCCGTCTGGGTTTCCCCGGACATGTCCGGCTTTTTCAGGTTTAATTGGCCGACCAGGGGGGATTTCTAATAAAGTAGAAATGTCTGGGATTTCCCCCTTTCCCTCATGCAGAGTGTGGCGTGGCTGATTGGACGGCTGGGCCAGATTGAAAGCCGCTCGCAGCCACTGGGGCCTCTAGCAGCCAGAGTCCCTCTCCCTCCCCCGCTCCCTCCTCCCCCGCAGAGCAGCGCCTTATTTGTTTGGCTGAACATGGAGCCCGCAGCTCTCCCTCGGCCTGGTGGGGGGGGGCAGGCAAGGGACAGGGAACGGGGGGTTAGATTGTTCGGGGGTTCTGGGGGGGGGCTGTCGGGAGAAGGGGGTGGAGAGAGCGGTTGGGGCAGGCAAGGGACAGGGAACGGGGGGTTAGATTGGTCGAGGGTTCTGGGGGGGCTGTCGGGAGAAGGGGGTGTAGAGAGTGGTTGGGGCAGTCAGGGGACAGGGAGCAGGGAGACTTAGATAGGGGGTGGGGTCCTGGAGGCAGTTAGGGTGCGGGGGACAGGTAGGGGGTAGGGGGATTCTGAGGGGGGCGGGAAGTGGGAGGGGGCGGGGCTGGGGCGGGGCTAGGGCGGCACCCCGTGTCCTCTTTTTTGATTGTTGAAATATGGTAACCCTACCTAAGCCTGTAGGTTTCTTACATTTTAGCTTTAAACCTTATGCTATTTTTTTTTTACCAATTCCCTATCAGATATTAGGTTTTTATATCCAGTTCTTATAATAAATTAATTTATTAATTACACGCTACACCATGCCATGAATAGGGAGCCTGGGCACCTAACTCAGGCCTTGTGAATTCCATTGTGTGGCAGAGTGCATAAAAGTCAGAGGCTGCAATGCTGAGCATTGCAATGCCCAGTTTCCTTTGGGGCTCTGGGCCCTAGTCCCTATCTCATCTGCCACACCCAAACTACCAAAACAAATAATAATAGTGGGGCCTGAATTGTTGTTAACAGAGCATAGGATAGTCTGATTCATTATGTGTATGGTGTCAGAAGGAGCACGAGAGAGTTTGGTTTATGTAAGAAAAAGCTGAAAATATACGACACACAGAAATGAGTAAGTTACATCATAAAATGAGACATTGTCTTGAAGTGCAAGACAGACAAAGCAGTTCTTAGGCAGACCACAACTCATCTTAAGTTCTAATCATACCCGTTTAGCAAAGCCTACATGTAGGTGTGGTATACTATGTCTGTCTGTTTGTACATTCTAGGGAGAATTTTTGTGCATATTAATATCTACACTTCTTTCTGCTGCACAATTAAATGACCCTTTAATTCTTCTTCAGTCTGGAACATCATACTATTATTTCTCACTCTGATTTCAGACTGGAGAAGGGCTCGCAATAACACAGGTAACACAAAACACATTTCTTCCAGGATTAAGAAATAATTGTGTTAATACAGCAACCAAACTAGGAAGATACATGCTGTTATCCTGAGAACAAATCCTGAGAGCCATGTTAAGTTTGTACACAGCATTTTCTTGGGCAAAAATCACATTTATATTAGAACCTGATTCAGACCTCATACCAATTTCACATCTGTGTAATGTCATGGATTTATGCGGAGTGATTCAGTTGACTGTGTCACACTATGGAAGGCCTTAAAGGAGTTAGGTGTCCCTACCACTCTGCTGGACTTGATTAGAGGGCTGCATAATGGAACCATTTCCTTTGTTTGTCTGGGTAATCAGATATCAGCACCTTTTATATCAGCTTCTGGTGTCAGGCAGGGCTGCATCTTGGCCCCTGCACTCATTTGTCAGGCAATGGATTTCATAATGCATCATTCTCTCAGACCTTGACTACGCTGCTGATGTTGCTCTTCTAGTACTGAGCCCCAACATGTTTTGTGAGGAACACCAGCAAATGGAGCAGTAGTCATCTAAGGTTGGCCTCCAAGTTTTACGGTCAAAGACAAAGCTGCAAAATCCAGATCCACAAGCGACTCCAATCTCTTTGAATAACACAACTGTTGAAGGAGTCTCCAGCTTTTGCTGTCTGGGTTCTATACTCACCAGTTCCTCCAACTATCACATGAAGGTTCTCCATCAGATTGGCATCACAGCATCTGCCATGGGTCGTTTACAACAAATATACAATCAACATCATCTCAGCACAACAACCAAATTCAGGATCTATTTGAGCTGTATCCTCCCCATACTGTTGTATGGCTGCAAAACATGGACACTGCTGCTCAGACCGGGCAAAGCTGGAGGCTTTCCACATAAAATGCCAATGTTGTATATTGGGCATAAATGGAATGAATTCATTTCTAATGCAGATGTTTATGGGCACTCTGGTCTACAGACTATCGGGGCCATTGTTCGCAGATGGCACCTTATGCTTTTCAGACATGTCGCGAGAATGCCACATGATGTTCCAGCGAACACCGTTCCTCAGGTGGCTTGTAACATCCGGGATAAAATTCCACCAACCAAGGGGTGGAGGCGTCCCAGAGGCAGACCCCCATTATATGGGTTCATCAAGTCTGTTCCTGTGTTAGACTCTTGGGGGCCATCAAGCACTTGCAGCCACGCAGTAATGGACCAAATGGTGAATGATCACTACAGCCAACCATTCGACTAAGCATTGAAGAAGACGACTCCTTATTTACACTTATGTGAGATCAGAATCAGCCCTAAATGAGAGTTTTATCTGTGGAAACACTAAATCAGGGCAGGGTAAAAGCACAGGTGAGGTGGTGGCAGTGATGGTGACTAGGAGTAAAATGTATGGGATCATGATGTCATTTGATAATATGATGAAGACAGTGGTGAAAAGTTAGCTCTGGCAGTGGTGGTTTTGATTTATGATTGATGCTGTTTATGATGATGGTGGAAAACAATGATACTGAGTGATGATCATTAAGGGGATGATAAAAGACAGCTGTAATCATGGTGATTTATGAGTGATGGGTATGACAGTGTTGACAGTAATTTGCATTTTATTGCAATTTTCTTCTGATCATCTCAAAGCTGTTTGAAAATATTAGTCCAGCTGGATCTTCCCTCAGTGAAGTTTGTATTATACACAGTTCATACATCCTGTTTAAAATATTTGAACAAGTTCATTCAATGAGTCAGTGTCAAAGAAGGGAATAGAACTTGAGTCCTGATTCTCAATCCCCACCACTAGCTTCTATAGAAAACATTATTTTCATTACTAAGCCCATTATAAAATGTATAGTTCAATAAGGAAATATAGCAATCTAATATAATAGGTGCAATAATTTGCTTCCCTACAATCTGATTGTATCTTTGGAGATTAATGTCTTTTCCAAAGCCCCAGTTCAGCGGTTAAACCAAGGGCTAACCTTTAAGCATATTTAAGGGTAGCACCATCATTGTATAAGCACATCTACTGGATCAGGCCCCAAAGGCAAGCTAGGGTATGTCTACACTACGAGAGTAGTTCGATTTTAGTTAAATCGAATATGTGGAATCGATATTACAAAGTCGAACGTGTGTGTCCACACTAAGGACAGTAATTCGACTTTGTCAGTCCACACTAACGGGGCAAGCGTCGACATTGGAAGCGGTGCACTGTGGGCAGCTATCCCACAGTTCCCGCAGTCCCCACTGCCCATTGGAATTGTGGGTCGAGCCGCCATTGCCTTCTGGGTAAAAAAATTTGTCGAGGGTGCTTCTGGGTAACTGTCCTCATCCGTCCGTCACTACCGTCCTCCCTCCCTCCCTGAAAGCGCCGGCGGGAAATCAGTTCGCGCACTTTTCTGGTCAGTGACAGCGCGGATGCCACAGCACTGCGAGCATGGATCCCGCTGCGACCATCGCTGCAGTTGTGGCCATTGTCAACGCATCGCAGCTCATCATCGACCTTTCCCAGAGGCAGATAGAGAGAAATGAGGCGAGGAGGCTACGGCAGCGGGGTGAGGACCTGAACTCCGAGAGTAGCACACGCCTGTCTGAAACCACGACACCCAGTGCCGAGGACATCACGGTGGCAATGGGGCATATGGATGTTGTTGAACGGCGATTCTGGGCCCTGGAAACAAGCACGGACTGGTGGGACCGCATAGTGCTTCAGGTCTGGGATGAATCCCAGTGGCTGCGAAACTTTCGCATGCGGAAGGGGACTTTCCTCGAACTTTGTGAGTTGCTGTCCCCTGCCCTGAAGCGCAAGGACACCCGGATGCGAGCAGCCCTGACTGTCCAGAAGCGAGTGGCCATAGCCCTCTGGAAGCTTGCAACGCCGGACAGCTACCGGTCAGTCGCGAACCAGTTTGGCGTGGGCAAATCTACCGTGCGGGTTGTTGTCATGCAAGTAGCCAAGGCAATCGTGAAGGTACTGCTGTCAAAGGTAGTGACCCTGGGAAACGCGCAGGCCATCATAGATGGCTTCGCCGCGATGGGATTCCCAAACTGCGGTGGGGCTATAGATGGGACTCACATCCCTATCCTGGGACCGGACCACCAGGCCAGCCAGTACATCAACCGAAAGGGCTACTTTTCAATGGTGCTGCAAGCACTGGTGGACCATAAGGGACGTTTTACTAACATCAACGTTGGATGGCCGGGCAAGGTTCATGACGCTCGCGTATTCAGGATCTCTGGTCTGTTTAGATGGCTGCAGGAAGGTATTTACTTCCCGGACCACAAAATAACTCTTGGGGATGTGGAGATGCCTACAGTGATCCTCGGGGACCCAGCATACCCGCTAATGCCCTGGCTCATGAAGCCCTATACTGGCGCCCTGGACACGGAAAAAGAACTGTTCAACTACCGGCTGAGCAAGTGCAGAATGGTGGTGGAGTGTGCTTTTGGCCGTCTCAAGGGGAGATGGAGAAGCTTACTGACTCGCTGTGATCTCAGCGAAACCAATATCCCCATTGTTATTGCAGCTTGCTGTGTGCTCCACAATCTCTGTAAGAGCAAGGGGGAGACCTTTATGGCGGGGTGGGAGGTTGAGGCAAATCGCCTGGCTGCTGATTACTCCCAGCCAGACAGCCGGGAGATTAGAAGAGCCCAGCGGGACGCACTGTGCATCCGGGAGGCTTTGAAAGACAGTTTCCAGACTGAGCAGGGTCACCAGTGATTTTTAAGTTTGTGGACACAGAAGCTGAACTTGCCACCGTTTCTTTACCCAGTTACCGTTGACTATCCTCTCCAGTTACATACCCCCTTCACCCCCTTCCCAAAAAATAAAATCTGTTCTGTTTTGTTAATGAACACCGTTGTCTTTATTACTGTTTTCGCGGGAATGTTTTAAACCTGGGACGCAGACTGTGGCGGGGTGCGGGTTTAGTGTTGTGATGCAAATGATGCTTCTAAACTCCAGGAATGACAGGCTCCGCAGTGGTGGACTGGTTGTTTCAACAGAGCCTGCCAGCCCTCCTGGGCGGGACAGCGTGTATGTGTCGGCTATGTGACTGTCTGGCAGGGGGAGGAGGGTTACAGCTCCCCTGCTGCGCGGCTCTGTGATGCATTAGATCTGTAACTGCTCTCCCCCGCCACAAAGTCACAGAGCAACCCCCCCCCCCAGAACATGAAAACCACCTCCCAGATTGACCAGGGTCACTAGTCACTGCACTGGGTATGTGTCCTGATGCTGGACCTGACCCCGCCTCTGTACCCTGCTAAAGGTGACTGTCCTGTCCAATTACCAAGCCCCTTCCCCTCCTTCAGACAGACTGTCCTCCAAAAGAAAATCATGGAAACAGTAATTAACAGAAACGAATATTTTATTATGAACCACACATGAAACGTAGGGGTTGAAACTTGCATGGGGGCTTCTGTGAGGTGTGTAGGAAAGGACTTTTAAAATTTTGGGGAATGAGAGCCTTCTAGTGCTAGAGCAGTCTGCAGGGGTTGACTGAAAGTTTTAACGGCCCTTGCCGCCCCTCCTTCTTTGTACTTTGGGTGAGGGGGGTGTGGGACTTGGTGGCGGGGGAGGGCGGTTAGAGATAGACTGCAGCGGGGCTCTGTCCTCCTGCCTCCGGTCTTGCAGAACATCCACAAGGCGCCGGAGCGTGTCCGTTTGCTCCCTCATTAGTCCAAGCAGCTTTTCAGTAGCCTGCTGGTCCTCCTGACGCCACCTCTCCTCCCGTTCCATGACTGCTCGGTGCATTTGGGACAAGTTCTCCCTCCACTGTGTCTGCTGTGCTGCCTGGGCTCGGGAACAGCTCATTAGTTCTGAGAACATGTCCTCCCGCGTCTTCTTCTTCCTCCTTCTAATCTGCGCTAGCCTCTGGGAGTGTGCTGACAGGCTGGGTTGGGAGGCAGTCGCAGATGTGTCTGTGGGAATGGGAAAAATGGAGTGAATTCCTGAGACAGATAAATGAAGTTGTGTACAAAGAACCTAGTCTTCCTCTGTGAACAAGACCATGCACTGCACCTCTCACATGCGCACTCAGGACAAGGTCGAATTTTCGGCCCTCGCCTTCAGTGCCTGGGGTCTTGCAGTGGTCTTGCAGTTATCTGAGAAGCGTGGCAGGACACCTGAACTTCTGTAGCGTGCAATCATGGTAAGCCGTAGACTTCTGGCTGCTTAACACTGTACTAGTAGCCCTGGCCTCCTTTCACATTGAAAGCAATGCCAGTCTCTGCTGCCAGCAATCAGGACAGCATGAACTATGCCCCTGTTCCACCCCCTCGCGGCTGTCCCAGGGAAAGATCCCTGTATGCTGCCCCTCTCCCTCCACCGCGTGGCTGTAAAGCAGTCCCAATACTAACATTCCCCTCCCTAATTCAAAGCAGGGCGTCATGAGCGACATCACCCTGCTGAGGATCTCGGAGTCCCAGAGGGAAAGGATGCTTCGAGAAAGCCTTCAGAAACCAGGGCCGTTTGCAGCCATGCTCTGCAGGGCAATGATACCAAAGTACCTGATGGTGTCGTGGCGCGGAAACGTGTCCTACCACGGAGGGCCCAATAAGATCGCCCTACCCAGGAACCTGATGAACAGGCTGGAAATGTACCTTCATGAGACCTACGAGGAGTTCTCCTATGAGGATTTCGCCTCTATCCCCGGCCATATTGACCGGATTTTCGCGTAGGTGCACTGGGACTAAAGAGTGGAGCGTCTTGGGCAGCATAATCATGACTTACCGGACATTGTAAAAAAAATTTTAAATACTTGGGACTAAATTGTGAAGAGCCTAAGGCAGACAAATCATGAAAAACCCTTTGTTACTATTGTAAATATTCCAGTTTTTTTGCAGATAATTGTTTACATGTTTAAGCACTTTAGGAAAAAGCCATTGTTAATATTATACATATTTCAGTTCTTGTAAAAATAAATGTTTAGATATTTAAAGCACTTACTGCTTGATCCTTCCCCTGATTCTGTCTCCGGGGTAAGGGATGGGGACGGTTGGTAGGGGATCTTGGTAAGGGTGATGAAGAGCTCCTGGCTGTCGGGGAAATCAGCGGTGCCAGCGCTGTCGACTGCCTCGTCCTCCTCATCTCCTTCTTCATCTTTCCCATCCGCTACCATGTCCGACGAGGAACCTGCCGCGGACAATATCCCATCCTCAGAGTCCACGGTCAGTGGTGGGGTAGTGGTGGCGGACGCACCTAGGATGGAATGCAGTGCCTCGTAGAAACGGGATGTGTGGGGATGGGATCCGGAGCGTCCGTTTGCCTCTTTGGTTTTTTGGTAGCCTTGTCTCAGCTCCTTGATTTTCACGCGGCACTGCGTTGCATCCCGGCTGTATCCTCTGTCTGCCATGGCTTTAGAGATCTTCTCGTAGATCTTTGCATTCTGTCTTTTGGAGCGCAGCTCTGAAAGCACGGACTCATCGCCCCACACAGCGATGAGATCCAAGACTTCCCGATCAGTCCATGCTGGGGCCCTCCTTCTATTAGATTGCACGGCCATCTCTGCTGGAGAGCTCTGCATTGTTGCCAGTGCTGCTGAGCTCGCCACGATGTCCAAACAGGAACTGAGATTCAAACTGCCCAGACAGGAAAAGGAATTCAAATTTTCCCGGGGCTTTTCCTGTCTTCTCCGGTCAGAGCATCCGAGCTCGGACTGCTGTCCAGAGCGTCAACAGAGTGGTGCACTGTGGGATAGCTCCCGGAGCTATTACCGTCGATTTCCATCCACACCTAGCCTAATTCGATATGGCCATTTCGAATTTAGCGCTACTCCTCTCGTTGGGGAGGAGTACAGAAGTCGAATTTAAGAGAGCTCTATGTCGAACTAAATAGCTTCGTTGTGTGGACGGGTGCAGGGTTAATTCGATGTAACGGAGCTAAATTCGACATAAAAGCCTAGTGTAGACCAGGCCCTAGACAGCAGAGCACTTAGTTTGTGAATCCTCTTGGTGCTTGGGCATGAGTTAGGTGCCAAGCTGCTAGGCAATGTAAGGAAGCAGGTGGCCAAGTGCCTGCCCAACTGCCAAAGTTTAGGCGCTTTGGGAACTTTAATGGTGGAAACCTAGGTGCATAGGGAAATTATGTGCCTGAAGGGTTACACAGCAGCTGAGCAAGGGTTTTGTGAATGCCAGTGTCATCTAAATGTTGGACTTATGTGGTTATAATCCCCTTGAGAATGTCATCCAAATAATTCAGAATCACTCTTAGCTTCAATTAGGCAAAATGCTCACCTGAGAAGGAAGTGCAGGATGGAGCCCACCTGTAAACTTAGAACAATGTTTTTGAAAACCCAATGTCTCTTTGCAGATAACATCACTCTCAATGCAGACACAGCCCACCACAACCTGTCCATTTCTGGAGATAAGAAAAGTTTTAAACATGAAGCCCAACCTCAAAAAGTTCCACCAAATCCAGAGAGGATTGATTTGACTGTCTGTGTGCTGGACTCTGAAGGATTCTCCTCTGGAAAGCACTACTGGGAGGTGGATGTTGGGAGCAGCACTGACTGGGACCTAGGAGTGGCCAGAAAATCCATAGAGAGAAAAGTAAAGATTTCCCTGTCCCCTAAAGAGGGATTCTGGGCTTTGGGTCTGAGTGGGAGAGATTACTGGGCAAAAACAGATCCATGAACCTGGGTCATGGTGGAGAAAAAGGCCAAGAAAATTGGAGTTTACCTTAGTTACCAGACAGGCGGGTGACATTTTTCAGTGTAACTGCCATGTCTGTGTTCCTCACATTTAACAGTTGTTCATTCTTAGGAAAAAATTGTAATGTTTTATTGGAGTTTCATGTGGTACTGAGTCAAACCTCTGTCAGAGTCTGAGACCTGGTCCACACTACAGGATAGATTGGCTTAGTTGCATCTTTCAGGGCTGTGAAAAATTTTATGCCCTCTATGATATATTTAAGCCAACCCAAGCACCGGTGTAGACACCCCTAACTCAATGGAAGAATTCTTCTGTCATTCTAGCTTCCACCTCCTGAGAGGTAAATTTAATACAGCCATGGAAGAACCCCTTCATGATGGTAAGTGTTTACAGTACAGCTCTGCTCCTGTAGTATTTCTAGTGTAGATACACCCTGAGTCTATTACATCAGCCCAGTTTATCACCGAAATGTGTCATCTCCTCAAAGAATGATATCAAGTTCATTTCACAAGTCTCAGCCCAGCTCCTAACAGGCAGTTTGTCCAGATAACAGAAACCTCCATCACCAACAGCCCCACAGAACAGGTTAGAAGGACATTTCCTGTTTTGGTACCAAAAACAGGCCCTAACCGAGTGCAATTCCCAAGTGACCCAGCCCCTCCTTGCCCCCTCCACTCCCATGGTGACCACTTCTGCACAGGGAAACTCACCTGAGAGGTGAATGGCAGATTGTCGCTCGGTTTCCAGCAGGCCATTCTGCACTGTGCAGCTGATGTCTCCATTGTCTTCTCCTTCTGTGACAGTGACATGACTCACAACACTATACAGGTTCTCCCTGTCCTGAGTCACGTTGGTTACAACCTCCATTGCCAGGTTCTGCCAGTTCTTTCCAACCCACTGGAGTTCAGGTTTGGAGAACCAGCCTGCAGATCTACAGGCCAGTCCAATCCCCTGATCCTGGGGGCCCAGAACATCAAAGGACACTGGAGCCACAGCTACAGGGTGAGACAGAGAGAGTGTGTATCAGGAAATCGTGTCTTTGGTAGCACCATGTGATTCCCCAGCTACTGCTGGATATAGGGGGCTGTGACTGGAAAGCTCCATTCCTTGTGTGCAAAGCCTTCCTGGAATCCGTCATCCTGACAATTGGGAAAATTAAATAATATTGTCTTGCATTTCCATAGAGCACTGTGCCCTGCAGGCTCATAGAGGAAGGCTTTAACTGCCACAGAGAGGTCGCTGCACCTACTGCTGAAATGCAGCCACTTCTGGGATAGACCCAAGCAGGATAACTGTACTTAAGTACAAACCAGGAAATAATGGATGGTGATCCTGCCCACATCTCTGCTCGCACTCCACCTGTGCCACCTTCCTAAATACAGTCCCCTTTGGTGTCCTTCTCCTGCACTGGTGACAGTGCCCAGGCCATGCCACCTCATGCTTGGACTTCCCTCTCTCAGTAATGCACATAACCACCCTCCCCTCATATAAATCTCTCCCTAAAAGCACATGTCTCTTGTGGAGCCTTTGGACTAGGAGCCACCAAAGATGGGAGATGATTTAAAATGATCTCGATGCTCTGCATTATCACAGGAGGGCCCCTCACCTGGGGCTTGATGTTACTGAACTGTATTGTCTGGGGCTATGTTACTCAGGGAGCTCAATGGGCAGAGACCATCCCTTCCACTGCCCTTGTGCAGCACTGAACACAGGGTCAGTGCCCAGGGAATAAAAAATAATATCCCAGCCCTTGGACACTGCAGGGAGAGTTTCAGGGAGGCCAAATATAATTGTCACTTGAGCGGGGATCTGGGCAGAACATGGGGGTAAAGGTCCCACTCCCTCAGACAGCACCACAATGAGCATGAGAGCCAAGGACAGTAGCTTTATGTCTCATTGAAAATAGGTCATTTAATCCAGCACTGACCCTGCTAGCACCACAGTGGGGTCAATGCTGAGTGCGAAGGGAGAGCGCCCCCTACTGAGTCCTGCACACAGCTCCCTGCAGCACTGGACACTACTGCCATGCTAGGCTCAGTGTTGGGGAATCCCCAGTGGCAGAGGAGGCTCCAGCTGCCTAGATACAAAACCCCCTTGTGCCACATCTCATCTTTGACCCATAGCTCAGTGTTGGTTTAGCGGCTCCACTCTGGGTTCCTCACAAAGCAATGGTATTTCCCATCACCCACCAGTTGGAGCTGTTTCAGCTTCAGGGGGACGTTCCTGCTGCTGAACTCCTGTGGGAACAGCTGTGTTTGGTTCTGGTAACTCTCCCCTAGCAGGTCCTGCCCTTGTCTGCATACTCATGACCCGGGATAAATCCTGTTCAATTTTTCCTCCACAGCATTTCCATGCTGGGCAGTTGGACTGGGGTGAGAGCTGGCAGGGTAACAACACTTTTTGGCCAACTACCCCCACCACGGGGCGTGGGGAGTCAGCCAGGGAGAACTTCTCTGGAACAGAAAATGCCAGGAGCTGCCTGAGTGAGAAGAAAGAGGAGAGGGTGTCACTGAGCCAGGGTCAAGCAGTTACAGACACACAGTGAGTCAGAGGAGACGGCATCACTGAGCTAAACAAAATTCCCTCAGTTGTGCATTGCTCATAGCAGAAGGTTCCAAGGCTGAGGCCTGGTCTACACTACCCGCCTGAATCGGCGGGTAGAAATCGACCTCTCGGGGATCGATTTATCGCGTCCCGTCAGGACGCGACAATCGATCCCCGAATCGACGCTCTTACTCCACCAGCGAAGGTCGATTTTGCCGCCGTCCTCACAGCGGGGTAAGTCGGCTGCGATACGTCGAATTCAGCTACGCTATTTGCGTAGCTGAATTTGCGTATCTTAAATCGACCCCCCCCTGTAGTGTAGATGTAGCCTGAGTCATGTGTATCTCTATTGAGTTACTCTCAGGCCTGGTCTACACTAGTTGGTTATTTCGGAATTAGCCAAGTTAATTCGGAAAAAAAAAATGATTCCATCCACACGACGAAACCGTTTGTTTCGATTTAAAGGGCTCTTTAATCCAATTTCTGTACTTCACCTTGGCAAGTGGAGTAGCACTTAAATCGAGATTGCAATCCCGGGTTAAAGGTATTGTGGACACAATTCAACATTATTGGCCTCCGGGAGCTATCCCAGAATGCTCCCTTGTGACCGCTCTGGACAACACTCTCAACTCTGATGCACTAGCCAAGTGGGCAGGAAAAGCCCGGGAACTTTTGAATTTCATTTCCTGTTTGGTCACCATCAGCACAGGTGAGCATTAACACAGTCCACCATCACAGGCGACCATGCAGAGTCCACCATCACAGGAGATCACGCAGTCCCGGATTCGCAGACGAGCTCCAGCATGGTCCAAACAGGAGGTACTGGATCTCATCACATGTTGGGGAGACAAGTCTGTTATGGCAGAAATACGTTCCAAAAAAAGGAACGCAAATACGTATGCTAAAGTCTCCAGGGCCATGCCAGAAAGAGGCTACTCCAGGGACACAGAGCAGTGTTGTACAAAAATCAAGGAGCTCAGACAAGCGTACCAAAAAGCCAGGGAGGTGAATGGGTGCTCTGGGTCACAGCCCCATACATTCTGCTTCTACTGTGAGCTGCATGCAATTATGGGGGGTGATGCCACCACTACTCCACCACTGTCCATGGACACCTGCAAGGGGGGAGTTGCACGGAGCGAGGAGGAAGAGTCATTGGAGGACGAATAGGAGGAGGAGGAGGAGGACAGTGCACAGGCGGCAAGTGGGGAATCCATTTTCCCCCTAGCCAGGAACTATTCTTAACGCTGGAGCCAATAGCCTCCCCCCACTCCCAAGGCGGGCTCCTGGACCATGACCCTGAAGAAGGTACTTTTGGTGAGTTAGAGCCTGATCGGAGCCATGCGGTGGGGGCTGCACTGGGGTGTTTACATTTAGTTTAAAGGGCTCATCCCTGCTCAGAGCCTCATCGGAGCCACGCGGTAGGTGTGGGGGGGGGCATGTTGTGTGAAGTGATCATCCCAGAGAGCCCGCAGGCCCTCCTTTTATATGGCAAACCCACCAGGCATTGCAGTTTGAAAGCATTGAAATGAATGAAGAAGAAGCAGTACCCCGCATGCCCCTAGGCTGCCTGCAAGCTGAATTCTGTTGCCTGGCGTGTGTGATGGCTTACTCACACCAAAGTGTCCCCTTTGTTCACTGAAATGTATCTTTTAAAATACTACCCTCCCTTTTTCTCCTCCTGAAGGTGCAAATGTTTCAACGCAGCCCCTATCTACTCCGTCCCAGAGGCTGGTCCAGATTAGAAGGTGGAAAAAACAAACTTGGGATGAGATGTTCGCCGAGCTCATGCAGTCCTCCTGCACTGATAGGGCCCAGCTGAATGTGTGGAGGCAAACAATTGCGGAGTCCCGTAAGGCATTACAGAAACATGAAGAGAGGAGGGACGCGCGTGATGAGAGCAGGCAGGACGCTATGGTCAAGCTCATGGGGGAGCAAACTGACATGCTCCGCTGTATGGTGGATCTAATGCGGGAAAGGCAGCAAGACCACAGACTGCCGCTGCAGCCCATGTATAACCACTCTCCCTCCTCCCCAAGTTCCATAGCCTCCTCACCCAGACGTCCAATAACACGAGGGGGGAGGCTATGGGGACCCACTCACTCAATCCCAGAGGACCACCCAAGCACCAGAAAGCTGGCATATGCAAACTTTTAATTTGGTTTCTGGACTTGTCCTTCCCTCCTCTTCCTCCTCCCTAATCCAATACCGCCCCCCAGTCTACCTTCGGATTTCTCTCAATGTGTTGTGCAACAAATAATAAAGAACAGTTTTTAAACAATTTTGACTTTATTTCCTTTCATATATATAGGGGGCGGGTAACTTAAAGAGAAACAAACACAACTGTCACACCGTACCCTGGCTAGTCATGAAACTGGCTTTCAAAACTTCTCTGATGCGCAGCGCGCCCTGCTGCACTCTTCTAATCGCCCTGTTGTCTGGCTGTGCGAAATTGGCAACCAGGCAGGTTGCCTCAACCTCCCACCCCACCATAAATGTCTCCCCCTTACTCTCACAGATGTTGTGGAGTACACAACAAGCAGCAATTACAACCGAGTCAGTAAACTGCGCCAGCATGCTTTCAAATGTCCAAAAGCACATTCTACCACCATTCTGCACTTGCTCAGCCTATAATTGAACTGCTCCTTACTACTGTCCAGGGTGCCTGTGTACGGCTTCATGAGCCATGGCATTAAGGGGTAGGCTGGGTCCCCGAGGACAACTATAGGCATTTCAACATCCCCAACAGTAATTTTCTGGTCTGGGAAATAAGTCCCTTCCTGCAGCTGTTCAAACAGACCAGAGTTCCTGAAGAGGCGAGCATCATGCACCATTCCCGGCCATCCCACGTTGATGTCTGTGAAACATCCCTTGTGATCCACCAGTGCTTGCAGTACTGCTTGCGGTTTATGTACTGGCTGCCCCGGTGTGCCAGGGCCAAGATAGGGATATGTGTTCCATCTATCACCCCGCTGCAGTTAGGGAACCCCAGTGCATTAAAGCCATCCACAATGGTCTGCACATTTCCCAATGTCATTACCCTTGATAGCAGCTGGTCAATGATTGCGTTGGCTACTTGCAGCACAGCAGCCCCTACAGTAGATTTGCCCACTCCAAACTGATTCCCGACTGACCGGTAGCTGTCGGGTGTTGCAAGCTTCCACAGTGCTATGGCCACTCGCTTCTCAACTGTGAGAGCTGCTCTCATTTTGGTGTCTTTGCGCTTCAGGGCAGGGGACAGCAAGTCACAACGTTCCGTGAAAGTGTCCCTACGCATACGAAAGTTTTGCAGCCACTGGGAATCATCCCAGACCTACAACACTATGTGGTCACACCAGTCTGTGATTGTTTCCCGGACCAGAATCGGCGTTCCATGGCATGAAACTGGCCCAATGCCACCATGATCTCCCAATCACCACATGCCGTGCTTCTAGGAACGTCTGTGTCCATGTCCTCATCAGTATAGTAATCGCACTGTCGTCGCTTCCTCGCCTGGTTTTGCAGGTACTGCACATACTGCTGGATAATGTGCAAGGTATTTACAATGGTCAAAACTGCAGCAGAGATCTGAGCAGGCTTCATGCTTGCCACGCTATGGTGCCTACACAGGTAATCCTGGGAAAAGGGCGCGAAACATGGGAGGCCTGTTCGGTTCAAGATGGCCGATAAAAGGCGGTAAATAGTTGTCTTCTGTAGCTTTCACGGAGTCAGAAAGCTCGCTAGAGCTGCAAGAGCAGGAGAGCAGAGTTTGTGGTGGAAGCGTGAGCAGAGTTTGCGGCGGAAGCTGTGCGGCTCAGCTCATGATGGTCGAAAAACGGCGGGGAATTGTTGCCATCTGTAGCTTCCATGGGAGTCCAGAACCGACAACATGGAAAAAGCGGCGGAAGCTGTGCGACTCAGTTCACGATGGCCGAAAAACGGTGGGGAATTGTTGCCTTCTGTAGCTTGCACACGAGCCCAGGACAGACAGCATGGAAAAATTAGCTAGCGATGCAAGAGCGGGAGAGCAGAGTTTGCGGCGGAAGCTGTGCTGCTTGATTCACGGTAGCCAAAAAAAGGCGAGAAATGGTTAGATAAAAGAGTAGATAGAAAGACGAGAGGACATGCAAGGTGGATTCATAGTACCAGGAGACAGGCCGTGCACCATACTGCACCGTCTGCTGGCAGTATGGCGTCTGCTGTAGCTTTCACGGAGGGAGGAGCGAGTGACGGCACACACCCAGAAACACTCGCAAGAATGTTTTTGCCCCATCATACACTGGGAGCTTAACCCACAATTCCAATGGGCGGTGGGGACTGCGGGAACTGTGGGATAGCTTCCCACAATGCACAGCTCCGACATTCTATGCTAGCCTCAGTACTGTGGAAGCACTCTGCCGAATTCACGCGCTTTAGTGGGGACACACAACACAGAATGTATAAAATCGCTTCCAAAAATTCGAATAGAATAAGTTCGAATTAATTTTGTACTGTAGACATACCCTCAGTGTGGATGAAGGGCAGTGCAACCATACCACAGCTGACTCAACCTGGTCCTCCAGTGCTGTCCCACAGTCCCCTGGAAACTCCTCCAAAATGCCTGTCTTGCAATCTACTACACTCTATTGGCAAGGGATGGCCCCAGTTGGATGCTACCTGCCTGTTCATAGCGCCCTGCACAGCCCCATGGCACCCAGTTACGAACTCTTTCCACTGCGAACAACTTCTTTGATGAATCGGTTTCAGATCCACATAGATGCACAAGGGCTCCTGAGAAGCCACCTAAGAGGGCTTCTGCCTGGCCTAAGGGTATCAAGTTTTTGATGGATCTTTGGTCCCATGCATGTCCCTTCCCTACATTCAATACCAAAAACAGAAACTGGCTCAGATGGGGAGTCACTGTTCTGGGGATCGGTGTCTGGGGTTAATTAAGCATCTGAAGGTGATTTATGTCTACACAATAGCTGTGTCTGAAGGGTCTCCAGGCTTTTCTGTGCCAACATGGGGCATATAGAGCAATTACTGCCCAGCTGCAGCATCTGACACTTGTGGCTACAAGTGTGGAGGGATAAAGGTGAACTTTTCAAAGCCAGCAAGGAGATTTTGAAAGCAGCATTGAAAAGCCTTGGGCTTTTCATGTGTTTTTCATAAAGTCCCAGCTCCTGGAGGCATGTGATCCTATGAGACTCTCAGATTTCATTTAAAACAAAAGTCAGTTTCTAGCTCTAATGGTTGCTGAGAAAAGCTTGAAAATGTGACCTGAATGTGACTGAAGGCTCAAAAAGCAAGGAATATAAGAACCTGAAAGGTGGTTTTGGTTTGGTTTGGTTTTAAAATCTGATGATTTTTTAGCCAATCTCCCAATTTTTGAGGCCTGAGTCATGTTGTCTGAAGGCTTGGGGTTGGTGACAGTGCAGCCCCCATTCATCTTAATGGGATGTGGGCAACAGCATAGATCTCAGCCTTGCAGACCATGAGAATCCAGGTCCCCTGTGGGGCAGGTCTAGCATCATGGTGCCTTTGGGTCCCATGGCAGGAGAAGAAGGGATCAATATCGGGGGGCTCTGGGAGCCTCTCTCAGGGGCAGCAGGAGCTGAGTGACTTGCTGCAAGATCCAACAATCTTATCACCCGGAGATAGGACACACCGTGGTTACCCTAATGTCATCCCTGACCCACAGCCTCCTGGGCCTGGTCCTTTTACTCTGCAGGACTGAGTTCTGGGGGAGAGGGGTCATTGGGACTCAGATCCCCCTAGCCCAGCCCTGCAGGGGAGAGTGTACATGGGGGACAGGGAGGGAAATAATTGAGATTAAAACATTTTTAACAGAGAGAGAACAAGGCACCAAGAGGAGGATCCCCATGATGCATGACAAAGCTGCCACCGTGTCGCCATGAAGACACCCCAGGCAGGGAGCTGTAAGGTGAGAGCAGGGATGGTTACCACCTCAGACTGCCTGAGGGGGCCTGCAGTGCAGGAAACATGCCCCATCCATCATCTGACCTGACCCACCCTGTTCTCAGGCAGAGCATCTCCCCAGAGACAGAAGACGATTTCACCTCTCCCACACTGCTCTTCCTCCTGCCCAGGCTTAGCACTAGAAATTTCACCACCAGAGCGTGACGTGTATCCACCCCCATTTCCTCCCCTTGTCAGTTCTCTGACCATCCATTGGTGCAGGTGTCCCCTGATACCAGTTCAGGGGAAGCCTGCAGCAGAGCAGGGCCACTTCAGATTACCCCAGTGGTACCCACACCACTGTCCCTCCTGCAGAGGGGGCCTGGATCTGTGCCTGCCTCCACCTGGGACAACACAGCTGATGAGTTTGTATGTGATGGGGGAAGAACCCTGGGGACCCAGCCCCACCACCAAGCACCACTGTAATAATCATGGGGTTCATTAAACAACAAACCAGTGAATGAAAAAGGAATAAATCTTGTATAAACAAACAAACAAAACTCGAGAGCTTCAGTGGGAACTGCTGTGCACTGTTCTCCACCCTGCTACCAGGCACAGCTCAGAATTCCTAAATGCATAACACTGTCCCTTAGGAGGAAGCCTCTCGAAATTATAATTTTGTACAAACAAATCTCTACATCTTCCCTCCTCAAAAAACCCATTAGCTCTTATATACATATATAAACAGCTAACTATCTAATGACACATATATTAAATTCTTCACCCTTCTAATACATTTCCATAAACCCAAAGTGTCAAGTACCTAGTGAGAAATTACCAGCACATTACTCTGGAGTGAGTCTTTACCACTCACATTCCTCAAACACCCCTTCTTCAGGCAGGTTAGCAAGTCTCTGAGTCTTTCTAGATGTTTTATCTCCCTCTCTGATCGTCTCTGTATCAGTCTTTTATTACAGTCTGAGGGTACGTCTATACTTACCTCCGGGTCTGGCGGTAAGCAATCGATCTTCTGGGATTGATTTATCGCGTCTTGTCTAGACGCGATAAATCGATCCCGGATCGATCCCGGAAGTGCTCGCCGTCGACGCCGGTACTCCTGCTCCCCGTGAGGAGTATGCAGAGTCGACGGGGGAGCCTGCCTGCCGCGTATTCACGTAGCTGAAGTTGCGTATCTTAGTTCGAAGTGGGGGGTTAGTGTGGACCAGGCCTGAGTTGTTCTCTTGTTCCTTGTCAGTTTCTCCTTTGTCTGTTGCTGATAAACAATCAGTCAGTTAGGACAGGCAAAAGTCTATATCTATTGTCAGTGTTTTGGAACTTTCGGTGATTACTCTTAGATTCCTTCAGTTATTCCAAAATGTGTCCTCTCTGTCTGTCTGGACTACATAAGACCTTTGATGCAGCTGTTCTTTAATGGCACCCTTTTGGAACCAAGTACTAGAGATGTGATTCCTTAGGCACACTTTCTCACCTGGGTTAAGAGATGGGAGATCATGGGCCCTTTTGTCAAAATAACATGTCTGCTTCTAATTCTAATTTTCTTTCATCTTCTGTGTAGTTTCATTATGATGAGATTTCAGTAAATTATCAGTGATTGGTAAATTAGAGCCGATCCTTCTTCCCATTAACAGCTGAGCTGGAGAAGAGACATACTCCAGAGTTGTAATTCTGAAATCCACTAAAGCTTTATTCAAACCACCCCCACTGTCAAGTCTTTTTTCATAAGGTTCTTTACTGTCTCAATAGGTCTTTCTTCAAGTCCATTCGACTGGGGGTAAATTGGACTTGATATTTTGTGATGAAAATCCCAATCGATGGCAAATTGCCTAAAATCTGCACTGGGAAATTGTGGTCCATTCTCACTAAATACTTCATCTGGAAGATTCTCTTCATGCCAGCTATCACAGACTTACTATTAGTACAGTGCAGTGTGCACATTTCTGGATACAGAGGATTATATTCTGTGACTATTAAATAATCCTTTGATTTCCAGGTAAATCAGTCAGTGCCGACTTTCTCATAAGGCCTTTGTGGAACTGGGTCTCTCAGCAGCAGTTTCCTACCATATTAGCAATGCTGTGATTGATCCAGAGCCAATACATCACCTTTCATGTTTGCTGTTTGCACTTCTCAATTCCTAAATGACCCTCATGGATCTGTGTGATGGGGTGTCTTCCCCACACTGGCTCTGAGTGAATTGAGGTAGGCCAGACAGGCCCAATCAGTCAGTTAGATGGCAAACTGGGAGAATTAAGCCAGGGAGGAAAGCCCTAATTAGGGGAAGCTCACCTGTGGAGGAATAGATATGCTTATATAGATAAAGCCAGGAACTTAGAAGCAGAGGGGGCTGTAGGGAGGTAGTCTTACAAAATCCTGCTGAGAAAAAGACACTAAAAGTTAGAGTGCTGTTTGGGAATAAAAAAGGGTAAAAATAACTATATATGTGTGTGTGTGTGTGTGTGTGCGCGCGTGTGTTTTAAATGAAATGTTGGTTGAAAATGACAGTGTGAAGTGTGTTTTTATGAAGCCTGGGGAGTTTGCACAAGTATCCAGGGGCCCTTGTTAGAGGAACAGGCTGTTCATACACCTTTTGTTATTGTTAACAACAAATATACTACATGTGCAACCTACTTCCCTTTTGACAGTCAAACACTGCAAACTCCCCAGGCTTAATAAAAACACACTTCACACTGTCATTTTCAACCAACATTTCATTTAAAACACTTGCATCTACGGTCTCTAGAGGGGATATAAAAGGGATTTCGTCAGATACGTATGTTTAATTAAAAAACCTGTATGTGAGCATTAAAAAGTGATAGTGGGATGACTGCCATCTTGGCTGATATTGGAGTTTGAACTAGGGATCTATAGAACTTAAAACAGAAGCTGCTATTGCTTGAGCTAAATAGAGTCATTTAAATTAAGAAATGTAACATCTATATCAACTGTGAAGTGATCACAAAAGGGAATTCATCTCTCTCTCTCTCTGTCTCTCTCTCTCTCTCTCTCTCTCACACACACACACACACTCACTGACCAGTGGACCACAATTCCTCATAGACGGCCCAACCCAGAGCTCACTGAAGTCATTGCATTTTTTATTAGGGCTTTTGGACCGGGACCTAAGAGATTTTTTGCTAATTTTCTATCTGCTAAAAGGCATGTTGAGAGAAATGTGTGACTCTACCCTCTCCTATTTCACTTTACCTATGCAGACATTAAGGATGTTTTTAGCACCCACTCTGAGCTCAGGGCCCCGGTACACTGATCTCTCATTTCCTCCCCTCTCATCAGTCATCCCCATAATCAAGTCACACAGGAAAGATTGTTCAGTGTAGAATTTGAATATCGTCTCCGTCCATCACCCCAATCTTTCCTATATCTAATTGTAAATTCGACATAATCCTTTTGATGTTTTTAAACTCAGCCCTGCCCAGCTCAGGTTGGAATGGGACTGGATTCTCTTTGGAGTCCAGCAATGCTCCTGGATAGACATATGGGTGCCCTGCAGAGCAGATTAGGCACTCAGTCCTCTGTAAGGGTGAGTATATGCACTCCAGCATTCACCCAACAAAGGAAAATGAAAGATCAGAGCTCAAATGGAGTCCAGATCTCCTGCAGAACAAAATGGAATTACACATCAGCTCCCAATACTGTACTTCTCAATCTTATTGATGCATCTTTCTGTCGATCAGTCTATACACTCTTTATGCCAGAGCAGTAATGTTAAGATCAGAGTTTGCTTTTCCCCAGGTCTGGAAGGAAGAAGAAGATAGAGTTACTCCAGATTTATACCTGTGTGAAAGCAGAACCAGATGTTTTTTAAAAGGCTCAACGTTTCCAGCTCAACTTTCAGACTATTTCATTCCCTTTTTCAAAAGAAATCAGAAACTATCATTTTCTCCAGTTTCCCTTTGCCACATAAACCAGAAAGGGGATCACTCACACACAGACAGAATGCTCAAAAAGAAAGGCTCATTAACATTCAATGGCATCTGAGTGTGTCAGGGTTCCTTCCCCACTCTGAACTCTAGGGTACAGATGTGGGGACCTGCATTAAAGCCCCCTAAGCTTATTCTACCAGCTTAGGTTAAAACCTGGTACGCTGCCACCACCAAGTGATTTAACAAGAAACAGGGAAAGGACCACTTGGAGTTCCTCTTCCCCCAAAATATCCCCCCAAGCCCTTACACCCCCTTTCCTGGGGAGGCTTGAGAATAATATCCTAACCAATTGGTTACAAAGTGATCAAAGACCCAAACCCCTGGGTCTTTGGACAATGGAAAAATCAGTCAGGTTCTTAAAAGAAGGATTTTATTAAAAAAGAAAATGTAAAAATCATCTCTGTAAAATCAAGATGGAAAATAACTTTACCGGGTAATCACATTCAAAGAGCCCACAGGAACCCCCTCTAACCTTAGCTTCAAAGTTACAACAAAAGAGGGATAAACCTCCCTCTAGCAAAGGTGAAATTCACAAGTTGAGAAAACAAAGATAAACTAATACGCCTTGCCTGGCTGTTACTTACAAGTTTGAAATATGAGGGACTTGTTCAGAAAGATTTGGAGAACCTAGATTGATTTCCAGTCCCTCTTAATCCCAAGAGTGAACACCACCAAAACAAAGACCACAAACAAAAGTCTTCCCCCCACCAAGATTTGAAAGTATCTTGTCCCCTTATTGGTCCTTTGAGTCAGGTGTCAGCCAGGTTACCTGAGCTTCTTAACCCTTTACAGGTAAAAGGATTTTTGTGCCTCTGGCCAGGAGGGATTTTATAGTATTGTATACAGGAGGGTTGTTACCCTTCCCTTTATAATTATGACAGAGTGCCTAACACCCATAGACCCTTTTTAAAATCCCATCCAAAGACTGATACAGATACATACACAACAAGGTTGGCCATCCATAATTTTATGTATACACTGCCTGGAAAACACTGGACATATTTAATTTTTCAATACAAAAGTACTAAGTGAATGGAAAACCTTTTTCTGTGTGCACTTGTGAGTAAACCAACACAGTCTTCTTTGTCATGGCTGCTTTGACAGCACAGCTCTTTTAAGCAGTGTTACTGGTTTATAACAAAAGCCCAGTGCTCACACCCCACTATTAATATAAGGAGCTCTCAGAAAACTCTGCCATAGAGAAATAACCTCAAATTTTTCAACTTTCTTCATGTCTGTTGGCAAGTTCACTTTGTTCCTGAGATTAGTGTCTTAAGGTGGGACATAAACTGTTCTGAGCAAATTCACTCTTACCTGCAAATGGCAGTAATGCTTCTCTGTCATAAAGTTTCAGAGCTGGAAGAGTCTAATTTTAATTCTCAAAATCAGTCAGCCAATTGGGCTTTATTTTTACAAGATCACTGGGCCAACACCCAACATCCATCTGAATATCCTTGTAAACACAATGAGTTGTAGTTCTGTTTTAGCTAAAATCTGATTTTTTTTTAACTTAATAGCAGAATGTGGGACACTCATTGCATATTCTGCAGGGTTTAGGGCTGGGACCAACCTTTCTCCTGTTACAGATAGGTTTTATGGCTATGGAACTTTGTCCTTTACTCTTCTGTATTTATCTTGTTCTTGTTTCTGGTTGACAAACTACTCAGTGAAGTCAGCGTATGGAAGAAATCACGTGACAAAGGAGAAATACCATCCCTGCCCCTACTTCCTCCAGGGACTAATTATCCTGTGTTGAAAACTGTGTTTAAATTACAAGCTATCATTTTCAGTTTGTAAGGTGTTTCCTGGTCCTGCTTACATGCTAGGTGTCTCTATAGAAAGGCATGCAATCTGGGTCATTCAGCACTCAGTCTTCATAGAGCCAGCCTCGGGCAAGGTGTGGTGAGATATACCTCTTTGTTTTAGGGAGCAGCCTGCTCTGTCCTTCTCTGTTTTGGGGTTCTTGTCTGGTAGGGTTCTGGATTCTAAGCAATAAACAATGTTAGGTTACAAGAATATTATGTTTTTATCTAACTTCTCTGTGTGTATGCCATGAACATAATATTAATGCCTGGTGATTGCTCTTTTACCAATAGCAAAGTACTACTATTCCAAAGAGGATGGAACTCAGCTGTTCTCAATGGTGGTAGATGACAGAACAAGGAGCAATGGTCTCAAGTTGCAGTGGGGGATGTCTAGGTTGGATAGTAGGAAACACTATTTCACTAGGAGGGTGGTGAAGCACTGGAATGCGTTACCTAGGGAGGTGGTGGAGTCTCCTTCCTTGGAGGTTTTTAAGGCCCGGCTTGACAAAGCCCTGTCTGGGATGATTTAGTTGGGAATTGGTCCTGCTTTGAGCAGGGGGTTGGACTAGATGACCTCCTGAGGTCCCTTCCAACCCTGATATTCTATGATTCTATGATTCTATGACTACCCTAATCTTGTCACTGGCTCATGTGCGCTGTTCAGTGTCAAAGGTCTGCCCACCCCCTGCTCACCTGCTCAGACAAGAATAGCAGGTGCAAAGCAGTTGCTTAAGTCTGCAAATCCAGATCAAATGTTCAGAAGGCTTTGCAGGAGCATTGGCAGAAGGGAAGAATTATAAACCTTAAGCCATTGGGCACCTTTGCACCACGATTCATCATCCAGCCCGTAGTTATTCATCAATCAATACTGCAATAAAAGTGCTAACCATTTTCTATGAGAAAGAATGAGACAGAATAGAGAGCTTTGGTTGGGTCTGTTACACTCGAGGGGATTCAGTAAGGCCCACAGGCAGACGGAAATTCCAGGAAATGTGAGTCTGAATATTAGCGATACTGATTATGATTATTCTATTTCTGCTCTATTTGAGACTAGCAGGAACTGTTAAGATGTATGATCAGTAGCTTCTTCCTCTCAGTTTTCCCCTGCAGTTTGTCTAGTTTCTATCTGTCCTGTCCAGAGGTACACTTGGCGCATCTGAACTACTATTGTCTGTGACTTCAGTTGTGGAATTATAGATGGCCATTTATAAGGGGATGTCCCAGAGTCTTTCAGTATGTGGTACTGGTGATTATAATGCATTGTAATTAATATATCAGTGCCTTGTCTCATGATTGTTTGATTCACAGTGTTCCTGCCATGTAAAAGAGCTAGTTGAATCTTTTTGATCAAAGCTAAATTTAAACAACAAAAGAGTTGTTTCAACTAAATGACTATTTTCATGAAAAATATTATTTTGACAAAAACACTTTGTGTATTCCTACATTCTTCAGTTGGTTTCTACCCCATTACTCCCTGCTGGTACCTACAGTATGTTAGTGGAATAATAGTTATTTGTAGGGCAATAGGCTTTAGCGACTGAAGGCTCTCCCTCTATTCAGCTGATGGCATCACAATGATAGGTCTTGCCCTACTTGGTGCTGCTCCATGTACTGACATGTTGCCCTTAAATGTAAGAGGAAAAGTTAATATTTATAGATTGAGTTGCACTGGAAATAGTAGAAACTCTAGGGCTCTCAGAGTCTAGGCTCCCAACTCAGCAGTAGGGAGCCTGGTAATATAGGGGACTGTCAAGGTTTCCAAGCTCATTGCCAGAGATCTGGGAGCCTGCAGGTCCTGGGACAGGCTCCCAGGGACTGGAACTCTGGGACAGCCAGCCATGCGGACTGATCTGGAGACCCAGGGCTTCTGGGTTAGCTGGAGGTGCAGCCCTCGGGAGTCCCAGAATGGAGAGTGAAACTGAATGAACTGGATATCCTGAGTTTTGGCCAGCTCTGCCTAGAACAGTGGAACACGACAAGTGCTTCTGCAGGCACCAGTTTCCAAAGGAGATAAAACAGGTATTGCCCCTGAGGAACTACTTCCACACTTGGATGATTTGTGAATTATCCTGTGGACCCTGGGCTTTAGAATTACACCTGCATTGTGCTCTTATCTGCCAGAAATGCTGTGTGGCAGGGTTTAATGTTTAACTATAGAATCATCCTGTTTTACTGCCTATGGCCAGGATTTTTCCAATGAGGTTGTTAAGGGAGCTGGACAACTAATTCACACTGATTTTTCAGCTAGCCCCTTTGAAAATCACAGCTTAAGTTTCCTGTAGTGTTGTGTGACAACTGTATTAACTGTGTTGTAGCCACGTTGGTCCCAGGACATTAGAGAGACAAAGTGGGTGAGGTAATGTCCTTTATTGGAACAAATTCTGTTGGAGAGACAGAAAAACTTTCAAGCTTACACAGAGCTCTTCTTCTGGTCTGGGAAACTAACTCAGAGTGTCACACCTAAATACAAGATGGAACAAATTGTTTAGCATAAGTAGTTAATTCATATTTCACAGGACCATTCAGGGTGGTGTGGTCGACTAATATTCCTTCAGTCATAGGAAGGAAAGGAAGGGAGAGGAGGGAAAGCAGCTGAGGGAGGGTTATTAGTTACGAATTTGAGCTCTCAGGCTTGTCTTTTGAAAGTGTTGTACAGGTTTCCTCAGAGGATGAGGACTGATAGGTCAGATGTCACTCAACTGTTTTAGCTGTTAGGGAAAAGGGTATGCTGAAATCTTACACCCTACCCTGCAGTCAGTGTCAATTTAAAGATTCACATCTCCTTATCACATGAGAAAATATTTAATGCAGCAACATTTGCAATGTACTTGCTTAGGCCTAATTACAGGAAGAGCTGGCATTGACACTTATGTAAGGTTGCCAAACTTTCCTTTACAAATCCTGTTTGTTTGTTTTTTTTCCCCCAGTGGCTTTTATCTTTGCCAAACTTTAACTGTTTGGACTGAAATTTTCCTACTTGGTCTAAGCTGCACATTTAACTATTTATCAAAAGTTTAAGTAAAAATGCTCCATTCATTTCTGAGAATTAGGTTAGGGGAAACTAATATGTGATTATGGTGTATTGAAAACTGTTAAAATGATAGGCAATCACTTTAAATTGTCAGAAGTTATTCCTACTCCTGCTTTCAGGCTAGGGGGCTCTGCAGGGAAGTGTGTGATCTGTGTCTTCAGCAGCCAATTTGGAAAGAGCGAGCCTAGAGGAATCTGGGGTGACCTGTGTCTCTACCTAAGGGAGCAGTCTGCTTTGTCTCTCTCTCTGTTTTCGGTTCCTGTATGTTAAAGATCTGGATTCTAAGAAATAAAGTAGTGTTGCACTGCAACCTTCCAGGAAAAGAATTTAATGTTTTTTTTTAATTGCACTGCTTGTATGTTGTAAACATAATAGTGATTATGTAAATAAGGTCTATCATAACACATACACAAAAGGGGGGCAAACTGAGGTTGCACAGACTGATACGTCCTAACTTTTCAGTGGATAACGTTGCAACCTTACTGTTATAAAAAAAAATGTTCTTTCCTAAATTCCACTATGTGCACCCATTTTCTGGACAGTAAGAATGCTGGGTGTCATTACCGTGGGCTGTAGTCCCAGCTCCGTCAGAAAAAAACTTTGTGTAGCCTTTCCGATCATCAGTTGCTCCTTCCATAAAATATTGTATGTGTGTGCTGGGGGAAAGACTGATATTTGCTTACATATATGGCAGAGTTCTGAGGCTTTCTTCAATAACAAGGATTATGAAATGCTGAGGATTACTAAAGTCAGTCAGTGGAAGTGGTTAGACTAGAAATCATGGCCTTCTAACTCCCAGACCAGTGTCATAGAATCATAGAATCACAGAATATCAGGGTTGGAAGGGACCTCAGGAGGTCATCTAGTCCAATCCCCTGCTCAAAGAAGGACCAATCCCCAACTAAATCATCTCAGCCAGGCTTTGTCAAGGCTGACCTTAAAAACCTCTAAGGAAGGAGATTCCACCACCTCCCTAGGTAACCCATTCCAGTGCTTCACCACACTCCTAGTGAAAAAGGTTTTCCTAATATCCAACCTAAACCTCCCCCACTGCAACTTGAGACCATTACTCCTTGTTCTGTCATCTGCTACCACTGAGAACAGTCTAGATCCATCCTCTTTGGAACCCCCTTTCAGGTAGTTGAAAGCAGCTATCAAATCCCCCCTCATTCTTCTCTTCTGCAGCCTAAATAATCCCACTTCCCTCAGCCTCTCCTCATAAATCATGCGCCCTCCACTGGACTCTTTCCAATTTTTCCACATCCTTCTTGTAGTGTGGGGCCCAAAACTGGACACAGTACTCCAGATGAGGCCTCACCAATGTCGAATAGAGGGGAATGATCACGTCCCTTGATCTGCTGGCAATGCCCCTACTTATACAGCCCAAAATACCATTAGCCTTCTTGGCAACAAGGGCACACTGTTGACTCATATCCAGCTTCTCGTCCACTGTAACCCCTAGGTCCTTTTCTGCAGAACTGCTGCCTAGCCACTCGGTCCCTAGTCTGTAGCAGTACATGGGATTCTTCCATCCTAAGTGCAGGATTCTGCACTTGTCCTTGTTGAACCTCATCAGATTTCTTTTGGCCCAATCCTCCAATTTGTCTAGGTCCCTCTGTATCCTATCCCTACCCTCCAGCATATCTACCACTCCTCCCAGTTTAGTGTCATCTGCAAACTTGCTGAGGGTGCAGTCCACACCATCCTCCAGATCATTAATGAAGATATTGAACAAAACCGGCCCCAGGACCGACCCTTGGGGCACTCCACTTGAAACCGGCTGCCAACTAGACATAGAGCCATTGATCACTACCCATTGAGCCCGATGACCTAGTCAGCTTTATATCCACCTTATAGTCCATTCTGCCAGCCCATACTTCTTTAACTTCCCGGCAAGAATACCGTGGGAGACCGTATCAAGGGAGACCTTGCTAAAGTCAAGGAATAACACATCCACTGCTTTCCCCTCATCCACAGAGCCAGTTATCTCCTCATAGAAGGCAGTTAGGTTAGTCAGGCATGACTTGCCCCTGGTGAATCCATGCTGACTGTTCCTGATCACTTTCCTCTCCTCTAAGTGCTTCAGAATTGATTACTTGAGGACCTGCTCCATGATTTTTCCAGGGACTGAGGTGAGGCTGGCCGGCCTGTAGTTCCCCAGATTCTCCTTCTTCCCTTTTTTAAAGATGGGCACTACATTAGCCTTTTTCCAATCATCCGGGACCTCCCTGGATCATCATGAGTTTTCAAAGATAATGGCCAATGGCTCTGTAATCACATCTGCCAACTCCTTTAGCACCCTCGGATGCAGCGCATCCGGCCCCATGGACTTGTGCTCATCCAGCTTTTTTAAATAGTCTCAAACCACTTCTTTCTCCACAAAGGGCTGGTCATTTCCTCCCCATGCTGTGCTGCCCAGTGCAGTAGTCTGGGAGCTGACCTTGTTCGTGAAGACAGAGGCAAAAAAATCATTGAGTACATTAGCTTTTTCCACATCCTCTGTCACTAGGTTGCCTCCCTCATTCGGTAAGGGGCCCACACTTTCCTTTTACCTCCTGCTGAAAGGTATTTGATAGAGCAAACTAGCAGCAGCAGCAGGATGATTCATCATGCCGGAGACATTTGCAGTCACTTCAGGATGACAAAGGAGTGCAGGCTGACAGCTCGCGACACCACATGTAATAACCTCGTGACCCCCTGAGGGGTCCCAACCCCCAGTTTGAGAACCCCTGGCCTACAACATTGCAAGTAAATCCTGTTGACATTTTTTGACTGAAATCCTTTTAGGCAAAAAATGCAGCTTCAGGAGCACTAAAACATTTCATGAATTTGTGTAGATTTTGGGTTGGTTGTTTTTTTGGCCAACAAGAAAAAAAAATCTGAAAAAAAATGAATTATGTTGTTTCAACATTTTAAAATCAAATATTTTGATTATTCTATTCAAAATGACTTTTTGTTTTGAAATTTCCTTTAATTCTATTTAATTTAAAATTTTAAAATGCTCAGAATCAATATGAAACATTCATTTATTGGTTGAACTAAATGTTTCATTCAACCCCAAATTATTATTTTAATTAAAAAAAACATTTTTTGAATTACTAGTGAACTCAGAAATCCATATTTCAATTGGCCCTAGTTTCAAGTTCCTAATTCAGTAGTCTCAGACCTTAAGCTGTTAAAAATTAATGGAATATTGGAGAAAACAAATGAACATTTTTTTCCCACTAAGTTTGTGCTTGAAAATGTCTGAGCTAATCAAACTTTAATTAAAAATTTGAAGAATCTGTCACCAGTCATGGAAAAGTCTATCCTGAAAGGGGAAAAGTAATGGCACTATTACAAGAAACTGCAAACAGGGTTTTCTTATAGAAAATTATAGGCAACTTTAATTCTGGGAGATACCATTGTGCCACTTGTATAGTATAATGGGCTTCCCCTTACCTCCCTAGCTGCATTACCGGTGTGTGTGTGTGTGGTTTGAGAGACAGGCTGGGAGAATGGAAATTGAAACAAAACATTCTTTCAGTGGACAGAGCAGCCTGTACCAACCTATTGTGCTAGGCTCTGGCTGCATTAACTTTTGTTGGATTTTAGACAATGTTGTCTCGCATGATTTCTTTGGCTTCCCATGATGTCATATTGGTATAAGAACTGTGGAATGGTGATGACAAATAAAAGCAAGGCATACCAAACCACTGGCAGAGGTATGACAAGAAGGAGCCAAGATGGAGCAGGCTGGGCCACACGGGGCTGTAAACCAGTGGAGATGAGGCAGAGATGGATGGAGAAGTTGCAGAGATCTCCCACCAACTGAGAGGGCCAGGGAACCCAGGGAAGAACTGGAAAAGGGATTGCCTGCTTCAGAGCCAGATAAGATAGTGGGAAACACCAGGGGCAGAAAGCACACAAATTTGATGGCCAAATGAACTGGGAGGCATACCTGATGCAATTTAAACTCATAAGTAAGCTGAACTGCTCGTCAGAAAATAATTTATTTGGCCATAGGCCTGACTGGAGAAGCCCTGACAGTTCTTAGGTCTGTAGGCATGGAGGAGGAATGTGGCAATTATCAGGCCCCACATGAGACCTTTGCTGTCAGGTTTGGGGTGGAGAAGCAGACAGATATGGCCGTATCCAAGTCTGGTTATGATGGATGGACACAGCGGAGAAGCGCTCAAGTGTTCCTGGGGGTTTGCAGCAGTGGGTGTGAGTGGTTTATTTATGGCTTCTGGGGAAATGTTCGAGGAGAGGATGCTGCATCAGTTTGTGGATGGGCTAAATGATTCCAATATGTAGGGGCAGGTGAACCTGAGGGGACCCAAATCTCTGAAGAAGGCCTTGGTAGCAGCCCTGAAGAGACAGTTCACTGAGTGGAAAAACCATGGCAATTGGTTAGTTCACTATAAAAGTTTGCCCAGTGTCAAATAGAAACTCTGTGGCAGAGATAGAATTCAGTTATCCAGGGCAGCAATCAGCTGCCCTAACCATGAGACCCTCCTTTATTTTCTTGCAGCCCCCTGCCTCATTCACTACACATCCTTCAACTTCTGCAACAAATGAAGTAGGGAACATATAGACAACAGCCTTCTTCACTACACAACCCTGATTCATAGCCAGAGCATGGTCCATCCTGTTCACTGAATGAGGGAAGGGTTCTGTGGAAAAAAAATAGTACGAGATCATGTAACTAAAGATGGTATCACAATGCATACAGTGAGAGGGCTGAGTTAAGGTTGTATGGGCAACCATAATGCAGGCATTTATTAACTTTTGAGTGTTTGGCTTTGGAACCTTAACATTCTTAATATATTTTCAGTGTGTACTATATTCATCTCCCAGTCAAGCATGTCTGAGATTTATGAAAGCCTCTGACCTCTAAATTAAAAATAAAAAAAGGAAGCACATCAAGATGTATGTAATATGGCCATTCTCTAACACATTAGCAAATTGTATTGTTGCTTAGATAAACATTCTAGTTATGAATTTAATAATGAGTATTGATTTTTCTCTTTCAGAAAAAACGAAAGATGCCACTAAGTAAGTACACATTAATTTCCAAATATTTCCACTAAATTTTATTTTCCAAATTATTAGGACGTTGATTGATTTCCCCCCCACCCCCCGACTGTTCTAGCTATAAAAGTGGTATGTGGAACCCAGTTTTGGATGTGGAATCTAATTAGAGAAGAAAGGTTAACTCACAGAATTAATTTCTCTTTCTGTACGGCTTGAGGACTGGATTGATATCAGAATATTGTGGTAAGTTATGACTTGACATAATTTTAATGGGAAAATAACAGAATACATTTCTGTTTTTTATTTTTATTAGGATTTATGGGATAACAATTTTTTGTTGCTAAAAGTATATGTACTGTGCTAAGACAGTATCCAAGAAGACCATTTGGTGCAGGACCCCCTTGGCACATTAGACAGGTCCTTACAATTCCTTTGCCTACAGTTAACTGTGGGGAAGCATGCACAGAATATTTCAGACATTAGGTTGTGTGTGGTGTATGGTATTTGGTGATTGAGTCAGATGTTTAGATGCAAAGTGATTGTGCTTATCTTGTCTGATACAGAACAAAACCAGGCATTCCATGTGTAATCAGATATATGGAACCATGCACATGAAGATAGGACAAGCACAAATACTCTGCAACAAGTATCTGGTTCAATCACTGAATACTGTAGACCACACACATCCCAATATCTGAAATATTCCAGGCATGTTTCCCCTGGGTTAGCTGTAGGCAAAGGAATTGTAAGGACCTGTGCAATGTGCCAAGGGTGTATATATAATTCCCTTTATCAGAGAGTGTCCAGGCAGGAAAGAGATGGCTCTAAAGGACTTGCACATGGATGTGTGCAAGAAAGCTGTGCCTTGGAGGAGGTTGCCATTTATCCTGATTGCCTCATGTATTTTTCTTATAGCAGGATTCCTTATTGGCCTAGGTGAGGGTGTGGGAGATTATCATATGGGGAAGTCGTCAGAAAACCATGGAATTTGGGAAAAGGGCCCGTAGGGGTGAATTGTAATCCCAAGTGCTGCGGCTCACATGCTGTCAGAGGTAAAGAGCAGAGTCCATTGTCAAATCAGCAATGGACATGACCATTGATATGAAAACTGGGAGTAAGGGGGCAGTGTGTAGGAGGCATGGGGAGGCAGAGGATGAATTGTCTGGGGGAAGGAAGATAGTCAAATGGCTGGGGAGGGCAGAAGATCAGTTTATGGTTTGAAACGGGGGAAGGAAAGGACAATTCGAGTGACGTTGGCTGGGACAGCAAATTGGTAATATGGAGCTAGAGGCAAAAGATCAGCTGGATCAGAGAAGCTATGGGAGTAGAGGATGCATTTCTGGGGTTGCACAGGATCAGTTATTAATTGGGAATCACAGGATTCATTGTGTATTTGTTTGTGTACCTGGAGACTGCACTAGAATTGGAGGGGTAGGGAAGGCTGAGAATGAATTGATGAGCGAGATGAATTACTGAGGTCTGGGGTTGCAATCAATCACTTCTGTGACTGGGAATGGCTTGGGATCAGAGGATGAATTGTGTTCGTGTAGGTGCCTAGAGGTGTTCCGGTGGAAAATGGATTGTAAATTTGTGGAGGATTGAAAATGAACTGCTAGGGTAAGTTCAAGGAGGTAGAAGAAAAGTCAGAGACTGGAGACATGTCAATATATAAAGGAGGTTCATAGGAAGCTGAGAGATTGGGAGCATTGAATTAGATGAAAGTGGGGCAGAATATTGATTGACTAAGGACAAAGGATGGAAAAAGAATGAGAGTCAAACAACAGAGTAAAGGTCCTTTGGGATTAAGTGGAGTATATGGTAGGACTGAGAAAGTGGCAGAAGTGGATGACAGAGATTAAATTATCCCATACTCAGCATTCTACCGGGGGGGGGGGGAGTGGGGGGCGGCAAGGCACTACACTGCTAAAAATAGCAGTATGGACATTGAGGCACTGCTTGGGCAAGTAGAGAGGAATGTAGTGTATATTCTCTGGGGGTTCAGATATGTGATGAAATCTTTTCATTGTCTGAATTTTTTTAAACAAAAAAACTCAAACAATTCCCTCCATTTTTCATTGTTTTTCCCTTTGAAACTGTGCATTTCAATGCACTTTTTGATTGTTTTCCACCTTTTGGCAGTTAGAAAGCCATTATAAATGGTGGGGTAATATATTTTCTCTCACTTTGGTCATACAAGTTTTCTGGTTTTTGTTTGTTTGTTTGTTTGTTTTGAACCTTTCTGCCCTTTTTCTAGTGGAAAAAAGTTGCTTAAGGAAACTTTACTTGATGTCCCAAAAACCACAATTCCAGAATCACACACACAAAAAAACTTTATTAGTTTTTAAAATATATAAATATATCCTCTTTAAGAAAGGAAGGAAAACAACTATATAGATATAAACCAAATGGAAAAGGAGAAATTGAAAGCAATGATATAAAGTAGCAGTCAGGAAATTCAAATAACTGAAGCTAGTTTTCGATGCAATATGTATGGACAGTAGAGTTAAGTATAATAAGAAGGATTTTTAACATACCTGGAACAGAAGGATTTCTAATAATGATATAGGACCATTCTAGATCACAATGGAAGAAATGTTAATTACGATGCAGAAAAAGCAGAAGTGTTCAATGAATATTTTGTTTCTGTACTTGGAAAGAAGGTGGGTGATATATTCTCATCTTATACAGAAAATTAAATATGTTCTATACCAACAGTATTTAGGGAGATATTAATTAGTAACTGCTAAAGGTAAACTTTTTCAACTCTCCAGGACCAGATAATGTTCACTTAGGAGTTTTCAAAGAATTGGCCGAGGATCTCCTGAGCTATTTGTGTTAATATTCTACCAATCTTGGGATACTGAGGAAGTTCCAGAACACAGGAGAAAACCTAATGCTCTTCCTATGTTTAAAAAGGGTAAATGCGATGACCCAGGGTACTATAGGCTGGGTAGTCTGACATCAGCCCTGGCAAAAACATGGAAAGTCAGATATTGGATGCAATAAGTAAATATTTAAAGGATAGTTAATGCCATCCTTCATGGTTTTATGGAAAATAGATCTTGTCAAGAAAATTGGATTTTTTAAAAAGGGATTACAAGTTTGGTTGATTAAAATAAATGTGTTGACATAATATACTTAAATATAAGGATTTGACTTAATCCCACACAATATTCTGATTTAAAAAAATAGCACTAAGTAAAACCAATCCAGAACATCAGGAATCATCGTCCAGGGGGGTGTTCTGAGTGGGCTCTCACAGTGATCTGTTCTCAGCCAAATGCTTCTCAATATCTTTATCAATGACCTAGAAAAAATGCTGATACAATTCACAGGTGACGTATTTGCTTTTTTGAATTCACTGGGACCTCTCCAGGTCTTTGAAAATTAGTCAGTTACCTGAAGTAGCCATTAAAATTATCTAGATTTCAGAGTGGTAGCCATGTTAGTCTGTATCAGCAAAAACGATGAGGAATTCTTGTGGCACCTTAGAGACTAACAAATTTATTTGGGCATAAGCTTTCGTGGGCTAAAACTCCATTCATCAGATGCATGGAGTGGAAAATACAGAGGCAGGTATAAATACAGAGCACATGAAAAGATGGGAGTTGGTAAGGCCTGCCTCTGTATTTCCACTCCATGCATCAAAATTATCTAGTTATTCTCTTAACTGAATTGTTTTTACAGGATCTTCATTAGTTTCTAACTTCCTAAATGTAATATCTTTGGTGCAGATCATTTGTTCCTAGGGAGAGACCCATCAGAGGTGAACTTAGAGCAGGAATATAAGTCTTATATATTACTAAAAGCCTTCTTGTATTCACTCTTTTTGGGAGTAGTGGAGAGGGGAAAGGACACTTTTCCTTTATCCTTTCTCTTTAAGGCTGACCAGATACTGCAAAGGATTTTATCTGGGGTAACAGACCCAGTGATGACCTCTTTGACACAAGTTCCAAAAAGGCAAAAACAACATTCTAGTCTTAGCCACAGAAAAAGAAAACTGTCAGCAACACCTAAGTCCCTTTTTGGAACCAGGTCTAAGACAATAATAAATAACAAACTTTCGCATTCAATATTCCTGCTGTAGACCTAGGCTTGCTCACTGACTTTAATGGGACCAGGTTTGGGAGTTAGGTGAAAAGGATTTAGTTCACAATATTTAATTGTAAATGTTAAGGTGTTTTAGGATTGTTCAATGATAGCCAGTGCAATGATGATTGTGTCTCATTTCCATGTATTTCCCCATCTGTCTGCCTCTGTCTCTTGTCTCATATTTATGTTGTAAAGTCTTTGGGGCAGGGACTGGCTTTTTGTTCCATGCTTGTACAGCACCTAGCACGATGAGGTCCTGGTCCATACCATAAGCTCCTAGGCACTATGAGAATAAAAATAAATAATAAAAAAAAATAATAAGGATCCTGCAAAGTGCTCTGATACTGCAAAGTATTTCAGTGCATGCCTAAATTGAAGTAGGTGTCATTGGGACTACTCATGTGCTTAAGTTAATCTCATAATTAAAATGTTTTGCTGGAGCAGAGGGCTTCACATCTTGTAGGAACCAGTGCTAGGAAAACTAGAAATTCATCACGTAAAAGGGCACAGAATAGATCACGTGCCATAAAAAACACAAGACAAAATATAGCTTTGTTTATGTGGGGGTGGGGGCGAGGGCAGGTAGTCAGAACCTGTGATAAACAAACCAATTACCTGCATTCTTAAAGGGTTTTAGGAAGTAACTAACTAACAAAATCTATTTAGAAGTGCACAATAGCATTGAACAAATTCTGACCCTGAATCTATTTACATTATTTTACATTATTAAAATTACTTACTATATTTTAATCTTTTTTTTTCAGGTCATCCATGGATGAGAAATATAAATTGGAAAAAACTGAAGGAGAACTGCGTATGTTCTGTATATCCTGTTAAAAGAGGACCTGGTTTTATGATTTTATTTTTGATTTTTGGACTTTTTTTTCTTTCAGGTTAGTTTCCTTACTGCTTATTTCATCGTAATTGGTGGAAGTCAATTTAAAAACTCAAATTTATGCTCTAATAAATTTGTTAGTCTCTAAGGTGCCACAAGTACTCCTGTTATTTTTGCGGATACAGACTAACACGGCTGCTACTCTGAAATTTAAAAACTGACAAAGATGTTTCTGAATGTTACAATGTAGTTTCTTGTAATCTCTTACGCATACATAGCATAGCACTTTAGTGCACTGTGAACATGTAAAACTTTAGAAAAGTCCTCTCAAGTGAAAAATACATAAGGAAAATAAGTGACACCAAATTAGGTAGTTAGACAGCACCACTGATGATAACTCCAGCTGCAGAAACTAAATGGCTGAATATGGTCAGACACACTACTTAGTGACCAGCTTCCAATAAAGCAAAACGATTACACAAAGTAATGTTAGGATGGAGTCAGACTCTGGCAAGGAAACAACGTGACTGAATCTGCAACAAAGAATCTCTAGGCCTTGTGTGACAGCAGACACAGATGGTAAATAATAATGTGTATCCACACTATCAGCTGCAACCCATTGGATGCAGCCTGTGGGAAGGGCAATGACCTCCCAGGTGCATAACCTCGCAGAATGCTCAGGTGAATAGGTAAACCCAGATACTGCAACATCCCTTTAAGGGGTGACACATATATAGTCTCTCTTTCAACTACACCCACCTCCGTGTGGGTGAAACCAGAGCTTTGTTCACTCCCTGTCTCTCCCCAACTCTCTTGGCACCATTCAGTCCTGGGTAGTAGATAGAAAAGTGCAAGGACTATGACCTGAACATGAGGATATTAATCCTTCTAGGCCCTTTACCAGGCCATGTAAGAGGAAAGTTTCTTATCCCTCTTTCCCCTCTGTGCACCTGTGTGACAGCAAGGCAGAGTCTAGCACTAAATGTGGCTCCATTCTAATGACCTTAATATTGCAGAAATACAGTGTGATTAACTTGTGAACATGCAAAAGTACTAAAATGTACATAATATATCTGCTGATTATATTTTTAAGCTCGGGCTGCACCAGTTGAGATCAGAGATTACTCTGGTAAGTAATCTGAAAAATTCCATTTGGGCTACCTGTGTCTTAGCCATACCTTATAACAGATTCATTTAGTTTGGAGAATAAAATCTGAACTAGAGTGAATTTCACCCACAGAGAAGAGTGTTACTATAAACATGATAATTACTGGTAAATGAAATTGTAATCTGTGAATAATATTATGGTTTGTGGGACAAATGTCAGAGCTGGAAGGTCAGAACAAAGGTAGTAAATAATACATTTCATTTTAGAGTCCAGGTACTTTAAATACACTGTTGTTTTTTTTCCCCACACACCAGTTACTTTGTAGTTTTATTTTGAAATATACACACCTACAACAAAAAGTATCAAAAAGTGTAATTTTGGAGTAAATATATTGTAAATGCAACATAATTGATGTATCTGCATTCTAACAAACCAAATCATCCTCCAGTCTAATCAACAGCATATGCATAGCCGGAGACTTTCAAAGACACATAAGGGAGTTCAGTACCCAACTCTCATTGACTTTCAGTGGGAGTTGGGAGCCTAAACCCTTTAGTGCTTTTGAAAATCTCCGCCAAAATGAACAAGATAGTTAATCGGAGAACTAGTGGTGGGAGGCAGAGGTCTGAGACCAAAAGCATAGTTATGCTCCTGCACCGAAGATAAGAGGACATTCCTAACATGCACACACCCAGCATAGCATTGTCCTCCTCCTGTGTTTTCACCAAGGTGGCAAGGATTAAAAGGAAGACGGGGGATGGGGGAAGAACATAATGACCAATAAATGGTACAAATTCTTTTGTCCAGTCACAAGAGGTAAGTAAAGAGGATTCACACATTCTGTGCTTCTTATTCTCTGAAAATAGAAAGCCCTATCCAGCTGAGTATTCAGGTCTTCATTTCTAAAATGGGAGGAGGTGTGATGAGAACCACTGATTAGAAATAGACATGGAAAAAAGAAATATCTATCCACTAAAAAATGGAGGGTTGGTGAGAGGTGGGAAGAAGGGGAAAGGCTGGCACTGCAGGGAAATAAGATGTTACCCCACTGCATGACTCCAGTTCATGGAAGTGGCAGTTGCAAGTGTTTTCTCACCTGATATATCTTCAGTATGGAGGCCTGCAGAGGTTCCGATGATGGACTCTATGCAACGTGCAGCTACCATGTGATGCAGCATCACCCTGAGCAGTGCAGCTGCTTGGGAGAGAGAGAGTTCACCCTCTACCAGAGCAAAGACAATGGCAGGCTCTGGAATGGGTTGGATTGTACAGCACTTAGCACAACGGGGTCCTGGTCTGTGACTAGGGCTCCTAGGTACTGTAGAAACACAAACAAATAATAATAAGGGAAATACTAATTATCAGAGACAGATCATCTGCCTGAGGAGAAGCAGAGGCAGGAGTGAGTGTGACCCACAGAGATCCCTTGTCTTTTGACTGGCAGCTATATATGCAGAACCACATGGTCTGTTCCTCTGGCCATAGCTGAGGGAGGGAGGAGAGAGAGATGCCCTCTAGGGGGACAGGAAGGCTCCGGAAAGGGGAAAGAGTTTTCTCAAGGAGAGAGATTTCGTATTTCATGATGAGAGCCCCCTGTTAGCTGTCTCTCCCTCTCTTTTAACTTGGCTTTGCCACATCCCTGATCCTTTGTGGTTTTAATATCCTAGCAAAGGTATGTCTTCTTAAAGTGACCTAAAAAGGGGGCAGAGGGAAAGTTGGCTTTTCTGCCCTTTTTAGCTTCTATATAATGGTTGAAGTAAGCCTGCATTTTCACGTATTTCTTCTTATACTTGCATTTTTACATGACAAATTCCAGCCCTGTCTAAACTAAAAGATTCTATGGTAACTGAGGAAGTATTGTAATTATGACATCAAAAGAGCCAAGACTGTGAAAGTCAAGCAGTTGAGAAAGAAAGGGATTTTTATTAAGACCATTTAAAATAGATTGGTGTTTGTTTGTTATTGTTGCTACTTAACTTCAATGACTAACATTTTGGAGGGAAAAAACCTCTTTGTTAAAGAGCAAATACCCTAATTCCCTTGATTACAGCATGTGTAGTTAACCACATGCATATTCTAAGACCCTCATCAAATCTTATAGAAAACTAAAGAGATCAGAGTTGATATTCCTGTTAATCTGATATTCCTAAAATAAAAAGCAAGCAGGAATACAATACAATACAGTATACTTTCAGGCCCTGTGTATGCAGCATGAAATATGTGTGGGAGGAAGATCTATCTATGTTGTTTTCCAAAGTCCTTTCAAGGTCACCCTTAAGTGCTCTGACAGAGGAAGTGGGTCCCATGGAGGGAGGGGAGCATCTGCAGGGAGCTGCAGGGGAAGTAAGCAAGGAGGTGGGGGGTGGGGCATGCAGGGTTCTCCCACTGCCTGAAGGGAGGCGGTAAGACACATTCAAGAGCAGGTTTGACATGTGGAGGCAGTTGGGGAGCCGGGATGAAGCCTAAGCAGGCACTTTGGCCTCTTGGAACCAACTGTTCCAAATCCTACAAATGTAGATCCCAATGCTGCTGGTAAGTGAAACATTAATTTGAGAAAAATAGCATGGTTTGTGCTACAAATATCAGAACTTGAAGGGTCTGAAAAGAGATTAATACATTTCCTATTAAAATCCATGTATATTAATACACTGTAGTCATACAGCATAACAAGCACTGCAATGTTTGGCAACACGAAAAGTATTTATTTTTCATACTGCTCTTGTTTCTCATTGTTCATCCCCTCCCCTGACAGCTAGAATTGAATTTCCCATTTCAAAATCAGAAAATTCCACTCTGGAATAGAAAAAGGGGAGGAGGGAAGAAGAAGGAGAAGGAAAAGGAGATGTTATTGTCGTGCATGACTCCGATTGATGGAGGTAGCAGGTGCAATTGTTTCCTTACTTGGCATCGTTTCCATATGGAGATCTGCAGATGTTCTGATGATGGATTATATGCAACATGCAGCTAACAAATTATTTAATAACACTGAGTACCATGACTAAGTAGGGGATATTGCACAAATACAGTGTGATTAATTTCTAAACATGCAACATTACTAAAATGTTCATAGTTTATCTGCTGATTAAATTTTAAGCTCAGGCTGCACCAGCTGAGATCAGCGATCACTATGGTAAGTAATCTGAGAATTCTCTTTGGGTTACATTCCCAGGGGCTGCTAACAGGGAGTTTCGCAAGGGAGTTCTCCAGGTGAAGGAGGAGCAAAGACAACACCCTTGGGGTAAGTGACTGTCTGTAGTGTGTGTTTGTTTGTGTTTGGGGGTTACTTGCTGTGTGCTGAGCTTCTGTTTGTCCGTCTGCTTCTTTGGTTGGTTGTTTGAAAGACCGTGTGCTGTGGCTGGCAGTTGGAAGCTGTGAGCTTCAAAGGAAGGTTTGAAAGCTAGAAGCCTCTGTTAATTGGCTGAGCCTTAGTTAGTGGGCGGGGCTATCAAGCAAGCCAGGGCTTTATAAAGCAGTGCGCAAGCAACCAGGGAGCTTTGCGACCAGGGGCTGCTAACAGGGAGTTTCGCAGGGAGTTGGGAAGGGGGCAAGGGACCCTTGCTGTTGTTTGTGCTTTAAAACCTATAAACTAAACTACAGTCAAAACTTCTTGCTTTAAACAATACCTTCATTAACTAGGAGACAATGCAGGCAGAAGCCCAGCAGCAGAGTGGGGGCTATCCAGTTTATTGCGCTGAGTGCGGCATGTATGATTACCTGCCCTGTGGGCGGGTGGCGTATGTGTGCATTCTGTGCAAGGAGCTCCTGGCCCTCAGAGACCGCGTACGGACTTTGGAGGCCAGGGTGGCGGAACTGGAGGAGCTAAGGGAGGCAGAGAGGTATGTTGATGAGGCTTTCCGGGACACTGTAGAATTGTCCCACCTCCGGTCAGACAGCCCCTGCGCTGTTGAGGAGGATGAAAGGCCCAGGGAAGCAGAGCAGTCTACGGGAGCTGAGGGAAACCTTCCCATAGTTGGGACCCTCCTTCCAGATGGTGTTGGGGTATCCTCTAGCACTGAGATTACCTCTCCGGGGGAGGGAACTCCAGTTACTAGGAAAAGGCAGGTGTTAGTAATGGGAGATTCGATCATTAGAAACATACATAGCTGCGTTTGTGATGACTGGGAGAACTGTATTGTGACTTGCTTGCCTGGTGCGAAGGTTGCGGATCTCTTGAGGCATCTAGACAGACTTATGTGTAGTGCTGGGGAGGAGCCAGTGGTTGTGGTACATGTAGGTACCAATGACATAGGGAAGGGTAGGAGAGATGTCCTGGAGGCCAAATTTAGGCTACTAGGGAAGAGACTGAAATCCAGGACCTCTATGGTGGCATTCTCAGAAATGCTCCCAGTTCCACATGCAGGGCCAGGTAGGCAGGCAGAGCTTCAGAGTCTCAATGCGTGGATGAGACGATGGTGTAGAGAGGAGGGGTTACATTCATTAGGAACTGGGGAAGCTTTTGGGATGGGGGGAGCCTATACAGGAGAGATGGGCTCCACCTAAACCAAAGTGGAACCAGACTGCTGGCACTAAACATTAAAAAGGTTGTAGAGCAGTTTTTAAACTAGGAGATGGGGGAAAGCCGACTGCTGCAGAGGAGCATGTGGATCGGACACAGACTTCTCTTAGAGGAGAGTCTAATGATAGAGAATCTCCAGGTTATAGTCAGGAGCAGAGGATGGAAGAAGATAATGTAAGGGCCAGATCAGATGAGAAACATTCACATAAAGAATCTGATACATCAGAAAAGGGCAGACAAATAAACAGTGACAAGTTTTTAAAGTGCTTATACACAAATGCTAGAAGTCTAAATAATAAGATGGGTGAACTAGAGTGTCTCGTGATAGAGGAGGATATTGATATAATAGGCATCACAGAAACCTGGTGGACTGAGGACAATCAATGGGACACAATCATTCCGGGGTACAAAATATATCGGAAGGACAGAACAAGTCGTGCGGGGGGGGGGGGGAGGGGGAGTGGCACTATATGTAAAAGAAAATGTAGAATCAAATGAAGTAAAAATCTTAAGTGAACCCACATGTTCCATAGAATCTCTATGGATAGTAATTGCATGCTCTAATAAGAATATAACATTAGGGATCTATTATCGACCACCTGACCAGGACAGTGATAGTGATGATGAAATGCTAAGGGAAATTAGAGACGCTATCAAAATTAAGAACTCAATAATAGTGGGGGATTTCAATTATCCCCATATTGACTGGGATCATGTCACCTCCGGACGAAATGCAGAGACAAAATTTCTTGATACTTTAAATGACTGCTTCTTGGAGCAGCTGTTACGGGAACCCACAAGGGGAGAGGCAACTCTAGATTTAGTCTTGAGTGGAGCGCAGGAGCTGGTCCAAGAGGTAATAATAACAGGACCGCTTGGAAATAGTGACCATAATATAACAACATTTAACATCCCTGTGGTGGGAAGAACATCTCAACAGCCCAACACTGTGGCATTTAATTTCAAAAAGGGGAACTATGCAAAAATGAGGGGGTTAGTTAAACAGAAATTAAAAGCTACAGTGACTAAAGTGAAATCCCTGCAAGCTGCATGGGTGCTTTTTAAAGGCACCATAATAGAGGCACCATAATAAATGTATACCCCAAATTAAGAAACATGGTAAAAAAACTAAAAAAAGATCCACCGTGGCTTAACAACCATGTAAAAGAAGCAGTAAGAGATAAAAAGACTTCCTTTAAAAAGTGGAAGTCAAATCCTAGCAAGGTAAATAGAAAGGAGCATAAACACTGCCAAATTAAGTGTAAAAATGTAATAAGAAAAGGCAAAGAGGAGTTTGAAGAACGGCTAGCCAAAAACTCCAAAGGTAATAACAAAATGTTTTTTAAGTACATCAGAAGCAGGAAGCCTGCTAAACAACCAGTGAGGCCCCTCGATGATAGAGATAGAAAAGGAGCACTTAAAGACGATAAAGTCATTGCAGAGAAACTAAACAAATTCTTTGCTTCAGTCTTCACAGCTGAGGATGTTAGGGAGATTCCCAAACCTGAGCCGGCTTTTGTAGGTGACAAATCTGAGGAACTGTCACAGATTAAAGTGTCACGAGAGGAGGTTTTGGAATTAATTGATAAACTTAACAGTAACAAGTCACCGGGACCAGATGGCATTCACCCAAGAGTTCTGAAAGAACTCAAATGTGAAATTGCGGAACTATTAAATATGGTTTGTAACCTGTCCTTTAAATCGGCTTCTGTACCCAACGACTGGAAGATAGCTAATGTAACGCCAATATTTAAAAAGGGCTCTAGAGGTGATCCCAGCAATTACAGACCGGTAAGTCTAACATCGGTACTGGGCAAATTAGTTGAAACAATAGTAAAGAATAAAATTGTCAGACACATAGAAGAACATAAATTGTTGGGCAAAAGTCAACATGGTTTCTCTAAAGGGAAATTGTGTCTTACTAATCTATTAGAGTTCTTTGAAGGGGTCAACAAACATGTGGACAAGGGGGATCCAGTGGACATAGTGTACTTAGATTTCCAAAAAGCCTTTGACAAGGTCCCTCACCAAAGGTCTTACGTAAATTAAGCTGGCATGGGATAAAAGGGAAGGTCCTTTCATGGATTGAGAACTGGTTAAAAGACAGGGAACAAAGGGTAGGAATTAATGGTAAATTCTCAGAATGGAGAGGGGTAACTAGTGGTGTTCCCCAAGGGTCAGTATTAGGACCAATCCTATTCAACTTATTCATAAAAGAGCTGGAGAAAGGGAAGGGGTAAAAAATGAAGTGGCAAAGTTTGCAGATGATACTAAACTGCTCAAGATAGTTAAGACCAAAGCAGACTGTGAAGAACTTCAAAAAGATCTCACAAAACCAAGTGATTGGGCAACAAAATGGCACATGAAATTTAATGTGCATAAATGTAAAGTAATGCACATTGGAAAAAATAACCCCAACTATACATACAATATGATGGGGGCTAATTTAGCTACAACAAATCAGGAAAAAGATAGTTCCCTGAAGATGTCCACGCAGTGTGCAGAGGCAGTCAAAAAAGCAAACAGGATGTTAAGAATCATTAAAAAGGGGATAGAGAGTAAGACGGAATATATATTATTGCCCTTATATAAATCGATGGTACGCCCACATCTTGAATGCTGCGTACAGATGTGGTCTTCTCATCTCAAAAAAGATATACTGGCACTAGAAAAGGTTCAGAGAAGGGCAACTAAAATGATTAGGGGGTTGGAGAGGGTCCCATATGAGGAAAGATTAAAGAGGCTAGGACATTTCAGCTTGGAAAAGAGGAGACAAAGGGGGGATATGATAGAGGTATATAAAATTATGAGTGATGTGGAGAAAGTAGATAAGGAAAAGTTATTTACTTATTCCCATAATACAAGAACTAGGGGTCACCAAATGAAATTAATAGGCAGCAGGTTTAAAACAAATACAAGGAAGTTCTTCTTCACACAGTGCACAGTCAACTTGTGGAACTCCTTACCTGAGGAGATTGTGAAGGCTAGGTCTATAACAGCGTTTAAAAGAGAACTGGATAAATTCATGGAGGTTAAGTCCATTAATGGCTATTAGCCAGGATGGGTAAGGAATGGTGTCCCTAGCCTCTGTTTGTCAGAGGGTGGAGATGGATGGCAGGAGAGAGATCACTTGATCATTACCTGTTAGGTTCACTCCCTTTGGGGCACCTGGCATTGGCCACTGTCAGTAGACAGGATACTGGGCTAGATGGACCTTTGGTCCGACCCAGTACGGCCGTTCTTATGTTCTTATGTACATGTGTCTTAGCTGCACTTTATAACAGATTCATTTAGTTTGGAGAATAAAATCTGCACTAGGGTGAATTTCACCGACAGAGAACTGTGCTACTATAAACATGATAATTACTGGTAAATGAAATTGTAATCTGTGAATCAAATCATGGTGTGTGGGACGAATGCCAGAAGCTGGCAAGTCAGAACAAAGATAGTAATTAATACATTTCATTTTAGAGTCCAGGTTCTTTAAATACACTGTTGTTGTTTTTTTTCCCACACCACAGTTACTTTGTTGTTTTATTTTGAAATATACACACCTACCACAAAATGTATGAAAAAGTGTAACTTTGGAGGAAATATACTATAAATGCAACATAATTAATTTATCTGCATTCTAAACAAACCAAAACATCCTCCAGTCTAATCAACAGCATACGCATAGCTGGAGATGTTCACATACATAGCATAGCTCTTTAGAGCACTGTGAACATGTACAACTTTAGAAAAGTCCTCTCAAATGAAAAACGTATATGGAAAATAAGTGACACCAAATTAGACAGATAGACAGTGCCACAGAGGATAACTCCAGCTACAGAAACTTAATGACTGAGTATGGTCGGACACACTAATTAGTGACTTGCTCCCAATGCAGCCATATGACTACAAAAAATAAAATTGGGGTGGGGAGTCAGACTCTAATAAGGAAACAAAATGAATGAACTTGCAGCAAGAGAAAGAATCTCTAAGTCTTACATGACAGAAGACACAGATGGTGAATAATAACCTTTCTATATACAATCAGCTGCAACACTTAGCCTGTGGGAAGGGGCAGTGACCTCCCAGGTGCATAACTTCACAGAATCCTCAGGTGCATAGTAAGCCCAGATACTGCAGCATCCCTTTTAGGGGTGAGACATAGTCACTCTTTCTCCTGCACCCACCTCCCCATGGGTGTAACCAGGGCTTTCCTCATTCCCTGTCTCTCCCCAACTCTCTTGGCACCATTCAGTCCTGGGTAGTAGATATAAAAGTGCACTGACTACAGTCTGCACATGGAGATGTGGGTCCTTCTCAGCTCCTTAGCACACCATGCAAGAGGGAAGTTTCTTAGCCATCTCTCCCCACTGTGCCCCCATGTGAGAGCGAGGCAGAATCTAGCACTACATATGCCTCCAGTCTAATGACCTTAATATTGCAGGAATATGGTGTGATTAACTTATACACATGCAAAATTACTAAAATATACATAATCTACCTTCTGATTATATTTTTAAGCTCGTGCTGCACCAGTTGAGATCGGGGATTCCTCTGGTAAGTAATCTCAGAATTTCCTTTGTGATATGTGTATATCATCTGCATTTTGTCACAAACAGATGTATATAGTTTGGGAATTAAATCTGCATTAGGGTGAATTTCACCCACAGAAAACAGTGTTACTATACACCTGATAATTACTGGTAAGTGAAATTTTAATATGTGAAAAATCATAGAAGTGTAGAACTTGAAGGGACCTCAGTAGGAGTAAAAATAGAGTAAATACAACATAATTATTTTTATCTGGATTCTAACAAACCAAAACAACCTGCAGTCTAATCAATACCATACACATAGCAGTAGACTTTCAAAGACACAAAAGGGAGTTAAGCACCCACCTGTCATTGACTTCCAATGGGAGTTGGGAGCCTAAATGCTTTCAGTGCTTTTGAAAATCTCCTCCAAAATAAACAAGAGAGTTAATCAGGGTGCCAGTGGAGGGAATAAGTGGTTTGAGACCAAAATCTGGATTATGCACCTGCACAGAATATAAAAGGTCATTGCTAACATGCACACACCCAGCATAGCATTGTCCTCCTCCAGTGTTTAAAATGAGGTGGTTGGGGATAAAAGGAAGACAGAGGATGGGGGAAGAACATAATAATCAATTCAGGTCACAAATTCTTTTATCCAGTCACAGGAGGTAAGTGAAGAGGATTTAGAAGTGCTGTGCTTATTATTATCTGAAAATAGGAAGTCCTATCTAGCTGAGTATTCAGGGCTTCATTTCCAAAATGTGATGGGGGGTGTGATGAGAACCACTGATTAGAACTGGAACAAAAAAACAAAAAAGGAATGTCCACTGAAAAATTGAGGGTAGGTGAGAAGAGAGAAGAGGGGAAAGGGCTGGAACTGCAGAGGAAAAAGATGTTACTGCACTGCATGACCCCAGTGCAAGGAGGTTGCAGGTGCAAGTGTGTCCTCACCTGACACCTCTTCAGTATGGAGGTCTGCGGAGGTTCTGATGATGGACCTTATGCAACATGTAGCTACCATGTGATGCAGCAATGCCCTGAGCAATGTGCCTGCCTGCTGGGAAGAGAGAAACTGTCCTCTACCAGAGGAGGGATAATGGCAAGCTCTGGAACGGGCTGCATTGTACAGTGCCTAGCACAATTGGGTCCTGTCCTGTGATTAGGGCTCCTAGGTACTACAGTAACACAAACAAATAATAATAAGGGAAATACTGACATTCAGAGATGCAGAATCTCCCTGAGGAAAAGCAGAGGCAGGAGTGAGTGTGACTCATGGAGATCCCATCTGTTTTGACGGGCACCTATTTTCTGCCATGCAGAACCAAAGGATCCATGCCTCAGTCCAAAGCTGAGGGAGTAGAGAGGGATGCTTTCTAGGGGACACGAAGGCCCTGGAAAGGGGAAAGGGGTTTCTAAAGGAGAGAGATTTTGTATTTCTTGATCAGAGTCCCCTGTTAGCTGCCTCTCCCTTTGTTTTAATTCTGGCCTTGCCACATACAGGATATTTTGAGGTTTGAATATCCTAGTGAAGGGATGTCTTAAAGGAGACCTACAAATGGAAAAAATCTGTCTTTTCTTCCCATTTTAGCTTCTGTATGATGGATAAAATGGGCCTGCATTTGTATGTGAAGCATGAAACATTTGTGCGGGGGAATATGCATCTACTTTTTCCCCAAAGTCCTTTGAAGGTCACTCTTAAGTTTCTCACTTATGAATCCTGTAACTATTTATCTAAAGTCCTTTATGAAGCTTTACACTTCTATAAAATTTCTGCTGCATTTTTATCTGTTATTTTACTTGACTGGCTTTAAATTTAGTTCCTCAAACCACTAAATTTTTATTAAACTGCTGTTTGAAATATATTAAATGAAGATGGTAAAAAAGTGAAGGAATATGAATAATTTGAAAAATTATTTTAATCATTTTAATCTCCTGGTTTAGAAAATGAACATTTATTTTTTCTGAATACTTTTCATATTTTGAACAAATGTTCATTTCCAAAAATGACAGGAATAGAGAATAGAATTTCAGCCATTTGGAGAGGTGGGGAAGAGTAGCGGTTGAAAAAGGGTGACTGCATCCTGGCTCCTCTGTCAGAGGGAGTGGGTCCCATGGAGGGAGAAGAGCAGCTGCAGAGAGCAGCAGAGGAAGTGATAAAAGTTTTGGGAGGATGGGGGCACAGAGTGTTCTCCCAGTGCGTGAAAAGAAGGGGAAATACACACTCAGGAGTAGGTTTGACATGTGGTGGCAACTGGGGAGTCGGGATGAAGTCTAAGCAGGTCCTTTGGCCTTCGAACCAACTCATGAACAAGTTAATGCCAAGAATACAGCCTGTGTTGCAGATGTAAGTTGTGGTTGGGTGCACCAGAAGCCCCAGCTTCCTAGGTTTTGGAGATGAGGACCTCAGCTTCAGGCCAACCCAGCAGCAGGAGAGGAAGGAACAGCAAAGTAGCAATTGCCACCAATGAGCCCTGGCCCCTTCTACAAAGAATTAGACCAGAGGCTCTTGGTGCTGAGTTTTCTGTGTGTGTGGACAACTGAGGAGCCGAGAAGCACAAGAAGGAGAGAACGTCCTTCTGAGATCAACTTGTGGTCCTGGAGGAGAGGGAGGTTACCCAGCAGGAGAAGAACCTAACTTCTCATGAATAGGCCTTCTTCGGCTGGAGGAAGGGAGTTAAGGCTGCCCCCACCCCACCCTGAAACTCTTCTCTTTAAAATAATAATAAAATTATATGTAGAGATGTCTTCTTGGGGAAGTGTGCAGGAGGAGGGATACCTTCAGCCCTGTGTTTCCCTACCCATGTTTTGTCTGTGATTTTTTTGGGGGGGGAGAGTGAATCATAGAATATCAGGGTTGGAAGGGACTTCAGGAGGTCATCTTGTCCATCCCCCTGCTCAAAGAAGGACCAATCCCCAGACAGATTTTTACCCCAGGTCCCTAAATGGCCCCCTCAAGGATTGAACTCCCAACCCTGGGTTTAGTAGGCCAATGCTCAAACCACTGAGCTATCCCTCCCCCACAAGTGAGAGCACTTAATTTATGGGACTTTTCAAACATCAAACTTTCCCCAGCCCTCTCTCCTTTGGGCTGCTGTTGGGATCTTTCTCCAAGCCCACACTGTGTTGCTGGCCCTATCTGTGGCTACTCCCTCTTCCACTTCATTGGACATGGGCCTTCCTCCATTTCTGTTTTCTGAGGGTAACACAGCACCAATTGTAAGCAAAGTCCCCAACGGAGTAAAGACCTATGTGTGGAACAGACATTTCTAAGGCAGAGCTGTAGCCAAAGCAGAGGTAGGCCTGGACCCCACTTCTGTTTTTTTGGTCCTGACTTGGGCCACACACAGTCCAGCCTTGTATTACAACTGCGTGCTGCTACGGCATGGCAGCACCCCCAAAAAGGAGAGAACCGTCCTCTAAATATGTTGGAAATTTTGTGCATCTCTGGTGTCCATCCCTGTAAATGTTAGATATTGATGTGGAAGTTCTCTTGTAAACCTGTATGTTCTGTCCAAAATTGTAATCTACTGTGATAGAAATTATCAGTTGTAATGTCACTCACCCGTCAAATCAAAAGGAGAATCCATCATCATCATCAACTCTAACACAGTAGTGATAAACTATGCACTTCATCTACATTTTGCCCACCTTCCTCTCCTTTTTTTCCTAGGTCCCATTCGAAAACGTAGAAATGCAATTTCCAATGCTCCTGGTAAGTGAGACTTCAATCTGTTAAAAATACCATGGTTTGTGCAACAAATCTCAGAATTTGGAGGTTCTGGATGGAGATATAATACATTTCCAATTAGAATCTATGAAAATTATTACAGTGTAGTCACACTGCAAAACAATTTTGCACTGCACACTGAAATATTGGCAAAACTGAAAGTTTTTCTCTTTCATACTGGTCTAGTTTCTCATTTTTCATCCCCTCTCCTCACAGCTAGAATTGAATTTTCCATTTCAAAATCTGCAATTACCGTTTGTTCATGAAAGCAGAAACAGAGAATAAGGGATTTTAAAATTCTGATACTGCGAGAGTTTAGAGTGGGGGAGAGGTGGAGTACTGAGCAGAGGAGAGGGAATATAGAATCTCTGGAAGGGACAAGGACAATTTGGACAGGTATTTGGAGGATGCTGAAAAGGGGGAGTAGAGAAAACGAGGAGGCAAAGGAGATGTTAGTTCATTGCGTGACTCTGATTTATGGAAGTGGCAGGTGCAATTGTTTCCTTACCTGGCACCTTTTCCATCTGGAGGTCTGCACAGGTTCTGATGATGGATTATATGCAACATGCAGCTACCACATGATATAGTAAAACCCTGAGCACCATGCGTGAGTAGGGGAGAGAGGCCAGCTCTGGCTAGAGGAGGCGCAATGGTTAGCACAGGACTGGGGTGGAGATGGCAAATACCAGCAACTCCCCCAAGAGAAGCAGAGACAGGAGTGGGTGTGCCCCTCAGAGACCCCTTCTCTTTGATAGGGAGAATGTATTTTCTGCCATGCAGCATCACAGGGTCCATGCCTCTATCCATATTGTGTGATGATGCGGAGAGGGATGTCCTCAAGGGATCCAGGGGAGCCCTGGAGGAAGAAGGGGGTGTCCTTAATGATAGAGAGAAGGGTTTTTATTTTATTTTATTTTATTGTTCCTGTCCTGAGACTGCTGAGAGCTGTCTCTCCACTTGTTCCCAATCTGACATTTTCACATGTGGTATATGTTGTAGTTTTTCTTTCAACAGGAAGTGCTTTTTCTAAGGTGAGCTGCAAAGGGACAAAGTAGGGCTTGTTCCCTTTTTAGCTTTTTCATGATAGAGAAAGTAGGTTTCAAATGGCTTGTTTTTTTTCTTTTCCTTTCTTCTGCTTATGTTTTATATTAAAACTCTCTCCTGCCTAGGCTGGAACACTCAGTTGTGTGTGGCAAACTAGTGAAATAGCTACATCACAAAAGTTAGAAAACACACACTGAGGTTGAGTGCATCCTGGCTCCTCTGTCAGAGGAAGTGGGTCCCATGGAGGGAGAAGAGCAACTGTAGAGAGCAGCAGAGGAAGTGATAAAAGTTTTGGGAGGATGGGGGCACAGAGTGTTCTCCCAGTGCGTGAAAAGAAATGGAAAGACACACTCAGGAGTAGGTTTGACATGTGGTGGCAACTGGAGCGTTGGGATTAAGTCTAAGCAGGTACTTTGGCCTTCGAACCAACTCATGAACAAGTTCATGCCAAGAATACAGCCTGTGTAGCAGTTGTAAGTTGTGGTTGGGTACACCAGAAGCCCCAGCTTCCTAGGTTTTGGGGATGAGGACCTCAGCTTCAGGCCAACCCAGCAGCAGGAGAGGAAGGAACAGCAAAGTAGCAATTGCCACCAATGAGCTCTGGCCCCTTCTACAAAGAACAAGACCAGAGGCTGTTGGTGCTGAGTTTTCTGTGTGTGTGGATAACTGAGGAGCCAAGAAGCACAAGAAGGAGAAAATGTCCTTTTGAGATCAACTTGTGGTCCTGGAGGAGAGGGAGGTTACCCAGCAGGAGAAGAACCTAACTTCTCATGAATAGGCCTTCGGCTGGAGGAAGGGAGTTAAGGCTGCCCCCACCCCACCCTGAAACTCTTCTCTTTAAAATAATAATAAAATTATACGTAAAGATGGCTTCTTGGGGAAGTGTGCAGGAGGAGGGATTCCTTCAGCCCTGTGTTTCCCTACCCATGTTTTGTCTGTGATTTTTTGCGGGGAGAGTGAGAGCACTTAATTTATGGGAGCTTTCAAACAACAAACAACTTTACTTTCCCCAGCCCTCTCTCCTTTGGGTTGCTGTTGGGGTCTTTCTCCAAGCCCACACTGTGTTGCTGGCCCTATCTGTGGCTACTCCCTCTTCCACTTCATTGGACATGGTCCTTCCTCCATTTCTGTTTTCTGAGGGTAACACAGCATGAAATGTAAGCAAAGTCCCCAATGGAGTAAACACCTATGTGTGGAACAGACATTTCTAAGGCAGAGCTGTAGCCAAAGCAGAGGTAGGCCTGGACCCCACTTCTGGTTTTTTGGTCCTGACTTAGGCCACACACAGTCCAGGCTTGTATTACAACCATGTGCTGCTACGGCATGGCAGCACCCCCAAAAAGGAGAGAACCGTCCACTAAACATGTTGGAAATTTTGTGCATCTCTGGTGTCCATTCCTGTAAATGTTAGATATGGATGTGAAATTTCTCTTGTAAACCTGTATGTCCTGTCCAAAATTGTAATCTACTGTGATAGAAATGATCCGTTGTAATATCACTCACCCGTCAAAGCAACAGGAGAATCCATCATCATCATCATCAACTCTAACACAGTAGAGATGAACTATGCACTTCATCTACATTTTGCCCACCTTCCTCTTCTTTGTTTTCTAGGTCCTGTTCCAAATTATACAAATGCAATTTCCAATGCTCCTGGTAAGTAAGACTTCAATCTGTGAAAAATACCATGGTTTGTGCAACAAATCTCAGAATTTGAAGATTCTGGACAGAGATATAAGACATTTCCAATTAGAATCCATGAAAATTATTACAGTGTAGTCACACTGCAAAACAATATTGCACTGCACACTGAAATATTTGGCAAAACTGAAAGTTTTTCTCTTTCATACTGGTCTAGTTTCTCATTTTTCATCCCCTCTCCTCACAGCTAGAATTGAATTTTCCATTTCAAAATCTGCAATTACCGCTTGTTCATGAAAGCAGAAACAGAGAATAAGGGATTTTAAAATTCTGATACTGCGAGAGTATAGAGTGGGGGAGAGGTGGAGTAGTGAGCAGAGGAGAGGGAATATAGCATCTCTGGAAGGGACAAGGACAATTTGGACAGGTATTTGGAGGATGCTGAAAAGCGGGAGTAGAGAAAACGAGGAGGCAAAGGAGATGTTAGTTCATTCCATGACTCTGATTCATGGAAGTGGCAGGTGCAATTGTTTCCTTACCTGGCACCTTTTCCGTCTGGAGGTCTGCACACGTTCTGACGATGGATTATATGCAACATGCAGCTACCGCATGATATAGTAACACCCTGAGCACCATGCCTGAGTAGGGGAGAGAGGCCATCTCCAGCTGGAGGAGGCACAATGGTTAGCACAGGACTGGGGTGGAGATAGCAAATACCAGCAGCTCCCCCAGGAGAAGCAGAGGCAGGAGTGGGTGTGCCCCTCAGAGACCCCTTCTCTTTGATAGGGATCATGTATTTTGGCCATGCTACATAGTGTGTGATGATGCGGAGAGGGATTCCCTGATGGAGTCCAGGGGAGCCCTGGAGGAAGAAGGGGGTGTCCTTAAGGATACAGAGAAGGGTTTTTCTTTTCTTTTCTTGTACCTCTCCTCAGGCTACTGAGAGCTTTCTCTCCAACTGTTCCCAATCTGACCCTGTCACAAGTGGTATATGTTGTAGTTTTTCTATCATTTACAGGAAGTCCTTTTTCTAATGTGAGCTGCAAAGCGAGAAAGTAGGGCTTGTTTCCTTTAGCTTTCTCATGATGAAGAAATAGGTTTGAAATGGCTTGTTTATTTCTTTTCCTTTCTTCTGCTTATGTTTTTTATTAAAACTCTTTCCTGTCTAGGCTGGAAGAGTCAGTTGTGTGTGGCAAACTAGTGAAATAGCTACATCACAAAAGTTAGAAAGCACACACTGAGGGTGGGTGCATCCTGGCTGCTCTGTCAGAGGAAGTGGGTCCCATGGAGGGTGGGGAGGATCTGCAGAGAGTAGCAGAGGAAGTGATAAAGGAGGTGGGAGGATGGGGGCACAGACGGTTCTCCCACTGCCTGTAAGGAAGGGGAAGGACACACTCAGGAGTAAGTTTGAAATGTGGTGGCAACTGGGGAGTCGGGATGAAGCCTAAACAGGTCCTTTGGCCTTTCAACCACTTCATGCACAAGTAATTGGCCAAGAATAGAGCTGAGCTGCAGTTGTGAGTTGTGGTTGGGTACACCAGGAGCCCCAGCTTCCTCGGTTTTGAAGATGAGGACCTCACCTTCAGCCAACGCAGGAGCATGAGAAGGAAGAACAGCAGGGTTGCAATTGCCACCAATGAGCCCTGGCCCCTTCTCCAAAGAGCAATACCAGGTGCTGTTGGTGCTAAGTTCTCTGTGTGTATAGACAACTGAGGAGCTGAGAAGCACAAGAAGGAAATAATAGCTTGTTGAGATCAACATGTGGTCATGGACGAGAGGGAGAGGGAGGTTACCCAGCAGGAGAAGGACTTAACTTCTCATGAACAGGCCTTCATCTCCTGGAGGAAGGGAGTTAAGGCTGCCCCTCCCCCCCCCCCCCCACAAACCCCTTCTGTTTAAAATAGTAATAAAACTATACCTTGAGATGGTTTACAAGAGGAGGGATTCCTTCAGCCCTGTGCTTCCCTAGCCATGCTTTGTCTGTGATTTTTTGGGGGGAGAGTGAGAACACTTAATTATTGGAGCTTTCAAGCAACAAACAACTTTAATTTCCCCAGCACTCTCCCCTTTGGGCTGCTGTTCGGATCTTTCTCCAAGCCCACACTGTGTTGCTGGCCCTATCTGTGGCTCCTCCCTCTTTTACTTTTACTTCATTGGACATGGGCCTTCCTCCACTTCTGTTTTTTGAGGGGCACACAGCACCAAATGTAAGCAAAATCCCCAACGGAGTAAAGACCTATGTGTAGAACAGACATTTCTAACGCAGAGCTGTAGCCAAAGCAGAGGTAGGCCTGGACCCCACTTCTGGTTTTTTGGTCCTTACTTAGGCCACACACAGTCCAGGCTTGTATTACAACTGTGTGCTGCTACGGCATGGCATCAACCCTAGGGTTACCATATTTCAACAGTGAAAAAAGAGGAGCATCTGCAGAGAGCAGCAGAGGAAGTGATAAAAGTTTTGGGAGGATGGGGGCACAGAGTGTTCTCCCAGTGCGTGAAAAGAAGGGGAAAGACACACTCAGGAGTAGGTTTGACATGTGGTGGCAACTGGGGAGTCGGGATTAAGTCTAAGCAGGTCCTTTGGCCTTTCAACCACCTCATGAACAAGTTCATGCCAAGAATACAGCCTGTGTAGCAGTTGTACGTTGTGGTTGGGTGCACCAGAAGCCCCAGCTTCCTATGTTTTGGAGATGAGGACCTCAGCTTCAGGCCAACGCAGCAGCAGGAGAGGAAGGAACAGCAAAGTAGCAATTGCCACCAATGAGCCCTGGCCCCTTCTCCGAAGAACAAGACCAGAGGCTGTTGGTGCTGAGTTCTCTGTGTGTGTGGACAACTGAGGAGCCGAGAAGCACAAGGAGGAGAGAACGTCCTTTTGAGATCAACTTGTGGTCCTGGAGGAGAGGGAGGTTACCCAGCAGGAGAAGGACCTAACTTCTCATGAATAGGCCTTCTTCGGCTGGAGGAAGGGAGTTAAGGCTGCCCCCACCCCACCCCGAAACTCTTCTCTTTAAAATAATAATAAAATTATACGTAAAGATGGCTTCTTCGGGAAGTGTGCCGGAGGAGGGATTCCTGCAGCCTTGTGCTTCCCTACCCATGTTTTGTCTGTGATTTTTTGCGGGGAGAGTGAGAGCACTTAATCTTTGGGAGCTTTCAAACAACAAACAACTTTACTTTCCCCAGCCCTCTCTCCTTTGGGCTGCTGTTGGGGTCTTTCTCCAAGCCCACACTGTGTTGCTGGCCCTATCTGTGGCTACTCCCTCTTCCACTTCATTGGACATGGTCCTTCCTCCATTTCTGTTTTCTGAGGGGAACACAGCACCAAATGTAAGTATAGTCCCCAACGGAGTAAAGACCTATGTGTGGAACAGACATGTCTAAGGCAGAGCTATAGCCAAAGCAGAGGTAGGCCTGGACCCCACTTCTGGATTTTGGTCCTGGCTTGGGCCACACAGAGTCCAGGCTTGTATTACAACCGTGTGCTGCCATGGTATGGCAGCAGCCCCAAAAAGGAGAGAACCGTCCACTAAATATGTTGGAAATTGTGTACATCTCTGGTGTCCATCCCTGTAAATGTTAGATATTGATGTGAAATTTCTCTTGTAAATATTTATGTCCTGTACAAAATTGTAATCTACTGTGATAGAAATTATCAGTTGTAATATCACTCACCCGTCAAAGCAACAGGAGAATCCATCATCATCATCAACTCTAACACAGTAGTGATAAACTATGCACTTCATCTACATTTTGCCCACCTTGCTCTCCTTTGTTTTCTAGATCCTGTTCCAAATCCTACAAATGCAATTTCCAATGCTCCTGGTAAGTGAGACTTCAATCTGTGAAAAATACCATAGTTTGTGCAACAAATCTCAGAATTTGGAGGTTCTGGATGGAGATATAAGACATTTCCAATTAGAATCCATGAAAATTATTACAGTGTAGTCACCCTGCAAAACAATATTGCACTGCACACTGAAATATTTGGCAAAACTGAAAGTTTTTCTCTTTCATACTGGTCTAGTTTCTCATTTTTCACAGCTAGAATTGAATTTTCCATTTCAAAATCTGCAATTACCACTTGTTCATGAAAGCAGAAACAGTGAATAAGGGATTTTAAAATTCTGATACTGTGAGAGTTTAGAGTGGGGGAGAGGTAGAGTACTGAGCAGAAGAGAGGGAATATAGCATCTCTGGAAGGGACAAGGACAATTTGGACAGGTATTTGGAGGATGCTGAAAAGCGGGAGTAGAGAAAACGAGGAGGCAAAGGAGATGTTAGTTCATTGCATGACTCTGATTCATGGAAGTGGCAGGTGCAATTGTTTCCTTACCTGGCACCTTTTCCATTTGGAGGTCTGCACACGTTCTGACGATGGATTATATGCAACATGCAGCTACCACATGATATAGTAAAACCCTGAGCACCATGCCTGAGTAGGGGAGATAGTCCATCTCCGGCTGGAGGAGGCGCAGTGGTTGGCACAGGACTGGGCTGGAGATAGCAAATACCAGCAGCTCCCCCAGGAGAAGCAGAGGCAGGAGTGGGAGTGCCCCTCAGAGACCGATTCTCTTTGATAGGGAGCATGGATTTTGGCCACGCTACATAGTGTGTGATGATGCAGAGAGAGATTCCCTGAAGGGGTCCAGCGGAGCCCTGCAGGAAGAAGGGGGTGCCCATAACGATAGAGAGAAGTGTTTTTCTTTTCTTTTCTTGTACCTGTCCTCAGGCTGCTGAGAGCTTTCTCTCCAACTGTTCCCAATCTGACCCTGTCACAAGTGGTATATGTTGTAGTTTTTCTATCATTAACAGGAAGTCCTTTTTATAATATGAGCTGCAAAGGGACAAAGTAGGGATTGTTTCCTTTTTAGCTTTCTCATGATGAAGAAAATAGGTTTCAAATGGCTTAATTTTTCTTTTCCTTTCTTCTGCTTATGTTTTATATTAAAACTCTTTCCTGTCTAGCTGGAAGACTCAGTTGTGTGTGGCAAACTAGTGAAATAGCTACATCACAAAAGTTAGAAAGCACACACTGAGGTTGGGTGCATCCTTGCTGCTCTGACAGAGGAAGTGGGTCCCATGGAGGAAGAAGAGTATCTGCAGAGAGCAGCAGAGGAAGTGATAAAAGTTTTGGGAGGATGGGGGCACAGAGTGTTCTCCCAGTGCATGAAAAGAAGGGGAAAGACACACTCAGGAGTAGTTTGACATGTGGTGGCAACTGGGGAGTCGGGATTAAGTCTAAGCAGGTCCTTTGGCCTTTCAACCACCTCATGAACAAGTTCATGCCAAGAATACAGCCAGTGTAGCAGCTGTAAGTTGTGGTTGGGTACAGCAGAAGCCCCAGCTTCCTAGGTTTTGGAGACGAGTACCTCAGCTTCAGGCCAACCCAGCAGCAGGAGAGGAAGGAACAGCAAAGTAGCAATTGCCACCAATGAGCTCTGGCCCCTTCTACAAAGAACAAGACCAGAGGCTGTTGGTGCTGAGTTTTCAGTGTGTGTGGACAACTGAGGAGCCGAGAAGCACAAGGAGGAGAGAACGTCCTTTTGAGATCAACTTGTGGTCCTGGAGGAGAGGGAGGTTACCCAGCAGGAGAAGGACCTAACTTCTCATGAACAGGCCTTCTTCTGCTGGAGGAAGGGAGATAAGGCTGCCCCCACCCCACCCCGAAATTCTTCTCTTTAAAATAATAATAAAATTATACGTAAAGATGGCTTCTTGGGGAAGTGTGCAGGAGGCGGGATTCCTTCAGCCCTGTGTTTCCCTACCCATGTTTTGTCTGTGATTTTTTGGGGGGAGAGTGAGAGCACTTAATTTATGGGAGCTTTCAAACAACAAACAACTTTACTTTCCCCAGTCCCCCCGCCCCCCTTTGGGCTGCTGTTGGGGTCTTTCTCCAAGCCCACACTGTGTTGCTGGCCCTATCTGTGGCTACTCCCTCTTCCACTTCATTGGACATGGGCCTTCCTCCATTTCTGTTTTCTGAGGGTAACACAGCATGAAATGTAAGCAAAGTCCCCAATGGAGTAAAGACCTATGTGTGGAACAGACATTTCTAAGGCAGAGCTGTAGCCAAAGCAGAGGTAGGTCTGGACCCCACTTCTGGTTTTTTGGTCCTGACTTAGGCCACACACAGTCCAGGCTTGTATTACAACCGTGTGCTGTTACGGCATGGCAGCAGCCCCAAAAAGGAGAGAACCATCCTCTAAATATATTGGAAATGTTGTGCATCTCTGGTGTCCATTCCTGTAAATGTTAGATATTGATGTGAAATTTCTCTTGTAAACATTTATGTACTGTACAAAATTGTAATCTACTGTGATAGAAATGATCAGTTGTAATATCACTCACCCGTCAAAGCAACGGGAGAATCCATCATCATCATCTACTGTAATACAGTAGTGATAAACTATGCACTTCATCTACATTTTGCCCACCTTCCTCTCCTTTGTTTTCTAGATCCTGTTCCAAATCCTACAAATGCAAATTCCAATGCTCCTGGAATGTGAAACTTCAATCTGTGAAAAATAGATTTGTGTGTGCTACAAATCCCAGAATTGGGAGTTTGTGGATGGAGATATAGTACATTTCCTATTAGAATCTATGAAAATTATTACAGTGTAGTCACACTGCAAAACAATATTGCACTGCACACTGAAATATTTGGCAAAACTGAAAGTTTTTCTCTTTCATACTGGTCTAGTTTCTCATTTTTCATCCCCTCTCCTCACAGCTAGAATTGAATTTTCCATTTCAAAATCTGCAATTACCGCTTGTTCATGAAAGCAGAAACAGAATAAGGGATTTTAAAATTCTAATACTGGGAGAGTTTAGAGTGGGGGAGAGGTGGAGCACTGAGCAGAGGAGAGGGAAGATAGCGTCTCTGGAAGGGACAGGGAGAAGTTGGACAGGTATTTGGAGGATGATGAAAAGGGGGAGGAGAGAAGAAGGTGGAAGCAAAGGAAATATTACTGCATTGTATGACTCTGATTCATTAAAGTGGCAAGTGCAATTGTTTCCTTACCTGGCACCTTTTCCGTCTGGAGGTCTGCACAGGTTCTGATGATGGATTATATGCAACATGCAGCTACCACATGATATAGTAACACCCTGAGCACCATGCCTGAGTAGGGGAGAGAGGCCATCTCCAGCTGGAGGAGGCGCAATGGTTAGCACAGGACTGGGGTGGAGATGGCAAATACCAGCAGCTTCCCCAAGAGAAGCAGAGGCAGGAGTGGGAGTGCCCATCAGAGACCCCTTCTCTTTGATAGGGAGCATGTATTGTCTGTCATGCAGCACCAGAGGGTCCATGCCTCATCCCATAGTGTGTGATGATGCAGAGAGGGATGTCCTCAATGGGGGCGGGGGGGGGGGGGGCTGGAGGAAGAAGGGGGTGTCCTTAACGATACAGAGAAGGGTTTTTATTTTATTTTATTTTATTTTATTGTTCCTGTCCTCAGGCTGCTGAGAGCTGTCTCTCCACCTGTTCCCAATCTGACCTTTTCACATGTGGTATATGTTGTAGTTTTTCTTTCATTAACAGGAAGTGCTTTTTTCTAAGGTGAGCTGCAAAGGGACAAAGTAGGGCTCGTTCCCTTTTTAGCTTTTTCATGATAGAGAAAGTATGTTTCAAATGGCTTGTTTTTTTCTTTTCCTTTCTTCTGCTTATTTTTTATATTAAAACTCTGTTCTGTCTAGGCTGGAACACTAGGTTGTTTGTGGTGAATTAGTGAAGTAGATAAGAAAAGATAAGAAAGCACACACTGAGTTGAGAGGGAAAGGGATTTTTTTAGATTCTTTATAACTTTGTTTTTTAACACCTTTTAATTAATTCATTAGCCAGCATATTTTAAAGAACACTTTTTAAGATGGTTCAAACATACATTTAGGCTAGTTTGAAAGTACCAGCTGTCATTCTGAAGCTCCAGGACCTGTGAGGATGTTTAACTTTATTACCATGAGTAGTCCCATTGAAATCAAGTGAAGTTAAGCAAATCTTACAAAGACTTCTGCATGTGCTTGACTTCACTTGATTTCAGTAGGAATACTCATAATAATAAAGTTAAACATGCTCGCAGGACCAGGGGCTTCAGAATGACAGCTGATGTTTTCCAAGTAGTCTATTGTATATTTGGACGGACATAAGTTTCACTGATAAAAACTTTGCTGCTGTAAGGGCTGTCATGTAGAAATAGCCTAAGCCAGATGAAATAGTTTCTTTTAAAAAACGTTTGTGCTGCTCCATAAGGTGATGTTAAAGCTTCCGGTCTGGTGTGAATCAAAGACTAAGCCTTGGTTTTCACTATGAATTATTTCCTTTTTCTCCAGAAAAGAACAAACGATTCTCCATGTTGTTTTTCTATCTTGCATCAAACAAAATCACAGAAATAACTCTAATGTGAACTGTCTGAGCAATTTTTTATATCAGCAATGGGAATATATTTCCAACAATATAGTACAGTAACTGGAATTTGTAATAATTCTTGAATGATACTTCTTCTACCACAGACTCGATGCAGATACTAATTTTGACAGGAGTTGGCCTTACTTTCTTCATATCCATCATCATCCTGTTCATCAAATGCAGATGGGAACTTCTTGGTAAGAATTTGTACTTTAAAAACTATTGATTTATATTATATTTTGAATAGATTTGGGATATGAGTGGTAATTTTGTCTTAAAATTGTTACAGTTGCTGAGTTCTAATATTGCTATAATGAGAAATAGATTTGGCATATTAAATGCCAAAGACATTGTTTTAACCGTCCTTCTTCTTCAAGTGGCCTCTGCATATTTTCACTTGAAGGACCAAGGAACCTATGCCAGGAGATACCATAATGTTCTGGAGGGCAGCGTCTCTTGGGTTTGCTCAACCTTCTCTTCACTCCCCTCCCAGAGTGCTTGGAGGGTGTAAAAAGGGAGCAACCCCAACCAGCCTTCAGTTCTTTTCTACCATGGAAAGTGCAGGGAGCTTGGTTCAGTTGCACACAGAATCCACAATGCTTCTCTCATCGGCTTTCTTTCTTTCAGCCCTTGGGAGGCAAATGTTATTTATAGTAGATCAATGGTCACTTGGTTTGATTTCCTATAAGAAAGGAAGAGAAAAGGAGATGCCCATCCAGCATGGGCTTTTTCTGTACCCTCGGAAGTGGGAGGGATACCTCGCACACCCCGCAGGTCCAGTCAGTTTAAGTCTGATCATCTGTAAGTCCAGTATCCATTTAAGGATCCATTCACTCACCTTGGAAGAGAATGAAAGGCCTGTGTGCCGGGCTGCTATCACAGGGATTGTGAGCACTTGGCTGACAATCCCTGAGTTAACAAGGTAATTGGGGAGAATATAAAGGGAGGAAGCAGGAAGCCAAGGGGAAACTCAGGAGGAGTTTGGAAGGAAGCTCAGAGAATGAGCCTGGGATGGGGAGTGTAAGCCTGTGTTGTGACGTAAGAGGGAAATAAATACACCCCTTGGTGTTAGATAAACAGTCTCGTGTGTGCTTGTGACTGTGAAACCATCTGGGCTGGCCAGGCAGTGAGGTGCACCTGGTAGTGACAGAGGTGCCCTATGTCAGCCTGTATCAAGTCTTTGAAAAAGTACTAACTAACTAAGCTGGAGCTCTTGCACTCACACCTAAGGGTTGAGACACCCATTGCCTACACTTACTGGTGTGTGAGGTTTACTTCTGACCCACAATATAAATGAGGCTTGCCAGGGTGAGTAATAGGGGTAGGTGGCACAGCACAAAATGCTGTCTGGCTGTACTAACACCCTCAGGAACGCTGTACTCAGTTCTGGGGTCCAGGGACAGAGCTCTGTATGATTTCTAGAACTGTTCTTGAGGCACTCCCTTCTCTATGCCATGGTTGCTTCAAAACTACAAGCAGCAAGCATAATGAGACAGTCTTGAAAGACAATCATTGTCATATATTGATCTGCCTCTCTAAACATACCTCCCAGACTGGAGGCCTCTACCAAAACTGCACCCTAGGCCAGCAAGTGTTCAGTTAAATGATTGGGTGTTATGGCCATTCTTGTGGTGTGTCTGGGTAGGTGTCTCTCTAAACTTGACCCTCAGTTGGCTACTTGAAGAATAAATTATTACCCATAATTCTTGTTCTCCAAGATGAGCCTCTGCATATTCACACCCCCTTCCCACCTTCCCCATTTCTTTGCAGTCTCAGGTTAGGGGAAGGAAATGAAAGGTGTTTGGGCCACTTCCCCTCTGATACCCTCAGAACCTTCCAGGATGTGAAGAAAAGACAGGGGCGAGTAGCCCCCGTGTACACTGCTCCCCAGAACATCCTGATGGCTCATGCCTCAGGGACCTTGATACTATGAGTCTGAATATGCAGAGGCTCATTTCAAACAACTCCAGTTACAAGTAAATAACTCTCATTTCTAAAATGCCGTACTTTAATGCTCCTAAGTTAAAAACTTGAGCGATGATAAAACAGTGGAATAGCTCCGTTTCCTACATTAAGTTGCTCAGTGCAGTGCTTGGGCTGCTGGAGGAATGCAAGACCAGTCCACTGGGTTCAATATACTCCCCAATGCACCAGTTCCACTCACAGGCTGGTGAGGTAGGAGGGGGGATGGCCCAGAGCCTGAATTTGTGTCTTGTCCTTACATGAGTGGTGCGAGAGGGAGATGGCTTGTTGCACCCTCTATGACCACATAAGGATGAGGCACAACATGGCTTTTATTTTGTTTCATTGGAGTGGGTGGGAGGATGTGGGGGCAGAGGGGTGGGATGGGGCTGGAGATTAAAGTAAGAGGGAGGAGGAGACATCTTGCCAGACATTGTCAGTTTCACTTGTGGAAAAGTGGGCAAGATGTTGAGCAAAGGATATACATTAAATAAAGCCAAGTGGAAAGAACTAGACTTAGAAAGTAAAAATCAAATGCACAACTACAAAATGTGAAATAACTGGCTAGACAGTAGTATTGCTGAAAAGAATCTGGTGGTTATAGTGGATGACAAATGGAATATGAATCATCAGTGTGATACTGCTGTGAAAAAGGCTAATATGCTGCAGTGTATTATCAGGAGTGTTGTGTGTAAGACATGGGATGTCACTGTGCCATTCTGTTTGGCAGTGGTGAGACATCAGGTGGAGTACTGGGTCCAATTCTGGATGCCACACTTTAGGAAAGATGTGGAGAAATTGGAGAGAGTCAAGAGCAGAGCACCAAAAATGATCAAAGGTTTAGAAAACCTGACCTATGAAGAAAGGGTAAAAAAGTTGAGCATGTTTAGCCTTGAGAAAAGAAGACTTAGGGGGGAGCGCATAACAGTCTTCAAATATGAGAGCTGTTATAAAGAGGATGGTGATCAATATTCACTAACGGTAGGAGAGGAAGTAATGGGCTTAATCTGCAGCAAGGGAGATTCAGGTTAGATAGTAGGAAAAACTTTCTAACGATAAGGGTAGCTAAGCTCTGGACTAGGCTTCCAAGGGAGGTTGTGGAATCCCCATCATCAGAGGGTTTTCTGAACAAGCTGGAAAAAACCCATGTTGGGGATGGTCAAGGTTTACTTGGTCCTGCCTCAGTGCAGGGGGTTGGACTTGATGACTTCCTGAGGTCCCTTCCAGCCCAACGTTCCTATAATTCTACAGGGACGAGACTGTAAAGAGGATTATAGAAGGGAATTGAAGGAAAAGAAGAGGTGGGGGGGGGCAGGTTGTATGAGAAGCACGTATGGAAGAAAAGAAAACTGTTTTGAAAGGAAGAAAGCTGAGTTGAATTATGAGAAAATGGAGTTAGGGCTATGTGGAGACTTGCACTGTTTTAACATAAGGTGTGATTTTTAAATCCATTTAGTTTAATCAGTGCAAAAAGCCATGTTTTATTTTAACCAGGTTTATCTCTGATTAGCTGGATTCAGAATAGGTTTAATCTAACTCAAAGCAAATCACTCATACCAAAATAAGAGTGTCCATACAGTGTCTGTTATTGGTTTAACTATATCAGATTAAAATCATTGCTTAAATTAAAGTGGTGCCACTTTCTCATGTAGACAAGCTTGTTTTTTAATTGGTACAAAAGTCTGTGTGGAAACTCATGTTTCAGTGTAAAATCGGCTTATTTCAGTTTATCTTACATCAGTAAGGAACAGGTTTAAATTAAACCACAGAAGCTGTTCTTCAACAGAAATAATATCACTAGCACTTGGTAGGGTTGCTCTGATTTAACAGAATGGGTTTCACTGAACCAGTGTAAATTTGTATGCAGACAACACTTTAAGCAGAAGGAAGTTGTTACGCACACAATCTAGGGCACTCTGCCCTAGAGTGTACATACAGTGTCTGTTATTGGTTTAACTATATCAGATTAAAATCATTGCTTAAATTAAAGTGGTGCCACTTTCTATATCCTACTGAAGGCTCAAGGTGTGACATGGTCAATTTAAGTACCCCCACCCTTTCCCTTCTGAAGTCTCAGGGTGTAAGGCACTGTTGTGGGACTGGTCACCATTTGGGGGAGGAGTGAGGGGTGTTATCGCCTCACGGCTCTGTCCTAATGACCACCCTTAGCCCCAGGGAAGTATGGCCTAAGGGCCAGAGTTAATAAGGCAGCCCTCCTCTGCAGGGCTGAGGGGCCTAGCAGCCAGAGTCATTATGTCTGCCCCCCTCTGCAGGGCTGTGTGGCCTACTGGCCGAGGGGGAAGTCGGCCGCCACCCAGGGATGTATGGGGTTGGCGTAGGGGAGCCCTGGACCTTCCTGCTCAACCAGGTCCCATCGCAGGGCCTTAATAGCAGTGAATGGATTAGTGACTAGCTCAGCAGAGATCCATCAGAAACACGCTGCCTTTATCCCAGTTCCACAGCTGGACCAATGTCCAGTTCCCCAGGGTTACTTGCTGTCCATAGGGCTCCTGGGCCTCTTGGGTCTTTGGCTTGTGAAGCTCCAGATGACTCTGTCCCCTCTTGGGCTTCCACAGGCAGCCAGATATCTGGCAGGGTCTCGGCGCACTTGGCCTCTGCAATCTGGGGCTCCAGCAGCCCCTGCAATGTGTATTCTCTCGCCTCTGCAGTCAGCTCGGACTGAGCTGGGCTGCTCCCTTTTATACTGAGGCTCCAGTTGGAGCATGCCCAACAGTGGCGAGGAGGCGTGGCTTCCTCTGCCCACAATATACAGTTAGCCCCTTCTTGTCCAGTGTGGGGCTGCTACACCCCATCACAAGCACCTACTCTTACCCACAGGGCTCAGTGAGAAATCTGGTCAATTTAAGTACCCACCCTTACTCACAGGGCTCAGGGCTCTATGGGTTTGTGGGATCTTTTCCCAGTGAAAGAGCCTTGCACAGCTGGGCTCTAAACATCTATTTATTAGCAATACACATGGAATATATATGCCAAGCAAGTCTATTATGCTTACCACTCCCAATATACATACAAATTTCACTGGATGGCCAGTCAGGATCCACTCATCTGGGGGTTCCCAGCACCCGTACATGTCATGGGGAATGATGTCTTGCAGCTTGTTGTTGTACTGCAGTCTGGAGTTGATTCCCAGTCTGGAGATTTGTTCTTCATTTACATAATACAGATAAAGCTAACTACCTTCTTCAAATTTATTATCCCATACCCTCAAATAACAAAAAAAAATAACCAATTACACAGTGGCTCCTATGTGTCCTCCTTCCTGCCCAAGTTTTTTACATTTTATCTTTCTTGCCCAAATTGTAACTTATTTGTGACCTTCTCTGTTTATACAGATGATCAGCATAAAAACGCTGGCCAGAGCTTATCTTGCCATTTATTGAGTCTCCCTGTATCCTCCCTAATTTCCCAGCGCCTAGGTGTCTCTACTTTACAACCCTGGTGGTTATAACTCTTGTTAGGGGCATTGCTGAGGTGCGGTGCTTTATCAGCAGCAGAGCTTTTTTTCTTTTTTTTTAATTTTAGTGGTGAACTCCCTGAGTTTCACCCAAGGCTGGTTTAACATGGGAGGGGTTGATTTAAGTCCCAGGCCTACAAAGTGACCATTGTTGTGAGACACTCTGGAGATACTGAGAACAAAATATGAGAACAAAAATGAAATACCCAGTGAGAGCAAAACGGGGAGTTTAAGGCCCTGATTCAGAAGAGTTCTTAACTACATATTTCACTTTAAACACATGCTCCAATTCTACTGGATTGAATTAAACTTAAGCATGTACTTGAATTTAAGCATGTAGCTCAGTGCTGTCATGAATAGGAATGTTTTCTTGATTCAGGGCCTAGAGTTGCTGACAGCAGTGTCAAAATGGACTAAACCAGTCAAGGGTCACATGCGTCTGATGAAGTGGGTATTCACCCACGAAAGCTTATGCTCCAATACATCTGTTAGTCTTAAAGGTGCCACAGGACTCTCTGTGCGCTTTTTACAGTCAAGGGTAGTGGAGAGTACATAATGGTACGTGTATGGTATCTTAACCATCCTATAAATATTTAATTATTATTATCTGAGTTAGGCTCACACCTGCAAAGTAATGAGCACTCTGCTTTCAATCCAGCAAAGCACTTACACATGAGCCTTAACTTTAAACTTGAGTAGTGTACTTTAGTCAATGGGACTGCTCACATGCTTAACTGTAAGTAGGTGTTTAAGTGTCCTCTGGAGCAAGATAACAGTTCTCAGTGTCTTGGAGGTTGAGTTCTTAGTGACTTGCATGATATTCCAAAGAACACTGAAACAATCAACTTGAGGGTAACTGTCAAGGCTGTATCCCCACTTTGAACTTTAGGGTACAAATGTAGGGGCCTGCATGAGGACTTCTAAGCTTAACTACCAGCTTAGTTCTGGTCCGCTGCCACCATTCCCTACCCTGGGAAGCTTTTAGAAACCTCTCACCAATTCCCTGGTGAATACAGATCCATACCCCCTTGGATCTTAAAACAAGGAGAATTTGACCCTTCCCCCCTCCTTCCTTTCACCAACTCCTGGTGAATACAGATCCAAACCCCCTTGGATCTTAAAACAAGGAGAAATCAATCAGGTTCTTAAAAAGAAGGCTTTTAATTAAAGAAAAAGGTAAAAATCATCTCTGTAAAATCAGTATGGAAAATAACTTTACAGGGTAATCAAACTTAAAGAGCTCAGAGGACCCCCCTCTGTCTTAGGTTCAAAGTACAGCAAACAAAGATAAACACTCTAGTAAAAGGTACATTTACAAGTTGAGAAAACAAAGTAAAACTAAGACGCCTTGCCTGGCTTTTTTACTTACAAGTTTGAAATATGAGAGACTTGTTTAGAAAGATGGGGAGAACCTGGGTTGATGTCTGGTCCCTCTCAGTCCCAAGAGCGAACAACCCCTTAAAACAAAGAGCACACACAAAAGCCTTTCCTCCCCCCCCCCCCCAAGATTTGAAAGTATCTTGTCCCCTTATTGGTCCTTTGGGTCAGGTGTCAGCCAGGTTACCCGAGCTTCTTAACCCTTTACAGGTAAAAGGATTTTGGAGTCTCTGGCCAGGAGGGATTTTAGTACTGTACACAGGAGAGCTGTTACCCTTCCCTTTATAGTTATGACATGCCCCCCAAATCACAGATAGTGTTGGACGTCCGGTTCCACACTGGCTGTGATTTTTTTCCTGGAGCTGTAGGAGAAAACAGAGTTAATAAGACACATGTACCTTTAGACATACTACTGATTATCTAGAAACTAACAATATGTTTCATTCCAAGAACAATTTTTAACCAGTTAACTCTGGGAAACTTTCCCGGGAGAGTGCATCAGCCACTTTGTTAGAAGCTCCCGAAATGTGTTGTATTTTAAAATCAAAATCTTGGAGAGCTAAACTCCACCGAGGAAGTTTTTTGTTATTTCCCTTGGCGGTATGAAGCCACTGTAGCGCAGCATGGTCTGTTTGTAGTTGGAAACGCCGTCCCCAAACATATGGGCGTAGCTTTTCCAGCGCGTACAAAATGGCGTAGCATTCCTTTTCGCTGATTGACCAGTGGCTTTCCCTCTCAGACAGTTTCTTGCCGAGAAACACGACAGGATGGAATTCTTGATCCGGTCCTTCCTGCATTAAAACTGCTCCCACGCCTCGCTCGGAAGCATCTGTGGTTACTAGGAACGGTTTGTCAAAGTCTGGGGCCCTTAGCACAGGGTCAGACATGAGTGTTGCCTTAAGCTGGTTAAAGGCCTTTTGACACTCATCAGTCCACTGAACTGCATTTGGCTGTTTCTTTCTGGTTAGGTCTGTCAGCGGGGCGGCGATTTGGCTGTAGTGTGGTACAAATCGCCTATAATATCCGGCCAAGCCTAAGAAGGATTGGACCTGTTTCTTTGACTTTGGAACCGGCCACTTTTGGATAGCATCCACTTTGGCCTGTAGGGGATTTATAGTTCCTTGACCCACCTGGTGCCCCAGGTACGTCACTCTGTTTTGGCCTATTTGACACTTTTTAGCCTTAACAGTTAGTCCTGCCTGCCGGATGCGCTCGAAGACTTTTTCCAGGTGCTCCAGGTGTTCTGTCCATGAATCAGAAAAAATGACCACATCATCGAGGTAGGCAACTGCAGATTCTCCCAATCCCGCTAAGAGACCATCTACAAGTCTTTGGAAGGTGGCGGGTGCATTTCGCAACCCGAAAGGGAGTACATTGAATTCATACACCCCTGCCTGGGTGACGAAGGCGGACCTTTCCTTAGCGGGTTCATCTAGTGGTACTTGCCAGTACCCCTTGGTTAAGTCTAAAGTAGAGATGAATTGGGCATGTCCCAATTTCTCCAATAGCTCATCTGTGCGTGGCATTGGATAGTTGTCAGGACGAGTTACAGCATTTAGCTTACGGTAGTCCACGCAAAAGCGTATTTCCCCATCTGGTTTAGGAACTAGAACCACTGGAGATGCCCATGCACTGTTAGAGGGGCGGATTATACCCATCTGTAGCATGTCCTGGACCTCCCTTTGTATAGCAGTTTGGGCATGAGGTGACTCCCGGTAGGGTGGAGTTCTAATTGGGTGAGCATTACCTGTGTCAATGGAGTGGTATGCCCGTTCGGTTCGTCCTGGAGTGGCTGAGAAAATCGGTGCAAAGCTTGTGCACAGCTCCTTGATCTGCTGTCGCTGCAGACGTCCCAGGGTCGTGGAGAGGTTCACCTCTTCCACGCCACCATTCCTTTTTCCTTCGTAGTAGACACCTGCAGGCCACTCCGCGTCATCTGTTTCCTGGGCTGTAAACTGGCAAACGTTTAATTCTCTGGAATAAAAGGGTTTAAGAGAATTAACATGGTATACCTTAGGCTTTATGTTGGAGGTGCGGGAGGCTATGAGATAGTTAACAGCTCCTAGGCGCTCCTGGACCGTGAATGGTCCTTCCCACGATGCTTCCATTTTATGGGCCAGGAGCGCCTTTAAGACCATGACTTGGTCTCCTACTTTGAAGGACCGTTCTCTGGAATGTTTATCATACCAGGCCTTTTGCTCTTCCTGAGCATCCTTTAGGTTTTCTTTAGCAAGGGCTAAAAAGTGTCGGAGGGTGTTTTGTAGGTTGCTTACAAAGTCTAGAATGTTAGTTCCTGGAGAAGGCGTAAACCCCTCCCATTGCTGCTTCACCAACTGTAATGGCCCCTTAACCTCGCGGCCATACACAAGTTCAAATGGTGAAAACCCTAAACTGGGATGTGGTACAGCCCGGTAGGCAAAAAGCAACTGCTGCAACACTAGGTCCCAATCATTGGAGTGTTCATTTACGAATTTACGTATCATGGCCCCCAAAGTTCCATTAAACCTCTCCACCAGACCATTGGTTTGATGGTGATGAGGGGTGGCAACCAAGTGATTCACCCCATGAGCTTCCCACAGGTTTTTCATGTTCCCTGCCAGGAAATTAGTTCCCGAATCTGTAAGGATGCCGGAGGGCCACCCTACCCTAGCAAAAATGTCTGCTAATGCCTGGCACACACTTTTAGCCCTGGTGTTGCTTAAGGGTACAGCTTCCGGCCATCGGGTAGCAAAATCCATGAAAGTCAGTACGTACTGCTTTCCTCTGGGTGTCTTCTTTGGGAAAGGACCCAGAATATCCACAGCTACTCGCTGAAATGGGACCTCAATTATGGGTAGTGGCTGGAGAGGGGCTTTAACCTGGTCTTGGGGCTTTCCCACTCGTTGGCACACCTCACAAGACCGGACATAATTAGCAACGTCCTTGCCCATTCCCTCCCAGTGGAAGGACTTCCCCAACCGGTCTTTGGTTCTGTTCACCCCAGAATGGCCACTGGGATGATCATGGGCTAAGCTCAAGCGCTTTACCCGATACTTAGTGGGAACTACCAACTGTCTTTGAGGATGCCAGTCTTCCTGGTGCCCATCAGAAAAAGTCTCCTTGTATAAAAGTCCTTGTTCTACAACAAACTGGGATCGGTTAGAAGAGCTGAGAGGCGGTGGGGTGCTCCATGCCGCCGCCCAAGCTTTCTGAAGGCTGTCATCTGCTTCCTGCTCGGCCTGGAACTGTTCCCTTGATGCTGGAGACATTAGTTCCTCCTTGGACTGTGGACTGGGGCTTGGTCCCTCTGGAAGCGATGCAGGTTCTGGGGCTGTTTCCATTGACTGTGAACCGCTGTCCGCTGGTGCACTATGTGGTATTTCAGGCTCTGGCTGAGCCTCTTGGGTAGGGTTATCTGCTGCTTCCACCAGTTCAGGCTCGCTGGTGCCCTCTGGCATTGGAGCTGTAGACGGGTTTGCAAGCGCTGGACTCAGTGCTGGCAATGGTTCTGGTGCTGGTTGCATTGCCAGTTCCGGTTCTGGGACTGGCTTTGGCTGGGTCTCTGGGATTGGATCCACTACGGCTGTTGCAGTCGTTGGCAGGGGATCCGGTTCCACCACCTTTGTTTGGGTCTCCGGTAACACAGATGGGGCCCTGGTGGACGGCTCAGGAACAAGGATGGGGGTGAAAGCTTGCTTAGCCTGGCTGCGGGTGACTATTCCCACCCTCTTGGCTAGCTTCACATGGTTGGCCAAGTCTTCCCCCAGCAGCATGGGGATGGGATAATTGTCATAGACTGCAAAAGTCAACAATCCTGACCAGCCCTTGTACTGGATATGCAACTTAGCTGTAGGCAAGGTTACAGACTGTGACACGAAGGGTTGAATTGTCACTGTAGCCTCTGGGTTGATGAGTTTGGGGTCCACTAGGGATTGGTGGATAGTTGACACTTGTGCCCCAGTGTCCCTCCAAGCGATAACCTTCTTTCCGCCCACTCTCAAGGTTTCCCTTCGCTCCGAGGGTATGAGAGAGGCATCTGGGTCTGGGGATCTTTGGTGTGATTGGGATGTAATGAACTGTAATCGGTTGGGGTTCTTGGGGCAGTGAGCCTTTATATGCCCCAGTTCATTACATTTAAAACATCGCCCTGCTAAGGTATCACCGGGGCGATGTTGGTTGGTGGAGACTGGTGGGGTGGGGTAAGAAGGCGTCTGGGGTTTCCCTTGGGATGTGGGTGGGGCCTTGGGTTGTCCCCGGTGATAAGGTTTTGTTTCGGCTTGCCCCTTCTGATATTCGCTCCAACTGCTACTAGCTTTTTTCTTTTCTGTCACCTCCACCCATTTGGCTCCAATCTCCCCCGCCTCGGTTACAGTTTTGGGCTTCCCATCTAGGATGTACCTTTCTATTTCCTCAGGAACACCCTCTAAAAACTGCTCCATTTTTACTAGGGAAAGCAGATCTTCCAGAGATTTAACATTTGCTCCTGATACCCAGGCATCACAATTTTTGTCAATGTGGTAGGCATGCCGGGTAAATGACACATCTGGTTTCCACCTTAGGGCTCTGAACTGCCGACGGGCATGCTCGGGTGTTAGCCCCATTCTGAGTCTGGCCTTGTTTTTAAAAAGTTCATAACTGTTCATGTGTTCCTTAGGCATTTCAGCCGCCACCTCTGCTAAGGGTCCACTGAGCTGCGGCCTCAGCTCTACCATGTACTGGGTTGGAGTGATGCTGTATCCAAGGCAGGCCCTTTCAAAATTTTCTAAGAAGGCCTCAGTATCATCGCCTGCCTTGTAGGTGGGGAATTTCCTGGGATGGGAAGTGGTACCTGGAGAGGAGTTGCTAGGATGGTCTGATGCATCCTGCTTAGCACTTGCTACTTCCAGTTCATGCTTCCTTTCTTTTTCTCTCGCCTCCTCTTTGGCTTTTTCCAGCTCCATCTCTCTCTTGTGGGCCTTCTCTTGGGCCTCCTCTTTGGCTTTTTCCAGCTCCATCTCTCTCTTGTGGGCCTCCTCTTTGGCTTTTTCTTCTCTTTCATGGGCCTCTGTTTCAAGTTTTTTAATTTGAAGCAGTCTCTGATGTTTTCTTTCATTTTCTTCTGCTTCTAGTTTGGCCAGTTCTATTTTGTTAGCTACTTCTTTGGTAGTCATTTTCCTGTTTTCTTGTGCTGGGTCACACCCCTCTGCAGTTGACTGAAACTGGGATGTACTCAGCTCTGGCTGCTGCTGAGTTAACAGAGACTTTCTAACTAGCTACTCACGAGGATGTAAAAAGAAAAAAAACAATTCAGCTTGTAAATTCCTTTTACCAGTCAAAGTTTTCTCACTTTGAACCCTTCTCTTAACAAAGGCTCTTGTTAAAAAAACTTAACACCTCTGCCTTCAGGGAAGGAGAGATAAGATATGCATCTACCTTCAGCTCTGCTTTCCAAGCAGCTAGAAGGAAAAAAAAAATCTTACTGGCTTTTGGGTTTAAAACGAATCCCACCGCTCTGCCACCATGTCAAGGCAGTATCCCCACTTTGAACTTTAGGGTACAAATGTAGGGGCCTGCATGAGGACTTCTAAGCTTAACTACCAGCTTAGTTCTGGTCCGCTGCCACCATTCCCTACCCTGCGAAGCTTTTAGAAACCTCTCACCAATACCCTGGTGAATACAGATCCAAACCCCCTTGGATCTTAAAACAAGGAGAATTTGACCCTTCCCCCCTCCTTCCTTTCACCAACTCCTGGTGAATACAGATCCAAACCCCCTTGGATCTTAAAACAAGGAGAAATCAATCAGGTTCTTAAAAAGAAGGCTTTTAATTAAAGAAAAAGGTAAAAATCATCTCTGTAAAATCAGTATGGAAAATAACTTTACAGGGTAATCAAACTTAAAGAGCTCAGAGGACCCCCCTCTGTCTTAGGTTCAAAGTACAGCAAACAAAGATAAACACTCTAGTAAAAGGTACATTTACAAGTTGAGAAAACAAAGTAAAACTAAGACGCCTTGCCTGGCTTTTTTACTTACAAGTTTGAAATATGAGAGACTTGTTTAGAAAGATGGGGAGAACCTGGGTTGATGTCTGGTCCCTCTCAGTCCCAAGAGCGAACAACCCCTTAAAACAAAGAGCACACACAAAAGCCTTTCCCCCCCCCCAAGATTTGAAAGTATCTTGTCCCCTTATTGGTCCTTTGGGTCAGGTGTCAGCCAGGTTACCTGAGCTTCTTAACCCTTTACAGGTAAAAGGATTTTGGAGTCTTTGGCCAGGAGGGATTTTAGTACTGTACACAGGAGAGCTGTTACCCTTCCCTTTATAGTTATGACAGTAACAAACTTGCTTTTTAAGAGCAAGGTGAAATTACCATGAAATGTGGTGTGTTCTTGTTAAGGACTGTATAAGTTATTTCAGAAGGAAGAAAAAAAGGTAACCTTTACTGATTGGCAGATTGCTCTCTTTCTCTGCATCTTGTGTTTGGTAAATTGGATAAGAAGATCCTATGTGGTTCAAATGCAGAGCAGTACTGGAAAATTATCTTCTTTGCTTGATTAAATACCTTATATGTGTTTTCTATTTCAGGACATCCCAGGGGATTGGGTGATCATGAAACAGGTAAGAAATACTGTATACTAATCTAAACCTTTAGTAAGTTTTAACTCATGCCAAGTATAATATTTTTGTTTGATCATATTTTCATAAAAGGGCAATCCTAATGATACAAGTCTTCCCAGACTCACCTCCTCTGCGATATAACTGGTGTTATATATACTGAAGACAATTGGGTTGCACAGTCAGTGGAGAATTTATACATAAGCATTGAAGCCAAAGGGACTATTCATGTACTTAAATTTAGGCCTGTGCTAAAAGTTCTTCCTGAAATGAGGTTTCTCAGTCTACACACCCCTAAACTTTGGTTGGTCAGGGAGTGCAACTGTATTTAAACAATACTGGAAAGTACATAGAAAAGCTATACTAAAAGGCAGTTATTTAGGCTGCAAAGTCAAGTGCTTGAAAGTTAGACAGTGCCAGATATACAGTTGTCAGTGCAACCTTAATTCTGTCCACTTTGGTATCCATCCTGTGCACTGAATGACACAGGGTTCCTATGGAAAAAATAGTATTTGATCATAATATTAAAGACTGTATCATAACACGTGAAAGTGATAGCCTCAAACAGCTCAATCTTTACAAAGCTTTACAAAGAAGTTTAACAGGTTTATATGTTTATTATAGTTTATAAGTCTCTGTATGGAAAAAAATATTTAAGAATGGGCTCTTCAATGCAGCAAAGAAACTATAACACAATCCAATGGCTGGAATGTGAAGCTAGAAAAATTCATACTGAAAAAAAAAAAAGCATAAATTTTTACCAGTGAGGGTAATTAACCAAGAATAAAATAGAATATAACAAAATTGTTATTAAGCATTGGAACAATTTAGTAAGGGTCGTGGAGGGATTATCTATCACACACAATTGTTAAATCAAGATTGGGTGTTCCTTCTAAAAAGATGAGCTCTGGGAATTATTTTGTGGAAGTCAGACTAGATGATCATAATGGTCCCTTCTGGCCTTGGAACCTATGAACCTGTGTGTGCACAGGCAACTGCAAATCTGGTATTTCCTAACATTAAATGGCTTGATTTGGGCCCTTAAATAACATTCATTTAATGTAGCGTTTTTGTGTATATAACTTTCTAAGGTTGTTGTTTTAAAGAGAACAAGTTCAAGCAACTTCTGTGATGTGCAAGTGTAACAACTCCTCCATGATCAGCATGTTTCAATGCTGAATCTTCAGCACTGCAGCACAGAATATGACTGTTTGAGCTATTGGATTAACTCTGCTAGCTGGCAGCAGGAAAAGCCTGTTATGCCAGAGGGCTGAGTGGGTGGATGGGACCACTGGGGCCATGCGGTGAATTTGGTGTATTAGTGGAGTGTGAGCAAAATCCTGTTGTCTTCCACTCATTCACTAACTGTGGTAGTTCCTACCTCATATGCTGCTTCCAGAGAGAATATGAACCACTTGGGATACGTGCAGGTCAGGGTGGGTACTGGCCGGCCCAGCTCACTCCTCCCATAGTTAGAGCTGCTCTGGCAGCTCCCAGTATACCCAGCTTAGGGTGTGCTGCTGCTGAAGTGGCAGCAGCATGGTTTTGGCCTTAGAATATTTCTATTTAGCATTTGTTTTGGGGTCCGGCAAAATGTTCCTGCAGAAGGAATGTGAGAGAAAAGGAAATGGTGATTTTTTAACAGTTTTGTTACATGTTTGAAATTTTAATAATAATAATATAACATGTCAAATATCAGGCTCAAGTAGAATTTATTTAGTTAAAGATTAACCCAGAACAATACAGAGTACAGAAAGGAAGGTTTTATACATTGCAACCAATCTGAAGACTGGGGCTTGATTCACTCCTAACTAAATCCCCAAAGCCCTTGTCTTATATACTGTTCAGGACAAAAACTTCATTTTCCAAAATTGATCTAACTGTGAATTCTGTCCCAGATATCTCAATTTACCTAATCAGTAATCTAAAGACATCTGCAATTGAGCCAGCTGTGACAGCAAGCAATTCTTATTGACCTATCAATCAATCAATAGGTTATTATGGTATCAGTCACAGAACAGTAGGCTCTCTTTTTACCTCTAGACACAGTTACTACAGGTCAGTGGGGTCTGAGTAATGTATAACACACACTCCATTATTGATTACATATATTCCAATGTTTTGTCACCCACTAACATTTAATCTAACTCCACAGAACATTTTTTAATAGGTGCAGAGCACTGAATTTGTAGATACAAAACACTTTTATGTATACACAAAGGATTTCTGTTAATATCTATCTATATGGCTATCCATCTAACTAGCTATACAAAAGAACTGCAGAGGTTTAATATCTACTAACAGTTTATATCTCAACAAAACCTGGGGGAAAGAAAAGGTGCATCCCTAATCCCAGGGTTATCCCCCTGCTGAATTTTAGGGGCTAATGAAAAAAATGGAGATGTGAGAGCTTCTCAAAAAGGTAAATAATATTAATAATAATAATTAATAATTAATCATTAATAAATAATAAATAATATAATTAGGCAATCTAAATATAAGAGTCCCTGCCAGATCCCTCTATAAATAATATTTTCTAGTATATATGTGCAAGGTGTAGAGGTTGATGTGAAAACCACGAGACTGAAATTTCCCTGATTTTTTGGTCACTAAAATCTCAGCAATAATAACAGAAGAGGAGTAATTTTTTTTCTGCAGTAAGAGGCTGTACCTTCTGTCCTCATTCAAGGAAAACTTCCACTGATTGTCTCATATATACAATTAGAAATAAATCACTCAAAATCCAAAATCTTGGACAAGTTTCTGACATCAGATACATAAGCTCAGATACATAGTTATACCACTGACTGTAAGCCTTTGTTTCTGGATTCACAGAATTGCTACTGAGAGCGGATTCTGTCCCTTTGCCTCCATATATCAAAAACATGACTCACATAAGGTAAAGCGCCCAATTTTTCAGTGTTTGTTTCAGAAAAAAATATTGTGCATATAACTCTGTGGAAGTCAGTGGTTTTACTTTTTTTATACTTGTGTAACTCAGACCAGAATCTGACCTAAGGTTTTGTATTCTGAGTGCTTTTTTTCTGATTATGTATAGAATACTTTGGTAATATATTTAGCTAATCAATCTTTTTTTATTTCCCAATTAAAAAAAATAAAACATAAAATGTGTTCTTTTTCAGAGCCAAACACTCATAAAAACAGTAAGTTACCATTGAATTTTGAGTATTTACCCTCACAAGGCACAAAGGTTTAAATGGAAGATTCACTTGTTTTGAAATTCACTTATCCATACACATGGCCATGAGTCATGCCTGCTGCCTCCCCCACCCAGATTTCAAGCATGCCAGGATTCAAAAGCTCCTATTCAACTGCATGAGAAGGAAAGCAGGCCATGTAAAGACTAAGATTTTAGGTATTTAGGCACCTAAATACCATTGATTGCAGTGAGAGGTACGTGCCTAAATACCTTTATGAACCTGGGCCTAGATTAACAGATTCATACATTTTAAGGCCAAAGGGGACCATTAGATCATATAATCTCATGTCCTATATAACACAGGCCTTAGAATTTCACCCAGTTACCCCTGTATTGAGCCCATCAACTTGTGTCTCGCCAAAGCATCTTCCAGATTATCAAGATGGTCCTTTCTGACCTTAAAGTCTATCAGAAAGGCATCTACTCTTGATCTGAAGACATCAAGAGATGATGAATCCACCACTTCCTTTGGGAAGTTGCTCCAGTAGTTAATCACCCTCATGTTAAGAAATGTGTGCCTTATTTCTAATTTGAATGTGTCTGGCTTTAAATTCCAGTAATTGGTGCTTGTTATGCCTTTCTCTGCTAGATTAAAGACCCCTTTGTTACAGCATAGCCTACTATATCTCTGTATAGTGACCAGTTTGTTGCTATGGGGGCCCATTCTGTCAGTGAATGGGATGTGGGTGGTCATGGCTAGTGGTTGGAGCAGACATCAGGGCTAGTGCTTAGAGCTGGCATCAATAGCCAGGAATCTGAGCTAAGGGTCAGAGCCAAAGTCAGAGGCCAGGTGCCAGAGCCAAGGGTCATAGCTGGAGTCAGGAGTCAGGGGTCATAGCCCTGGGTCAGAACTGGAAGGCAGGAGCAGGGCTGGGTCCAAGGCAGGGACAAGTCTGGAACAAGGCAAGGTCAAGGCTGAAAATGAGCAGGAGCTATCAGAGCTGTAGGTGAATGCTTTGAGCAGCCACTGAACTGCTGCTGCTGGGCTTAAGAGCTTGTCAGCTAACCCTTCCAACCAATCAGGCAGTGTAGCCAATTAGGCTGCACTAATTAGGTTACTGAGAGACTGGTTCAGCCTCAGCTCTCATTTATAACCATAACCCCTTAGGGGCCCACAATACTGAGCCTGTGGATCATAGCCTTCCCAGTCAAACAGGTACTGGAGTCTTCCCCTAACTCACTGAGATCTGAGGATTTGGTGGGCCAAGAACTCCTCCTGTCCACAGAGTGTTACAGGCAGTAGTGGCAGGTTGGATTAGTTTGGGCATGGGTTCTCAGTGTAGGGCTTTACAAGTGACATTTGAAAGATGGGATGGATCTTCAAGGACTCACTGAAGTCACTGCATTCACTTGTTCTGTAATCTTCAAGGAGCCCAGATACTGGAGACTAGTTAGGTGGATGGACGGCTTATCTTAAGGTTCTGGGCAGAGAGCCGCACCTTGTCCTCTATCGCCAGATGGGGGGCAGCCTCATGGTGTTTATAGGTTTCTTTGGTGGAATGCAAGTGTTCCACACACTCCTGGTTCACCCACTGTTGATGGGAGACTAAATCCATGGTGGCCCATAGTGGGGAACTCAGGGTAAATCTAGGTGGAAGTTGGCATGAAAGCCATCATTTGCAAAGAATGGACTATGTTGGGTTGAGGTTTTATATGCAAATTCACTGTAGTACAGCAGGGGAAGGCAGTCATCCTACTGGTAGCTCAAAAAGCGACAAAGATATTGCTCCAAGGTTTGATTGACTCTCTATGTTTGCCAATTAGGGTGGGGTGATAGTTGAGGGACTTAATGCCAAGGAGTCTGAGAAATTCCCACCAGAACTGGGAGATGAACTGAGGACTCCAGTCCAATACAATGCCCATCAGAAACCCGTGGTGGCGGAAGGCATTTTCCAGGAAGAGCCAAGCCATCTTCCATGTGGCAGGAACTGTATGGCACAGGATGAAGTGTGCCATCTTTCTTAGGATATTTATGAAAAAAACAGAATTACTGAGTATCCCTGGGAGTATGGCAGTTTTACAATGAAGTCCATTGATATCACAGTCCAAGTCTGTGGAGGCATGGGGAGAGGCTGGAGGACACCTAAGGGCTTTGATCTTGGGTTTCTGGAACAGTTGCAGGACCGTATATAATCCTTGATGTAAACTCATAGGCCTGTCCACCAGAAACTCCTCGAGATCAGATTCTGGGTCTTGAATTGGCCAAAATAGTCCACAAGCAGCAAATTGTGGCATAGTTTCAATACCTGAAGCCTATGTTGTCCCCCCGGAACATAAAGACAACCCTTGTGATAAAGGAGGCCATTCGGTAGTAAGAACTCAGAGTCAGGTCACATACCCAGATCATTCAGAGTCGGGCAGATCTGGATCATAAATACATGATTCAGGAGCAGGGAACAGATGGAGGATGTCAGAGTGCTGTTGATCATCCGATTGACAAAGTTGGATGCCTTGAGCATGGTGGCAGAGAGCTCTTTGCTAAGTTCAAGAAATTTGTCTCTGTGGGATAGGGCATCTGCCTTCCTGTTTCTTGTCCTGGGTGATAGGTTACAACAAAATCAAAGCAAGCAAAGAAGAGGGACCAGAGTCATCAATAAGTCTTCCATAAGTATTCTGGGTTCTTATGGTCATCAAGCCTTGGACCAGGAATCAGGCTCCTTCTAGGAGGCGGTACCACACCTTGAAAGCCACCTTGTTAACTAGTTGCTCTTCATCCCAAATAGCATAACTTTTGCCAACTGGGGTTAGCTTCTGAGAATAAAAAGCGCAGAGGTGGACTTGGTTGCAGTGGTGCACATGTTGAGATAGTGCTGCACCTAAACCAAAGTTTGAGGCATTGGTTTCAATGATAAAGAGTTTGGTGGGATGTGTGTGGATCAGGATAGGAGCAAGCTGAATGCCCTCTTCAGTCAAAGACTGACTGCTCTTCCAGGGACCAGCCGAACCTTTGCAGAAGCTCTGTAATGGGTGCAACCAACCTAGAGACTCTTTAATAAATTGTCTGTAGAAAGTGGGGAACCCCAGGAATAGCTGCACCCCACCTACATCCTTGGTTGTTGCTCTGTTGGACATTGTTGCCACCTTACATGGATCCATAGTGAATCCCTCGGATGAGATGATATAATCCAAAGAATTGCATGGGTGTCCTTATTGAACTTGCATTTCTGGAGTTTCTCCAAGACAGTGTGCAGGTGATTATTGTGGAGGTCCTGATTTTCAGAGAAAATGAGGCTGTCTTCCAGGTAAAGGATGACAAATTGGTCCAGTATATCCCTAAATATGTCATTTATGAAATGCTGAAAGGGTGCCAGGGCACTGGATATTCCAAATGGCATCATCAAAGTGTCTTGTTGCCCTGCAGTACAGGAATAGGCCCAATGCCCTGCATCAATTCTTCTTCATGTCAGGGAGGCAGGTCTGGACCTGATCAACTTGCATGGGTTTGGGTGATGAAGAAGGGACTGGTGATGTGGGGGCTTGGGCCAGCAGGGATGGCAGGAACTGGGAGGACCACCTTTTTTTCTTGGTGGTGTTTGGTCTGCTGGTCATTGATCTTGATGCATAGGTGGACTAAGGCATCCAGGTTGGACGGGGAGTCCACCCATGCCAGTTCATCTTTAATATCATCATTTAGGCCAAACTGGAAATTATAGTGCTGGATGGCCTTCTTCCACTTGGTGTCTACTACCAAGCATCAGAACTCCTCTGTACATTTAGCAACTGGTCAGCTTTCCTGATGCAACACCTGAAGTACAGCTTTAGCTGTAGGCTCGTGATTGGGTCATTGACAATCACCACCATAGCTAAAACAAAGTCCTCAAATTGTCCCAGAAGTGGGCTTGCTTTTTCCAGGAGTGGAGAAGCCCAAACCAGGGCCTCCCTTGTAAACACTGTTGGCAATCCATCCCACGTTGCCTTCATCAGGAGGGTACAATTGTGGTCATAGCAGAAATGGGAGCTGATGCTGCTTTAGGAACCCGCAAAATATCTGCAATCTCCATTGAACTTATCAGGCAGGGGAAGCTTGGACTCACAGGGAGTGGGGTTTGGACCTGAAGATGGCATGGCTTGAGCTTGCAGGACAGCATTCTGCACCAGCAAGGTCTGTAGGGCTCCCATTATCTCCATCAGAAAGTTATTGGCCTTTGTAGAATCCATGCTCGCCGTATCAGCTGTAGTTGCCTTATTGTTTGTGCTGAGGCTGCTCAAACTGTCAGTGACTGGGACATGGGCAGTCATGATTTAGTTGGGAATTGGTCCTGCTTTGAGCCGGGGGTTGGACTAGATGACCTCCTGAGGTCTCTTCCAACCCTGATATTCTATGAATCTATGATTCTATGCCCAGCAGGTGTCATCCCTAGTGGTTAGACCAAGCGTAGTAGCCTGGAATTGGAGCCAGGGTCAGAACCAGAGTCAGATATCAGGAGCTAGAGCCAAGGGTCACAGCTGTAGTTAGAAGCCAGGAGTCATAGCCGAGGACCAGAATCAGGTCACCTGGAGCAAGGCAAGGTTGGAGCAGGACTGGGAAAAAGTAGTTGCAGGAACTATTTCAGCCATCAGTGAATGACTCTGAATTTCTGCTGATGCTTAAGAGCTGGTCTGCTGACCCTTCTGACCAATCAGGCAGTGTAGCTGCCCACTACAGGCCAGCTTCACTTGTTAGGTTGCCTGGAGACTAGCTCTGCTGCAGGTCCTTTTTCCTGATACATTTTCTTGGTCCCACAGGGTCACAAGCCAACTGGCTCTGGGCAGTGTCTAGCTGCTGTTTGTAGTTCTGGGTCTCGTAAGGCGCTGTCCCAGAATCAGACCTATTGTCTGATTCCTTTCCTTGAGCGGAGGGACTTCACATTTCAACTGTCCTAGGTCCCAAACCTCCCAGGTGATTGCCCCAACCACTGGGCTCTAGAATCACTCTCCTTGCTGCAGCGACTATTCAAATATTTCATATGAAGTCAAACCGGTTGATGAAGAGAGACTGAGAGAAGAGTTTCCCTGTAGCCCAGTGGTTCAGGCACTTGCCTGGGAGGTGGAAGGCATGTGATCAAATCCTTTCTTGAAATTCCTGTCCCACATCTTAAATGAGTGTGCTAACTGCCCTTGCATTTTGTGTGTGGGGGGGTGTGATCTGGTAGGTGTGCTTTCAGGCAATCTCTGAGAATGATCACCCGCTCAGGCCCGACAGGTAAGATATGCCAGGGGGACACCTAGCTCGAGCTTCCTGTTGTGGCTGAGGTTTGAACTAGGTGCAGGGTATCAAGTGTTAGGCTACTTTGCACCAGCCCACTGGCAGAAATTTAGACATCTATAGAATTAGGCACAGAGGCATCATTTCAGAAAAAAAAAATTGGGGGAGGAGGGCAAAGTTGTGTTAGCATAAAGAACATTATATGTGATGATATTATATCTTGGAAAGTCTGGGGAGGGGGAAAAGTGGAAGACAGACTGGAGCATATTGACCTGCAAAGTCTGGGTGGGGGCAAACCAACGTCTCGGGGGGAGTGGTGCAACTGCCCCTTTTACCCCATAGCAAATGACCCCCTGGTTAGACAGCACCTGAGTAGAAGTTTTGAGGACCAAAATCTTGGACCTAGGTGTCTAAAGTGGCAGTTAGGCCTCTAACTCCCGTTGTGGACCTAGCCACTGGGCTTGTTTTTCAACCTCTTTGGGGACAATATGACAGCAAAGAAGAACCACAGGTATAGGCAAAGGGAATTTCTTAACCACAGGCCACTTTACTCTTAAATGCAGCCTTAGAGTTACAGATCTTTGAAAAACAACAAACACCTGAAATGCTGATGTCAGCAGGGTCCTCACTACCCCAGGAGTCCTTGGGTTTGGACAGTGTCCCTCGGGGTGTTCAGGTACTTCCTGCCTTCACTTTCTCCAGCATTCCTCTGTTAAAACAGCCTCTGCACCTTTTTTTGCCTCTGTGCTTCCACTGGGGAGTTTCCAGGGTCCATCCCCAATAAGCTTCTGGGCAGAGTCATTTAAAGTCAATGGGCTTGCTACTAGCAGAACCATTGTTCCACTGAAACAAAGCCCCTCAACCCTGATGTCTGCTGATTGCTCTGTCACAGCTTTCCATGCATAGTGTGTCCACTATGTGTTAAATCTCTGCTACAAAAGGGATACTCTAATCCACAATGAGAGATGCAATCAGAAGTGCTCTTCACAAAACAAAATGGACTTCATCAGTGGTACTTTCCCCCCGCCCCCTCCATGAAAATATGCCAATTTTTTGAAACTGAAACTGTTCATGAAACAAGTTTAGATTCAAAGACTCTCCAGACTAAAAAAAATTGAAAAACGGTTTCAAAGTTGTCACAACATTCTGACATTTTCAAAACAAAATATTCCAGTTGAAATGAGTTTTCCTTTCAAAATGTGAGGTAAATACACTGAAAAAGGGGTTAAAAAGAAGAAAAGGTCAAAATTGAAATGAAACATTTCAAAATTATTGAAACAAAATGTTTCAGTTGGCATGAACTGAATTTTTTGGTTTCTTTTTGGCTATTTAGTTTGTAAATATTTTCAAAATTTTGGCTTTTTATCTCCAGCTGAGGTGGAGAAAATGTCAAACTCTTGGGCTAGATTCAGTAATCATCACTGGGAAATGTCCTAGTTTCAGTGCAGCCACCTAGTACAAAGAACTGCAAAGGAATATGCTGGTTTAGGGGGTCTCTGTGACAGATACGATGTGGTGCAGCTGGCTCTAAGCCCCCTTCAGAATTATCCAGCACAGGGGTTATGCTGCCCCAGAGCAGTTGGAGTCACAGCTGGGGCACTCCTATGATCTGGCTATTCTCAGATAGTGAAACCATGCATAGGAAGTGTTACAGTCAGGGTGCAATGAAAGCAGCACTCAAGGCTGCTCTAACCTGCTTAAGGGACTGAACCAGCAGCCCTGGAATAGGTGGGGGTGTGAGCGAGTTTACAACCTTCTATTCCTGTGTCATCCTCAGCATTGCTGCAAGCTAAAGTAATAAAGTTCATACGCTTTAGGGTAATTCAAAATACTAAGTAAACTTAAGGGCCTGAGTTATGTTTGTGAGTGAGGCACAGTTTTAAAGCCTGATGTTTGCGTACAGACTTAAACCTAACATGACGTAGTAGGGGTGATATTTTAAAAGGCACAAGAAGGAGACAGTCACCCAACTTCCCATGACTTTCAATGGGAGTTGGGCACCTACCTGCCCCTCGTGCCTATGAAAATCTCCCCCTAATTGTTATTATATTTAATTTCCGTCAATTAATGTAGTTAGTGAATATCTGTGTCAGCATGTTGGGTGATTAGAGACTTGATTTTGTATTTTCATTCATTCCTTTGTATCAGATAATTTTGTAACATCATCTTTAGATGATTTAGTCTGATTAAAGATTTGCTAATTTTTGCAGGACCACTCCTGGAGCCATATGGTAAGTGTGCTTACTTCTGAAAATCTGAGAACAACTCTACAATCAGAGGGTATTGATGTTCCTGTTCCTTGAGAAATATTTTCAGTCTTGATCTTTTGGTACAATGTGTCTAACAAAGTCACAAACCTCTATACAGAGAAGATATATTTTAAGGTTCCATTTCCTGAGATGCAGTATGTGCTTAGCTCCCACTGTTTTCAATGAGAGATGTGGGTAACCCACACATCACAGTGCCTATTTTTCATCAGTTTCATTCACACTTTAATTGTAGAAAAAAGAAATATTTTAATTTCCATTCTGAACTCTTCCCTTCCATGATTACAGTGGGAGCATTTAAAAATTAATTCTAGTTTTAACAATATACCCTATACTTAAATTAAGGAATATTGCCAAATCTTGAAGAAGTTAGGGAAGTTAAAACTTATAGATTTTCTGGTAGACGATAGTTGTCAAAAACTAGGCAAGGGGAGGGAAAGGATGTTTTTGTTTGTTTTTGTTTGTTTGTTTATTTAATGCCTATTATATTTTACCTATCTAAGAAGATTCCAGAATTTTCACTCTACTTGTGTGTCACTCTGAAACCCAGATTATTTGTTGAGTCAGTATGAAATGATATGAACAAGTACAATCATCACTGGGATCACAGTCTGTTTCCATCCAATTTTTAAGTTCTCAGCTTCGAATTACACCTGTGTGACATATTTTCCGCTAGTTCATATACCTAAGCTCTTAGCAAATATGATAAAAATACTTAACATGTTTATGGGATGTTATGTGTTCAAATCACTGTACAAATATTAACTAATTAAACTGCAGAGTCCTCCCATAATATAGGTGGACAAGTATTATCATCCACATTATGCAAAGAAAAACACAAACAGAACCAAAAAGAAAAAAAAAAGAAAAAGAAGAAAGCTTTTGCAGACCTACTCCATAGGGGGAACAGAAAGAGGCATTCATTCCTTTAAATTTACACCTCCATAACAGAGACTAAAAGTGTTACCCAGAGATTTATTTTCTTTACTCATGTGACTGGGCTGTTATACTAGCTCTGGGACTACTCACAGAATAGAAATTGTGCCCCATCATTAGTGATGTGACTATGTAACCTCAGGATCAGAAAATTGAAAATACCATATGCCCATTGCTACTGGGAGGAGAGGTGTCCATGGGACAATAGCTCCATGAAGATGTGATCTGTACTATGAAAAAGTTTTAGAACCACTGATTAATAAAAAATATTGATAGTTATATTAAACAGGATATAAGTGTACACAGGGTATGAATCTTCTTACTTCAGGGCAAAATCCAACTGCTCACAGATAATGCTGGGAAGAAGATTGCCTTATGTGCATGTGTATTCCATTTTTGCCTCCTGCTGGGTTTCTTTCTTACACCTTCCACTGAAGCAACTGGTGCTGGCCACAGGATGGACCCCTGGTCTGATCCAGTCTAGCAATACTTGGGTTTCTATCAAATGCTAATGATAGATTTTTTAAATGAAACAGGGATATTATATCCATGGTGAGATGAAGGTCATCAATCATACATAAAAGCACTCCCTGTCTGCTGTTCCACTGTCTGAAGTTATAGGGATTGAGTGAGCACATGATATCAAGCTGTTACTGAAGTATATCACACACCACTTCTCAACCATCTGTTAAAATACTAGGTTGCAGACTGTGTGATAAATAGCAAGTTTATTTAGTTTCAAGAAATGGTTTCTGAAGCAGTGGCCTTACAACCATCTGTTTGAAGGTCTAACTCACATGTGGTTGGCCACAGCTCCCTCCAATGTATCTCAGTTAATGACACTGGACAGAACTGCACCAGAGACAGCTGTAAGGTTTGAAACAGGAAGCTGGATCTGAATTTCTTTGCTGCCCCATTTCTCTGTAATTGACCACACTAAAACCTCAGATCTGCATCTCCTCCTTCCTACTCCTACCTGAGGTTTTGGGGCTTTGAGTTTCTGATCCATATTTTGTGACTGGGACCCATTGCTATATGAAATAAATCTACAAACAAAAACTTCACTGGCTAGCCTGGGGCAAGCAGTTAGCTGTTATCCATCTCTTCCAGACTTAACTCAGGCTGGCTGTCATCAGAGCTACTGTTGTATACATAGGGCACAAGACCCATCTCTAATTAATATATCCCCACCTAGGGAGGGGATCACATAAAATGATTGATCTCCATTTTGTACTGTCTTCTACAAACAAGCTCTGCTTCTTTCTGGGGAAGGATGAGAGAAAGGATAGGTAGAAGGGAGACACATATTAAATGCTAAGGTGTTTTCTGTCCAGTCTGCATCTCACAAATTAGTAAGGTAATTTTGTTATTTTGTTCAGTGGTTTGTGGAGTATTGACACAGCTGATAAGTGATGTTCACAACACTGATTTTCTTGTAAGTTTCCTCTCTTGATTTTCACAGTTAACACTAACATTTCAACTATGTACCATATTTTAAATGTAGGCATAAAACACAAAGGACCATACTTTTAAATGTAATTAGTGGTTGCAAATCTATCATTTGTCCTGGAATCCAAGCTGGAGCAGTTCAGGGTGTTCTCAAATTCCTACCCACCCAGCTCCATTGGTTGGTGTGGAGAAGTGAGAGTCTGAATGGCCCTGGTTAGAAATGGATTTGGGTGTATGTAGGAGGGGTTTAGCTGAGAACACTTACATACTGTGTCCATTTTTGAGAAAAAGAAAACTTCTGTTCAAAATAACCCTGTGTGCCTCTCCACTGATTTCCTAGGGTTCATTTGTGCTTAACCAAGGGAGGGTTTGACATCTTTCTTGAAAGCTTAAATATTCATCTTTTTCAGAAAAAAAAGTCAGGAAAAATGCTAAGTATTGATGGATTGTCTGGTGGTTTCATAAAAATAAAAATAAAATAAAATGAAATTAATTAACTAATTAAATAAAAAGATAAGAGAGAGCCTCTATAATGGAAAAAATGTCTTGAACTTTGTCTTCTCCCTTCCTCCTCCCTCAGCTCAGAAATATCTTTTACTGACTAGGGATCACATTTTTTAATACTTTTTTTTATACTTACCATTGATTTTGCATCTGTAACTTCAGAGAGCCTGGACTGGACTGATTTTCAAAACTGCAGAGCACTTCTCCAAATTAACTCAACGGGGTGTACTGGTTCTCTGGACATGGAAAATCAGTGGCCACTATTGAAAATTTAATTCTAGATGTGCAATAGCCACAGGGAGGTTACATGTGACTCTGAATAGAACTTTTCATTTTACTTAGTTTTATTACTCTGGTTAATTTTTTCTACAAAACATTTTTTACATTTTTCTCACATTCCATTCTCTTCTTCATCTTTCCCCTTTAATCTTTTTATCTATGTGCCATGTTCCCTTTCTCTCCATCTCTGTTTTAGTCCTATCATTTCTCATCCTAAAAGATAAGGTAATAATGAATGAAGTATAAAATTCTTGATCTATATCTACCAATATCTCCCACCCCAGATCAGATCACTGGTGCACTTTCTCCTTTGTCATGCCTCAAACACTTTCCTTAAGTTTGGATTTCACAGTGCTGCAGGGCAAATTACATCAAGTTAAATTTGGTCTTTGAAGTTCTCACACCTCTAATTAACTGCTCAGTATCAGTATTCACATTCCACAGAAAAGTGGTGTTAATCACTTTCAGCTGAATTTTGTATCATGGCTGCTTTGACTCTAATATTTGTTCTTGTTCCATGGTGATCTCCAGGAGAAAATAAGTAAGCTAGGGTTGTTTTGTAAAGAATTTCACTCATGCAGAAGCAGGCACTGTGCTGAAAATAGGAAACATTGATGTATTAATTTCACCGGCCTTAAAAAAATTGTAGTTGATTCAGATAGCTCTCTGTTTAAATGTGTGGAAGAAAATCCCCCAGAAACCAGAAAGGGAATTAATATATCTAATTATTTTTTCTTACTCGACCTAGCACTCAAAAATACCTGTGTGGACACCATGGCAGAGGGGGCAGCTCGGGGTAGTCACTCAAGTTTTATGCTGCCTGTCCCCTTGGGTTCGTACTTTGGGATAGAGCAAGCCACCGCCTGGACCACTGTAGCCACACCACTGTTTTTAAGCACTAGTACCTAGCTCAAATGAGCTGCTTTGTGTACATCCACCCAAACTAGGAATCGCATCTCCCAGCTACTATGTAGACAGCTCATGTGCATCACAAAGAAAGTACAGCAGAGCTGGGAATCTGTCCATTACATTAAATGGGGATGCTACAGCACATATTGCATATTGAAAGACTTGTGTTGTTTTGAAACACATTTTATTTCTATGTTTTTCAGACAAGCTTTGGAAACAGAACAGGAGGTTCCTTGATTTTTGAGTTTAGCATTAATCATATTGATCACAAATTACCTGTAGATTCTTGGTTTTATTATAGTGTCTTCAGCGGACTGAGAATTCAACCCATTATCAATAAGGTGTCAGTGGTGATCGGTGGCTGGGAAAATGGCATTTATAAACATGTGGCAGTGGGGTGTGGGCTGGGTCTCCAGCTTTGTGAGAGTACGTGGCCTTGATTTTATTTAGATATGGAACGCAAGACTCTGATCTGTTACTGAATCTGGGTGATGGATAAGGGGTAGTGTGTACCAGAGGGGATGAATGAGAAAACTGGCAGCTGATGATCCCGGAGGTATGCAGGTACAGCTCCTTCAGTAAAGTGAGGTAATACCTGTTCACCCAATTTGTAATTCAAATCACACTGTTCTATTACAGACTATCTCAGGAGGGAAAATGGTAAGTTCTCTTTGATTTCTCAGCAGCTACTATAATTCACAAAAATGTCTTTAATCAAAAACTGACATTTCTTCATTTCATTGTCTTTCTTCAATCCAAGAAGTGTCCATTATTCAGCCGATTTCTTTTAAACATAATTACATAACTCTGGATAACTTTCTCTCACAGGAAGTTAGTTCTTTGCTCTAGAATATTTGTATTTATTTTCTCTCTGGTCTAAAAGTGAAGGACTGATTTTAAATATCACTATACAGTACGGATATTCAATAATGCCATATCTCCTTTTCAGTTATTTTTATCTTGCTTATTTTTCAGGATATGGCATGTTTTAGTAATTGGGAAAATCATTTTGAGAAGATCAAAATTATATCTATTTTAAATGTTGTACATATAATTATCAGAAAAGTGGTAGCTGATGATTGGGGAGGTCTGTAGGGACTGTTTGTACACTATCAGGATTGGAAGGGACCTCAGGAGATCGTCTAGTCTAACCCTCTTCTCAAAGCAGGACCAATCCCCAGATTTTTACCCACGATCCCTAAATGGCCCCCTCAAGAATTGAACTCATGACCCTGGGTTTAAACAAGCCAATGAGCTATCCCTCCCCCGCAAAGAGAAAATGCCCAATGCAGGGCTCAGACACACAAGCTTGAAATTAAGCGTCTCATGCTTTACCAACTGAGCTAGCCAGGCTGTTCCTTCAGTGAGAAAAGGTACCACTCTAAAAAGAGCAGTGTAGAGATAGAGGTGGCAACTTCAGTTAGACACCCAAGTACATCACCAGTTGACTCCTTGGGGAGGTGCTTGGTCCAAACCACTGCCACCATACTCCTGTGTTGGGTACAAGTTTGAGAAGAGCTGTTCAGTGTACCTCCACCCAGCTGTCATTCACATCTCCCAGCTGCTGGCTTAACATACCGTGAGTGTCACAAAGGAATTGGAGCAAGGCAGGGAATCGGTCCATTACTTTAAATTTGTCTACTGTATGGTATATTGAAAGACTTGCATTAGTTTGAATTAAATTTTATTTTCATGTTTTTTCAGAGAAGCTTGAGAAAGAGAATGGTAGGTATACTTTGATTTTTGAGTTTAGTGCTAATCAGATTGAGCACAGATTTTTTAAACTCCATAATGGAAGTGTGGAGGATGTTCTCAGACAGGAAATTGGTTTGCTACCTTAGAGTATTTTTACTTATTTTCTCTCTCCGGTGATAAATTAGGTGTGGTGTTTAGGGAATGGGATGAATGAGAAAAGTGGCCACTGATGATTCATAGATTCATAGATTCATAGATTCTAGGACTGGAAGGGACCTCGAGAGGTCATTGAGTCCAGTCCCCTGCCCGCATGGCAGGACCAAATACTGTCTAGACCATCCCTAATAGACATTTATCTAACCTACTCTTAAATATCTCCAGAGATGGAGATTCCGCAACCTCCCTAGGCAATTTATTCCAGTGTTTAACCACCCTGACAGTTAGGAACTTTTTCCTAATGTCCAACCTAGACCTCCCTTGCTGCAGTTTAAGCCCATTGCTTCTTGTTCTATCCTCAGAGGCTAAGGTGAACAAGTTTTCTCCCTCCTCCTTATGACACCCTTTTAGATACCTGAAAACTGCTATCATGTCCCCTCTCAGTCTTCTCTTTTCCAAACTAAACAAACCCAATTATTTCAGTCTTCCTTCATAGGTCATGTTCTCAAGACCTTTAATCATTTTTGTTGCTCTTCTCTGGACCCTTTCCAATTTCTCCACATCTTTCTTGAAATGTGGTGCCCAGAACTGGACACAATACTCCAGCTGAGGCCTAACCAGAGCAGAGTAGAGCGGAAGAATGACTTCTCGTGTCTTGCTCACAACACACCTGTTAATACATCCCAGAATCATGTTTGCTTTTTTTGCAACAGCATCACACTGTTGACTCATATTTAGCTTGTGGTCCACTATAACCCCTAGATCCCTTTCTGCCGTACTCCTTCCTAGACTGTCTCTTCCCATTCTGTATGTGTGAAACTGATTTTTTCTTCCTAAGTGGAGCACTTTGCATTTGTCTTTGTTAAACTTCATCCTGTTTAACTCAGACCATTTCTCCAATTTGTCCAGATCATTTTGAATTATGACCCTGTCCTCCAAAGCAGTTGCAATCCCTCCCAGTTTGGTATCATCCGCAAACTTAATAAGCGTACTTTCTATGCCAATATCTAAGTCGTTAATGAAGATATTGAACAGAGCCGGTCCCAAAACAGACCCCTGCGGAACCCCACTCGTTATGCCTTTCCAGCAGGATTGGGAACCATTAATAACAACTCTCTGAGTACGGTTATCCAGCCAGTTATGCACCCACCTTATAGTAGCCCCCTCTAAATTGTATTTGCCTAGTTTGTCGATAAGAATATCATGCGAGACCGTATCAAATGCCTTACTAAAGTCTAGGTATACCACATCCACAGCTTCTCCCTTATCCACAAGACTCGTTATCCTATCAAAGAAAGCTATCAGATTGGTGTGACATGATTTGTTCTTTACAAATCCATGCTGGCTGTTCCCTATCACCTTACCACCTTCCAAGTGTTTGCAGATGATTTCCTTAATTACTTGCTCCATTATCTTCCCTGGCACAGAAGTTAAACTAACTGGTCTGTAGTTTCCTGGGTTGTTTTTATTTCCCTTTTTATAGATGGGCACTATATTTGCCCTTTTCCAGTCTTCTGGAATCTCTCCCGTCTCCCATGATTTTCCAAAGATAATAGCTAGAGGCTCAGATACCTCCTCTATTAGCTCCTTGAGTATTCTAGGATGCATTTCATCAGGCCCTGGTGACTTGCAGGCATCTAACTTTTCTAAGTGATTTTTAACTTGTTCTTTTTTTATTTTATCTGCTAAACCTACCCCCTTCCCATTAGCATTCACTATGTTAGGCATTCCTTCAGACTTCTCGGTGAAGACCGAAACAAAGAAGTCATTAAGCATCTTTGCCATTTCCAAGTTTCCTGTTACTGTTTCTCCCTCTTCATTAAGCAGTGGGCCTACCCTGTCTTTGGTCTTCCTCTTGCTTCTAATGTATTGATAAAAAGTCTTCTTGTTCCCCTTTATTCCCGTAGCTAGTTTGAGCTCATTTTGTGCCTTTGCCTTTCTAATCTTGCCCCTGCATTCCTGTGTTGTTTGCCTATATTCATCCTTTGTAATCTGTCCTAGTTTCCATTTTTTGTATGACTCCTTTTTTTTTTTTTAGATCATGCAAGATCTCGTGGTTAAGCCAAGGTGGTCTTTTGCCACATTTTCTATCTTTCCTAACTAGCGGAATAGCTTGCTTTTGGGCCCTTAATAGTGTCCCTTTGAAAAACTGCCAACTCTCCTCAGTTGTTTTTCCCCTCAGTCTTGATTCCCATGGGACCTTACCTATCAGCTCTCTGAGCTTACCAAAATCCGCCTTCCTGAAATCCATTGTCTCTATTTTGCTGTTCTCCCTTCTACCCTTCCTTAGAATTGCAAACTCTATGATTTCATGATCACTTTCACCCAAGCTGCCTTCTCCTTTCAAATTCTCAACGAGTTCCTCCCTATTTGTTAAAATCAAGTCTAGAACAGCTTCCCCCCTAGTAGCTTTTTCAACCTTCTGAAATAAAAAGTTGTCTGCAATGCAGTCCAAGAATTTGTTGGATAGTCTGTGCCCCGCTGTGTTATTTTCCCAACATATATCCGGATAGTTGAAGTCCCCCATCACCACCAAATCTTGGGCTTTGGATGATTTTGTTAGTTGTTTAAAAAAAGCCTCATCCACCTCTTCCACCTGGTTAGGTGGCCTGTAGTAGACTCCTAGCATGACATCACCCTTGTTTTTTACCCCTTTTAGCCTAACCCAGAGACTCTCAACACTTCCATCTCCTATGTCCATCTCTACCTCAGTCCAAGTGTGTACATTTTTAATATATAAGGCAACACCTCCTCCCTTTTCCCCCTGTCTATCCTTCCTGAGCAAGCTGTATCCATCCACACCAACATTCCAATCATGTGTATTATCCCACCAAGTTTCAGTGATGCCAACAATCACCCTACAGATTGGGGAGGTCTGTAGGGACAGTTCTTTCAGTGAAGTAAGGTGACACCAGTTAACCCACTTTCTAATTGAAATCCCACTGATCTTTTGCAGAGCAACTCAAGAATGAAAAAGGTAAGTTGTCTTTTAGTTCTCAACTGCTGCTATCTTTCAGTAAAATGTTCTTTAATGAAATGAGATATTTCTTCCTTTCCGAAATCCAAGGAGAGTTCATTACCCAGCAGATTTCTATTTAACCCACAGCAGAACTGCTGAGGACTTTCTCTCACAGCAAATTTAGTCATTACCCTAGTGTATTTGTATGTATTGTCTCTCGTCTAAAACTGAAGTACTGATTTTAAGATCACTGAGCAGTAGACAGAGAGAAGGTGGTTGAGGTAATATCTTTTATTGGGCCAAGTTCTCTTGTTGGAGAGACAAGCTTTCTAGTTTGCATGGAGCTCTTCTTCAGACCTGTGTAACCTGGAAAGCATGTCTCTCTCTTCAAAAGAATTTGGTCCAATAAATTATATTACCTCCCGCTCCTCGTTCCTCGAATATCCGTGGAGCAACACAGTTACAACAGCACTGCATACAGAACCGTATGCTATAGACATTCAATAATACCAGGCCCCCGCTTTTCTTAATTTTATCTTGATGTATACGAAGAGTCTGGCATAAGATTTTCACGGTGTTTAGTTTTTCATGATATATTATGTTTTCATTATATTTCCTCTGTTACAATCCTTTTGAGAAGATCAAAATTACATGTATTTTAAATGTACACTGCTGTGAAAGGAGTGACTGTTTTTATTTAAAAAAAACCCAAACTTTGTTTCATATTCTGTAATACACCCTTGGTTTCTTCAAGCGTCTCTGCCTATGCAACCCCCTGCCAAAAAACAAAACAAAACAAAAAAAAATGGAGATGAGCAGGAAGCTATTCTCCTTACACTGGGGAATGGTTGATCTCCCACATCTCCAAAGAAGACAACGGGAGATACAGGTTCTCTGGCCACAGGAGGTCTCAAATTACCTAATGAAACTGAGTGGTCGCTATTGAAATATTGTTTCCTAGAAGTGCAACCCCAAAAGGAAGTTCAGCTTAGACTCCGAATAGCTCTTTCTATTTAACTGAGCTTTGATATTTTTGTAAATGTTTTCCACAAAAGCTTTTTGATACCCTTTTCCTAACATTACAATGTTTTCCTAATCATTTCCATTTAATCTATGTGCCTCGTTCTCTCCCTCTTTCTCTCTCTGTTTTAAACTTCTCATTAAAATTCTTCTCATTTTTATAATTTATCTTCTCATTTTTATAATGTTTATGTATTTTGATATAACTCCCTTCCATCTCAGGTTGAATCATTGGTGCACTTTGTCCTGTGTCATGCCTCAAACACTTGCCTTAGGGTTGGCCTACACTTAAAAGGCCACAGCGGCACAGCGGCACTACTGAAACGGGCCCTTGTCATGCCTTAAACATTTGCCTTAATGCTGGATTTCCTAGTGCTGCCTGGAAAGTTACATCAAGTTAAATTTGGGCTTTGAGCTTCTCACACCTGACTTTTAACTGCTCAGTAACTGTATTTGCACGCCACAAAAAAGTGACATTAGTCACTTTCAGTTGAATTTTTTAACATGTCCGATTTGATTCTCACATTGGTGATTTCCCGGACAAAATGAGAAGGTTAGGATTGATTTGTGAAGTCACTCAGAAGCAGGCTGTGTGTCAAACTGAGAGCCATTCATATATTCATGGTACTGCCCGTCAAAAAAAAGGCTTTTATGGAGATGTCCCATACAACCCATGGAGGGGGTTCATGTATCCAGTTATTTCTCTTGCTCGAGGTACCACCCTAAAGAGAGCAGTGTAGAGACAGAGGTGGCAACTTCAGTTAGATACCCAAGTACAACACCAGTTGACTCCTTGGGGAGGTGCTTGGTCCAAACCCCTGCCACTGACCACTGCCACCACTGTCCTGTGTTGGGTACAAGTTTGATCAGAGCTGTTGACTGTACCTCCACCCAGCTGTCATTCACATCGCCTAGCTGCTAGCTTAACATACCGTGAGTGCCACAAAGGAATTGGATTAAGGCAAGGGTATTGGTCCACTACTTGAAATTTGTCTACTGTATTGCATATTGAGAGACTTGCATACTGAATTAATTTTGTCCCATGTTTTTCAGAGGAGCTTGAGAAAGAGAATGATAGGTATACTTTGATTTTTGAGTTTAGTGCTAATCAGATTGTGCACACATTTCTTTAAACTCCATAACTGAAGAGTTGAGGATGTTCTCAGGCAGAAAATTGGTTTGCTACCTTAGAGTATGTTTACTTATTTTCTCTCTCTGGTGATAAATTAGGTGTGGTGTGTAGGAAATGGGATGAATCAGAAAAGTGGCCTCTGATGATTGGGGAGGTCTGTAGGGACAGTTCCTTCAGTGAGGAAAGGTGACACCAGTTAACCTACTTTCTAATTGAAATCCCACTGTTCTTTTGCAGAGCAACTCAAGAATGAAAAAGGTAAGTTCTCTTTTATTCCTCAACTGCTGCTATCTTTGAGTAAAATGTTCTTCAATGAACTGAGATATTTCTTCGTTTCCGAAATCCAAGGAGAGTTCAGTACCACATAGATTTCTATTTAACCCACAACAGAACTGTTGAGGACTTTCTCTCACAGCAAATTTAGTCATTACCCTAGTGTATTTGTATGTATTGTCTCTCGTCTAAAACTGAAGTTCTGATTTTAAGATCACTGAGCAGTAGACAGAGAGAAGGTGGGTGAGGTAATATCTTTTATTGGCCAATTTCTCTTGTTGGAGAGACAAGCTTTCTAGTTTGCACGGAGCTGTTCTTCAGACCCGTGTAACCAGGAAAGCGTGTCTCTCTCTTCAAAAGAATTTGGTCCAATAAATGATATTACCTCCCCCTCCTTGTCTCTCAAATAGCAATGTGGACACAAGAGCAGCGGCAGGGGCTTGGGCTCGTCACCAAAGTGCAAAGCCACCCAAACCCCTGGGTACGTACTTGGGCAGATAGAGCAAGTCTCCGCCAGGGACACTGCTACTCTTCGAGACTAGCTCAAGCAGAGCTGTAACATGTCATCCACACAAGCTGAGGATCACACCTCCCAGCTGCTGTGTAGACCTACCCTCGGTGTCCTGAAGGAATTCTGTCCATTACTTTAAATTGGGATGCTACTGTGCATTTTGCACATGGAAAGATTTAGGTAATTTTGAATTAAAATTTATTGTTATATTTTTCAGACAAGCTGGAGAAAGAGAACGGTAGGTTCACAAGAACAGGTCCACCTTAACCACTGGGTACTTACTTGGGCAGATATCCCAAGCCACCACCTGTTTTCGCTGCCACCACATTGCTATTTATAGGCACAATCTCGAGCAGAGCAGTCATGTGTACAAAACCCCTGCTTGCTGGGAGTGGCACTCTGTCTCCCCCACTTAGCTAAGGCTGTAGATGGCTCATCAATCTCTGTTGGGCCTAGCTCCCCTAGCGGGGAACAGAGTGGCACTCCCAGCAAGCTGGGCTTACATAGTCACCCTGGGCAGCGATGTACGTCCCCGAGCTTCCGAGACATTCCCAGTTGTATTGCCTGAAATCCTGCTATGGGCCACCCCTTGTAACGCTGGCCCACAAGGGGGCTTTAGCAGTCTGGATCGTACGTGGGACCTCTGGAACTAAATGCATGAGCTAAAAGACCAGACAGGTCTCTGGTAGCCACAGCTGCAGATGGCTCATCGGTCTCTAGCTGGCCTAACCAAAGCTAGAGGGGAAGAGAGCATCACTCACAATGAGAAGGCGTGTCAGGTATATCTACCCAATCTGGGACTCACAACTCCCAGCTTCTCTGTAGGAATAGCCTGAGAGTCACAAAGCAGGGAATCTGTCCATGACTTTAAATATGGAGAATGTAGTGAATATTGGAAGACTGGCATTATTGTGAAACACATGTTATTTTTATATTTTTCAGACAAGCTTGGGTTACAGAATGGTAGATTTACTTATATTTTTCAGTGTAGTGTTAATCAGATTGAGATCAAATGACTTGTAGGCCGTGGGGATTCCTAGGGGTCCTTCAACAGACTGAGGAGTCAAGCCACTGTCAATAAGTTAATTACGGTGATGTGTGGTTGAGAGAATGACATTTGTACACAGGAGTCATTGGGGTGTGGGCTGGTTCTCCAGTTTTGCGTGTTCACAGGCCTCTGCTTTCTTAATCTATGGAATGCAAGATTCGGAGTTGTTACTGAATGTGGGTGCGGAATTTGATGCGGTGTGTAGGAAAAGGGCTGAATCAGAGAACTGGCAGCTGATGATTGGGGAGTTCTGTAGGGACAGTTTGTTCAGTGAGGTAAGATAAGGTCTATTTACCCAATTTCTAAGAGAAATCCCACTGTTCGTTTTGCAGACCAATTCAAGAATGAAAAAGGTAAGTTCTCTTGTTATTTCTCAACTGCCGCTACCCTCGAAGAAAATGTTCTTGAATGAAAAGAGATATTTCTTCCTTTCCAAAATCCAAGGAGAGTTTGTTACCCAACAGGACTTTCTCTTACAGCAAGTTGAGCCATTACTGTACAGGTTTTGTACTTATTGTCTCTCAGGTCTTAAATAGAAGTACTGATTTTAAGTACCACTGGGCAGTGCACAGAGAGAAGCTAGGTGAGGTAATATCTTTTATTGGACCAACTTCTCTGGTTGGAGAGACAACCTTTTGAGTTTACACAGAGCTCCTCTTCAGACCTGTGTAAGCTTGAAAGCTTGTCTCTCTCTTCAAAAGAATTTGGTCCAATAAAGGATATTACCTCCCCCTCCTTGTCTCGCTGGTATCCTGGGACCAACACAGCTAAAACAGCACTGCGTACAACGCCATGCAGTATAGGCATTCTATAATGCCAGGCCCACTCTTACATTAATTTTACCTTTGTGTATATGCAGAAGCTAGCATAAGAGTTATATGTTGTTTTGTTTTTTCCTGTTGTGTTATTTTTTCATGATATGATCTCTTGTAAATTGGGGAAATCCTTTCGAGTAGATCAAAATATTTCCTAGTACTGCCTGGAAAGTTACATCAAGTTAAATTTGAGCTTTGAACTTCTCACACCTGACTATTTACTGTTCAGTAACAATATTCACGCGCCACAAAAAAGTGTCATTAGTCACTTTCAGTTGAATTTTTTAATATGGCTGATTGAGTCTAACATTTGTGATCTCCCGGAGAAAATGAGAAAGTTAGGATTGATTTGTGAAGTCACTCAGAAGCAGGCTGTGTGTCAAACTGAGAGCCATTCATATATTCATCGTACTGCCTGTCAAAAAAAAGGCATTTATTGAGATGTCCAATACAACCCACGGAGGGGGTTCATGTATCCGGTGATTTCTCTTGCTCGAGGTACCACCCTAAAGAGAGCAGTGTAGATACAGAGGTGGCAACTTCAGTTAGACACCCAAGTACAACAGCAGTTGACTCCTTGGGGAGGTGCTTGGTCCAAAGCCCTGCCACTGACCGCTGCCACCACAGTCCTGTGTTGGGTACAAGTTTGAGCAGAGCTGTTGAGTGTATCTCCACCCAGCTGTCATTCACATCTCCCAGCTGCTGGCTTAACATACCGTGAGTGTCACAAAGGAATTGGAGCAAGGCAGGGAATCGGTCCATTACTTTAAATTTGTCTACTGTGTGGCATATTGAAAGACTTGCATTAGTTTGAATTAAATTTTATGTTCATGTTTTTTCAGAGAAGCTTGAGAAAGAGAATGGTAGGTATACTTTGATTTTTGAGTTTAGTGCTAATCAGATTGAGCACAGATTTTTTAAACTTCATAAAGGAAGTGTGGAGGATGTTCTCAGACAGGAAATTGGTTTGCTACCTTAGAGTATTTTTACTTATTTTCTCTCTCTGGTGATAAATTAGTTGTGGTGTGTAGGGAGTGGGATGAATGAGAAAAGTGGCCACTGATGATTGGGGAGGTCTGTAGGGACAGTTCTTTCAGTGAGGAAAGGTGACACCAGTTAACCCACTTTCTAATTGAAATCCCACTGTTCTTTTGCAGAGCAACTCAAGAATGTAAAAGGTAAGCTGTCTTTTAGTTCTCAACTGCTGCTATCTTTGAGTAAAATGTTCTTTAATGAAATGAGATATTTCTTCCTTTCCGAAGTCCAAGGAGAGTTCATTACCCAGCAGATTTCTATTTAACCCACAGCAGAACTGCTGAGGATTTTCTCTCACAGCAAATTTAGTCATTACCCTAGTGTATTTGTATGTATTGTCTCTCGTCTAAAACTGAAATACTGATTTTAAGATCACTGAGCAGTAGACAGAGAGAAGGTGGGTGAGGTAATATCTTTTACTGGGCCAACTTCTCTTGTTGGAGAGACAAGCTTTCTAGTTTGCATGGAGCTCTTCTTCAGACCTGTGTAACCTGGAAAGAGTGTCTCTCTCTTCAAAAGAATTTGGTCCAATAAATTATATTACCTCCTGCTCCTCGTTCCTCGAATATCCGTGGAGCAACACAGTTACAACAGCACTGCATAAAGAACCGTATACTATAGACATTCAATAATAGCAGGCCCCCGCTTTCCTTAATTTTATCTTCATGTATATGAAGAGGCTGGCATAAGATTTTCACAGTGTTTAGTTTTTCATGATATATTATGTTTTCATTGTATTTCCTCTGTTACAAATTTTCAGAAATCCTTTTGAGAAGGTCAAAATTACATGTATTTTAAATGTACACTGCTGTGAAAGGAGTGACTGTTTTTATTTAAAAAAACCCCAAACTTTGTTTCATAATCTGCAATACACCCCTGGTTTCTCCAAGCGTCTCTGCCTATGCAACCCCCTGTCCCCCCCCCCCCAAAATGAAGATGAGCAGCAGGGTATTCTCCTTACTCTGGAGAATGGTTGCTCTCCGACATCTCCAAAGAAGACAACGGGAGATGCAAGTTCTCTGGCCACAGGAGGTCTCAAATTACTGAATGAAAATGAGTGTTCACTATTGAAAAATTGTTTCCTAGAAGTGCAACCCCAAAAGGAAGTTCAGCTTAGACTCCGAATAGCTCTTTCTATTTAACTGAGCTTTGATATTTTTGTAAATGTTTTCCACAAAAGCTTTTTGATACCCTTTTTCTCACATTACAATGTTTTCTTAATCATTTCCATTTAATCTATGTGCCTCGTTCTCTCCCTCTCTCTCTCTCTGTTTTAAACTTCTCATTAAAATTCTTCTCATTTTTATAATTTATCTTCTCATTTTTATAATGTTTATGTATTTTGATATAATTCCCTTCCATCTCAGGTTGAATCATTGGTGCACTTTGTCCTGTGTCATGCCTCAAAAACTTGCCTTAGGGTTGGCCTACACTTAAAAGGCCACAGCGGCACAGCGGCACTACTGAAACGGGCCCTTGTCATGCCTTAAACACTTGCCTTAATGCTGGATTTCCTAGTGCTGCCTGGAAAGTTACATCAAGTTAAATTTGAGCTTTGAACTTCTCACACCTGACTTTTATCTGCTCAGTAACTGTATTTGCACGCCACAAAAAAGTGACATTAGTTACTTTCAGTTGAATTTTTTAACATGTCCGATTTGATTCTCACATTGTTGATCTCCCGGAGAAAATGAGAAAGTTAGGATTGATTTGTGAAGTCACTCAGAAGCAGGCTGTGTGTCAAACTGAGAGCCATTCATATATTCATCGTACTGCCTGTCAAAAAAAAGGCATTTATTGAGATGTCCAATACAACCCACAGAGGGGGTTCATGTATCCAGTTATTTCTCATGCTCGAGGTACCACCCTAAAGAGAGCAGTGTATAGACAGAGGTGGCAACTTCAGTTAGACACCCAAGTACATCACCAATTGACTCCTTGGGGAGGTGCTTGGTCCAAACCCTTGCCACTGACCGCTGCCACCACAGTCCTGTGTTGGGTACAAGTTTGAGCACAGCTGTTGAGTGTACCTCCACCCAGCTGGCATTCCCGCCCAGCTGCTGGCTTAATATACCGTGAGTGTCACAAAGGAATTGGAGCAAGGCAGGGAATCGGTCCACTACTTGAAATTTGTATTCTGTATTGCATATTGCGAGACTTGCATATTGAATTAATTTTTCCCATGTTTTTCAGAGCAGCTTGAGAAAGAGAATGGTAGGTATACTTTGATTTTTGAGTTTAGTGCTAATCAGATTGAGCACAGATTTTTTAAACTTCATAACGGAAGTGTGGAGGATGTTCTCAGACAGGAAATTGGTTTGCTACCTTAGATTATTTTTTCTTATTTTCTCTCTCCGGTGATAAATTAGGTGTGGTCTGTAGGGAATGGGATGAATGAGAAAAGTGGCCACTGATGATTGGGGAGGTCTGTAGGGACAGTTCCTTCAGTGAGGAAAGGTGAAACCAGTTAACCCACTTTCTAATTGAAATCCCACTGATCTTTTGCAGAGCAACTCAAGAATGAAAAAGGTAAGTTGTCTTTTAGTTCTCAACTGCTGCTATCTTTGAGTAAAATGTTCTTTAATGAAATGAGATATTTCTTCCTTTCCGAAGTCCAAGGAGAGTTCATTACCCAGCAGATTTCTATTTAACCCACAGCAGAACTGCTGAGGATTTTCTCTCACAGCAAATTTAGTCATTACCCTAGTGTATTTGTATGTATTGTCTCTCGTCTAAAACTGAAATACTGATTTTAAGATCACTGAGCAGTAGACAGAGAGAAGGTGGGTGAGGTAATATCTTTTACTGGGCCAACTTCTCTTGTTGGAGAGACAAGCTTTCTAGTTTGCATGGAGCTCTTCTTCAGACCTGTGTAACCTGGAAAGAGTGTCTCTCTCTTCAAAAGAATTTGGTCCAATAAATTATATTACCTCCTGCTCCTCGTTCCTCGAATATCCGTGGAGCAACACAGTTACAACAGCACTGCATAAAGAACCGTATACTATAGACATTCAATAATACCAGGCCCCCGCTTTCCTTAATTTTATCTTGATGTATATGAAGAGGCTGGCATAAGATTTTCACAGTGTTTAGTTTTTCATGATATATTATGTTTTCATTGTATTTCCTCTGTTACAAATTTTCAGAAATCCTTTTGAGAAGGTCAAAATTACATGTATTTTAAATGTACACTGCTGTGAAAGGAGTGACTGTTTTTATTTAAAAAAACCCCAAACTTTGTTTCATAATCTGCAATACACCCCTGGTTTCTCCAATCGTCTCTGCCTATGCAACCCCCTGCCCCCCCCCCCCAAAAATGAAGATGAGCAGCAGGGTATTCTCCTTACTCTGGAGAATGGTTGCTCTCCGACATCTCCAAAGAAGACAACGGGAGATACAAGTTCTCTGGCCACAGGAGGTCTCAAATTACTGAATGAAAATGAGTGGTCACTATTGAAAAATTGTTTCCTAGAAGTGCAACCCCAAAAGGAAGTTCAGCTTAGACTCCGAATAGCTCTTTCTATTTAACTGAGCTTTGATATTTTTGTAAATGTTTTCCACAAAAGCTTTTTGATACCCTTTTTCTCACATTACAATGTTTTCTTAATCATTTCCATTTAATCTATGTGCCTCGTTCTCTCCCTCTCTCTCTCTCTGTTTTAAACTTCTCATTAAAATTCTTCTCATTTTTATAATTTATCTTCTCATTTTTATAATGTTTATGTATTTTGATATAATTCCCTTCCATCTCAGGTTGAATCATTGGTGCACTTTGTCCTGTGTCATGCCTCAAACACTTGCCTTAGGGTTGGCCTACACTTAAAAGGCCACAGCGGCACAGCTGCACTACTGAAATGGGCCCTTGTCATGCCTTAAACACTTGCCTTAATGCTGGATTTCCTAGTGCTGCCTGGAAAGTTACATCAAGTTAAATTTGAGCTTTGAACTTCTCACACCTGACTTTTATCTGCTCAGTAACTGTATTTGCACGCCACAAAAAAGTGACATTAGTTACTTTCAGTTGAATTTTTTAACATGTCCGATTTGATTCTCACATTATTGATCTCCCGGAGAAAATGAAAAAGTTAGGATTGATTTGTGAAGTCACTCAGAAGCAGGCTGTGTGTCAAACTGAGAGCCATTCATATATTCATCGTACTGCCTGTCAAAAAAAAGGCTTTTATTGAGATGTCCAATACAACCCACGGAGGGGGTTCATGTATCCAGTTATTTCTCATGCTCGAGGTACCACCCTAAAGAGAGCAGTGTAGAGACAGAGGTGGCAACTTCAGTTAGACACCCAAGTACATCACCAATTGACTCCTTGGGGAGGTGCTTGGTCCAAACCCTTGCCACTGACCGCTGCCACCACAGTCCTGTGTTGGGTACAAGTTTGAGCACAGCTGTTGAGTGTACCTCCACCCAGCTGGCATTCCCGCCCAGCTGCTGGCTTAATATACCGTGAGTGTCACAAAGGAATTGGAGCAAGGCAGGGAATCGGTCCACTACTTGAAATTTGTATTCTGTATTGCATATTGCGAGACTTGCATACTGAATTAATTTTTCCCATGTTTTTCAGAGCAGCTTGAGAAAGAGAATGGTAGGTATACTTTGATTTTTGAGTTTAGTGCTAATCAGATTGAGCACAGATTTTTTAAACTTCATAACGGAAGTGTGGAGGATGTTCTCAGACAGGAAATTGGTTTGCTACCTTAGATTATTTTTTCTTATTTTCTCTCTCCGGTTATAAATTAGGTGTGGTCTGTAGGGAATGGGATGAATGAGAAAAGTGGCCACTGATGATTGGGGAGGTCTGTAGGGACAGTTCCTTCAGTGAGGAAAGGTGACACCAGTTAACCCACTTTCTAATTGAAATCCCACTGATCTTTTGCAGAGCAACTCAAGAATGAAAAAGGTAAGTTGTCTTTTAGTTCTCAACTGCTGCTATCTCTGAGTAAAATGTTCTTTAATGAAATGAGATATTTCTTCCTTTCCGAAATCCAAGGAGAGTTCATTACCCAGCAGATTTCTATTTAACCCACAGCAGAACTGCTGAGGACTTTCTCTCACAGCAAATTTAGTCATTACCCTAGTGTATTTGTATGTATTGTCTCTCAAGTCTAAAACTGAAGTACTGATTTTAAGATCACTGTGCAGTAGACAGAGAGACGGTGGGTGAGGTAATATCTTTTATATTCTCTTGTTGGAGAGACAAGCTTTCTAGTTTGCATGGAGCTCTTCTTCAGACCTGTGTAACCTGGAAAGCGTGTCTCCCTCTTCAAAAGAATTTGGTCTAATAAATTATATTACCTCCCCCTCCTTGTCTCTCGAATAGCAAGGTGGACACAAGCGCAGTTGCAGGGGCTTGGGTTCGTCACCAAAGTGCAAAGCCACCCAAACCTCTGGGTACGTAATTGGGCAGTTAGAGCAAGTCTCCGCCAGGGACACTGCTATTCTTCGAGACAAGCTCAAGCAGAGCTGTAACATGTCATCCACACAAGCTGAGGATCACACCTCCCAGCTGCTGTGTAGACCCCCCTGGGCATCCCGAATGAATTCTTCCATTACTTTAAATTGGGGTGCAACTGTGCATTTTGCACATGGAAAGACTTAGGTAATTTTGAAATAAAATTTATTGTTATAGTTTTCAGACAAGCTGGAGAAAAAGAATGGTAGGTTTACAAAAACAATGCCACCTGAACTGATGGGTACTTACTTGGGCAGATAGCCCAAGTCACCACCTGTTTTCGCTGCCACCGCATTGCTATTTATAGGCACAAGCTCGAGCAGAGCTGTCATGTGTACGTAACCCCTGCTTGCTGGGAGTGGCACTCTGTCTCCCCCACTTAGCTAAGGCTGTAGATGGCTCATCAATCTCTGTTGCGCCTAGCTCCCCTAGCGGGGAACAGAGTGGCACTCCCAGCAAGCTGGGCTTACATAGTCACCCTGGGCAGCGATGTACGTCCCCGAGCTTCCGAGACATTCCCAGTTGTATTGCCTGAAATCCTGCTATGGGCCACCCCTTGTAACGCTGGCCCACAAGGGCGCTTTAGCAGTCTGGATCGTACGTGGGACCTCTGGAACTAAATGCATGAGCTAAAAGACCAGACAGGTCTCTGGTAGCCACAGCTGCAGATGGCTCATCGGTCTCTAGCTGGCCTAACCAAAGCTAGAGGGGAAGAGAGCATCACTCACAATGAGCAGGCGTGTCAGGTACATCTACCCAATCTGGGACTCACAACTCCCAGCTTCTCTGTAGGAATAGCCTGAGAGTCACAAAGCAGGGAATCTGTCCATGACTTTAAATATGGAGACTGTAGTGAATATTGGAAGACTTGCATTATTGTGAAACACATGTCAATAAGTTTATTACGGTGATGTGTGGTTGAGGAAATGACATTTGTAAAGAGGAGTTGGTGGGGTGTGGGCTGGTTCTCCATTTTTGTGTGTTCACAAGCTTGTGTTACAGAACTGTAAGTTTACTTAAATTTTTCAGTGCAGTGTTAATCAGATTGAGCTCAAATGACTTGAATTTTTTAACATGGCTGATTTGATTCTCACATTTGTAATCTCCCGGAGAAAATGAGAAAGTCAGAATTGATTTGGGAAGTCAGCCAGAAGCAGGCTGTGTGTCAAACTGAGAGCCATTAATATATTCATCTTACTGCGCTTCAGAAAAAAAACAGGCTTTTATTGAGATGTCCCATACAACCCGGGGAGTGGGTTCATGTATCCAGTTATTTCTCTTGCTCGATGTAAAAAGAGCAGTGTAGAGATAGAGGTGGCAACTTCAGTTAGGGTACGTCTATACCCAGCCTAGTTCGGCGGCAGGCAATCAAACTTCTGGGTTCGACTTATCGCGTCTTGTCTAGACGCGATAAGTCGAACCCGGAAGTGCTCGCCATCGACTGCGGTACTCCTGGTCTGCGAGAGGAGTACCGCGGAGTCAACGGGGGAGCCTGCCTGCCGCGTCTGGACCGAGGTAAGTTCGAACTAAGGTACTTCGAACTTCAGCTACGTTATTCACGTAGCTGAAGTTGCGTACCTTAGTTCGAATTGGGGGTTTAGTGTAGACCAGACCTAAGACACCCAAGTACATCACCAGTTGACTCCTTGGGGAGGTGCTTGGTCCAAACCCCTGCCACTGACTGCTGCCACCACAGTCCTGTGTTGGGTACAAATTTGAGCAGAGCTGTTGAGTGTACCTCCACCCAGCTGTCATTCACATCTCTCAGCTGCTGTGTTAACATACCGTGAGTGTCACGAAAGAATTGGAACAAGGCAGGGAATCAGTCCATTACTTTAAATTTGTCTACTGTATTGCATATTGAAAGACTTGCATTAGTTTGAATTAATTTTTCCATGTTTTTTTCAGAGAAGCTTGAGAAAGAGAATGGTAGGTATACTTTGAATTTTGAGTTTAGTGCTAATCAGGTTGAGCTCAAATGACTTGTAGGTTGTGGGGATTACTAGGGGTCCTTCAACAGACGGACGTCTCAAGGCACTGCCAATAAGATAATTACGGTGATGGGTGGTTAAGAGAAGGACATATGTAAACAGGAGTCTGTAGGGTGTGGGCTGGGTCTCCAGTTTTGTGTGTTCACAGGCATTTACTTTTTTTAGCTATGGAACGCAAGATTCAGAGTTGTTACTGAATCTGGGTGAGGAATCAGATTCAGTGTGTAGGAGAGGGGACAAATTGGAAAACTACCAGCTGAGATTGGTGAGGTCTGTAGGCAGAGTTCCTTCAGTGAGATAAGATAAGACCTGTTCACCCAAACTCTAATTGAAATCCCACTCTTCTTTTGCAGAGAATCTCCAGCGGGAATATGGTAAATTCTCTTTTAATTTCTCAGCTGCTACTATTCGTAAGAAGAATGTACTTCACTGGAAACAGATATTTCTTTATTTCATTCTTTCCTCAATCTAAGGAGAGTTTCTTACCCATCCATTTTATTTTTCACCCCATAACAGATCTGTGGATGACTTTTTCATCACAGGAAATTTGTCCATTACCCTTTTGTCTACTCTAAAATTAATGGTCTAATTTTAAGTATCTCTGAACAGGATAGACCATGTGTACTCTTCCTTTCAATTTATCATAGCCTTTATTTAAATTGATTGATATTTCTATGTTGTTTGTCCATCTCCTCTGTTGCTACAGTTTTAAGATCATCAGGGTGAAAATTACCGTTATTGATTTTCTTAGGTTGGCAGGCTTAGGAACACATGGAGAACCAGGACATGGCTACAAATACAGTCACAAGTAAATAATCTTGTCTGTATGTTAAGTTTCTAAGCAGGTGATTAAAGTTACAATCTAAAACAAATAGGTAAAACCTGAGAGGGCCCAAGCAAATCCCCACATCCCCCAAGATATTCCGGAGTCTGGTAGATCTCTCAATGTATTGTCATCAATAGAGGGATGATTCCTGCTAGGCTCTTACCTGCTAGGGTCTTGCAATAGGCTCTTATTCATACCAGTGAATTTTGACCACACCTAGCACCTTATCCATATGCATGAGGGTTCCAACTCCTCTTCCTTATCAGTACTTCAGCACGCCATACATTTTGAGGTGCCCTGTTTCTCAGAGGTTATTCTCTTAGTTCCCTTTATTCTTATTAGCATCTTATTAACATTTACATAATCAGGTTCCCATGGTAACCAGCAGTCAGAACAGAACCTGGGGTCTAGATGGGTCCATTATGGCATATTTTCTTGAACCTCATCTATTGGTACATTCTTTTCAGTAATCATGTATCTTTCCTGGCACAGGGCTATTCCTAGATTACCTACTTCTGTCAAGCCTCCTTAAGCCTGAGGCCAAGGGTAGAACTAAACTTAATTGCTGCAGCGGCACAACTCTACCGGTGCAGTTGCACTGCGACAGCACTTCAGTGAAGATACTACCTATGCTGATGGGAGGGATTCTTCTGTCAGCATAGATGCTCCACCTTCACAAGAGGCAGTACCTGTATCTACTGGAGAAGCCCGTCGTGCTGCCTACAGCAGGGGTCACATCAGTATCACTGCAGCACTCAGTTTTTCATTTTAGAGCATGGTGTTTGTCTTTTTCCCCCCACATAATTGTTGGGGCATTTAGGGCACAGGATGAGGTACACCACATGCTGTGATAGGCGTGTATAGGACATCTGGATCTGAAAAGGTGTGTGGGAGAGGGTGTCTTGATCATTGTAGCAGCGTAGATATTTCTGTAGGTTTTGCATTTGTTGTTCTGGCTGGGTCTGGTGCTGCTTTTAGTTGGTGTGTTCTGGTCAGACACCCACTACGCTCATGGATGAACTCACACAGGAAACTGGTAAATGTCAAAAATTCCATATCATCTGTGGGTGAAGACCTTTCACAAAGTGATCACTCCATATCTGACCTCTCAGTCCTCATCCTCAAAGGAACAGTGCAACAGTTTCAAAAGAAGATCCTGGGATCTTAAATTCATAACTTTGCTAAACACTAAAAATTATGATCTGAATAGACACTGGATTTATGGCTTATTATAAGGATTTGTAACCCACTAACCCATCCTGCACACAATCAAAGATAGTGCATAGTGGGCACCTACCTCAGGCTTGTAAACTCCATCGCATGGCTTGGTGCCTAAAAGTTAGATGCTTAGTACTGCAATGTCCAAGTACTTTTGTGGCTTTGGGACCTAGTCCTTATCTCACTCGGGGTGTACTGCCTCTGCCACACTACCAAAGTAAATAATAATAGTAGGGTCTGAACTATTGTTTACAGAGTCTCCAATGGTTTGACAGAGTGTGTGTATGGTTGAGGGGAAGTGTGAGAGAGTTTGGTTTATGTAAGAAAAAGTCAAAAACATACCACACCCAAAATAGAGCATATGACATGAGGTATTGGCTTGAGGAGTGAGACAGACAAAGCAGTTCTTATGTAGACTAAGACCCCTGCTCAGGTTCAAATCACAGGAGTTCAGCAAAGCCCACATGTAGGTATGGTGTACTACGTCTCTCTGTGCATGCATTCTAGGGGAAATTTTTCTGTGTATTTTATCCTACTACCAGAGGAAGGAAACTCTTTAGTATGGGCCTCTTTTAATTCAATGTCTGTTATTTCTCTCTCCGATTCAGCATGGAGGAAGGCTTGCTGTAAAAGAGGTAATAGAATACACATTTTTCAGGTATTAAGAAATCATTGTGTTAATGCAGTAACCAAACTAGAAACATACCATAGAACACTGTTTTCCTGAGAACAAATCCTGAGAGCCATGCTCAGTTTTTACAGTTTTTACTTAGGCAAAACATGCATGTATATCAAGACCTGATCTGACTTCATATCAGTTTCACAACAGTGTAATTTCATGGATCTATGTGAAGTCACTCCTAATTTACACAAAGTAAGATCAGAATCAGCCCACAATGGGAATTAGATCTGAGTAAGGACTGAGGAAATGCTAAGTCGGGGCCTCAGGATTTGGAGCAGGATAAAAGTACAGATGAGGTGGTGGCAGTGATGGTGATTCCATTGATTATAGTAGTAAAAGAAATGATGACAGGGGTTATGCTGGTGGGTAGTTGTGGCCAAGAGTAAAATGTGTGTGATCATGATTGCATTTGATATGACGAAGACAGTGGTGAAAAGTTAGTTCTGGTGGTGGTGGTGGTGTTGACTTGTGATTAATGCTGAATTTGGTGATGGTGGAAAAAATGAATATGGTACTTAGAGATGATCATTAAGAGGGGGATGAAACCAGACAGATGCAGTAATTTTCTTTTCAACAATCTGAGTGTCTGTTTGGTGATTAATGGTCTTTCCAAGACCCCAGTTCAGCAGGGTACTTAAGCAAGGGCGAAACTTTAAGCTTATTTAAGAGTGGCACTAGTTTGTGAATCCTCCTGGGGCTTGGGAATGAGTTAGGTGTGAAGCTGCTGGGCAATGTCAGGACTCAGGTGGCTGAGTGCAGGCCCAGCTGCAAAAGTTTAGGCATCTTGGGAACTTTAATGGTGGAAACCTAGGTGTGTAGGGAATTTATGAGCCTGCACAGTAGCAGCTGAGCAAGGGCTTTGTGAATGCCAGTGTCATCTAAATGTTTGACTTATGTGGCTATAGCCCCCTCGTGAGTGCCACCCAAATAATTCAGAATCACTTTCACTTTTGTATTAACCTGAAACAACTGTCATATATCTGAAATATTTTGATATAACTAAAACATTGTCAAGCAGGATTCAGTCAGGCAAAACTCCCTTGTGAGAAAGGAGTGCACGATGGGGCCACCCTGTAAACTTTCTCATATCCCAGCTCAGACTGACATTAGAACAGTACTTCTGAAAACCCAATCTCTCTTTGCAGATGTCATCACTCTTGATGCAGGAACAGCCCACCCCAATCTCTCCATTGCTGGGGATAAGAAGACTTTTACTCATGAACCCCAACCTCAGCAAGTTCCACCAAATCCAGAGAGGTTCGATTCGACCGTCTGTGTGTTGGGCTCTGAAGGATTCTCCTCTGGAGAGCACTACTGGGAGGTGGACGTTGAGAAGAGCAGTGACTGGGACCTGGGAGTGGCCACAAAATCAATACAGAGAAAAGGAAAACTTTCCTTGTCCCCTAAAGAGGGATTCTGGGCTCTGGGTCTGAGTGGCAGAGATTATTGGGCAAAAACAGATCCATGGAGCAGGGTAATGGTGCAGAAAAAGCCCAAGAAAATTGGAGTTTACCTTAATTACCAACAGCAGGAGGTGACATTTTTCAGTGTAACTGACATGTCTGTGTTGTTCACATTTAATGATTGTTCATTCTCAGGAGAAGTTTATCCATTCTTTAAAAATTCACAGAAAGAAACAACAATGAGAATTTGTTCATAAATTTAAAATGGCAGTGATACTCAGTTTTGTTAACCAAACTAATCCAAAGCCCCATGATACGTCATGGCGCTGTTGACCCAACTGAACAAAGATAACAGAATTCCCTGCAGCCAGAAGAAAGGTGAACTGGAAAAAAATTGCCAGTGAAATTATTTTAAAAAAGTATAATGATAAAATATATTTATCTATAAAACAATTATAAATTATATTTATTATTAATAATTACATCTATTAATATATATAATTGTTCATAATTGTATAGTTGTAATTATAATTATAAAAATTATAAAGAAATTGCCAGTGAAAATATAGTTACCTACATTGCTAATGCTAGGGGTGGCTCCCCATATTAGAAATGGAACAATACTGGAATCTATCAAACTTAGGTCTCACAAACAGAACTTTCAACTAGGAGTGTATTTTTTTTTTTCATTGCTAACTACTAGTTTATCTGGATTATGTGTATTAGCAGCTAAGAATGAGCAAATAAAATTCTATATTACACCAGTATATCTGTGCTATTTGTATAACCAATCTTCAAGTCAGGTATAAAGAGAGGTGGGGTATGCATACAATCTTGAGAAAGTTTAACCAGCTACATGGATGTCTTCAGGATGGGTTGGCAACTAATTGACTTTTTCTTTCTGTATATTGCTGTGTTAATCTTTGCTTAATATTCTTGATGAATAAAAGTTGATTGAGCCTAGTTATTTGACATCTCATATTATTCACTTATATCAAACACATAACAATTTATAGTGATATATCTTTTTGGGGGGATAACAGGAAGAGCTGTTTACTGTTTGAGGTGCCATCTTATCTGTATGTTTTCCATAAAAAAAAGTTTTTCACCACTTGAGAAATACTGATTCTGTAAAACCTTTCAATAATATGATGTTTCTCACACAGAATGAGGAAAATGCTGCATTGTTTCATAATATCAGTGGTTGGCATTGGCCTAGGAAACAAAATAACACCAAACTTATTCCTAAGGGTAATGTAGACTAAAAAACAGACGTGACTACATCCATATGATCTGCAGGGCGAAGGTCGAGAGACTCATAGTGATGTACAGCCCTCCAAATTGAATCACTGTCAACCCAGGAGGAACTCACAGAGCTGCTGCCTAACACGGCACTGGAATACCACATATCCCTTGTCTTCAGGGACAGCTATCTTCACATGAACAATGCAAATGATACCATAATACATGATCTCATGGTCCACATGGGACTCGCCCAGACAGTCTCTGGACCTACACATGCCACCAGACATAGGTTGAATCCTATCTTCAGCCTAACACTGGAAATATGTGTTGTCCCAATGTACCACATTCCTGATCTGATCACTCCTTTGCTCCACTGGTGGCACTCCTCTTTTTTATTATTATTATTATTATTTTGCTCCACTGCCATGTGTCCCGATATTTTCTTCCTCTCATCTGGTCACCCTAGTAAGCCTAACTTCAGTACCAGGCAAATTGGTTGAAACTACAGTAAAGAAGAGAATTAGAATACACATAGATGAACATGATATGTTGGGGAAGAGTCAACAAGGCTTTTTGTAAAGGCAAATCATGCCTCACCAGTCTATTAAAATTCTTTGAGGAAGTAAGCAAGCATGTGAATAAGGGTTATCCACCTGATGTTGGGTACTGAATCTCTCAGAATGCCTTTAACAAGATTCCACACCAAAGGCTTTTAAGGAAACTAAGCAGCTATGATATAAGAGGGAAGGTCCTCTCATGGATCAGTAACTGGTTAAACGTTTGAAAACTAATGGTAGGCATAAATGGTCAATTTCCACAATGGATAGATTATCTGTACTGTGATCTGTGAAGTTCTGCATATTCAGAAATTATCTGGAAAAGAGGGTGAACAGTGAGGTGGCAAAATTTGCAAATAATACAAAATTATTCAAGATAGTTAAATCCAAAGCGGACTGAAAGGAGTTATAAAGGAATCCCACTACACTGAGTTTGTGTTATTGGGCGAAAAAATGACAGATGAAATTAAATGTTTATAAGTGAAAAGTAATATACATTGCAAAACATAATCCCAACTATAAATACAAAATGATGGGGATCTGAATTAGTAGTTACCACTACAAAAAATGTGAATGCCAAAAGTGTAACTGAGTTCATACAAGAATTAGTTAAGTTCATGGAGGATAGGTTCATCAATAGCTATTAGCCAAAGCAGTCAGGGACACAACCCCATGATCTGGGTGCCCCTAAAACTCTGACTTCCAGAATCTGAGACTGGACAACAAGGGATTTGTTCATTCTCTCTGAAGCATCTGACACTGACCACTGTTGGAAGACAGCATCCTGGTCTAGATGGACCATTGGTCTGACCCAGTATGGCCATTTTTACGTTCTTATGAATATGTGTGGATCTCCCGGAGAAAATGAGAAAGTTAGGATTGATTTCTGAAGTCACTCAGAAGCAGGCTGTTCTTATGAATATGTGTGGAGTTAATTGGGAAAGAAAATTCCACCCCTGGCTTGGTTGTATTATTAAGTTTGGCTCTATCACACAGGCTGAAGTGCAAAAAGCCTTGAAAAATATTAGAGACATCACAAGTAGGGTCATGCAGGGATCTGTATTGGGTCCACTTCTACTCTAATTGCTAATTTTTTAATTAATTGTGATATCCCATCTCCTAGAACTGGAAGGGACCTTGAAAGGTCATTGAGCCTAGCCCCCTGCCTTCACTAGCAAGACCAAGTACTGATTTTGCCCCAGATCCCCAAGTGGCCCCCTCAAGGATTGAACTCACAACCCTGGGTTTAGCAGGCCAATGCTCAAACCACTGAGCTATCCCTCCCCCCATACCTCCATAAATGATTTGTATATTGCCATAGAGTGTTAAAAAGTTTGTTGATGTTATCAAGCTGGTAGGGGTTGCAAGCACTTTGGAGGATTGGATTAGAATTAAAAATAATCTTGAAAATTTTGAGAAATAGTCTGAAATAAATAGTATGAAATTCAATATGAGTATATGAAAAGTACTATACATTGGAAGGAATAATCAACTACACAACTAAAAAAATGAATATGATTGACTAAGCAGAAGTATTGCAGAAAAGAATGAGGGCTTACGGAGAATCACAAATTAAAAATGAGTCAACAATATAATACTCCTGCAAGAAAAGTGAACATCATTCTGGGATGTATTATCAGGAGTGTTATAAGCAAGACATAATTCTTCTGCTCTACTTTGTGCTGATAAGGTTTTAATTGGTTTATTGTGTTCAATTTTGGGCACCAAACTTTGGGAGACCTATGGACAAACTGGAAAAAGTCCATAGAAGAGAAACATAAATGATTAAAGCTTTAGAAAACATGACATGCAAGGAAAGATTGAAAAAAATGGGGTTGTTTAGTTTGGAGAAGAGAAGACTGAGTGCATACTTGATAACAGTCTACAATTATTTAAAGAGTTGCTATCAAGAGGAGGGTGATAAACTCGTCTCCTTAACTACTCAGAACAGTGAAAGAAGTAATGGGATTAAATTGCAAGAAGGGAGGTTTAGGTTTAACATTAGGGAAAAAACTTTCTCGTTGTCAGAATAGTTAGGGGTAGAACAAATTATTTAGAGAGGATGTGGAATCTCTGCCATGAGAGGTTTTTAAGAACAGGTTAGACAAACATCTGTCAGGGATTGCTTAGATAATATTTATATCCACTTCACATAGAATCATAGAAATGTAGGTCATGAAGGGACCTCAATAGGTCATCTAGTCCAGTATCCTGCATTGAGAGAGGACTATCTTCCTCCTGGCTGGTAAAAGCCAGTGCAGAACAATTGTGTCTGTTACGAAGGGAACTAGTCAATGTCCCCTTCAGAGAAAAACACCTAGCAAGCTCCCTAAAAAGCAGGGGCGGCGAGTTGTATTGGCCCGTGGTACTCCAGCAATATTCAGGGCCCAGGGGCCCTGCTCCACCAATGTTTGGAGCCAGGTCTCTCCCCTGGCTTCACCTGCTGCCCCCATGCACCTCCTCCAAGTGTCCCCCGGCCCCCACTTGCGGCCCCCGCTCATCTCCCCCGGACCTCGGAGCCTGCAGCTCACGCTGACTCTGCTCTGCTGGTTCCTGGCATCAACTGCTGCCGCAGGGTACTAGTACCCCCCATCCACTAATGGCAGGGCAGGCTGCCCTTTCCCTGCTCTGCCGCCTTAGCCCTGAGCCTCCTCAACACCCCAAACCCATCAACCCTAGCCCCAGACAGAGCCCTCATCCCCCTGCACCCTAATCCTCTGCCCCAGCCCTGAGCCCCTCCCACACCCCAAACCCCTCATCCTCAGCCCCACAGCCCTCACCCCTGCACCCTCTCCTAGCCCCAAACCCCCTCCCCTTCCCACACACCCCCTCCTGTCCCCAAACTCTCTCCCAGAGCCTGCACCCCCCATCCCTTCCTGCACCCCCTACCCCAGCCCGGAGCCTGCACCCAGCACCCAAACTCCATCCCAGAGCCTGCACCCCAGACCTCCTCCCCCACCCAAACTCCCTCCCAGAGCCTTAGGCAGGTGGGGAAGATGGGAGTTGGGGGGCGGAGTTTTGGGGGGGGGGGCAGGTTCTGGGCACCACCAAAATTTCTACAAACCTGCCACCACTGCTAAAATGCATGATAGCTCCCCCAGCCCTCAGGAAGCCAACACTTGACCCTGAAGACCTAATCTCCAACCTCCCATTCCTGAGAAAAATAATTGAGAAAGCAGTAACTACCAATCTCAAACATGAAGTGACATCAGCCAACATCCTTGATGTTTCAGGATCAGGGTTCAGATTAGGGCACAGCACAGAGATGGTAGGGTAACAAAATCGTAATTTCCTGAGGTCAGTGGACACAGATATGATCTCCATGGTCATACTGAACCTTTCTGCAACCTTTGACACTATGGACCACAAATCAGTCCTAATAGAGCTGGGCAATTTCTTTTCTGAATACTTTGTTCCTCAAAAATATCAATTTTGGTTAACCGGAAACTACCTGTGAATTCACGTTGAGTTCATTAAATAGTTTCAAACAAGCCAAAAAAATGGAATTTTTTTAGAAATGTCATAACAAAACATTTTTGTTTCAACACAACTCAAAATATTTTCATCTTGACCTCGGATATTTTGGCAAAAGCAAAGAAGGACTAGATGTACAAGATGGCCAAGGATGAGGTGTTCCTTTGTAACCTTAAGCCCAGTGGTCAGATCACTAACCTGGGATGCAGAAGACCCTGGTTCAATTCCTGCTGGATGTGGCAAAAGGATTTTAACTCCCCTCCCCCGTACATTGGTACACAATTCCCTACTCACTTGGATATGGGACATTCTGTTATGGAACCTTCTCTCTCTCTCTCTCATGTTGAATTTGTTGCCCTTTCTATAAAATATTGAAATAATCATTGTAGCAGGGGTACTGGAACATGGGTTTCTACATCTTATGTGAGTGCTGTAACCGCCAAACTCTAGAGTTGTTAATTGCAATTATGGGTTCTATTTAGGTTATTGATCGATGAAACATCAAATAGTCAAACACCTTTGGTTTATTAATCAAAGATTAGACACCAAGGACTAATCAACGCAAACAGAAAGGCAATCATTTTCCAGTCGCGGGTCCAGCAACTGTAGCCCAAACTGGTACGAATTGGTTTACAATTCCACAGATTATTATAGATTAGTTCTGTACCAGTTTTTGCAATTTATGCATAAGCATTGTCCAATCACCATCAAATTTGACCTTTGTTTTAAAAGATCTAGACAGTATTGGTTCCAAGCTTCCAAGATGCAATACTTACAAAAGTAATAATATATGCATTGATTGTTAACAAAGACAATACTAGATTATGTGGCTCAAAACACTTTCATTTTACGTTTAACATCCTATGCATTATTTATTCCATAATACAAAGTTCATATGTCAGTAATATTCCATTATGTTTCATTGTTGAGCTCTCAATTACAATAGCATTACTTTTTATTTAAGTAAGCAAACACATGTGGTTAAAAACATTCTATACATTTATAAAAACGGGTTATGAAAATAGGTCATACATATCCATTCTATAAGCAACATAAGCTTAATTTTCTCAAAGTCATGTTCTCTTTTTTATTTCTTGACATAAGTGTGAGGGTTCTGGAATCTCTAGTCCTATGTGACAGTCTGCTAGCATAACTCTGTTGAACTTTATGAGAGCCTGGCCTATGTGCTGACAAGTCATTTTCCCTTCCCCGCCCCTCCAGCTCTTGCCCAATGACTATTCATTATCATTTATAGTGGCAATTCAGTCTTTTAGAATGCAGGAGGAAATTGAGCTTGATTTGGCAGAATTGTGAGGGCTTCACCTCATTATCATTACACTGATACGTAAGTAGCATAAGGAGTAGAGACACAGCCCAGAATGTGCAGATTTCTTCCATCTGATCTGCTATTGTTCTCCCATTTTAAGCAATAGGCCTATGTCGCAGGGCAGGCCTACCTCATGCTAGATTCCTCTTTGCAAACAGTCCTCACACATTCCTGTGTAGATTCAACATAAAGTGCTTGATTTACAATGTGCAATATAAATCCTTCCCACACACAACATAATGCTTTTACCTTGTCCGTAGGCACATGGGGATGGGGGACCTCACATCTCGCAGACTCTGGGCTTCTCCTGCCCTTCCTTCCAGCCTTTCACTTTACCTATCACTTTTTGTCTCTCCATTAACTGTACCTAGCTGAGCATCTTGTTAACTGGTTAACCACCCAGTCGTCAATAAATTATCTTCTCTATCTGGCCCATGTGGAGACACATAAAGGGGTGGGGTGTGTGTGTGTGGAGTGTTAGGATATAGATATTTAGGCGTGTCTGTAAAGGCCTATACTTTAAGAATTTAGGTATATGTTTATCATTTAGCTAGTTATAGAGGTATAAAAGAAAGAATCAAAATCACTGTCTGGCTGTGTCTGGGCCTTCTCTCACTGTGACACTCTGAGGCCTTGTTCTTAAGCTAAGGCCTCTGGCTAAGCAGTGGGAGCAGCCATAAGCTGGAAAGCATAAGGTCACGTCCTCACACATTTCAAACCAGTCATATTGAAATAGGGCAATCTGGGGCTGTTAGAAAGGAGATCCAATCTATCACCTCCAGATAAAGGGAAGAGCCTAGAAGATGTAAAAGGAAATTTAGTTTGATAGTTTTCTGTTTGGTAAGAACTCACTTATCAATAGACACAGCTGAGAAACCCTTATGTTTGTATAGATGTAGTTGTGAAATCCTCACTTCTGCATTGTTTTCTCATTATAGTTCCCATTTTGCTATTGTTTAATTGCATAGTCTCTGTCTGGTTCTGTGATTGTTTCTGTCTGCTGTATAATTAATTTTGCTGGGTGTGAACTAATTAAGGTGGTGGGATATAATTGGTTAGCTGATCATTTTCCAATATGTTAGAATTGGTTAGGTAAATTTCAGTAAAATGATTGGTTAAGGTATAGCTGAGACATTACTATATAAATTCAGTGCAAACAGCAAGTAAGTTGGGATTCGAAAATAGGAAAAAGGAACTTGGATTTAAGCTTGCTGGAAGTTCACCCCAATAAACATTGAATTGTTTGCACCTTCGGACTTTCGGTATTGTTGCTCTCTGTTCACATGAGAAGGGCCAGGGAAGTGGGAGGGTGAAGGAATAAGCCCTCTAACACACAGTGTGAGGAGTCAGTCTTTTGTTGCCTGATTCTTTAATGGTTATTGATGATTAATAATTTCCAATTAATATTGAGTTAAAGAGCAGGGGTCTCTTAGGGCTAGGTTATGCCAGGCTTGGGAAGACGCTTAAGGAAATCGAGGCTCAGATCATCTTTAGTGGGATTCTGCCTGTTCCAAGAGAAGGGCAGCAAAGGGGCAACAAGATAGTGATGATAAATAGTTGGCTAAGAGAGTGGTGCTATAAGGAGGGCTTTGGGATGTATGGCCACTGGGAGGCTTTCGGGGACAGAAAACTGTTCTCATGGGATGGACTTCACCTAAGTAGGGAAGGAAATAGACTTCTGGGAGGAAGGCTGGCTCATCTAATCAAAAGAGCTTTAAACTGAGAAATTGGGGGAGACAGTTGGGAGATGTCCACTTAATCTCCACGCCAGCAGATGACGAGATAAGAACAGAGATAGCCGGGGGGAAGAGATTGGACATAAGCAAGAGGGGGGGGATGGATACTAGACAAACAGGTCATACTAGCAGTACAGTGTCAGTACCAAATTGGGTAACAAATGGGAGAGAGGCCAAACAGCATAAATTAGGGTGTTTATACACCAATGCAAGAAGCCTAGGTAACAAAATGGGGGAATTGGAGCTCCTGGTCCGAGAAATGAAACCGGATATCGTAGGAATAACCGAAACGTGGTGGAACGGTAGTCATGACTGGAGTACAGGTATGGAAGGGTATGTGCTCTTCAGGAAAGACCGTAACAAAGGTAAAGGTGGGGGAGTAGCATTGTATGTTAATAATGAGTTAAACTGTACAGAACTAATAACTGATGGAATGGATAAGACGGAGTCTGTCTGGGCAATACTCACAATGGGTAAAAGAACTACTAGAGCCTCCCCTGGGATAGTGCTTGGGGTGTGCTATAGACCGCCGGGATCTAGCCAGGATATGGATAGAGAACTCTTTCAGGTTTTTAGGGAAGTAAATACTAATAGAAACTGTGTAATCATGGGAGACTTCAACTTCCCAGATATAGATTGGGGAATAAATGCTAGTAACAATAATAGGGCTCAAGTTTTCCTAGATGTGATAGCTGATGAATTCCTTCATCAAGTAGTTGTTGAACCGACGAGGGGGGATGCCATTTTAGATTTGGTTTTTGTGAGTAGTGAGGATCTAGTTGAGGAAATGGTTGTAGGGGACAACCTTGGCTCGAATGATCATGAGCTAATTAGGTTCAATCTAAATGGAAGGATTAACAGAATTAAATCAGAAACTAAGGTTTATGATTTCAAAAGGGGTAACTTTACTAAATTGAGGCGACTAGTTAAAGAAGTGGATTGGACTAGCAAATTTAGGGATCTAAAGGCGGAAGGCGCCTGGGATTATTTTAAGTTAAAGTTGCAGGAGCTGTCGGAGGCCTGTATCCCAAGAAAGAGAAAACGGCTCGTAGGCAGGAGATTAAGACCGAGCTGGATGAGCGAGCGTCTCAGAGGAGTGATTAAGAAAAAACAGAAAGCGTACAAGGAGTGGAAGATGGGAGGGATCAGCAAAGAAACCTACCTTAATGAGGTCAGAGAGTGTAGGGATGGAGTGAGAAAGGCCAAAGGCCGTGTAGAGATAGACCTTGCGAGGGGAATTAAAACCAATAGTAAGAGATTTTATAGCCATATAAATAGGAAGAAAACAAAGAAAGAAGAAGTAGGACCGCTTAAGACAGTAGATGGAGTGGAGATTAAGGATAATCTAGGCATGGCACAATATCTAAACGAATATTTTGCATCGGTATTTAATAAGGCTAATGAAGGGCTTAGGAATAGTGGCAGCGTGACGGATGGGAATAAAGAAGGGGGGATTGCCATTACTGTATCCAAAGTAGAAGCCAATCTCGAACAGCTTAACGGGACTAAATCGGGAGGACCGGATGATCTACATCCGAGAATATTAAAGGAACTTGCGCGAGAAATTGCAAGCCCGTTGGCGATAATTTTTAATGAATCTGTAAACACGGGGGTGGTACCATTTGACTGGAGAATAGCTAATGTGGTTCCTATCTTCAAGAAGGGGAAAAAAAGTGACCCGGGTAACTACACGCCTGTTAGTTTAACATCTGTAACATGCAAGGTCTTGGAAAAAATTTTGAAGGAAAAAGTAGTCGAGGACCTTGAGGTCAATGGCAATTGGGACAAATTACAACATGGTTTCACAAAAGGTAGATCGTGCCAAACCAACCTGATCTCTTTCTTTGAGAAAGTAACAGATTTTTTAGATAAAGGTAATGCGGTGGATCTAATATACCTCGATTTCAGTAAAGCGTTTGATACGGTACCGCATGAGGAATTATTGGTTAAATTGGAAGGAATGGGGATAGATATGAAAATCCAGAGGTGGATAAAGAACTGGTTAAAGGGGAGACTGCAGCGGGTGGTACTGAAAGGAGAACTGTCAGATTGGAGGGAGGTTACCAGTGGAGTTCCTCAAGGTTCGGTATTGGGTCCGATTTTATTTAATCTATTCATTACTGACCTCGGAGCCGAATGTAGGAGTGGGCTGATTAAATTTGCGGATGACACAAAGTTGGGTGGTATTGCCAATTCGGAGAAGGATCGGGATATCCTGCAGGGAGATCTGGATGACCTTGTAAACTGGAGTAATAGTAATAGGATGAAATTTAATAGCGAGAAGTGTAAGGTGATGCATTTAGGGATGACTAACAAGAATTTTAGTTATACGCTGGGGACGCACCAGTTGGGAGTAACGGAAGAGGAGAAGGACCTCGGAGTCCTGGTTGATAGCAGGATGACTATGAGTCGGCAATGTGACATGGCGGTGAAAAAAGCTAATGCGGTCTTGGGATGCATTAGGCGAGGTATTTCTAGTAGGGATAAGGAGGTGCTGGTTCCTTTGTACAAGGCATTGGTGAGACCACATTTGGAGTACTGTGTGCAGTTCTGGTCACCCATGTTTAAAAAGGATGAACTTAAACTGGAACGGATACAGAGAAGGGCCACTAGGATGATCCGAGGAATGGAAAACCTGTCGTATGAAAGGAGACTCGAGGAGCTCGGTTTGTTTACCTTAACCAAAGGAAGGCTGAGGGGAGATATGATTGCTCTCTTTAAATATATCAGAGGGATAAATACCAGGGAGGGAGAGGAATTATTTCAGCTCAGTACTAATGCGGACACGAGAACAAATGGATATAAACTGGCCGACGGGAAGTTTAGGCTCGAAATTAGACGAAAGTTTCTAACCATCAGAGGGGTGAAGTTCTGGAACAGCCTTCCGAGGGAAACAGTGGGGGCGAAAGACCTCTCTGGCTTTAAGATTAAGCTAGATAAGTTTATGGAGGGGATGGTTTGATGGGATAATGTGATTTTAGATAGTGGGGAAATAACTTGCCATCGCAGGTAATCAGTAGCAATAGTCAACAATGGGATATTATAAGTTACTATAGAGAACATTTTCAGGAGGGTCTGGCTGGGAATCTTGCCCACATGCTCGGGGTTCAGCTGATCGCCATATTTGGGGTCGGGAAGGAATTTTCCTCCAGGGTAGATTGGCAGAGGCCCTGGAGGTTTTTCGCCTTCCTCCACAGCATGGGGCAGGGGTTGCTTGCTGGAGGAATCTCTGTGAATTGAAGTCTTTAAATCACGATTTGGGGACTTCAACACATGAGTCAAGTGAGAAAATTATTCCAGGAGTGGATGGGTCATGTTTGGAGGCCTGCATAATGCAGGAGGTCAGACTAGATGATCATAATGGTCCCTTCTGACCTTAAAGTCTATGAGTCTATGAGGGTTCTAGTCCCAGAATTAGGCACAACAGAATCAAGGTTACCAAATTCAATATCTGGTTGGGAACCCCATCATACACCAGAGAGACATTCACATGGAGGGTAAGGCAAGGCTTTAAGCAATTTTATTAGCACAACTTCTTAAGACACAAATGCTCCAAACCAGATCCCTGCAGAACCCCACTTGTAGTGTCTCTAACATTTTTTCAAAGCTTCTTGAGCTGCAGACTGTGTGAAAGGGCCAAAGTAAATAATACATTCTGGTAAGGGGTGGAATTTTCTTTCCCAATTAACTCCATACATATTCAAAAGAACATAACAATGGCCATACTGGGTCAGAGCAATAGTCCATCTAGTCCAGTATTCTGTCTTTTGACTGTGGCCAGTGATCTGGTTCCATTTTGATTTAGGTAGAGCCCATTCTTCCTGTATAGACTCCTACTTTCCAAAAGGTTTCCCAGCTGCTAATGAATCTAAATCCTTCCTCCCAACACTATCATCTCTTACACACATTGAGATTCTGACGTTCTGCCTGTCTAACCGGCCCTGCGTGTGGAATTGGAATAATTTCAGAGATTTGATTGATCTTAGTGAAGTAAACTGTCAGCTACTCATGATTGTTGATGCTTGGGTCAGATGTGTGGGATACTCATTCTGGGTTGATTAGGCAAATTGCTAGGCAGAATAGCTCTGCCAGCCATACCTCTGCTGCCTTCACTGGAGAGGAGTAGAAAGATTATTTCACCTCCTTAGCTGCAGAGGCCAAGTTCTTTAAGTGTTGTTTGTGTTTCTGGTCAGGGGATTCAGCAAGTTTATTGTGCTCATGGTGTTCTAATGTTCTGCCTATGCACTTCATCTGCTGTAATTCATCTGTGAACCTTGGTGGCCTTCCCGGTTGGTGAGGTGGGAGTGGGCAGTTTGGGACCAAGGCATCTGGGCATGATCATTAGGTGATTGTATTAAGTCATTAGCACCTTGGCCTTGTAATGTGGGGCTTGTTCTCTTAGGGTGAGTTTAAAACCTAGAGAGTTTAGGAGTATTCAGGGGTGACCAACTTTGATTGTTTGCTACCCAGGTGGGAAAGAGGTGATCTCTGCCTGGAGGAGGAGGTGATCAGATCAGGAGTGTGGTACATTGGGAAAAACTCAAATTTCCAGTGTTAGACTTAAGATAGGGTTCAACCTATGTCTGGTGAGATGTGTAGGTCCAAAGACTGTCTAGGAGAGTCCCATGTGGACCATGAGATCACATACTGTGGTGCTATTTGTATTGTGCATGTGAAGCTGGATCTCCCTGAGGAGGAGGAATCTGGGGTATTCCAGTGGTGTACTGGGCAGCAGCTCTGTGAGTTCCTCCTGGATTGACAGTGATTCCATTTGGAGGGCTGTACACCACTATGAGTCTCTCAACCTTTGCCCTGCAGATTATATGGATGAAGTCCCATGTTTGTTTCTTAGGCTACATTACACTACATTCTGCTGACAGCAGCCTATAGTGTATGTTTAACTACAGGCCACAGGGTAAAGCTCACCATGCCCACACTGCGGTGTGTAGCTACGTGTTTCAGTGAAAGGCTCTGGCATGTCTTGGGCAAGTAGAGAGCTGTGTAGTGTATGTAGTCAGGTATACACCCACACCTTTCTGGTGTGTCTTTATTCCATGTGCCTAAACCGTGCATCACTATCTACACAGCAATTTAGCCATCCTAGGGAGATTATGTGTGTATGTACACTACATGCTGCAGAAATAAGGTTGCACACATCCATAGTCAGAACATTCTCTGTATCAGGAGAACATTTACCTGTGAAGAGTGAAAGCATTTTAAATGATCCTGTCTGCAGCTGGTAGTAGTTGAGCTCCTGTGATCCCTGCTGGCGTATGCAGAGACTTATTCAGTTGACTATAGAATCAGATTATACTTACTAGTCTGACATGAGTCTGTTCCATTTGTTATCTGGAAATATGCTTAAATTTAATTTAGAAACAAGCGTGGTGTTATTGTATATCCAAGGCCAATTCCAACCAATGATGTTATGAAACGGTGCTGGTTTTTTTCCTCAGTAAAATCTTCACATTCTGTCTCAGGACTGTCATGTTCTTAGAAGGCTACAGAGATATCAGTAATTGCCAGATTCCAGTACAATTCCATTCCTTACGTAGGAAGCCATCCCTGCAGCATCAGCAATGTATGTAACTCTAATTTCACAGGCAATGTTTTTCCACTTTGCCTTTCTTCTGGCTGCAAAGCATTCCATTATTTTCATTCACTTTGGTCAACAGTGACATGAAAGATCATGGGGCTTTGGCTGAGTTTGGTCAACAAAACTAAGCATCACTGACATTTTAAATTTAGGAATAAATTTTCATTGTTGTTTCTTTGGGTGAATTTTTAAAGAATGGATAAACCTCCCCTGAGAATGAACAATCATTAAATTTGAACAACACAGACATGTCAGTTACACTGAAAAAGGTCACCTCCTGCTCTTGGTAACTAAGGTAAATGGTTATTTTGAGAGGGCTTTTTCTGCACCATGACCCAGGTCCATGGATCTGTTTTTGCTCAATAATCTCTCCCACTCAGAACTCATCTTTAGCGGATAAGGAAAGTTTTCCTTTTCTCTGTGTTGATTTTCTGGCCACTCCCAAGTCCCAGTCACTACTGCTCCCAACATCCACCTCCCAGTAGTGCTCTCCACAGGAGAATCCTTCAAAGCCTGACACACAGACAGTGGAATCAAACCTCTCTGTGTTTGGTGGAACTCTTTGAGGTGGGGCTTCATGTTTCAAACTCTTCTTTCCCTCAGCAATGGAGAGGCTGAGATGGGCTGTGTCTGCATTAAGAGTGATGTCATCTGCAAAGTGAAATTAGGCTTTCAAAAGCACTGGACTAATATCAGTTTAAGCTGGGATAAGAGAAAGTTTACATCCTGCACTCCCTTCTCAGGTGGGAGTTTTGTCTGATTGAAGCTTGACAGTGTTTTCCTTGTACTGAAATATGAGAGTTGTTTGAGATTCACACAACATTGAAAGTGATTCTGAATTACTTGGTGGCATTCACAGGGAGAAATAACCATATAAGTCCAAAATTTAGATGACACTGGAATTCACAAACCCCTGCCCTGCTGCTGCCTAACCCTGCAGGCACATAAATTCCCTAGTCAATAAAAGATATTACTTCACCCACCTTGTCTCTCTAATACCCTGGGATCAACATGGCTTCAACACTGTTATACCAGAAGATGTGCTCTGATGAGGACGTGCCGCTCTTATGTTTGCTTAAAGTTTATCCCTTGCTTCAGTACCCTGCTGAACTGGGCCCTTGGAAAAAATGTTAATATTCAAACAGCTAATCAGGTTGTAGAGAAGAAAATTATTACACTTATTATGTTGGCTCACTATACAGCCCTCTTGTCCTCATTACTGTACTATAAAGGTGATAATGGACTATCTTATCTCAGGTGAAGCCGGGGGAGAGACCTGGCCCCAAACATTGGTGGAGCAGGGCCCCCGGGCCCTGAATATTGCTGGAGCACCACGAGCCAATACAACTCGCCGCCCCTGCTTTTTAGGGAGCTTAGAATCATAGAATATCAGGGTTGGAAGGGACCTCAGGAGGTCATCTAGTCCAAACCCCTGCTCAAAGCAAGACCAACCCCCAACTAAACCATCCCAGCCAGGGCTTTTTCAAGCTGGGCCTTAAAAATATCTAAGGAAGGAGATTCCACCACCTCCCTAGGTAACCCATTCCAGTGCTTCACCACCCTCCTAGTGAAAAAGTTTTTCCTAATATACACCTAAACCTCCCCCACTGCAACTTGAGATAATTACTCCTTGTTCTGTCATCTGGTACCACTGAGAACAGCCTAGATCCATCCTATTTGGAACCCCCTTTCAAGTAGTTGAACACCAGTATCAAATTCCCCCTCATTCTTCTCTTCTGCAGACTAAATAATCCCAGTTCCCTCAGCCTCTCCTCATAAATCATGTGCTCCAGCCCCCTAATCATTTTTGTTGCCCTCCGCTGGACTCGTCCCAATTTTTCCACATCCTTCTTCTAGTGTGGGGCCCAAAACTGGACACAGATGAGGCCTCACCAATGCTGAATAGAGGGGAATGATCACATCCCTTGATCTGCTGGCAATGCTTCTACTTATAGAGCCCAAAGTGCCGTTAGCCTTCTTGGAAACAAGGGCACACTGTTGACTCATATCTCGTCCACCCTAACCCCTAGGTCCTTTTCTGCAGAACTGCTGCCTTGCCGCTCGGTCCCTAGTCTGTAGCAGTGCATGGGATTCTTCCGTCCTAAGTGCAGGATTCTGCACTTGTCCTTGTTGAATCTCATCAGCTTTATTTTGGCCCAATCCTCTAATATGTCTAGGTCCCTCTGTATCTTATTCCTACCTTCCAGCATATCTACTTTAGTGTCATCTTCAAACTTGCTGAGGGTGCAGTCCACTCCATCCCCCAGATCATTAATGAAGATATCGAACATTAATGAAGATATCGAACCAACCCTTGGGACACTCTGCTTGATACCGGCTGCCAACTAGACATGGAGCCATTGATCACTACCCGATGAGCTTGATGGTCTAGCCAGCTCTCTATCCACCTTATAGTACATTCACCCAGCCCATATTTCTTTAACTTGCTGGCAAGAACTCTGTGGGAGACCGTATCAAAAGCTTTGCTAAAGTCAAGAAATAACACATCCACTGCTTTCCCCTCATCCACAGAGCCAGTTATCTCATCATAGAAGGCAATTAGGTTAGTCAGGCATGATTTGCCCTTGGTGAATCCATGGTGACTGTTCCTGATCACTTTCCTCTCCTCTAAGTGCTTCAGAATTGATTCCTTGAGGACCTGCTCCATAATTTTTCCAGGGACAGAGGTGAGGCTGACTGGCCTGTAGTTCCATAAATCCTCCTTCTTTCCTTTTTTAATGATGGGCACTACATTAGCCTTTTTCCAGTCATCTGGGACCTCCCCCATTTGCCATGAGTTTTCAAAGATAATGGCCAATGGCTCTGTAATCACATCCACCAACTTCAATGATGATAACAGTCGGCTGCGTGCATGCGTGTGTGTATGTTCTCCCTGTGTGCTGTCCCAGCTCTGCGCAGACAGCTGGCACAGCAGTTCTTGAGCGAACTGCCCAATGACCACAGACTCTAATAAGATACGAAGGCACCTGGCCAGGTTTATTGTCAAACGAAACAGTCTCTAGCTCCCCGGATCAGATGTCTACAGTTCTGCTAGTACATATGTGCTCCCTGACAATGGACCACAAACAAATACTATATCCCCATTAACTAGTGAGAGGGAAAAATCTTAAGTACAACATTTGGGGGAGATTTTTGTTGTTGTATATAATAGTTTTGCTTGCAACTGTTGAAAAATCAATGCAATCTTACCTTTTCCCATCACCTTTTTTGTTTCTTTTTTTGCTAGTCAAAAATCACAACAGATAGAATGATCAAATCAATGTGGAAAGATTGACTTCATTGTAATTTAAGAATACTTAATATATGAGGAGGCACAGATTTGCCATGAACGTTTTTATTTACATTTTTGTGCATGTTGGGTCAGAGAGATGCCAAAATGTTACCTGGGGTAAACACCCAAATTATTCAAATTAAAAGCAAACCTCAGGGAAAAAATAGTTTCATGTCAACTCAAAACATTTTAGTTGATTAAAAACAAAATATTTTCAAGTTTTTCAATTAGCTGAAAAAATTTAAAAGAAATGCTTTATTTCAAATGAAACAGGCATTTTTGTTTGATACCCAACCCAAAGTAATCCATTTTTCATTTAGCTCTAATGCTGGGCATCATTACATGTCACAAGCCTTCCACAACTTTAGACTAATGCTGTTATTGGAAAGGCCATATATGTCTCTTCTGACTGTAACTGTCCAGATATCAGTTCAAATTTACTTTTTCTTCTTTGATTCTGGGGGAAAAAAGCCTCATGTTTAAGGACATTCACACACTGATTTTCATATAACCTGGGGGCATATGAATCACAGAATGTAGTGTATACAATAAAAAAATTCTATTATTTCAAACAGCCATAAGGGCGTGTCAGGAGTAGCACAGGCATCTCAGCTTCACAGCTGCCACACCTCCAAGAGTTCACTGGTTGGGAGGCCCCTCTCACAAGCCCCATCCCTATAAATGCCCCCGGCACTTCCACTCATGTCTCCGCCTCCCACCCTCCGAGCATGTAGGGTAGCAGGTAAGATTGGGCTTATAAAAGCCCCCAAAAGATGTGCCCCCCAAACTGCCCTTTCATTTTTGGCAGCCACAAGTCTGTGGGAACAAAAGGACTAAGGGGAGGAGAAAGGGCTGCTTCACTCCCATGGCCTCCCCTGGACTGCAGGATGTACAACACAGTGAGTCTTTCCAAGACTCTAGTCTATCCCATCCTTTGGATTGTGTCCCTTTTGCAGGACCACACAGGCTATCCCAGCATGACGAATACACAACAATTAAACATTTTGTGAGTGAAAATGCTGCAAGATCAAAACAAACTTACTATCAACTGCCTCAGTTGTGTCTGGAAAAGAAAAGAAAATTCCAAATGTTTAGAATTTTACACTTTTTTGTTTTCAAACTTATGCTATGTAATAAAATGACTCTCTGTGACACTGGTAAACCAGGTTCCAGCTCAGGCCAGAGCCCCAGGCCAATTCATTTGTATTATTATAGATCAAAGGAATTGTTAAAGGTATAAGAGTATATTTGGTGTTTAAACTCAATGGAAACTATTTGGTTGTTATTTTCATTGTTTTCGTTTATCTGATTCATGTTATTATGCAATAGCAAGCATTTACATCGTAAATACCCCCATAACTAAATAACATGCTAAAAGCAAATAAAGCCTTGCAGAATGCAAATGAATAAAAAATCTAATTTCAAAGTGGCCATTGTGTGGGACGACCACAGGTTAGAGACTCTACCTGCATTCCTCACACATAGGGTGACCAGAGAGCAAATGTGAAAAATCAGGACACGGGGTGGGGAGTAAGAGGAGCCTAGATAAGAAAAAGATCCAAAAATTGGGACATCTGATCACCCTACTCACTCACCATCATCAAAGGAAAAGCCCATCTGGGTGGATATGCTGTCAGCTTGATTTCTGTTGGACTCTTACAGGGAAGTATGGCAAGTGGAGATCCTCAGAGACAATCATCTGGGAACCCTGAAAAGACTATTTAGAAACTGGCAGTTTATTACATCACTGCCACCATTTGGAATTATCCCACCCCATTGAGCCCCATCCAGCTGCACCTGGATCCTCACCTCATTGATCCCCACTTCCCCAAAAACTAGACCCCCCCACTGAGTCCCCCACACCCATACCACCCTATCAAGCTCTATTCCCCGCACTCCCAGACCCCTCCCACTGAGCCCCAACCAACTTCACCTGGACCCCCCTGCAGAGTCCTATTACGGTTGCACCCAGAACCCCCCCAAATGAGCACCAGTGCATCCAGATCCCCCCGCACCTGGATTCTCCACTGAGCTGCCTGCACCCAGATTGCCCCACACAGAACCCTCTCAACCCACACCTGGATTCCCCCATGCTAAGACCCTCCACACTTGGATCCTGCCTTGCTGAGCCTGCCTGCCCTGCACCTGGTGCACCTGGCATGGAGGGATAGGGCCTGGGGGGTGTTTCTTGGGCAGGCCCAGTCTTTGCACTGTGTCAGGGTTGGGTGAAGCCTCACCACTGAGTCCATGTCCCGGGGGAGGAGCTGCACAGTGATCTCCCACCTCTGTGCAGCCAGTGGCCTGTACTCCCCAATGCCATGCTGGAGCCTCCACATTTATTTGACAAATAAAATTTGCAAAATTTTGTAGAATTTTAAAATATTGTGTGCAGAATTTTTAATTTTTTTGGCACAGAATGCCCTCAGGAGTAGAAAATTGATTCCTCAGCATGTATCCCTCACAGTCACATCTCGCATCCCTGTCTCAGTGCTGAACATGCAAAGTCAGAACATCCTATAATCCATCATCCCAACATCATCATTCTCAGCCAGACACTTGACACAACAATGTTCCTGTGCAGAGGCTTTTGTGATTCCATGTACATATGGCCCAGCTTCCCAGTGGTGATCACTGAAATCAAGATGTTATCTCAAACTATTGGAAAGGGGCCAGCCTCAGAGTAGTTGAGACAATGACAGGTGCTGGAGAAGGCTGAGGGCCAGTGGAAAATAGTCTCTATTTACATGTAAAGCGAACATATAAATATATATATTTATAAAGCCAGATACAGTGGCAGTGTGTGTATGTGTGAGGGGGTATGTGAATCTTTTTCACATGAGTTGGACTCAGACCCTGCAATTAATTTTCAACAAGGCACGAAATTGCCCTCAGATGGGAAAAGGTTTTGTCACCACTAATCTATGCCAGATTTGAACATAATATAGAGGTTCCATGGCTGTCACATTATTAATCATATTTAGAATCCCTATATAGTCCAGTCCCCTCTATTCATCAATTTGACAGCCACCATTCACAAAGTAAGGTGAACTCACCCTTTTCTGCCTAAGGCATATCAGTAAAATAAATACACAAAGTCAAATTTTCTACAAATGCACTTTGCACTGGCAAACTGTCTAGCTGTGCACTCCTAATGAGGGTGTCAAAGGGGTTGGAGGATTTTCCAAAGCAGTGAGTCAGACTTGCCCAAGTCCCAGGAGTGAGATTGGTCACTGACTTCCATGGGATCAGGGTCAGGGTCTTAGTGTGGAACACAGGGATGCCAAACTCCTTCTTTGGAGATTGTTGAATGCCATTTTTAATTACAGTCCATAGGATGGGATAAAAAATAGGTCTCCACACTCCCTCAGTCCACAGTGGATCTCCACTAATGGCAAAATGGAGGTTTGCAGAGATCGAGAGTAGAATCTGGTCTTTATGTAGCAACTAAACATGTAGTCAAGTATCAGAGGGGTAACCATGTTAGTCTGAATCTGTAAAAAGCAACAGAGGGTCCTGTGGCACCTTTAAGACTAACAGAAGACTTTCATCTGATGAAGTGAGCATTCACCCACGAAAGCTTATGCTCCAATACTTCTGTTAGTCTTAAAGGTGCCACAGGACCCTCTGTTGCTTTAAACATGTAGTGAGTCCCGTTCATTATTTCCTGTTCAGGACCCTATGCTTGCCTTCAGTCTCAATGAGTAGCAAATTCTGCCTCCTTTACAACTTGAGTGAATTCTGCCCTTTGTTTCTTTTCCTTCCCCATCTTTTTGTTTCTCTTCCTCTTCCCTGCCCTTTTCCTCCACTTTCCTCAGTAATTCTTTCCCTGAAACAGCTCTCAATTCATCATGTCTACTTCACTTCCACTTATTCCATCTGCTGAAATAAGCAATCAAATACTTCATGCTGACATTGAAAGTGTCAGGAAGCTTTAGGGTTGACAACCAATGAGATTAGTGATAGGTGGTGAAAGTTGTTTCAAGCTGTCTGCAGAGTCAGCCAAACAACACCACTTCATCTTCCAAACATAAATCAAGTGAATCTTCTCAACCATGAGGGTTTGCAATGTACTTTATTGCAAGGAAGTCTGCCAAACAATCAGTGGAGCCACTGGAGGATACAGGTGTTAAAAGAGGACTCAAAGAAGACAAGGCTGCTGCAGAGAAGCTAAATTAATTCTTTTCATCGGTCTTCACTGCATAGGATGTGATGGAGATTCCCAAACCTGTTACCTGAGCCATTCTTTTTAGGTGACAAATCTCAGGAATTGTCCCAGATTGAGGTGTCGATAGAGGAGGTTTTGGAACAAATAAAAAAATTAAACTGTAATAAATTACCAGGAACAGATGGTATTCACTCAAGTTTCTGAAGGAACTCATATATGAAATTGGAGAACTACTCGCTGTCCATTTTGAAGCCCATCCTTCCTGTATAGCAGAGGTGGGAAACCTGCAGCCCAAATCTGGCACGCTGCTTCATTTCATCAGTCCTGCAGTGTCCTGTGGGCTGGAAGCCCTGAGCCTCGGTGCCCCCGCCGCAGGGCTGGAGCCGCGAGTGCCAGCTCTCCGGCATGTCCCTGCGGCCTCTAGGCGGAGGGGCGATCAGGTAAGCTCCACGCGCTGGCCCCACCCCCAGCACCGGCTTCGCATCTCCCCTTGTATGGGAACTACAGCAAATGGGATCTGAGGGGGCCTGCCTTAGCCTTGCTGCACTGCCGCCCAGGAGACACCTGAGGCAAGCGCCACCCAACTGGAGCCTGCACCCTGATCCTCCTCCAGCCATTCCCTTTGTCAGAGGGTGGCACCTAGATAAGTAAGGGGGCAACGAATAACTTGTTTGTATAGGGGTATAAAAAGGTATCACAGAGCGGGTGTCAGCCGTTCCCTTACTGTCTTCGCTGAAGGGGAGTTGAAGGGTTATTTCACCTGCTTTGCTGCAGAAGCCTGGTTCTGTGAGTGTTATTTGTGCTGCTGGTGGAGGGATTCAGAAAGTTTTTTTCTCCAGTGATGTTCTAACTTTCTGCCTATGCACTTCATCTGCTGAAGTTCATCTGTGAAGCATTGTGGTCGTCCCAGTTGATGTGGGGGGAGTGGGCAGCTTGGGACCAAGGCATTTGAAAGTGAACATCCGATGATTGTATTAAGTCATCAGCACCTTGGCCTTGTAATTGTGGGGCTTGGTCTCTTAGGGTAAGTTGAAAACTTAGAGAGTTCAGTAGTCTTCAAGGGTGTCATAGGTTTCACCCCCACTCTGAACTTTAGAGTACAGATATGGGGACCTGCCTGTGAACCTCTAATCTGAATTACCATTTTAGATCTGGTTTTCCTGCCACCACTCCCAAATACTAACTCCCTTCCCTGGGTAGCCTTGAGAGACTTCTTCACCAATTTCCTACTGAACACCGGTCCAAACCCTTGGATCTTAAAACAAGGAGAAATTAACCATCCCCCCTCCTTTCTCCCACCAATTACTGATGAGTCCAGATCCAACCCCCTTGGATCTTAAAACAAGGAAAAAATCAAACAGGTTCTTTAAAATAAGACTTTTAATTAAAGAAAAGAAAAGGAAAAGAAAACCCTCTGGGAGAGATTAGCATACCAGCTACTCTCACAGAGAAACAGATTCAAAACACAGAGGATGTTCCCCTGGGCAAAAACTTAGTTACACAAAAAATACCCAATTTGATTATTCCCTAATGCCCAAGACAAGTTACAAAGAAAATAAACATAAACCTATTTATTTCCTTCACTAATACTCACTACTTGATAAGAGGCTGAATTCTGGAGTTTTCCCACTCTGGTCAAAACATAAACTGAAACTAAACAAAAGAAACTTCCCTCCTTTCTTTTGAAACATCTTACCCCCCCATTGATTCCTCTGGCCAGGTGTCAGCTAGGTTAGGTGGACTTCTTAACCCTTTACAGGTAAAAGAGGCATTAACCGTTAACTATCTGTTTATGACAAGGGGTGACCAGATTTGAATGTTTGCTACTGAGGTGGAAAGGATGGAAAGCTCTGACCTCTGCCTGGATGAGGAGATGATCAGATCAGGAGTGTGGTACACTTATGAAAACTCAAATTTCCAGTCCTAGATTGAAGATATAATTGAATGTTCGTCTGCAGGTACAGAGTCGGTCCAGAGACTGTCTTGGAGAGCCCCATGTGGACAATGAGATCAAGTACTATGCTTCCATCTGTATTGTGTAAATGAAGGTAGATGTGTTCTAGGACAAGAATATGGGGAATTCCAGTGTCGTTTTGGGGAGCAGTTCTATTAGTTCCTCTCTAGGTTGATAGTATTTTTCCATCTGGAGGGCTGTACATAACTACGAGTATCTCAACCTGTGCCCTACAGATCACATAGAGGTAGTCACATGTTTGTTACATCACATGCCACTGGCGGTGCCGTATAGCAGACATGTAGTTACAGTTGGCAGTGAAAAGCTCAGCACAGCAACACTGTGGTATGTTGCTACATGTATCGGTGAAAGGTTCCAGCACAGCTTGGGCAAGTAAAGAGCAGTGTAGTGTATGTACTAGGGTATATACTGGCACCTTTCATTTGTGTCTTTACTCCACTTCCCTAAGCTGTCTCTCACTATCTAGGCTGTTATTTATAGCTATCGTAGGGAGACTACCTGTGTATGTACACTACATGCTGTAGTAGGAAGAGGGCCTGAAACATAAGCCCATGTATCAGAGGCCTGGTATGAGGCCTGAGGCCTGAACTAAAGTAGTGATCAAAGCTTTGCTGATATAAAGAAAAGTCAGGTTGTAAGGGGGCTCACAGAATCTGGCAAGAACAGGGCTGATATTATAGAAACACACATTCCTAAGAGGTGCTAGGCACAGGCCATGCACGCAAACACATTCCAGGAGGGTGGTACCAGAACACCCTGATACCAGCACATTCCCCAAAAATAACAGGAACACGTTGACCCATCTTAAAGATAATGTCAGGATGACAGCATGATGGATCGCGATGTTTTGATCAAACCAACATGTACAAGGTAATGGGTAGCAACTAGATATGTCAGAGGATAGCACCTAGATAAGTAAGGGGGCAATGAATAACTTGTTTGTATAGGGGTATAAAAGAGGTATCACAGAGGGGTGTCAGGGGCTGACCGAGGGGATAGTGGAAAGTCCCGCCACTAACTGAGCTGGTCCATTGTCATGAGCATACATGTGTTAGTGTACCTGTAACCATTGAGCCGGGGCATTAGCACGCTGCTTCGTCAGCAATAAATCTGACCAAGTTCCTTAGCTGAAGACCAAGTCTGTGGATTTATTGGGGAGTTCAATCAAAGTCTGCTGTCTCTGCTATCTGCGCAGAGCTGGGGCAGCATACAGAGAGAACACACACACACACACACACACACACACACACAGAGCCAAACATCTATCAACAGATGCTATGGAAAGAAGGACGTGGTATAGTTGCATCCATAGGTGGAACATCCTCTGTATCAGAATAACAACAGGATGGCTACCCACCTCCTCTGAACTATATTTACCTGTGAAGTGTGAAAATGTCTTTAAAGGCTACTGGCCGATGCTGGCAGGAGCTGAGCTCCTGTGATCTGTGCTGACAGGGGGAGTGACATATGCAAATAGATTTATTCAGATGACTATAAACCCAGATTATAGTTATTAGTCAGACATTAATCTGAAATTTAGTAATAAGCTTGGTGTTATTGTGTTTCCAAAACGAATGATATGAAACAGGGCTCTGTTTTCCTCAGTAAAATCCTCATATTCTGTGTCAGAAACATCATGTTCTTAAAAGGTTACACAGATTACAGATATCGGTAATTGCCAAGAGGCTGAACACTAATTTTATGGAAAACATACAGATGTGATGGCACCACAAACTATACGCAGCATAGGTTCTGGAACTAGGGGTGCGGGGATGCAGGGGGTTCTGCCGCATCCCCTAGATTGAAGTGGTTTCCATTATATACAGGAACAGAGGGTCCTGTGGCACCTTTAAGACTAACAGAAGTATTGGAGCATAAGCTTTCGTGGGTGAATGCTCACTTCATCAGTCTTTTGTCTGATGAAGTGGGCATTCACCCACGAAAGCTTATGCTCCAATACTTCTGTTAGTCTTAAAGGTGCCACAGGATCCTCTGTTGCTTTTTACAGATTCAGACTAACACGACTACCCCTCTGATACTTGATTATATACAGGGTTACAGTTTGGTTCAATGGCTTTCAGCATTCCCACTATAAAAATTGTTCTAGCACCCCTGAATACAAAGCTAATCTTTTATTTTCCAAAGAAACATCTGTGCAAATTGTTATGGGTTTGACATAAACTAATAATGAGATGTCAAATAACTAGGCTCAATCAACTTTTATTAATCAAAAATTATTAATCAAAATTAGTACAACATAATACAGAAAGGAAAAGTCAATTAATTACCAACCCATCCTGAAGACAGCAGTGCAACTAGTTAAACTTTCTCAAGTTCGGGTGCATCCCCCATCTGTATTTATACCTGACTCAGAGATTGGTTATTCAGTTTAGCAGAGAAACATTAGTATAGGACATTATTTGCTTACTCTTAGCTGCTAATACACCTAATCCAGATAAACTGGAAGTTAGCAATGAAAAAAAATTACGTTCATCATTAATATCTCTGTTTGTGAGATTCCAGTACAGTTCCATTTCTTATTTGGGGAGCCACCCCTGCAGCATTAGCAATATTTGTAAATATAATTTCACAGGGAATGTTATTCCAGATCACCTTTCTTCTAACTTTGATTCAGTTTGGAAGCAGCACAAGGCTTTGGCTGAGTTTGGTCAACAAAACGGAACATCATGGCATTTTAAATTGATTCCTCTTCTTTAATTGAACAAACTCTCATTGTTGTTTCTTTGTGGGAATTTTTAAAGAATGGATAAACCTTTCCTGAGAATGAACAATCATTAAATGTGAACAACACAGACATGTCAGTTACATTGAAAAAGGTCACCCGCCCATCTTGGTAACTAAGGTAAACTCCAATTTTCTGGGGCTTTTTCTGCACCATGACCTGGGTCCATGGATCTGTTTTTGCCCAATAATCTCTGCCACTCAGACCCAGAGCCCAGAATCCCTCTTTAGGGGATAAGGAAAGTTTTCCTTTTCTCTGTATTGATTCTCTGGCCACTCCCAGGTCCCAGTCACTGATCTTCTTAACGTCCATCTCCCAGTAGTGCTTTCCAGAAGAGAATCCTTCAAAACCCAACACACAGACAGTCGAATCGAACCTCTCTGGATTTGCTGGAACTTTTTGAGGTTGGGCTTCATGTTTCATACTCTTCTTATCCCCAGCAATGGAGAGGTTGGGGTGGGCTGTTGCGGCATCAAGAGTGATGTCATCTGAAAAGAGAGATTGGGCTGTCAAAAGCACTGTCTAATGTCAGTCTAAGCTGGGATAAGGGAAGTTTCCATGGTGGGCCCCATCCTGTACACCCTTCTCAGGTGGGAGTTTTGCCTCATTGAAGCCTGCTTGGCAATGTTTTTGTTGTATTGAAACTCTTCAGATATATGAGAGTTGTCTGAATTTCACACAAAACTGAAAGCACCTAAGTGTCCACCATTAAAGTGCCCAAGGTGCCTGAACTTTGGCAGCTGGGCCTGCACTCAGCCACCTGACTCCTGACATTGCCCAGCAGCTTGGCACTTAACACATGCAGGATTCATAAACTAGGTGCAGCCCTGCCAAGCCTGCCTTTGGAGTCTGATCCAGTAGATGTGCTTAGATGAGGTGAAACCCTTATAGGTGCTTAAAGTTTAGTACTTGCTTAATTACCCTGCTGAACTGGGATCTTGGGAAAAAAGAAATATTAATCTTCGAACAGACAATCAGACTATAGAGAAGAAAATTACTGTGCCTGTTACGTTGGATCACTATACTTCCCCATTGCATTCACAGTTGTACTATGAGTGTTATAATGGACTATTTTAGTAATGAAAATAATGTTTTGTCGGTTAGCTAGAGGTGGGTACTGAGAATTAGGACTCATAATTTCTATTCCCCTCTGTGACACTGACCCATTCAATGAGCGTCAAATAATTTAATCATTTTCTGTAAACTGTGTATACTTCCAAACTCAATGAGGGATAGATCGGGCTGGAAAGAGCTTGGAGATGATCAGAAGAAAATTGCAATAAAATGCAAATTACTGTCACATTCTCATACCTGCCATAAATCACCATGATTGCACCTGTCTTTCATCATCCCTTAATGAACATCACATTCTTTTTTTCCAACATCACCATCAATCATAAGTCAACACCACTACTAATTTTTCACCACTGTCTTCATCAGTATCAATGCCATCACAATCCCACATATTTCACTCCTGGTCACAACTACCCACCTTCATAACCCCTGTCAGCATTACTCATCTTAGTATGGTTAATGTAGTCACCATCACCACCTTATCTGTGCTTTTACCCTGCTCCAAATCCTGAGGCCCTGATTTAGGATTTCCTCAGTCCTTACCCACATCTCTCAGTGAGGGTTAATTCTGATTTCACATCTGTGCAAATTAGGAGTGACTTCACATAGATCCATGAAGTTACACTAGTGTGAAATTAGTACAAGGTCAGAATCAGGTCCTGATATAAATGGGAGTTTTGCCTAAGTAAAGACTGTGTATAAACTGAGTATGGATCTCAAGACTTGTTCTCAGCAAAAGAATATTTTATTATATGGTTCTAGTTTGGTTAATGCATTAACACAATGATTTCTTAATACTGGAAGAAATGTGTATACTGTTACCTGTCTCATTACGAGCCTTTCTCCATTCTGAAATCAGAATAAGAAATAACAGACATTGAATTAAAAGAGGCCCATACTAAAGATTTTCCTGCTTCTGGCAGTAGAATATTAAAATACACACAGAAAATGTTCCTAGAATGTACACACAGATAGACGTAGTAAACTATACGTACAAGTAAGCTTTACTGAACTGCAATTATTAGAAACCTGAGCAAGGGTCGTGGTCTGCCTAAAAACTGTCTTGCAGAGAAGCCAATGCCTCATCTCATCATGTAACCTGCCTTTTTTGGGGTGCTGGTATGTTTTCAACTTTTTCTTACATAAACCAAACACCCTCACACTCCCTCCACCCCTCACACACACACTGTTTCAGACCACCAGATTCTCTCTAACAACAATTTGGACACTGCTATTATTATTTAATTTGCTGGTTTGGGTGCAGCAATATGCACCAAATGAGATGGGGACTAGGGTCCAGGTCCACAAAGAGACTTCCTTTCCCCTAATCTACCTAGTGAGGCTACACGAGCAGGGCCTTGGCTACTGGATCTTCAGGACACAGTGGGATTGGGTTTAAGGCTGCAACCCAATCACCAATTACCCTCCCTTTTCAGGGATCTCTCAGCAGCTTGGGAGACCCCGTGATGGAGCCTGAACAATGGAGGCTATAATGAAGTAGCTTTCAAATCGCCTCTCCCTCTCATCATAGTACCTCCCCTCCAGTTGCTCCTCTTACCCACGTTGGATTTGTCTAGGAGCTGGAGTGCTCCCACCCTGCTACTAGATAGATTCCCAATAAGTAACATTCTCCTAACTGGGGTAGGAGGTTTATCTACAACTAAGCTGTTAAAAAGGGCACATACAAAATGCCAACTAAAATAAAACAGATTTTTCTCTCTCAGGAACAGCCTGAAAATGGGAGAAAACTTGTTAACTGGTTTCAAAAATATATTAAGCAGCTCAAAGGTTTTAAAATACACAATAGCAATTGTCACACCATTGCCTACGCCTGGATGGGAAACAGACTGAACTATTCACTCTGTATTTTAAAGAAGCCTTTATTGGAGTTGCAGAAACAAACCATCCCAATGTGCAGAAAGAATAGCAAATAAGACAGGTGACCATTTGGCTTAAAAAAGAAATCTTTGGTGAACTTAAACACAAAAAGGAAGCTTCCAAGAAGTGGAAACTTGGACAGCTGACTAGGGAGGAGTATAAAAATATTGCTCGAGCATGCAGGGGTGTAATCAGGAGCGCCAAAGCACAACTGGAGTTGCAGCTAGCAAGGGATGGGAAGGGTAACAAGAAGAGTTTCTACAGGTATGTTAGCAACAAGAAGAAGGTCAGGGAAAGTGTGGGACCCTTACTGAATGTGGGAGGCAACCTAGTGACAAGTGATATGGAAAAAGCTGAAGTACTCAATGCTTTTGTTTGCCTTGGTTTTCACAGATAAGATCAGCTCCCAGACTGCTGCCACTGGGCAACACAGTATGGGGAGCAGGTGAGCAGCCCTCAGTGGTGAAAGAACAGGTTAAGGACTATTTAGAAAAGCTGGACATACACAAGTCCATGGGGCCGGATGCAATGCACCTGAGGGTGCTGAGGGAGTTGGCTGATGTGATTGCAGAGGCATTGGCCATTGTCTGTGAAAACTCGTGGTGATGGGAGAGGTCCAGGATGACTGGAAAAACACAAATATAGTGCACATTTTTAAATAAGTGAAGGAGAATTTGGGGAACTACAGACCGGTGAGCCTCGCCTCAGTCCCTGGAAAAATCATGGAGCAGGTCCTCAAGGAATCCATTTTGAAGCACTTGGAGGAGAGGAAGGTGATCAGGAACAGTCAACAAGGAAAGTCATGCCTGACCAACCTGATTGCCTTCTATGATGAGATAACTGGCTCTGTGGATATGGGGAAAGCAGTGGATGTGATATATCTTGACTTTAGCAAAGCTTTTGATACGGTCTTCCACAGTATTCTTGCCAGCAAGTTAAAAAAAGTATGGATTGGATGAATGGACTATGAGGTGGATAGAAAGATGGTTAGATTGTCGTGCTCAATGGATAGTGATCAATGGCTCAATGTCTAGTTGCAGCTGGTATCAAGCGGAGAACCCCAGGGGTTGGTCCTGGGGCCGGTTTTGTTCAATATCTTCATTAATGATCTGGATGATGGGATGGATTGCACCCTCAGGAAGTTCTCGGAGGAGACCAAGCTGGGGGTAGAGGTAGATATGCTGGAGGGTAGGGATAGGGTCCAGAGTGACCTAGACAACTTGGAGGATTGGGCCAAAAGAAATCTGATGAGGTTCAACAAGGACAAGTGCAGAGTCCTGCACATGGGATGGAAGAATCCCATGCACTGCTACAGGCTGGGGACCGACTGGCTAAGCAGCAGTTCTGCAGAAAAGGATCTGGGGATTACAATGGACAAGAAGCTGGATATGAGTCAACCGTGTGCCCTTGTTGCCAAGAAGGCTAATGGCATTTTGGGCTATATTAGTAATATTGCCAGCAGATCACGGGAAGTGATTATTCCCCTCTAGTCGGCACTGGTGAGGCCACATCTGGAGTATTGCCTCCAGTTTTTGGGCCCCCACTACAGAAAGGATGTGGACAAATTTGAGAGAGTCCAGCGGTGGGCAATGAAAATGATTAGGGTGCTGGGACACATGACTTATGAGGAGAGGCTGAGGGAACTGGGATTATTTAGTCTGCAGAAGAAAAGAGTGGGGCGGGGGAAGGTTGATAGCAACCATCAGCTACTTGAAGGAGAGTTCCAAAGAAGGTGTAGCTAGGCTGTTCTCTGGAGTGGCAGATCACAAAACAAGGAGGAATGGTCTCAAGTTGCAGCAGTGGGGGAGGTCTAGGTTGGATATTAGAAAACACTATTTCACTAGGATGGTGGTGAAGCACTGGAATGGGTTACCTAGGGAGGTGGTGGAATCTCCATCCTTAGAGGATTTTAAGGCCCAGCTTGACAAAGCCCTGGCTGGGATGATTTAGTTGGGGTTGGTCCTGCTATGCATAGGTGGTTGGACTAGATGACCTCCTGAGGTCTCTTCCAATCCTAATCTTCTATGAGTCTATGTACATACACAAACCAACACACTTTAAGCAGTAACAGTTTCTTCTGTGTGGTGATGAAACTTGGCTCCTTGGTTTGATAGCCCCAGAAGGAGTGTGTGATGGGGTTAATGCCCCACCCACTGGGTTATGGTGTTACACAAATTAACACAGCAATGTCTCTCCATACTCCCCTGTAGCCAAGGGTCAACTGAAAAGGAGAGAAATGGGAGGGGAACCCCATCTTAGTCTGATCTCCAGACTCCCCAGCCTGCTGCGAGGTGGACCTGCCTTTGTTTTGTCCATGCATGGCTCACTTAGGGTCTTGCCTTGGGACCAGATCTGACAATCATCTGCAGATTTGACTGCAGTCACCCCGTAGGACTCGCACCTCTTCCTGGCTCAGGGGCTTCCGGGAATCCCCCATGGTGGGCCAGTCATGGTGGGTCTCAAGGCAGTACTGGGGATTTCTGGGAGCCCACAGTTCGGGCCCTCCAAGTTACCCCACACACTTCCCCTCGCTGAGTCTCTGTGCCTGTCTCTGCTCCCTCACAGTGAGCCCTGATTCCCCAGCTCCTCCTTGCAGCCCTTGTCTCTGGTGGTGGTTTCTCTCCCCTCCGTGGGACTCAGCCTGGCTAGTGGTGGAAGGGGAAACTGAGGCATGGAGGTGACCTAACTTGCCCCCGTGTCATGGTGGGGCCTCACTCCTTCACAGCCCGTGGCCCCTCCCTCCTGACTGACCCCAACCCCATTCACCAGGCCCAACTAATCACCACCCCTCACCACAGCCGCTCATCGCCCCTGGCCCTGCCCCCTCATCGCACCTCATGCTACCTTGCTCACTGCCCCTCACCCTGTTCACCAGCCTCACACCCTCAGCAACCCTGACCTCATCTCTTCACCACCCCTTAGCCAGCCCCCTTACGCCATCCTCCCCACCACGTTTTACCCCATCCCTCCCAGACCCCTCACTGCCACTCGCCCTGCCCACGCTTCCCCTTGCCCCACCATCTTCATTGACCCTGGCCTTGCCCCCCTCATCACCCCTCTCCCTGACTCCGTCACCACCCCTTGACCCATGCCTGCAGTCCTGTCTCTGGTGCTGGGTTCACTGACTTACCGAGGGCCCTGAAAGTCTGGGTCTGTCACTGTGTTATGAAGGTTTTCTTCTCTCACTGCTCACCTCCGCCAGCTCACTCGGCCACTCCCCATTCTTTCATGTGGCTCTTTTCTCCCTCGCCTTCCCCCCCCCCCACCTCCTTTCCCCTGCTGCTGCTCTCACTGTCTCCTTCCCCAGCATGCACGGAGGCTGGGACCTGAGCTGGGGTCTCTGATTGGCCTGTCTGCCTGGTCAATCAGACTGACTTGGGCTGTGGGATACTTCAGAGTGGCCCTGTTTCAGAGCTCTCTGATTGGCCAGAGGTCCTCTCAATCCCAGGGTCCTGACTCCTCCTTGACCCCCTCCTCTCTCCTGCCATGGGGAGAGGCCAGCCAAACAAACCCACCAAGTTTTAGTGAGGGGCCAACTATCCCCTTACTGCAACATATCACTTTTAGGCACCTAGCCATGCAATGGAATTTACAAGGCGTCAGTTAGGTGCCAGCCTCCCTATTCACTGCATGGTGTAGCTTGTAATTAATAAATTAATCTATTATATGATAGTAATGGGTTAACCAATATTGCAAATTTAAAGCTGAAATCAAGAAACGTACAGGCTTAGGCCTGTAAAATATTTAGTTTATCCAAATTAGGCCTAAGGATTTAGGATAAGTCATATTATAAAAATATGAGCACAAGTAAGTTAATAATAAATCTGTTGAGCTTGTGTCTATGTTGTATGCTAATTTTTTGAAAAATAACTGATGAGTTTGGATAATAATGTCTGAGGAAACCACAAACTACCTGCTGGTATCTAGGGTGTAACATTAGAGACATCCTTAAGGTATCCACATGTTACTATGGTGATCAAGTGACATAAATGTTAACAAGTTAAAAGAAGAAATATCCAAGTGTCCTATCAGGTGAAGAGTCCCCCGAGAATATCAGAGTGACACTCCCAAAGATGGACATGTGAGGTTCAACCCTATATGCATAACTTATTATGAATAGGACCTGGCAGATGGTTGGAGGTCATCATTTCCTGGAGGTCTTCTTTTCCTGACCCTCAACAGCAGCCAAACACCACTGCACTTCTTCAGGATTCCATATGTATATGAAAGAATTGGAAATACTGGTGCTGGAGACTTTGTTTTTTCTAGCCATTTCCATTTATGCAACAGTTATATTAGTTGTGGTTTTCTATATGAAAAGACTTTAATAAAGGTAGATCTGATTAAATGTGATCATTGTTCCTCATGTTGGTGTCACTAGGCATAACCCTAGGTAACTCAGGAGGGTGGAAGGCCACTAGTGTCAACGAAGCCTTCTTGCACTAGGCCCAAAAGAACCAAACTTCTCCCAGGTCTAAACTCTAATCGACCTCAGAAGCCAGGTGCAATTGAAATGTGTAAGCAACCAGTTATCTATGCTCACACCGGTATCAAGCGTTAATAATGAGGCCTGTATGTTTACTGGCTGAAGGGAAAATAACAGTTCAAAGGGAAAAAGCACAAGATAACGGTTTAAAGAAGTTACTAACAAGCTAGGCTTATAGCTGCCAAGAATGACATAACTGCTTAAATGTAATTGCAATTTGCTTAGTAACTATTACCAGGGAAGGGAGGGGTGGAGAGAGAAAGGGTGGGGGGGGGGAAAGAGAGGGGTAGGGGGGTGGAGGGGGGGCTTAGTTGTAAAATGTATAAGAAGAGAAAAGCTGTTTATGCTAGTGTGCTTAATCTAAGACTTGTCAGTCTCCTTGCACCACTTTGAGATCTCAAATAAACTTTGATTGCTTTCTCCACGCTGGTGTGTTTATTGGCGCGAAGCACACTGGGCAATGAACCCCGCTGTTGCTTGCCTCGGGCCCTCTGTGCCGGCAACACTCACATTCTCCTCAAGTCTCCCACAATGATGCTAGCTGACATGGTGAAGAGATAGGTGCTTAACAATGGGCTCCACAAAAGCCAGTGCACTAAGCAGGGTGCCATTTAATTTAATGAATGGGATATGCTAAGCCCTGGCCCCTCAGGGAGTTTGGCACCTCAGTCTGGGCTGGAGGGAGGTGCCTAAGCCATATCTCACAAGAAAAGCAGCAGTGTGTGCCTATCTGCACACAAAATGGCTGGGGAGGAGGACAACCTCCCTTTTAACCTTTAGCCCAGTGGTTACAGCACTCACCCAGAATGGAGGAGACCTAGTTCCCACCCTCTGCCTGAGGTACAGTAGGGATTAGAACTTGATTTTCCCACCTCCCAATCCTAATCACTGGGCTGAAGGTTATAAGGGAGGTCCAGAGCAGTGGCTAAAGAACACTCAGTGACACTTCGGGTTGGGGTGGGAAGAGGAGTAATGAAGGGTTCTGTTTCCATCCTACACTTCAATTCTGAACTGGCTCCTCAGTGGGATATTACCATTGTTCAGAATACATCATCTTAAAGGATTCTATAAACTGTTATCATTACCAGCAAATCCCATGGCAAATACAGAAGGCACGTAGAATTGATGCCAAGCCATACACCCATTTATCTGGCCAAACACATTGCACTAGGCCAAAAGGAGCTGATAGAGGAGCATGTATAGTGCTTGTACACCATACAAAGATTCCCTAGTGCAAGGGGAAATCACTAGAGCTCAGTTCCATTGATCTTTGTGGACATTTATGTAGTTAGAGCAGCATGAGGAGGCTACAATGTGGATCAGAATCTGACATATTTTTTTTGTTCAAAGAGCTATTAGTCCACAGTAGCGTGCAACATTTAAAATAGATATAATTTTATCAACTCAAAATGATTTTCCCAATGACTAACACACACCATATCCTATCATGAAAAAAATAATCCCATAGAAACATTTTGCTAGCCTCCTACATACACTCAATGATAAAATTAACAGAACAGGAGGCATAGCATTATGGAATGTCCATAATTTCCAGTGATTCTGGAAAATCCATCCTTCAATTTTAGACCACAGAGGAAATAAATACAATTATTCTAGGGCAATAAATGAACTTGGTGTGAGAGAAACTCATCACAGTTCCCTTATGGGGTTTAAAAAAAATCTGCAAAGTAATTCACCCTCCTTGAATTGAGCAAAGGCAATGAAATGAAGAAATATCAGTTTTCATTTAAGAACATTCTTCTGAAGGATAGTAGCAGTTGAGAAATTAAAGAGAACTTACCAAGTTCATTCTGAAGTTGGTCTGCAAAAGGACAGTACGATTTCTATTAGAAATTGGTGAACAGCCAATCATTAGCTGCCAGTTTTCTCTTTCCTACACACCATACCTGATAGATAACCCAGATCTAGTAACAGTTCAGAATCTTGCATTCCATAACTAACCAAAAAAAAGGACCTGTGTTTGCACATAACTGAAGACTCACCCAGTGACTCCTTTTTACCAATTCCCATCTCCCAGCCACCCATTACTACACACCTTATTGGCTACAGCTTAAACCCTCAGTGTTTTGAAGAAACTACTGTGGTACCAACAAATACAAGTAAATGGTGTTAAGGAGGAGGAGTAATGAAAGGTTCTGTTTGCATCCTATCTTCCAATTCTGAGCTTTTTTTGCAGTGGGATATTTCAACTGTGACCAATACAACAGCTTGAAAGATCTTCTAAACTGTTTTGGTTACCAATAGATACTTGGAGTAGTGCAGAAAACAGATTGTATGAATGTGGAGCCATGCCCAGGGCTGGTGTAACCACTAGGCGAACTAGGCGGCCACCTAGTGTGCCAAGTTTGGGGGCGCCAAAAGGCGGTGCCCAAAAATTTGGCAGCACTACAGTGGAGTCACATCTTACGCGGGGGTTCGGTTCTAAGGTCAGTGTGTAAGAGGAAAATCGCATATAGTGAAAATTACCATAAGTACAGTACACACAGTATATACTGTATACACTAGAATAGGGGTCCTCAACCTACGGCATGCGTGCCAAAAGTGGCACGTGAGCTGATTTTTTTTTAATGGCAAGCTGTGGGTCCTGGCCGCCGCTGAGCCCGCTGCCAGCCTGCAGTTCCATTCACTCAGCCAGCAGCAGGCTGAGTGGCTGGTGGCCGGGACCCCGGCTGGCAGGAGCCAGCAGACAGAACCCCACACAGTTGGGGTTCCATCTGCCGGCTCCTGCCAGCCAGGGTCCCGGCTGCCAGCCCCGCTCAGCCCACTGCCAGCCGGGGTCCCAGCCACCGGCCCCGCTCAGCCCACTGCTGGCCTGGGGTTCCGATCACCGAGGCCGGCAGGAGGCTGAGCAGAGCCGCCGGCTGGCACCATGGATAGCAGCGGGCTGAGGTCCCAGCTGCCGGCCCTGCTCAGCCCACTGCTGGCTGAGTGAACGGAACCCCAGGTTGGCAGCAGGGTCAGCGGCGGCCGGGACCCGCAGCCTGCCATTAAAAAAAATCGGCTCGCGTGCCACCTTTGGCATACGTGCCGTAGGTTGAGGACCCCTGTTCTAGTGTATACTGTGTGTGCTGTACTTTATGGGGATTTTCACTATACGCAATTTTCCTCTTATGCGCTGACCTTAGAACCTAACCCGCGTCTAAGATGTGACTCCACTGTATTCACTTTTGAAAGTTTATAATAAGCGATGCTCTGGTAGGAGGGGAGAGGGCGCAAGGTAGAAGTTTTGCCTAAGGCGCATAATATCCTTGCACCGGCCCTGGCCATGCCCCCCTTTTTCTGGACAAACACCTTGCACTGGGCCAGAAGGAGGTGATATAGAAGCATGTATAGTGCCTGTACACCAAACAAAGATTCCCTAGTGCTAGGGGAAACCCCTAGAGATCAGATCCATTGATTTTTGGGGACATTCATGTACTTAGAGCAGCATGAAGAAGTTGCAATGTGGCTCAGAATCCGAAAGAAAGCATGTTTTTAATTCAAAGAGCTACTATTCCACAATAGTGTGCTACTCTTAAAATAGATATAATTTTATCAACTCAATGTGATTTCCCCAATTACTAACACACACCATATCATGAAAGAAAATTACACGATGAAAATATTAACCCCATAGTAAATTTTTTCTAGCCTCCTACATACACTTAAAGACAAAATCAACAGAAGTGGAGGTGTGGCATTATTGTATGTCTATATAGTACAGTTATTCTGAAAATCACTCTTTCAATTTTAGACAAGAGAGAAAATAAATAAGAATATTCTAGCATGATGAATCATTTTTTTATTAGAGAAAGTCATCACAGTTCTATTATGGGATTAAAAAGTAACTTGCTTGGATTGAGCAAAGGCAATGATATGAAAAATTATCTGCTTTGATTTATTACTATTATTCTGAAGGATAGTAGCAGGTGAGAAATCAAAGAGAACTTACGAAGTTTGGTCTGGAGTTGGTCTGTAAAAGAACAGTGCGATTTCCATTAGAACAGCAAATCATCAGCTAACAGTTTTCTCTTTCCTACACCCACAACTGATCCATCACCCAGATCTAGTAACAATTCAGAATAATACAAGTCTCTCGATATACTATTCGTGCTGTAGCATCCAAATGTTAAGGAATGGACAGATTCCCTGCACTCATGTACTTCCTATGTGACATTCAGGGTAGGTCTCCATAGCAGCTGGGAGATGTGATTTCCAGCGTGGGTGGATGCAACAACTCTGCTTCAGTTTCTGCATAAGAATAGCAGTGAGTCCACACTGGACAGTGGCTATGTCTTGGGCTATCTGCCCAACTATGTATCCAGAGGAATGGGAGGAACTGTACGTGGGTGGTTAGCCTGAACTTCTGCCTCTGCCACTATGTCCACAATGCTATTTTTAGCTCACTAGCTTGAGCAAGAAAATTGACAAGATCCCCATCTTCAGCTGTGTGGGGTTTTTCTTTTTTAAATTTAAAGAGAGAGCCAGACATCCAAATTGAGGACAATTTTTTTGAGGTCAGTGAGATGAATACAGGGTACATTGATGGTTCTTAATTTCACACAGCCTGCTTTTTGTGTGAGTGAAACTGTTCACAAACCAATCCTCATTTTCCCATTATCTTCTGGAGATATGAAACATTAGAGTCAAATCGGGCATGTTACAAATTTCTGCTGATAGTGATTACCACCACTTTTCTTTAGAGTGTGGATATGGTCACTTAGGAGTTAAAAATGAGGGGTGAGAAGCTGAAAACCCAAATTTAACCTGATGAAACTTGCTCCCCAGCACTAAGAAAACCAACGATAACTCAACTGTTTGAGGGATGACACAGAACAAAGTACACCAATGATGTGACCTGAGATGGGAGGGAGCTAGATCTATGTATATAATATCTTAGGGTAGGTCTACACTTACCCGGTAGTTCGGCGGCGAGAAATCGAACTTCCGGGTTCGACTTATCACGTCTTGTCTGGACGAGATAAGTCGAACCCGGAAGTGCTCGCCGTCGACTGCGGTACTCCTGCTCGGCGAGAGGAGTACCGCGGAGTCGACGGGGGAGCCTGCCTGCCGCGTCTGGACGGAGGTAAGTTCGAACTAAGGTACTTCGAACTTCAGCTACGTTATTCACGTAGCTGAAGTTGCGTACCTTAGTTCGAACTGGGGGTTTAGTGCAGACCTGCCCTTAAAAATGAAAAGATAGCCTTGAGAACAGATTCTATCTACATTTTTATATGGCATTCATTGTTATATGATCTCATAGGCTGAGAAATTAGATGACTAAAACAGAGACTGGGAAAGAGAACATGATACATAGATAGCAAGATTAAAGGGGAATGATGAAAGAAACTTTGGAATGTGAGAAAAAGTAAAAAAAAAATGTAGAAAAAAATAACAATTATTTAAACTAAGTAAATTGGAAAGACCTGTTCAGAGTCTAAGATGAACTCCCTTTTGCTGTTGCACATCTCAAAGTAAATTTTCAATAGTGTACACGGATTGTTAGTGTGTAATTTGAGACCTCCTGTGTCCAGACAACCTATATCTCCGGTTGACTTAATTTGGAGTTGTGGGAGCTCACTCGTTTGAAAATCAGGGAAAAGCTCTCTGAAGTGGAAGATGCCCAACAAACGGTAAGTATAACAAAAAATGTGATCCCTAGGCAGTAAAAAACATTTCTGAGCTAAGAGAGGTGGATGGGATAATACAAATGTCAAGAAATAAATTATTATTTTTGTCAGTTGTAGAGGTTTTCTCTTTTTTTTCTTTCTGTTGATTTATACTTTTGTTTATTTCATTTTATTTTATTTGGGTGAAACCAATGGGCAATCCCATATCTACCATATTTTTCCCTCAGTGTTTCTGACAAACAAATCAATGTTTCAGCATTCACAAATAGGCTACACTCAGCATCAGATAAGCACAAATAGCTCCTATGGAAATTAGCAGAGATGGTCATAGGGTTACTTGGAACAGAATTGTTCTTTTCTTTAAAAATGGACAGAGGATGTAAGTGCTCTTCTCAGCTCAAGATCCTCCTACATACACAGAAAAGCCATGTCTAACCAGGGCCACTGGTTACAGCACTCACCCAGGATGTGGGCAACCCAGTTCTTACCCTATATCTGTAGTGGATCAGAGATTGGAACCTGGGTTTCCCACCTCTCACCTGAGCGCCCTAATCACTGGGCTCAAGATTGTATTGGCGGTCCAGAGCTGTGGCTAAAGAACTCTCAGTGAAACTTTGTGTGTGGGGAGGAGGAATAATGAAACTCCTAGAGCTCAGATCCATTGATTTTTGGGGACATTTGTGTAGTTAGTGCAGCATGAAGAAGATGAAATGTGGCTCATAATCTGACAGTATAGAGTGCAACACTTAAAATAGATATAATTTTATCAACTCAAAATGATTTCCCCAATTACTAACACACACCATATCATGAAAATAAAAATACACCATGAAAATATTAACCCCATAGAAAATTTCTGCCAGCCTCCTACTTACAGTCAAAGATAAAATCAACAGAAGAATTATCTGCTTTGATTTATACCATTATTCTGAAGGATAGTAGCAGGTGAGAAATCAAAGAGAACTTACGAAGTTCGGTCTGGAGTTGGTCTGCAAAAGAAAACTGTGGTTTCAATTACAAATTCGGGAACAGGTGTTACCTTACTTCTTTAAGGGAGCTGTCCAGTTCTCCAATCATCAACTGCCATTTTTCTCTTTCATCTCCTTTCCTACAAACCACTCTTGAATCATCTCCCAGATCTACTAAGTACTCAGAGTCTTGCATTTCAGAACTAAACAAAGCAAAGGCCCTGTGATCTCACAAAACTGTAGAACCAGCCTACACCCCACTGACTCCTCTTTACGCATGTTCTTCTCCCATCCTCCCATTACCACATAATGCTTATTGACAAAGGCTTAAACATTGAGTTTGTTTAAGGTATTATAGTGATACCCAAAATCTACCAGTAATTTGTGCTCAGTCTGATTAACACTAAACTCAAAATGCAAAGTAAACCTAATGTTCTGTTTCTTAAACTTGTCAGAAAAACATAAACATAATTTTTCTTTCAAAATAATGCAAGTCTTTCAATATGCAAAATGTGCTGTAGATCCCAAACTAAAGTAATGCATAGATTCCCTACACTCCTGTACTTCCTTTGTGACACTCAGGGTACTTCTACATAGAATCATAGAACACTAGGGTTAGAACGGACTGCAAGGATCATCTAGTCTAACCATGGCCATGATGCAGGATTGGTTTTGTTTAAAGCATTCAAGACACATGGCTATCCAGCCTCCTTTTGAAAACTTCCAGTGAAGGAGCTTCCATGACTTCTCTGCACATTTTATCCCATTGTCCTACTGTTCTTACAATTGTTTTCCATCTTTTATATGGCAGACTTAAGTGACTAGGCAGCAGTTCTGAAGAAAAGGACCTGGGGGTTACATTGGATGAGAAGCTGGATATGAGTCAACAGTGTGCCCTTGTTGCCAAGAAGACTAATGGCATTTGTGGCTTTATAAGTAGGAGCATTGCCAACAGATTGATGGACGTGTTCATTCCCCTCTATTTGGCATTGGTGAGGACTCATCTGGAGTACTGTGTCCAGTTTTGGGCCCCACACTACAAGAAGGATGTGGAAACATTGGAAAGAGTCCAGCGGAGGGCAACAAAAATGATTAGGGGGCTTGAGCACAGGAATTATGAGGAGAGGCTGAGAGAACTGGGATTATTTAGTCTGCAGAAGAGAAGAATGAGGGGAGATTTGATAGCTGCTTTCAACTACCTGAAAGGGGGTTCCAAAGAGGATGGATCTAGTCTGTTCTCAGTGGTAGCAGATGACAGAACAAGGAGTAATGATCTCAAATTGCAGTTGGGGAGGTTTAGGTTGGATATTAAGAAAAAACCTTTTCACTAAGAGAGTGGTGTAGCACTGGAATGGGTTACCTAGGTAGGTGGTGGAATCTCCTTCCTTAGAGGTTTTTAAGATCAGGCTTGCCAAAGCCCTGGCTGGGATATTTTAGTTGGGGATTGGTATTGCTTTGAGCAGGGGGTTGGACTAGATGACCTCCTGAGGTCCCTTCCAACCCTGATATTCTATGATTCTATGATTTGAAGACTGCTATCCTTTCCCCTCTTCATCTCCTCTTTTCCAAACTATACTTACCCAGTTCCTTCACCCTTTGCTCCTATGGTTCGCATTCCATCCTTTTGATCATCTTTGTCTCTCACCTCTGGATCCTTTCCAGTTTCTCTATGACTTTTCTATATATGGGTGACCAAAATTGGACATAGAATTCCAACTGAGGCCTAATCAGTGTTGAGTTAGAGTGCTTCTGTTATCACCCATGACCTGCAAGCTCTGCCTCTGTTAATGCAACTAAAATTGCATTTGCTTTTTTTCCCAAAAGCATTACATTGTTGACTCATGATGAGGTTGTGATCCACAACTCCCAGATCCTTCTCAGCAGTGCTGTTGTCGAGCTAGTTATCCCCCATTTCTGTATTTGTGCATTTGGTTTTTCTTTCTGAAGTGTAGCACTTTTCATTTGTCTTTGTTGAATTTCATTTTGTTGTCTATAGCCCAGTTCTCCAATTATCCAGATCCCTCTGAATTTTAGCTCTGTCCTCCAAAGTGTTTGAAACCCTCCTAGCTTTGTGTCCTCTGCAAAGTTGATCAGTATGCTCTATATTTGTACGTCCACATCTTTAATAAAGATGTTAAATAACACTGGACCCAGAACAGATCCCTGTGGAACTTGACTTGGGACCTACTTCCACTCATTCCATTAATAGATACACTTTGTGATTGTTTAATCAATTATTTATCCACTTAATGATTGTTTCTACTTGTCAGAATGTCATGTGGGACTGTGTCAAAAGCCTTGCTAAAGCCCTGGTAGATTATGTCCACCATATTTCACCTATCCACAAAACCAGTTACCCCATCAAAGAAGAAATCAAACTGGTTTGGCATGATTTATTCTTAGTAAATCCATGCTTAGTGCTAGTGATTACTCCTTCATCCTCCAGGTATTAGCAAATTAAATATTTTATACATTGCTCTAATATCTTCCCAGGTATCAATGTCAGGCTTACTGTTCTATAGTTACCCACCTCTTCCTTTCCTCCCTTTTTAAATATGGGCACTAACTTATCCCTTCTCCAGTTTTCTGGGACCTCTCCTGTCATCCATGAACTTACAAATATTATTGCCAGTGGCTTTGAGATTTCTTCAGCTAATTCCTTCAGCATCCTGGGGTGAGTAGCATCAGACCCTGCTGACTTGAATTCATTCAAATTAGTCAGAATATCTCTGATGTGTTCTTTACTTATCCTGAACTGCATTCCTTCCCCTTTATTATCTATGGTAACTTCGCTAGTCACCAGGTCACATGTCATTTTTGTGTGTGAAAATTGAATCAAAGTAGGTGTTGAACAGTGCCACCTTCTTATAATTTTCTGTTACCAGCTCACCTTCTTCATTGAGCAATGGACTCATATCATCCCTGAATTTTCTTTTTTAGCTGACGTATTTGAAAACCCCCTTCTTGTTGTTGCTAACATTTCTTGCCAGCTATAACTCATTCCTGGCCTTGGCTTTCCTGATCTTGTCCCTACTCACTTGTGCTATTCCCATGTATACTTCCTGGGTGACTTGCCCCTCCTTCCATTTCCTGTGTGTATCCCTTTTAGTTTTTAGACAGCTAAAAAGCTCCTTGTGCAGCCACATTGGTCTCCTTTGGCTCTTCTCTGAATCGGAATAGCTTGATATTGTGCCTCTGGTATTACATCATTTAACAACTGCCAGTCCTCCTTTGACTCCTTTTCTTTCTAATTGGTCTCTGCATGGGACCTTGACTACTATTTTTCTGAATTTGTTGAAATCTGCATAGTAGCTGGGAGGTGTGATTTTCAGCTTCAGTGTATGTACACATGACAGGTCTGCTCGAGGTTGTGCCTAAAAACAGCTGTGTGGCCCAGGGGAGTGAATGAGCCCTCTGACCAAGTACATACCAATGGGGTTGGGCAGCATTTTAATTGGGCGTCTAACCTGAGCCACTGCCTCCTCCATAATGCCCACACTTCAATTTTTAGTGAGCTTTGTCAAGAAAGATAATTAGCTAATTACATTAATTCACTTCCTGGGTTGTGTGGGTTTTTCTTCCACACATTTAAAGAGAGAACCATCTGAATCAGGGATGATTTTTTTTAAGGACAATGAGATGAATACATTAATGGTTCTTAATTTCAGCACAAAGTCTGCTTCTGTGTGAGTGAATTTGTTCACAAATCAATTGCAACTTACTCAATGTCTCCTGGAGATCACCCATGGGACAAGAAAAAAAGGTTAGAATCAAAGCAGCCATGTTTACAAATTCAGCTGAAAATGACTAACCCCCTTTTCTATGGAGTGTGAATATAGTTACTGAGCAGTTAAAAATTAGGTGTGAGAAGCTTAAAGCCCAAATTTAGCTTGATGTAACTTTCTCTGCAGCACTATGATATCCAGAATTAAGGCAAGTGCTTAAGACATGACACAAGACAAAGTACACCAAATATTTGACCTAGGGTGTGAGGGATAGCCATATCTGTATCTATATCTAATATCTTAATAATGAAAAGATAGCCTTAAAACAGATTATATCTAGATTTTTTATACTCCATTCATTGTTATATTGTGTCATAAGATGAGAAATGAGAAGACTAAAACAGATTGGGAGAAAGCGAACATAGCACATAGATAGAAAGATTAAAAGGAAATGATGAAGAAAATATTTGGAATGTGAGAAAAAAGGTAAAAAATGTTAGTAAACATTAACAGAAATATTATAATTAAATACAGTGGAAAAATTTATTCAGAGTCTAAGATGAGCTCCTTTTTGCTGTTGCCCATCTGTACCTATTGGGCTTCAGGAAGTGGGTGGGCATAAGCCCGCCCACCGCTAAAGGATCCCCCCCAGCCTAAGAGGAGGACCCACAGGGCCTGAAACTCAAATGATTACGGGGGACAACTAATGTAAAAACAGGGACAGGAGTGCGGTCAAAGGGTCAAAAGAAGGGAACCTGACGGGGACACCGAGCAGAGAACCCCGGACAGCGCCCACTGCTCCTCAAAGGTGTAAAGGGAGCCAGTGGACGCCGCCCAGAGGAACTCTGCCCGGATACGTGAACGGACAGAGGATCGGAAACAGGCCCCACAGTCACAGGAGCCTCCATCGGCCAACCTCCTCTCCCTGGTTTTATAGATGGCCTGTTTAGCCAGGGCCAAGAGGAAGTTGACCAGGAGGTCCCGCGACTTTGTGGGGCCACGGATGGGGAGTGCGTAAATGAGAAGGTGAGGGGAAAAGTGCAGCCAAAACCGCAACAGAATATTGGTGAGGAGCCGGTGAAGGGGCTGCAACCTGGCCCACTCCAAGTAAACGTGAGCCAGGGTCTCCCTCACGCCGCAGAAAGGACAGGTGTCTGGGACAGGGGTAAACCGCGCCAAGTACACGCCCGTGCTCACGGCCGCATGAAGGAGCCGCCTTGCCCATCTGTAGCCGGGTGGACACCCGCTCCTGCCCTGGAGGGCTTGAAACCAGCCCTGAAAGAGGGCTGCAGGGGTTAAAAGCAGCCCTGCAGAGGGCTGCAGCTCTAAAAACTGGGCTGATTGGGGAAGCAGCTGCAGCTGGGCCACGCCCCAATCAGAGCCCAGCTGGCCTGTATAAAAAGGCTGGGAGCCAGGCCCTCAGGAGTCTCTCTGTGTTCAGAGAGAGAAGGGCCTGGCTGCAGGGAGCTTTACCAGACAACTAGATTGGGAGCAGGGCTGGGGAAGGGCCAGAGGAGCTGGGAGCTCTGGCCTAGGAAAGCCCCAGGCTGCGGGCCTGGCAAAGCCTAGTAGGTGTAGGGTTGAAGGGGGCAGCCCATGGGTAGGTAGAGGCAGCAGGTCTGAACCCCTTTGCCTGTGATGAGTGGCTGATACTGCAGTCTGCCCCAGTGAACGGGGGCTAGATGGAGATTGGACAGTAGCCAAGACTGAGGTGAAGTGGGGATAGTGGGTGGGGGTTCCCCGGGGAGGGGGAGACCCAGAATTGAGGGATGTATTGCCAGGGAGCAGCACCCCAGACAACAGGGCACCGGGTCCGGAAGGGACATGGGGGGGCAAGCAGTGGCAAGGCGGATCACCAGCCTCCAGGGGGTGCTCCAGGATGCTGGAAGAGCTAATTCCCGAGACGACCAGCAGGAGGGGTGCCTCCCCTCCTGCTGGTCGTCTCGACCAGCAGCAGGGGTGAGTCCACTCCGCTACACCATCTAGGAATTAAATTTTCAGTAGTTGCTACTGATTGTCAGTGTGTAATATGAGACCTTTTGTATTCAGAGAACCTGTATCTCCTGTTGTATTAATCTGGAGTCATGAATGCTCAGACGGTCTGAAAATGATGCCCCAGTCTGAAGCTGGCAAGTACCAATGGCAAATAAAAAAAATTGGATCCCTAGGCAGTAGAAGACATATGTGAGCTGAGGGAGAAGGAAGGAAGAAGGCAAAGTTCAAGAAATAAATATATATATATATTTGCCATTATGATATTTTCCCTTATTTTATTTATTTCATTTATGTGAAACTATGAGACAGCCCCATAAATACTTACAATCTTTTCCCTGGAGTGTTTCTGAAAATCAATATTTGAGAATTCAGAAAAGAGGCCAAACTCTCTCTTGAATAAGCACAAATGGCTCTGATGAAAGTCAGTGGAGATGCACAGAGAATTAGTTGAAACAGAATTGTTCTTTTCTTCAAAAAATAGAGAAAGTATGTAACAGCTGTTCTCCGCTAAATGCCTTCCTACTTAGACACAGAAGGCATCTCTAACCAGGACTATTCACATTCTCCATGGAGAGCATAGTCCCTGCTCATGTTTAGCACCCCTGTAGTTGTTCAAAAGTGAATACAGTATGGTGGGCCAAAGACTTCTCCACACCAGTCAATGAAGCTGGGAAAGGCAAGAATTTGAGAACTCCCTGAACTCCCTGCATATGTGGCAAACATGCTGCTGCAGCATGGATCCTTCAGAACAAACAATGGATTTGCAACACCTCATTACTTTTAAAAATATGACCTTGTGTGTTTTATGCCTACATTTTTCAATACGGTTGAAATCTGAGTATTAACTATGAAACTCAGGAGACAAAACTTATAGGAAAATTAATGTTGTGGCCATTCCTTATAGATTGTGTCAATATTCCAGGAGCCACTTAACAAAATAACATACTCCAGATACACTGAAGAGTTTTATACTTTTTACACTTATAATTTTTTTCCTGGTCTCACTGTCTGCAGTATAAAGAAATGACCAGAATGGTTTTAGCATACCCATTATTTACTTTTCAAAACCAGAAGAACTAATATGTTTAATTATTCTAGATTCTAGAGAACTCTAACAAGGCAGGGTTTAATAGTTTTCTTTCCTTATCTTCCTAATTTGTGAGATGGCAGATTGGTCAGAAATTACATTAGAATCATAGACAATTAGGTTTGGAAGAGATCTCAGGAGGTCATCTAGTCCAACCTCCTGCTCAAAGCAGGACCAACACCAACTAAATTATACCAGCCAGGGCTCTGTCAAGCTGGGCCTTAAAAACTTCTAAGGATGGAGATTCCACGACCTCTAGGTAACCCATTCCAGTGCTTCACCACCCTCCTAGTGAAATAATGTTTCCTAATATCCAACCTAGTCGTCCCCCACTGCAACTTGAGACCGTTGCTCCTTGTTCTGTCATCTGCCACCACTGAGAACAGCTTGAGCTCCATCCCCTTTGAACCCCCCTTCAGGTAGTTGAAGGCCGCTATAAAATCACCCCCACTCTTGTCTTCTACAGACTAAACAAGCCCAGTTTCCTCAGCCTCTCCTCATAAGTCACGTGCCCCACCCCCCTGATCATTTTTGTTGCCCTCCGCTGGACTCTCTCCAATTTGTCCACGTCCTTTCTGTTGTGGGGGGACCAAAACTGGACACAATACTCCAGATGTGGCCTCACGAGTGCCAAATAGAGGGGAATAATCACTTCCCTCAACCTGCTGGCAATGCTTCTACTAATGCAGCCCAATATGCCATTAGCCTTCTGGGCAACAAGGGCACACTGCAATTAATAATAAACCTTAGCAATTAATATCTGTTTTCCTTCTATCTGTCCTTTCTCTCACTGTTCCTTTCTCTCTCAGAAGGAAGCTGAGTTTGTTTGTAGAAGTCAACACAAAATGGAGATCAATCATTTTATGTAATCCCCTCCTTAGGTGGGGATTTATTCATTAGGGATGTGTCTTGTGTCTTCCACATACAACCCTGGCTCTGATGAAAGCCAGCCTGAATTAAGTTTGGAAAAGATGGCAATAACAGCTAACTGTTTGCTCCAGGTTTGCCACTGATGTTTTTTCTTTGTAGATATATTTCATATAGCAGTGGGTCCCAGTCACATAATACAGATCCCAATCTCAATGCCCCAGAAATTCAGTTAGGGGTAGGAAGGAGGAGCTCAAGATCTGAGGTTTTAGTGTTGGCAATTATAGAGAAAGGGGACAGCAAATAAATTCAGATCCAGCTTCATGTTTCAAACCTTCAGTTGTCTCTGGTGCCTTTCTCTGCATTGTCATTAACTGAGATAAATTGAAGGGAGCTGTGGCCAACCACCTGTGAGTTAGACCCTCAAACATATGGTTGTAAGGCCACTGCTTCAGAACCATTTATTGAAAGTAAATGAATTTTCCATTTGTCACAGTGTCTGTAACCTAGTACTTTAAGAGATGGTTGAGAAGAAGTGTTGTGTGAGATACTTCAGTAATATCTTGATATCACGGGTTCACTCAACTTGTAACTTCAGACAGTTCTTTTATGTATGTTTTATGACCTTCATCTAGCCATGGATTAAGTATCCTGGTTGCCTTTTTAAAATTCTATCACCAGCATTTGATAGGAACACAGGAATTGACAGACCAGATCAGACATGAGTTCCATCCCGTGGCCCACACCAGATGTTTAAAGTTTAAGAAAGAAACCCTGTAGGAAGCAGCTATGGAATAAACATGTCCATAACAAAATTTTCTTCCCAACTTTATCAGTTAGCAATTAGCTTTTGCCCTGAAGCAAAAAGGTGTATAATCTGTGTATACTTTTATCTTATCTAATGTAACAGTGGATATACATATTGATCAGTGGTTCCAAAACTTTTTCATAGTGCAGATATTCTCCCATAGACACCTCTCCATCCAACAGCAATCAAATAACATCCATGTGAAAATAACAGTAATTGCTTACATGGAAAATCAATTTTAGGGATGTAATTTAGTATAGTTTTAGCTGTCTTCAATGGAATTTAGCATGTGGAAACAAAGAGGAGACTCAACACCATGTGGTCAGTCCAACAGCAACAGCCCCAGGAATCACTGTTTGAGAAATATTTTTATTCATGTATAGATATAATCCTTTCCTAGAAACCAACTAAGCTTTTCCCCCTCAATTGTATTTTTTGGCAGTGAGTTCTGGGCTGCGGTAGTGGCATGTTGCATACCTCACATGAGCTCAGTTTAGCCAGAGTATCTATGCAGTTTGTAGACAGACTGACCAGCTCCAAATCCAAACTGCCCATTCCTCATTCTTGTGGAGGGAACTGCAACACAAAAGTGCTCTACAGCAGGCAGGGTTGTGGAGTCCCCTGTACAGCATCCCTGCTGCCCGTCTTATGCAGGAGAAGCAGCAGTTCAACGTTATGGGCCTGTTGTTCCTGCACAGGCTAGGTGGCAGCAAAGAGGTCTCATTCACCATATTTTGAGTTTGTGCATAGGGAATTTTCAATTTTCCAATCCTGAGGTTACTTAGTGGCAGCAATATACAATGTCAGGTTACACACTCTATTATGTGAGTAGTCCTTGTAGTAGTACAACAGCTTAGTCACATGAGTAAAGAAAATAAATCTGAGTAACACTTTGTTTTTAGTCTCTGTTATGCAGGTGTACATTTAAAAAAATGACTGCACATGGCTGTTCCTACTATGGTGGGGCATTGCAAAAGCTTTAATTGGCTTTCTTTGTGTCTTTCTTTGATTAATTGGGATGATAATACTTGACTGCCTGTATCACAGGAGAACTGAGAAGGTTAAGTAGTTAATGTCTGTATAGTGCTTTGAACATATACAATCCCACAAAAATGTCAAATAGTTTTGTAATTTTTGCAAAGAGCATATATATAGTGTGTGTGTGTGTGTGTGTGTGTGTGTATGTGTGTGTGTGTATATAATGTGTGTGTGTATATATATATATATAGTGTGTGTATATAGTGTGTGTGTGTGTGTATATATTAATGTGTGTGTATGTATGTATGTATATATATATATATATATATATATATAATGTGTGTGTGTGTGTATATTAATGTGTGTGTGTGTATATATATATATATGTATATTAATGTGCGCGTGTGTGTGTGTGTGTATATTTGGTTGGATATTAGGAAAAACTTTTTCACTAGGAGGGTGGTGAAGCACTGGAATGGGTTACCTAGGGAGGTGGTGGAATCTCCTTCCTTAGAGGTTTTTAAGGTCAGGCTTGACAAAGCCCTGGCTGGGATGATTTAGTTGGGAATTGGTCCTGCTTTGAGCAGGGGGTTGGACTAGATGACCTCCTGAGGTCCCTTCCAACCCTGATATTCTATGATTCTATGATATATATATAGCAGGGACAGCTGATCCAGCCAAGGGTATATATATATGAATGAACTAGTTGGAAACCCATGCTGTTGCTATCACACAGAGGTAATTCAATGGCTGAGAATTTAAAAACTGGATGGAAACAGATCATGATCCCAGTGAAGATTGAACCTGGTGATATTGTGAAGAAAAAGAGCTCTCTCAACCATACATGTAGCTGTTCCTATCACATTACACTGACTCAACAGATATTCTAGGCTTCCAGAGTGATACACAGGCAGAGCGACAATTCTGGAATTTTTTTATATAGGTAGAAAATAATAGACAGTATTATTCTAAAATAAAAAACAACCCAAGACATTCCTTCCCTTGCCCAGTGTTTGACCCCTTCTGGTCTTTGAGAAACCCTACTGGTTTTAGCTTCCCTAACTTCTAGAGGATTTAGCTTTCCTAAGCAAGTAATAAAACAAACCCATTCTTCTGGTATATGTAGGAATCAATAGAAACATACCCTTGGCTGGATCAGCTGTCCCTGCTAAGACAAAAAAAACAATGTATATGTATATGTATATATGTATTTTTAAAGCACAGTCATAGAATATCAGGGTTGGAAGGGACCTCAGGAGGTCATCTAGTTCAATCCCCTGCTCAAAGCAGGATCAATCCCCAACTAAATCCACATTGTTTTTCTACAAAAGGTAATTGCAGTTTTGTGTCACTTGTATAGAATCATAGAAGATTAGGGTTGGAAGAGACCTCAGGAGGTCATCTAGTCCAACCCCCTGCTCAAAGCAGGACCAACCCCAAGTAAATCATCCCAGCCAGGGCTTTGTCATGCTGGGCCTTAAAAATCTTTAAGGATGGAGATTCCACCACCTCCCTAGGTAAACCATTCCAGTGCTTCACCATCCTCCTAATGAAATAGTGTTTCCTAATATCCAACCTGCACCTCCCCCACTGTAACTTAAGACCATTGCTCCTTTTTCTGTCATCTGCCACCACTGAGAACAGCCGAGCTCCATCCTCTTTGGAATCCCCCTTCAGGTAGTTGAAGGCTGCTCTCTCACAGCTGCTCTCTCTCAAATCCCCTCTCACTCTTCTCTTCTGCAGACTAACAAGCCCAGTTTCCTCAGCCTCTCTTAGTAAGTCATGTTCCCCAGCCCCCTGATTATTTTTGTTGCCCTCCGCTGGACTTACATTTTCATTTAATTATTGACTCTTAAACATCATAGTAAAACTTTATAGAAAGCTTTTGAATTATGTAATTATATTACTAATTATTCAAATCTTTGAGAGAAATAGATGTGATAGGAGAGTGAGGATTCCATTATAAATTAGAATTAGTATTAGAGTTGTGACTGAACCAAAACAGGTGTTTTTTCAAATCTGAACCCTGAGATAGATCCATATATTGAAAATGGTCTCATCATGATAATAACCTGGACAAAGATCCTGGATCCAAGCCCAAACAAACTACAGCATATACATTCTTTTAAAAAATTGCTTTTCAACCGGAAATTTGAGATACTTAGAAGCCTCAGAAATACATGACATGTTTTCTAAGCTTCATGAACCAGATACTTTTGGTGGAAGAAGATTACAAACTCTGCAGACCTAACAAATGTAGTCTTTAAGCATTTTAAACTAAAGAGGAAAAGACAGTCACTGAGTATTATTATTGTTTATTTGTATAACACTAACATCTAGAACCATGCAATCAACGCCCTGCTGTTCAAGATGCTCTCCATACAGATAGTAAGAGGAAGTCTTTGGCCCTAGAGCTCCCAGTTTCCATAAACAAGGCAGACACAGGGTGGGAAAATGAAAGGACTATTACTCTAATTTCATAGGTGTCAGTAAATTGTCAGCTCTCCCATCAATTCTCACTGAATTAAGTGGGAGTCGAGGACACTCAGTCTCTCACAGGGTCAGGCCCAAAGAATGACTCCTCTCTTTTCAAAGAAAGAATTTGGAAAGATATCATATACATGGTAACAAAGTGATGTAAGAAATGGTTTTCCACTTTTCCCTAATTGTTGTTCTTTGGGATGTGTTGCATATGTCATTGAATCATAGAACCATAGGGTTAAAAAGGACTGCAAGGGTCATCTAGTCTAACCCCCTGCCAAAATGCAGAATTTGTTGTCTAAACTATCCAAGACAGATGGCTACCCAGCTCCTTTTTGAAAAACCTCCAATGAGGGAGCTTCCACAACCTCAAGAGGCAGCCTGTTCCATTGTCCTACTGTTCTTACAACAAGCCTTCACATCTAAGAACAAAGACTCAAAGAGTAGACCTGTTCGATCATAAATGTTATTCCTTCGGGGGCCTGCAACTCAGGATCACAATCCAGTAGGCACTCCTGAGTCAATATGGCTACGTGAGCTGGGGAACATTGCTAAATTCTAGGACAAATTATTTAAGGATTGCAAGCAATCGCTTCTTTGTGCCTTCCCTCCTTTTCCTTTGCTCCCCAGAGTCATATCCAAAATAAAAAAGGATCATGCTTGTCTTGTCCTTATAGCACTGGTGTGGTCCCTTCAATACTGGTACTCAACTCTGCTGATTCTGTTGACAGAGCATTCTCTACCTCTCCCATTGAATTCAAACTCAATACTGAAACAAAAGAAATTGTTCCAAAGGAGAAAAAAAGAAGAAAAGACAAAGAAAAACAGAAACCTAACACTAAGTTTTATAAGAAACTACCTAACAACAAACAATAATTAAGCACAATTATTTACAATGAGTGAGGAAGGCACTGGAATAAACATGTGTGAAATCGCTCCATGAACCATCACTGGCAGTAAGAAGGAACTGAGGAGGTCCAAGGTGGCTCTGGCCTCTTATACTCGCACACAGTAGCACATAGTAACAGAGGGTGCTCAAGCCACCCTGACAGGTACCACTAAGGGAAAAAAATCTTCAGCATCTCTGCACGAGGTGCACACACACACATACAGTAGAATCAACATGTGCAATCACTCAAAGAAGAATCCATCTTTTAAAAATTAATAGATTAATAGAATCTAAAGCCAGAAGACACCTGTATAACAACAAAGGCCATATAAATTCCCAGAAATAATTCATAGAGCAGATCATTTAGAAAAACATCCAATCTCCATTTAAAAATTGTCAGTGCTTGAGAATCTCTCATCACCCTTGGTAAATTGTTGCAATGGTTCATTACCCTCAGTGTAAAAATATTACCCTCAGTGTAAAAATATATACCTTATTTCCAGCCTGAATTTTCCTACCTTCAACTTCCAGCCATTGGATCATGTTACACCTTGCTCTGCTAGATTGAAGAGCCCATTATTAAATATTTATTTTCCATGTAGCTACTTATAGAAAATCAAGTCACCTCTTAACCTTTGCTTTGTTAAGCCAAATAGACCGAGCTCCTTGTGTCTATCACTATTTCATTTTTTGTTGTGGTTCTTGATAAGTCCCCAGTCCTGTAAATGCACATGTGCAGATGTTTGACTGACATCAGTGGGGATTTGTGTAGACAAAAGTGTCCACCTTCACAGACCCACTTGCAAGACTCGGGTATAAGATTATAGAAGTATAAGATCATACTGAATGCATTAGAATAAGTTTTAGGCATATTTTTTTTACTCCTGTAATGTCAGCCACTACCCCAAAATAAGGAGAATTAAGCCCTTCCAATTAAATAGTTTAGTCATAATTTACTCATCTAGAGTTTAAATTAATCAATATTATTACTATTATTTATATTAATATTAATACTATGATTTAGCTATCTAAATAACAGCAGTTAGGTCTAATTCGTCTCTCACATAGTCCTGTTTTATATTGATGTAATTAGTGACTTCTAAGCAGCTGTACTCTGTGACAGATTCAGGAACACAACTGTAAATTGGGTGCCAGTCATGATTTATGGGTCTATATAGATTTCAAGTTGACACTATTTCCTCAGGTGGGTCTCTTGATTCCCACTCCAGCACACTTTCCTATGAGCTGCAGGCATTTTAATGGGTGAAACAGTCAAAGGAAGAAGATGATTTTTACTAGAACCTGAATTTCCATGCCTTGTAATGGAATAGCGAGAGAGTAATTTCTGTAAATGGCAGGAATGTTGAACTTTAACAGGGAGATGTACTGTTCAGCGACTAGATGGCACTGTAAGTAAATCAACTTATTTAAGCTAACTTCCCCAATACCTGGCAGAACATTAAAGGATCTTATGATGACCACATCTGGTGTGTACCTCGCTAAAACGGGAGCTCTGTAGTTAGACCATATCTAGTACGGTAGCATGAAGGCCTGTCTGGAACAGTTTTAGTGACTGGTGTTAGGATATAGATATTCAGGCCTGTCTGCAAAAGCCTATACTTTAAGAATTTAGGTGTATTCTTATCACTTACCTAGTTATAGAGGTGTATAAAAGAGAGAATCAAAATCACTGTCTGTCTGTGTAAGGGCCTTCTCTTACTGTGACAGTCTGAGGCCTTGTTCTTAGGCTAAGGCTTTTGGCTAAGCAGCAGAGGCCAGCCATAAACTGGGAAGTGTATGGTCATATCCTTACATTCCAAACTAATCACATTGAAATAAGGTGCTATTCACAGAATCATAGAATATCAGGGTTGGAAGGGACCTCAGAGGGTCATCTAGTCCAACCCCCTGCTCAAAGCAGGACCAATTCCCAACTAAATCATCCCAGCCAGGGCTTTGTCAAGCCAGGCCTTAAAAACCTCCAAGGAAGGAGATTCCACCACCTCCCTAGGTAACACATTCCAGTGTTTCACCACCCTCCTAGTGAAATAATGTTTCCTAATATCCAACCTAGACCTCCCACACTGCAACTTGAGACCATTGCTCCTTGTTCTGTCATCTGCCACCACTGAGAACAGCTGAGCTCCATCGTCTTTGGAACCCCCCCTCAGGTAGTTGAAAGCAGCTATCAAATCCCACCTCATTCTTCTCTTCTGAAGACTAACCAAGCCCAGTTCCCTCAGCCTCTCCTCATAAGTCATGTGCTCCAGACTCCTAATCATTTTTGTTGCCCTCCACTGGACGCTTTCCAATTTTTCCACATCCTTCTTGTAGTGTGGGGCCCAAAACTGGACACAGTACTCCAGATGAGGCCTCACCAATGTCGAATAAAGGGGAACGATCACGTTTCTCGATCTGCTGGCAATGCCCCTACTTGTACAGCCCAAAATGCCATTAGCCTTCTTGGCAACAAGAGCACACTGTTGACTCATATCCAGCTTCTCGTCCACTGTGACCCCTAGGTCCTTTTCTGCAGAACTGCTGCCTAGCCATTCGGTCCCTAGTCTGTAGCAGTGCATGGGATTCTTCCGTCCTAAGTGCAGGACTCTGCACTTGTCCTTGTTGAACCTCATCAGGTTTTTTTTGGCCCAATCCTCTAATTTGTCTAGGTCCCTCTGTATCCTATCCCTACCCTCTAGTGTATCTACCACGCCTCCCAGTTTAGTGTCATCTGCAAACTTGCTGAGAGTGCAGTCCAAACCATCCTCCAGATCATTAATAAAGATATTAAACAAAACCGGCCCCAGGACTGACCCTTGGGGCACTCCGCTTGAAACCGGCTGCCAACTAGACATGGAGCCATTGTTCACTACCCGTTGAGCCCGACGATCTAGCCAGCTTTCTATCCACCTTACAGTCCATTCATCCAGCCCATACTTCTTTAACTTGACGGCAAGAATACTGTGGGAGACCGTATCAAAAGCTTTGCTAAAGTCAAGGAATAACACATCCACTGCTTTCCCCCATCCACGACTTCCCCTTGGTGAATCCATGCTGACTGTTCCTGATCACTTTCTATTGGACTGTTAGGAATACAATCCTGTCTTGATATTCCTATCACCTCCAGAGAAAGGGAAGAACCTAGAAGATGTAAAAGGAAATTTAGTGTGATAGCATCCTGTCTGGCAAGAACTCACTGATCAATAGCTGGGATGTGAAATACTCATTTCTGTATTGTTCTATCACTGTAGTCTCCACTTCCCTATTGTTTGTCTATATAATCTGTCTGGTTCTGTGATTGTTTGTCTGCTGTATAATTAATTTTGTTGGGTGTAAACCAATTAAGGTGGTGTGATAAAATTGATTAGATAACCATGTTACAATGTGTTAGGATTGGTTAGTTAAATCTGAGTAAAATGATTGGTTAAGGTATAGCGAAGCAGAATTCAAGTTTCACTATATAGTCTGCAGTCAATCAGGAAGTAAGGGGGGAATGGGAATGGGGTGAGGGTGGGAGAACTGGAATCATGTTTTGCTAAGGGAGGGGAATGGGAACAGGGAATGGGAACAGGGAGACAAGCAAGGCTCTGTGGTGTCAGAGCTGGGAAGGGGGACACTGAGGAAGGAAACTGGAATTATGCTTGCTGGAAGTTCACCCCAATAAGCATCGAATTGTTTGCGCCTTCGGACTTCGGGTATTGTTGCTCTCTGTTCATGCGAGAAGGACCAGGGAAGTGAGAGGGTGAAGGAATAAGCCCCCTAACAACTGGGAAGGTAATGCAAGATTATGATAGTTGCATGTGCGTCATTCCAATACTGAACTGGAATGTTTAGCTGAATAACTTGCTCCACAAACTCGGTATATGATTTTTAGAAGTTCATAACTAGCAATAGTCCAAATCAACCTCCTCTTCCAGAGCAAAACTGAACAGCGAGGGCAGCTGCTGTACAAAATTGAAAACCTTCGAAAAGTTGACCTGAGGGCTATTAAGAACATTTAGAACATCTAGAAAATAATGTAGATACACAGGTGAATTGTCAAAGTCTTCTCAGTAAAAGAAATGAGAGAGAAAAGGGGGAAAAACAGCAAATGAACCTGCTTTGGTCAGAGAAAAAGGCTCAATCCAATTCCCAGTGAAGTCAATGGAAACAGTAGCAGTCATTACCCAAGAACCTCAATCTTTCAAAAGACACTGCAATATCATAGAACACATAGAGAACCCCCTTCCACTCTGGAGATTCCCAACATAAACTGGAATTTTCCCAGATCCTTTAGTATTACTGAAATGTGGATGTTGTTCTGTACTAGACCATGTTAATCCCATGTATTAGTGATGCTGACAAATCTGTTTTGAGTGTGTTTGTGTCTGTGAATACTAAGCCCTTTTCTACAATTAACAGCAAAATAACATAAGATGCTTTGAAAACTAGTAAGTCAGAAACATTTCTAATTCAACTGGAATTGACATTAAAAAACAAAACACGTATTTAAAGTTTCCTCTTCTTCAGTCACAGCTCTCTGCAATTGGGGCCTGAAATAACCAAGTACTCTTTCCTCTCTTTTCTGTCAATATGGTTGACTGAGAGTGAACCCTGGATTATATGGGAGAAGGTATGTAGGAAATCTTACTGGTTTCTGAAGTTTTTACTCTTCTAAATAAGGACAAGTAAAGAGAAAACATTTGTCAATCGTTAACGGTACATAGATTTTTTTTTGTCAGTACACAAGGGCATGCACGTGCATGTGCAGACACCCCACCAAACACACACCCATAGAGTCACATCACGTCCCCATGGTTTTACATGCTAACTTCTTAACTTCAGTGGAAGCAGGGTGACAGCCAAACTCTACTAATTTAAACAATCCCCACGACTCTCATTCTTCAGCTGAAAAATATAAACCTGTTCCTCTGATTTAGCTTTCCTGCTATAACAGAACAGCAAAACCAAATCTTACATTAAGAGTAAGACTGTTCCAACATTGGTGTTAGAGGAAAGAGAGAGAAAAAGGAGATTTTATTGTGGTGACTTTTAGAAAGCGTAAGATAACCAGAACCCTAGTGGTGAGCACTGCATAAGTGTTGAGAGGGAGAGAGTGACTAGATTAAACAAATAAAGAAATTAGCTGCTAATTAATAGTAAAAGTATGCAATTATAACAGCCTGCTTGATTTATGAGGTATGAACATTCAGCAATCACAAGGACTTTACTGGGAGTACTAAGCATGCAGTTTATTCCAGACTGAGTCATAAACTGCTCAGTAACTTCCTGCTTAGATGAAGGAAATGGGTGAGGTGAAATCCTGGTTCCATTGAAATAAATGGCAACACTCACAATGTTACCCTGGATTTGAGGGATGTATGTTCCCTAGAATGTGATCAAGCCAATTGCAACCATATTATGTGCATTCAGCCACCATGTATTAAGAAAATAGAACACCACATAGGTAAGGGTTAATTGGAAAACAGGCTTTCAGAAGCAAGGTCAAAACTAGTTGGCAGTTTTTGCTAATCAGAATGGGAGGAGGGGAAGAAAAGTAAGCAAGTGAGACTGAAAACCTTGGTGGTTGGCAGACCTTGAGTCTGGGCTCCTCTGATAGTAGAAGTTTACTGAAAGTTAGGAAAAGGGATGATCCAGTAGCGGTCATTATGATCTATGTATTTTATAGAAGTTAGTTATAAAAAATCATAATAGAGTGTACTTTCGAGCAGTCCTCTGAAGCCATCTTGAGAGAGATTTTTTTCCTGACACCTTTTCTCCCCAGCAGGTGAGCAACTGGCCACTGCAAACCTGCTGTTAATTACTCAATACCATTCCAGATCTTAGGTAAATATCTGAGATATTCTATACCTATTGCATATGTCTGTGTGTGCTTATATCTAACAAACTTCTGATGGAACTGCTGTGTTCCCATTGATTTATTCCTGCCCACCCCGCCTAGAGTGAAATAGTTAAGTTACCACAGTTGGAGATTCTGAAAATCCTGGGTAACAACAAGAGGACCAGAATTTCATGTATAGTGTTTTAAAACATATTAATCAAATTTGGTGATCTAACGTGTTTTAAAACACAGCTGTGTATCAAGCATAGACAGGATTTAACACCTTTGAAAATGCATTGGCATGGACCACATCTAGCTACTAAATTTGATCACTCAATCTATTTTCCGTGTAGACATGAAAATTAGAAATGTGTCTCCTGAGAGATGGAGGGAAGGAAAGTTCATACACAGACCAGTATCAACCTTAACATTACAATTAGTAGCCTAAAGCCAAAAAGTAGGATTTTCTAAAACACATGCCTGGGAAGCACACACGTTCAAGGGGATTTGTACTCCTAATTTATGCAGACTGTTTCAAAATCCCACCATTATTGAATAAGAAGTGTGACAGACCCAGACCAGTGGGGTACAGGAGTCTGGTAGAAAGCAAATATACTGGCCACTGGATGAACAATTTTCTGTTCCCTAAGTGACCAGAGCAGGGGCTGCCCTAGAGCAATCAGGAACCTGCTAGAACCAATTAAGACAGGCAAGCTAATCAAGACACCTGGAGCCAATTAAGAACTTTCTAGAATCAATTATGGCAGGCAGGCTAATCAGGACACCTGGTTTAAAAAAGGACCTCCCATCAGTTAGAAGGTGTGCTGCTGGAGGAGTGAAGAGTTCAAGCGTGATCAGGCTTCAGGAGGAAGATCCTGCAGTGAGGATAAAGAAGGTGCTGGGGAAGGCCATGGGGAAGTAGCCCAGGGAGGAGTTGTTGTCACACAGCTGATACAGGGAACATTGTAGACAGCTGTTATCCACAGGGCCCTGGGCTGGAACCCGGTGTAGAGGGTGGGCCCGGGTTCCCTCCATCCCCCCAAATCCCGATTGGACACAGGAGCAGTTGACCTGGTCTGTGAGAAACACCAGAAGGGAAGGTCTAAATTGGAAAGGGATCTGGCCTGTCTCCAACCCACTAGGTGGGACACAGAGACTGTGGGGATTGTTCTCCGTTTCCCCATGCTGGCCAGTGATGAGGTTAGCTGAGTGGATGGCAGGTTTGAACCACTAGCAAAAGTGGCCAAACTGAGGGCTGCCATGAATCTCTGAGATGAGCAAATCTACCAAAAAGCACAGCACCCACCAAGGTAGAGGAGGATCTTTGTCACAGAAGGTTGGGGGCAAAGTGGATTTCTCTCTCTCTCCTTATTATCACCCCATGGATTTAATGAGAATTTATACACATGTCTAAAGCAGACACACCAGCATTTTATGTTTCAAAGTTATTTTCTCATCTAAGCAGCAATGGCTTCCTTGTTTTACTCCATACTTATTTTCACAATCAGGATGAAAATAATATCCAGAATCAAAGTCTCCAAGCTTTTTGTTATGCAGCTTTTACAGTTAAAATGAGTCTCATTCTGGTAAAGAACAAAATTCAGGTGAAAACATAAGAGTGCACACCAATTTCTTTCCGGAGTTGCTCGGCAAGGGAAGAAAAAAATTACAGTTACAATGTTGACAGTGGTAGTAACAAATGTGGTAATTTCCTCCCTTCTCTTTAGGAGATCTGAAAGTACTATGTTTATGAATCCTGGCAGGCCAGGGTTCTTATGTAATTCCATGAGGAAGGATAACCACAACTCTCCAGGAACTAAGAAGAGTGGGGGGGTCATTAGAGAAATTCACACCGCAGAGAGGCCCCACCTTCAGGCGAGGCTCCCATATGCTAGTTTGAACTGGATTCTCCAGAGGCCCAAGGACAAAGAAAGGACTTCTGGATAAGTAGCCTGAGTTATAACTGACTGAGGGCCTTCTCTCTGATCCAGCATATGGACAGAAGGGCCCAAATCCTTATGGATGGGTTGGAAGCACTGACACCAATCAGAGCCCAGGTTGGAATTACAGTGTTTTAAAATATGTTCATTAAAATTGGTTAGCAAATACGTTTCAGAAGACAGCTTAGTATCGCACATAGACACGATTTTACACCTTGAAAAATCCATTAGCATTAAGCACAAGTGACAAAATTTTATCATTCAATCTATGTGCTGAGTCTTGACATGTAGATTAGAAATCTGATTCCTGAGAGAAAGAGGAAAGGAAAATTCATACACAGCCCAGAATCTCCCTTAATGTTACAATTTCCAATGGCATGAGAGATACCCCTGGTTCTATCTGTATTCCCTCTTGTATATAAAGGGGATTTTAAACAAATAAGAAATTTCCAAAGGGAAGAAGCAATGATACTTTGACTTCTATACCTAATGCGCCGGACAATGATTGAGGAGCCCTGCATTCCCACCTCTGCCAAAAATGGGGAGAGTGACCAAAGCTCCCTGTACTTCACTTTCCCCATCTGTACAAGGAGACAATAATGCTCATTGCCTCACAAGGTAGTAGGAAGTTCCATACATTAAAGTTGAGAAAATGCTTTGAGCTCCTCCAGTGGAGGCTGGTTGTGATGGGAGGAAATCCCTCCTTGGGAACAGGAAAGGGAAGCAGTCCCTGCCCAGAGAAACTGCCAGAGCCGAAAGAGAGGGGTGCCTTGATGGGGCTTCTTAGGAAGCAGAGACAGATTTTTTTAAGGCATTTAGGCACCTCAAGATGCAGATAGGATATAGCTGGATATATTAAAGTGGATTATTAACTGGACCTATTATAGTGCCTAGGCACCTCACTCCTGTTGTATCATCATTGGCAAATTCATTTTCAGACCTTTCTCCTTTTCCATTGTAACAATTTGGGTATTAAAAATGAGTCCCTTTTTGCCTCCTCCTCATTATCTGCAAGAGAATAACAGCAGTCTAAGATTATGCACATTTGCTTCATATTTCAAAGACAGGGAATCATTATTGGTGTGGGTTTCTGAGAAGTTAACAAGATGTAAGTAGAAGGAAAGTTTTAAAGAAATATAGCATGGTCTAACATCCTGCTATACTGTATGAAAATCAAAGGCACTCTGAAAAGTGTTTTTCAGGCATAGCACCAGTGAAGGTCCCTTGTGCTCTCAACAATTCCAGGATATGCCATATTTTCTACTGGCCTGATCCTATAGCCTCTGCCAACATCTGCTCAAAACTGCCCCACCCCTCCAGGTCCTGTCTAGTCCCTCTCTGCTTTAATTCAGTCCCCCACCCCTTGTTTGCTCACCACCATCTAGGTCCTGCCTTGTACATCTCTGCTCTCCCCCCCATTGAAATTTGGGAGTGGAGGGACAGGCCTGTCTGCATAGGTTTTCAAAAGGGTTTTAGTTCAAAACAATTGAATTTTCCTTTTAAACCTCTGTGCTGGGTGAATGTAAGTACACCGAATTCAATGGTAAAAACGGTTACTCACTTTCTCATAACAGTTGTTCTTTGAGATGTGTTGTTCATGTCCATTCCAATCAGGTGTGTGCACGTGCATCACGGCTGGAAGATTTTTCCCATAGCAGCATCCGTCGGGTTGGCCTGGGTGCCCCCTTCATGGTGCTCAATATAGACCCTTGCCGACTCACCACTCGTTCAGTTCCTTCTTGCTGGCTACTCCAACAGAGGGGAAGGAGGGTGGGTATTGGAATGGATATTAACAACACATCTTGAAGAACAACAGTTACAAGAAGTGAGTAACTGTTTTTCTTCTTCGAGTGCTTGTTCATGTCCATTCCAATCAGGTGACTCACAAGTCCAAGTTCAGGAGGCGGGGTCGGAGTTGTCAACTGATTGGAGTACTGCTCGTCCGAAGGCCGCATCGTCTCTGGCCTGCTGGGTAATCGCATAGTGCGTGACAAAAGTGTGTATGGAGGACCACGTCACTGCTCTGCAGATTCCCTGAGTGGGAACCTGAGCCAGGAACGCTGTAGATGAAGCCTGCTCCCTGGTGGAGTGTGCAGTGTTCGGAGGTGCAGGAACATCTGCCAGGTTGTAACACTCACAAATACAGGATGCTATCCATGATGAGACGCATTGGGATGACACAGGCTGACCTTTCATCCTGTCTGCCATGGCCATGAATAACTGGACTGATTTTCTGAACGGTCTTGTTCTCTCAATTGTAAAAGGCCGGCGCCCTGAGGACATCCAGAGAGTGGAGTCTCTGCTCCCTGCCACTGGAATGAGGCTTAGGGTAGAATACCAGAAGAAAGATGATGTGAAACTGTGACACAACCTTCGGGAGGAAAGCAGGGTGAGGCCTGAGCTGAACCTTGTCCTTATAGAACACGGTGTAGGGAGGGTCTGATGTTAGGGCCCTGAGCTCAAACACTCTCCTGGCTGAGGTTATTGCTACCAGGAACACCACTTTGTAAGAGAGGTAGAACAGGGAGCACGTTGCTAAGGGTTCAAAGGGAGGGGGGCATGAGCCTAGAAAGGACCAAGTTGAGGTCCCAGGTAGGGACAGACTGATGGACTTCTGATGGTCCCAGCTGATGGACAGGATGATGTTGGGCTATAGCCTGTCGAGCCCTTTTAGGAATCGGCTGACCATGGGGTTAGCAAACACAGAGCGGCCCTGGCACCTGGGTGGAAGGCCAAGATGGTGGCTAAGTGCACCCTTATTGAAGAAAATGAGAAACCCTCCGGCTTCAGATGGAGGAGGTTGTCCAGAATGAGCGGCACTGAAGCTGGCGTTGGGGCGAATGGTGCTGCGCCAACCAGATTGAACATCTCTTTCACTTTGCAATGTATGTGTCTCTCATAGAGGGTTTCCTACTGCCAAGGAGGACTTGTCTAACCTGGTCTGAACAGAAAGCTCCAACAGATTTAACCATAGAGCTTCCATGCCATGAGATGAAGCAACTGGAGGTTCGGGTGTTGGAGATGTCTGTGATCTTGTGTGAGAAGGTCCGAGAAGAGTGGCAGGGTAATCGGGGCTCCCACAGACATGTCTAGGAGAGATGTGTACCAGTGCTGATGGGGCAAGGCTGGTGCTATCAGTATGACCTGAGCTCGATCTCTGCAGATCTTGAGGAGCACCTTGTGAACGAGCAGTATGGTTGGAAAGGCGTATAGGAGAGAACCTTCCCAATGTAGGAGGAATGCATCTGCACTGGAACCCAGGCTGTGATTCTGGAAGGAGCAGAACTGCTGTCACTTCCTGTTGCGTCACGTGGTGAAAAGGTCTATCGGGGGAAACCTCACCTCTGGAACATTAAAATTGCAACATCTGGGCGAAGGGACCACTCGTGGCTGTGAAACGACCTGCTGAGGTGGTCTGCCAGCATGTTCTGTACCCCAGGGAGGTCTGACACCTGCAGGTGAATTGAATGTTCTACACAAAAGTCCCAAAGCATGAGGGCTTCCTGGCATAGGGGAGAGGAGCATGCACCCTCCTGTTTGTTGATATAGAACATTGGTGTTGTATTGTCCGTCATGATTGCTGCACATTGTCCAGTTAGGTAAGGAGAGAAGGTCTGGCATGCTAGGCGCACCGCTCTCAGCTCTCTGACATTGATATGGAGACCCAGATCTGCTTGTGATCAGGGGCCTTGAGTCCTGCGTTCTCCCAGATGAGCTCCCCAGCCCACCTCTGAGGCGTCCATCACCAATGACATAGACAGCTGTGGGGCAGCAAAGGGAACCCCTGAGCACACCTGCTGCGCGTCGATCCACCACAGGAGGGAGTCGAGGACCAGGCGAGGCAAGGTCATGATCCTGTCCAAGCTGTTCTGTGCTGGACGATACACTGACGCAAGCCACGACTGAAGCGGTCGAAGCATGAGTCTGGCGTGCTGCACCGTGTAGGTACAGGCAGCCATGTGTCTGAGGAGTTTCAGGTAGTTCCTCACTGTAGTGGTAGGGAACTGTCTGAGGCCTCGAATTCTATCATTCAGGGCCTGAAACCTTGCCTCCGGCAGGTATGCCCTGGCTTAGGTCGAGTCCAGTATTGCCCCTATGAACTCTATCCTCTGGATGGGAGACAGAGTCAATTTTGCTTCATTTAGAAGTAGACCCAGGCTGCTGAAGGTGGCTTTGATGAATCTGACCTGAGCTTCCATTTGGGTCCTGGAGCAGCCTTTGATCAGCCAGTCATCGAGGTATGGAAATGCCTGTACCTGGTGCCTTCACAAGAATGTGGTGATGACTGCCATGCACTTGGTGAAGACTCGAGGTGCTGCTGACAGGCCGAACGGGAGGATGGTAAATTGGTAGTGAGTACTGTTGACCACAAACCTGAGGTACTTCCTGTGGGGATGAGTGATTGCGATATGAAAATATGCGTCCTTCAAGTCGAGGGCGGCATACCAGTCTGCTGGATCTAGTGAGGGGATGATGGAGGGCATGGAGACCATGCGGAATCTGAGTTTCTTCACGAACTTGTTGAGTTCTCACAGGTCCAGGATAGGTATGAGGCTGCCTTTGGCTTTCGGGGAATTCTGCCACTGCAGTGGCCATGCTTGGGGCTCACTCCTGTCTCTCCCTGACCTTGATATTCAGCTCCTATTCCTCCTAGATCTGTAGGAGTCAGACTCTGAGTTCTCTGAGACTGAAGACCATGGAGGAGCAGAGCTTCGGTACCTTGAGCGTCGAGAGCTCGGGGAATGAGTAGGTTCTCTGACCAAGTGGGCCAGTGCCGAAGGACATGGAGAGGGGGAGTGCCTGGACATCATTGCCGGCTTCCCTCTTGACTGCAACTGGGGGTGTGGTGGGACCGCCAGTGCTGAACGTGCAGCAGGTCCCAAGCAGCTTTGAAAGCTTCCGGCATCGAAGGGAACTGTAGCTGCGGGCCTGTAGGGACCGGTGACCATGGGGCAGGGGGGGTAGGCAGACTCAATTGCCTCACCTGGGCAGGAGTCAATGCGGCCCCAGTAGGGGATCTGGAGCTGTGGCCTGCCTGGGGTCTCACTTCTCTGGATTTAGCTGGAGATGAGCGACTGTCCGGCTTTTTTTTCTTCCGAGGCACCGGTGAGTAGGATTGGTGCCTGCTCTCCTCTGGGCCTCGGGAGGTGCAGTGCCTGTGTCGAGTGTCCCGGGACGAGTCTTTTATAGGTGCCAAGCTTGACAACAGCGCCAGGCCATTCCACGTCGAGGAGGATGTGTTAGGAGCCTGGGTCTGAATGGGGGCATAAAGCTGCCTCACCTTAAGCCGCTGTTCCCTTTCTTTAAGAGTTCTAGGGCGGAACTTGTGGCAGATCTTACAGCGATCCTTTTGGTGACCCTCCCCTAGGCACCGTAAGCACAAGGCCACACAGCTTTTAAACCCCAGGGACCGTGGCATACCACGGCTCCGGGGAGTCAAAATGGAGTCAACAACTCTAATTACTCTAATTACTAACAACTAAGGTAAACTATATACAAAGAACTGCAGAATGCCCTTGGTAAGCAAGGGCTATGGGAAGTTCCAGCCAACCGTCACTGGTGATAAGAAGAAATTGAAGGAGTGGTGGGTCGGCAGGGCTTTATATTGAGCGCCAAGAAAGCACGACTCCCGGAGGCGCCCGTACCTACCCAATGGATGCTGCTATGGGAAAAATCTTCTGGACACCGTACACATGCACGCGCACACACCTGATTGGAATGAACATGAACAAGCACTTGAGGAAGAACTTACTTTTTTCATCAAGGTTTCAGACTCCAAAAGAACACTACATTTTTACATATTCCTTTTTTATTTTTATTCTTTTCACTGCGAAAACTAATAGTAAAGGTTGTTTTGCGAAATATATTACTAAAGTATTCCATACATAATCAAAATAAAAGCACTCCAAATATAAAACCTTGGGGACAATTTTGCTCTCAGTTTTAGTACAGAGTAAGTCCCCTCACTCTCACAAAGTTATATCTACAGGAAGGTTTTTTTCTGAAATAAACACTGAAAAATAGGACCCTATATTTTGTCTAATTGGGTCATGTTTTTTCATAGTTGGGGGCAAAGGGACAAAATCTGCTCTCAGTTGCAGTTGTGTGATTCCAGACGACCTCCACCTGCAACCCTAGATTAGGGGTCACCTGCTTTAGTAAATCTTGGTGGGCTCTTAAGTCATCCTGCAGAGGGGTGGACCTTTTGAGCATCAGCTCGTGCTCTGGAGAAGAGGAGGAGGAAGCATGTGCTGCCATAGCATCCAATACAACCTCCCCCTGAGGAGCCTGACCTTGGAGACCAGTACTTGTTCTGGTGCCAGCTTTGGTACCAGGGAGTAGTCCTGGTTTGGTGCTGGATTTGGTGTGGGGACCTGCTCTGGTATCGGTCCTGGAGATCAGCTTTGGAGTTTCTCAATACACCCCTGGTGCCACAATAGTCTCCAAGTGCACCAAATAGGAGTACTGTGAGCTGGTGTTTTGGCCAAGGGGAAACCCCCATGGTTTCCAAAAGGGCCACTGTAGAGGTGCTGTACCCCACAGACCCATGGTCCAGGCAATCTGGATCATCCCTGTTCCCAGAGCCCCAGAAGACAAAGTTGGATGTGGGGATTGATGTGGATCCTCTTGTCGGTGCCGACTTCTGGAGAAGTCAGATTCCGAGTCCAAACTTGAGGAGGAGGAGGAGTTGGAAGACTGCGGTGACCATGGCAGAGACGAGCCTCCTGGTGCTGGAGATAGATGCTGCAGGGACATCTCTGGTGAGGCAATGAAAGGAGGCTTCCCCCTGTAGACTGGTCTTGAGACAAGCCTGAAGCTGGTCTACGCCTCAGTGCGTCTGGGTGGTGCCAGTGGTGCCGCATCCTGTCTCCTGGTCGGGCTCTGTACCGGTAACATCATCAAGTTCTTAGTGGCTGCAAAGGCTTCTGGGGTCAGTGGTACCGTGAACTGGTCTGCCTGGTGCTGGCCAACTGGTTGATCATTTCCTCCTGGAGTCTGTGGTGCCAGCGCTGATGTCGCTGCCAGTGGTTGCCATGGTGCTGGAGAGGGAGAGCGGCATGGCACGGGCCTCGCACTATCCTGTTCTGCCCACTTTTCTCCCTTTAGTGCTGGAGAGCGGGTCTTCTCCCAGTGACCTTGGTGTTTCTTCTTTGGCACTGGTGAGGAGGAACGGTGCTGAGAGCTCTTAGCGGCCAGCAGAGTGCTGTACACTGACACCAAAGTACTCAGCACTGAGTCCAATCTCGGCTCCAAGGCAGGTCTCAGTGCTGACTCCGTGAAGAACACTTTCAGTCTCGCTGTTCTGCCCATCTGTGTGTGGGGCTTAAATTCCCAACAAATGTGGCAGTGCTCTTTTCTGTGACCCTCTCCCAAACACTTGAGGCAAAAACCAATGGAAAACAACTAAAATGCTTTGCTCAAGGCATAGAGGGGGAGTTCCAACAGCCGCATAGGTGGTAAGAAGGAATTGAGGAGTGCAGGCTTGTGGGGCCCCCTTATACTGACACTATGAGCGCACGGAGCCAGGGGGCACCAGAGCTGAGCCGACGGATACCACTAGGGGGAAAGTCTCCAATAGCTGTGCTTGGGGCATGCACACACCTATATCGGAATGGACATGTGCAAGCTCTCGAAGAAGAACCACTGCCTAAAGATCGTGCTGCACCCTCCTGGGTGCATATCCATTTGACTGTCCATGAGAGAGGAAAGTGGGGAGGCATTTATTGGATGGAGAGATACAGGGACAGCTAAGACTATAGTTAAGCCCCATGTCATGGAACCCCATCAAATGCTCCCAGGGCATGTATTGCAGATTAAAATGTCTGGTGTAAAAGCCTTCACTCTGCCTACAACACAGATTTCTATATGGACCAACAAAGGGTCAGGGTGCTGGTGTAGGGATAGTAAAGAAGGTACTAACAGTGATTCCCCCAAGTGACCGTGACCCCTCATAATTTGTCCGCCACACTTTAAAATCCAACAGTTTCACCAAGTACAAAAATCTCTTGGGTCTTCTGTTAAAACTTGTAAGCTACTGTCTGTAGAAACCATTGGTTGTATCTATCCTGTGAAAGATACTTTATTACTATATAAAACTTACAAACAAGTTAATTGCTTTGTTCTTGAAGTAATCGATACAATATAAACAAACACTATAAGCCGTTAAGTGACTTTCACTTCATTGTAACAGCAATGGCTCCTAGGAACAGACCCCCACCCTCTGTGATTAAAGGGCCAGGAGTCTCAAATGAATTAGCACACACCCCAAAAGTGGTGGAGACAGTAAATTAAAATATGGTTAAGATATGGAATGTATGTTGATGACTGCTTGATGTACATGAATGGTTAGGGAGGTGCCAGCCTAGATAGGGAGTATCCATCGGCCGAATAATGTGTCAAGTGGATGACCAGACAACCCCGGGAGGGTAAACTGGGATCCACCCCATCACCTGGAAGGATGAGAAACACAAATTTTGGACAGTGTGGAGCCACCAGGAATGTGCCACTTTGGACAGGAACGTGCCATCTGCTGACTGAGTCAGCAACAGCAGGATGAAACAGCTCCCATAGATTAACATAGGAATTAATTCCTATAAGAATCAGGGCCGGCTTCAGCATTTCTGCCACCCCAAGCAAAAAAAAAAAAGCCGCGATCGGCTGTGGCAATTGGGGGGGAAAAAAAAAGCCACGATCGGCAGCGGCAGTTCAGTGGCAGGTCCTTTGCTCCTAGAGGGAGTGAGGGACCTGCCGCCCCCGAATTGCCGCAGGTGTCGCCCCTCTCCCTTGGCTGCCCCAAGCACCTGCTTGTTAAGCTGGTGCCTGGAGCTGGCCCTGATAAGAATGTACTCTAAAGATTGATGATTTTGAGTCTCTGGTTCTGCTGCCAACCTCCAGGAGCATCAGGTGCACCTGACACAGACTCGGCTCCATCCTCATGACCAAGATACCTGGCCAATAACTTGGCATGAGCAACTTCTAGGCTGGTAATTATAACACCTATACAGAACTTGAATGAATGATTGTGTGAATGAATATATATGTGTGTGTGTGTGTGTGTGTGTATATATATATATATATATATATATATGGAATAAGTAGTCAAACAACGTTGTTTACTTATCTTTTTCTTTATCATTATATTTACAATAAATGTGGCATCTTTGCCTTATCCCTCTTAATAAGATCCTGCTGGTTTTTATTCTATTGGTATAACACTGGCTGTAGGCATATTGTCAGGTAGTCCCTATTATTTGCTTTTGTGGAATGATATGATGGGTTTGAAAGCAAAGGGGGTGATTAGGCCTCCTCAATTAGCTCTAGTCCTGCATGGGATTGTGTCAGCCAAAATGCAAATGGAGTGACTGATGGGGGAAGGTGGATGGTGTGGGATGCCCCCGCCAGTATCCAAGAGGAGTCAAGTTCCACCTCCAGTGTATGCAGACAAACACTGGAGGAAAGAGGTGTTGGACCTGCATCCCTCTCCAAGGGGGGACAAGACTTACTGACCTGAAGGGGAATTCTCTGGGTCCTACAGCCTAGATAAGGGAAATAATGTCTCTGCTTGCCATCACCAGGGAACAAGAGGCAATACAGATCATGGGGGTGGCAGTGTCTGCAGCCAAAAGTAGGGACACTGAGGCAGCTGCAGTGCACTACCCAATCTGTGACAAACACCCCTGGGTGGGAAATGCCCAAGTGAAGTATATGACACATGTTTGGAGATGACCAAGGTAACTACAGTCAGGGAGCCGCTGACTGCCTGATGGGCTGTGAAAATGTAAAGGAACCTGAGCCGGGTGGCAGAGGAGATTATTCTGCCCTTGACTCAGTGCGTGGGCAACAAAAGGATACCCCTGTAGGGTTGTGGGGTTAATATACTTCTCCCTTCCACCAGAGAAGCTGAGTTTAGGCTCCCAGGATCCTGTGTCTGGATCTCCAAGGAGGTGTGGTAGAGAAAGGAATTTGGTGCATCTCTTGTGTTCCTGACTCAGAAGAAAGCCTTGGGGACAATCCCTATCTATGAAAAGAACATGACATGGTGTTCCTAACTAAAACCAGAGGAAAACAGAAACAGAAGGTTGGAGACAGAAGGAACACCAAAAAATGTTGTATTATCTCGTCCATATGCCACTCTTCAATGCCCCAGAGAATTTGAGCTTTGACAAACCTTCACAATGGACAGACTGGAAGCAGTGTTTTGCAAGATTTCAAAATGTAAGAAAGCTTCATAAGGAAATGGGAGATACACAGGTATTACCTTTACTTTATGCTATGCGGAAGCTGGCAGAGCATATCTTTAAATCCTTTTACTGTATTAAAGACTGTCAGAAAGATGACTATGTAAGGGTTTTGGCTATGTATTATGTATACCTTACCCCTAAGAGAAATGTGGTTTATGAAAAAGCATATTTCCACCAGGGAAGTTAGGAACCAGGGGAAAATATTGAATGTTTTATAAGAACTCTGAATAGATAGGCTGATTTTGTGAATGCAAAACGTGAAAATATCAGATAGAGGCTGGTTATACGGTTACAGACAAAACGCTTTCACAGCAGCTTCAGATAAAAAAGGGACCTAACCCTATACACAGCTATTCAAATAGCAAAGCAGTCTGAACTAGTGAGACAGAAAAACCAGAAATAACTGACCAAACCTGAAAATCAAGAAATTAGCTTAGAAGTTGTTAACAGATGCAGCAGGAATGCTAAAAGCTATTACCATAAGACCCCTGAGGCAAGGAAAGAGAACTCTCAAGCTAAGGCCTTGCCTACACTTGCGAGTTACAGTGCTGTAAAGGCTCCCCCAGCGCTGTAACTCACTCCCCGTCCACACTGGCAAGGCATTTGCAGCGCTGTATCTCCTTGGTTGCAGCGCTGGATGTACTCCACCTCTCCGAGAGGAATAGCGAGTGCATATAGCGCCAGTGTGGCCGCCCAATGTGCTGTGAATGGCTTCCAGAATTATTCGGCAGTATTCCACAATGGCTGTTCTAGCCACTCTGGTCATCAGTTCAAACTCTACTGCCCTGGCCTCAGGTAACCAACCACATGACTGACCCTTTACATTCCCCAGGAATTTTAAAAATCCCCTTCCTGTTTGCTCAGCCTGGCGTGGCCTGGAGTGCTATCAGCAAATCTTTCCAGGTGACCATGCCTCCATGCGCCAAGCAAGCCCCAGCATGGAGCAATGGCGAGTTGCTGGACATCATCAGTTTTTTGGGGGAGGAAACTGTCCAGTCCCAGCTGCGCTCCAGCCGTAGGAATTACGATACCTTCGGGAAGGTATCAAAGGACATGATGGAAAGGGGCCATGACTGGGATGCCCTGCAGTGCAGGATTAAAGTCAAGGAGCTGTGGAGTGCCTACCACAAAGCCTGCAATGCAAATGGCCGCTTGGGTGCTCCCCCTGTGACCTGCAGATTCTACAAGGAGCTGGATGCGATACTTGGAGTTAACCCCACCTCCACTCCGAGCACCACCATGGACACTTCAGAGCCGGTGTGGGGGGGGGAGGAGGAAGAGGAGGAGGAGGAAATCGGGAGTGATGGTGGTGGGCCAGATGGAGACACCACGGAATCCCTGGAGCCATGCAGCCAGGAGCTCTTCTCGAGCCAGGAGGAAGGTGGCCAGTCACAGTGGCCGGTACTTGGTGGAGGACAAACAGAAGAGCAGGTTCCCGGTAAGCGGTTTTCTTTTTCGGGAAGGAATTTTTTTGGTGCGGGCTGTTTGGGAGAGGAGGGTTACGCATGCATGCCTAGATGTGGAATAGTGCATTGATGTGGTTTATCACATCGCGGTAATCAGCCTTGGTAATCTCCTCGACTGTCTCATCCAGAACGTGTGCAATGCACTTGCGCAGGTTTCTAGGGAGAGCCACCGTGGTCCTTGTCCCAGCCAGGCTAACGTGTCCGCACCACTGTGCCGTGAGGGGCGGGGGGACCATTGCTGCACACAGGCAAGCTGCATATGGGCCAGGGCGGAAGCCGCATTGCAGTAGAAGACCCTCCCTTGCTTCCCAGGTCACCCTCAGCAGTGAGATATCATCCAGGATGCACTCCTGTGGAAAATGTTGGTACAGTGTTCAGTGTAGGTGCCCCCTGAAGCTGTTGGCTCTCCCCAAGGCACAGAAATCCAGAGGACAGTGCAGCCCTGAAACAATCAGTCCCCATTACACATCATTTTGAGGCTCCCGTGGGATATGTGTGCTCTGTTTCGGACGGGAAAATTATGCTATTGTGTAGACCCTGTGTGTTTTCTACTCCTTAAGTGCGGGGGGGGGGGGATCATTACTCTGTCTGGTTTAAACAATGCTGCCTCTGTTAAATGTTGCATTTTGCCTATACAGCTGCATCAACCTTGAGACCTCAGCCATCCCTCTTATCGCCTGCTCAGAGACTGCAAAGACTCAGGAAGAGACCGCAAAAAAGCAAAGAAGACATGCTGCAAGAAGTGATGCGGCACTCTATTAAAGAGAACGAGAAGGCACAGGACTGGAGGGAGAGAGAAAGCAGGATCCATCAGGAAAACACAGCGCACCAGTGGCAAAGCACCGCGCACCAGCAGCAAAGCACTGATAGGCTCATCAGCATCCTGGAGCGCCAAGCAGATGCTATCCAGGAGATGGTAGCCATGCAGAGAGAGGAGCACTACCGCAAACGCAAATGCCACCCCCCTTACAGCCCTTGTCCCAAAACTCTTTCCGTTGTGCCCCACTGTCACCTCCAACCCACTTTCCCCAACTTCTGTGTTCTTCACGCCACCCGCTGCCTCCAACACCAGTCTCTTCACCACCCAGGCCTGAAAACCATGACCCTTACCCTCTGCACTCAACCCCCATCACCATGCAGTATAGCTATCCTGAAGTGCACACTCACTGCACAGCACACCAGACAGGACATACACGAATCTGTGATTGCACTGTTCCCCACTCCACCCCCTTGTTTCTTTTCAATAAATATTTTTTTTTCTTTTCAATAAATGGATTCTTTGGCTTTGAAAACATTCTTTATTGTTGCATAAAGTAAAAGACTCCTTAGCCCAGGAAATAAACAGGCACTGCAAGTCTGCTTGTCTGCTAAGCAGACACTGATTCCTAAAGATTGGAACTACTGCACTTTACTCCCGTGCAGGGCACCAGATATCACTGCTGGTTTTCAGCCTCAAATTGCTCCCTCAAGGCATCCCTAATCCTTGCAGCCCCGCGCTGGGCCCCTGTAATAGCCCTGCTCTCTGGCTGTACAAATTCAGCCTCCAGGTGCTGAACCTCGGAGGTCCATGCCTGAGTGAAGCTTTCACCCCTCCCTTCACAAATATTATGGAGGGCACAGCACGCGGATATAACCGTGGGGATGCTGCTTTCGGCCAAGTCCAGCTTCCCATACAGAGATCGCCAGCGGGCCTTTAAACGGCCAAAGGCACACTCCACAGTCATTCGGCACCGGCTCATCCTGTAGTTGAACCGTTCCTTGCTGCTGTCAAGGCTCCCTGTGTAGGGTTTCATGAGCCATGGCATTAACGGGTAAGCGGGATCTCCAAGGATCACAATGGGCATTTCAACTTCCCCTACCGTATCTTCCGCTCTGGGAAAAAAGTCTCGGCCTGCATCTTCCTGAACAGCCAAGTGTTCCGAAAGATGCGTGCGTCATGCACCTTTCCGGGCCAGCCTGTGTTAATGTCAATGAAACGCCCACGGTGATCCACAAGCGCCTGGAGAACCATAGAGAAATACCCCTTCCGATTAACGTACTCGGATCCTAGGTGGGGTGGTGCCAGAATAGGAATGTGCATCCCATCTATCGCCCCTCCACAGTTAGGGAACCCCATTAGTGCAAAGCCATCCACTATGTCCTGCACGTTACCCAGAGTCACAGTTCTTCTGAGTAGGATGCGATTAATGGTCTTGCAAACTTGCATCAACACGATTCCAACGGTCGACTTTCCCACTCCAAACTGGTTTGCGACCGACCAGTAGCTGTCTGGAGTTGCCAGCTTCCAGATTGCAATAGCCACCCACTTCTCCACTGGCAGGGCAGCTCTCAATCTCATGTCCTTGCGCCACAGGGTGGGGGTGAGCTCCTCACACAGTCCAATGAAAGTGGCTTTTCTCATCCGAAAGTTCTGCAGCCACTGCTCGTCATCCCAGACTTCCATGACGATGTGATCCCACCACTCGGTGCTTGTTTCCCGAGCCCAAAAGCGGCATTCCACGGTGCTGAGCATGTCCGTGAATGCCACAAGCAATTTCGTGTCGTACGCGTTACGCGTCTCGATAGCATCGTCAGACTCCTCACCCTCACTGTCACTGTCACTTTGGATCTTAAGGAATAGTTCGATAGCCAAACGTGACGTGCTGGCGAGACTCATCAGCATATGCCTCAGCAGTTCGGACTCCATTTCCCGCAGACAGATCGCGCTGCACAGAAACCATTGAAAGATGGTGCCAAAGGTGGATGGAAACAAAGGGATTTCTGGGATGCGAAGCGATGCATCAAGGGGGCATTGGGACAGGACCCAGAATCCCCCGCACCCACTCCCCCTTCCCACAACCCACGGTGCCAGAATGGGAAAAGGTGCTCTGTGGGATAGCTGCCCATAATGCACCGCTCCAAACAGCGCTGCAATTGCCACAAATGTGGCCACGACAGTGCGCTGGGCAGCTGTCAGTGTGGACAGACTGCAGCTCTTTCCCTACTCAGCTGCACAAAGTCAGGTTTAACTCACAGCGCTGTACATCTGCAAGTGTAGCCAAAATGTAAGAGGGACAAATGCCTAGATGCACAAGGGAAGACAACTCAGTATGACTGTTGTAGCTTTGGAACAGTTGCCAAAGTGCCATACATGGAGAGCACAATGAAATTTGATTGAAAGGCTAAAAGAGCATATGGACATTTTTACAACACATGTCACTCTGAGACCTTCTGGGACTAGAACCTGGTGACGGTGTGTGTGTCAAATTGGATGGAGAATATAGAAGGAAAGATCCAGCTGTGGTAAAGAAAAATAATTCAGTACCTAGATAGTATGTGATTGAGAACAAAAGTGGAGAGTTCAACAAAATCCATGAGAATCTATAGTTTGTTCCTTACAAAAAATAATCAACACAGCAAACTCTACACATGGCAAAGACAGAAAAAGAAAATGACTCAAGGATTCTAGACCCCACACAGCTAATGGACAACCAGATGAGCAAGCTGTTATGAATTGTGTTTGTGTAATTAGAATCATAGAAGATTACGGTTGGAAGAGATCTCAGGAGGTCATCTAGTCCAACCCCCCACTCAAAGCAGGACCAACACCAACTAAATCATCCCACCCAGGGCTTTGTCAAGCTGGGCCTTAAAAACCTCTAAGGATGAAGATTCCACCACCTCCCTAGGTGACCCATTCCAGTGCTTCACCACCTTTCTAGTGACACAGTGTTTCCTAATATCCAACCTAAACCTCCCCCACTGCAACTTGAGACCATTGCTCCATGTTCTGTCATCTGCCACTACTGAGAATAGCCAAGCTCCATCTTCTTTGGAACCCCCCTTCAGGTATAGAATCATAGAATCATAGAATATCAGGGTTGGAAGGGACCTCAGGAGGTCATCTAGTCCAACCCCCTGCTCAAAGCAGGACCAATTCCCAACTAAATCATCCCAGCCAGGGCTTTGTCAAGCCGGGCCTTAAAAACCTCCAATGAAGGAGACTCAACCACCTCCCTAGGTAACGCATTCCAGTGCTTCACCACCCTCCTAGTGAAATAGTGTTTCCTAATATCCAACCTAGACCTCCCCCACTGCAACTTGAGACAATTGCTCCTTGTTCTGTCATCTGCCACCATTGAGAACAGCCGAGTTCCATCCTCTTTGGAACCCCCCTTCAGGTAGTTGAAGGCTGCTATCAAATCCCCCCTCATTCTTCTCTTCTGGAGACTAAACAATCCCAGTTCCCTCAGCCTCTCCTCATAAGTCATGCGCTCCAGACCCCTAATCATTTTTGTTGCCCTCCGCTGGACTCTTTCCAATTTTTCCACATCCTTCTTGTAGTGTGGGGCCCAAAACTGGACACAGTACTCCAGATGACGCCTCACCAATGTCGAATAAAGGGGAACGATCACGTCCCTCGATCTGCTGGCAATGCCCCTACTTATACAGCCCAAAATGCCGTTAGCCTTCTTGGCAACAAGAGCACACTGTTGACTCATATCCAGCTTCTCGTCCACTGTGACCCCTAGGTCCTTTTCTGCAGAACTGCTACCTAGCCCTTCGGTCCCTAGTCTGTAGCAGTGCATGGGATTCTTCCGTCCTAAGTGCAGGACTCTGCACTTGTCCTTGTTGAACCTCATCAGGTTTCTTTTGGCCCAATCCTCTAATTTGTCTAGGTCCCTCTGTATCCGATCCCTACCCTCTAGTGTATCTACCATGCCTCCTAGTTTAGTGTCATCGGCAAACTTGCTGAGAGTGCAGTCCACACCATCCTCCAGATCATTAATAAAGATATTAAACAAAACCGGCCCCAGGACCGACCCTTGGGGCACTCCGCTTGAAACTGGCTGCCAACTAGACATGGAGCCATTGATCACTACCCGTTGAGCCCGACGATCTAGCCAGCTTTCTATCCACCTTACAGTCCACTCATCCAGCCCATACTTCTTTAACTTGGCGGCAAGAATACTGTGGGAGACGTATCAAAAGCTTTGCTAAAGTCAAGGAATAACACATCCACTGCTTTCCCCTCATCCACAGAGCCAGTTATCTCATCATAGAAGGCAATTAGGTTAGTCAGGCACGACTTCCCCTTGGTGAATCCATGCTGACTGTTCCTGATCACTTTCCTCTCCTCTAAGTGTTTCATAATTGATTCCTTGAGGACCTGCTCCATGATTTTTCCAGGGACTGAGGTGAGGCTGACTGGCCTGTAGTTCCCCGGATCCTCCTTCTTCCCTTTTTGAAAGATGGGCACTACATTAGCCTTTTTCCAGTCATCCGGGACCTCCCCCGATCGCCATGAGTTTTCAAAAATAATGGCTAATGGCTCTGCAATCTCATCCGCCAACTCCTTTAGCACCCTCGGATGCAGCACATCCGGCCCCATGGACTTGTGCACGTCCAGTTTTTCTAAATAGTCCCGAACCACTTCTTTCTCCACAGAGGGCTGGTCACCTTCTCCCCATATTGTGCTGCCCAGTGCAGCAGTCTGGGAGCTGACCTTGTTTGTGAAGACAGAGGCAAAAAAATCATTGAGTACATTAGCTTTTTCCACATCCTCGGTCACTAGGTTGCCTCCCTCATTCAGTAAGGGGCCCACACTTTCCTTGACTTTCTTCTTGTTGCTAACATACCTGAAGAAACCCTTCTTGTTACTCTTAACATCTCTTGCTAGCTGCAACTCCAAGTGTGATTTGGCCTTCCTGATTTCACTCCTGCATGCCTGAGCAATATTTTTATACTCCTCCCTGGTCATTTGTCCAATCTTCCACTTCTTGTAAGCTTCTTTTTTGCGTTTAAGATCAGCAAGGATTTCACTGTTTAGCCAAGCTGGTCGCCTGCCATATTTACTATTCTTTCTATACATCGGGATGGTTTGTTCCTGCAACCGCAATAAGGATTCTTTAAAATATAGCCAGCTCTCCTGGACCCCTTTGCCCTTCATGTTATTCTCCCAGGGGATCCTGCCCATCTGTTCCCTGAGGGAGTCAAAGTACTTGAAGGCTGCTATCCAATCCCCCGTCACTCTTCTCTTCTGCAGACTAAACAAGCCCAGTTCCCTCAGCCTCTCCTCATAAGTCATGTGCCCCAGGCATGACTTGCCCTTGGTGAATCCATGTTGACTATTCTTGTTCTCCTTCCTCTCCTCCAAGTGCTTCCAAATGGTTTCCTTGAGGACCTGCTCCATGATTTTTCCAGGGACTGAGGTTAGGTTGACCAGTCTGAAGTTCACTGGGTTCTCCTTTTCCCCCATTTTAGAAAACTGCTATGATTCACTGAAACTTAATTAAATGATATATAGTGAACTTCAAAGTTAGAGAGAGAGAGAGTGTAAATTTTGTAAATGGTAGGAATGTAGCTCTTAAAGGGGGAGATTTAGTGAAAAGTCAACTATATTATACTTTTCAGTGACTAGGTAGTATTGTGTATAAAATACCTTATTTAAGGTCACCACCATACCTAATAGAGCATTAAAAATATGATGACCACATCGGGTGTGTCCCTCGCTAAGAAGGAAGCTCTGTAGCTGGACTGTATCTAGTACAGTAGCAATACAGGCCTGTCTCAAATTGTTTTAGTGATGGAAAAGTTAATGTAAAGCTATGATAGTTACATGTGCATCACTCCAATACTGAACTGAAATGTTTAGCTGAGTAACTTACTCCTCAAACTCCACAAATGATTGTCAGGATCTCATAACTTGTAATAGTCCAAATCAACCTCCTCTCCTGGAGCAAAACTGAGCAAAACTCATCAGTGAAGGCAGTTGATGTACAAAATTTAAACCTCGGAAAAGTTGACCTCAGGGCTACTAAGAACATTTAGAAAATAATGTAGATACACAGGTGAATTGTCACAGTCTTCTCAGTGAAAAGAAAGTCATAAAAATATTTAAAAATCTGCTTTGTTCATAGAAAAAGGCTTGGCATTTTCCACCCAAAAGGTTGCTGTTTCACAAAGGTATCATCATTTGAAAATAGGCCCCATTTTCCACCATTGTATTCATCACTTCTGTGTTGGCTGTGATCTGAAATAGGAGGACTATGTAGTGGTCTAGTTCATTAAGTGAGAAGACATTCTTCTTACCTATTTGAGTTCTCAGTTCACCATGTTCTGAAAAACAGACATGAAAATTGTCAGAAAAGATTAATTCATGCGTGAGTTTTCTGGTTCCTCAAAGACCTTCTTGCCCAGGACTCTCTAGGTTTCATCCAATTCCCAGTTAAGTCAATAGGAGCCATTACCCAATCACCTCAATCTTTTCAAAGACTCTGCAGTATCACAAAACACATAGAGAACCCCACCCCACTCTGGAGATTCCCAACATAAATTGGAATTTCCCCAGCTCCTTTAATATTATTGAACTGGGGATGTTGTTCTATAGTAGGCCATATTAATACCATGTTTTAGTGATGCTGACAAATCTGTTTTGAGTGTGTGTGTTTGTGTGTGTGAATACTAGGCCCCTTTCTACAATTACCAACAAAATAAAGTAAAATGCTTTGAAAACTAGCAACTCATTAACATTTTTAATTCATTTGGGACTGACCTTGTTAAAAAAAAACCCACACATATTTAAATGTCCTCTTTTTCAGTCACAACTCTCTGTAATTGGGGCCAGAAATAACCAAGTGCTATTTCATCTCTTTTCTATCAATATTGCTGAGTGAGAGTGAACCCTGTATGATGTGGGAGATGGCTTGTAGGAAACCTTACCTGCTTCTGAAGGTTTTGCTTTTTCTAAAAAAGGAAAGGAAACAGAAAACATTTTTCTTCTTTTGTCAGTGCTGCACAAGGGCATACTTATGAAAACACAGACACACAGAGCCAAATCATGGTCACATTGATTTCCATGCCAAGCTCTTCTTGACTTCAGTGATAGCAGGGTCTGGTCCATACTCTACTGATTGAAAAAATCCCCACAAATCACATTTTTCAGCTGAAAAGATAAACTTGATTCTCTGGTTTAGCCTTCCTGCTCTAACAGAACAGTGACACCAAATCAAACACTAGCAGTAAGCACATTCTCACTTTGGGGTTGGAAGAAAGAGAGAGAAAAAGAGATTTTATTGTGGTGAATTTTAGAAATTGTAAAGTACCCAGAAACCCTAGTGGTGAGAACAGACTAAACATTGAAATAGAAAGAGAGACACTAGATTAAGCAAATATAGAAATTAGCATTTTATAAATAATAAAAGTTTGCAGCTATAACATCCTGCTTGATTTATGAGGTATGGGTATATGAACCTTGAACATTCAACAGTCACAAGGACTTTATGGGGAGCATAAGCATTCAGTGATTCCGGACTCTGATGCATAAACTTTTCAGTAACATCCTGCTTAGTTGAAGAAATAGGTGAAATCAATGGAAACACTCATAACGGGACCAGAATTTCATATATAGTGAACTAAAATGTATTAATTAAAATAGGTTAGCTAACATTTTAAAACACAACTGTATGTCTAGCATAGACAAAATTTATCACCTTTAAAAATACATTAGCATTGACCACGACCAGCTACAAAATTTTATCACTCAATCTATTTTCTAAGTCTAGACATGAACATTTGAAATGTGATTCCTGAGAGAAGAGAGAAAGAGGAAAGGAAAGTTCATACACACAACAGTATCAACCTAAACATTACATTAGTAGCTCATAGCCAATAAGTAAGATTTTCTAAAACACCCAAATCATTGAAAAGCACAGACTATCAAGAGGACTTGTGCTGATAAATCACTCAGACTGTGTCAAAATCCCACCATCACTGAATAAGACAGTTGGGGGCAAAGTGACTTGTTCTCTCTCCTCATTATCACAACCATAAATTTAATGGAAATTTATGCACAAATGTCTGAGAAAAAATTACCTGTATTTTATGTTTCAAAGTTATTTTTCGTATAAGGCAGCCATAACTTGTTTTACCCCCATGCTTATTTTCACAGTTAGAATAAAGATAATACCAGAATCAAAGTCTCCATGCTTTATGTATGCAGCTTTAAAGCTAAAATCAATCAGGTAATCAATCTGATTGCATTCCTAAGATAAATTGTTTTTATCTTAAAAAAATTATAAAAAAAACCCCTTTTTTTGAACTGGGGGAATTAATTGTACACAATCCTTCGGGCCATTTGTGTATTTGACAAAGAGAAGGAGGTGGGTGTGACGTTGCACTCCATATGTTTTATGGAAATATGCATATGAGTGTGAATATGATATAACTGGAATATGCATTATGTAAAAGGTCTCTTGTAAGGTATCATAACAAAGGATATTACCTACTGAATATATTCCTCCTATTTGTATGCATGTATCCTTCTTGTATCTGAAGCTAGAAATATGAAGTATAACTTTGAGGTCCTATTGTAATTATGCAAAGTGTGGGCCATTAATGGTGGTTTAGAATCTTGATGACTCCCATTGACTAGGACAATTGGTTGTAAATGGTTTATTTACCTGCAAACCTTCCTGTGTACATGTGGGCCATCCCAGGAAGAATGGAGACTAGGGGTCTTACAGTGACATGTGACCATGTCACATGACACTGGAATCCATCTTAATCATTGTACTTTTCTATTGATGAGGCGGGGGTGGGGACAAGCACAGACAAAATATTCCTGCCTTGTGCCAAAGCTATGAAAGGGGATGGAGCAGCACAAAGGGGGCTGCCAGTCATGAGAAAACCCCTGCTTACTACCTGAGATGTCTGCCTGAACTAACAAGGACTGTACCGGGGAAAGGATTGGGCCCAGACTAGGAAGGACTCTAGTCTGAGAAAGAAGCTTATTGGGACATCTTTGAGGGTGAGATATTACCTGTAATCAGTTTCCTAATGTATTAGGCTTAGACTGGCGTGTTTTGTTTTATTTTGCTTTGTGATTTACTTTGTTTTGTCTGTTATTACTTGCAACCACTTAAATCCCACTTTTTATATTTAATAAAATCACTTTTGTTTATTAATATACCCAGAGTAAGTGATTAATACCAGGGGGAGCAAACAGCTGTGCATATCTCTCTATCAGTGTTATAGAGGGGGAACAATTAACAAATTTACCCTCTATAAGCTTTATACAGAGTAAAACAAATTTATTTGGGGTTTGGATCCCATTGGGAACTGGGTGTCTGGGTGCTGGAGACAGGTAACCTCCTGAGCTGTTTTCAGTTAAGTCTGCAGCTTTGACGGTGTGGGCCAGACCCTAGATCTGTGTTGCAGCAGGCTAGCGTGTCTGGCTCAACAAGACAGGGTTCTGGAGTCCCAAGATGGTAGGGAAAATGGCTCACAGGTAATTTGAGCACATCAGGTGACAGTCCCAAGGGGATCTCTGTGACTGAACCTGTCACAGTGGGGTGACGGGGTGTTCCAAGTATTCATTTCATTCTCAGAGTCTCGTTCTGGTAAAGTACAAAATTCAGGAGAAAAAAAATAGAATGCATACCAATTTCTTTCTGGAGTTGCTCTGCAAGAAAAGAACAAAAAATTCAGTTACTAATTGTGCAAACATTGTGACAGATATGGCAATTTTCTCCCTTATACTTAGGAGATTTTAATGTATTAAATTTATGAATCCTGTTGGGCCAGGGGTTTTATGTAATTCCACAAGAAAGGGTAACCACAACCTGGCAGGAACTAAGGACAGTGTGTGTGTGTGTGTGTATGTGTGTGTGTGTGTGTGAGCCATTACCCAATCACCTCAATCTTTCAAAAGACACTGCAGTATCATAGAACACATAGTGAACCACCTCCCATTCTGGAAATTCCCAACAAAACTGGGAATTTCCTCAGCTTTTTTAATATTACGGAAATGTGGATGTTGTTCTGTAGTAGACCATGTTGATACCTTTTTTTAATGATGCTGACAACTCTGTTTTGTGTGTGAGAGAGAGACTTTGTTTGTGTGTGTGAATACTAAGCTCTTTTCTACCATAACCAAGAAAATAGCATAAGCATGGTTTGAAAGCTCGTGAATCAGAAACATTTGTAATCCAGTTGGGATTGACGTTAAAAAAACCAACACATATTAAAGTTTCCTCTTCTTCAATGATAACTCTCTGTAATTGGGGCTTGAAATAACCAAGTTCTCTTTCCCCTCTTTTCTCTCAATATGGCTGAATGAAAGAGAACCCTGGATGACCTGGTAGAAGGTATACAGGAAATCTTACCTGCTGCTGAAGGTTTTGCTTTTTCTAAATAAGGACAGTAAACAGAAAACATTTCTCAATCATTAACTGTGTTTCTTCTTTTGTCAGTGCTACAAAAGGGCATGTGCGTGCATGAATCGAAATACACCCACACACGCACAGAGAGCCAAATCACGTTTTCATTTATTTCTATGCCAAGCTCTTCTTGACTTCAGTGGAAGCAGGGTGGCATCCAGACTATTAATTGAAAAAATCCCCACAAATCACATTTTTCAGCTGAAAAGATAAACTTGATTCTCTGGTTTAGCCTTCCTGCTCTAACAGAACAGTGACACCAAATCAAACACTAGCAGTAAGCACATTCTCACTTTGGGGTTGGAAGAAAGAGAGAGAAAAAGAGATTTTATTGTGGTGAATTTTAGAAATTGTAAAGTACCCAGAAACCCCAGTGGTAAGAACAGACTAAACATTGAAATAGAAAGAGAGACACTAGATTAAGCAAATATAGAAATTAGCATTTTATAAATAATAAAAGTTTGCAGCTATAACATCCTGCTTGATTTATGAGGTATGGGTATATGAACCTTGAACATTCAACAGTCACAAGGACTTTATGGGGAGCATAAGCATTCAGTGATTCCGGACACTGATGCATAAACTTTTCAGTAACATCCTGCTTAGTTGAAGAAATAGGTGAAATCAATGGAAACACTCATAACGGGACCAGAATTTCATATATAGTGAACTAAAATGTATTAATTAAAATAGGTTAGCTAACATTTTAAAACACAACTGTATGTCTAGCATAGACAAAATTTATCACCTTTAAAAATACATTAGCATTGACCACGACCAGCTACAAAATTTTATCACTCAATCTATTTTCTAAGTCTAGACATGAAGATTTGAAATGTGGTTCCTGAGAGAAGAGAGAAAGAGGAAAGGAAAGTTCATACACACAACAGTATCAACCTAAACATTACATTAGTAGCTCATAGCCAATAAGTAAGATTTTCTAAAACACCCAAATCATTGAAAAGCACAGACTTTCAAGAGGACTTGTGCTGATAAATCACTCAGACTGTGTCAAAATCCCACCATCACTGAATAAGAAGGTTGGGGGCAAAGTGACTTGTTCTCTCTCCTCATTATCACAACCATAAATTTAATGGAAATTTATGCACAAATGTCTGAGAAAATTTTTTGTGATTTACTTTGTTTTGTCTGTTATTACTTGCAACCACTTAAATCCCACTTTTTATATTTAATAAAATCACTTTTGTTTATTAATATACCCAGAGTAAGTGATTAATACCAGGGGGAGCAAACAGCTGTGCATATCTCTCTATCAGTGTTATAGAGGGGGGACAATTAACAAATTTACCCTCTATAAGTTTTATACAGAGTAAAACAAATTTATTTGGGGTTTGGATCCCATTGGGAACTGGGTGTCTGGGTGCTGGAGACAGGTAACCTCCTGAGCTGTTTTCAGTTAAGTCTGCAGCTTTGACGGTGTGGGCCAGACCCTGGATCTGTGTTGCAGCAGGCTAGCGTGTCTGGCTCAACAAGACAGGGTTCTGGAGTCCCAAGATGGTAGGGATAATGGCTCACAGGTAATTTGAGCACATCAGGTGACAGTCCCAAGGGGATCTCTGTGACTGAACCTGTCACAGTGGGGTGACGGGGTGTTCCAAGTATTCATTTCATTCTCAGAGTCTCGTTCTGGTAAAGTACAAAATTCAGGAGAAAAAAAATAGAATGCATACCAATTTCTTTCTGGAGTTGCTCTGCAAGAAAAGAACAAAAAATTCAGTTACTAATTGTGCAAACATTGTGACAGATATGGCAATTTTCTCCCTTATACTTAGGAGATTTTAATGTATTAAATTTATGAATCCTGTTGGGCCAGGGGTTTTATGTAATTCCACAAGAAAGGGTAACCACAACCTGGCAGGAACTAAGGACAGTGTGTGTGTGTGTGTGTGTATGTGTGTGTGTGTGTGTGTGAGCCATTACCCAATCACCTCAATCTTTCAAAAGACACTGCAGTATCATAGGACACATAGTGAACCACCTCCCATTCTGGAAATTCCCAACAAAACTGGGAATTTCCTCAGCTTTTTTAATATTACGGAAATGTGGATGTTGTTCTGTAGTAGACCATGTTGATACCTTTTTTTAATGATGCTGACAACTCTGTTTTGTGTGTGAGAGAGAGACTTTGTTTGTGTGTGTGAATACTAAGCTCTTTTCTACCATAACCAAGAAAATAGCATAAGCATGGTTTGAAAGCTCGTGAATCAGAAACATTTGTAATCCAGTTGGGATTGATGTTAAAGAAACCAACACATATTAAAGTTTCCTCTTCTTCAATGATAACTCTCTGTAATTGGGGCTTGAAATAACCAAGTTCTCTTTCCCCTCTTTTCTCTCAATATGGCTGAATGAAAGAGAACCCTGGATGACCTGGTAGAAGGTATACAGGAAATCTTACCTGCTGCTGAAGGTTTTGCTTTTTCTAAATAAGGACAGTAAACAGAAAACATTTCTCAATCATTAACTGTGTTTCTTCTTTTGTCAGTGCTACAAAAGGGCATGTGCGTGCATGAATCGAAATACACCCACACATGCACAGAGAGCCAAATCACGTTTTCATTTATTTCTATGCCAAGCTCTTCTTGACTTCAGTGGAAGCAGGGTGGCATCCAGACTATTAATTGAAAAAATCCCCACAAATCACATTTTTCAGCTGAAAAGATAAACTTGATTCTCTGGTTTAGCCTTCCTGCTCTAACAGAACAGTGACACCAAATCAAACACTAGCAGTAAGCACATTCTCACTTTGGGGTTGGAAGAAAGAGAGAGAAAAAGAGATTTTATTGTGGTGAATTTTAGAAATTGTAAAGTACCCAGAAACCCCAGTGGTAAGAACAGACTAAACATTGAAATAGAAAGAGAGACACTAGATTAAGCAAATATAGAAATTAGCATTTTATAAATAATAAAAGTTTGCAGCTATAACATCCTGCTTGATTTATGAGGTATGGGTATATGAACCTTGAACATTCAACAGTCACAAGGACTTTATGGGGAGCATAAGCATTCAGTGATTCCGGACTCTGATGCATAAACTTTTCAGTAACATCCTGCTTAGTTGAAGAAATAGGTGAAATCAATGGAAACACTCATAACGGGACCAGAATTTCATATATAGCGAACTAAAATGTATTAATTAAATTAGGTTAGCTAACATTTTAAAACACAACTGTATGTCTAGCATAGACAAAATTTATCACCTTTAAAAATACATTAGCATTGACCACGACCAGCTACAAAATTTTATCACTCAATCTATTTTCTAAGTCTAGACATGAAGATTTGAAATGTGGTTCCTGAGAGAAGAGAGAAAGAGGAAAGGAAAGTTCATACACACAACAGTATCAACCTAAACATTACATTAGTAGCTCATAGCCAATAAGTAAGATTTTCTAAAACACCCAAATCATTGAAAAGCACAGACTTTCAAGAGGACTTGTGCTGATATATCACTCAGACTGTGTCAAAATCCCACCATCACTGAATAAGAAGGTTGGGGGCAAAGTGACTTGTTCTCTCTCCTCATTATCACAACCATAAATTTAATGGAAATTTATGCACAAATGTCTGAGAAAAAATTTCCTGTATTTTATGTTTCAGAGTTATTTTCCGTATAAGGCAGCCATAACTTGTTTTACCCCATGCTTATTTTCACAGTTAGAATAAAGATAATACCAGAATCAAAGTCTCCATGCTTTATGTATGCAGCTTTAAAGCTAAAATCAATCAGGTAATCAATCTGATTGCATTCCTAAGATAAATTGTTTTTATCTTAAAAAATTTATAAAAAAAAACCCTTTTTTTGAACTGGGGGAATTAATTGTACACAATCCTTCGGGCCATTTGTGTATTTGACAAAGAGAAGGAGGTGGGTGTGACGTTGCACTCCATATGTTTTATGGAAATATGCATATGAGTGTGAATATGATGTAACTGGAATATGCATTATGCAAAAGGTCTCTTGTAAGGTATCATAACAATGGTTATAACCTACTGAATATATTCCTCCTATTTGTATGCATGTATCCTTCTTGTATCTGAAGCTAGAAATATGAAGTATAACTTTGAGGTCCTATTGTAATTATGCAAAGTGTGGGCCATTAATGGTGGTTTAGAATCTTGATGACTCCCATTGACTAGGACAATTGGTTGTAAATGGTTTATTTACCTGCAAACCTTCCTGTGTACATGTGGGCCATCCCAGGAAGAATGGAGACTAGGGGTCTTACAGTGACATGTGACCATGTCACATGACACTGGAATCCATCTTAATCATTGTACTTTTCTATTGATGAGGCGGGGGTGGGGACAAGCACAGACAAAATATTCCTGCCTTGTGCCAAAGCTATGAAAGGGGATGGAGCAGCACAAAGGGGGCTGCCAGTCATGAGAAAACCCCTGCTTACTACCTGAGATGTCTGCCTGAACTAACAAGGACTGTACCGGGGAAAGGATTGGGCCCAGACTAGGAAGGACTCTAGTCTGAGAAAGAAGCTTATTGGGACATCTTTGAGGATGAGATATTACCTGTAATCAGTTTCCTAATGTATTAGGCTTAGACTGGCGTGTTTTGTTTTATTTTGCTTTGTGATTTACTTTGTTTTGTCTGTTATTACTTGCAACCACTTAAATCCCACTTTTTATATTTAATAAAATCACTTTTGTTTATCAATATACCCAGAGTAAGTGATTAATACCAGGGGGAGCAAACAGCTGTGCATATCTCTCTATCAGTGTTATAGAGGGGGGACAATTAACAAATTTACCCTCTATAAGCTTTATACAGAGTAAAACAAATTTATTTGGGGTTTGGATCCCATTGGGAACTGGGTGTCTGGGTGCTGGAGACAGGTAACCTCCTGAGCTGTTTTCAGTTAAGTCTGCAGCTTTGACGGTGTGGGCCAGACCCTGGATCTGTGTTGCAGCAGGCTAGCGTGTCTGGCTCAACAAGACAGGGTTCTGGAGTCCCAAGATGGTAGGGAAAATGGCTCACAGGTAATTTGAGCACATCAGGTGACAGTCCCAAGGGGATCTCTGTGACTGAACCTGTCACAGTGGGGTGACGGGGTGTTCCAAGTATTCATTTCATTCTCAGAGTCTCGTTCTGGTAAAGTACAAAATTCAGGAGAAAAAAAATAGAATGCATACCAATTTCTTTCTGGAGTTGCTCTGCAAGAAAAGAACAAAAAATTCAGTTACTAATTGTGCAAACATTGTGACAGATATGGCAATTTTCTCCCTTATACTTAGGAGATTTTAATGTATTAAATTTATGAATCCTGTTGGGCCAGGGGTTTTATGTAATTCCACAAGAAAGGGTAACCACAACCTGGCAGGAACTAAGGACAGTGTGTGTGTGTGTGTGTATGTGTGTGTGTGTGTGTGAGCCATTACCCAATCACTCAGGCTGTCGCAAAATCCCACCATTATTGAATAAGAAGGTTTGGGGCACAGGTGATTGTGCCCTCTCTCCACATTTTCTAACACCCACATTTAATGAGAATATATGCACAAATGTCTGAGACAGATGTACCCATATTTTAGGTTTAAAAGCTGTTATCTCATATAAGGTGGCTACAACTTGTTTTACCCTATGATCTCCATAATTAGAATGAAGTTAATGGCCAGAATTAGAGTCTCAGAAGCTAAAATCACTCAGGCAATTGATCTGACTGCATTGCTAAGACAAACTGAAATTGTCATCTGTTGGTGTACTTGGGGAATTAATTAAACGCAATCCTCATGGCCATTGGCGCAGTTAGGAAAGAGATGGAGGTGAGGAGAGGGAGTCATCCAGGCACTTATTCTGGTAAGGAACAACATTCACATGAAAAATAAAAAAAGGGAGAACATACCAATTGCTTTCTCCAGTTGCTCTGCAAGGGAAGAACAACATCTCAATTACTATGTTAACATTTATCACCTTGAAGTCAAGAAGCAGCTCCTTCGGGAGCCCAAACCAAGAATCTTTTGCCAGATCCTCACTATTGTATCATTGTTGACAGATTAATTTTCAGAACTTTCTCCTTTTCTATTGTGACAATTTAGGTATTAAAATTACTTTCTTTTCCCCTCCTCATCATTACCTGAACGAGAATAACAGCAGTCTAAGATTACGCACATTGGCTTCATATTTCAAAGACAGGGAATCATTATCGGTGGTATGATCAGGGTTTCTAAGCAGTTAACAAGATGTAAGTAGATCAGTGCCTAGAGAAATACAGCATGGGCTAACACCCTGTTATACTTTATAAAAACTAAAGGCACTCTGGAAAGTGTTTTTCAGGCATAGCACCAGTCAAGGTTCCTTGTGCTCTCAACAATTGTAGGATATGTCATATTTTCTACTGGCCAGAGTCTGTGGCCTCTGCCTAGCTCTGCTTATAACTGCCCCATCCCCACCTCCTGTCTAGTACCCTCTGATTCAATCCAGACACCCATCCTAGTTTCTGCTCCCTTCCCTCTCTGCTTGTGCACCACCACCTAGGTCTGCTGTTCCTCTATTGTCCAGCTCCTGCAACCCCTCTCCACACCACTTGTCCCACTATATGCATTTGAGTAATAAAAAAATAGGGTTATTATACCCAAACAAAACAAGCATCCAGTTGTGTTTCATGACTCTATGCAGTATGGACACTGAGTAATCCCTTTGTAAGAGGTTCCTTTTGGATGAGTCCAACCTTTGATTCCAGTCTGATTTGGTAGCTATGCACACACATTTTGCACTTATCTATAACACATCAGAAGGTATCAGGAAGGGGATAATCAGCTCCACAATGATAACATCCCTCAGTGACTCTCCCAGCCTTTCTGCCACACCCATCACTAGCAGCATGCCTGGCTGATATGTCCAACTGATATTACCTGCTCTCGCATACTGTGCCTGCCCACTCTCTCCACTGGTCTTTGGAAGTCTTGAAGGAAACATTAATGTAATACATGTCTGCACCAAATTACATAGGAAGCTACTTAATAAGTCACAGCCATTGTTCTTGTGAAGATTCCTATGGGGCTATGGGCCCCAGACTGCAGAGAGCTGAGAATTTGTTTTTTTCTGTAGTGGAGAGATGCTACAGTATACACTCCCATCCCAGATCTTGTTCATTATTGTCATTTTGGCCTATTTCTACGCCTTTGTTCCATTCTCACTTGCAGTGGGACAGAGCATAAGGCCACAGTTCATTATTTATTCAAATTTCACATTAAATTAGTGAATGGCTCACTAATGAAATATTGTTTCTGTCAGGGTTCCCTCCCCACTCTGAACTCTAGGGTACAGACATGGGGACCATCATGAAAGACCCCCTAATCTTATTTTCTACCATCTTAGGTTAAAAACTCCCCAAGGCACAAATTCTCCCTTGTACCTTGAATTAGGTAACGCTGCCACCACCAAGTGATTTAAACAAACATTTAGGGAGGTCCACTTGGAGCCCTTCCTTCCCCAAATATCCCCCCAAGCCCCTACACCCCTTTTCCTGGACAGGCTTGAGAATAATCCCCCTTTCCTGGTGAGGCTTGAGAATAATATCCTCACCAATTGGTACAGGTGAACACAGACCCAAACCCTTGGATTTTAAAACAATGAAAACATCAATCAGGTTCTTAAAAGAAGAATTTGAATTAAAGAAAAGGTAAAAGAATCACCTCTGTAAAATCGTGATGGTAAGTACTTTACAGAATAACAAAAGACTCAAGAACATAACCTTAAAGTTACAAAACCAGGGATAAACCTCCCTCTAGACAAGGAAATCACAAGTCAAAATAAAAGTAAGCTAATGCATTCTCTTATTAGTACAAAGCCTCCCCCCTCCCAGATTTGAAAGTATCTTGTCCCCTTATTGGTCCTTTTGGTCAGGTGTCAGCTAGGTTACCTGAGCTTCTTAACCCTTTACAGGTAAAAGAGGAATTAACCCTTTACAGGATAAAGAGGGATTTTATGCTGTATGTTTATGACAGTTTCACTTTGAAATTCTTGCCTTTTGCATTCCAAACAATGAAGAGAGTAGTGCCAGTGTTGTTGATGATGATGATATCCATCCAGTGATGGAACATTGTCGAGCTAGAGATACTACCACCTGTAAATGTTTGAAATTTTAAGTTACTTTTACACTTCCTTAAGAAAATTATTTCCATTTCAAAAAAAGAAAAGAAAAGAAGCCTGCTTCTACTTAAAATACAATTATTTATGCTTTCTAGATATTGAGGAACAAAAACATGGATAGAACATTGCAATAGGTGGAGATACAGAACTCTATTTTAGGTTCATGTAGGGAGCTGGCCAGAATGTAGAAAATATTGAGTACCCAATGACTACTCTTGTTCTCAAATGGCAAGGGAAGTTACTTCTCTGTTCAGTAACTGGAGTTCTTTGAGATGAGGGGTCTCAATATGTTTCACATCTGGTGTGCATGCACTTCATGCTCAGGAGACAGGATCACTTAACTTAGCAGTGTTTCTTGGTCACACTTGCTCCTAACATAGCATCAGACCCTTCTCCTCTCACCAGTATAAAAGCAGGGAGAGTGACCAATTCACCAACACCCCGTTCAAAGTAGTGGACTCAACTGTAACAGAGAAAGGACACTGTGTCATGAAAGACATAAGGATAACACATCTCAAAAATCTCCAGTTATTGAACAGGTAAGTATCTTGCCTTCCTTCTTTGAGTACTTGTCTGTATGCGTTCAATGTCTGGTGACTCCCAAGCAGTGTACCATAACGGCAGAGGGTACTTCAAGTCTAATTAAATATTAATTAATTAATTCAGCCCTGACAAACTGAGCATCTGCACGTCATGTTGCCACAATATTGTCATGTATGATGATGCCACTGCATCACTCTAGTTAGCAGCCCAACAAATATTAACTATAGGAACACCACTAAATGAGGCTGCAGAGGCTTCCTGCACCCTGGTTGAATATGCCCTAATGTTCCCAGGGAGCTGTAAATTGGTCATTTCATAAATTAGCTTTATACACCTCACACTTTCTCCATCTTCTCCATGGCAGCCTTTCAAGTATTTGAAAACCACCCTCATGTCCCCCCTTAATCTCCTCTTTTCCAAACTAAACATGTCCAGATCATTCAGCCTTTGCTGATATGGCTTGCATCTATCCTTTTGTTCATCTTTGTCGCTCACCTCCAGATCCTTTCTATACATTGGTGACCAAAATTGGATACAGTACTCCAGATGTATTAATGATCTAGATGATGGGATGGATGGCACCCTCAGCAAGTTTGCGGATGACACTAAGCTGGGGGGAGAGGTAGATACCCTGAAGGGTAGGGATAGGATACAGAGGGACCTAGACAAATGAGAGGATTGGGCCAAAAGAAATCTGATGAGGTTCAACAAGGACAAGTGCAGAGTCCTGCACTTAGGATGGAAGAATCTCATCCACTGTTACAGCCAAGGGACCGAATGGCTAGGCAGCACTTCTGCAGAAAAGGACCTTTAACACCCTCGCATGCAGTGCATCTGGCCCCATGGACTTGTGCTCATCCAGCTTTTCTGAATAGTCCTGAACCACTTCTTTCTCCACAGAGTGCTGGTCACTTCCTCCCCATACTGTGCTGCCCAGTGCAGTAGTCTGGGAGCTGATCTTTTTTGTGAAGACTGAGGCAAAAAAAGCATTGAGTATATTAGCTTTTTCCACATCCTCTGTCACTAGGTTGCCTCCCCCATTCAGTAAGGGGCCCACACTTTCCTTGATTTTCTTCTCATTGCTAACAAACCTGTAGAAACCCTTCTTGTTTCTCTTAATATCTCTTGCTAGCTGCAACTCCAAGTGTTATTTGGGGGGAGGGATAGTTCAATGGTTTGAGCATTGGCCTGCTTAAACCCACGGTTGTGAGTTCAATCCTTGAGGGGGCCACTTAGGGATCTGGGGCAAAATCAAAATTGGTCCTGCTAGTGAAGGCAGGGGGCTGGACTCAATGACCTTTCAAGGTCCTTCCAGTTCTAGGAGATGGGACATCTCCATTAAAGTTTTTTTTTTTGGCCTTCCTGATTTCACTCCTGCATGCCTGAGTAATAGTTTAATACTCCTCCTTGGTCATTTGTCCAATCTTCCATTTCTTGTAAGCTTCTTTTTTGTGTGTTTAAGATCAGCAAGGATTTCACTGTTAAACCAAGCTGGTCGCCTGCCATATTTACTATTCTTTCTACACATCAGGATGGTTTATTCCTGCAACCTCAATAAGGATTCTTTAAAATACAACCAGCTCTCCTGGACTCCTTTGCCCCTCAAGTTATTCTCCCAGGGGATCCTGCCCATCCATTCCCTGAGGGAGTCAAAGTCTGCTTTTCTGAAGTCCAGGGTCCGTATTCTGCTGCTTTCCTTTCTTCCTTGTGTGAGGATCCTGAACTCGACCTTGAACTTGCATTTTGCAAGACTGGGCCACTTAAGTTTGGTCATGGTTAGGGATGGCTGGGCCACACTTAAGTGAGACTGTGTCACCATGTACCAGGTCACAATGCCACTCATTCAGATTTAGCTTGGCTGATGGAGAGCCAGCAGGGCCAAACCCGAGTGGCTCTGTGATGCTACGTGCCACATTGCAATGCCACTCAGTTTTGGAGAGGGGGACTCTCAAATGGGGAGCCGAGGCAAATGCCCCATTGTCCCCTTCTCTCAGATGGTCCTTCTTGCTGGCCTCCTGTATGGAACCATAGCTGGGAAAGCATTATACTATTTCTGTGAGGAAGAGATTCAATGCAGTGACACTTACAATTCAGTTGTGTTTCACGCCTGCATGTGATTTGGACACTGTGCAAACTGTGTCTCAACATTTCCTTTTAGATCAATCAAATCTCTGATTCCGCTCTGATTTGGTAGCTATGTACACACACTTTGCACAAGTGTATATGACAACATAAGGTGCCAGGCAGTGGAGAATCAGCTCCACAATGATGACATCCCACAGTGACCCTCACAGACTCTCTGCCACACCCATCACTAGGAGCATGGCTGGCTGGTATGTCCAACTGATATTACCTGCTCTCACCTACTGTGCCTACCCACCCACTTATAGTCTTTGAAAGTCTTGAGGGAACATAAATGTAATAAATGTCCACACTGAATTACACAGCAAGCTACTTAATGAGTCTCGGCCATTTTTCTTCTGAAGTTGCCTGACTCTGTCCCCTGTACTAGATGGCCATGGGCCCCAGATTACAGAGTGGTGGTATATTTTTTTAAGTAGTGGGTAGATGCTACAATATACACTCCTATCCCTGCTTTTGTTCCCTATTGGATTTTGTCTTATGTCTTATGCCTTTGCTCCATTCTCTGTCATGTAGTGAGACAGAGCACAAGGACCCAGTTCTTTACTTATTTGAATTTCACATTAAATCAGTGAAAGGATCACTAATAAAATACAGTTGAATTTTAAATTCTTACCTTTTGCATTCCAAAGAATGAAGAGAATGGTGCCACTGTTGATTATCATAATTTTATCCATCCAGTGATGCAATATTATCGAGCTAGAGATACTAGCACCTATAAATGTTTGAAATTTTAAGTTATTTTCACACTTCGTTTAGAAAATTATTTCCATTTTAAACAAAGAAATAAATCTAGCTGCTTCTGCTTAAAAAATGCAATTGTTTATTCTTTCTAGATTTTGAGGGACAAAAATGGGGAGAGAAAATTACAATAGGTGGAGATACCCTATTTTAGGTTCATCTAGGGAGCTGTCCAGAATGTAAAAAATATTGAGTACCCAAAGACTACTCTTGTTCTCAAAGGGCAAGGGAAGTTACCTCCCTGTTCAGGAACTGGAGTTCTTTGAGATGTGGGGTCTCAATGAGTTTCACATCTGGTGTGTATGCACTTCATGCTCAGGAGACAGCATCACTTAGCTTAGCAGTGTTTCTTGGTCACACTTGCTCCTAGCACAGTCTCAAACCCTTCTCCTCTCACCAGTATAAAATCAGGGAGAGTGACTAATTGACCCTCAGTTTCTTCACCAACACCCAGTTCCAAGTATTAGACACAGCACTGGCAGAGAAAGAACAGAAGGTCATGGAACCCATATAGATAACATATCTTAAAGATCTCCGGTTATTGAACAGGTAAGTACCTTCCCTTCCTTCTTTGAGTGATTGTGTGCATTCAATGTCTGGTGACACCCCAGCAGTATTCCATAAAAGAAGGTGGTATTGGAAATCTAATTACATAGAGATTTTAATATAGCCCTTCCAAACTGAGCATTTGTACGTGATGCCTCCACAATAGCGTCATGTTCCATGAACGCATGTGCATCATGCCAGTTAGCAGCCCTACAAAATGAATCATAGGAACATCACTAAATGAGGCTGTAGAGGCTCCCATTAACCAGTTGAATGTGCCCTAATGGTCCTGGGGATCTATAAATTGGCCATTTCATAACATAACTTTATACAGCTTGACTCCCATCTAGAAGTTCATTGCCTAGAAATTGCCTGATCCATAAGGTATGTCACATTGCAGCTGGGAATATGCTTCCCAGCATGGATAAAGAGATATGCTTTAGTTTTGCTTAAACTAGCATGCTAAAAATAGCAGCACAATTGCATAGCTCAGTCTACCTGCCAAAGTACAAAGCCACCTGACCCACTGGGTACATACTTAAGTGGCTTGTCTGAGCTGCCGCCCATGTTGCCATGGCCACACTGTTATTTCTAGCACACTAGCTCAAGCAGATAAATCATGTGTCTATATGTTCTGGGAAGGATGCTCCAAGCTGCAATGCAGATGTACCCTTAGGTCGGTCAGCAATAGAAACAAACAACCTACCCCTAGGTAATGTCCTAAATATATTTGTCATATTTAAATCAAAGGACGAGGACTGTAGGATCTAATGTGTGCAGTGCTGCTTCATGCTTCATTGAGTGTAGTTTCAGGAAGAACAGCAGTAAATTAATAGACTGAATCTAATGAAAATCAGACAGCACATTAAGAAGAATGTATGGTGTGGTCTCAGAGTAACCTTGTCTGTGGAAAATCATATACAGGAACTCTGCGATAAGTGCTTGTAATTCATTCACCCTACACACCAATGTAATGATCATGAGGAATGCTGCTTAAGGAAAACATGGAACAAGTAACAGGAACCCAATTGTTTAAAGGAAAGACCCATAATTCTTTAAGTACAACACTGAGATCCCACAAAGGGGTAGGTTGCCGCACATAGGAAAAATTCTAGCAAGTCCTTTAAAAAAAGAATGAGATGGATGAGAACAAAAATGTATAGACATGAACTGCTATCTGAAATAGCAACCAAATGTACACAAAGAGAACTAACCTAAAGACTGGTGACAAAGATAAAAGGTAATCAAGAATATCAGGAATCATTTCTATTGGAGAAATTTTGCTTCATGTTGTCCAAATAGAAAAGCTTTTCTATGTTCTTTGTAAGTACTCCTGGCAGGAAGCCTCCTTCTTTCAATCAATATCTACTGAACATGAACAGAACAACATTTTTTCTCCAGATCTGTCAGTCATATAATTTTCACGCTATGAGATGATATAGAGATGGCTCCATTGTTCTAGCTGAAGAATTCTGCAAACAGTGGAAGAGGTACTGGAGTAAGCACCAACACTGTACTGAGCTCCTGGAGCCTGTACTGTCTGGACCAAATTGTACATAGCAGAAAAAACAAGGCTCTGTCTTCTTTGATTTTCCTCAACACTAACAGAATTAAGGGAATCAGAGGGTAAGCATAAAACAGACCTTGAATCCATGAAATTAAATGTATCTCCTTGACAATCTGGACTCTATCCCCCTTTTGAGCAGAAAGTAATGTAGTTCTTGTTGTGCTTAGCAGGGCCGGCTTGAACTTTTTTGCCGCCCCAACCAAAAAAAACCAACCAAACAAAAAAAAACAGTGCTGCTCCGCCCTGCCGAAACAACCCCTCCGAGCACCTCCCTGCCCTGCCAAAACACCCCCCCGAGTGCTGCCCTGCGCCACCGAAACAACCCCCCCCGAGCGCCCAGCCAAAACAAACAAACAAAAAACCTCGAGCGCCACCCTGCCAAACCAAAAACAAAACAAAACCCTGAGCGGCACCCTGCCACCCGAAGATTGGCCGCCCCTTACAAGGTGCCACCCCAAGCATGTGCTTGGTCGGCTTGTGCCTGGAGCTGGCCCTGGTGCTTAGTGACATACCATGTGGGTACATCCCATTGAACAAATACAGATTTGATTACTGAGTCCTTCATAGTCAATTTGTGGTTCATCTTGAGAAATGCCTGCTTTGGTAATCTGCCAGCAAATTGTGAAGGTCTAGCAGATGAAATGCAGATATTGTTTTGCTGTGCCAAATACACCAGGTCCATTGAAATAGTGTTTCCCTATATAAGAGAGTGGATCTGCTTGTTCACATAAAAGATTGCAACAGTATTTTTGGTCATAATTTAAATATATTGTCCAGCAAAGTGAGAGAGGAAAGATCTCAGAGCATTTGAATGGGGATTTCTGAATCTCTTCCAGTCACCAAAGCAACTTCTGGTACAATTAAACACCATCAGAAGACTAAGTCTGAGGAGATACAGGAGCCTATCATCAGATGATGAAGGGGATGTCTGTGTCAGGATAATATAAGCACCCTGATGCTTCGTAACATCCTTGTCAGTTGTGTGGGTTGGGGGAGGAAGCAGTGCCCTGATCTGCTGATGTAATTGCTGATGCGGAAGCACAGATGGATACAGAGGTGAAGGTGACCTGTCTCTGACAGCAAATGCTGAAGTGTGTCTGGTGGTGAGTTGATAGGGCCACGTGGACCAATAAAACCAAGAGCTCTTATCATACAAGGCATAAATGAGACTTCATCTGGAATACTGTGTGCATTTCTGGCCTCACATGTTTAAGAAAGTAGAATTCAAACTGTAACAGGTTCAGTGAAAGGCTATTGGGATGATCACAGGAATGGAAAATATACCTTACAAGTGGAGACTCATTGGCTTATTTAGCCTAACCAAATGAAAGCCGAGGGGAGATATGATTGCTCTCTATAAATATATCAGAGGGATAAATACCAGGGAGGGAGAGGAGTTATTTAAGTTAAGCACCAATGCTGATATAAGAATAAATGGATATAAACTGCACATTAACATGTTTAGGCATGAAATTAGAAAAAAAGTTTCTAACCTTCAGAGGAGTGAAGTTATGGAACAGCCTTCCAAGGGAAGTGGGAGTGGGGGACAAAAAACCTAACTGGCTTCAAGACTGAGTTTGATAAGTTTATGGAGTGTATGGCATGATGTGATTGTCTACAATGGCATGTGGCCCATCTGCAATAGCTAGTAGCAAATATCCCCATTGGCCAGAGATAGGACACTAGATGAGGAGGACTGAGTTATTTCAGAGAATTCTTTCCCAGATGTCTGGCTGTCTTGCCAACATGCTCAGGGTCCAACTGATTACCATATTTGGGGGCAGGAAGAAATTTTCATCCTGTCACCCCACAGAGGAAAGCACCTCAAGCTCGCTCCTTTGCATCCTCCAGGTGCATCCATGCTAGTTCCGTTGAGTAATGATGAGATTCATGGGACCTGGGGAAGATTTTGTGGAGTATGGCTGGGGTTGCATGGGACCAAAGACTGGTGAACCAGCCAGTTGTTGCAGCAATTAGAATAGGTGTGTCAGGGGGTCTTGGGGCATCCCCAGAACCTCTGGGTGCTGTCTCCTCAGGTGGGACCAGAGAGCACTGTTCCCAGACTCCCTTTCCCCATGAGCATGTAGGGAACCCCCTTCACAGTGAACTCAGGCAGCCACATTTGGGTGCTCAGCCACCATTAAATAGTGCTCCCAAATGCTGAAGCAGCAACATCACCTGGAGTGGTAAGGAGCTTCTTTCCCCAGCTTTTCCTTACTAACTCCTACATGACTCTTCTCCATCTGGTCACTCATCCTAGGCAGGTTTTTGGCTTTTTTTTCTGGAAAGTCTGTCAGTGTTCTACACCCACCAACTTTCCAACTCTCCTTTCTCTTTTCCCAGTGCTGACTAAAGGATGCACTGAAAATTGCAAAGCAATTTATAAAATTAACAAGATCCTTGAGTAAGTGAAATTGGCATGAGTCTTCCAGGTGCTGGCTACCTAAACTGAAAAACTGGTTATTCTGAACACAGATTTTTTTTGGAATTTCTGTTCCTCAAAACTTCATTAGGTTTTCAATTTTTTCCCCCTGAAATCAGGACATTTTTTTCTGAAACCTCAAAAGTTTCCTCAGGGTGGAAATTGCATTTTCCAGCCAGCTGTAATGATAATCTCATCTGACCTCCTGCAAAAAAACAAAACAAACAAACAAAAAAAACCAACCTCACCCAGTATGTGACATCACTGTGACCCTATACCTCATATGCTTCACAGAGATATTGTTATGATATGAATAGGGCATAACTAAGATGTGTTCTATGCAAGATGGACCATATGAGGTATCATTGGAAAGGTTATGATTTACTGAATATGATTATCCTATTTGTATGCATGTATCATTTCTGTATCTGCAGTTAGAAATATGGACACTGTAACAATTACAAAAGGGTTTGCACCTGGGGAAGGTCCACCAGACAAAATGCAATCAGTCTGGCTGGTTAGTCAGTGGGCCACTAGGGAGGACAATAGGACTTTGAAGATGCTAATCTCCCATCTTCATGAGAAGCTTCCTGGGATACTGCTTTGACACTGAAAGGTAATCTGATCACCTGGTATTGGACTCCATCTTGGCTTGCTGGTGTTTTTCCACCAAAGGGGTGGAGACCAAAATAGGAAAGAAAGGATTCCCACCATATGTAAATCCTATTTAAGGCAGAGAAGTGAGTTAATCAAGCCTCCTTCTTCACTGAATCCCTGTCCAGGATGTCTGCTGAGAAGATCTTAAGGCATGGCTACACTTGCAGAGGTAGAGCACTGTGAGTTAAACCCGCCTTCGTACAGAACAGTAGGGAAAGCACTGCAGTCTGTCCACACTGACAGCTGACAGTGCACTGGCATGGCCAAATTTGTGGCACTTGCAGCAGGATTGGGAGCGGTGCATTATGGGCTATCCCAGCATGCAAGTGACTGCAACATGCTTTTCAAATGGGGGGGGTAGGGTGGAGTGTGACAGGGAGTGTGTTGTGTGTATGGGGGGCGAGAGAGTGGGTTTTTGGGGTGCTGAGAGTTTGTCAGCATCTGTCTTGTAAGTTCAGATCCTCCTCCCCCCCACACCTCTCTCTCACTCACTCAAAGCAAACAATAAAGAGTTTGCTTTTTCTTCTCTGGAACGGAGCTTTGAAAGGGCATTTCTGCATTCCTGCAGCCAATTTCACAACAATGACAAGAGTGGCCACTTGACTTAAGGGGATTATGGGATGTTTCCAGAGGCCGATCACAGTGCAGTAATGCAACACCTAGTCCACAGTGGTGCCACGGAGCTCCAGCGGGGGCACAGCAAACGTTATTCCACTTGCCGAGGTGGAGTACCAGCAGCGCTGTAGCTGGAGAGGCACAGTGCTCTATGTGCCTTGCCAGTGTGGATGGGGAGTGAGCTAGGGTGCCCGGGGCTGCTTTATTGTGCTGTAACTGGCAAGTGTAACCAAGCCCTAGGAAACAAGGACTGAGGCGGGGAGAAGACCTGAGCCCGGGCTGGAAAAGCGTCTGGCCTGTGAAAGTATCAGATGGGTAGCTGTGTTAGTCTGCATCCACAAAAACAACGAGGAGTCTGGTGGCACCTTAAAGATTAACAGATTTATTTGGGTATAAGCTTTAGTGGGTAAAAAACCCACTTATTCAGATGCATGGAGTGAAAATTTCAGATACAGGCATAAATATATATATTGGCACATGAAGAGAAGGGAGTTACCTTACAAGTGGAGAATCAATATTGAAGGCCAATTTAGTCAGGGTGTATGTGGTCCACTCCCAATAACTGATGAGGAGGTGTCAATACCAAGAGAGGGAAAATTGCTTTTATCAATCATTCTTAAAACTACAATACCCACCTGGGGAAATGAGGAAACAGATTGACAGAGCGAGACCGGTACCCAGAAGTCACCTACTACAGGACAGGCCCAACAAGGAAAATAACAGAACACCACTGGCCATCACGTACAGCCCCAAGCTAAAACCTCTCCAGCGCATTATCCACGATCTACAATCTGCAGGATCTACAATCTACAATCTCCCACTCTGGAGACTCCAAACACATACTGGAATTTCCCCAGCTTATTTAATATTATTGAAATGTGGATGTTGTTCTGTAGTAGACCACTTTAATACCATGTTTTAGCAATATTGACAAATCTGTTTTGTGTGTTGGAGTGTTTGTGTATGTGTGTGCATACCAAGCCCTTTTCTACAACTACCAATAAAATAGCGTAAGATGGCTTGAAAACTAACAGCCCAGAAACATTTCAAATTCCACTGGGATTGACATTGTTATAAAAACAACACATTTTTTAAAAAAAATCTTCCTCAATGACAGCTTTCTGCAATTGGGGCCTGAAATAACCAAGTACTCTTTCATCTCTTTTCTGTCAATATGGCTGAGTGAGAGTGAACCAGAGTGTTTGAGAAGGTATACAGGAAATCTTACCTGCTTCCAAAGCTTTTGCTTCTTCTAAATAAGAAAAGTAAAGAGATAACATTTCTCAATTATTAACTGTATGTTTATTCTTTTGTCAGTGCTACAAAATGGCATGCACACATACATACACACACACACACAGCCAAGTCATGTTCCCACTGATGTGTATGTCAAGTTCTTCTTAGCTTCAGTGGAAGCAGGGTTAGGTCCATACTCTACTGACTAAAAGAATCCCCACAAATCTTGTTCTTCAGCTCAAAATATAAACCTGTTCCTTTGAATTAGCCTTCCTGCTTTAACAGAACAGTGAAACCAAATCAAACACTAATAGCATGAAAGTTCCAACTTTGGGATTGGGGTAAGAGGGAGAAAAAGAGATTTTATTATGGTGACTTTTGGAAATTGTAAAGTACCCAGAAACCCTAATGGTGATCACAGACTACATGGAGAGAGAGAGAGAGAGAGAGACACACACACACACAAACAAACAAAAATTAGCATCTTATTAGTAGTACAAGTACCCAATTATAAAATCCTACTTGATTTATGAGGTATGACTGTGTGATCCTTGAACATTCGAAAATTACAAGAACTTTACTGGGGTGTACTGAATGATTCCAGATTCTGACACATAAACTACTCAGTAACATCCTGCTTAGTTGAGGAAATAGGTGAGGTGAAGTCTTGGTTCCACTGAAATCAATGAACTCACAACGAAACCAGAATTTCATATATAGTGTACTAAAATATATTAATTAAAATGGGTTAGCTAACATTTTTTTAAAACACCACTGTGTATCTAGCATAGACAAAATTTATCACCTTTACAAATACATCAGCATTGACCACGACCAGCTACTAAATTTTATCACTCAATCAAACATGAACATTTGAAATGTGATTCATGAGAGAAGGAGGAAAGGAATGTTGGTACATAAGACAGTATCAACCTTAATGTTACAATTAGTACCTCATAGCCAAAAAGTAGGATTTTCTAAAACAATCATTGAAAAGCACAGACTTTCAAGAGGACTTGTGCTGCTAAATCACACAGACTGTGTCAAAATCCCACCATCACTGAATAAGAAGGTTGGGGGCAAAGTGACTTGTTCTCTCTCCTCATTATCACGACCATAAATTTAAAACATGAGTTTTAAAACACAACTGTGTATCTAACATAGACAAGGTCCTGAGGCCCATTTTGTTCAACATCTTTATTAATTATCTGGATGATGGGATGGATTGCACCCTCAGCAAGTTCGCAGATGACACTAAACTGGGGGGAGTGAGGGGGGATTTGATAGCAGCCTTCAACTACCTGAAGGGGGGTTCCAAAGAGGATGGAGCTCGGCTGTTCTCAGTGGTGGCAGATGACAGAACAAGGAGCAATGGTCTCAAGTTGCAGTGGGGGAGGTCTATGTTGGATATTAGGAAACACTATTTCACTAGGAGGGTGATGAAGCACTGGAATGGGTTACCTAGTGAGGTGGTGGAATCTCCATCCTTATTGGTTTTTAAGGACCATCTTGACAAAGCCCTGGCTGGGATGATTTAGCTGGTGTTGGTCCTGCTTGGAGCAGGTGGTTGGACTAGATGACCTCCTGAGGTCCCTTCCAACCCTAATCTTCTATGATTCTATAAAGATTTAACACCTTTAAAAATGCATTAGGTTTGACTGTGACTAGCACATACATTTTATCACCCACTCTATTTTCTGAGTCTAGACATGAATTTTAGAAATGTGATTTCTGAGAGATGAAAGAAAGAAAAGTAAATATATAGAGGACAGTATCCACCTTAATGTTACACTGTCCATTGGCTTGAGAGACACCCCTGGTTCTATTTGTATTCCCTCTTTGATATAAAGGGGATTTCAAAACAATGGGATCTTTTAAAAGCAAAGAACCAATGTTAGTGTGACTGCTTTAGCTATTTGCCTGGAGAATGAGTCAGGACATTAGTGTTCCCACTTCTGCCAAAAAATCCCATATCTCCTTGGGACAGCAACCAGAGCTCCCTGTAACTCACTTTCCCCATCAGTAGAATGGAAACAATAATATGGCTTCACACGGTGGTAGGAGGTTCCTTCCATTAATGTTCCAAGAGTGCTTTCAGTTTTTTCTGATGGTGGCTGATTGTGACGGGATGAAATCCCTCCCTGCCCAGAGAAACTGCTGGAGCTTAGAGGGAGTGATGCCCTGATAGGCCTTCTTATTTAGGAAGTAAAAGCAGATTTTTGAAGGCATTTATCACCTCAAAATGCAGATAGGCATCTAGCTGGATATTTTAAAGTGCCTAGGTGCCTAACTCCCTCTGCAATCCAAAAGACACGATCAACCTCACTTCTTTTTTCTTGGCCCCAGACTTGCACTAATGTATGAACAGGTCTGGCCCATAGTACTGCTGAAGGCCTGGGCTGTTAGTAGTCCATAGTTGAGGAGTAGGATTTTAAAAAACACCCAAGTGAGTGAGAAGCAGAAACTTTCAAGGGGCTTGTGCTCCTAAATCACTCAGGCTGTCTCAAAATCCCACCATTACTGAATAAGCAGGTTGGGTGGCAAAATGTCTTGTGCTATCTCTCCTCATGATCACCCACATGAATTTAATGACAATTTATGCACAAATGTCTGAGACAGATGTACCCAAATATTATGTTTCAGAGATATTTTCTCATATAAGGCAGCTACAACTTTTTTTATCTCATGATTGTTTTCACAATTGGAATGAAGATAATGGCCAGAATCAGTGTCTCCAAGTTTTCTGGCATGCAGCATTACAGCTTAAATCAATCAGGCCATTGATCTTATTGCATCACTGAGATTAATTGAACTTGTCATCACTTGTTCTAGTTGGGTCATTAATGAAACACAATCTTTGTGGTCATTGTTGCAGTTAGGGAAGAGATGGAGGTGAGGAGACGGGGAGAGCCAGGAACTTATTAAGAGTATTTTATTCTGGTAAAGAACAACATTCAGGTTTAAAAAAAAAAGGAGCACATACCAATTTCTTTTTGAAGTTGATCTGCAAGAGAAGAACAAAATTTAAGTTACTGTGTTAACATTATCACCATGAAGTGAAGAAGCAGTTCTTTCTGGAGCCCTAACCCAGAATTTTTTGCCAGTCCCTCCCTATTGTATCATTACTAGCATATTCAGCTTCAGAACTTTCTCCTTCTGCATAGTTATTTTTGTTTTTAAAATGACGCATGTTTCATCTTCTGAATCATAGAATCATAGAATATCAGGGTTGGAAGGGACCTCAGGAGGTCATCTAGTCCAACCCCCTGCTCAAAGCAGGACCAATTCCCAACTAAATCATCCCAGCCAGGGCTTTGTCAAGCCTGACCTTAAAAACCTCTAAGGAAGGAGATTCTACCACCTCCCTAGGTAACCCATTCCAGTGCTTCACCATCCTCCTAGTGAAAAAGTGTTTCCTAATATCCAACCTAAACCTCCCCAACTGCAACTTGAGACCATTACTCCTTGTTCTATCATCTGGTACCACTGAGAACAGTCTAGATCCATCCTCTTTGGAACCCCCTTTCAGGTAGTTGAAAGCAGCTATCAAATCCCCCCTCATTCTTCTCTTCTGCAGACTAAACAATCCCAGTTCCCTCAGCCTCTCCTCATAACTCATGTGCTCCAGCCCCCTAATCATTTTTGTTGCTGAACATTACCTGCAAGAGAATAACAGCAGTCTCATATGTTAATGAATATTTGTTTCATATTTCAAAAATAGGGAATCATTATCTGTGTGGTTTGAGTAGGGTTCCTGAGCAGTTAACAAGATGTGGTAGATTAGTGTCTAGAGAAATACAGTATGGGGTAACATCCTGCTAAACATTATGAAAACTGAAGGCACTCTGCTCATATCTGCCACACCCCACCTCCTGCCTAGTCCCCCTCTGCTTCAATCCAGACCCCAAAACCTAGTTTTTACTCCCTTCCCTCTCTGCTTGCTCACCACCACCTAGATCGTTCCTTGTATCCCTCTACTATCCCTCCATTGTCCAACTTCTGCAACCCCTCTTCATACCCCTCATCACCTCCCCCACTGCAACTTGAGACCATTGTACTTTGTTCTGTCATCTACCACCACTGAGAATAGCTGAACTCAATCCTCTTTGGAACACCCCCCCCCCTTTCAGGTAGTTGAAAGCAGCTATCAAATCCCCACTCACTCTTCTCTTCTGCAGACTAAACAATCCCAGTTCCTTCAGCCTCTCCTCATAAGTCATGTGCCCCAACCCCCTAATCATTTTTGTTGCCCTCCGCTGGACACTCTCCAATTTGTGCACTTCCTTTCTTTAGTGGGGGGGGGGGGGGGGGAAACTGGACACAATACTCCAGATGTGGCCTCACCAGTGCCAAATAGAGGGGAATAATCATTTTCCTCGATCTGCTGGCAATGTTCCTACTAAAGCAGCCCAATACGCCATTCGCCTTCTTGGCAACAAGAGTACACTGCTGACTCATATCCAGCTTCTCATCCTCTGTAATGCCCAGGTCCTTTTCTGCACGACTGCTGCTTAGCCAGTCGGTCCCCAGCCTGTAGTGGTGCATGGGATTCTTCCGTCCTAAGTGCAGGACTCTGCACTTGTCCTTGTTGAACCTCATCAGAGTTCTTTTAGCCGAATCCTCCAATTTGTATAGGTCACTCTGGACTCTGTCCCTACCCTCCAGTGTATCTGCCTCTCCCCCCAGCTTTGTGTCATCTGTGAACTTGCTGAGGGTGCAATCCATCCCATCATCCAGATCATTAATGAAGATGTTGAACTGACCCCAGGACCAACCCCTGGGGCACTCCACTTGATACCAGCTGCCAACTAGACATCGAGCCGCTGATCACACTACCCACTGAGCCCGAAGATCTAGCCAGCTTTCTATCCACCTTATAGTCCATTCATCCAGCGCATACTTCTTTAACTTGCTGGCAAGAATATGGTGGGTTGCTAGGTCCAATTCATATCGCTTGCTCTAACCTATTGTGCCTGTCCTCAACCTCCGCTGGTCCTTGGAATTTTTGTAAAGTACAATAATGTAATAAATGTCTGCACATAATTACATAGCAAGCTACTTAATAAGTAACAGCTTATGTTTTTGTGAAGATGCCTGATTCTGTCCCTGGTTTTGGAGAGTTGAGGGTTGATTTTTTCTGTAGTGGGGAGATATTAAAATATACATTCTCACCACCACTTTTGTTCACTAATGTCTTTTTCTACTATTTCTATACCTTTGCATCATCCTCTGACATGCAGTGGGACAGAGCATAAGGCAGCAGTTCTTTATTTATCCAAATTTCTCATTAAATTAGTGACTGGATCACTAATGAAATATTGTTTAACTTTGAAATTTTTACCTTTTGCATTCCAAAGAATGAAGAGAATAGTGCCAGTGTTGTTGATGATGATGATGTCCATCCAGTCAGGGAACATTGTTGAGCTAGAGATATTAGCACCTGTAAATGTTTGAAATTTTAAGTTTTTTTACACTTCCTTTAGAAAGTTATTTCCATTTTAAACAAAGAAAATAAGTCTAGCTGCTTTTGCTTAAAATACAATTTTTTATGCTTTCTAGATATTGGGGGACAAAAATGCAGAAAGAATATTTGAATAGGTGGAGATAGAGAACTCTATTTTAGGTTCATCTAGGTTTTTGGCCAGAATGTAAAAAAAATATTGATTACCCAATAATTGATTACTCTTGTTCTCAGAGGAAAGGAAAGGAAAGGAAAGGAAAGGGGAAGTTAAATACCTCTTCAGTGGAGTTCTTCAAGATCTGGTGTATGAATGAGTTGTGCACCTAGTGTGCATCTGCTCCCTCCTCCGGAGACTAGAGCACTTCACTTATCAGTGTCCATTGGTAACACCTGTAACTAACATAGCCACATACCCTTCACCCCTCCTCAATATAAAAGTGGTGGCAGAGTGACCAATTGAACTTCAGTTCCTTTGCCAACATCCTGTTCAAAGTATTAGACTCAGCAGTAGCAGGGAAAGGAGGGTGGGTCGTGGAACACATATAGATCACACTTTTCAAAGAATGCTAGTCACTGAACAGGTAAGTAGCTTGCCTTCCTTCTTTGAGTGTTTGTCTGTATGTGTTCAATGTCTAGTGATTCTCAAGTAGTACACCTTAAAGGAAGAAGGTACTGCAAGTCCAGTTAAATAGAGATTTTAAAACAGACCTTACAAATTGAGCGTCTGCACATGATGCCCTCACAACAGAGATATGTTTCATGAAGGTATGTACATTAACGCAGTTAGCAAACTGACAAATATTAACTATAGGAACACTGAGAAACAAGGCTGTAGAGGCTGCCTGCACCCAGGTGGAATGTAGCCTAATGTTGTCAGGGAGCTATAAATTGGCCATGTCATAACATAACTTTATACAACCTGGCACCACCTAGAATTTCACTGGTTTGAAATTGCCTGATCCATAAGGTATGTCTACACTGTAGCTGGGGGCATGATCCCCAGAACAGATAGAGAGGCATGCATTAGTTCTATGCAACCTGGCATGATAAAAATAGCTGTGTGGCTGCTGCGGCACAGGCTAGCTGCTTGAAAGTAAACCTCCTGATCCCCTAGCTACATACTGATGTGGCTAGCCTGAGCTGCTGTGCATGCTGCCATGGCCACACTGCTATTTTTATTATGCTAGCTGAAGCAGAGTGATCACATGTCTTTCTCTATGTGCTCGGAAGGATGCTTCCAGCTGCAGTGTAGACATACCATGAGGTCTTTCAGCAATAGAAACAAACAGCCTAGGGGATGACCTAAATGGATTTGTCCTATATAAATAAAAGGACAAGGTCTGTAGGACATCTAATGTGTGCTGTGCTGCTTCACCCTGATTGAACATGGTTTCATGAAGAACAGCAGTAAAGGTATAGATTTAATTACGTGAAAATCAGACCGCACATTAGGAATATGTTTAGGATGTGATCCAAGAGTAACCTTGTCTGTGATAATAATACATACTACTACTAATAATATATGGAGATATACCTATCTCATAGAACTGGAAGGGACCCCGAAACGTCATCGAGTGCAGCCTTCACTAGCAGGACCAACCAAATACAGGAAATCCGCCATAAGTGCTTGCAATTCATTCACCCTACACATCAATGTAAAGGCCATGAGGAATACTGCCTTATGGACAAATGCAACAAGGAAGAGGATCCCAGTAGTTCAAAGGAAGGACTCATTAGTCTGTAAGTACAACACTGAGATCCCACAAAGGGGCAAGATGCTGCTCAGGGGGAAATTTTAGCAAGTCCTTTAAAAAAAGAATTGATCGAAGGATGACAAAAAAATGAATAGTCTGAACTGACAGATGATGAGCCATGATTACAACTGAATGTAAACACAGAGAACTAATCAAAAGACTAGAGGTTGTCAAAGATAAAAGGTAATCAATACTGTGACATTGCACTCTATATGCTTTTATGAAAATATGCTAATGAGTGTGAATATAATGTAACTGGAATATGCTTCATGCAAAAGTTCTCTTGTAAGGTATCGTTACAAAGCTTATAATCTACTGAGTGTGGTGGTCATCCTATATGTATAAATGTATCACTCTTGTATCTGAAACTAGAAATATAAAATATAGCTCTGAGGTTCTATTGTAATTATGCAATGTGTGGGCCATTAATGATGGTTTGGAATCTTGATGGCTCACATCAACTAGGACAACTGACTGTAGATGGCTCTGTTTACTTGTAAAGTCTTCCTGTATACCTGTGTGCTGGCAAGTGGGTAATGAAGTCTTACAGTGACATGTGATCACGTCACCTGAACTGTAAGACTTTACTGTAAAGTAATGCACATTGGAAAAAATAACCCCAACTATACATACAACATGATGGGGGCTAATTTAGCTACAATGAATCAGGAAAAAGATCTTGGCGTCATCGTGGATAGTTCTCTAAAGATGTCCACGCAGTGTGCAGAGGCGGTCAAAAAAGCAAACAGGATGTTAGGAATCATTAAAAAAGGGATAGAGAATAAGACTGAGAATATATTATTGCCCTTATATAAATCCATGGTACGCCCACATCTCGAATACTGTGTACAGATGTGGTCTCCTCACCTCAAAAAAGATATTCTAGCACTAGAAAAGGTTCAGAAAAGAGCAACTAAAATGATTAAGGGTTTAGAGAGGGTCCCATATGAGGAAAGATTAAAGAGGCTAGGACTCTTCAGTTTGGAAAAGAGAAGACTAAGGGGGGACATGATAGAGGTATATAAAATCATGAGTGATGTGGAGAAAGTGGATAAGGAAAAGTTATTTACTTATTCCCATAATACAAGAACTAGGGGTCACCAAATGAAATTAATAGGCAGCAGGTTTAAAACAAATAAAAGGAAGTTCTTCTTCACGCAGCGCACAGTCAACTTGTGGAACTCCTTACCTGAGGAGGTTGTGAAGGCTAGGACTATAACAATGTTTAAAAGGGGACTGGATAAATTCATGGTGGCTAAGTCCATAAATGGCTATTAGCCAGGATGGGTAAGAATGGTGTCCCTAGCCTCTGTTCGTCAGAGGATGGAGATGGATGGCAGGAGAGAGATCACTTGATCATTGCCTGTTAGGTTGACTCCCTCTGGGGCACCTGGCATTGGCCACTGTCGGTAGACAGATACTGGGCTAGATGGACCTTTGGTCTGACCCAGTACGGCCTTTCTTATGTTCTTATGTTCTTATGTTCTTAACTGGAATCCATCTTTAACCTGGTGATTTTCCATTTAAAAGGAGGGGGTGGGAACCCAGAGGGGGACAAAGGATTCCCGCCTTATGCAAAAGATATATAAATGAGTGGAACAGAACAAAGGGGGCTGCAGTCATGAGAAATCCCCTAGCTACCACCTGAGCTGGAACAAGGACTGTACCAGGGGAAAGGATTGGGCCCAGACTAGGAAGGCATCCAGTCTGTGAAAAAAGCCTATTGAAACATCTCTGAGGGTGAGATTTTATCTGTATTCAGTTTTCTTACTGTATTAGGCTTAGACTTGTGTGTTTTATTTTATTTTGCTTGGTAATTCACTTTGTTCTGTCATTACTTGGAACCACTTAAATCCTACTTTTTCTATTTAATAAAATCACTATTTACTTATTAATTAACCCTAAGGCAGTATTAATACCTGGGAGGGGAGGCAAACAGCTGTGCATATCTCTCTATCAGTGTTATAGAGGGTGAACAATTAATGAGATTACCCTGTATAAGCTTCATACAGGGTAAAACAGATTTATTTGGGGTTTGGACCCCATTGGGAGTTGGGTATCTGAGTGCTGGAGACAGGAGCACTTCTTAAGCTGTTTTCATTTAAGCCTGCAGCTTGTAAGGGGACATGGTTCAGACTTGGATCTGTGTTTGCAGCAGGCAAGCGTGTCTGGCTCAAACCAGGCAAGGTACTAGAGTCCCAAACTGGCAGAGAAAACAGGCTCAGAGGTAGTCTAGACACATCAGGTGGCAGCCCCAAAGGGGATTTCTGTGATCCAACCCGTCACAAATACTATCAGGAATCATCATGTCTATTAGAGAAAGTTTATATCATGTTGATCAAACAGAAAACCTTTTTCATTTTCCTTATAAGTACTCCTAGTAGGAGGCTTCCTACGTTCAATCAATACCCACCAAACATCAACAGAAAAAAAGCAATCTCCAGTACTGTCATCCATAGAGTTTCCATGCCATGAGAAGATGGGATGCAAGGGATGGGTGAATAGTGGCCCCATTGTTCTGGCTGAACAAGTCTACATGCAGTGGACGAGGTATTGGAGTAAGAACTAACAGTGTACTGAAATCCTGGAATGAGTAATGTCTGTGAGTACCTGGAGATATCAGAAAAAAACAAAACAAAGTTCTGTCTTGTATGATTTTCTTCAAAACTGGTGGAATTAAGGAATCAGAGTGTGAGCATAAAAGAAACCCTGAGTCCTTGGAATCAAAGGTATCCCCTTGACAATGTAGGCTCTGTCCCTGTTTTGAGCAGAAACTCACATAGTTCTTGCTATGCTTGGTGATGTATCATGTGGGTACACCCCATTGATCAAATACAGAGTTGATTGTATCCTTTATAGTTCATTTATGGTAAAGCTTGAGGAATGCCTGCTTAGACAGTCTGCCAACAAATTGTGAAGGTCTGGCAGATGAACTAATTGGATGTTACCAGATAAAAGTTCAGCCTGGCTATAGGATGCATCCCCTGAAGCTACTAAGGATGATTGTAGGGTTCATTGGCCAGAAGAGGAGGAGATGATGCCAGGAAATGGTGGCCCACAGAGGCAGAACCAGAGTGCTGCTGCTGGGGGTGATCCCATCGGTATACCCAAGGAACACCACAAAGGTCAGGTGTCATTTATCCCCCTTGCACACACCACAAGTGGAATTACAGACCCTTCATAAGGCTCAACTGGTGAGGTTTTTTTGATTGTTTGTTAATTTAGGAATTAGAGGGAAGAGGTGCTATTATCCTGGTCCTGCTTGCAGGGTAAAGGACAGAAAGGAAAGGAGAATAAAGCCCCTCTTAAATCTGCCTTGAGATAGATATTCCCATTGTTGTTAACCATGATCTAAGGTATAAAAGAAGCAACATCTCTCAAAGGGTCATTCAAGAAAAAAAATATGAAGTCATCTTCATACAAGCGAAAGAAGCAGTAATGGGTGCACAGACAGCACTGTTTCTTTGCATCTCATCTTTAATGGTTCACTGTTGAGGCTGCTCTATTGAAGTTTGTGGGAAGCGGTATGTTTTGGTTACTGAGTGCAGATGCCATTGTTAACCTTCCTTCCAGGAACCATATCTTGCTGATAGGGTCACAGAGAGGTTTTTGGGGGGCTGGGGCAAAATCTGAAACTGACACCCTCTACTCTTCCATGAAAACACTGAGGGGAAGCTCCAGGGGTTGGGAGCAGGCTGGAGAGTGAGCCTGCCCTGCACTCACCCCACAGTGGCAGCTCCTGCCCTGTGGGGCTGGGCCCAGCCTTCCTCTCTGGATGTTATAATTTGGCACACAGGGTCACAGTGCTGTTCAGGTTGATTCTGATGGAGGGATGGCTGAGCCAAATCTGCATGGGACTGTTACCCTGTGTCTCAGGTCACAATGCCATTCATTCAGATTTGGCCTGACTGATAGAGGGGCAGCTGGGCCAAATCTGAGTGGTGCTGTTAATCCACATGCCAGCTTGCAATACCACTCAATTTGAGGGGGGTCTCTCAAATGGGGAGCTTATTTTGCCACTCCCTCCAGGTGGTCCTGCTTTCTGGGCTCCTAATGTAGCACCATAGCTGGGGAAGCATTATACAATCTGTGTGAGGAAGAGATTCAACACTCAGACACTCAGCTGTGTTTAACACCTGCATGTGATGTGGACACTGTTCAATCTATGTGTGAAATGTTCCTTGTATTTGTAAAAAGAACAGGAGTACTTGTGGCACCTTAGAGACTAACAAATTTATTAGAGCATAAGCTTTCGTGGGCTTATGCTCTAATATCTCTAAGGTGCCACAAGTATTCCTGTTCTTTTTGCGGATACAGACTAACACGGCTGCTAACTTGTATTTGTAAGTTACACAGTGTAATCTTTCATTCCAGTCTGATTTGGTAGCTACAAAAGTCTATATGATAACAAAAGGTGCCAGGCAGTGGAGAATCAGCTCCACAATGCTGATATCCCACAATCACCCTCCCAGCCTGTTTTGCCACTTTCATCACTAGCAGCTTGGCTGGCTGATATGACCAACTGATATCACCTACTCTCACCTATTGTGCATTCTCACCCCCTCTGCTGGTCTTTGAAAGCCTTGGAGGGAAACGTATGGTGATAACTGTTTGCACAGCAAGCTACTTAATAAGTCTTAGCCATTGTTCGTGTAAAGAAGCCTGACGGTGTCCTCTGCACTAGATGGCCATGGGCCCCCAGATTGCAGAGAGCTGAGGGTTGTTTTTTTCTGTAGTGGGGAGATGCTCCATTATACATTCCAACCCCCACTTTTGTTCACTAATGTCATCTTGTCCTATTTCTATGCCTTTGCTCTATTCTCTGCCCTACAGTGGGACAGAGCACATGGCCCCCTATTCATTATTGGTACAAAATCCACATTAAATCAGTGAATGGATCACTAATGAAATACTGGTGAACTTTGAAATTCTTACCTTTTGCTTTCCAAATACGATACAAAAGGAAGACAATGATGATGGTGGTGATTGTACTCATCCGGAGGTGCAATTTTACCAAGCAAAGGATGCTAGAACCTAAAAATGTTTGAAATTTTCAGTTATATTCAATCTTCCTTTAGAAAATTATTTTCATTTTAAACAAAGAAAATAAGACTACTTGCTTTTTCTGCTTTCACAATAAGATTGTTTATGCTTTCTAGGTATCGAGGGATACAAATGGGGAGAGAACATTACAATAGGTGTATATCTAGATCTCTGTTATAGGTGCATCTAGTGAGCTGTCCAGAATGTAAATATATTCAGTACCCAACATCTATTCTTGTTCTGAAAAGGGAAAGAGAATTTACTTACCTGTTCAGCAACTGGAGTTCTTCAATATGTGTTGTCTTTATGAGTTTCACTGGTGTGCATGGGCTCCATGCTCTGGATATTGCAATGCTACACTTATTGTCCATTGGTCGCACCTGCTCCTTGAATAGCATCAAACCCTTCTACCCTCACCAGTATAAAAGGGGGCAGAGTGACCAATTGACCTTTAAGTCCTTTGCCAACATCCAGTTCCAAGTATTAGACTCAGCAGTAGCAGAGAAAGGACAGTGGGTCATGGAACAGATATAGGTAACATATCTCAAAGATCTCCAGTTATTGAACAGGTAAGTACCTTCCCTTCATTCTTTGAGTGCTTTTCTATATGTGTTCAATGTCTGGTGACTCCCCAGCAGTATTCCATAAGGGCAGAGGGCACCGCGAGTCTAATTAAATAGAGATTTTAATACAGCCCTGCCAAACTGAGCATCTGCATGTGATGCCTGCACAACATAGTCATGTTTCATGAAGGTACAGTATGTACATCACTCCAATTAGCAGCCCTATAAATATTAAGTATAGGAACACCTCTAACCAAAGCTATGGAGGATGCCTGTGCCCTTTTTGAAAGTAGTCTAATCTTCCTAGGGATCTGTAAAATTGGCTATTTTACAACCTGACACCAATCTAGAAGTTCATTGGGTTGAAGTTGTCTTATCCTTAAGGTATGTCTAGACTGCGGCTGGGAGCATGCTTCCCAGCATGGTTAGAGAGACATGTGTAACCCATGTGCCTAATAGAGAGATATCTCTTTAAGAGATCCAGTGTGGGGGAGGTAGGAGTGAGTTGTGTCTGCTTAACAAGGACCCTGACAGTGTGCCCTGTGTGAGCTGGGAGAAGCTGAGTTCAGGAGCAGAAAGCAGGCTGTTCCTAACTCTGAAGCATTTTGCAGCAGGTTAGTGATATTGTTAACCCTCTATTAGGGAATCATGGGCAATGTTAATAACAGAAAGGGGAAATTGGGAGGGAAAAATAACTTCTATTTTAATTGTATGCTTTGAATGTTGTTTGATTTTAGCCAAACTGTTCTAGTTAAATTGTCTCAAATAGTGTGATTCACCAAATTTTCTTTAAGTGTAGTAATAGGAAAAGAGTCATTTATATTTTGCTATTCTCAGTTTTGTATTTTCTTGTAACAGGGTTTTCTTTAAATCTATACATGTAACCGAGTGATTGGTTAATCAGTTTGCTGACTGGCTAACAGTGATTTGAAGAAGAGGAAGAATCTGCGGATTACAACTGAATATTCCTACAAGCAAGTGGAAGGAAGATGTTGTTTTAGACTCAGCAGACTTTATAGATTTGGTAATCAAATCTAACTGAAATTAGGTGAACTAAACCTTTTTTGAGGGGAGGGATAGCTCAGTGGTTTAAGCATTGGCCTGCTTAAACCCAGGGTTGTGAATTCTACCCTTGAGGGGGGGCATTTAGGGATCTGGGGCAAAAATCTGCTTGGGGATTGGTCCTGCTTTGAGCAGGGGGTTGGACTAGATGACCTCCTGAGGTCCCTTCCAACCCTCATATGCTGTGATTCTGTAAGCTGTTGGGAACTCTCAGTTTTTTCTCACTGTATTTCTGTGGGGACTGAACTGTTCAGAATTTAATTTGTTTTCTTTCTTTGTTTATGTATAACTGATTATACTGTCTCTGGATTGTAAAATAGACATGTTATGCTCTAAAATTAGATTATTGTTGGTTTCTTTATCATAAGATTTTATGAAGTTGTTAAATTCATTTCTTTATTTCCTTTTGGGACTTGAATGTGGGGAGGTTTACCCTGTGCAGTCCTTGCTGAAAATCTTTAAACACTGAACTCTGGGTCTCCAGCTACTCTCTATGGGAGTTGGGGGGGTTTCATGCACTGGAGAAGGGCAATGGAGTGAACTCTAGCCCACCCAAAGGTTACACATGCATTAGTTCTGCTTAAGCTAGCAGGCTAAAAATATCAATGTGGCTGCAGCAGGACAGGCTAACTGCCCGAGTACAAACCCGCGTGACCTCCTAGGTACATGCTTAGGTGGCTAGCCTAAGCGCCCACCCATCTTGCCATGGCCACGCTGATATTTTTAGCACTCTAGCTCAAGCAGAACTATAACATGTTTGGCTATTTGTGCTGGGAAGGACTCTGACAGATTCATTGTGAACTTACCCTTAGGGGAGAGGGATAGCTCAGTGGTTTGAGCACTGGCCTTGTCAAGGTTTCACCCCCACTCTGAACTTTAGAGTACAGATATGGGGACCTGCATGTGAACCCCTAAACTGAATTAACAGCTTAGATCTGGTTTTGCTGCCACCACTCCCAAGTACTAACTTCCTTCCCTGGGTAGCCTTCAGAGACTTCTTCACCCTCTTCCTGGTGAATACCAATCCAAACCCTTGTATCTTAACACAAGGAGAATTTAATCATCCCCGCTCCTTTCCCCCACCAATTCCTGGTGAGTCCAGATCCAATCCCCTTGGATCTTAACACAAGGAAAAATCAATCAGGTTCTTAAAAAGAAGGCTTTTAATTAAAGAAAGAAAGGTAAAAATCATCTCTGTAAAATCAGGATGGAAAATAACTTTACAGGGTAATCAGATTCAAAGAGCCCAGAGGAACCCCCTCTAGCCTTACATTCAAAGTTACAGCAAACAGAGGTAATCCCTCTAGCAAAAGGAACATTTACAAGTTGAGAAAACAAAGATAAGACTAATACGCCTGGCCTGGCTGTTACTTACAAGTCTGAAATATGAGAGACTTGTTCAGAAAGATTTGGAGAGCATGAATTGATGTCTGGTCCCTCTTAGTCCCAAGAGCGAACAACCCCCAAAACAAAGAGCACAAATAAAAGCCTCCCCCGCCCCACCAAGATTTGAAAGTATCTTGTCCCCTTATTGGTCCTTTGGGTCAGGTGTCGGCCAGGTTACCTGAGCTTCTTAACCCTTTACAGGTAAAAGGATTTTTGTGTCTCTGGCCAGGAGGGATTTTATAGTATTGTACACAGGAGGGCTGTTACCCTTCCCTTTATAGTTATGACAGACCTACTAAACCCAGGGTTGTGAGTTCAATCCTTGAGGGGGCCATTTAGGGATCTGGGGCAAAAAAAAATCTGTCTGGGGAGTGGTCCTGCTTTGAGCAGGGGGTTGGACTAGATGACCTCCTGAGGTCCCTTCCAACCCTGATATTCTATGATCTTTCATTAATAGAAACAAACAGCCTACGGGATGTCCTAAATGGAATTGTCATGTTTAAATCAAAGGACAAGGCTTGTAGGATATCTAATGTGTGCAGTGCTGTTTCACCCTTGGTTGAAATTGGTTTCAATAAGAACACCAATAAATGTATAGATTGAATTAAATGAAAATGAGACAGCAGATTTGCAAGAATTTAGGGTGTCATCTGAGAGTAACCTTGTGTGTGGAAAATCACATATAATAACTCTGCCATAAGTGCTTGCAACTCATACACCCTATACACCAGTGTAATGCCCATGAGGAGTACTGCCTTATGGACAAGTGTAACAAGGAACAGGAACCCAATGTTTCAAAGGGAAGACCCATAAGTGTCAAAGTACAACATTGAGATCCCACAAAGGGGTAAGCTGCCACACAGGGTAAAAAGTCTAACAAGTCCTTTTAAAAAAAAAAAATTCACCGAAGGATGAGGGGAAAAAATGTATTGTTCTGAATCAGCAGATGAGGAGCCAAAATAGCAATCAAATGTATGCACAGAGAACTAACCAAAGACTGGTGGTTTACATAGGTACAAGGTAATCAGGAATCATCATTTCTATGGGAGAAAGTTTGCATTGTGTTGACAAATAGAAAATCTTCTCCATTTTCCTTGTAAATACTCCTACCAGGAGGATTCCTACTTTCAATCAATATCCACTGAACGTCAACAGAATAACAGTTTTCTCTAGATCTATCCGCCATATATTTTCCATGCCATGAGATGATGGGATGCAAGGGATGGGTGAAGAGTGGCTCCATTGTTCTGACTGAACAAGTCTGTGCACAGTGGAAGAGGTATCGGAATAAAAACCCACGCTGTACAGAGCTCCTGGACCCATTCTGTCAGGGCCAAATTGGACATAGCTGAAAAAACAAGGTTCTGTCTTGTTTGATTTTCCTCAATGCCCGTAGAAATAAGGGAATCAAAGGGTGAGCATAAAACAAACCGTGAGTCAATGGAATCAAATGTGTTCCCTTGACAATCAAATGTATTGTAGAGCACATCAGGGACTTGCTCTTTTTTATCCTCCAGGTGCAGTTAGGTAGTCCCACACGTGATAGACATGTGGTCTCTCGGCTTGAGCTAATGTGCTAGAAATATCATTGTGGCCATGTCAGCATGGGCTCAGAGGCAGATTAAGATTTATTTGGGCCCTGGGCAAAAAGAACATTTGCCTCCCATACACACACACATACCCATGCCATGGGGCTCTGACCCCCCCTGCTCCTCCCTTTTCCTCCTTGGCCCTGCCTCCTGGCCTGTCCGAAAGCTGGGTTGTGGTAAGAGCCATTCAGGGAGCCTGGTTTGCCCTGGGGAGCCCTAGACCCTCCACCTGTCCTGGACGGCATGCTCTGAGGGGGCAGGAACATGGGACAGGGGCTGCTCTCAGGCAGCCGGCTCCTTGCCCAGGACAGGTGGAGGGTCCGGGACTCCCCGGAGCTGCCCAGGCTTCCTGGGTGGCTATTACAACAGTCTAGGGTGACCATATGTCATGTTTTGTCCAGGCCAGTCCCCTTTTTAAGCCCTGCCCCAGACATCCTGACTTTTTTTGGCAAAACTTGGGATTTTTCCATCATAAGTTGGCAAGAGTAAATGGGACTGTGACATTCTATACCATGGGGTAGTGTCTTGGAACCCCCATATTCATTTTTGTATAATCATGATCTAACATATAAAGCATGCCTTGTAAGGTATCAGGGGAAAGGTTATGCTCTGTTAAAAGTCATTTTTCTATCCACATATGTATATAAGAACATAAGAACATAAGAAAGGCCGTACCGGGTCAGACCAAAGGTCCATCTAGCCCAGTATCCTGTCTACCGACAGTGGCCAATGCCAGGTGCCCCAGAGGGAGTGAACCTAACAGGCAATGATCAAGTGATATCTCTCCTGCCATCCATCTCCACCCTCTGACAGACAGAGGCTAGGGAAACCATTCCTTACCCGTCCTGGCTAATAGCCATTAATGGACTTAACCATCATGAATTTATCCAGTTCTCTTTTAAACTCTGTAATAGTCCTAGCCTTCACAACCTCCTCAGGTAAGGAGTTCCACAAGTTGACTGTGCGCTGCGTGAAGAAGAACTTCCTTTTATTTGTTTTAAACCTGCTGCCTATTAATTTCATTTGATGACACCTAGTTCTTGTATTATGGGAATAAGTAAATAACTTTTCCTTATCCACTTTCTCCACATCACTCATGATTTTATATACCTCTATCATATCCCCCCTTAGTCTCCTCTTTTCCAAGCTGAAGAGTCCTAGCCTCTTTAATCTCTCCTCATATGGGACCCGTTCCAAACCCTTAATCATTTTAGTTGCCCTTTTCTGAACCTTTTCTAGTGCCAGTATATCTTTTTTGAGATGAGGAGACCACATCTGTACGCAGTATTCGAGATGAGGGCGTAACATCGATTTATATAAGGGCAATAATATATTCTCAGTCTTATTCTCTATCCCCTTTTTAATGATTCCTAACATCCTGTTTGCTTTTTTGACCGCCTCTGCACACTGCGTGGACATTTTCAGAGAACTATCCACGATGACTCCAAGATTTTTTCCTGACTTCTTGTAGCGAAATTAGCCCCTATCATATTGTATGTATAGTTGGAGTTATTTTTTCCGATGTGCATTACTTTACATTTATCCACATTAAATTTCATTTGCCATTTTGTTGCCCAATCACTTAGTTTTGTGAGATCTTTTTGAAGTTCTTCACGGTCTGCTTTGGTCTTAACTCTCTTTAGCAGTTTAGTATCATCTGCAAACTTTGCCACCTCACTGTTTACCCCTTTCTCCAGATCATTTATGAATAAGTTGAATAGGATCGGTCCTAGGACTGACCCTTGGGGAACACCACTAGTTACCCTGCTCCAGTCTGAGAATTTACCATTAATTCCTACCCTTTGTTCCCTGTCTTTTAACCAGTTCTCAATCCATGAAAGGACCTTCCCTTTTATCCCATGGCAGCTTAATTTACATAAGAGCCTTTGGTGAGGGACCTTGTCAAAGGCTTTCTGGAAATCTAAGTCCACCGGATCCCCTTTGTCCACATGTTTGTTGACCCCTTCAGAGAACTCTAATAGATTAGTAAGACACGATTTCCCTTTACAGAAACCATGTTGACTATTGCTCAACAGTTTATGTTTTTCTATGTGTCGGACAATTTTATTCTTAACTATAGTTTCGACTAATTTGCTGGTACAGACGTTAGACTTACTGGTCTGTAATTGCCGGGATCACTTCTAGAGCCCTTTTTAAATATTGGCGTTACATTTGCTAACTTCCAGTCATTGGGTACAGAAGCTGATTTAAAGGACAGGTTACAAACCCTGGTTAACAGTTCTGCAACTTCACATTTGAGTTCTTTCAGAACTCTTGGGTGAATGCCATCTGGTCCCGGTGACTTGTTAATGTTAAGTTTATCAATTAATTCCAAAACCTCCTCTCATGACACTTCAATCTGTGACAGTTCCTCAGATTTGTCACCTATAAAAGCCAGCTCAGGTTTGGGAATCTCCCTAACATCCTCAGCCGTGAAGACTGAAGCAAAGAATCCATTTAGTTTCTCCGCAATGACTTTATCGTCTTTAAGCACTCCTTTTGTAGCTCGGTCATCAAAGGGCCCCACTGGTTGTTTAGCAGGCTTCCTGCTTCTGATGTACTTGAAAAACGTTTTGTTATTACCTTTGCTATTCGGTCACTATTTCCAAGCGGTCCTGCTATAGTTACCTCTTGGGCCAGCTGCTGCGCTCCACTCAGGACTAAATCTAGAGTTGCCTCTCCCCTTGTGGGTTCCCGTACCAGCTGCTCCATGAAGCAGTCATTTAAAGTATCTATAAATTTTATCTCTGCATTTTGTCCAGAAGTGAAATGTTCCCAGTCAATATGGGGATAATTGAAATCCCCCACTATTATTGAGTTCTTAATTTTGATAGCCTCTCTAATTTCCCTTAGCATTTCATCATCACTATCACCGTCCTGGTCAGGTGGTCAGTAATAGATCCCTAATGTTATATTCTTATTAGAGCATGAAATTTCTATCCATAGAGATTCTATGGAACATGCGGATTTGCTTAAGATTTTTTACTTCATTTGATTGTACATTTTCTTTCACATATAGTGCCACTCCCCCCCGCATGACCTGTTCTGTCCTTCCGATATATTTTGTACCCCGGAATGATTGTGTCCCATTGATTGCTCTCAGTCCACCAGGTTTCTGTGATGCCTATTATATCAATATCCTCCTTTATCACAAGGCACTCTAGTTCACCCATCTTATTATTTAGACTTCTAGCATTTGTGGACAAGCACTTAAAAAACTTGTCACTGTTTATTTGTCTGCCCTTTTCTGATGTGTTTTTTATGTGAATGTGAATGTTTATCTTCTGATTTGGCCCCTACTTTATCCTCTTCCATCCTCCGCTCCTGACTATAACCTGGAGATTCTCTATCATTAGACTCTCCCCTAAGAGAAGTCTCTGTCCGATCCACATGCTCCTCTGCAGCAGTCGGCTTTCCCCCATCTCCTAGTTTAAAAACTGCTCTACAACCTTTTTAATGTTTAGTGCCAGCAGTCTGGTTCCACTTTGGTTTAGGTGGAACCCATCCTTCCTGTATAGGCTCCCCCCATTCCAGAAGTTTCCCCAGTTCCTAATGAATGTAAACCCCTCCTCTCTACACCATCGTCTCATCCACACATTGAGACTCTGAAGCTCTGCCTGCCTACCTGGCCGTGTGCGTGGAACTGGGAGTATTTCTGAGAATGCCACCATAGAGGTCCTGGATTTCAGTCTCTTCCCTAGCAGCCTAAATTTGGCCTCCAGGACATCTCTCCTACCCTTCCCTATGTCATTGGTACCTACATGTACCACGACCACCGGCTCCTCCCCAGCACTACACATAAGTCTGTCTAGATGCCTCGAGAGATCCGCAACCTTCGCACCAGGCAGGCAAGTCACTATACGGTTCTCCCGGTCATCACAAACCCAGCTATCTATGTTTCTAATGATCGAATCTCCCAATATAATACCTGCCTTTTCCTAGCAACCGGAGTTCCCTCCCCCAGAGAGGTAACCTCAGTGCGAGAGGCAACCCCAGCACCATCTGGAAGGAGGGTCCCAACTATGGGAAGGTTTCCCTCTGCTCCCGTTGACTGCTCTGCTTCCCTGGGCATTTCATCCTCCTCAACAGTGCAGGGGCTGTCTGACCGGAGGTGGGACAATTCTACAGTGTCCCGGAAAGCCTCATCAACATACCTTTCTGCCTCCCTTAGCTCCTCCAGTTCCGCCACCCTTGCCTCCAAAGTCCGTACGTGATCTCTGAGGGCCAGGAGCTCCTTGCACCGAATGCACACATACGCCACCTGCCCACAGGGCAGGTAATCATACATGCTACACTCAGTGCAATAAACTGGATAGCCCCCACTCTGCAGCTGGGCTTCTGCCTGCTTTGTCTCCTAGTTAATGTAGGGGTTGTTTAAAGCAAGAAGTTTTGAATGTAGTTTGGTTTATCGGTTTTAAGGGGAATAAAGGGTATAAGATAGAACCAGCAAGGGACCCGCGCTACCTTCCTGCTCCCCCTCCAAACTCCCTTGCGAAACTCCCTGTTAGCAGCCCCTAGTCGCAAAAGCTCCTTGGTCGCTTGTGCGCTGCTTTATAAAGCCCTGGCCTAGGTGAATGCCCCGCCCACTGATTAAGGCTCAGCCAATTACCAGAGGCTTCTAGCCTTCAGACCTTCCTTTGAAGCTCACAGCTTCCAACTGCCAGCCACAGCACACGGTCCTTCAACCAACCAACCAACCAACCAAACAGACTGACAAACACAAGCTCAGCACACAGCAAGTAACCCCCAAACACAAACAAACACACCCTACAGACAGTCACCCCAAGGGTCCTGTATTTGCTCCTCCTTCACCTGGAGAACTCCCTTGCGAAACTCCCTGTTAGCAGCCCCTGGTCGCAAAAGCATATGAAGTTATGAGAATTATGTTGTATAGTTGTCACTAAAACATACTGTAAATTGGGGATGCAGCCAGATATTAGCTCCCCAGAGGCAACATCAAGGAAAGTAACCAACACCCGGGCGGGGTGTGAAACAACCCATCAACAACCATTGTCCAGCAAGGGAGCTACAATGCAATGACTCACCTACATGAAGCCACACCAGGGGAATTGCTCAACTTTGCCTGGAGACTCAGCAATGCCCACCAGACATGTCTAGACTTGTGCTCCGCAAGCACATGGGACTGAGGATATAAAACAGAACACATGCTGGGCCTTTCTCCTTCACCCACCTACACTGTAAGCAACAAGGACACTTAGAAGACTCCAATTTAGGAGACTGGCCCAGATTTCAAGGGTGAAATCTGTATATTATGGACTGCAGTATCCAGTGGGGGTGAGAAACTGCTTAATCTAGATGTCTAATAGGGTTGAGAGTTTAGACTGCGTGCTTATATTTTGTTTTCTTTTGGTAACTAATTCTGACTTTTTGCCTATCACTTAATATCACTTAAAAATCTATGTTTTGAAGTCCATAAACTTATTTTACTGTTTATCTTTACCGGTGAGTTTGTATGAAGTGTTTGCAAAACCTGAGCAGATTTGCCAAAGGCTGGTGTATATCTGCCCAGGTTTTGCAAAGGTTGGTTCACCACTGATGAAGTGGTGAACCAATTAATAAATCTGCATTGCTTGTCTTGAGCAGTGCAGGACAGCATATTCGTGAGGTACAGTGCTGGGAGCTGGGGGGATTTGGCTCTGGTACATTTGTCAGTGTGATTCATAAGTGGCTCTGGGGGCATTCATGCAATCTAGCTGGGTGTGGGGGCTCCACATGCAGTTGGGCTGAATGATCACAGCGCCTGGAGGGGTTTGCTGCTGGTCACTAGCAAGGGATTGTGAGAGACAGCCCAGGTTGGAGAGAGTTAAGGGGGCACAGTGGTCCCACGGTTCCAGGCTGCAACCCAGGGATCCCGTCACAGGGACAAATACCCAGTTTTGCCAAAAAGGAGCTGGGTGGGGGGGCAAGAGGCTCGGAGGTCCCTAGAAGGGAAGGTCTGTTTACAAATACAGGGAGCAAAGGAGTCATGTGTGTGTGTGTATATATGTAAGGGGACTGTTGCCCCCTTACTAACATTCAGTGGGGGTGTTTTGATTGGCTTGCTCCCAGTACTAAAAGGGGAAGGGTCGATGGCAAATCAGGAGCCTGAGACTGACAGTCCCCAGGAACAATGGGGAGAGGCCAATGCTCCAGATCAGCCTGATTGACAGGGCGGGCAGGCTAATCAGAGGGTCAGGAGGCCAGGGAGGTCCCGTCCTCCGTGTGAGTTGGAATTGCCTGGGTCAGACTGAGTGGGGCCGAGCTAAGGAGAAAGCAGGGGCCCAAGCTGAGCTGGAGAGCAGAACCGTGCCAGATCCAGAGGGGCCAGAGGCGCAGCCACAGAGCCAGAGACAAAGCCCAGGGAGAGCAGATCCTGAGCTGGGAGCAGAGCTGCAGCCCCAAAGCCAGAGCACAGCCAGGAGAGAGCAGGGGCCTGAGCTAAGTTGCTGGGAGCAGAGCTGCAGCCCCAAAGCCAGAGCACAGCCAGGAGAGAGCAGGGGCCTGAGCTAAGTTGCTGGGAGCAGAGCTGCAGCCCCAAAGCCAGAGCACAGCCAGGAGAGAGCAGGGGCCTGAGCTAAGTTGCTGGGAGCAGAGCTGCAGCCCCAAAGCAGAGTTACAGAAGCAGCCTGCAGAGCAGACCTGCCCTGGGAGGAGAGCTGCAGCAACCAGAGCCAGAGGGGCCAGAGAAGCAGCCCAGGGAGCTGGAGGCAGAGCAGCAGCAGCAGCCGTGCTGAGGCAGAGTGGAGCTGGAGCTGGGGCTGGAGCAGTCCGGAGCTGGGTGCGGTGAGCAGCTGGGGAGAGTGAGGGGGACCCTGGCAGTGGGCCCAGCGCAGGGAGATACCTCAGCCAAGAGGCCTTGCAGGCCAGACTTGGAGGGGGATCGTAACCCTGACAGGGCGGGGGCGACGCTGGGAAGAAGGGTCCTGCCACCTAGAGCCTGAGAGCGTGTGGCCACCGCCAGAGCAAGTGTCCAACCCACAGCGTCCCTGCAGCACAGCCAGGGCCTGAGAAGGAGGCCCGGGACCTACAAGGAACAGACTGTGAACTGCCCTGACGTTCCAGAGACACTGCTTGTGATATTCCCTGCCTCAGAGCAGGGTGATGTGTTTCCTTTAACCTTTCCCATTTTTCCTTATTCTTTTTTAAAAGTAATTGTTAATTAAATAACTTGTATTTGCTTTAAATTGTATAAAATGATCAGTGGGTCAGGGAGGTGCCCAGTGCAAAGAGAGTACCCCGGAGTGGGGACACCCTAGCCCCTGTCCTAGGTGACCACAGCAGGGTTGGGGGTCAAGCCCCCCAGGAATCCTGGGCCCAGCCTTGTCGGGGTTTACGAGGACTCTGCCAGACCGGAGAGTGGAAGGGGAGTCCTCAAGGGCAGGGAGGCCTCTGGGTAAAGGAAGTGGGAGCGAGGACTCGGATCCTTTCGTTAGCCCACTTCACCGGGGTAGTGCAGAAGCCAGGAAAGTTCCCCACAATAGCGGGACCATTCCCCCGCTTACATATATATAAGAGGGGGGAAATTTAGGTGTCTAAAAGGTCCATTCAAATAGGGAAGGAATGAATCTGAGTGAGGGTTTGAGGGGAACACAGAAAAGCCAAGAGAGCTTATATATAATGTGCTGGGCTGGCTGGAAAAGTCTCTTTAAAATAAAACAAAGAAACAAAAAAACAAAAAAACAACTCAGGGGGAAAACCAGCTATTTATTGAAGACAACAAAGTAACTGTGTACAGTTGCTATACTTTATTTTACTACCTTTATTGTTTTAAATGAGTTAGAACTGCCTGTCTTATTGCAACTGGTTTAATAAAGAAAAACATGTAATAATTTAAAATACTTCAATTATTCCTGTTTAACTTAAATACAGTATGTAAATGTTCCTTTTTAAGTGGTTTGAGAAGCTGATGTAGTCAGAGTGTCTGAGCACAAGCTGTGGAGCCAGAAAAATTAGTTCTCTTCCTCAATAGGTGATTTTTGCTTATTGCATAACTTTGTATTGTCTGAGTTTCCACATCATAGAATGACTTTCTACTTACTTAGCTCCAAGCAGATAGTGAGGATTAGTTATTTACATTTTATAAAGCAGCTTGAAGTTTAAAAACACTAAATATAAGCTATGGATTTATTAGAAAAATACTAGATTGTAAACTGCTCATGGCAGGAGCCCTGTCTCTTTACATGTCAAAGAATATAAATATGAATGAAAATAGATGGTTCAAGGCACTAAAAAAACTTGTCATCTTGTCAATAAATTGTTTGGTTTTGAATTAATAACCCTGCTGATCCTTGTGATGGTAGTTTTGGAGATGTAGTTTCAGGTGACTAAGTGTGGATAGTTGCGGCTGTCTGTACACATAATACAGCATTATGCCAGAGAACTCTGCCCTAATGCAAAATATTATAATAGCTGAGACATGAGTTTTTTTTTTTCTAAAACAGTATTGTCTATTGATACGTGTTGGAGACTGGCAGTCAGGACTCTTGAGTTCTCTAACTGGCAGTGATACTTAATTCACTTTGTGCTTGACTGTAGGCAATTCACTTAATCTCTGTATGTTTCACTACACTTGTGTAAAATGGGGGGAAGAGAGGCTGGGGGATCAGCTCCACATGAGAGGGGGAAGGAAAGGGGCTGGGGAACCAGCTCTGTGCAGGAAGGAGGGGGGGTTGGAGGACCAGCTCCTCATGGGGAGGGGAATATGTTCACCCTACTACAGCTCTGATGTCCAGCCTGGCTAGGAGGTAGGGTCTGAGGAGGAGCAGGGGGTGGGGCTGGAATTCCACCCTGCAGGGAGCCCCCTAGTTGGCCAGGGCCCTGTTGGCCCATATGGTATATCTCCATATGTTATCTCATAGAGATGGAAGGGACCTTGAAAGGTCATTGAGTCCAGTCCAGTCCCCTGCCTTCAGTATCAGGACCAAGTACTGTCCCTGACAGGTTGTGGATGATGGTGGTGATGTTTTTCCCCCCAGATCCCTAAATGGTCCCCTTAAGGACTGAACTCAGAACCCTGGGTTTAACAGGCCAATGCTCAAACCACTGAGCTATCCCCCCCGCCTTCCATCAATGCTAGGCCACCTAAGTATGCCCTTTTTGACCAGAAAGTCATGTAGTTCTTGTTGTGCTTCATGACATACCATGTGGGTACACCCCATTGATCAAATACAGATTTGATGACTGACTCCATTATAGTCCATTTGCGGTTCATCTCAATAAATGCCTGCTTAGATAGTCTGCCAGGAAATAGCGAAGGCATGTCAGATGAACAGCAGATATTGTTATCTTGTGCCAAATACACCAGTTCCATAAAAAGAGTACATTCTTATATAAGATAATACACCTGCTTGTTTAAATGAAAGATTGCCACAGCATTGTCACTAATAATTTAAATATGTATTCATGCAATGTGAGAGAGAAAGGATTTGGACACTTTGAAGTGGGATTTCTGAATCTCTGCCATTGATACAAAGTAACTCCTGGTACAATTTATAGTCATCAGGAGGCTAAATCTGCTGGGTAATGAATCTTCTTGAATTGAGGAAAACCAACAAATTGAAGAATTGTCTGTTTTCAGGTAAGAACCTTCCTCTGAAGGACTATCACAGACTGAGGTGTCACTAGAGGAGGTTTTGGAATTAATTGATAAACTTAACAGTAACAAGTCACTGGGACCAGATCGCATTCAACCAAGAGTTCTGAAAGAACTCAAATGTGAAATTGTGGAACTACTAACTATGGTTTGTAACCTGTCCTTTAAATCGGCTTCTGTACCCAATGACTGGAAGATAGCTAATGTAATGCCAATATTTAAAAAGGGATCTAGAGGTGATCCTGGCAATTACAGACCAGTAAGTCTAACGTCATTACCGGGCAAAATTGTTGAAACAATAGTAAAGAATAAAATTGTCAGACACATAGAAGAATATAAATTGTTGGGCAAAAGTCAACATGGTTTCTGTAAAGGGAAATCATGTCTTACTAATCTATTAGAGTTCTCTGAAGGGGTCAACAAAAATGTGGACAAGGGGGATCCAGTGGACATAGTGTACTTAAATTTCCAGAAAGCCTTTGACAAGGTCCCTCACCAAAGGCTCTTATGTAAATTAAGTTGTCATGGGATGAGAGGGAAGATCCTTTCATGGATTGAAAACTGATTAAAAGACAGGGAACAAAGGGTAGGAATAAATGGTAAATTCTCAGAAAGGAGAGGGGTGACTAGTGGTGTTCCCCTAGGGTCAGTTCTAGGACCAATCCTATTCAACTTATTCAAAAATGATCAGGAGAAAGGGGTAAAAAGTGAGGTGGCAAAGCTGCAGATGATACTAAACTGCTCAAGCTAGTTAAGAGCAAAGCAGACTGTGAAGAACTTCAAAAAGATCTCACAAAACTAAGTGATTGGGCAACAAATAGCAAATAAAATTTAATTTGGATAAATGTAAAGTAATGCACATTGGAAAAAATAACCCCAACTATACGCACAATATGATTGGGGCTAATTTAGCTATGACTAATCAGGAAAGAGATCTTGGACTCATTATGGATAGTTCCCTGAAGACGTCCACGCAGTGTGCAGCGGAAGTCAAAACAGAATGTTAGGAATCATTAAAAAAGGGATAGAGAATAAGACGAAGAATATCTTATTGTCCTTCTATAAATCCATGGTATGTCCACATCTTGAATACTGCATACAGATGTGGTCTCCTCATCTCAAAAAAAGATATACTGGCATTAGAAAAGGTTCAGAGAAAGGCAACTAAAATGATTAGGGGTTTGGAAGGGGTCCCATATGAGTAGAGATTAAAGAGGCTAGGACTTTTCAGCTTGGAAAAATAGGAGACTAAGGGGGGATATGATAGAGGTATATAAAATCATGAGTGATGTGGAGAAAGTGAATAAGGAAAAGTTATTTACTTGTTCCCATAATAAAAGAACTAAGGGCCACCAAATGAAATTAATGGGCAGCAGGTTTAAAACAAATAAAAGGAAGTTCTTCTTCACACAGCACACAGTCAACTTGTGGAACTCCTTGCCAGAGGAGATTGTGAAGGCTAGGACTATAAAATTAATGGAGATATCCCATCTCCTAGAACTGCAAAAGTCTGTATGATAACACAAGGTGCCAGGCAGTGGAGAATCAGCTCCACAATACTGACATCCCACAGTCACCCTCCCAGCCTGTTTTGCCACTTTCATCACTAGCAGCATGGCTGGCTGAGATGACCGACTGATATCACCTACTCTCACCTACTGTGCATGCTCACCCCCTCTGCTGGTCTTTGGAAACCTTGGAGGGAACAGTAAGTTGATAACTGTCTACACAGCAAGCTACTTAATAAGTCTCAGCCATTGTTCTTGTAAAGAAGCCTGACTGTGTCCCCTGCACTAGATGGCCATGGGCCCCAGATTACAGAGCTGAGGGTTTGTTTTTTCTGTAGTGGGTAGATGCTGCATTATACATTCCCGCCCCCATTTTGTTCACTAATGTCCTTTTGTCCTATTTCTATGCCTTTGCTCCATTCTCCGCCCTATAATGGGACAGAGACAAGACTCCCAATTCATTATTTATTCAAAATCCACATAAAATCAGTGAATGGATCACTAATGAAATACTGATGAACTTTGAAATTCTTACCTTTTGCTTTCCAAATACGATACAGAAGGTAGACAACAGTGCCAGTGCCAGTTCCGATGATGGTGATTGTACTTATCCGGGGGTGCGATTTTACCAAGCCAAGGAAGCTAGAATCTAAAAATGTTTGAAGTTTTCAATTATATTTAATCTTCCTTTCAAAAATTATTTTCATTTTAAACAAAGAAAATAAGTCTCACTGCTTCTTCTGCTTTAAAAATAAGATTTTATATGTTTTCTAGGTATTGAGGGACAGAAATGTGGAGAGAACATTACAATAGGTGTAGATATAGAACTCTTTTATAGGTTCCTCTAGGGAACTGGCCAGAATGTAAAAATATTCAGTACCCAACATCTACTCTTCTTTTGAAAAGGGAAAGAGAATTTACTTACCTGTTCAGTAACTGGAGTGCTTCAATATGTGTTGCCAATATGAGTTTCACTGGTGTGCATGGGCTCCATGCTCTGGAGATTGCAATGCTTCACTTAGTAGTATCTGTTTATTGCACCTGCTCCTTTCATAGCCTCAAACTATTCTCCCCTCACCAGTATAAAAGGGGGCAGAGTGACCAATCGACCTTCAAGTCCTTTGCAAATGTCCAGTTACAAGTATTAGACTGAGCAGTAGCAGTGAAAGGATAGTGGGTCATTGGAAGCATATAGATGATACATCTCAAAGAACTCCAGTTATAGAACTGGTAAATACCTTCTCTTCCTTTTTTGAGTGCTTTTCTGTGTGCATTCAATATCAGGTGACTCCCCAGCAGTATTCCATAAAGGCAGAGGGTACTGCAAGGCCTGGTCCACACTAACCCCCCACTTCGAACTAAGATACGCAACTTCTGCTACGTTATTCACATAGCTGAAGTTGCGTATATCTTAGTTCGAACTTACCGCGGGTCCACACGCGGCAGGCAGGCTCCCCCGTCGACTCCACGTACTCCTCTCGCAGAGCAGGAGTACCGGCGTCGACGGCGAGCACTTCCGGGATCGATCCGGGATCGATTTATTGCGTCTAGACAAGATGCGATAAATCGATTCCAGAAGATCGATTGCTTACCGCCGGACCCGGAGGTAAGTATAGACGTACCCCAAGTCTAATTAAATAGATATTTTAATACAGCCCTGCCAAACTGAGCATCTGCATGTGATGCCTGCACAACAGAGTCATGAACATCATTCCAGTTAGCAGCCCTACAAATGTTAACTATAGGAACACCTCTAAACAAAGCTATGGGGGATGCCTATGCCCTGGTTGAATGTAGCCTAATATTCTCAGGGAGCTGTAAATTGACCATTTCATAACATAACTTTATACAACCTGACACCCATCTAGAAGTTCATTGGCTGGAAATTCCCTGATCCTTAAGGTATGTCTTCACTGTAGCTGGGAGCATGCTTCCCAGCATGAATAGAGGGACATGCATTAGTTTTGCTTAAGCAAAACTAATGCTAAAAATATCAGTGGGACTGCAGTGGCACAGGGTAACTGCCTGAGTAGAAACCTGCCTGAGCGCCTGGGTACGTAGGTGGCTGGCCTGAGCTCCTGCCCATGTAGCCATGTTATTTTTAGTATTCTAGCTCAGTCAGAGCTATCATGTGTCTGGCTATCAGAGCTGGGAAGGTGGCTCCCAGGTGCATTGTAGATGTACCCTTAGATCTTTCACCAATAAACACATCCTCTAGGGGGTGACTTAAATGGATTTGTTGTATTTAAATCAAAGACCATAGACTGTAGGACATCTAATGTGTGCAGTGTTACTTGATTGAAGTTGGTTTCAGAAAGAACACCATTAGATGTATAGATTGAATTACATGAAAATCAGACAGCACATTAGGAAGAATTTTAGGTGATCTGAGTAACCTTGTCTGTGTAAAATCATATATAGCAACTCTGCCATAAGTGCTTGCAACTCATTTACCACACCCACCAATGTAATGGCCATGAGGAATACTGCTTTATGGAGAAATGCATCAAGGTACAGGCATCAATGGTTCTAAAAGAAGACCCACAAATCTGTAAGAACAACATTGAGATTCCACAAAGGGTTAGGCTGCCAGACAGGGAGGGTGGGGGCCTTTAAAAAAAAATTCAACCAAAGGATGAGAAAAAAAATAGTCCACTACTGGCAGATGATGAGTTGGAATAGCATCCATATGTACACACAGAGAACTATTGGAAAGACTGGAGGTTTCCAAAAATGAAAGGTAATCAAGAATTTCAGGAATCATCATTTGTATTGGAGAAAGTTAGCATTGTGTTGAGCAAATAGAAACACATTTCCATTTTCCTTGTAAATGCTCCTAGTACGAGGTTTCCTACATTCAATCCATATCTACTGAACATCAACAGAAGAACAGTTTTCTCCATATGTCAGCCAGATAGCTTCCATGCCATGAAATGATGGGATATAGAGATGGATGAAGAGTGGTTACATTGTTCTGGCTGAACAAGTCTGCATACAGAGGAAGAGGCATCAGAGTAAGCACCAACACTGTATCGAGCTCCTGGAACCCGTTCTGTCTGGGCCAAATTGGACATAGAAGAAAAAACAAGGCTCTGTCTTGTTAGATTTTCCTCAACACTCATAAAATTAAGGGAATCAGAGAGTAAGAATAAAACAGACTCTGGGTAAATGGAATCAAATGTATCCCCTTGACAATCCAGACTCTATCCCCCTTTTGAGCAGAAAGCCATATACTTCTCATTGTGCTTGGTGATATAACATGATATATGATGTGGTACACCCCATTAATTGAATACAGATTTGATGACCAAGTCCTTTGTAGTCCATATGTGTTCATCTAGAGAAATATCTACTTAGTCTGCTAGCAAATTGTGACGACCTGGCAGATGAACAACAGATATTGTTATGCTGTGCCAGATACACCAGTTCCATAGAAAGAGTGCTTCCCTATATAAGAAAGTGTACCTGCTTGTTCACATGAAACATTGACACAGTATTGTTGATTATAATTTAAATATGTTGTCCTACAATGTGAGAGAGAAAGGATGTTGGATAGCTTGAATTGGGATTTGTGACTCTGCCATTCACCAAACTAACTCCTTTATAATAATCAGGAGGCTAAGTCTGAGGCAATACAGCAGCTTTGTCCAATGATGAAGGGGATGTCTGTGTCAGGATAATATCAACACCCTGATGCAGGGCAACATCCTCAATGAGATGTGTGGGTCAGGAGAGGATGCAGTGCCATAATCTGCTGATATAATTGCAGATGGGTCCTGAGGTATAGGTGACCTGTCTTAGGAAGTAGATGGGATAAACACCAGGGAGGGAGAAGAGTTATTTAAGTTAAGTACTAATTTTGACACAAGAATAAATGGATACAAACTCGCCATCAACACGTTTAGGCTTGAAATTAGACAAAGATTTCAAGCCATCACAGGAGTGAAGTTCTGGAACAGCCTTCCAAGGGGAGCTGGGGGGGAAAAACTAACTGGCTTGAAGACTGAGCTTGATAAATGTATGAAGGGGTTTTTATAGTGAGATTGTCTACAATGGCCCATGGCCCATCTATGACTACTAGTAGTAAATACCTCCAACAACTGGAGGTGGGAGACTAAATGGAGAAGTTTATGAGTTACTACAGTGAATTCTTTCTCAGGTGTCTTTCTCGGGTGTTGGGTCTTGCAGACAATCTCAGCATCTAACTTATTTGTAGTTGGGAAGGAATTTTCCCCCAGTGAAGTGGCAGAGACCCTGGGGATTTCTTGCCTTCCCCTGCAGCATAGGGTGGGGATCACTTGCATGTTTAAACTAGAGTAAGTGGTGGATTCTTTGTAACTTGAACTCTTTAAATCATGATTTGAGGACTTTGGTATCTTATGTTACTGAAGACAAATGTAAGGTGCTACACTTAGGGAAGAAAAAACAAATGCACACATAGAATGGGAGATAATTTGCTTGGCAGCAGCACTGTTGCAAAACATCTGGGAGTTGTGGTGGATCACAACCTCAAGGTCAACAATGTATTGCTGTTACAAAACAAGCAAATGTAATTTTGGGTTGCATTAACAGAGGCCACACAAGTCATGAGAGGTTATAATACCACTTTACTCAGTGCTGGTTCGGCCTCAGCTGGAGTACTATGTCCAGTTTTGGTCACCAAGGTATAGAAAAGGCATAAAGAAACTGGAAAAGCATCCAGAGGTGAGTGACAAAGATGATCAAAGAGATGGAATGCAAGCACTATGAGCAAAGGACCAAAGAACTGAGTATGTTTAGTCTGGAAAAAAGGAGATTAAGGGGGACATGATAGCGGTCTTCAAATATTTGAAAAGCTAATACATAAAGTTGGAGAAAAAATGTTCTCTTTTGCCACAGAGGACAGGAGAAGAAGCAATGGGTTCAAACTACAGCATAGCAGATTTAGATTAAATCTCAGGAAAAAATTCCTAACTGTAAGAACAGTAGGACAATGGAACAAACTGTCTAGGGAAGTTGTGGAAGCTTCTTCACTAGAGGTTTTCAAAGAGACTGGATAGCCTCTGTCTTGGATTGTTTAGACCCAACAAATCCTGAATCTTGGCAGAGGGTTAGACTAGATGACCCTTGTTATCCTTTCTAATTCTATGGTTCTATGATTCTATGTTCTTATGGTCTTATGTAGATCAATAATAAGAAAGAAAATATCATAATGCCACTTATATAAATTCATGGTATGCCCACACCTGGAATACTGTGTGCAGTTCTGGTCACCTCATCTCACAAAAAAGATGAAAAGGAACAGAAAAAGACAACAAAAATAGTAAGTGTATGGAACAGCTTCCATATGAGGAGAGATTAAAAAGACTATTCTCCTCTTTATTTCATCTCAAGCATCTAGCATTGGCCACTGTCAGAAGACAGGATACTGGGCTAGATGGACCATTGGTCTAATCCAGTATGGCCATTCTATGTAGCCAGAGGATATGAGTCCATTACTGTCGTAGGCAAGGTTCCATGGCTGCATTGTGCAGGAGGTCAGACTCACTAGACGATCATGATGGTTCCTTCTGGCTTTAAAGTCTATGAGTCTGTGTTGAGGTGTATAAACCTCTCACTGGACAGAAGCGGGTTAAGGAGCAACTCTGGGTTAAGGAGGCCCCACCCTTCTGCCCATGCTGAGCCTGCTCTAGTTGAAGGTAGGGTTTAAAAAGCAGCCAGACAGCTCAGTCACGGGCTGGCAGGGCAGGGAGGAGGACGTGTCTGGGAGTTCTGGGAGTTCAGAGCAGGGCAGGACCTGAACCCTCACAAAACCAGGGAATAAAAGAGTCGCAGCTATGGGGGTCTGGGACCAGAGCTGGGAGCCCAGATGGCAGGTGACTGGGATGCAGAGGGAGGTAGAAAGTGATCCAGGGAAGCTGACTTTAGGCTGACGCAAGGCACCACTGGTTAAGCGAATCCAAATCAGCCTCCTAGACTCTAGGTCGGAATCCCCGGTGGAGTGAGTCGGACCAAGTTCCTCTGCATCGCCCCCTGAACTGTGCCCATTAGGTGGAGTTGCCACCCCCTGAACTGTACCCACTAGGTGGAGTTACTGCCCCCGGTGCTACCAGAAGCCTGCCTCCCCATCATAGTGTCTATAAGTCACATGGGTGAAAAGAAAATGGCTAGCAGGATGGATACCACTTAGCAAGTATTGGCTTAACCTGCTTTCATTTGCCTTTAAACATAGTCTGCCCCCCAACATAGATGAATAATAGCATGACAATCTTGGAGAATATGCATATGAGACATCTTCACTGTCAGAAGAGGAGAAAAGTACTACTCCATCTTCCTGTGTAGGGGCTGATCCTACAGAAGTCGTCAGCGACAGTAAGTCCTGACAATATTAAGTGGATAGCAATGGAGACTCAGAGAGGGCTTGTTTAGGTAACCTTTATCAAAATGGAAACCCGTTCATTCAATATTTTCTGGGTTGAAAGTCCATGGATTTATAAATATAACTGTACAGTCCGTCAGCAGTGTGACACAGTGGGATATGTCTGTATCAGGTTGTGAACTCTATTTTCTATTATAGGGTGAACACATGCCTCACAAGTTGGCCTGAGGGCAGCTTACTGCATTACATTCTAGAGAGGGCCTACGAAGAAAACACACCTGACATCCCACTGACGGACTGTTATTGAGAGCCGTGGGATACCTCTCTAGGCTGATCAACGTTGACATCTCTCAACTGCTGGCCCAGCCGTATTGAACAATGTTTCTTCTACACAGCCCGAAAACACTAGCAAATATCAGACTCACAGAAGGGATGAGATCACACCACAGGATGGTGAGCCTCAGGACTTCAGCTATTTTTCAAAGTCTTGTTCACTTTTCATAGCAAGGCAACTTTCATTAAGAAATTATCTTCCTAAGCCTGTGTTCTTGCTTTCCCACCACATTGTCCCTGAAAAGGTAAAATAAGAAATCCAGTGTGCCCATAGTATCAGTTGACCTCTGGAGGAGTGGATATAAGTGACTGGGGAGCTTGACTGGTCTGAGACACTAATTTTAGGGTCTAGAACTTCTGGACTGCAGAGTCCCAAATCCCTAAGAAGCAATCAGGAGAGTGCCTACAAGGCTCAGAACAAGAAGTAGTGTTTCTGCCCACACCCAGTTGGCTTGGGTGCACATGAGACCCTGCAATTGGATTCACTCACAACAGAGTGGTGACTATATAGAGAGATACTAAGTCAGGTTGTAACAAGCAGGTCTGAATATTTTGAGATATTTGAGGTCCTGGGTCACTCCACAGACATTATCTCAACCATCCTATAAAAGTCCTGAGTAAAAAATAAGTTGAAAATAAATGCAAAGCTAGCAAAATCTTGGAACTGAAATAATAGGAAAACACTAATCATGTATTCACTCAGACATGTACACAAAGGAAAGTTTCTCTTTCTTCCGACAGATAATTAAAACGTCCCTTTTATATTTTAGTATTCAGTATCTCAACTTTGAAGAGTATTTTTGACACAAAATGTATGTGAAAGGTTAGTCGTTAATTCTGTCATAATAAACTCTCTCTTCCTCCCACAAATCATAATTGTGAGATTCAATTTTTAACTCCACAGATCTACATGTCTGCCATCCCAACACCAATGTATACAATAAAATGAGTGGTTAGACTTACATAGGGATTTCATCCACTTCTTTGATAAATCACACACTGAAACCCAAAAGAGATAAAAAGATTAGAAAAACATTATTTTTCAAAATCATATATGTTGATATTATACATTCAATTTCGACATTCCAGATCTCCTTAGATGCATATATTTGGAGGACCGAATGGTTATACTTAATTAAAAATAAAGATGGACCTGATCTGTAAAATTCAGATCTAAACTTTGAACACTCTAAAAGTTGGGATTTTGTACCCAGATGTAGTGGGGCAGTAATCCCGCTCCGGCCCTGAAGGGCTTAAAACAGCCCTGGGAGAGGGCGGTTGCAGGGAGAAGCAGCTACTAGGCTGATTGGGGAAGCAGCCACAGCTGGGCCATGCCCCAATCAGGCCTCAGCTGGCCCTATATAAGAGGCTGGGAGCCAGGCGCTAACAGTCTCTCCCTAGCTGTAGAGGGAGACGGACCTGGCTGCAGGGACCTGAGCAGAGTACCTGAGGGGAGCAGGGCTGAGGAAAGGCAGAGGAGCTGGGGAGCTCCAGTCTGGAAAGCCCCAGGCTGCGGCCTAGCAGAAGGCCGAGTACTGGGGGTTGCAGAGGGCAGCCCAGGGGTAGGCAAAGGCAGCAGGTCCAAACCCAACCTTGCCAGTGATGAGTGGCTGATACTGCAGTCTGCCCCAGAGTGTGGGGGCTAGACGATGACTGGCAGTAGCCTTATACTGAGGTGAGGTGGGGATAGTGGGTGGGGGTTCCCTGGAGAGGGGAGACCCTGAGAGAAAGGGGTTACTGCCAAGGGGCAGCACCCCAGATAACGGGGCACCTGGTCCGGGAGGGACACCGGCCTGCATAGGGTGCTCCAGAGGCTGGATGAGCTAATTCCCAGAGACAACCAGCAGGAGGCGCCGCAGGGGTGAGTCCCACATCGCTACACCAGAGTCTTAGCTTTTCCTATTACAGAAAAAAGAATGAAACCATAGAATCCTAGAAATGTCAGGCTGGAAAGGACCTTGAGAAGTAATCAAGTCCATCCACCTGCACTGAGGTAGGACCAAGTAAACATGGGTTTGTCCAATGTCTTCTTAAAAACCTCCACTGATGGGAATCCCAAAACCTTCCTTGGGAAGACTATTCCAGGGTTTAACTACCCTAACATTTTTACTAATATCTAACCTAAATCTTCCTTGCTTCAGATTAAGCCCATTACTTCTTCTCCTAACTTCAGAGAACATGGAGAACAATTGATCATAGACACAGGACTGACCCCTGTGGGACTCCATTAGATATGACCTCCCAGTTTGACAGCAAACAGTTGATAACTACCCTTTGAGTACAGCCAGTTGTGCCCCCATCTTATATTAATTTCATCTAGCCCATATTACCATAGTTTCATTATTAGAATGTCGTTTTGCACTTTGTCACAAGCCTTCCTAAAATCAAGATATATCACCTCTAGTGCTTCCCCGTCCACTAGTAATCCTGTCAAAGGAGGAAAGGACACATGTAGATCTGAATCTGAGTTCAGATTTTCACAGGTTTAGGTGAAAAATATAAGAATTTGTCTACAACATTCTTCGTAAAGAATTTCTGCCATTCTCCAACCTGCCCTATTTTTCATGTATAAAGCCCACATTTTACCAAGACCTACGTACTTGGTTAATTATGCTGTGCATATAATCTCATTGACTTCACTGGGACTACATTAATTTTAATTAAAACGCCTATTTTTACTTTAGTTTAATTCACTTCTGTGGGACTACTTGTTGTGTGGAAAATTGATGGGTAGATGGAGTATGGATTTTTTTTAATACAATCTTGTTTATTTATAACTGGACATCTACAAATTCCTGCTTCTCTGAACACAGGAGTAACCAGAAACAGTCTAAAACTTCTCTAGTCAGCACCAGACCCAGAAAGCCCCGTCTACCTTCTTCCAAAGTCATACATAATGCTCAACCAGGCTGTCTCTCTTGTCTGTCACAGGCTGTCTAGATTCTGCTTGTCCTGAGACTCCCTCTGAGGCACACACGCAGTTTAAGAACAGAAGCACTGATCAGTTGTAACAGTTTAGCAGCCTTGACAGCGTTACTGCAGTAACAACATTCTTCAGCACTTAACTACACCCCCAATCAAAGCCCTACCCCCTACATTTGAAAGGCTGCTTCTCCTCAATCTTTCCATTTGTGTGTGTGTTGGGGTGCTACTGCCATCATTTCAGCCACCCAATTAAAATATTGTCTTTATAATTATTTGGAACAGAAAGCAACAGCCAAGCATGCCCCATAACAAGGTTTAGCCCAACCTATAAGAGTATGTATATTTTACAATAAAACTACAAAGTAGTTACAGTGTAATCATAGTATTTTTAATACATCTGAATTCAAAAATGAAATGCATTAATTCCTAACCCACTTTATCTTCTATTTCCTGGCATTTGTGACTGAAACTATGATATTCTTCAGAAATTAAAATATGACTTACCAGAATGTATGGAATTCTTCATAACAGAATGTGGATGAGGATCTGAAAACAGGATGGATGAGAAAGTAAGCAACATATATGTTGATCTGTGTATTTTTTCACTAATATATTAGAACTCATAAGAAATTATACCCAAGCAGAAGATAAGGATACACAGAAAAAAACAAAAACAAAACAAACAAAATGGTTACTTACCTGTACAATAACTGTTGTTCTTGGATATGTGTTATGCACATATATATTCCACTTCAGATATGTGTGCACCCAGTGCACCTGAGTCAGAGACTTGTAGGCAGCAGTACCCATTGGGCAATGCGTGCCCTTTGTGTGTCCTCATGCCTTTAACTGACAGCATACAGGGTCATTACACTCAAACCAGTGGGAGAGGTAGGTAGATTGTGCAACAAAGAACAGTTACTGTACAGGTAAGTAATGTTATTTTTCTCCTTTGACTGATACATTCCACTTCAGGTGATTCCTTAGCAGTACTCATTTAGGTGGAAGCAATTCAGAGTTTATCAGAACAAAGACTGAAGAACAGCTATGCCAAAGTCCACAAAAGCTTTAGAAACTACTGTAATGACATAATGTCTTGTGAAAGTGTGAATCAAAGACCATGTGGCTGTTCTGCAGATGTCTATGATCAGGATCAAAGGGGTAGCCATGTTAGTCTGGATCTGTAAAAGAAGCAAATAGTCCTGTGGCACCTTATAGACTAACAGACGTATTAGAGCATGAGCTTTCGTGGGTGAATACCCACTTCTTCGGATGCATGCATGCATCCGAAGAAGTGGGTATTCACCCACGAAAGCTCATGCTCCAATACGTCTGTTAGTCTATAAGGTGCCACAGGACTCTTTGCTTCTTTATGATCAGGATGTTACTTAAAATTTTTGGAGAAGTAGCTTAAGGTCAAGTGGAATGAACTGGAATTCTTTTTGGAGGTGCAACATTTGCCAGTTTGTAACAAGTCCTTAGGCAGGAAGAGACCCAGTTCAAAATTCTCTTCACCGAAACTGCTGGACCTCTCATTCCTTCTGCATACATTACAAATAGTCTCAGAGAGAATCTAAATTGTTCTGTCCTATTGATCTAGAAAGAAAGAGCACTGCACATGTTTAGTGTGCACATTCTCTCTTTGTTCTCATGATTTTGTGACACTGGAAAGAATGTGAATTGTTGGATTCAGGTGGAAGTCTGGTAATCTTTTGTTAGAAATAAAGCGGGGGTGGAGGGTAGAGAATGAGGTAAGGTGCCAGGGAGGGACATGTTCTCTAATAGGAAAGAGAAATCCTCATTAAACCTTTCAGATATCAACAAGACATGGGATGAAAGAAAAACAGGAGGATGGATTGCTGAAAACTGAACTTTTATTCAGCTCATTCAGAGGACTCACTTTTTCAATTGCATTAGATATTCCAGGATATGCTGAATCTGCATTCTGGAAGGGGAGAGATAGTGCCTAATGGCCCTAATAGAAAAAAAAATCCACTTTGCAAGGTATGTCTCTCTATCAGAAATCTTTCTGCCACAGGTGAGAATGTTTCGAATCTCTTAAGAGAAGAATTTTTCAGATGTGTTCAGCTGCTCAACATCTATTCTGTGAGGTGGAGATTGTGAGAGCTGGGGTGAAGAACTTGGCCCCTGGGTCTCTAATAGTAAGCCCTGGACAAAAAGTAGTGCCATAGGAGACCAGAACAGAAATGGTGATCCCCAGTTGTGAAATACTCTCCTCCCTATGTTGTTTTTCAGGGACTATTGGTGATCTTGTGAAAGCAATGTGAGAGAATTTTGCATCCATTCTTTGAATGAGAGACTCCTCACAACTTTCCAAATAACCTGTTTTTATATATATTATTATATATATAATTGTTGGTTCAGCCCAAAATGATTTTTTTTTCTGAATTGTTATTTGCCCAGCTCTAGTCTTGATTCTGTCTTTCTTTCCCAAGATGGAGAAGACTTGGCTGTCTTGAAGATGGCACTAGGGAAGGAGAAATTGATCCCTCTTTTCTCTGTGTGTCTTCAATTATTATTCCCCCCCCCCCTTGAGCAAGTCCAAGGAAGCAAAAAGAGGAGCCACGGTACTTTTGGAGGAGGAGTACTCAACCCGTTCAGCTCTGGACTAGCTGAAATATGAGGCCAGATGCATGGATTTCTTCATTCTCCCTTACATGCCTCACAAATTTCTGTTCTCTGGTGATGAAGGACTTACAGATGCTGTACTTCTTAAGCTAACTACCTGTCCATGTAAAAAAAAAAATTACAATCATGAAAACAACTCAGGTACAGGAGTCTGTATCAATTAGCCATGGTATGAAGGTAGTGGTCCAAACTTGTGATGGAGTTCATCACTTGAAACAAGAGATCCTAACAGCTAGGACTATAATTGGATGCTGTAATGTGAGAAACATGTGGGATATTGGGAAACTGAAATAGTTATAGAAATACTTGCTTCACTATTTGTATTCTCTCATTGCATGAAATGAGATGGACTGGATGTAGAAAACTCCATTAAGACAGAGTATGGTTAGATGATATCTACTGGAATAGGAACCTGTTTACTCACAAATTAGAAGAACATGTTTTGTTACAAATCATGCAAAAGAAACTGCCATCCACTGTTACCAATTAACATGATGATCAAGCAAAAGTTTCATTCTACAGTAAGTTTATGCTTTTGACGTTGTGGTTATGGGTGATATGAATGCCCAAGTTGGTAATGACAATCTTGGACATGTACAGTTCTTGGGTAAACACAGAATTGAGGCGTGGATAGACAACTTTCAATACCCAGAAAATTGTTCTGCCAAATATTATTGAATAGAATCAAACCGGTAGCAAATGAAAAACTGTGTAATGAGCAAACAGGCTTTAGTTCAAATAAAACATGTGTAGATCACTTTGTTACCTTGAGATGATTGAGTGAGAAAGGAGTTGCCTATCAGAGGAGATTAGTTGTGCACTTCATAGATTTCACCAAAACTTTTGATTGCATTCATAGAGAATCTCTACAGAACAATATGGGATTCTTAAAAAGATAGTGTCACTGGTAAAGATGTGGTATGAAGGTCCAAAATGCAGACCAATTGGTTTGATGTCCTCACTGAAGTAAAGGAGGGTTGCATTTTATCACCCCGTCTTTTCTGGTTTGTGACAGATTATCTGATGTGAAGAGCAACATCAAGAGGAGATATAGGATCTATGTGGAATAGAGGGAAATTTCAAGATCTTGACATTGCAGATGGCACTGTCTGTTGGACTCAAATGGCAGTTCCATGAAAAAAAGCCAACACTATTAATGTCAAACACAAGGCTGCCACATTAGGATTAAGAATCAGCCAAAAGAAAATGAAAGTCATATCATTGAAAGATGAGTCAGCAATGATAGTTCACATGTGAATGATAGTGAAGTATAAAACTCGGGTAACGAGTTTGTGAATCTTGCAAGCAAAATCACTGCTGATCATTCACTGCAGAAGGAGGTGGAAGCATAAACTGGGAAGGCAAGTGAAGCTTTTTCTAGACTGGAAAATATTTGAAAAAATAAGGAGATTCATGCAAGAACCAAGATAAAGTTATATTTGTCATTGTGATACCCTCATTGTTATATGTTTCTGAAACTTGGCAAATGCTTGAATCCTACAACAGGAAACGTAACACATTCCATCAGAGCTGCTTGCAAGAGAATACTTGATGTACACTGTTGGAATAAAGTAACTAATGTTCATGTGTTACAGAGGACTGGCCAACAGACTGTAGAGACAATGCTTCAAGAAAGAAGGCTGAAGTGGTTTGGACATCTTGTATGGATGTTGAAACAAATGTATTCCTAGACAAACCCTTCACTGGATACCATTTGGTAGAAGACAGAAAAGTGCAGGACAAGAGATGACCTATAAAATAAAACATTTAGAAAGATATTGCTGTCATGGAAACAGATTATAATAGAGCAAGAAATGTGGCACTAGACAGCTGGAGGTGGAAATACTGGGTTCCCTCATATGTCACAAGACCATTAGAGCATCTAAACCCTTACATGCTGTTAAGCTAAACAAAGCAGGCAAGGGATATGCTCATCATTAATGGGCATAACACCCTGAAATGAAGGGCAATATTTAAAACCTGGGGATTTCTGCACAATAAGGAAGTACCAGAGTATCTTCTCAGGAACAATATGGGGAGAAGGTGACCAGCCCTCTGTGGAGAAAGAAGTGGTTCGGGACTATTTAGAAAAACTAGACGTGCACAAGTCCATGGGGCCAGATGCGCTGCATCCGAGGGTGCGAAAGGAGTTGGCGGATGAGATTGCAGAGCCATTAGCCATTATTTTTGAAAACTCATGGCGATTGGGGGAGGTCCGGGATGACTGGAAAAAGGCTAATGTAGTGTCCATCTTTAAAAAAGGGAAGAAGGAGGATCCGGGGAACTACAGGCCAGTCAGCCTCACCTCAGTCCCTGGAAAAATCATGGAGCAGGTCCTCAAGGAATCAATTATGAAACACTTAGAGGAGAGGAAAGTGATCAGGAACAGTCAGCATGGATTCACCAAGGGGAAGTCGTGCCTGACTAACCTAATTGCCTTCTATGATGAGATAACTGGCTCTGTGGATGAGGGGAAAGCAGTGGATGTGTTATTCCTTGACTTTAGCAAAGCTTTTAATACAGTCTCCCACAGTATTCTTGCTGCCAAGTTAAAGAAGTATGGGCTGGATGAATGGACTGTAAGGTGGATAGAAAGCTGGCTAGATCGTCGGGCTCAACGGGTAGTGATCAATGGCTCCATGTCTAGTTGGCAGCCGGTTTCAAGCGGAGTGCCCCAAGGGTCGGTCCTGGGGCCGGTTTTGTTTAATATCTTTATTAATGATCTGGAGGATGGAGTGGACTGCACTCTCAGCAAGTTTGCCGATGACACTAAACTAGGAGGCGTGGTAGATACGCTAGAGGGTAGGGATCGGATACAGAGGGACCTAGACAAATTAGAGGATTGGGCCAAAAGAAAGCTGATGAGGTTCAACAAGGACAAGTGCAGAGTCCTGCACTTAGGATGGAAGAATCCCATGCACAGCTACAGACTAGGGACCGAATGGCTAGGTAGCAGTTCTGCAGAAAAGGACCTAGGGGTCACAGTGGACGAGAAGCTGGATATGAGTCAACAGTGTGCTCTTGTTGCCAAGAAGGCTAACGGCATTTTGGGCTGTATAAGTAGGGGCATTGCCAGCAGATCGAGGGACGTGATCGTTCCCCTTTATTCGACATTGGTGAGGCCTCATCTGGAGTACTGTGTCCAGTTTTGGGCCCCACACTACAAGAAGGATGTGGAAAAATTGGAAAGAGTCCAGCGGAGGGCAACAAAAATGATTAGGGGGCTGGAGTGCATGACTTATGAGGAGAGGCTGAGGGAACTGGGATTGTTTAGTCTCCAGAAGAGAAGAATGAGGGGGGATTTGATAGCAGCCTACAACTACCTGAACGGGGGTTCCAAAGAGGATGGAACTTGGCTGTTCTCAATGGTGGCAGATGACAGAACAAGGAGCAATGGTCTCAAGTTGCAGTGGGGGAGGTCTAGGTTGGATATTAGGAAACACTATTTCACTAGGAGGGTGGTGAAGCACTGGAATGCGTTACCTAGGGAGGTGGTGGAGTCTCCTTCCTTGGAGGTTTTTAAGGCCCGGCTTGACAAAGCCCTGGCTGGGATGATTTAGTTGGGAATAGGTCCTGCTTTGAGCAGGGGGTTGGACTAGATGACCTCCTGAGGTCCCTTCCAACCCTGATATTCTATGATTCTATGAAAAGAAAAATTTCCCCATCTGGGTGGGGGGGGGGGGGGGGGGGGACGACAAAATAACCCCAACAATGAAAAACTAAAAACTTAACACTATCTATTTACATTAAATCCTAAACTTATTTTAATAACTATTTCCTTACTCATAATGTCATAGATTCTAAGGGCAAAAATGGCCATTGTGATCATCTAGTCTGAGCTCTGGTGTAACACAGGCCAGGGAACTGCCCTGAAATAATTTCTGTATGAATTTGAGCATATGAAAATGTGATCTCAGGGCATAATGAAGAGATACAACTTGTAACCACACATGGTGAGAAGGAACTGACAGAGGATTGGGGTGGCCCCATCCTTTACATCATAAGCTGAAAGTATAAAAACAGTCAGGGGGCCCAAGCACTGCCTCAACAGGTATTGCTAGCTAAAAGTCTCTGGCTCAAGTGCGTTGGGCACTCATACACCTGAAGTAGAATATATATGTGCAGAATCTCTCAAAAGAGAATAAGGATTTACAAATCTTCCTGTATTATATTAATGCCCAAAATTCCAACCCAGAAATGCCTTGCAGAAAATGTTAGATGCATATAGTTCTGGTCCAAACCACTGAAGTTAACAGAAGGAACCCAGGGGACTTCGGGCAATGGGAAGCAAAAGGATCATCCATCCATAAATTCTTAAATTACATGGTTCTGTAAATTTTGCACTTCCAGGAACATTGTTCTGCATAGCTAGGGTGACCAGACAGCAAGTCTGAAAAATCGGGAAAGGGAGTGGGGGGTAATAGGAGCCTATATAAGACCCCAAAATCTGGACTGTCCCTATAAAATCAGGACATCTGGTCACCCTACGCATGGCTGAAATTCATGCATGTGCAGAGGCTTATGACCAACATAAGCCCCACTTAAGTCCTTAAAATAAGAGTTCAAAAGGACTTACACATATCTGCAAACCCCAAGCTATTGAAAATTCATGTCAGATCCTAAAAAAATATGCAATTAAAAAAAGATAGCTTTTCCAGAAACAGGTTCAAGACAAAATTAATGAGAACACTTTAAAAATATTGCTATATTTGAGATAAAATTTTGAACGTTGGTAATAGTGCTAAAGTATTGCATAGGTCTTCAACTGGCCCTCTGATCAGGGGTGCAGTTCACACTTTAAGCAAAGATGTATATATATAGGGCCAAATCCTGTTCAGACTAATAAACTGTTTAACCCATTAAATTCAATAGAGTTTCAAAGGTGCAAATCAATGTAGAAATAATGAATAAATTATTTTATTTGAAACAGAGCTAGTTGGGTTTTTTTTTTCAACAAAAAGATTTACAGTAAAACAGAGTTTTGTAAAAAAAAAAAACTGACGAAAAATAACTTGCAATTAATTTTTGAGGCTTTATTTTTAATTTTAAGAGGGAAAATCAACATGGTTTAGTATTTTGGAAATGTTCATTTTTAAATTGTGAGGAAATGACCACCCCTTCTCAAATTTTATTTTTTTTCCTTAGAAAAGTATGTGTGTGTGGGAGGGGAGGAAGAATAATTAAAATTGAGAGAATATAACACTTTCATATTTAAAAAGCATTACTTTAAAAAAGTAACCTTTTTGCTTTTTAAAAAAGTAGAGGGTTTTTTTCTCTGACACTTTTAAATCTGATAGTTATTTTCAGATAGAAACTTATTTTTTTAAACTAAGGGTTAGGCCTCAACTGGAGTATTGTGTTAGGGCTCAACTGGAGTATTGGGTCCAATTCTGGGCGCCACATTTCAGGAAAGATGTGGACAAATTGGAGAAAGTCCAGAGAAGAGCAACAAAAATGATTAAAGGTTTAGAAAACATGACCTATGAGGGAAGATTGAAAGAACTGGGTTTCTTTAGTCTGGAAAAGAGAAGACTGAGAGTGGTCATGATAACAGTTTTCAAGTACCTAAAAGGTTGTTACAAGGGGAAGAGAGAAAAATTATTCTCCTTAACCTCTGCGGATAGGACAAGAAGCAATGGGCTTAAATTGCAGCAAGGGAGGTTTAGGTTGGATATTAGAAAAAACTTCCTGTCAGGGTGGTTAAGCACTGGAATAAATTGCCTAGGGAGGTTGTGGAATCTCCATCTTTGGAGATTTTTAAAAGCAGTTTAGACAAACACCTGTCAGGGATGGTCTAGATGGTGCTGGTCCTGCCGTGAGTGCAGGGGTCTGGACTGGATGACCTCTCGAGGTCCCTTCTAGTTCTACCATTCTATGATTCACAACAGAAATGTGACGGTGTTAGATTTACAAGAGGCTTGAACAGATTAGTGTTTTATTTTTATGTATGTAATGACTCCAGAGGCCATTCTAATCGAGGTATTATGAATAAGCAGATAAAAAATAAGTCTTAACTGGAGCACAGATGCCCTGCTATGCTCTGGTATAGCACTTATCACTTGATGGGCAAAAATACTGGTAGTTTTGAATTTTTTCCAGACCAAATGCATCTGTTTCTAACAATCAAATGCAGACAAACTCATTTGTAATACATATTGAACTCTTTATGAGAACTTACCTAGTGAATTCATGATTTTGTATTATGCAGTCTGAGCTGAAAAACATGGGATAAAACAATGGTCAAAATACATACTATGTATAAGTTAGTAACTTTTCCAGTTCCCAGTTGAATGAAGATGTGTTACTGGAGTACCAAGATTAGGAATAGAATGGAACCAAAGCCAAAAGGTACAGAGTCAAGGGTCCTACAGCATTTTAATGTGGTGCCTTTGCTCTATGTGTTGAGTTATTTAATGGACAGTTCACTTAACCTGGAAAAAATAATATGTAATGCTGTATATGTGGTTCTAAAGTTATAGTAAACGGTGCACTTTTAAATAAATTAAGGGCATGAAAGAGTCTAGCTATAACACAGGTCGCAGTGGGGACTAAGAACTCAGACCTGCAAGTGACTCTGTGAGGATGGACCTCTGTGTCAGTGGGGGTCCTGTGAATAGGGTGCAGCAAGGACACAGAGCTCTGTCCACACTGAGTCATTTTCATGATAAGAATTTGAAAATTTCCCCTAGCCTCTTGCAAGGCCCCACAAGGTGGGGGGAGGGGCCAAGATTGTCAGTTTCACTGAATAATGGGACTACTTCTCAGGAGGCACATGGTGCCTAACAGGGGATAAGGAAGGCCACAAAGCAGTCAGAGCCCTGGCCAGGGCCGGCTCTGGCTTTTTTGCCGTCCCAAGCAAAAAAAAAAAAAATAAAATCAGGGCTGCCGGAGCGGCAAAGCAGGAAAAAAAAAAAAACCTGTGGGGCGGCCAGAGCCAGGGTGCAGGGGGACTCCCTGCGCTGCAGACGTGCCCCGGCTAGCGGGGGGAGGGGGAGGGAGCAGGGGGAGAGAGAGAATGGGGGCGGCCAGAGCTTCAGCGGGGCACTCGCCATGCGACCCCGCCTGCCGCGCCGCCTGCCGGGAGGGCTCCGCGCCACTCCGGTCAGCGGGGAGGGAAGGACGCGGGCTGCCCTGCCAGGCTTGCTACAGAACTGGCACCGGCTGGGGCAGACGGAGTGCGCAGCCTGCACCCAGCAGGGCACTCCCCTCCTCTGCGCCGCCGCCCCCTACAGGGTGGCTGGATCGGCGAACCAAAAAAAAAAAAAAAAAGTGGCCGTGCCGCCCTAGGATTGGACGGAATGCTGCCCCGTAGAATCTGCCTCCCCAAGCATGAGCTTGCTCGGCTGGTGCCTGGAGCTGGCCCTGGCCCTGGCGTCCATGGGGAGGTATGCTGTACCATTAAATCTGAACTTCCACCATGCACTGGTTGAGTTCTGGCTGGGAGTGTTGTGCTGTACTACCCTTTACCATATGTACCCGATATGCTACCTGCCCTACGTGTTGTACTTGAAAGTCTGGAGAGAAACTATTATTTACAAGCTGTATCCCCTGTTACACAACACAAAGAGATTCTTGTTGATTTGGACTGCAGTTAACTGTCGACCTCATCTCCTGCTTGACTCAGAGAATGGTCTTCTCTGGCAGAATGGCTGCACTGGTAGCAGCTTACTCCTTAGTATGTTTCATCAAAGTTTTGTGCCATATTCAGACTTTATGTCTGGAGCTGGAGTTATTATCAGTGGCCTTATGTATCTGCCACATTTGGTTTCACTCATTTTCCATATGAACTTTTTCACTTGGGAAGATTTGAATCCAGGTCTCCTATATACTAGGTGGATGCCCAAACATTTCAGCTGTTGAATATTATAGCATGGGTCTTTATCAATGTGCCTTGTTGAAGCTGTTCCACTTTGAATGAAATAATTAAAGATTCACTAGACCAGGGACTGGAGCATGTCACCCCTTCTAGAAGAGCGTCCTAACCATCAAGATTTAGAGTCATTATAATTCTCTCTGACCCACTGACTAATTAAGTATTTTATACAAAGTAGAATAGATTCCACAGGAGAAACAGAGAACACTGCACCATAAACTATCAAGTAGCTTAGTGCTCTCTCCTGGGTTATAGGGTGAGCCGGGTTTAAATCCCTGCTCTAAAGCAGGTGGTAGACAGGTTTGAACCAAGTTCTCCCACATCTTGGGAAAGTACGCTAACCACTGGGCTATTGGGTAAAAGACAGCACAAATTCCTCAAGCTATCTTTTGTGCAACTACGAATTCTCAGAGCACATCTGCCAAATATATGTTGGGAAAATAACACAGCGGGGCACAGACTATCCAACAAATTCTTGGACTGCATTGCAGACAACTTTTTATTTCAGAAGGTTGAAAAAGCTACTAGGGGTGAAGCTATTCTAGACTTGATTTTAACAAATAGGGAGGAACTCGTTGAGAATTTGAAAGTAGAAGGCAGCTTGGGTGAAAGTGATCATGAAATCATAGAGTTTGCAATTCTAAGGAAGGGTAGAAGGGAGAACAGCAAAATAGAGACAATGGATTTCAGGAAGGCGGATTTTGGTAAGCTCAGAGAGCTGATAGGTAAGGTCCCATGGGAATCAAGACTGAGGGGAAAAACAACTGAGGAGAGTTGGCAGTTTTTCAAAGGGACACTATTAAGGGCCCAAAAGCAAGCTATTCCGCTGGTTAGGAAAGATAGAAAATGTGGCAAAAGACCACCTTGGCTTAACCACGAGATCTTGCATGATCTAAAAAATAAAAAGGAGTCATATAAAAAATGGAAACTAGGACAGATTACAAAGGATGAATATAGGCAAACAACACAGGAATGCAGGGGCAAGATTAGAAAGGCAAAGGCACAAAATGAGCTCAAACTAGCTACAGGAATAAAGGGAAACAAGAAGACTTTTTATCAATACATTAGAAGCAAGAGGAAGACCAAAGACAGGGTAGGCCCACTGCTTAGTGAAGAGGGAGAAACAGTAACAGGAAACTTGGAAATGGCAGAGATGCTTAATGACTTCTTTGTTTCGGTCTTCACCGAGAAGTCTGAAGGAATGCCTAACATAGTGAATGCTAATGGGAAGGGGGTAGGTTTAGCAGATAAAATAAAAAAAGAACAAGTTAAAAATCACTTAGAAAAGTTAGATGCCTGCAAGTCACCAGGGCCTGATGAAATGCATCCTAGAATACTCAAGGAGCTAATAGAGGAGGTATCTGAAACTCTAGCTATTATCTTTGGAAAATCATGGGAGATAGGAGAGATTCCAGAAGACTGGAAAAGGGCAAATATAGTGCCCATCTATAAAAAGAGAAATAAAAACAACCCAGGAAACTACAGACCAGTTAGTTTAATTTCTGTGCCAGGGAAGATAATGGAGCAAGTAATTAAGGAAATCATCTGCAAACACTTGGAAAGTGGTAAGGTGATAGGGAACAGCCAGCATGGATTTGTAAAGAACAAATCATGTCAAACCAATCTGATAGCTTTCTTCGATAGGATAATGAGTCTTGTGGATAAGGGAGAAGCTGTGGATGTGGTATACCTAGACTTTAGTAAGGCATTTGATATGGTCTCGCATGATATTCTTATCGATAAACTAGGCAAATACAATTTAGAGGGGGCTACTATAAGGTGGGTGCTGTCGTGGTCAAAGACCCCCACGCAGACATTTTAGTTCAAAGACTCATAGCCTGAGGCCAGTTTATTGACATACAAACCAGTGCGCACTGGGGCGTGGTCCGGAGACCAACACACCCAGCGACAGCTTACAAGCTGTTTTTATTCCATTAAACCACAAGCAGGGTACAAACAATACGTCATGAGTTAAGAAATTGGGGACCAATTATAAGCTGGGCATGGGGTGAACACGAGCTCGGGGGCAAATCACAGGCTGGGTTTGGGGTGATCACGAGCTAGGGTGTTGGGGTTGGGGTCAGTCCTCTCACCCCCCTCCCTACCCTCTGACCTAATTTCCGAGGAGTGGGTGTTTGTTTGGGTAGAAGGGCGCTTGGTGGTTTCCGCAGGGGTGGTACTCGGCCCCAGCTTAAGTACATTTCTCAAGACTCGGACTATGTCATTTTCCGGGGGATTTCAGCAAAGGCTTAAGGGGCGGGCTAGTTTGCAGATAGCTGGAATCACGGAATAGGTCATAGATCATGCAAAGGAGAAATTGCATGAGTCAGTTTGCATTTAGCTAAAGTTACCTATTGCTTTACACAAGCGGTTATTATATTTCATTAGCCATGAACATATTTCACCAGTACTGCTGGGGGGGGGGGGGGGGATTTATTCTTTCATTCCCTCCTCTGTTGCTACTTTTGACTGGGCATAGCCTCACAAACTGATTTTTGGTTCAGGCTTTTAGGCCTACCCCATTACCCACGAAAGTCCTCAGTATGGCAGATTTCTAGGGGAGATGTTTCAGGGTCTTCAGGCCCAGGATCTTGGTTATCGGAAAGAAGGCCACCCTGCTCTATTTCCCCACAATCTCCCTCCTCTGATGCCATATAGGCATCACTATCCTTATTTAGAATGGAGGTCATTGGGCAATACTTAGACTCCGAGTTTATACTAAGGTGGTCAACAGTTGGGTCTGAAAGATTATTAACATCGGTGGAAAAGAACAGGGCCCTGAGGGGTGGTTGTGGCTGAGGCTGGGATATAGGACAAACTTTACATAAGCAGCACAAAAAGGCAATTAACAATCCACAACAAGCAGCTAAAATAATACCAAGCAAAATCTTTACAACTATAGAAGTGGAAAGGCTGGGTACAAGCTGAGCCAATTCTTTAGAGACAAAACACGCAATATTATGAGAAGAACATAAGGCACCTAATTCATAAATGGCCTGAAAGGCTTTAACTGTTTTGTTATATTTACTTCTATTACATGTATTTGGGCTTGAAAGCGAGATAGGTTGGAGAGGAGGTTAAATAGAGAGGTTAAATTTAAGAAACGGTTAGAGAGGAGAGGAGTCCAATTAAAAGTAAGAGGGATGGCTGGGTTGAGAGACACATAGATTTGGGGCATACCAGGCCAGGTAATAAAGCGGCTGCCTTGTGCAGTGGTTAAGCTAAGATTGTATGGAATGGGGATTTGGGGCTGAGATGGCAGGGCATACCCATCCTTTTTGCTAAACAATAATTTTCCCTCTGGGTCCTTTCCCATTGCTTCTCCTTCCCAACAGGCCATGTCCAATACATTGATCATTTTCCCAGGATGCAATTTGCGGAGGCAAAATAGCTGTGGGGGTTCCAAGGGCCATAATGACCACAAGGTTCCGATACCCACCCAGATATGTTGAGCAGCGAAATCAGAGGGAGTGGTGATGAAATGGCTAGGTTTATGGGGTGGTTTAACTTCCCATACCTGTCGGTGGATAACCCAGTCCCATAGACAATTTGCCCAGGGTTTTGGCAGAAGCAAGTGCACTGGAGCCCAGGTGCCATTTACCGGTTCCGAAGCTTGGAAGGTACATGCAACAGAGTCACAGCTTTATTTTGACAATGTTCACGTATTTCTCCACTTCCACAGCTTGGGTGGCACTCCCACAGTAGTGGTAAGGGTTTTAGGCCACCGCTGATTTAAAAGGGACCGTTAAAGAAATCCTGCATTTGACTACAAGCTGAATCCCAGACAGTGTCCTTTCCTGCTAAGGCTAGGGTGTTTATTAATTTTGATAGAAGGGCTTGGGTTGTGGTTCCCAGTCCTGACAAGGCATGGAGGGCTTTTATATTGGTATAGGTGTTAGTTAACCCTGCCTCAGTAAGGAGGCCTGATGCCCTTTCCAAATTTCCCAGACGTTCTTCGTGATCCCGGGTTTTATCTGTTGTCCAAATAGCGGCTACTCTAGTTAGGTTATGTAAGATTCCTTCTACCAAACCTCTCCCTCCTCGATAAAAACTTTCCCACTGCACAAGCTGGGCCAGTTTAATGGCCGCTCTCTGAAAACAATTCGGGTACTAGGTAGTTATTTGGAAAGCAGAGAGGGAAATGAGAAAGTGGTGGTTCTTATAGTAGCATTTAGCACAATTCACCACTGTAAACAACAATTTCATCGGTAGGATGTGCTATACCACATTCGTTGTTCCGAGACTTGATTTTCCCTGAGGCTACGGCCAGACAGATTTATATGGGAATTGGAGAAGATACGAGGGGGAGTAGCTGGGGAGCAGGGACTACAACAATGGGCAACCATATAGAGCCGGAATACACTGCAATACGACACAGGCCAAACCGGAGGCTACTGATTGGCCAAGATTACTTTTTCCCTCCCCACCCCAAGTTCGTTAAGGAGGAGAGGCTGAGAAATATTAAAAGTTTCATCTTCAGGTAGTTTTGGCTAGCTTCCGCAAGCTATTCTTCAAGATTTCGTAGTCTTAGTTCACTTAGCTGTCCGGCAATGAGGCTGCAAGGGAGGGGTTACCAGCACAATCACCTTGCTTGGTTGGAGGCTTTATTATGGCCTCAGGTGGAGAAGTTGTTTTCTTAGCAAGGTCCGAAGGCTTAATGGATTTGTCAGCGGACAAGAGTCCCTCAGCATGGGGCCAGGGCAGTTCTTTGCTGATGGACCCTTATGCAAACCCAGTTTCTGGTCTCAGCGAGTGGCGGGACTGCTGTATATAAAAAGACCTAACACATTTTGTTAGTGCCTGACTATTGTGTCATTTATTAAATGACTGTTCATTTGAGCTAGGCTAGCAGGGCACTGTTGGTAGTTGCATTGGGTGCCCTGGTAAAAAATTTTATGAGGGCTAAATTTGGTCCTTTGATTGGGAGTGGCCTTCAAAGGGTATTTGGCCATACTGGATCTGTGAAGCTGCACATAGCTCTTTTATAATCAGTTTAGATATGCCAGATTGTGATACAAAATTCTTAAACAAAAGCCCCACAACAGCCCCCGCATGACATATTCTACCAATGCAAAACTGTTGCAAAACCTCCATCCAAGATCCTGCATTTGCCCTCACTGCAAGAAAACACACCACCAAAACTAACACATAGTAATGTATCTTCCCGTAAAAAAAAAAAAAACAAATGCCTGCAACACTCAAACACCTGAACAAATCAATCCAAATATTTAGAAAGAGTTTTTAAAGAGGGACTAACACATACCTACAACTATAACATTTAAACATTTGAATAAAATTAATTCAAATATCTAGAAAAAGTTTTCAAAGAGGGAGAAATGCTGTTTGCCCAATCATTACGTTACCGGCAGTAGTGCTGGTTCACAGAGGAAAAGTTTTACTTAACTGCAGCAATTAACGGTGCACGGTCATTCGGTGATGCACGCGAGCAAATAGGGCCAGAGCACCTGAGGCGCAACCGTCCAGGGAGTGCCAAAGGTGCACAGGGTACAAGGTGTACCCAGCAACACTTCAAGATTTCTATTTGTGGCTTTTTAGTTGATATTAGCCTTTACTTGCTATTCGTTACCAAAACAGATTTAAAATTTTTTTATTTTTTTGGCTTTGACTATTTTGCTGCAGCCACAACTTTGGTCTTTATTTTAAACACTTTAAATTTTGTAAAGCATTAAATTACTTTGAGAATTAAATGCTAAATACCAAAATTAAACAACACTAGTTTATTTTGTTTGGCAAAAATATTTTCCTTGGTTCCATAACCCCAAAACAACATTAACTTATCTTAAACTTATAAAACAAAAATTATACACACCAGGAGTGTTTCTTAACAAATTTAACTAACCTTTTTATATAGTCAAATGATTTTACCTTAATAACCTTTTGCCTGGATTACTTACAGACACTCTCAAAGGAATGGCTGCAAAGAAACCAAGAATTTCCTTTTTTTTTTTTTAACATTTATTCATAGTTTTACCGCTTATGCCATTTGTGACAGGTTGAATCACAGAAACCCACTTGGGAGCTGCCACCCAATGTACCAAGACTACTTCTGCTCCTGCTTTCCCTGCCAGCCTAGGACTTCAGCACCCTGTCTTGCCGAGCCAGACACTCCAGTCCGCTCTAACACAGACCCCGCTGAATCACTTGTCCCAAAGCTGCAAGTCTACCTGAAAACAGCTCACAGTAGTGTGCTTGTCTCTAGCACTCAGATGCCCAAATCCCAATGGGGTCTAAACCCAAATAAATCCGTTTTACCCTGCACAAGCCCATGCAGGGCAAACTCATAAATTGTTTGCCCTTTATAACACTGATAGAGAGATACATTTTATATTTTCAGTTTTAGATGCAAGAGTGGTACAAATCAGATGACTATACTCAGTAGATTATAAGCTCTGTAATGATACCTTACAAGAGACCTTTTGCATAAAGCATATCCCAGTCACGTTATATTTACTTATTACCATATTTTTTTCTAAAACTATTCCAGTTACATTATATTGACTTATTATTAAATTTCTATAAAATCATATAGACTTCACATTACACCACTATTCAAACAATTACTATTATAAAAGAAAGAAAGCAAGAAGCCAACTCTGCAATTACTTAATTTTCACCAGCAACTACAGAGTTAACCCCTCAACCCCCCCTCTCCTGACTTCCTTAAACTGCGGTTGTCTGCCCGCTTGGGCCCAATCCTTTTTTTTTTTTTTTTTTTTTTTCTTATGGGCACAGGCACTGTTTTACTATCAATTTAGCAAGGAGGGCGGGCTGTTTTTACCAACTCTCCTTGTAGAAGAGGACCAATTATTTAACAAAACAATTATTATTATACTTAAAGAGTGGTTAAACAACACAACAACACTAAAACACTTGCTATTATGCTTGAAGAATAGTTAAACAACACTAAAACACAGCAATAAGCTTAGTTCTCCACATTTTGGCGAGAACAATTTCCCAGGCCTCCACATTTAGGCGAGGCCGACTTCCCAGGCCCCCACATTATCGGGCGGGGCCGTCTTCCCCAACATTCACACACCAACGGGGAGGATTTATAAGGGAGGTCCTCGCATGCACCCTGTCCGGCAACGGGTTACCAATCCGCCCTTGAGAGGAACGGGGTAGGATGCCCGATTGCCCCAGGTTTTGGCAAACGATTTCCAGGGGCTCCCCTTCACACACAGCAAGGGGAGGGAGCTTACTTCACAGTGATCCAACCCACACGCGAGTTCTTGCTCCAGAGGAAGATAAGATTTGGGGAAGGGTTTTTGGTCGTAGGTCAATCACACGAAAAATTAGGAAAGCCTTGGTCACCGTACTCTCCTCCCCCAGTAGAGAGCACCGGCCCGTCTTCAAGAGAACGGGATGGGATACTCTACTACCTAGGAGTACTAGGACGGATTCCTTAGGGGCCCCCCCGCTCTCCGAGCAAGGAGGTGGTCGCCGTACACTCCTCCCCCAGCAGGGAGCACCGGCCCGTCTTCAAGAGAACGGGATGGGTTGCACCACTGCCTAGGAGTACTTGGACGGTTTCCCGGGGCCTTCTCTCTCTCCGAGTGAGAAGGGACACAATGGTCACTTAACGGGTAGAAAAGGGTGGGGACCTACTACTCTACTTACACAAAACGGGGGTCTCCGCTACTTCACTTCACGGTCCCTTACCCCGCCCGTAGCAGGTCCCGGAACCACCTTACGACCTACAATCACACCACACCTAAACTGGGATCTTTGCTATAACAGTCCTACCCAGCCACTAGCCTAATACTAGTGGGAGTCCTGTCAATCCCCGGGCCGCAGGTCTCATCAGTCCACACAGCCTATTGCTGGTGGGAGTCCTTTGGCCCCTTCGGCTGCTCCGGGATTCCCTGTACCTAGCCCTACATGCGCAATGGGGGTCTCCACAGTTAAGGGTCCCTTACCCCACCCACAGTAGGTTCCAGGGTGCCCTGTTCTAGCCCCACCGCTGTCACTCTAGGCGGGGGTCTCCGCTCCTCGGTCCCTTACCCCGCCTGCAGTGGGTTCCAGGGAGTGGCTCTGTCCCCTACTCACTATGGGGTCCACTTTCCCGGGGTGCTCCAGCAGCCTGATTTTCACCTCCCTCTGGGATCACCACTGCCCAGAGGGATATGGCCACAAAGCTAAGCAAGCAACAATATAGAAAGCTTAAAAAGGCAAAGCATAGGAGTTTGGCATACTTCTTGTTCTTATCAAGATTAGAAACCCTTTCAGTTGTTTACCTCTAGTCCTCGGGCCACTTAGTTCTTGAGTCAGTGGTGGTTTCCTTTATATCCCAGAGAGATCACCCAGCCTATTCAGCCCCTGTTCCTGCCTGAATAATCTCCTGTCATCCGAAACTTGTTTTTATTCTGGGCTGGCACTCTAAAAGTGTTTAACTGCCAGACGGATGTCCCAGTAATTTCACCGAGGCTGTTCCAAGGAAACCGTTGGGTCTAAGACCTCGTGTACACACCACAAAACAGACAGTCCCCTACGCCCTCCCCCCTAGCTTATAGCCTAAGAGAGCGCAGCATGATGCAAGAATTTAAACAGACAAGTTACAGAACAGACACACACAAAACGAACAGGCGTCAGGCAAATGAGTCTTACCTCAAAAGGTTCGGATCACAGCGCGCCCTCACCTGAACCCAGAGCCTATGGGCAGCTCCCCACCGAAGCCCAAATAGAGACAAGGGTCTCTTACCTGGCGCCTGGGATCGGTGTGGAAGCGGTCCACGGTCCTCCGGTCCAGTGGGACGTCGAGTGATCCCGGACGAGCCCCCAAATTGTCGTGGTCAAAGACCCCCACGCAGACATTTTAGTTCAAAGACTCATAGCCTGAGGCCAGTTTATTGACATACAAACCAGTGCGCACTGGGGCGTGGTCCGGAGACCAACACACCCAGCGACAGCTTACAAGCTGTTTTTATTCCATTAAACCACAAGCAGGGTACAAACAATACGTCATGAGTTAAGAAATTGGGGACCAATTATAAGCTGGGCATGGGGTGAACACGAGCTCGGGGGCAAATCACAGGCTGGGTTTGGGGTGATCACGAGCTAGGGTGTTGGGGTTGGGGTCAGTCCTCTCACCCCCCTCCCTACCCTCTGACCTAATTTCCGAGGAGTGGGTGTTTGTTTGGGTAGAAGGGCGCTTGGTGGTTTCCGCAGGGGTGGTACTCGGCCCCAGCTTAAGTACATTTCTCAAGACTCGGACTATGTCATTTTCCGGGGGATTTCAGCAAAGGCTTAAGGGGGGGGCTAGTTTGCAGATAGCTGGAATCACGGAATAGGTCATAGATCATGCAAAGGAGAAATTGCATGAGTCAGTTTGCATTTAGCTAAAGTTACCTATTGCTTTACACAAGCGGTTATTATATTTCATTAGCCATGAACATATTTCACCAGTACTGCTGGGGGGGGGGATTTATTCTTTCATTCCCTCCTCTGTTGCTACTTTTGACTGGGCATAGCCTCACAAACTGATTTTTGGTTCAGGCTTTTAGGCCTACCCCATTACCCACGAAAGTCCTCAGTATGGCAGATTTCTAGGGGAGATGTTTCAGGGTCTTCAGGCCCAGGATCTTGGTTATCGGAAAGAAGGCCACCCTGCTCTATTTCCCCACAGTGCATAACTGGCTGGATAACCATACTCAGAGAGTTGTTATTAATGGTTCCCAATCCTGCTGGAAAGGCATAACGAGTGGGGTTCCGCAGGGGTCTGTTTTGGGACCGGCTCTGTTCAATATCTTCATTAACGACTTAGATATTGGCATAGAAAGTACGCTTATTAAGTTTGCGGATGATACCAAACTGGGAGGGATTGCAACTGCTTTGGAGGACAGGGTCATAATTCAAAATGATCTGGACAAATTGGAGAAATGGTCTGAGTTAAACAGGATGAAGTTTAACAAAGACAAATGCAAAGTGCTCCACTTAGGAAGAAAAAATCAGTTTCACACATACTGAATGGGAAGAGACTGTCTAGGAAGGAGTACGGCAGAAAGGGATCTAGGGGTTATAGTGGACCACAAGCTAAATATGAGTCAACAGTGTGATGCTGTTGCAAAAAAAGCAAACATGATTCTGGGATGTATTAACAGGTGTGTTGTGAGCAAGACACGAGAAGTCATTCTTCCGCTCTACTCTGCTCTGGTTAGGCCTCAGCTGGAGTATTGTGTCCAGTTCTGGGCACCGCATTTCAAGAAAGATGTGGAGAAATTGGAAAGGGTCCAGAGAAGAGCAACAAGAATGATTAAAGGTCTTGAGAACATGACCTATGAAGGAAGGCTGAAAGAACTGGGTTTGTTTAGTTTGGAAAAGAGAAGACTGAGAGAGGACATGATAGCAGTTTTCAGGTATTTAAAAGGGTGTCATAAGGAGGAGGGAGAAAACTTGTTCACCTTAGCCTCTAAGGATAGAACAAGAAGCAATGGGCTTAAACTGCCGCAAGGGAGGTCTAGGTTGGACATTAGGAAAAAGTTCCTAACTGTCAGGGTGGTTAAACACTGGAATAAATTGCCTAGGGAGGTTGTGGAATCTCCATCTCTGGAGATATTTAAGAGTAGGTTAGATAAATGTCTATCAGGGATGGTCTAGACAGTATTTGGTCCTGCCATGCGGGCAGGGGACTGGACTCGATGACCTCTCGAGGTCCCTTCCAGTCCTAGAAACTATGAATCTATGAATCTATGAAATCGGACCTCACAGATGAGAGAGCCTGGGACATGTCTAGTTTGTGAATCCTGCCAGAGCTTAGTCATGAGCTAAGTGCTGAGCAACTCAATTTAGGTGGCACTGTGCATCCATGTCCATCAGCAGATTTATACGTGCCTAGGGGTGGAAACTTGAATTTCTAGGGAGTTTAGGCACCTACAGGGGTACCCAGCAGCTGGAGTTTGGAGGATCTAAATTGTACACAGTGTTTAAATTAGAAAGGAACTTAGGTGTGGAAAGCTCAGCATCCCTGTGCTTAAATTTTACGCAATTAGAAAATCATTGAGATTCACAAGGCTTGGGTTAGGCACCCAGGCTCCCTCTACAATTAACAGAGAGGATAGGTGCCCAGGATGGGACCCACAAAAGCCAGCATGCTAGGTGAGATGCCTAAACTAGCCAATGGGAGATGCCAAGGAGAGGGGTGTGCCCTAAGCCCCTCTTTCCATCATAATTAGGCACATAAGTCTGCGCTGCAGGGAGGCACCTCCTCTACTTGGCATTCTTAGCTGCAAACGTTCTCTTGACATTCAGCACCTACACTGCTTTTGCAAAAAGCTGGAGGAAGAAGGTGCTCCCCTATAACTTTTAATCCAGTGATTAGGGTACTCACCTGAGACATGAGAGATCTCCAGTTCAAGTCCCCCCCTCTGTCTGGGACAGTTAAATTCTCTCAGGGGTCACGTGGTAGCATATAACAAACACAGATGTTTTTCATAGAGTGCTTTTGCTCTTTACTTATTCACACAAGAAATACACAAACCCATACCAAAAAAAAAAAAAAAAACCACCACAATTCTACATGCATTTTCCCTCACTAGCTCACACTTCCCAGGCATGCCCTTGAGGGACCATCTGTGTTCAGGTAAACAGGTTATCCTTTTGGAATTGTAGTCCTGCTACCTGGTGGAACCCACAACATGCATTAGGAGCCCAGGCTCCCTATACAATGCATGGGGAGAATTAGACATCTAAAAATGGGATCCACAGAAGCCAGCACACTGAGTGAGCAGATGCCTAAATCAGCCAGGGGTGTGACCTAATTCCCATGCCTAAAAGGGAAACCTAAGTCTGGACTAGAGGGAGGAGACTCCCTCCACTCAAGATTCACAACCATGAACACTAGCCTGGTGTTAAGCAACTAAGCCAGGTTGATTCTTTCTCACTAAAAATGAAGGAGAAGGGGGCATTCTTTTCTCCAATAGGCCAATGGTGAGAGCACCAACCAGGGTGTGTGGGACCCAGGTTCAAATCTCTCCTCTGCCTAAGCGACATCGACTTCCTGTACAATGTGTTGGGAGTCCACAAGTGGGATTTTCAGAAACCAGCAAGGTGAGCAGGTAGTCACCTAAGCTAGCCATGAAGGACATGAGAACCACACATGGTCACCTTGACAGCGATGAGTGACAGGGCAGTTCCACATTATAGTGACTAGCCCAGACAATTACCCAAGTCAAAATGAATTTGAAAGAGCTCTTACTGTTGCAAGTGCAATGGCACACTTTACACACAGTTCAGGGGTTAACTACACCACTGGCCACTCTGTTAGTAACTTGAGTTGCCACCAGGTATGAACTGGAAGCGAGTGTAGACTACAGAGCACAAAATGTAATATGCTGCTTATGGAAAGCACCACTAGATAAGTTTCACAGCTGCATTTTACAATAGATGTAGCTTCTAGGTGGTATACAGATATAGCTCTGTGTGGAGTGTATTGCACAATTGAGTCTGTGGGTAACAAAGGGTAGGAAGATGGATAGGAAAAGTCAGAAGTTCCTTGCAAGTCCTAGATGAAAATGAGTACTGTTAGCTACCTGACCTTATAAAATCAGAAGAGATTCCAATGGAAGCCCAGATTATTCACATTACTTACAAAATTGGGCAAAACCTCTCTACGGTAGGCCAGCTTCAATCCTGTAATCTCTTCCAGGTATTTTTTTTTTTTCCCAACCAGGTAGCATGATTGCCACCTTGGCTGGGCTGAACTTCAGCCAGCTACGCAGTAGCCTTTGGGGAGACTTAAAAGTCTGTGGCAAGAGCTAGTTGGATCCGTTTGTTATGTTATGCAGAGGCTGATGTTAGGCATGCTGATCAGTTGTAACTTAGACCCTGAACAAAGCTGACCTCCATCAGACACCTTGGTTCAGAGTGATCAATGAACACTGCAGCCTTCATCCTGGCCCCAGTCTCAGGGTCCGTCTACACTGCACATTCCCTTCAGCCTTGTGTAGAGGACACACACAGCTTGCACCCCCTACCACAGATATAAACTAGAGTCACCAATTTTGGTTGAATGTATTCCTGGAGGTTTCATCGCATGATATAATATTTAATTAAAGATTAATTTTTATTTCCTGGGGACAGTCCAGGGTAATCCTGGAGGTTTGGCAATCCATGTACAAGTGAGGTGCTGCTTAGGTGAGGAAAGACACTCCTGCATCCTTTGGATATGTCCCTAGGTTTGCAACCTACAGGGCTCGCTACTTGCCCAAGCAGTGCCTCCCTGTCTACCCTGTTATTTTTAACAGTGTATGGTCCCACTGCAGGAGTCTTTCCCCACTACAGGGAAAGGCTGCAGCAGTGAGAAAAGACATTGGCAATGGGGAGACAGCAGAAAAAGACTACAACAGCTCCCCACAGCTGGAGCCTTTCCCTGCCCCAGGGAAAGACTCCTGCAACTGGGGACTCCAGCAGCAGGGAAAAACTCTGGCGGGGAGGAGGCAGCAGGCAGAGGCTCCGGCACCTCCCTGTTGCCGACCTTTCCCCACTACCTCCCACTTGCCAAAGCCTTTCACTGACACGTGTAACTACATGCTACAGTGTGGATTCAGCCTGACTTTCAGTGTGATGTGCAGCTACACTTACCCTACATGCTGCTGCAAAAGGTGTGCAGTGTAGATGTAGCCTCAGGTGGACACTGGCAAGCTGAGAATCCCCACACCACCCAGACTGGATGAAAGGGAGGTGTTTAACCAGCATATTGGTGACAGTACAGCTGAAACTTTCTTGCTGTAGGCCTGACCCAGCTCCCAGTGACAGCATCAGCAATGTCAAGAGGAATGGGACACCCAATTGCGTTTTGTACTTTTGAAAATCTCCCTCATATTGAATCAATGATCATTTACAAAATCAAATTTGTATGAAGATGAAACTAGGAAAGCTGCTGTATTCTTGTTCCATATAAACCAATTAAAATTGAATGTTTTTGAGAATAAATAAATATATAGCATTGCAATATTATAAATAATGTGGAAAAAACTATATCAAGGAATAAAATAAAATGTAAATGATTAAATGTAAAATAAATGTCTTCATTAATCAATGTGCAAACAAAATGCATCTGATGGAAAGTGTGACGTTTCACATATCAAAAACTTTTAAAAATATGTATTAAAAATAAAGCTGTATTTAGGAAAGCAGTATCTGAGAAAGTTCCACAAAACTTCAGCAGCTTTAGGCCTCAATTTTGCAAGTTCTTTAACACAGGACTAACTTCAAACATGTGAGTAGTCCGATTGGTCCCCATTTTTCAAAAATGTACACCCGTTGGCTTAAGTCACAATGTGCAAGTGTCAGCATGTACATAAATCTTTGCAGGATCAAAGTCTAATGCTGCAGTCATAAAGGCCTGATTCAATCAGTGGAAACTCTCTCACTGGCTTTTATTAGGCCACAAAAGTGTATAAGAAAATGGCAATCTCTTTGGCAGCAGGTGCTCTGGAAAGAGAAAGTGGTGCTTGTCTTCAAAATGGCTGTCTCAGAAATCATTTGCTTTGCTAGAAAAGTAAATTAACTGGACTCTTGAATTTGTTTTCACCAAAGTATTAAGAGAACATTCAGAGAAGCTAGAGAGATTAAGGATGCAAAGTATTAGACATAAAAGCTGCAGAGAAGTTACTACTTCATCTTTAACATGAGGCATGAGGTTTTTTTTCACACTTGTGACCTACATAGCTATGCCAGCTGAAGTTTTAAGTGTAGGCTAAACCTTCATCAACAGTCCCTTAAAACTAAAGAATAAATGGGCTATTCCTATGCAGCCATTTGCAGATCTCTTTGCTTTGCACACATATTTAACAGGACTGCTATATACCAACAATACATATTACTGAATAGTTTCAGGGATTCAAGTTTAAGAACTATTGTTCACTTTGTAGGACTAAAATCACTCAGCTTCTTGCCATGTACTTTACTTGACACACAAGCACTCCCTATCCTGAGTTTAATCATTATTAGAAATTCAGTTTCTCCTGTTTTCTTGTTTAATTAAAAGGCCTGTTGGATTTTATCGCTTTAATCTCCAAGACCTTTGGACTAGCAAACAAGTTAGGAGCCTGAACACCTATATTCTTATACACACTCTTATAGAAAATGCAATGTGTTTTTTATTGCTCCCTGTAAGTGTTTTTAATACATATTCTTCCCGCCTTTTTCCCTAGCATGCCCCTTTATTAATTTTCTTCACAAAGAACAAAAGGAGAAATTTTAATATAGAGCTTAAAATGTTTTTGCAAAATACATTTCACTGGAACAAAATAGTGATTGCCACAGAAGCTGTATTTTAAATTCTAGTTGCTGGATATATGAGAGTTTTGCCATGCCTGCATATTACAAATTAAGTTAAGTGAGTAGTGACTTTTGGTGCTTCAGTTTTTGGTCACCCAATCTGTAGACTCTTTAAAAGGGCATGACTTTGAGAAAGTGTTAAGCCCCCCCAGCTGAAAATCAAGCACCTCTACAGTGTCTCTTATTAGGCACTAAAAATCACAAGTAACTTTTAGAAATGTAGGCTTTTATCTTTATATCAATTAAGGTATTAGATATTCCCTAAACTGAATCTGTTATTATGGTCAAAGAATGACTCAGGTTGAATGACTCAGTTGCCTTTTCAGAAGAAAAAAATTAATAATAATGTGTAAGTTAATGACAGCTTATTATAATAACAAGTATTGTAAGAAACTTGGACATTCACATATTAAGGCTCTTTAAAATGACCTTCTTTCTACATAATTCTGAAGTACCAGGGAGATGGGAGCATATGTTAGGCTGAATGGACCAGAGACAGAAAACGGTCAGACCAAAGAACAGAAATAAAAGGAACCCCCCTGAAAATAGTTTTGTGCGATTCTCAGGTAGAAAATACATAGGACATATGAAATGCAACATTTTTGTTTAGACTTACATTTGCAGTTAGGACGTTTTAAGGTCTCCTGTTGTGTTTTGAAATCAAACAGCCTTCTCTAGCGTGACTGTCTCCCCTTCCTAGAAAATTGTTTTCAGGTGTCGTATAGTATTCGCGAATAATTAACTAGGTGAGGTAAGTTTCAGAGGGGTAGCCGTGTTAGACGGCTTCAGCAAAAACACCAAGGAGTCTTGTGGCACCTTAAAGACTAACAAATTTATTAGAGTATAAGCTTTTGTTTTCTGATGCAGCAGTGCAAGCTGGAGTTTGGCAGGTGACTAAATATGTATTTACAGAGATGGGTGTGTAGTATTACTATGCAGAGGACCAGTGCTAACGAGATCAAAACAATCAGGGGGGATGTGGCCCGTTACTAACTGTTGGTGAGAAATTGTGAATACCAAAAGAGGGAGATATTTTTTTCTAGTGAGCCAGCCATTCCCAGTCTTTATTCAGGAGGAGTGTGATACAATCAAACTTGCAAATGTATGCCAGCTCAGCAGTTTCATGCAGAAGTCTGTTTTTGAAGGTTTTTTTTTTTTTTTTAAGTATGGAACTTTCAAGTTTGTCACTGAGTGTCCAGGGAGATTTCTTGCACATGATGTCATATACCACATTAGTGGATGTGCAGGTGAACGAGCCCCTTACGGTGTGGCTGACGTGGTTAGGTCCTGTGATGATGTCACTTGAGTAGATATGTGGACAGAGTTGGCAATGGGGCTTGTTGCAGGGGATGGTTCCTGGGTTGGTGTTTCTGTTGTGCTGTGTGTGGTGAGTATTTGCCTCAGGTTGGGGGGCTGTAAGCGAGGATTGGTCCACCTACCAAGGTTTGTGAGAGCGAGGATCACCTTCCAGGATAGGTCTTCCAGGATAGCTTGATGATGTGCTGGAGAGGCTTTAGGTGGGGTCTGTAGGTTTTTGCTGAAACTGTCTAACATGGCTTCCCCTCTGAAACTTACCTCACCTAGTTAATTATTCACTAATACTATAGGACATCATCACAGGACCTAACTACATCAGCCACATCATAAGGGGCTCATTCACCTGCACATCCACTAATGTGGTATATGCCATCATGTGCCAGCAATGCCCCTTTGCCATGTACATTGGCCAAACCGGACTGTCTCTACACAAAAGAGTAAATGGACACAAATCTGATATCAGGAATGGGAACATTCAAAAAACAGTGGGAGAACATTTTAATCTCTCTGGACACTCAGTGACAAACTTGAAAGTTGCCATACTTAAAAAAACTTCAAAAACAGACTTTTGCATGAAACTGCTGAGTTGGAATACATTTGCAAATTTGATTGTATCACACTCGGCCTGAATAAAGACTGGGAATAGCTGGCTCACTAGAAAAAATTCTCTCCCTCTTTTGGTATTCACAACTTCTCACCAACAGTTAGTAATGGGCTACATCCCCCCTGATTGTTTTCACCTCATTAGCACTGGTCCTCTGCATAATAATGCTACAAACCCATCTCTGTAAATATATATTTAGTCACCTGCCAAACTCCAGCTTGCACTGCTGCATCTGAAGAAGTGGGCTGAAGCCCACGAAAGCTTATGCTCTAATTAATTTGTTAGTCTTTAAGGTGCCACAAGACTTCTAGGTGAGGTAGTATCTTTTATTGGATCAACTTTGGTTGGTGAGAGAGACAAGCTTTCTAGCTTACACAGAGACCTTCTTCAGGTTTTGGAAATGTAATCAGAATGTCACAACTAAATACATGGTGGGACAGATTGTCTATTATAAGTAGTTATCACATATTTCAAGGCAACATTTAAGGTGAAATGGTCCACTAACACCCCTCCTGTCATAAGGGCAAAAGAAGGGAGGGGTGGGAAAGGCAGCTTGGGCATGTGTGTTTGATAGTGGGTTATAAATTGTTGTAATACACCTTATATCCAGTGTGTCTAATCAATCTGTGATTTTTAATGTCTAGTAAAGTTATGAATTTAAGTTCCCAGGATTGTCTTTTGAAAGTGTTATGCAGGTTTCCTTTGAGGATGAGGACTGACAGGTCAGATACAGAGTGTTTTTGTCTTTTATCATTTTCCTGTATGAGTTCATTCAAGAGTGTCGTGATTGTCTTGTTTCACCTACATGTATTGAGGCATTTAGTGCATGTAAATTTTCTAGACACTGAAAATCATGGACTGAATAGAGACACTTTCAGGCAAGTTTGTACTTGGCATGGCTGAACCATGCCTCCACTGCTGCTACTTGTGCAGTTACACTGCTATTTTTGCTTGTGCTAGCTTGATAGTTAAAGAAAAGTGAGATACACTGATGACAAATTGCTAAATGGGTAATTTTTGAACTCTTTATTATTTGCTCTGCATCAATTCATTTTTCATCAAACCACCAAAAAATAGTTCTGCTCAAATAGTTCTGCTCAAAGTTTAAATTTGGGTTGTTGTTTCTTTGCCATTTCGATGAGATTTTTACAAAACAGAGGTTTAAAACTCCTGCTAAACTGAAAATGTCTGACTCAGACTTAACTCTGGAATTGTGATCAGCATGCCTTAATACAGGAAATTAAGGTACAAATTTCACCAACAACAAAAGATATATGTAGGGTGCAAAGGTCATCAGAGCAATAATCCAGGTATAGACAATAATAGGTTATTGGATCCTGCTTTTCAAATAAAAATTCAAATTTTAGCTAAAACATATACAAAGTTCATCATTTTTGTGTGATAGCAGGCCCTGATTTATTTCTGAAATTAAAATTAGACACTTCCAAGTACAAATACATAACAGATACATTACTCAAAGAACAGGAGATATATATACATACAGAGACCATGAAAAGGTGGGAAATGCCCTACCAACTCTAAGAGGCTAATTAATTAAGATGAGCAATTATCAGCAGGAGAAAAAAAAACTTTTGTAGTGATAATGACAAGAAGGTGTGAGGATACTTAACATGGAGAAATAGATTCAATGTGTGTAATGGCTCAGCCATTCCCAGTCTCTATTCAAGCCGAAACTGATGGTATCTAGTTTGCATATTAATTCAAGTTCAGCCGTTTCTCCTTGGAGTCTGTTTTTGAAGCTCTGTATGTGTATATATATCTCCTTGCTATATATTCCATTCCATGCATCCGATGAAGTGGGCTGTAGCCCACAAAAGCTTATGCTCAAATAAATGTGTTCATCTCTAAGGTGCCACAAGTACTCTTGTTCTTTTTGCAGATACAGACTAACACGGCTGCTACTCTGAAAGATGCATTACTGCTATTTCCTGGGAATAGTGAATTTACTTTAAACAGTTTATGTTCCACCAGGTTCCAAACATTAGTGTTGAGAAGGAAAGCCCTTATTCAGCAAAACACTTAACTTTAAGCACATGAGTATTCCCATTGAAGGAAAAATGAAACTACTCGCATGCTTACAGAAAAGCATGTATTTAGCTGTTCTGCTGAGTAGGGACAGGATAACACACATGCTGAAAGACAAGGAAATGCTTAATTGCTTTGTTAAATTGAAACAAAGGTGAAATAAATGTCATACAGCGGAAGGATGTTCTAGTAGTTAGTACACTAGCTTGGAATATGGGGATAACAGTACTTCCCAACCTTACAGGAGTGGTGTGAGAATAAATGCATCAGAGATTGCTAAGTATGCAATACAATGGGGGCCATATGATTAATTTAGAATGACGATGAAAGGATGTTGTTTCTGTATAGCAGATTCTCACAATTGTCTGTATATCTGACCTTTTCTCTATTGGGTTGCCACCTGTCCGGGTTTTACACAGACAGTTCATTTTTTGGCTTCTGTGTCTGGGTGCCATTTAGGGTTGCCAGATACCCGTTTTTTGACCAGAAAGTCTGGTTGAAAAGGGGACCTGGCAGTGTCCGTTCAGATGTCCTGACTCGACACCAAAACCTGGTTACCACGGGGCAGCAGGAGTCCCCGGGACATTAACCCAGTCCAACCCCTGCTTAGGCTGCTTATCAGGCGGCAGCAGCTCCCATCCCAGCCCTGGAGAAGAGGGAGCTCAGCTTGGAGGGGAAGGAGGTGTAGATGATCCAGCAAGCGACAGGGGGATGGAAGCAGAGGACCGAGTGACAGGGGCAAGGCCTTGGGGCGGAAGATGTGGAGCAGGGGTGGGGCCTACGGGAGAAGAGGCGGGACAGGAGCAGGGCCTCAGGGTCCAGTTACCAGTAATTAGAAAGGTGGCAACCCTATTTCCCTAGTGAATATTAAATTTGTCCAATGTCTGCTTGGGAAAGTAGTGAGAATTTTAAAAAATATATTGGCCTAAATATTAACAATATTCCAATTTTTGAGTGCCAGCTTGAGACATCTTGCAGGGGTCTGATTTTCTGAAAGTGCTGAGTGCCTTCGGCATTAAAAATTGGAGGTATCCAAAATCAATAGTCAAATGTGAAAATTATCTACACATGCACTGTGGGGCAGGTGTGCAAATTAAGATTGCACAAAGAACAGGAGTACTTGTGGCACTTTAGAGACTAACAAATTTAAATTTTCATGAAGTTGATGTATTTCCACTCCATACGGCTAAATGCAGTGCCTTGCATAATGACAGGTTTCAGAGTAGTAGCCGTGTTAGTCTGTGTCAAGGCTGTTTCCCCACTTTGAACTTTAGGGTACAAACTGTGGGGGCCTGCATAAAAACTTCTAAGCTTAACTACCAGCTTAGATCTGGTCCGCTGCCACCATTCTCGATGCTAGTCCCTTCCCTGGGTAGCCTTGAGAAACTCTTCACCAATTCCCTGGTGAAATACAGATCCAAACCCCTTGGATCTTAAAACAAGGAGAAATTAACCTTCCCCCTTCCTCTCTCCCACCAACTCCTGGTGGATCAAGATCCAAACCCCTTGGATCTAAAAAACAGGAAAATCAATCAGGTTCTTAAAAAGAAGGCTTTTAATTAAAGAAAAAGGTAAAAATCATCTCTGTAAAATCAGGATGGAAAATAACTTTACAGGGTAATCAAACTTAAAGAGCTCAGAGGACCCCCCTCTAGCCTTAGGTTCAAAGTTACAGCAAACAGAGATAAACACTCTAGCAAAAGGTACATTTACAAGTTGAGAAAACAAAGAGAAACTAACACGCCTTGCCTGGCTGTTTACTTACAAGTTTGAATAGGAGAGACTTGTTCAGAAAGATTTGGAGAACCTGGATTGATGTCTGGTCCCTCTTAGTCCCAAGAGCGAACCCCCTCTAACAAAGAGCACAAACAAAAGGCTTCCCCCCCCCCAAGATTTGTAAGTATTTTGTCCCCTTATTGGTCCTTTGGGTCAGGTGTCAGCCAGGTTACCTGAGCTTCTTAACCCTTTACAGGTAAAAGGATTTTGGAGTCTCTGGCCAGGAGGGATTTTTAGTACTGTACACAGGAGAGCTGTTACCCTTCCCTTTATAGTTATGACAGTCTGTATCCGCAAAAAGAACAGGAGTACTTGTGGCACCTTAGAGACTAACAAATTTGTTAGTCTCTAAGGTGCCACAAGTACTCCTGTTCTTTTTGCGGATACAGACTAACACGGCTACTACTCTGAAACCTAAGATTGCACAGGCAGTCTTAATACTAGAATGTCCTATCTTTTGAGTGCTTGATTTTGCAACCTTACTGTTCTGATGTAGCTTTTTGGACACAATAAGTAATAATGACTTACCATGTGTCACTTGATTTTCCTTTTATTTCCTTTTGTTTTTTCTTCCACATTTTCTCTTTCTTTTTCTTTCTGCCTGTCTCTCTCAATCTATTCATTATCATTATATACTCTTAAAATTTGTCTTTCTTCCTTTCTCTGCTCATGACCACTCCCCTGGGGTCTGTCTTCTTGCAGAACCCCTTCGTATAAACCATTTGACTCTCACCTCTCTCTTCCTCCTTTCCTCTCCTGGGATTTTTCTCTTTAATCATCCACTTTACTGCCTCCCATTTAGCTGTCTACTCCTCATTTGGTCGCCACCCTCACTCCCTCTTGGAATAGCTCTTCCCCTCCTCCTTCTGGATATCTCCTCCAAACAGGAGGGAGAAGTGGTATCCATCTCTCTCCTGTGTCTCTTCAGTTGCTATCTCTTCACTTTGGGGACTGTCTTTCCACCCCTTTCCCCTGATTCAGGGGTCCCTCTTCCCCACTGTGGGGTGTGGTGAATTTCTCTCTGTGATGGGTTGGTTCACAGAACCCCCCCTTTGGGAACTGCCAACTCATGTGCCAAGACTACTTCTGCCCCTGCTTTCTCTGCCCTCCTGGGACACCAGCACCCTGTCTTGTTAAACCAGACATGCCAGTCTACTCCAAGACAGACCCAGGGTCTGAACCACGTGCCCCAAAGCTGCAGGCTTAGCTGAAAAGCAGTTTACAGAAATGTTCCTGTCTTTAACACTCAGATGCCCAACTCCCAATGGCATCCAAACCCCAGATAAATCTGTTTTATAACTCATAAATTGTTCACCCTCTATAACACTGATAGAGAGATATGCACAGCTGTTTGCCCCCCCTCCAGGTATTAATGCATACTCTAGGTTAATAAGTAAAAAATGGTTTTATTAAATACAGAAAGTAGGATTTAAGGGGTTCCAAGTAGTAACAGACAGAACAAAATGAATTACCTAGTAAAATAAAATAGAAAATGCAAGTCTATGTGTACGAAAACTGAATACAAATAAAACCTCACCAGTTCCAGTAAGCTTCCTTTTACAGACTAGTCTCCTTCTAGTCTGGGTCCAGCAATCACTCACACCCCCTGTAGTTACTGTCCTTTGTTCCAGTTTCTTTCAGGTATCCTTGGGGGTGGAGGGGTGATCTCTTTAGCCAGCTGAAGACAAAATGGAGGGGTCTCCCACAGGCTTAAATAGACTTTCCCTTGTGGGGGGAGACCCCCTCCTCTCTCCTATGCAAAGACCAACTCCAAGATGGAGTTTTGGAGTCACATGGGCAAGACACATGTCCATGCATGACTGAGTTTCTTACCAGCCAAGCCACATTCCTGGGAAAGCTCCGATGTGGACTGGCGTCTTTGAGTTCATTGTTGGCTTAAGTGGTTCTTGATTGGGCATTTAATTTGCACATTCCTTTCTCAATAGAAATCAAGCAAGTATAGAGCCAATATTCCTAACTTCAAGTACAAAAATGATACATGCATACAAATAGGATTAATAGATTCAGTAGATCATAACCTTTACAGAGATATGTTACATGGCATATGTAGCAGAAAACATATTCTAGTTATGTCATATATACATTCATAAGCATATTCCATAAAGCCTAATGGGGAGCACCATCACACTCTCCACTGTCTCAATACTAGGGTCACCCTCTTCCTCTATTTCCCTAAGAGTGTCTGTAATTCCTCACCTGAAATCTCATTTCCCGCCCTGCCTTGGAGTCCATTGTTTCTCTTATTAGGAATCTCTTCAACCATTCCCAAGAAGTGAGTGGGTGGGATTTCTAATTTTTACCCTTTCCCCTCAGGACTCTCTAGTTTCCCCTTCAATAGGACTCTGACTTCACTTATGTTCCCATCAGAAACCTCCAGCTCCCCCTTTATTCCTTGTCCCCACTGACCAGGTGGGGGTCTCCCCCATCCCAGTCTCACTGTTGCTGAGACATGAAAGGAGCCATGCTGGATGGTGCTAGCTGTATCTCTGCTCTGCCCTACAGTGAGTCACTCAAAGCAGAGGAGACAAGCAGTAGGAAAGTCAGGGGGAACAGCCCCACAGCCTGCCCTTCCAGCTGGGTTGTCAGAGGGGTCCCTGCTTGTTGCTAAGATTAGCGCCAGGCAGATCGGGCAGTGATGCCCCTGCAGCCTCCCAATAGCAAGAGGGCTGACTCCCCCCGGGTCTTATCTCTCCAGGCTGGGCTCCCTCAGCTCAGGATTCACATCTCTTTGTGGCTCCAGCAGTTAATCTGATCCCCTCCCCAACACTGCCCCGAACTGCAGCTGTCTCAGATCCAGCCCCTCCCCCACCCCACCCAGACACTGGACCAGGCTTTGATCACTTTACGTCTCTGAGTTTTTACTCCCTATTTCCCCTCATTGCGTATGTGGGGATTCACTCCTTCACCCAATTCCCTGTCACTTGCAGCATCGCTCCGGGTGCCTCCCTCTCCCATCTCCCTCTTGTTGAGCATGGGGCTGCCACTGTTCAGGTTTCCCAGCATCATCCCTTTGCTGAGATGGTTGCCCTGGCAAACATCAGGGTACTAGGCACACACTGCCAGCTGGTCAGTGTTAGGGGCTCAGGATACTTCCTAGCTGGTCATTTCTGGCTCCCCCAGGAGCTCGCACCCTGCCTGGCCCTCAGAACCTCCTGCTTCTTTAAGGTCTCACTTTTGCTTCTTGTTCTCTCCCTACCCCCATTTCTGTCCTCCTGGAGTGTGTACATGGGGTCCTAATTCTACCCTATTTCTTTGCTGTGGATGCCCACAGGATCTTTCTTCTTTTAAGGTCTCACTACAAGCCGCTCTCATCCAATTGGATCCCATCCCTCTCATCCTCCAGGGGTATCTCTCTCCCTCTGATCACTGATCAACTGCTTGGGAATCTCTCCTTCCCATTTGGTCTCTCCTATAGTTACTCTCCTCTTCCCGGTGGGTCTCTCCATTCCTGATTCCCACCACGTGGTCTCTCTCACCTATTCCTCTTTGGGCAGCACTTTGCAGTTGTTCTCTTTTTCCTTCTGGGAGTGTCTTTCCCTGTCCATCCCCCCACCACCTGGGGGATCTCTCTTCACTGCCTCCATACCCAAGTGTCCCTGTATTTCCGGGTGGCATCTCCTCCCTCCATTACAATCAGGGCCAGCCTTAGACATGGGCAAATGGGGCGAAAGCCCAGGGCACCATTACAAATGGGGCACCTCCAGAGCAGGGGTACCCTTCCCGCTGCTGGCATCAGCAGCCCCGCGGCTCCTGCCCCCTGCCTTGGAGACACCCTTGGCCAGCTGCTCCTGGGAGCTTCCTGTTTGCTGTAAGGAGGGAGGAGAGGCTCGGATGTCAGGCTGTCCCCTGCCCTCCCCGCACATATACGCCATCTCCACAGAGCGGGGTGTGTGGGTGTGTGAGGACAGGGCTCACCAAGAGATGGACAGAGCTGCTGGCGGCTGCTGCTGTGTCTGATGGAGCTTTCCTTCAGACTGCTGAGTGCCACTCTCTGAAAGGGACAGCACATGGTCTCTCACACACTCTCCCAGCTCACACACGCTGCGGGATAGCAGCTGAAGGATTGCCAAAGCATTGTGCAGCAGCATTGGGTGCACATGAACAATAGACCAAACTAACTCAATTTGCATCAAAATTAGCTCTCTTTAAGAGGACTCCAGAGTTCGCTTATATATATGGAATCAGTCTACGGCTTTTTTAGGATGCTTGTTCATTCAGCTGGTTCCCCTTTTCCCTCCTTGGTCTCTCTCCCTTCTCAGCCAGTCCTTTTCATGCCTCTCACGAACCCCAAATTTTGAGGGATTTCCCTTCATTTTGTAAGCTGTAGAGGGCATGGGAGTGTTAGACTAGGCTGGGCTTACAGGCAAACAGGCGAAGAAGCAGCCCAGAGCAGCTTCAGAAGCTGTTTACCCAGAAATCCAGATGGACAGTGTTGGACTGAGGTTCACTAACTTAGCAGATGAGTCTAACATATATTTATTAAGGCAAAACACTCAACTACTCACAATTGGGAAGCTCATCAGGACGATCGCATCACAGTCACCCCCAGCACCGGACAATACAGCATCAGCTGCCCTTTGTTACAAAAAATTACTTGTAACTTTATCTTTTCTTATACATGTGTACTAGTCTCTCATTTCCATGTTAACTCTCCTTCCCTGTCAGTATAGGTTCAGACCAGTCTCTTTTAGCTTTTTAGTTATTTTATCTTTTCCTCACAAACATGATTGATCTGCAATTTCTTACACATACACAGTTCTGCTTATGCTTATACTGTTAATTTTATATATATATATATATATATATATATATATATATATATATATATATATATATATATATATATATATATATACATATACATATACTGTTAATTAAATTTAATTATAATTAAAATGCATAGCAGTCTTCTGTCAGGCCTAAATATGCCTTCACTCCCAAAGGACAGAAGCAGCACAGGTAAGGAAGCTTTCTGCAAACATCTAATAGTGAACAGGGGACAATGCTGCTAGAGAGTGGTTCATTTACAGAAGCTTCCTACTCAGAAATCCTGTGTCGCTGGCCCTGCTCGCTGGTTTATTTTGGCAGATCCCCTGAAACCTGGACCCCGGTTGAGTACCACTGCTAAAGAGAGCTGTGCAGGGTATGTACTCAGGTATATACCTGAACCCTTCAGGTGTGTCTTTACTCCACATACCTAAGCCATGCTTCAGTATCAATGTTATTATTTATAGATGTCCTAGGGGGAGTATGTGTATATGTGTACACTACATGCTGTGGAAATAAGTGTGCAGTGTAGATGCATCCATAAGAGGAACATCCTCTGTAGCAGAAGGGGAACAGGATGGCTTCTCTGAACTGCATTTACCTGTGAAGGGCGAAATTGCTTTTAAAGGCTCCTCACTCGTGCTGATGGTAGCTGAGCTTCTGTGAGCCCTGATGGCGGTGGGGGTGGGTGGGTGGGAGGAATATGCAGAGAGACTTATTCAGTTGAATATAGACCCAGATTATGATTATTAGTCAGACATGAATCTGGTCTAATTATTGTACAGAAATATGCTGACATTAAATTAGCAATAATATTGATGTCATTTTGTTTCCAAGGCCAATGCCAAGCAATGTTATGAAACAGTGCTGTATTTTCCTCAGTAAAATTCTCACATTTCTGTGTCAGAAACTTCATGTTCTTAAAAGGTTACGCAGATATCAGTAACTGCTAAGAGGCTGAACATTTATTTTATGGAAATTATATAGATTAGATGGTATCACAAAAGTAAACAACTCTTCTTCTTTTTTTTTTGTTCCACAAAGATGTATCAGTATAAATTGTTATGGGTTTGTTATAAATTAATATAATGAGATATCAAATAACTAGGCTCAATCAATCAACTTTTATTAATGAAAAATATTAAGCAAAGATTAACACAGCATAATACAGAATGGAAAAGTCAATATGCTACCAACCAATCCTGAAGACAGGAGAGCAGCTGGTCAAAATTTCTCAAGATTGTTTGCATACCCCATCTGTATTTATACGTTACTCAAAGACTGGTTATACAATTTAGCACAGACTCATTAGTATAATATAGGATATTATTTGCTTACTTTTAGCTGCTAATATACCTTGTCCAGATAAACTAGTAGTTAGCAATGAAAATAAATTACATTTCTAGTTAATAGTTCTGTTTGTGAGAGCTCAGTTTTACAGATTCCAGTACAGTCCCATTCCTTATATGGGGAGCCACCCCTGCAGTATTAGCAATGTATGTAACTATAATTTCCTAGCCAGTGATTTTTCACATCACCTTTCCTCTGGCTGCAAAGCAATCTGTTACTTTGGTTCAGTTTGGTAAACAGTGCCATGACACATCAAGGGGCTTTGGCTTAGTTTAGTCAACAACACGGAGCCTCACAGCCATTTTAAATTTATTCCTCTTCTTTAATTGAAGAAATTCTCATTGTTGTTTCTTTGTGGGAATTTTTAAAGAATGGATAAACCTCTCCTGAGAATGAACAATCATTAAATGTGAACAACACAGACATGTCAGTTACACTGAAAAAGGTCACCTGCCTATCTTGGTAACTAAGGTAAACTCCAATTTTCTTGGGCTTTTTCTGCATCATGACCCGGGTCCATGGAACTGTTTTTGCCCAGTAATCTCTTCCACTCTGACCCAGAGCCCAGAATCCCTCTTTAGGGGACAGGAAAAGTTTTCCTTTTCTCTCTATGGATTTTCTGGCCACCCCCAGGTCCCAGTCAGTGCTGCTCCCAACATCCACCTCCCAGTAGTGCTTTCCATCAGAGAATCCTTCAGATCCCAATACACAGACAGTCGAATCGAACCTCTCTGGATTTAGTAGAACTTTCTGAGGTTGGGCATCATGTTTCAAACTCTTCTTATCCCCAGCAATGGAGAGGTTGGGGTGGGCTGTTCCTGCATCAAGAGTGATGTCATCTGCAAAGAGAGATTGGATTTTCCAAGGCACTGTTCTAATGTCTGTCTGAGCGGGGTTAAGAGAAGTTTACAGGGTAGACTCCATCCTGCACTCGTTTCTCAGGTGGGAAATTTTCCCTGATTGAAGCCTGCCTGACAATGTTTTTTGTTATATTGAAATATTTCAGATATATGAGAAAAGAACAGGAGTACTTGTGGCACCTTTAGAGACTAACAAATTTATTTGAGCATAAGCTTTCCTGGGCTACAGCCCACTTCTTCGGATGCATAGAATGGAACATATATTGAGGAGATATAAATACACATACAGAGAGCATGAAAAGGTGGGAGTTGTCTTACCAACTCTGAGAGGCCAATTAAGTAAGAAAAAAAACTTTTGAAGCGATAATCAAGATAGCCCAGTACAGACAGTTTGATAAGAAGTGTGAGAATACTTACAAGGAGAGATAGATTCAATGTTTGTAATGGCTCAGCCATTCCCAGTCCCTATTCAAGCCTAAGATGATTTTATCTAGTTTGCATATCGATTCCAGCTCAGCAGTTTCTTGTTGGAGTCTGTTTTTGAAGCTTTGGGTCAGTGTTTTTGTTCAGTGATGTGTGGTTGCTGGTGAGTATTTGCTTCAGGTTGGGGGGTTGTCTGTAAGCGAGGACAGGTCTGTCTCCCAAGTTCTGTGAGAGTGAGGGATCATCTTTCAGGATAGGTTGTAGATCTTTGATGATGCGCTGGAGAGGTTTTAATTGGGGGCTGAAGGTGACAGCTAGTGGTGTTCTGTTATTTTCTTTGTTGGGCCTGTCTTGTAGGAGGTGACTTCTGGGTACTCGTCTGGCTCTGTCAATCTGTTTTTTCACTTCAGCAGGTGGGTATTGTAGTTTTAAGAATTGTTGATAGAGATCTTGTAGGTGCTTGTCTCTGTCTGAGGGATTGGAGCAAATGCGGTTGTATCTTAGAGCTTGGCTGTAGACAATGGATTGTGTGGTGTGTCCTGGATGGAAGCTGGAGGCATGTAGGTACATATAGCGGTCAGTAGGTTTCCGGTATAGGGTGGTGTTTATGTGACCATCACTTATTTTCACTGTAGTGTCCAGGAAGTGGATCTCTTGTGTGGACTGGTCCAGGCTGAGGTTAATGGTGGGGTGGAAATTGTTGAAGTCCAGGTGGAATTCTTCAAGGGCCTCCTTTCCGTGGGTCCATATGATGAAGAGGTCAGCAATGTAGTGCAAGTAGAGGAGGGGCACTAGGGGACGAGAGCTGAGGAAGCTAAGGAAGCGTTGTTCTAAGTCAGCCATAAAAATGTTGGCATACTGTGGGGCCATGCGGGTACCCATAGCAGTGCTGCTGACTTGAAGGTATATATTGTCCCCAAATGTGAAATAGTTGTGGGTGAGGACAAAGTCACAAAGTTCAGCCATCAGGTTAGCTGTGACATTATTGGGGATACTGTTCCTGATAGCTTGTAGTCCATCTTTGTGTGGAATATTGGTGTAGAGGGCTTCTACATCCATAGTGGCCATCCTCTCCAGCGCATCATCAAAGATCTTCAACCTATCCTGAAAGATGATCCCTCACTCTCACAGATCTTGGGAGACAGACCTGTCCTCGCTTACAGACAACCCCCCAACCTGAAGCAAATACTCACCAGCAACCACACATCACTGAACAAAAACACTGACCCAGGAACCTATCCTTGCAACAAAGCCCGATGCCAATTCTGTCCACATATCTATTCAAGTGACATCATCATAGGACCTAATCACATCAGCCATACCATCAGGGGCTCGTTCACCTGCACATTTACCAATGTGATATATGCCATCATGTGCCAGCAATGCCCCTCTGCCATGTACATTGGCCAAACCGGACAGTCTCTATGCAAAAGAATTAATGGACACACATCTGACATCAGGAATCATAACACTCAAAAACCAGTAGGAGGACACTTTAACCTGTCTGGTCATTCAATGACAGACCTGCGGGTGGCAATTTTGCAACAGCAAAGCTTCAAAAACAGACTCCAATGAGAAACTGCTGAGCTGGAATTGATATGCAAACTAGATACGATCAACTTAGGCTTGAATAGGGACTGTGAATGGCTGAGCCATTACAAACATTGAATCTATCTGCCCATGTAAGTATTCTCACACTTCTTATCAACTGTCTGTACTGGGCTATCTTGATTATCGCTTCAAAAGGTTTTTTTTTCTCTTACTTAATTGGCCTCTCAGAGTTGGTAAGACAACGCCCACCTTTTCATGCTCTCTGTATCTGTGTATATATATCTCCTCAATATATGTTCCATTGTATGTATCCCACGAAAGCTTATGCTCAAATAAATTTGTTAGTCTCTAAGTGCCACAAGTACTCCTGTTCTTTTTGCGGATACAGTCTAACACGGCTGCTACTCTGAAACCTGTCAGATATATGAGAGTTGCTTAAGATGTACATGAAACTGAAAGTGATTTGAATTATTTGAGTGGCATTCACAAGGGGGATATATCCATATACAGCCAGCATTTAGGTGACACTGGCATTCACAAAACCCTTGCCCAGCTGCTGCCTAACCCTGCAGGCAGATAAATTTCCTAAGCACCTAGATTTCCACCATTAAAGTTCCCAAGATTCCTAAACTTTGGCTACATCCTCACTACATGGGGGGGTCGATTTAAGATACGCAAATTCAGTTACGCGAATAGCATAGCTGAATTTGACGTATCGGAGCCAACTTACCCCGCTGTGAGGACGGCGGCAAAATCGACCTCCACGGCTCCCCATCGACGGCGCTTACTCCCACCTCTGCTGGTGGAATAAGCGCGTTGATTCGGGGATCGATTGTCGCGTTCCGACGGGACGCGATAATTCGATCCCCGAGAGATCGATTTCTACCCGCCGATTCAGGCGGGTAGTGTAGACCTGCCCTTTGGCAACTGGATGTGCACTCAGCCACCTGAGTCCTGGCTTTGCCAATCAATTTTGCACCTAACTCATGCCCGAGTCCTATCAGGATTGACAAAGTAGGTCATCCCCTGCCTATCCTGCCTTTGGGGCCTGATCCAATAGATGTGAGAGAGACAAGGTGTGTAAGGCTATATCTTTTATTGGACAAACTTCTCTAGGTGAGAAAGAGAAGCTTTCAAGCCACACAGAGCTCTTCTTTCCACCAATAGAAGTTGGTCCAATAAAAGATTACCGTACCCACTTTGTCTCTCTGATATCTTGGGACTGGCACAGCTATATACCAGTAGATGTGCTCAGATGAGGAGGTGCCACCCTTATGTATGCTTAAAGTTTAGCCCTTGCTTACATGCCCTGATGAACTGGGGCCTTGTAAAAATGTTAATCTCTAAACAGCCAAGCAGATGGTAGAGAAGAAAATTATTGCACCTATTGTATTGGATCACTGTACTTCCCTATTGTCTTTATTATTCTACCATCAATATTATAATGGACTGTCTTAGTAACTAAAATAATATTTTGTCTAGAATCTAGAGGTGGGGATTGATAATCAGAACTCCTGAGTTCTGTTCCCTTCTTTGACACTGACTCATTGGGCTGGTCCACACTAACCCCCAAATTCGAACTAAGATACGCAACTTCAGCTACGTGAATAACGTAGCTGAAGTTCGAAGTACCTTAGTTCGAACTTACCTCGGTCCAGACGTGGCAGGCAGGCTCCCCCGTCGACGCCGCGTACTCCTCTCGCCGAGCAGGAGTACCAGCATCGACGGCGAGCACTTCCGGGATCGATCCGGGATCGATTTATCGCGTCTAAACAAGACGCGATAAATCGATCACAGAAGATCGATTGCTTACCGCCGGACCCGGAGGTAAGTGTAGACTAGCCCATTGAGTGAGCTTGTTCAAATATCATAAGCAGTCTCTGTGGACTGTATATAATACTATCTTCACTGAGCGAGAGATCCAGCTGGACTGACATTTGCAAAGAGCTTTGAGATATCAGAAGAAAACTGCAATAAAATGCAAAGTACTGTCACCACTTTCATAAATCACCATAATTACAGCTCTCTTTCATCATCCCCTTAATGATCATTACTCAGTACCATATTCATTTTTTTCCATCACCATAATCAGCATCAATCTCAAACCAACACCACCACTGCCAGAACTAACTTTTCACCACTGTTTTCATCAGTACCAAATGCATCACAATCTCACCCATTTTATTCTTTGCCACAGCTACCCAGAATCATAACCCCTGTCATCATTACTCTTATTACTACAACCACTGCAATCACCATCACTGCTACCACCTCGTCTGTGCTTTTACCCTGCTCCAAATCCTGAGGCCCTTAGTGTTTCCTCAGATAAAACTTTCATTTCAGGCTGATTCTCTCCTCACATCAGTGTAAATAAGGAGTGACTCCACGTAAATCCATGAAATTACACTGGTGTGAAATTGGTATGAAGTCAGCATCTGGTCCTTATATAAATGTGATATTTTTCCCCAAGTAAACACCGTGTAAAAACTGAGCATGGCTCTCAGGATTTGCTCTCAGGATAACAGCATTTTATGGTTTGTTTCTAGTTTGGTTGCTGTATTAACACAATTATTTCTTCATCCTGGAAGAAACGTGTTTCCTGTTACCTGTTTTATTGCGAGCCGTTCTCCATTCTGAAATCAAGTGAGAAATAACAGACACTGAATTAAAAGAGGCCCATACTACAGATTTTCCTGCTTTTGGCAATGGGATGTTCCAGACTGAGAAAGCATGAAATGGCTATTTAATTGTTTAGAATGCACACACAGGTATACTACACCTGTCTTACCTACATATGGGCTCCTCTGAACTCCTATGATTAGAACTTGATCAAGGTCTTGGTCTGTCTAACATCTGCTTTGTCTGTCTTGATGTCAAGCCAATGCCTCATCTCATCATGTAACCTGCTCATTTTTGCGTGGTATGATTTCAGTTTTTTTCTTACATTGACCAAACTCCCTCACACTTCCCCCTCATCCTTATATACTGTTTAGACCGCTGCAGACTCTGTTAACAGCAATTCAGACCCCACTACTATTATTTACTTTGGGAGTGTGGCAGTGGCAGTACACCCCAAATGAGACAGGGACTAGGGATCAAAGCCAAAAAGGGACTTGTGTGTTGAAATACTCCGCATATCCACATCTAACTGTTAGGCATCTAGCCACCCAATGCAATTTGCAAGGCCTGAGTTAAGTACCCAAGCATGGTGTAGATTGTAATGAATAAATTAATAAGAGCTGGATATAAGAGACTAATATCTGGTAGGTTATGGGTAAAAAAACAACAACAAGGTTTAAACTGACATGCAAGAAACCTACAGGCTAAGTATTTTACACACTTAGCTTAGACAAATTAGGCCTTAGGACTTAGGATAAATTGTCCATATTATAAAGCTAACTTACTTATGCTAACTTAATAATAAATCTGCTGAGCTTGTGTCTATGTTTCTATGCTGATGTTTTGAAAAGTAACTGAGACTGGATAATAATGTCTATAAGAGGTAGAAACTATAAGATAACTCTTGGTAGCCAGGGTGAAATGTTAGAGACTTCCTTAAGGTAATTGCATGTTACTATGGTGATAAGGTGATGTGAATGTTAAAAAATTAAAGAAGAATTATCCAAGTGGCCTATGAGATTAAGAGTCCCCCATTATTACCAGGTGCTCCCAAAGATGGACATACACATTAATGAGTTTTGGTAGGTATATGCAAAACTAATTATAAATGGGCCTGACAGATGACTGGAGCTCATCACTTCCTGAAGGTCATCATCTCTTGATCCTCAACAAGAGCCCAACACCTCTACTCTCCTTCACAATTCCATGTGGATATGTGAGTATAAAAGAATTCAAAATGCTGGTTCTGGACATTTTGTTTTTTTCTAGCCATTAAAATGTATGCAACAGTTATATTAACTGGGGTATTCTATGTGAGAAGACTTTTAATAAAGGCACAGCTGATTAAATCTGATCATTGTTTCTTGCATGCACCTCAATTCTCCAACAATGATGCTAGCTGACATGGTGGAGAGATGGGTGCTTAAAAATGGGCTCCACAAAAGCCAGCACACTGGACACAGTGACACCTAATTTAGCCAATGGGAGATACTAAGCCCTGCCCCCTCAGAGAATTCATCACCTCAGTCTGGGCTGGAGGGAGGTGCCTATCTCCACTTGGGATTCTCAGCCATGAACTCTCCTGGAGTCAGGTGCCTAAGCCATATCTTACATGAAAAGCAGCAATGTGTGCCCAATGCCACACAAAATGTCTGGGGAAGAGGACAACCTCTCTTTTAACCATTATCCCAGTTGTTATGGCACTCACCCAGGATGTGGGAGACTCACTTCTCACCTTCTGCCCTAATCACTGGGATGAAGGCTATAAGAGATGTACAGAGCTGTGGCTAATGAACACTCAAAGAAGCTCAGTGTGAGGTGGGGAGGAGAAGTGATGAAAGGTTCTATTTGCATCCTACCTTCCAATTCTGAGCTGGCTCTGCAGTGAGATGTTCACACTGTGCAGAACACAGCAGCTTGAAGGATGTTCTAAACTGTTGTGGTAACAACAGATCCCTGGCTATTGCACAAGGCAGATAGTGTGGATGCTGAGCTATGCCCCCTTTTTCCTGCCACACCATTTACACTGGGCCATAGGGAGGGTGAAATAATAGCTGTACATGATACAAAGATTCCCCAGTGCAAGAGGAATCCCCTAGTGCTCTGGTCCATTGTTTTTGGAGAAGTTTGTGTAGTCAAAGCACCATGAAGATGCTGTAATGTGGCTGAGAATCTGAAAGAAAACTTTTTTTTTTTAATTCAAAGCACTACTATTCCACAGGGCTACACAACAGGTAAAAGTGATATAATTTTCATCTTCTCAAAATGATTTTCCCAATTACTAACATATCATAAAAAATTACATGATGAAAAAATAAACATAATAGAAAACTTATGCTAGCCTCCTGCACACATTCAAAGATAAATTTAACAAAAGCGGAGTCATGATATTATTGAATGTCTATACTGTACTGTGATTCTTAAATCAGTCTTTCATTTTAGATGAAAGAAAAGAAGTACAAATATTCTAGGGTAATCAATCAATATCTCTTTTCATTTAAAAATAATCTTCTGAAGGCTAGTAGCAGCTGAGAAATCAAAAAGAACCTCCCCAGTCAACAACTGCCAGTCTTCTCATTCATTGTCTTTCTTACACACCACACTTAACACATCACTCAGATTCAGTCACAGCTCTGAATCTTGCACTCGACAACTAAATACAATCAAGGCGCTGTGTTCTCACAAAACTGAAGACCCAGCCTTCACTCCACTAACTCCTGTTTACAAATGTCCTTCTCCCACCATAGATTACCACAACTATCTTACTGACAATGGTTTGAAACCTCAGTCTCTTCAAGGACCTCTAGTGATTCTAAGAAAATACGAATAAATTGTGCTCAGTCTGATTCACAATACTTTCAAAAATCAAAGCAAACCTACCATTCTCTTTCTGAAGCTTTTCTGAAAAACATAAAATTAAAATTCATTTGAAAAAAAATTACAATCCTTTAAATATTCAATATGTGCTGTAGTATACAAATTTAAAGTATTGTATAGCTTCCATGCACTGCTGTACTTCCTTTGTGACACTCAGTGTATATCTACATAGACATATGTACCAAGGGGGTCTGTCATCATTCTACTTGGGTGGCTAGCCTGAGCCTCCGCCTCTGCCACTGTGTCCACAATGCTATTTGTAGTGCCCTAGCAGAAGTAAGAAAAATAACTAGATACATGAATCCTCATCCTAGGTTGTGTGAGGTTTTCTTTCGCAAATTTAGAGAGAGAGAAAGGCATCCAAATCAAGCACTTTTTTTTTTGAGGACAGTGAGATGAATACATCAATGATTCCCAGTTTCAGCACAGAACCTGCTTGTCTGTGAGTGAAATTGTTCACAAACCAACATCAACTTACTCATTTTCTCCTGGAGATTACCTACGGGACAAGAACAAATATTAGAATCACAGCAGCCGTGCTTCAAAATTCAGCTGAAAGTGACTAGCCCCACTTTTCTGTGGAGTGTGAATATAGTTACTGAGTAGTTAAAAATGAGATACGAGAAGCTCAAAGTCCAAATTTAACTTGATGTGACTTGATCTGCAGCACAATTAAATCCAATATTAAGACAAGTGTTTGAGGCATAACACAGCAAAAAAAAAAAAAAAAAAAAAAAGTCAGTGATCTGACATGCGGTGGGAGGGAGCTAAATAATAGAATCATAGAGTCAAAGAATATTAGGGTTGGAAGACACCTCAGGAGGCAGGGCTGGCTCCAGGTTTTCTGCCACCCCAAGCAGCGAAGGGGAAAAAAAAAAAAGCCGATCGGCGGCACTTCAGCGGCAGCTCAATCGTGCCGCTCCATTCTAGGGCGGCAGTTCGGCGGCGGGTCCTTCGCTCCCTCTCTTCCTCTTCGGCGGCACTTTGGTGGCAGCTCAAAGAGGAAGAGAGGGACTGAGGAACCCGCCACCAAATTCCCGCCGAAGACCCGGACAGGCTGCCCCAATAGCGGACGGAGTGCCACTCCTTTGTATTGGCCGCCCCAAGCACCTGCTACCTTAGCTGGTGCCTGGAGCCGGCCCTGTCAGGAGGTCATCTTAACCCCCTGCTCAAGCAGGACCAATCCCCAACTAAATCATCCCAGCCAGGGCTTTGTAAAGCCTGACCTTAAAAACCTCTAAGGAAGGAGATTCCACCACCTCCCTGACATTGAAAACAGAGTCTGTTTAGATTTTTATACTTCATTTATTGTTATATTATCTCTTACGATGAGAAGTGATAGGACTAAAACAGAAACAGGGACGAAGATAACATGGCATATAGATAGAAAGATGACAGGGACACAATGAAGAAAACATCACAATGTGAGAAAAAGGTAAAAAGTGGTTTTCTGGAAAACCTTAATAGAAATATTAAAACTAAGTAAAATAAAAAGCTATATTCAGAGTCTAAGTTGAGCTCCCTTTTTCGTTTCATGTCTAGGATTTATATTTTCAATAGCAGCCACTGATTTTCAGTGTGTAATTTGAGAGCTCCTGTGTCAAGAAAACCTTTATCTCTCATTGATTTAATTTGAAGTTGTGGGAGCTCAACCACACTGAAAATCAGGTGCAAGCTGTCTGAAGTGGGATATGTCAGACCAATAACAAGTAAAATAAAACAAACAAACAAACAAAAATGTGATTCCTAGGCAGTAAGAGACATTTCTGAGCTGAGAAAAGAGGGAGGGAGAAGACAATAAATCAATTATAGTTTTTTCATTGTAGAGGTTCTCTCTTATTTTTGTCTTATATTTATTTATATTTTATGTTCTTGTGTTTTATTTTTTTCTTTGAAACTCCCAGACAATTCTTTACATACTTATACATTTTTCTTCAGTATTTTTGGAAAAGAAAATCAACATTTAAGCATTCACAAAATTGGCTGAACTCTCGCTTGGATAAGCACAAAAAGCTTAGGGGGTTATAAAGGAATGATTAGGGGGCTGGAGCACATTACTTATGAGGAGAGGCTGAGGGAATTGGGATTGTTTAGTCTTCAAATGAGAAGAATGGGGGGGGGGGATTTGATAACTGCTTTCAACTACCTGAAAGGGGGTTCTAAAGAGGATGGATCTAGACTGTTGTCAGTGGTAGCAGATGACAGAACAAGGAGTAATGGTCTCAAGTTGCAGTGGGGGAGATTTAGGTTGGATATTAGGAAAAAACTTTTTCACTAGGAGGGTGGTGAAGTACTGGAATGGGTTACCTAGGGAGGTGGTGGAATCTCCTTCCTTAGAGGTTTTTAAGGTCAGGCTTGACAAAGCCCTGGCTGGGATGATTTAGTAGGGAATTGGTCCTGCTTTGAGCACGGGGTTGGACTAGATGACCTCCTGAGGTCCCTTCCAACCCCGATATTCTATGATTCTATGAATGGGCAGGCTAATGAATGCTCTTGCATTGAGGGAAGGCAAGGAAATGAAAATAAATATCTGTTTTCAGTTTAAAACATTCTTCTTAAGGACAGTAGCAGCTGAGAAATCAAACAGAAGTGTTTGAGATATAATACAGGACAAAGTACATCAAGGATCTGACCTGGGTTGGGAGGGAGCTAGATATAATGTCTTTTCTTGAAAACACACATTACCTAGATTTTTGTGCTGCATTGATCAATATATAATCTCATAGGATGAGAAATGAAAGGACTAAAACAGAGACCAGGAGAGAGAGAGAGAGAGAGAGAGAGAGAGAGAGAGAGAGAGAGCATGACACATAGATAAAAAGATTGAAGAGGAAGGATGAAGAAAAAATTGAAATGTGAGAAAAAAGTAAAATATGTTCTTTTGGGGAAAAAAAAAAACAAAAAACAGAATTATGACCACTAAGTAAAATGAGAAGGTGTATTCAGAGAGTCTAAGCTGAGCTCCCTTCTGCAACTTCACATCTTGGACTTAAACTTTCAATAGCAGCCACTGATTTTCAGTGTGTAATTAGAGACCTCTTGAGTCCAGGGCAACTGTATGTTCTGTTGATTTAATTTGGAGCTGTATGTGCTCAGGAGCTTTGAAAATCACACCCAAACTCTGTGACACTGGAGATGCAAAATCAATGGCAAGTATAACAAAAAAAAAATAGAATCCGTAGGAAGTAAAAGACATTTCTGAGCTGAGGGAGAAAGGAGGCAGAAGACAAAGTTCAAGAAATAAAATATATTTTCCATTATACAGGTTTTTCTTTTTTTCCCCTTCTCTCTTTCTTTTTTGTGGGTATTGCACAAGGCAGGTAGTAGGGTTTCCATGCTCCTTATTCCTGGCCACAGCCCTTGCACTGGGCCAGAAGGAGGAGGATATGGAAGCATGTATAGTAGCTGCACACATACAAAGATTCCCAGTCCAAGGTGAATCCCGTATGGCTCAGATCCCTTGTTTTATTATTATTTATTATTATTATTATTTATTATTTGGTTTCCGTTGTTTGTGAGCAGCATGAACAAGCTACTGTGTGGTTGAGCACCTGAAACAAGCATTTTTTTAATTAAGAGTTACTAAAACAGTAGTGTGCAACTTTTAAAACAGATATAATTATCATCTTCTCAAAATGATTTTCCTAATTAATAATACACACCATATCCTGCTGTAATTTCATGCTGTAGTTTATTTTCAGGATTTTAAAAAAAAAATCCGGAAAATAAATTACAGCATGAAAAAATAAATACTATAGAAAACTTATGCTAGGCTCCTGCACACTCTCAAAGATTAATGATGAAAGAAAAGAAGTACAAATATTCTAGGGTAACCAACCAACTTTCTGTGGGAGAACGCCATTACAGTTCTCTTATGGAGTTAAAAAGAAATCTGTTGACTAATGAACTCTCCTTGGATTGAGGAAAGGCAATAAAAATGAAGAAATATCTCTTTTCACTTAAGAACGTTCTTCTGAAGGACAGTAGCAGCTGAGAAATCAAAGTGAACTTACCAAGTTCATTCCGGAATTTGTCTGCAAAAGAACAGTGTAATTTCAATTAGAAATTGTGTGTACAGGTTTTATCTTACCTCACTGAAGGAGCTGTCCCTGCAGACCTTGCCAATCATAAGCTGCCAATCTTCTCATTAATCTTCTTTCTTACACACCATACCGGACACATCACCCAGATTCAGTCACAGCTCAGATTCTTGCATTCCATAACTAGATAAAATCAAGGCTCTGTGTTCTCACAAAACTGGAGACCCAACCCTCACCTCACTGACTCCTGTTTACAAATGTCCTTCTCCCACCATAGATTACCACAGCTACCTTACTGACAATGGTTTGAAACCTCAGTCTGTTGAACAACCTATAGTGACACCCACAGTCTACAAGTAATTTGTGCTCAGTGTGAGTAAATATAAACTCCAAAAATCAGAGTAAACCTACCATTTTCTTTCTCAAGCTTGTCTGAAAAACATAAAAGTAAAATTTACTTCAAAATAATACAAGTCTTTCAATATGTACTGTAGTATCCCAATTTAATGTAATGGATAGATTCCCTGCTTGGCTTCACTTCCTTTTTGATATGCGGGGTATTTCTGCATAACAGCTGTGAGGTGTGAGTCCCAGATTGGGTTCGTGTCCAATGTGTCAGCTTTAGGTGGCTGCAGCAGCCCAGGCAGTGGCTTGGGCTTGGGCTATATGCCGAGGTAAGTACCCAGAGGATCAGGTGGTATTGTACTTTAGTGCTAGCCCAAACTGATGCCTTTGCCACTGTGCCCACCCTGCTATTTTTAGTTTCAGCACAAAGCCTGCTTCTGTGTGAGTGAAGTTCACAAACTTTTTTTTTTCCTGAAGATCACCTATGGGCATGGTGTCTTTTAAGACAAAATAGGAACGCAAGGCCACTTTGCATTTAAACATCATAGTAAGTTATCACCCACTGTACAGAATACAGAGTTCAAAGGCAGAGATGTCACAGGCCTGTTTCTCCAGGTCAGTTTGGGTAGAGACATAATAGGATGCTGACAATCCCCATATTCCAAGAGGCACTACACTACCTCCATCTGGTGCCATGCAAGCAAAGCACATGTGCAAACAGCCAGTAGCTGGCTGACCATACGCCTGACTCAGCTTTTCTTCTCTCCTCTGCCCCCATGACCACAAGTTCAACTCATTGGCGTCTGTGTCTCACCAACTGGTCTTCTTCAGCCCCAGACAAAGGTCGTTTAGTCCAGCCCCTGGTGCTGAGGCAGGACCAGGTAAACCTAGACCATTCCTGACAGGTGTCTGGTCTAGATGATCCCTTGAGACCCCTTCTAGCTCTACATTGGTTGGACATTAGGAAAAATTTCCTGTCAGGGTGGTTAAGCACCGGAATAACTTGACTATGGAGGTTGTGGAGTCTTCATCGTTGGAGATTTCTAAGAGCAGGTTAGACAACAACCTGTCAGGAATGGTCTAGAAAATACTAAGTCCTGCCATGAGTGCAGGGTACCGGACTAGATGACCTCTCAAGGTCCCTTCCAGTTCTATGATTTTATGATTCTATGACCATACATCTTTTGAAGTAGAGGCAGAAGTTGACTTAGTGTCTCTGCCCCCACTTTTGCAGCTCTAAAAGCCATGTGACTTTAAGTAAGGCTTATGCTTCCTTCTCTAGAGACTGGCCATTAACTGGGTGATGGACTCGAACAATGAAGACTTGACATAGACAAGTCTGTTAGTATTCAAGGGCCAGATCCACAAAGGGAATTAGGTGCCTATATCCCAGTTTTGGTGCTACTGTAGGCTACAAAACTCCAGCTTAGCTGCCACTTAAACTCAGTGCCTACATTTTCAGGGTAAAAGACCCCTATGGGATGATATTTCTGCCCCTGAGCATGCATACTGTTGCCTCTCTCTAACAAATTGATTCTTTTCCCATGCAGCCATTTGGCAATCTGCCTTCCCCAGCCAACAGATGTTCTGCATCGTTGCTTCTCTTACCATCTGGCCATCTGCTGTCCCTCCCATAGCAAGAGGCATGTCCATTGTGGACGTGGTGATGGACTCTTCTCTTCTCCTCTCCCAGGCCCAAGAGCAGAAACACTTGGATCTCAGCTCTCTCACCTGGCCCCTTCCCCACCTTCCTCCTCCTGATCTGCCAGTAAAAAACTCACTCAGGTCCCTTAGGGTCTGTACGATCTTCTTCCATGGTTGGATGACTTCAGAAATCATAGCAATAATGACTTTGGGCTGACTGTCTTCTTCCTTCCCACTTTCTGAAAAAAGGACATACAAATAAATACATTTAGACATGTAGAGGGTACACCCTTTTAATTTTAGAGTTTCTCTGAGTAATGTCAGACTTTCAGAAATGAATGAACAACTTTTCCTGGACTGGGTCCAGAAATATATACATAAATAGAATGCAGGAGAAAAAAATCATGGTTTTTTTAATCTGTGGAATCTCATTCTTAACTCAAGATGAAATATCCTCAGCACAGGAACTAAGGGGTGGAGATTAAAGGTGAATGTATTATTTTAGCACCTCATGGTTTCTGCGGCAAGTTGGGAATTGGAACAGATGTCGGTGTGTGTTAGGCTTGAATCTAGGAACTCACCATGATAGCTGGAGTGCACTGAACTCTGACATAGCCTCTTCTTTTTAACATACCTTCTTCCCTGCCCCTAAACTTGCTACTATGAGAGTAGGGTGGCATAGCATCATTGTGCCAAATCTAGGACACTGAGGGGGTTGGACTAGATGACCTCCTGAGGTCCCTGCCAACCCTGATATTCTATGACTCCCCCTATATCTGGGCTATACCCGATGGTTGGTTTCACACTTCTTGTGGCTCATGAAGGAATTAGTTGAAATTCAGAATCAGGACTTCATTCAATTTCCTTCCCTGCCTGCTTCTCTTTTTCCCATTCCTCCCTTAAATCTCTCCCTTCATTCTCATCCATCCTAGTTTTCTGTCCTCACTGGTTCATCTTCGCATCTGGTTCATTTCTTCCCTCACCTTCCCCATCAGCTCTCACTCCTCTTCTTTTCTCCCAGGTTTCTTTCCTCATCACTTCAATGGTATCAGCTCTTTTCCCTGACTGCTTTTCTTGCTTTCTCTCCCCTGTTTGTTCAGCCCATTCCCCTTTCTTGTCCTGTCTTTCTGACCTCATTCCCTCCCCATATATAGTTTTCCATCCCAAAGCTTCCCAAACTTTTCTCCTCTTCACATCTTCTCCTTTGCACTCCCATATTTCTCCTGTTCTCTCCCTGCACTTCTTTACCATTCTCCCTCAAATCCTTCAACTTATCCTCTGCTCTCAGCCATCCTGACATTTCCATCTGTGGCTCCAAGATTCCCCCCCCCCCCCCATCCTCTGCACCCTAAACCTCCCCACCAGGTTTCTGTCAATAAGTCATTATTCTCCCTTTCTTGCTGAAAGAATTCTTCAGCCCCAGAACAACTCTCTGTGCTGCTCCATCTGCACTGCAAGCCCCTGAAGAAGTTATCTGCCTCCCCAGCTGTCAGAACCTGCAGGACTCAGATGTGGGACCACAGAGGTTCCAGGCCACTATCACTGCCACATCGCCACCATGTTGTGGCTGGGCTGCTGGTGGGGAATTTGGTGAAGCCAGACACTACAGGAAGTACTGCCCAGTAGGTTAGGAGTGGAGGCCCCCTGCAGCCGAATGACTGGGCCATGCTGGATATAAATCAGGAAGCCATCACAGGGGTGTTGACTGCCTGCGTGCTTCTGTTCCAGACCTTGCCTTGCTGTGAATCCCAGAGTCGGGCTTCTGACCCCAGTTCATTCTTGACTCTGCTTTGATATGGGGAAAAAACTTCCCCTTTGTGTCTGTTGTTGTTCTCCAGGAAAGAGGGGAACAGGGAGCAGTTATGCTATGAGAAGCTGAAAGCCAGGTATGATCATAGATCATCAGATCATATCTAGAACTACTTATTTGGAACCCCAGAAAGTGTAAGTAGATCACAAATGTTTAGAAAGACGCAATCAAGTTTATTTCTGTTTATTTCTTATGGCTAGTGGACTCCTCTGTGCTAACCCCAGATGCTTTTGTTTGCTTTTAACCTTTAAGCTGAACCTCCAAGAAAGCTATTTTGGGTGCTTAGTTCCTGGAATTGCTCTTTTAAAGTCTAGCAAAAGCCTAAGTTCCAGATGCATTTTCTTTCTTTTTGTTTTTAATAAAAAAATACCTTTTTTAAGAACAGGATTGGGTTTTTATGTCCTAAGAGGTTTGTGCATATGTTGTTTGATTAGCTGGAGGCAACAGCTGATTTATTTTGTTTTCTTTCTCAGCTTTTCCCTGGGGAGAGGGGGGTAAAAGGGCTTGAGGGTACCCCACAGGGAGGAATTCCCAAGTGCGCCTTTTTGGGTCCCAAGGGTTTTTTTTGCACTTGGGTGGTGGCAGCGTTTACCAACCAAGGTCAGAAAAAAGCTGTAACCTTGGGAGTTTAATACAAGCCTGGAGTGGCCAATATTAATTTTTAAAATCCTTGCGGGCCCCCACCTCCTGCACTCAAAGTGCCAGAGTGGGGAATCAGCCTTGACAGTAGGTATCAATGGTTCACTGTCAGACTAGGAGTTTATATCTAGTGGGGTCCTGCAGGAGCCAGTCCTGGGTCCAATACTATCAAAAGTTCCATAAATTACTTGGATAATGGAGTGAGGTGTATGTTTATAATATTTGCAGATGACAACCTGGGACTAGTTGCAAACACTTTGCAGGAAAGGGTTAGGATTCACAATAAGCTTGATAAATTAGAGAACTGCTCTGAAATCAACAAGATGAAATTTAATAAAGAAAAGTGCAAAGTACTTCACTTAGGAAGGAAAAATCAAATGCATAACTATAAAATGGGGAATAACTGGTAGGTGATGGTAATGCAGAAATGGATTCGAGGGTTAGAGTGGATCACAAATTGAAAATGAGTCAATAAGATAATGCAGTTGAGAAAAAAAGGCTAATATCATTTTGGAGTGTATTAACAGGAGTGTTGTATGTAAGATGTGGGAGGTAATTTTCCCACTCTACTTGGCACTGGTGATGCCCCAGCTGCATACAGTGTCAATTTCTGGGTACCACAGTCTAAGAAAAATGTGGACATATTGGATTAAGTCTGTGGGGGAGGTCAACAAAATGAAAACAATTTTTTAAAAATGTGACTATGAGGAAAGATTATAAAAACTTGGCACATTTAGTCTGGAGAAAAGAAGACCGAAGGGGGACCTGAGAACAGTCTTCAAATATATTTAAAGGGTTGGTGTAAAGAGGAGTGTGATGAATAGTTCTCCATGTCCACTGAAAGTAGGACAAGAAGCAATGGGCTTAATCTGCAGCAAGGTTAGATATAAGGAAAAACTTTCAACCAATAAGGGTTGTGAAGCTCTGAAATAGGCTTCCAAGGGAGGCTGTGGAATCACCATCACTGGAGGTTTTTAAGAACACCTGTCAGGGATTGTCTAGGTTTACTCAGTCCCTCCCCAGTGCAGGGGGCTGGATTAGATGACCTCTCGAGGCCACTTCCAGCTCTGCATTTCTATAAGTGTATCCTGTGCCTATGGCCCTTAGGGTATTCTCTGCACACATACTCCAAACCTCCTCAGTCAGGTGTCTGCCAATAATTCAGTATTTCCCCTTAATTCCCAAATGAGTTTGTCAGCCCCTAGAGAATTCACTAACCTGATCAGTTTCCATTCACAAACCAGCTGTACAATTTCACTCCTACTTCATCCTCAGCCCACCACCTTCACTGACATCAGTTCATCCTAACACACACACATCCCGTCAATCCATTCTCCATCTCTACTCAATTAATATTCCACTCGTTCACAGTGTATACGTGTTCACTCATGTTCACCATCGCAACCACAAACCTCATTCATTATGAATTCATAAAATATCAGGGTTGGAAGGGACCTCAGGAGATCATCTAGTCCAACCCCCTGTTCAAAGCAGGACCAATCCCCAATTAAATCATCCATTTCTGAGGTCTAGGGTGAAATATCTGGTCAAAACCAGAAAGTACCCAAACCCCTAACATCTAACAGGGGTTAGGGTGCTCCACCGTGGTGAGAAAAACCCAAATTTCAGTCCCTATTCTACCTCATACAAAGCAAGGACTTGAATGTGGGTCACTCATTTACCAGGGAGATCTCCTCACCCCCAGGCTATGTGGTCAAGCTCCACTCTTAGAGCTGCACCACTTTGTAAAAATAATTAAATATTTCTGTTTGGGGAGGGAGAAAGGTAATAGATTTTGCTTTTCTCCTCTTCCAGGCACAAGAGCGGGAATCCTTGTCACTTCAATTCACCCTTGCTGACTCCTTGTATACTTGCAACATCCCCATCCCCTTCCCCTAAGTAAAAGTTCCCACTCCTCACCGAAAGGATTTAAGGTTTGGATCATCTTCTTGCATAGCTGCATGGGCCGACTCCCAAGAGCCAAAATATTTGCAATAATTCCTTTGTGTTCACTGACTTCTGCTTTCTCATTATCTGAAAAAGGGATATGTTGAGATTAGATAAACAGATAGACATGTACAGCCTGGAAACATTTTAGTCAGAAGGGGAATGTCAGGTGACTTTCCATTTAAACATCATTCTAATTTATGAGACACTGTACAATGGAGGAAACTCAGAATTAGAAATAGATCAAAAATGTTTCTTTAGATAAGCTTGCTTTAGACAGAAACATACTAGTCTGCTGTCTAAATTGCCATACACCAAGATGTACTGTCATCATTCAATAAGCAGGCCCAGCACATGTGGAAGTGGCCACTAGCTGGCAATCCATACACCTCCCTCATCTTTTTTTCTATCTCTTCTCCTCTGGCCACTTCGCTCAGCTCACCAGTTGGTCTCCTCCATCTGCCAGCCCATAGATGAAGGAAAGAGATCTACCTTCTCCAGAGAATTTGGTTTGACTCCAGAGAACCTGTAAGTGCATGCACTGCGGGAATGAAAGCCTAGGATAGATGGGGAAGTGATGATGGTTACAGAAATGGGGTGAATAAGAGTAATGTGGGTGGGGGCATAATGAGGAATTACCAGGGGAAGGGGAGAACTATCAGGACTGCATTAAGCACTAGGCTGCTCTATGTGGTTGAGATGAACAGCCTCTTGTAATTGAAAAAGCTGCAGGTCTAGTATTTGAGCCTAAAGACAGACCAAAGCTAACCATATCCCAGGACAGAAGGTCATGTCCTCTTTCACAAGGCTTTGTCCCCAAATTCAGCCAGAATTACTTAGCTAGCTCTGATAGATGTAGCACGCATTAGTGTATGGAGTAAGGCAGAAACAAGAACTCCTAGAATAACTTTACAGTACTATCACAACGTGCCCCTGACTTGGGTGAGACATGTAGACACAAACTGCATAGGTGTATACACAAATAGACTTACATTTCAGACTTCAGGTGGGAGTTAAACAAAATGAATGCTAAATAGTGGATTACATTTGGATATTTGAACTCTAAGTTCAGGAAGGATATTTCACCACTCTGATATCAAAGCAGACTTACTATTGTTCAGCAGGACTTTTTCTGTAAGGGAAAAAGAAATGGACAAAATAAGTATGATTTATTTTAAAAAAAAAAAATTCGTGGATTTAAAATCAGAAATTTTAGAAGATAGTGAATAATTTTCTTCTTCAGCCTTTCACCAAATTTAGGATCAGAACATCTTGTGATCAGCCTATGAAAGTGACAATCTGTCTAGACATCTGGATATTTCAGGTTTGCTACATTGAAAGTTGACAGTCAGCAATGTCAGTTATAGATTTATTGTGTCTACTGTATTTTTTCCAGAATTATATTCTGAGTTGGGGGGAAAAACGCTTATCTTTATAAAAAGATCACTTAATTGAACCTTATTAGATGAAAGGTGTAAGAATTCCAGAGGGAGTGTCTTATTCTGATTCCTGGAAGTACTCCAAAGGTGGAGTTCAGGGGAAAGATGAGGCATGACCATAAACCTTTAGAAGTGGAGGAGACTGGAGTGGTCTATGTGGAGCATTTTGGGTCAGCTGCTGGAGACCAGTGATGATTGACGTAAGTTACACGGTGTCTACACTTGCATGGTGTTGACCTATTTACATCGACCTTGGCTCTGCACCACTTGGGGAGGTGGTGTTATTAAGTCAGCATAAAGGGGCACTTAAGTCAGTGGGAGACACAGCCAGCTCGACTTAAGCCATGTTACATTGACATAACTCTGTCGTGTAGACCAGGCCTGAGCAACATTTCCCAGCTGGAGAACAAAGGACTGGGAACATGTGAGGTGTGGGAATCAGAGTTAGCTGGAAGGAGTTGGGGTTCTGACCTGCAGTCAGACAAAGGAGATTCGACAGAGAGACAGACAGAGCTTGAAGCAAGGGATTCACTACAGCTTGGCTGGACTCTAGGTTAACCAGAATGGGCTCTGCTTCAACCTTCCTTCCTCTGTGCTACACTGAGGACTTCCTAGATTGTGTGCCACTTGACTAATAAACCCGACTGTTTGACAACACTGATTCAGTGTCACTGCAAATACTTGGTGAGATACATTAATCCTTGGAGAGTGCACAAGTCTCCTCAGGAGTCTATTTCCTTTGGATTTGTTGAACTGAGTTCACAGGGTGAAGCAGGAGGGCAGAAGGCCCAGAGGTCCAGTGTGAAGTCGTCCTGAGGCCACATGGCTTACCCTGGAGAAAGAGTGAGAACCTACGGGTTCTGGAAAACTGACATAGGTCCTCTTAGAAACTATTACAATACTAGGGACAGGAGCACCACAGATTGGGTGGATCCATGACTTGGGGTACCTACATCACTTACCTCCAGGGTTTCTGGTGCAAGTGTCATGACTACTGACTCTAATTAATTTCTGCACCCCAAGGGTGCAAGATCTGGGCAAAGAAACCTTTTTGTGATGACTGCAACACAGAAGAGCCTTCTGAGACTGCTAGAGTTTGTCAAGCTTGTTTGTTAGACTGGAGGGAAGCTTCAATCATCAGCAAGGGAGAGACTGTGATCTGCCTTTGTGTGAATGTGCCAGTGAGTGGAATTAGCTGTGGCATGTCAGAGGGCTCCAGACCTTTGTGCGGCTTGTCCAAGGACTGTTGGTAACAGCAGTATCTGTCATCAGGGACCTCTGCCCTTGGGACTTGAATTCTTCTCCTTTTCCTCCATTTCTTTCCCATTATCCCCCAACCCCAGCAGTTCATCCTCTGACATCAACCTAGCCAACCATGTTTCCCCAATCCAGTCTCTGCAGTCCATTGTTTTTGGTTCTGCATACCCAGTGAATACTCCAGCACCTGAACACTTTCTCTGCCCCTCAGACACCATTGCCATAATCCACCCTCTGAGCTCCACTCCATTAATCCATTCTCTTATTATTTGTATTATCATAGTGCTCAAGAGCCCCAATCATAGCCATGGACCCCAGTGCACTAGGTGCTGTACAAACACAGAGCAAAAAACAGTCTCTTCCCCAAACAGCTAACAATCTAATTATAGGACAAGAGACAACTGATGGAGGTGGATGGGGAGTATGAGAAAAGAATTCTGTTCCCTTCTCACTGGCTGCCCTCCCACACCCTGCTTCCACTCATAGCTTTTCTGCCCAATCCATCAGCCTCAACAATATATGGTTTGACCGCCATCCATCTTCTGCTTTTCCTTCATATCCCATACCTGAACTCAGCCTGTTTTTTATACTCATCCTCCTGCCTTCAGCCCATCCTCTACTGCAGCGCCCCAGGCACCACATAAATATATATTTCATTCTTTTTCCTCCCTTTCTTCCCCTATAACTTAAATGATCCTCTGCAGCCCCACTCCCCAGCAATCCCTGCTCTGCCCCCATATCCTCTCCTATTCAGTTGATCTTTTGTATCTATCACCACACTAATTTACTGCTCCTTGCCATCACCACTCAATGTTGTCCCCACTTCTCCTATAACCTGCTTCTCTGGCTTTCTTCCTCTAGTTACAGGTCCATCCTCAGTAGACTGTACGATGGACTTTGCTGATCATCTCCCAGGTATAAGAAAAGAAACACTTGAGATTCCAATTAACCCTACCTCACAATATGAACATTTTTTTATGGCAGAAAGCTCAAGAGTGCCAAAATCCTGAAGGATAGACATTTTTCTGTACTAACACTCTCTGAAAACAGATATAAAAATTTACAGAAATAGAAATTATATATATTTAGGTTGGCACAGCCTTGTTTTATTACAAGTTAAACAAAAGAATGTAAAATCACTTTGCATCTAAATATCTTGATAAATTATCAAAATTGTACATCATAAGAAATCAAAGTCAGAAAAATCACACTTTATCATTACCATAATTACCACAGACCAAGCATCACAACCTTAGTTCCACCTCCTAGGAATGCCAGACTTTCCGCCTTTACCCATCCTTCCATACAAATCCCTTCACCAAGCAATGTCCTTCCAACAGAACAAACTACTCAAAGAGAGTGAGAAAGAGCAACAAAAGTCTAGAAATTAATTAATAGCAACTCTTGGAACCTAACAATTGTTCTGCTATGCTACTGCATAGCCAGTAACAAATATATATGTGTGAAGGGAAGATACACTTATTCGAAGAAATATGTTATCCACCTCTCCTTTTGTGAAAATCAGTTCAAACTTACCCATTTCTTTACTGCGTTCTGTTATGCTGGCTCCTCCTATAAAAGAAAAAAATCTCCAAATGTATCTACATTCAGTCCCATATTCTGTACATGGGCAAAACATTTATTGCCAGAGCCCTAGGTCCAAGACCATTATTCAGCTCTTTCATTCTTCAGAACAGAGTTCATATATCGTATACATTTAATCAACTAAAGATTGTTAAATTAGAAGATAAATTGACAAAAAATAAAATACAAGATTTTTTTATCAGACTATATCACTTTAATAAATTTGGGCTCTCCCTGTCCTTTTAAAAAGCCTTGTCCTCAAATGCATCCTGAATTATTTGGTGTCTCATGTGCATCTAATACCAACGAGGGTTTGAAATAAGGCACTGACGGCAACATCGTCCAGGTCTTTATTACCTAGTACAAGGTGCACCTGATGTGTCTGGGACCAGTAGACACAAACACTGAAAACACTATATAGAAATTGAATTCCACCGCGAAATTCACTTGGGAGTTATATGAAATGTCTGCTAAATAATGTACTATATTTGGAAAGAGGGACTGTGACTTCAAAAAAGTATGGTGCCAGTTTCCAGCACGGAGTTTTCATCACTTTGATTAGATATCTAAGCAAAGTTAACTCTCTGAACTAGCTTCCACTTGGGATACCCCAATGTTTGATGATAGATAGATAGATAGATAGATAGATAGATAGATAGATAGATAGATAGATAGATAGATAGATAGATAGATAGATAGATAGATAAACTCTTTTGATTATAGAACTCCTTTGTGTGAGGTTGCATTTCAGAAAGGAGTGTAAACTCACCGTTTCCTTCCTGGATTTGGCCTGGAAAAAAATGATATTTTTAATATATTGAATTACCTAGGTCTACTTACGTTACTGTTCTTCTTAAATACGTTCCAGGTCTAATTCTTAGTTCAAGCTGAGTCATGGTTCCCAGATGAATTAAGGGGATGGGGATTAATGGTGACTGCATTATCTTGGTATCTCAGAGCTAGGAGCAGTCCTCTGTGTATTCTACAAGGAATTGCCCAGATTAGTTGGAGGGGACTGAACTCCGGCCATAGCCCATCATGTCCTCAAAATACCCCTAGCCGTACCCCAACAATACCTTAACACCAGTGGCTCTGAGGGGGATGGAATAGGGTCATTCTACCAAAGCCAGGACACGAAGGAATGCCTCTACACCTGGGCTACCACTGGGTGACCAGTTTTTGATTCTTGGGTGACTCTAAAGGGATCATCAGACACTCAAAATAAGATCCTTTTTCTTCACTCAAAAACAACAAGGAATGGTAACATACAAAAGCCAGTAGGTGAACACTTCAATCTCCGTGGTCATTCAATTACAGATTTAAAAATCACTATTATTAAACAAAAAAAACTTCAGAAACAGACTTCAAAGAGAAACAGCAGAACTAAAATTCATTTGCAAATTTAACACCATTAATCTGGGTTTGAATAGGGACTGGGAGTGGCTGGCCCATTATAGAAGTAGCTTTGCCTCTCTTGGAATTGACACCTCCTCATTTATTATTGGGAGTGGACTCAATCCACCCTGATTGAATTGGCCCTGTTAACACTGGTTCTCCACTTACGAGGTACTCCCTTCTCTTCATGTGTCATTATATAACGCCTGCATCTGTAATGTTCACCCCATGCATCTGAAGAAGTGAGGTTTTTACCAATGAAAGCTTATGCCCAAATAAATCTGTTAGTCTTTAAGGTGCCACCAGACTCCTTGTTGTTTTTGTAGATACAGACTAACACAGCAACCCCCTGTTATTTTTCTTCACTCAACCTCTTTTCTTTCCCTTCCTGTCTCTCTTTTCCCTCACCCTTTCCCCCCCTACAAATAACTTTCTTTCTCCCCATTCCACCTGCAAATCTCTCCCTCCATGCTTGTCCATCACAGTTTTCCTTCTCCTACCTATCTTCCCATCACATTCAACTCTACCCTTAACTTCCCAATATGTTTTCAATCCTTTTCCTCACTCTTTGTCCCTTTCATGTTGTTAGTTATTTTTCCTTGTTCTCTTTCCTGCTTACTCATCCATCTTCTAGTCACCCCATGCCCTTTTTCTGTCCCACTTCTGTGTTCCCATCCTCACACCCATCTTATATGCAGTTCTCCATCCCAAAGGTCCCCTAAGATTTCTCTCTCTTTGGCTGTCCTTAGCACTCCCTCAGCTCTCCTGTCCTCTCCCTCCATTTCTTTTGCAATGTCTCTCAACTACTTAAATTTATCCTCTGCCTTCAACCATCCTCTACTAAAAAAGTTTAATTGTGACCAGATAATTCACATAATTAATATAAACAATAAGAGAGAAGGAACACAAGCCAGAATAGGGAAAGAACAGGTTAAAGAATGTTTAGATAAGTTAGATGTATTCAAGTCAGTGGGGAAATTCATCTTAGGGTACTTAAGAAACTAGTTGAAGCAATCTTAGTGTTCTTAGTGATTATCTTACAGATCTCCTGGAAGACAGATGAGGTACCAGAGGACTGGAAAAGGGCAAACAGAGAAACTCTCCTTAAAAAGGGGAACAAAGGGGGCCTGATCATCTTAACTTTGACACTGGAACAAATGATTAAGCAATCAAACTGTAAACACCTAGAGGATTATAGGGAGGTAAATAGCAGCCAACATGGATTTATTAAGAACACAAACCAACCAATTTCCTTCTTTGACAGGGTTTCTAGTGTACTGGATGGGGGAAAGCTGTAGATGTGATGCTGACTTTAGTGAGGCTTTTAACAGAGTCCTACATAACATTCTCATACCCAAACTAGGGAAATTCAGTCCAGATGAAGTTGCTATAATGTGGATGTAAAACTGCTTGAAAGACCATACTCAAAAAAGTAGGTATCACTGTCACACTAGGAGTTTATATCTAGTAGGGTTCTGCAGGAGTCAGTCCTGGGTCCAATATTATCCAAAAGTTTCATAAATGACTTGGATAATGGAGTGAAGTATACTCTGGGCCCCCAGAAGGGGTGGGGCCTTGGGCAGAAGGGGCGGGGCTGGGGTCAGCCTCCCCCAGCCAGCCCATCTGTGCTCTCTGGCCCGTGCCACCCAGGGTTCCAGCAGTGATTTAAAAGGGCCCAGGGCTCCGGCCGGGATCCCCAGGCCCTCTGAAATCACTGGGCCCCGGGGCAGCTGCCCCTTTTATTCCTCCCACCCATCCACCCCATTGGTGGCCCTGCCAGTAGGGTCCCTAGACAATCAGGAATGTCAGATGACTTTGGTTCTACACATCCTTCTAACGTATGGGACTCTGTACAATGGAGGTAAGTCAGAGTCAGAAATTCATCAGAAATGTTTCTTTTGACAAGCTTGCTTTAGATAGAGACATAATAAGATGCTTTCTAATTTTTCATATACCAAGAGATACTGTCATCATTTAATAAGCAGGCCCAGCACATGTGCAAGTGGCCACCAGCTGGCTGCCTGTACATCTTTTCTTCTCTTCTCTGCTCCTGTGGCAACCTCAACTCAGCTCACCAGTTGGTCTCCTCCATCTGCCAGCCCATGGAGGAAGGAAAGATACCTCCCTTCTCCAGAGAATCCCAGTAATTTGGTTTGACTCCAGGGAACTTTTTAAGTGACCATGCATTGGGGAAATTGAAGCCTAGGACAGATGGGGATGTGATGAGTAGTTAGAGAGGTAGGGGTGAATAAGGGTAATGTGGGTGAGGGCATAATTGTTATTTGGACAAGCAGCAGGTCTGGTACTTCAGCCTAAGGACAGACCAAAGCTAATCCTAACCATGGTAGAACTGAGCAAAGAAGGTCATACCCCTTCTCTGTCCTTTTACAGGGCTTCATTCCCAAATGCTGTCTGAATTACTTGGCTACCTCACATAGACCTAGCACCAATTACTGTATGGAATAAGACGGAAACAAGAACACCTAGAATGACATTATAGTACCCAGCACAACATGCCCCTGACTTTGCTGGCACATGTAGACACAAATGCCATAGGAGTATAACACAAATAGACTTACACTTCAGACTTCAGGTGGGTGTTAAACAAAATTAATGCTAAACAGTGGACTATCTTTGGAGTGAAAGACCGTAATATCAGGATAAATGTGGAGCCAGTTTTCATAATGGGACTCTCACCACTTGGATATCACAGCAAACTTACCATTCTCCAGCTGGAACTTGTCTAGAAAAGAAAAAGAAATAGACAAAGTAATTATTATTATTTTAATAGCTAAATTGACAGCTGACAGTCAGCGATGTCAGTTATAGATTTATTGTGTCTGCTGGATTTTTCCAGAATTATTTGCTGAGTTGGGGGGAAAAACTGATCTTCATAAAAGATCATTTAATGGAACCTGATTGGATGAAAGATGTATCAGTTCCAGGGGGAGTGCCTTATTTGGATTCATAGAAGTACTCCATGGGTGGAGTTCAGGAGAAGCATGAAGAATGACATATACAAGGGAGATCTCCTCACCCCCCCCTGGCTATGCAGTCAATCTCTTCTCTTAGAGCCGCTCCACTTTGGAAAAATAATTAAATTTTTCTGTTTGGGGAGGGAGAAAGATAGTAGATTTTGCTTTTCTCCTCTTCAAGGCACAAGAGCGGGAATCCTAGTTACTTCAATTCACCCTTGTTGACTCCTTTTATACTTGCAACATCTCTATCCCCTTCCCCTAAGTAAAAGTTCCCACTCCTCACCAAAAGGATTTAGGGTTTGGATCATCTTCTTGCACAGCTGCATGGGTCGACTCCCGAGAGCCAAAATATTTGCAATAATTCCTTTGTGTTCACTGACTTCTGCTTTCTCATTATCTGAAAAAGGGATATGTTGAGATTAGATAAACAGATAGACATGTACAGCCTGGAAACTTTTTAGTCAGAAGGGAAATGTCAGGTGACTTTCCATCTAAACATCATTCTAATTTATGAGACACTGTACAATGGAGGAAACTCAGAATTAGAAATAGATCAAAAATGTTTCTTTAGATAAGCTTGCTTTAGACATACTAGTCTGCTGTCTAATTTGCCATACACCAAGATGTCCTGTCATCATTCAATAAGCAGGCCCAGCACATGTGCAAGTGGCCACTAGCTGGCAATCCATACACCACCCTCATCTTTTCTTCTTTTCTCTGCTCCCATGGCCACTTCACTCAGCTCACCAGTTGGTCTCCTCCATCTGCCAGCCCATAGAGGAAGGAAAGAGATCTCCCTTCTCCAGAGAATCCCAGAAATTTGGTTTGACTCCAGAGAACCTGTAAGTGTGCATGCACTGGGGGAATGAAAGCCTAGGATAGATGGGGAAGTGATGATGGTTACAGAAATAGGGGTGAATAAGAGCAATGTGGAAGGGGGCATGATGGGGAATTACAAGGGGAGGGGAAGAACTATCGGGACTGCATTAAGCACTAGGCTGCTCTATGTGGTTGAGCTGAACAGCCGCTTGTAATTGGAAAAGCTGCAGGTCTGGTACTTGATCCTAAAGACAGATGAAAGCTAACCTAACCCTGGTAGAACTCAGCACAGAAGGTCAGGTCCCCTTTTACAAGGCTTTGTCCCCAAATTCAGCCAGAATTACTTAGCTAGCTCTGATAGATAAAGCGCCCATTAATGTATAGAGTAAGGCAGAAACAAGAACACCTGGAATAACTTTACTGTATTAGCACAACATGATCCTGACTTGGGTGGGACAAGTAGACACAAACAGCATAGGTATATACACAAATAGACTTACATTTCAGACTTCAGGCGGGAGTTAAACAAAATTAATGCTTAATAGTGGACTATGTTCGGAGTGAGCAACTGTAAGCTTAGGAAGGATATGGTGCCAGTTTTCATAATGGGACTTTCATCACTTGGATATCACAGCAAACTTACCATTCTCCAGCTGGAACTTGTCTAGAAAAGAAAAAGAAATAGACAAAATAATTATTATTACTTTTAAAATATGTATGTTGTTGTAAGTTGTTATGGATTTGAAATCAGAAATTTTAGAGGATAGCCAGTAATTTTCTTCTTCAGCCTTTCACCAGGTTCATGACTAAAACATCTTGTGATCAGCCTCTGTAAAGTGACAATCTGTCTAGAATGCTGGATATTTGGGGTTTGCTACATTGACAGCTGACAGTCAGCAATCATAGAATCATAGAATCATAGAATATCAGGGTTGGAAGGGACCTCAGGAGGTCATCTAGTCCAATCCCCTGCTCAAAGCAGGACCAATTCCCAACTAAATCATCCCAGCCAGGGCTTTGTCAAGCCGGGCCTTAAAAACCTCCAAGGAAGGAGACTCCACCACCTCCCTAGGTAACGCATTCCAGTGCTTCACCACCCTCCTAGTGAAATAGTGTTTCCTAATATCCAACCTAGACCTCCCCCACTGCAACTTGAGACCATTGCTCCTTGTTCTGTCATCTGCCACCATTGAGAACAGCCGAGTTCCATCCTCTTTGGAACCCCCCTTCAGGTAGTTGTAGGCTGCTATCAAATCCCCCCTCATTCTTCTCTTCTGGAGACTAAACAATCCCAGTTCCCTCAGCCTCTCCTCATAAGTCATGCGCTCCAGACCCCTAATCATTTTTGTTGCCCTCCGCTGGACTCTTTCCAATTTTTCCACATCCTTCTTGTAGTGTGGGGCCCAAAACTGGACACAGTACTCCAGATGAGGCCTCACCAATGTCGAATAAAGGGGAACGATCACGTCCCTCGATCTACTGGAAATGCCCCTACTTATACAGCCCAAAATGCCGTTAGCCTTCTTGGCAACAAGAGCACACTGTTGACTCATATCCAGCTTCTCGTCCACTGTGACCCCTAGGTCCTTTTCTGCAGAACTGCTACCTAGCCATTCGGTCCCTAGTCGGTAGCTGTGCATGGGATTCTTCCGTCCTAAGTGCAGGACTCTGCACTTGTCCTTGTTGAACCTCATCAGGTTTCTTTTGGCCCAATCCTCTAATTTGTCTAGGTCCCTCTATATCTGATCCCTACCCTCTAGTGTATCTACCACGCCTCCTAGTTTAGTGTCATCGGCAAACTTCCTGAGAGTGCAGTCCACTCCATCCTCCAGATCATTAATAAAGAGATTAAACAAAACCGGCCCCAGGACCGACCCTTGGGGCACTCCGCTTGAAACTGGCTGTCAACTAGACATGGAGCCATTGATCACTACCCGTTGAGCCCGACGATCTAGCCAGCTTTCTATCCACCGTACAGTCCATTCATCCAGCCCATACTTCTTTAACTTGGCAGCAAGAATACTGTGGGAGACCGTATCAAAAGCTTTGCTAAAGTCAAGGAATAACAAATCAGTTATAGATTTATTGTGTCTGCTGGATTTTTCCAGAATTATTTGCTGAGTTGGGGGAAAAAACTGATCTTCATAAAAGATCATTTAATGGAACCTGATTGGATGAAAGATGTATCAGTTCCAGGGGGAGTGCCTTATTCGGATTCATGGAAGTACTCCATGGGTGGAGTTCAGGAGAAGCATGAAGAATGACATGATAGCAGTTTTCAACTATGTAAAAGGTTGTTACAAGGTTGTTACAAGGAGGAGGAAGAAAAATTGTTTTTCTTAACCTCTGAGGATAGGGCAAAAAGCAATGGGTTTAAATTGCAGCAAGGGAGGTTTAGGTTGGACATTAGGAAAAAAACTTCCTAACTGTCAGGGTGGTTAAGCACTGGAATAAATTGCCTTGGGCGGTTATGGAGTCTCAATCATTGGAGACATTTAAGAGCAGGTTGGACAAACACCTGTCAGGAATGGTCTAGATAATACTTAGTCCTGACATGAGTTCAGGGGACTGGAATAGATGACCTTCCAAGGCCCCTTCCACTTCTATGATTCTATGATTCTATGACCATCCATCTTTAGAAATAGAGGCAGAAGTTGACTTAGTGTCTCTGCCCCTACTGTTGCAGCTCTAAAAGCCATGTGACAAAAGCCATGTGACTTTAAGTAAGGCTAATGCTTCCTGTTCTAGAGACTGGCCATTGACTCGGTGATGGACCCCAACAATGAAGACTTGACATAGACAAGTCTGTTAGTATTTAAGGGCCAGATCCACAGAGGGAAATAGGTGTCTATGTCCCAGTTTTGGTGCTATTGTAAGTCACAAAACTCCAATTTAGCTGCTACCTAAACTCAGTGCCTACATTTTCAGGGCAAAAGACCCCTACAGGCTGATGTTTCTGCCCCTGACCATGCATACTGTTGCCTCCCTCTAACAAATTGATTCTTTTCCCATGCAGCCACTTGGCAGTCTTCCTTCCCTGGCCAACAGACGCTCTGCATCCTTGCTTCTCTTACCATCTGGTCATCTGCTGCACATGACCATGATTTCCTGGCTTCCTGACTAAGCTCAACCACAAGTCTGCCACTCGTCTCCTGACTGTGACTTGGTAACTGAGCCGTGCACACAGGCAGCCCATGGACCAGCTCTGACAACTAGCCAGATAAAAATTCCTACATCCCCTTTCTGCCTTCATTGCTAACGCATTAGCTGCCCACATTCACTGACATCCACACTACTCCAACTGTGCTTTCTGTTCAGCCACAGCAAACTGATCCTCTCCCCATCCCAGTCAGCTGCTTGCCTGCCTTTCCACACCCAACAGATCCTCTGCCTCATCACTTCTATGTGCTGCCCTTCTGTTCCCACTTCCCATATTAACACAGATGTTGTTGCTGGAGTTGAGAATGGACTTTGCTCTTCTCCTCCTCTATTCAGATGGCCAGAAACACTCAGAATTGCAGTTCACCCTAGCTTACCTTTTCCACACCTCCCACATCCTTAGTCTACTGATAAAAACTCCTATTCCTCACCTTGGTTAACCCATGGGAATCGTATGAACTTCTCCAACATTTGAAAAGGCTGGACCGTGAGTTCAAAAATCTTTGTAAGAATCCCCATGGATTGATTGTCTTCTGTCTTCTGAGTACCTGAAAAAGGGATAGATGTATAATTAGACATGTATAGCCTGTTGTGTTTTAATGAACAAAAGGAAAGTAAGGTCACTTTACCTGTAGAACTCAATAACACTGCTCTACTGCCAAAATGCTTCTGAAATAAATGTAGTCAAACTTTACTAATTCTGGGTCACTGAGAATGAAAATGATGCTTAAAATTGTTGATTGGCTCTAGTTTTCAAGATATGCTATTGGGTCAGTATATACAACCCTTGACTTGGGAATGGCGGAGCATAAGTGAGTTATAAAGGGAAGGGATCTCAATTTAAACCAGAAATGACTAAAATACATCTTTGACTGGATTTATGAATAAATCTATGACTAGGTTTGGACAGTACTTGCTTTTTAGGCAAAACAATGAATGATGCAATCTGAAGCCGGTATTGCATCATACATGATATGAATTGCATAATGTTATTCCTAGAAGTCATGGATGATGCAATCATAACGAAGCTTACATCACTCTGCTGAACAAATTGCCCTATATCAGCTCTAGAAATTGTACAGTGTCGTGATCTCTTATTTGTCAGTGTTTGATTTTGCAAAGGGACACATTTCTGTTTAGCCAAAGTGAGCAGAGATGCCTCGTACTTGTGTGAACAGTGGAGATAACTTCTGCTATGTTTGTGATGAAGTGACTTTTCCATCACAAAAGCGAAGTATAACCATTATGGTTAAGAAAGCCTATCACCTTTATTTTGGCTGCAAAATTGTAGATCAGGACAAGAGGTGGGCCCCACACATATGCTGCAACACTTGTGCAACAAATCTTCGCCAGTGGTTGAACAGGAAAAGGAAATCTATGCCTTTTGCAGTGCCAATGATTTGGAGAGAGCCAACAGATCATACCAGCAATTGTTTCTTCTGCATGGTGCCTCCAGTTGGGAAAGGTGTGTCAAAGAAGAAAAAGTGGACTGTGCATTATCCAAACATTCCATCAGCTATACGCCCAGTACCCTACGGAGAAGGACTGCCAGTTCCTGATGCACCAGAATCATTCTCACTTGAGTCAGATGAGGAAGAGGAAGAGGATAAAACTTCTGGTCCTGAACCATCAATGTTACAGGACCCACATTTTCTCCCATCCTCCTCCTCTGAACCACACCTCATAAAACAAGGTGAACTGAATGACCTTGTCAGGGATTTGGAACTACCCAAGAGTAAGGCAGAGCTGTTGGGCTCCAGACTACAGCAGTGGAATCTCCTGGCAGGTGATGTTAGGGTTTCCATGTTCCGTGACCGTCAAAAGGATCTTGTCCCATTCTTCTTCATGGAAGGTGATCTTGTAGCCTGCAAAAACATCGATGGTGTGATGGCAGCCCTCAACATCGTTCACGATCCAGATGAGTGGAGACTGTTCATTGATTCATCGAAGATGAGTCTTAAAGCTGTTTTACTGCATAATGGCAATGTTTTGCCATCAATTCCAGTAGGTCATGCAGTCCATATGAAGGAAACCTATGACAACATGAAACAAGTTTTGAGGTGCATAAACTATGACCAACATCAGTGGCAGCTTTGTGGCGATTTGAAGGTTGTTGCTCTCTTGCTTGGTCTGCAGACTGGATACACAAAGTACTGCTGTTTTCTCTGCGAATGGGATAGTCATGCAAGAGATTCCCACTACATCAAGAAAGATTGGCCACTCCGACAGTCATTGGAGCCTGGGAGGAAAAGTGTTCAGCATCCACCACTTGTTGAATCAAGGAAGAGTTTGTTACCACCCTTACACGTCAAGCTGGGTCTGATGAAGAACTTTGTCAAGGCCATTGACAAAACACAAGCAGCTTTCAAGTACCTCCATGGAAAATTTCCAAGGTTAAGTGAAGCTAAGATAAAGGAAGGTGTCTTTGTTGGTCCTCAGATTCGTGAACTTCTTAGAGATGATGCATTTGACCATGGACTGCGTGGCAAGGAAAAGACGGCATGGAAAGCCTTCCAGTTAGTGGCAATAAGTTTTCTCGGAAACAACAAGGCAGACAACTACAGATTGCTGGTGGAAAACCTCCTCAAGGCATACAAAAGCCTTGGTTGCGAAAGTGTCACTAAAGATACATTTTTTGCACTCTCATCTAGATTTTTTCCCACCGAACTGCGGAGCAGTGAGCGACGAGCACGGCGAGCGATTTCACCAGGACATTGCAACAATGGAGAAACGCTATCAGGGCAAATGGAGCCCATCAATGCTTGCGGACTATTGCTGGACAGTGACAAGAGATGCTCCATTTAATGAATACAAGAGACAAGCCAAGAAGCGCCGAGTAGACACTGAATAGGACTAAACTATGTACAGAATAGTTTTTTGCCTTTTGTTTCATAATAAATTTTATTTATATAACCCTTTTGCTGATTTTTAAAGTGTTACATAAACAGGACAGGTGAAATATTATCATGTAAAGCAATCATAAACACATGAAAAGACCTAGGTTTACAATTTATGATTAAAACTCTACTATCTACACAATATACATAGACATAAAATGTAAAAACTTAAATATCTTAGAAACAGTAGCCAATCAGTTGTTTTAATTGTCATATTTGAATTCAGCACATCAAAATACATAATAAATAGCACATTTTATCTCTGAAGCAGACTTCTCAAAAATTGTAGACCAGTGTAATTTGTCAGATGCTGGGCAAGATTCACAAAGGTACTTAGGCACCTAAACCCCAGACTTAGATGACTATTATTTATCCACAGAGGGACAGCTTCAGTAGGAGACATTGAGAAATTCCCTACTTCAGAATATCTCATAGAACAGTGGTTACAGCGCTCACCTGAGAAGCAAGAGAGGCCTTTTCAAATCCTTTCTCTCCATCAGGCAGAAAAAGAAAATGAATGTGGGTCTCCCACATACCAGGTGAGTGCGCTAACCACTGGGCTAAAACTTAGCAAGTGGGGACCACCAGCACCTGCTGGCTGTTTTGTGTGAAGTTAGATACCTGTCTACATCACTCCCACAAGAAAAACCTTAGGCACCTAAGATGCCTGACTGCCAGAGATAATTCCTAGGAGTGGATCGCGAGCAGAGATAGATACCTCCCTGCAACCTGGATTTAGGGGCCAAACTCCATGGTAGGGGCAGGGATCAGCACACAACCCTCTTGTCAGCATTTCCCATTAGGTAGCTTGGACAGCTCCTCAACTCATGTGTTGGGTATTTTTGTGTGAATAACACTCTAAATTCATTCTAATCTTAGGAGCCCGGGAAACAAACAAGAGGACTTGAAATTGGTCATTTATGAGCATAAATTCAGTCTATTCCTGTGACCTGGTGGGATGATTCATACAATTGGGAGGCTAAAATCAATGGCTATAACCCAGTGGTTCCCAAACTTGCTCCGCCACTTGTGCAGGGAAAGCCCCTGGCGGGCCGGGCCCGTTTGTTTACTAGCCACATCCACAGGTTCGGCCGATCGTGGCTCCCACTGGCTGTGGTTCGCTGCTCTAGGCCAATGGGAGCTGCTGGAAGCGGCGCGGGCTGAGTGACGTACTGGCCGCTGCTTCCAGCAGCTCCCATTGGCCTGGAGCAGTGAACCGCGGCCACTGGGAGCCACGATCGGCCGAACCTGTGGACGTGACTGGTAAACAAACCGGCCCAGCCCGCCAGGGGCTTTCACTCCACAAGCGGTGGAACAAGTTTGGGAACCACTGCTATAACCTATTTAAGGAGGATCAAGTGGGCAAGTTCCACCCTGACACCTTTTGCCTCTGCCACCTCATCAACACCATATAAAACTTGAACCGCTCACCAGGTCATTTAGGAATCATATGATCTTGTTGAACGGTGGCATGAGTTGTCTCCCAATGGCAGAAATCATTGCAATAATTCCCATTGGTGAACTATATGACCCATTAATTTCTGAATGCCAACTGGCAAAAGGGTGCAGATAGGGTACAAGAATCTCATGGGTTTGGATTGTACATTCTACTTCATCAAAGAGTGTCATGTGAAGTCTTGAATAAAAATCTGTGTCATTCCAATCATCAAAATCATTGTGAAATATATGTACAAATACTATGTGAGGAGTTACGCATATATACTGCAAAATATGTCCTGAAAGTCTGTAGGGACTGGTCATCAGCAAAGGTAAAAAAAGGGTTTTCTGTCAGACAGAGAGATGTTTGTTCATCTATCAATTCACATGTAAATTGAGCATTCTCTTAATCACAATGAGATTCCTCTCATCAGTCTGAACTGAACAAGAAGAATTTCAGAGAGAAAAAGTGAGGGAGGAAAAATATTATCTGGAGGTGCCCCTCAAAGGTTTGCTTGATTATATATGTGGGGCAGAGACGATGCCCTGGCACCCGTCGTTGAGGAAGCAAAATGACAGTGGCCTTTCCTCATGAAAAAGAGTTATCAGGCAGGCTTTCTTGAAAATACTGGCGAGAACTTTGAGTGAGACAACATTTCTTTAGTCTGGAGGATAACCTGGCAGTTAAATTAAGTTTCTAGAAAGCATATTTTGGTTTTGGTAGCCATTTGTTTCCAATATTTTTAACTTACTATACCTTGAATTTCTGATCTTTGATAATAAACTTATTCTTGTTTTCACTATAAATATATCTCAGTGCTGTGGTGTTAAGCAAAAGGCTGGTTTTGAGTTGAATTTTACGAACTGGGGTGTACTGTTCCTTTGGGAAGAGCAGGCCTTGTAATTCTGTGAGCCTTCAGTGGACCAGGGACTAAATACTGCAGGAAACACTCCCTGCAGTGACTGATGTGCACCCATCTCTACCTCTACAAATAGAGTAAAGCCTGAAGGGGCTTGGAAGGCTGTGCTTTTGTTCCCAGAGGCTGATGGATACAGGAAGGCACAAACAAGACTTCCTTTTACTAAGGACAGGTGGGGCCTCTTGCCTCACAGCTCTGGTACCCTTGGGAAATATCTTTTGCCTTCCCACAAACTGAAAAATTATTATATGACTATACACACACACTAGACATGTATAGCCTGGTGCCTTTTATGACAAAAGAGGAATGTAGAGTCCACTTTGCATCTAAACATTATAGTAAATCATCACACACTGTACAGATTACAGAATTTAATGGTGGAGATGCCACAGACCTGTTTCTCCAGGTCAGTGTGGGTACAGACATAGTAGGATGCCAACAATTGCCATATTCCCAGGGGCACTGTACCACCTCAATCAGTTGCCATGTAGTCACAGAACATGTGAAAGTAACCACTATATCAGCTGTATCAGATTTTCTTCTCTCCTCTGTCCTCATGGCCTCCTCACTCAGCTCACTGGTCTTTGTGTCTGACCAATTGGTCTTCTCCATCTGCCAGCCCATGGAGGAAGGAAACAGTTCTCCCTTCTCCAGAGAAGCCCAGTAATTTGGTTGGACTGTAGGGAAGTTCTTAGTGTGCATGCACTGGGGGAATGAAATCCTGGGACAGATGGGAAGGTGAGTGCGGGGTGAAGAAGGAGAAATGGGCAAGGCATGATGCGGGAATTATTGGGAAGGAGAAGGAGAATTGTCAAGGCTGCATTAAACGTTGGCGTACTCTGTGTGCCTGGCCTGAAGAACCTCCTTTTTTTGGAGAAGCAGCAGGTCTGGGATGTGTGATGGTGAAGGCACACCATAGCTGGCCTAAGCCCTGGCAGGATGAAATGTTGCAGACCATGGGCCCTCCCTGACCTTTTAAAAAACCTTGTCCCCAAATGCATCCTGAATTATTTGGTGTCTCAGGTGGATCTAATACCAATTAGTGTTTGAACTAAGGCACTCACAGCAACATCCTCCCGGTCTTTACTACCTAGCACAAGGTGCCCCTGATGTGTCTGGGACCAGTACACACAAACACTGAAAACACTATATAGAAATAGACTTCCACCGCAAAGTTCAGTTGGAAGTTATATGAAATGTCTGCTAAATAATGTACTATATTTGGAAAGAGGGACTGACTTCAAAAGAGTATGATGCCAGTTTTCAGTACAGAGTTTTCATCACTTTGATTAGATATCTAAGCAATGTTAACACCCACTGTGTGTGTGTGGGAGGAAGTTAGGCTGATTGGGGAAAGCAGCCACAGGTGCGGCCATGCCCCAATCAGGCCCCTGCTGGCCCTATAAGAGGGCTGAGGGCCAGAGGCTGAGACAGACACTCTCTTTAGCTTGAGAGAGAAGGACCTGGCTGCCTGGGAAGCTGAGCAGGGTACCTGAGGTGAAGCAGTGCTGGGGAAGGGCAGAGGGAGCTGGGGAGCTCCAGCCTAGCAGAACCCCAGGCTGCAGGTCGAGTTAAGGGCCCACAAAGGGTACTGGGGCTGTAGAGGGGCAGCCCAGGAATAGGCAGAGGCAACTGGTCCAACCCCCCCTGCCGATGATGAGTGGTTTTTAGACTGCAGTCTGCCCCAGTGAACAGGGGCTAGATAATGACTGGCAGTAGCCACTGAGGCAAGGTGGGGATAGGAGGTTGGGGTTTCCCCTGGATGGGGAGACCCAGACAGTGGGTTACTGCAGGTCCAGAACCATAACATAGAATTGAGACACCAGCCTACAGAGGGCGCTCTGGGCTGGAACGAGCTAATTCCCAGGACAACCAGCAGGAGGCTTGCGCCAGTGAGTCATTGCCCCGCCACATGATGACTGAATTATCTTGGTACCTCATAGATTTTGGGGCCTCTCAAGTATAGGAGCAATCCTCGGTATATGCTACAAAGGAATTCACCAGATTAGTTGGAGGGGACTGAACTCCTGTTTTGACAATGCTGCTTTGAGTGTCACTCCAAAAGCTTGGTGAGATGCATTAATCCTTGGAGAGTTCACAAGTCTCGTCAGTTGTGTTTCCATTGTATTTGTTGAATACAGTTCACAGGGTGAAGCAGGAGGGCTGAAGGCCCAGAGGTCCAGTGTGAAGTCATCCTGAGGCTACATGGCTTACCCTGGAGAAAGAGTGAGAACCTACGGGTTCTGGAAAACTGACATAGGTCCTCTTAGAAACTATTGCAATACTAGGGACAGGAGCACCACAGATTGGGTGGATCTATGACTTGGGGTACCTACATCACTTACCTCCAGGGTTTCTGGTGCAAGTGTCATGACTACTGACTCTGATTAATTTCTGTGCCACCAGAGTGCAGGATCTGGGCAAAGACACCTTTTTGTGAAGTCCCTCTGCAACACAGAAGAGCCTTCTGAGACTGCTAGAGTTTGTCAAGCTTGTTTGTTAGACTGGAGGGAAGCTTCAATCATCAGCAAGGGAGAGAATGTGATCTGCCTTTGTGTGAATGTGCCAGGGAGTGGGATTAGCTGTGGCATGTCAGAGCGCTCCAGACCTTTGTGCGGCTTGTCCAAGGACTGTTGGTAACAGCAGTATCTGTCAGCAGGGACCTCTGCCCTTGGGACTTGAATTCTTCTCCTTTTCCTCCATTTCTTTCCCATTATCCCCCAACCCCAACAGTTCATCCTCTGATATCAACGAATCAAACCATGTTTCCCCAATCTAGTCTCTGCAGTCCATTGTTTTTGGTTCTGCATACCCAGTGAATACTCAAGCACCTGAAGACTTCTCTGCCCCTCAGACCCCATTGCTGTCAATCCACCCTCTGAGCTCCATTTCATTAATTATTATTTGTATTATCATAGTGCTCAAGATCCCCAATCATAGTCATGGACCCCAGTGTGCTAGGTGCTGTACAAACACAGAGCAAAAACAGTCTCTTCCCCAAACAGCTGACAATCTAATTACATAAGAACATAAGAACATAAGAAAGGCCGTACCGGGTCAGACCAAAGGTCCATCTAGCCCAGTATCCTGTCTACCGACAGTGGCCAATGCCAGGTGCCCCAGAGGGAGTGAACCTAACAGGCAATGATCAAGTGATCTCTCTCCTGCCATCCATCTCCATCCTCTGACAGACAGAGGCTAGGGACACCATTCCTTACTCATCCTGGCTAATAGCCATTAATGGACTTAACCACCATGAATTTATCCAGTTCTCTTTTAAACTCTGTTATAGTCCTAGCCTTCACAACCTTCTCAGGTAAGGAGTTCCACAAGTTGACTGTGCGCTGCGTGAAGAAGAACTGCCTTTTATTTGTTTTAAACCTGCTGCCTATTAATTTCATTTGATGCCCCCTAGTTCTTGTATTATGGGAATAAGTAAATAACTTTTCCTTATCCACTTTCTCCACATCACTCATGATTTTATATACCTCTATCATATCCCCCCTTAGTCTCCTCTTTTCCAAGCTCTCCTCATATGGGACCCGTTCCAAACCCTTAATCATTTTAGTTGCCCTTTTCTGAACCTTTTCTAGTGCCAGTATATCTTTTCTGAGATGAGGAGACCACATCTGTATGCAGTATTCGAGATGAGGGCGTACCATTGATTTATAAAAGGGCAATAATATATTCTCAGTCTTATTCTCTATCCCCTTTTTAATGATTCCTAACATCCTGTTTGCTTTTTTGACCGCCTCTGCACACTGCGTGGACATTTTCAGAGAACTATCCACGATGACTCCAAGATCTTTTTCCTGACTTGTTGTAGCTAAATTAGCCCCCATCATATTGTATGTATAGTTGGGGTTATTGTTTCCAATGTGCATTACTTTACATTTATCCACATTAAATTTCATTTGCCATTTTGTTGCCCAATCACTTAGTTCTGTGAGATCTTTTTGAAGTTCTTCACAGTCTGCTTTGGACTTAACTATCTTTAGCAGTTTAGTATCATCTGCAAACTTTGCCACCTCACTGATTACCCCTTTCTCCAGATCATTTATGAATAAGTTGAATAGGATCGGTCCGAGGACTGACCCTTGGGGAATACCACTAGTTACCCCTCTCCATTCTGAGAATTTACCATTTATTCCTACCCTTTGTCCCCTGTCTTTTAACCAGTTCTCAATCCATGAAAGGACCTTCCCTTTTATCCCATGGCAGCTTAATTTACATAAGAGCCTTTGGTGAGGGACCTTGTCAAAGGCTTTCTGGAAATCTAAGTACACTATGTCCACTGGATCCCCCTTGTCCACATGTTTGTTGACCCCTTCGAAGAATTCTAATAGATTAGTAAGACACGGTTTCCCTTTACAGAAACCATGTTGACTATTGCTCAACAGTTTATGTTTTTCTATGTGTCGGACAATTTTATTCTTAACTATTGTTTCCACTAATTTGCCTGGTACAGACGTTAGACTTACCGGTCTGTAATTGCCGGGATCACCTCTAGAGCCTTTTTTAAATATTGGCGTTACATTAGCTAACTTCCAGTCATTGGGTACAGAAGCCGATTTAAAGGACAGGTTACAAACCTTAGTTAACAGTTCCGCAACTTCACATTTGAGTTCTTTCAGAACTCTTGGGTGAATGCCATCTGGTGACTTGTTAATGTTAAGTTTATCAATTAATTCCAAAACCTCCTCTTGTGACACTTCAATCCGTGACAGTTCCTCAGATTTGTCACCTACAAAAGCCAGCTCAGGTTTGGGAATCTCCCTAACATCCTCAGCCGTGAAGACTGAAGCAAAGAATCCATTTAGTTTCTCCGCAATGACTTTATCGTCTTTAAGCGCTCCTTTTGTATCTCGATCATCAAGGGGCCCCACTGGCTGTTTAGCAGGCTTCCTGTTTCTGATGTACTTAAAAAACATTTTGTTATTACCTTTGGAGTTTTTGGCTAGCCGTTCTTCAAACTCCTCTTTGGTTTTTCTTATTACATTCTTGCACTTAATTTGGCAGCGTTTATGCTCCTTTCTATTTGTCTCACTAGGATTTGACTTCCACTTTTTAAAGGAAGTCTTTTTATCTCTCACTGCTTCTTTTACATGGTTGTTAAGCCACGGTGGCTCTCTTTTAGTTCTTTTACTGTGTTTCTTAATTTGGGGTATACATTGAAGTTGGGCCTCTATTATGGTGTCTTTAAAAAGCGCCCATGCAGCTTGCAGGGATTTCACTATAGTCACTGTACCTTTTAACTTCTGTTTAACTAACCCCCTCATTTTTGCATAGTTCCCCCTTTTGAAATTAAATGCCACAGTGTTGGGCTGTTGAGATGGTCTTCCCACCACAGGGATGTTGAACGCTATTGTATTATTGTCACTATTTCCAAGCGGTCCTGCTATAGTTACCTCTTGGACCAGCTCCTGCGCTCCACTCAGGACTAAATCTAGAGTTGCCTCTCCCCTTGTGGGTTCCCGTACCAGCTGCTCCATGAAGCAGTCATTTAAAGTATCGAGAAATTTTATCTCTGCATTTCGTCCTGAAGTGAAATGTTCCCAGTCAATATGGGGATAATTGAAATCCCCCACTATTATTGAGTTCTTAATTTTGATAGCCTCTCTAATTTCCCTTAGCATTTCATCATCACTATCACCGTCCTGGTCAGGTGGTCGATAATAGATCCCTAATGTTATATTCTTATTAGAGCATGAAATTTCTATCCATAGAGATTCTATGGAACATGCGGATTTGCTTAAGATTTTTACTTCATTTGATTGTACATTTTCTTTCACATATAGTGCCACTCCCCCCCCTGCATGACCTGTTCTGTCCTTCCGATATATTTTGTACCCCGGAATGATTGTGTCCCATTGATTGCTCTCAGTCCACCAGGTTTCTGTGATGCCTATTATATCAATATCCTCCTTTATCACAAGGCACTCTAGTTCACCCATCTTATTATTTAGACTTCTAGCATTTGTGTACAAGCACTTTAAAAACTTGTCACTGTTTATTTGTCTGCCCTTTTCTGATGTATCAGATTCTTTTTTATGTGAATGTTTATCATCTGATCTGGCCCCTACTTTATCCTCTTCCATCCTCTGCTCCTGACTATAACCTGGAGATTCTCTATCATTAGACTCTCCCCTAAGAGAAGTCTCTGTCCGAGCCACATGCTCCTCTGCAGCAGTCGGCTTTCCCCCATCTCCTAGTTTAAAAACTGCTCTACAACCTTTTTAATGTTTAGTGCCAGCAGTCTGGTTCCACTTTGGTTTAGGTGGAGCCCATCCTTCCTGTATAGGCTCCCCCCATTCCAGAAGTTTCCCCAGTTCCTAATGAATGTAAACCCCTCCTCTCTACATCATCGTCTCATCCACGCATTGAGACTCTGAAGCTCTGCCTGCCTACCTGGCCCTGTGCGTGGAACTGGGAGCATTTCTGAGAATGCCACCATAGAGGTCCTGGATTTCAGTCTCTTCCCTAGCAGCCTAAATTTGGCCTCCAGGACATCTCCCCTACCCTTCCCTATGTCATTGGTACCTAAATGTACCACGACCACCGGCTCCTCCCCAGCACTACACATAAGTCTGTCTAGATGCCTCGAGAGATCCGCAACCTTCGCACCAGGCAGGCAAGTCACCATACGGTTCTCCCGGTCATCACAAACCCAGCTATCTACGTTTCTAATGATTGAATCTCCCAATACTAATACCTGCCTTTTCCTAGCAACTGGAGTTCCCTCCCCCGGAGAGGTAACCTCAGTGCGAGAGGCAACCCCAGCACCGTCTGGAAGGAGGGTCCCAACTATGGGAAGGTTTCCCTCTGCTCCCATGGACTGCTCTGCTTCCCTGGGCCTTTCATCCTCCTCAACAGTGCAGGGGCTGTCTGACCGGAGGTGGGACAATTCTACAGTGTCCCGGAAAGCCTCATCAACATACCTCTCTGCCTCCCTTAGCTCCTCCAGTTCCGCCACCCTTGCCTCCAGAGTCCGTACGTGGTCTCTGAGGGCCAGGAGCTCCTTGCACCGAATGCACACATACGCCACCTGCCCACGGGTCAGGTAATCATACATGCTACATTCAGTGCAATAAACTGGATAGCCCCCACTCTGCAGCTCGGCTTCTGCCTGCATTTTCTCCTATTTAATGAAGGGGTTGTTTAAAGCAAGAAGTTTTGAATGTAGTTTGGGCTATAGGTTTTAAGGGGAATAAAGGGTCTAAGATAGAACCGGCAAGGGACCCGCGCTCCCTTCCTGCTCCCCTTCCCAACTCCCTTGCGAAACTCCCTGTTAGCAGACCCTGTTCGCAAAAGCTCCCTGGTCGCTTGTGCGCTGCTTTATAAAGCCCTGGCCTGGGTGAATGCCCCGCCCACTGATTAAGGCTCAGCCAATTACCAGAGGGTTCTAGCCTTCAGACCTTCCTTTGAAGCCCACAGCTTCCAACTGCCAGCCACAGCACATGGTCCTTCAAACAACCAAACAAACAAACAGACTGACAAACACAAGCTCAGCACACAGCAAGTAACCCCCAAACACAAACAAACACACACTACAGACAGTCACTTACCCCAAGGGTCCTGTATTTGCTCCTCCTTCACCTGGAGAACTCCCTTGCGAAACTCCCTGTTCGCAAAAGCTCCCTGGTCGCTTGTGCGCTGCTTTATAAAGCCCTGGCCTGGGTGAATTATAGGACAAGAGACAACTGATGGAGGTAGATGGGGAGTATGAGAAAAGAATTCTGTTCCCTTCTCATTGGCTGCCCTCCCACACCTTGCTTCCACTCATAGCTTTTCTGCCCAATCCATCAGCCTCAACAATATATGGTTTGACCGCCATCCATCTTCTGCTTTTCCTTCATATCCCATACCTGAACTCAGCCTGTTTTTTATACTCATCCTCCTGCCTTCAGCCCATCCTCTACTGCAGCGCCCCAGGCACTACATAAATACATATTTCATTCTTTTTCCTCCCTTTCTTCCTCTGTAACTTACATGATCCTCTGCAGCCCCACTCCCCAGCAATACCTGCTCTGCCCCCATATCCTCTCCTATTCAGTTGATCTTTTGTACCTATCACCACACTAATTTACTGCTCCTTGCCATCACCACTCAATGTTGTCCCCACTTCTCCTATAACCTGCTTCTCTGGCTTTCTTCCTCTAGTTACAGGTCCGTCCTCAGTAGACTGTACAATGGACTTTGCTGGTCATCTCCCAGGTATAAGAAAAGAAACACTTGAGATTCCAATTAACCCTACCTCGCAACATGAACATTTTTTGTGGCAGGAAGCTCAAGAGTGCAAAAATCCTGAAGGGTAGACTTTTTTCTGTGTTAACACTCTCTGAAAACAAAAATAAGAATTTACAGAAATAGAAATTATATATATTTAGGTTGGCACAGCCTTGTTTTAATACAAGTTAAACAAAAGAATGTAAAATCACTTTGCATCTAAATATCTTGATAAATTATCAAAATTGTACATCATAAGAAATCAAAGTCAGAAAAATCACACTTTATCATTACCATAAATTACTGTTCACCACAGACCAAGCATCACAACCTTAGTTCTACCTCCTAGGAATGCCAGACTTTCATCCTTTACCCATCCTTCCATATAAATCCCTTTACCAAGCAATGTCCTTCCAACAGAACAAACTACTCAAAGAGAGTGAGAAAGAGCAACAAAAGTCTAGAAATTAATTAATAGCAACTCTTGGAGCCTAACAATTGTTCTGCTATGCTACTGCATAGCCAGTAACAAATATTTATGTGTGAAGGGAAGATACACTTATTTGAAGAAATATGTTGTCCACCTCTCCTTTTGTGAGAACTTTTGTGTTTCAGTTAAAGTGTTGAAAATCAGTTCAGACTTACCCATTTCTTTCTTGCGTTCTGTTATGCTGGCTCCTATAAAAGAAAAAAAAATCTTCACATTTATCTGTGTTAATTATTCAGTCCCATATTCTGTACATGGGCAAAAGTTCTATTGCCAGAGCCTAGGTCCAAGACCATTATTCAGCTATTTCATTCTTCAGAACAGAGTTCATATATTGTATACATTTAATCAACTAAAGATTGTTAAATTAGAAGATAAATTAACAAACATAAAATAAAATACAAGATTTTTTATCAGACTATATCATTTTAATAAATTTAACAATAAAATTCAGATATGAACTACATCCTGTAGACCTTTATGCCTTAGAAAAGGATAAATAAATCTTGTTAGTTACTCCTTTTTCTCGTAACTAATTTACTTGTCTAAAGTTCCACATGGAGTTCTAAAAAAAACAAACCACCTTGTTAACTATAACAAACAATCTATCGAGGGTATACACCAAGTAATATAAAGTACAATAAAATTCAGTGCAGTGAAATTTTTGGAAATCAGTGCATAATTATCTATTGTTTTCTTTTTTGTTGTGTTTTTTTTTCTAAAAGAGAAGTTTTTTTAAAATCATAACCAGTAGGCTTATTTAAGCAACAAAAATGCCAAGATATGGTAGGGAGATCCATTATTCTATACTCATGTTGATGTTATGATTTACTGTTTTAAATTATTATTGTTTATTACAGAGATTACTAATATGTCATTAGATTCACCACACCAGTGACCTAAAAGGTAAGGTTGTTTAACACTTTCATAATAAATCCCTGTTTACACTACTGACACACACCTAATAAATAATATACAGCACCTAGTACAGTAGGGTCCTGTTCATGACTGTGGCACCTCTGTGCTACCATAATATGCCTGATAAATAATGTACAGTGCCTAGCTCAATGATAATCTTGTCCATGACAGGGGCTTCCAGGCACTACCATAAGACACCTAATAAATAATGTACAGTGCCTAGCACAATGGGATCTGTGACAGAGTGCAGGAGGTGAACAGGCAAGCCAGTACTCTGACAACTCAGATGTTAATTAGTTCCCATTGAGAAAGCTGATGGAGGTTATTAGACAATTAGGTTGGTCAGCTGGGTGGGATAAGGAGCCAACTGTCCCATCAGCCCAAAGCTGATAAAGAGGCAGGATTTTCCTCCAAAGGAGAAGAGAGAGGGGGCCAGGGCTAGTTGAGCCCAGTTACATGGAGACCTCAAGGGAGGGAGACCTCTGCTCCCCCAGGGCTTGGGGAGAGGGCCAGAATGCACTGTCAGTGCTGTAAATAGCATGGGGATTGTTGTGGAAATGGGAGGCAACTTCAATAAAAGGGTATGGTGAAGGCACAACTACGGGAGTGTAGTGAGGCCATATTGGTTGACCGGGAGGTGGGCGGGCTCACCCGCCCACTACGAAAGGCCCCTCCCCCAGCTCAGCGGGAGGGACCACTGGACCCAGAACCAAGTAATTCCGTGGGACAACTAATAAAAAAACAGGAAGTGAGGTGACAATCAAAGGTTCAAAATCAGGGAACCAAATGGGGACACCGAGCAAAGAACCCCGGACAGCGCCCACTGCTCCTCAAAGGAGGCAAGGGAGCCAGCGGACGCTGCCCAGTGGAACTCCGCCCGGAGACGTGAAACCAAAAAGGTACGAAAGTAGGCCTCACAGTCGCAGAGCACCCCCTCGCCCAACATCCTCTCCCTGGTATTATAGATGGTAAGCTTGGCTAGAGCCAGGAAGAGGTTGACAAGGAGGTCCCGCGACTTCGTGGGGCCACGAATAGGGTGAGCATAAAGAAACAGGTGAGGGGAAAAATGCAGACAGAACCTCAACAAGAGGTTCTGGAGGAGCCGGAATAGAGGCTGCAACCTGGCGCACTCAAGGTAAGCGTGCGCCAGGGTCTCCCGTATGCCGCAGAATGGGCAGGCTTCGGGAACGGGGGTGAACCTCGCTAGGTATACGCCCGTGCTCACGGCTCCGTGAAGGAGCCGCCAACCAATATCCCCGGCGGGCCGTGGAATCAAGGTGGAATAAAGACTGGCCCACCGGGGTTTCTCACCCTCCACAGGTACCAAATAGTCCCGCCATTTGGTGTCGGGGCGGGACGCGAGGGTGAGAAAATGCAACGTGTGGAGCACGAGCGTGTACAGGTGGTCCCTGGGCGCGGTTTGAAACCGGACTGGCTGCAGAGCATGCAGCCTGCTCGAATTATGGGATCGTGGGAGCCGGGGGGGCTCACGGAACAGGGGCCCGATAAAAAGATCCGGAGGGCCCGGGGTGAGGGGCGGGCGGGGAACGCCCTCCCGCAGGGCCCGCCACAATAAGCTGAGAGCGGGAGGCGACAGTGCAGCGCCCACCTCCTGGAGCACACGCAGAGGGGTCGTGAGGGTGGAGAGCTCCATGCGCCGACCAAGCGCGCGGGGATCCACCCAGTCCCCTCCGGCGTAGTCCAGGAGGTCTCCGACCCTAGTGATTCCCGCCAGGATCAACCTCCCGCTCACCGAGGGTGACTCCGCCACCTGTACACGGAGAGCAGGATTGTGTAGCAGGGGCTCCGCGAGGAGATCTGCACCTTCGGTGGCCTTGACCTGGTCGCCGAAAAAAGCTTCCAGGTCCGAAGAAGGTCCTGGTAGAAGACCGGCAGCTCCGAGAGGTCTCGCAGAAGACCTCTCGGGTGGAGAAAAAGGAGCTGCCGATCATAGCGGAGCCCTCGAAGGCGGCGGAGGAAGGCGTGCGCCAACGTGCACCATGCCGGACTACCTGCACCATAGAGGAGCCTCTGCAGGGCCTGGAGGCGGAAGACATGGACCTGGCTACGAAGGCAGACCAGGCCCTGTCCCCCCTCCTCCAGGGGGAGACTCAGAACCCCTGCAGAGACCCAGTGCAGTCCTGGCCAGAAAAACTCCAGGGCTAACCTCTGGAGCCTGGCCAGGAGTCCTGGGGTAGGGCTCAGAGTGTTGAGTCGGTGCCAGAGCATGGACAGGACAAGCTGGTTCAGCACCAGTGCCCTCCCCCGCAGGGAGAGACATCGGAGCACTCCCTTCCACCTCCGCAACCGCTCACCCACCCTGGCCTCCAAATCCTGCCAGTTCTCTGGCGGAGAAGGGTGCGTGGCGGAAAGGTAGACGCCGAGATAGAGCAGCGGACCCGCGCTCCACCGGATGGCTTGAAGCGCGGGTGGGAGGGAGCTCGCCCGCCACCCGTCCCCGACCACCAGGCCAGAGCTCTTGACCCAGTTGACCCGGGCGGAGGAGGCTGCCGAGTAAACGGCTTGGCAGGCCTCCACCCGCATCAGGTCCTCTGGATCCTGGACCACGAGGAGCACGTCGTCGGCGTACGCCGACAGGACCAGCCGCATCTCCGGCTCCCGAAGCGCCAACCCCGCCAACCTCCGACGGAGGAGGCAGAGGAAGGGCTCGATCGCCAGAGCGTACAGCTGGCCCGAGAGGGGACACCCCTGCCTCACTCCCTGCCCAAAGCTGACCGGCTCGGTCAGGGTCCAGTTGAGCCTGACCAAAGACTCCGCCTCAGCGTACAGCACCTGGAGAAAGTCGACAAACCGGGGCCCGAAACCAAAAGCCCGCAGGGTGCCCAGGAGGTACCTGGGGTCCATCCTGTCGAACGCCTTCTCCTGGTCCAGGGACAGGAGGGCGAACGACAGACCATCTCTACGCCCCAGCTCTAGAAGGTCACGGACCAGGTAGAGATTGTTAAAGATACTCCGGCCCGGAACGGTGTAGGTCTGGTCAGGATGGATCACGTCCGCCAGCACGGACCCCAGCCGCAGCGAGATGGCTTTCGCCACGACCTTATAGTCCGTGCTGAGGAGCGAGACGGGACGCCAATTCCGTAAATCGCGGAGGTCCCCCTTCTTCGGCAACAGGGCGAGCACAGCTCGCTGGCACGAGAGAGGGAGGACCCCGCCCTGCAAGGACTCGGCCCAGACGGCGACAAGGTCTGGGCCGAGGACATCCCAGAACACGCGGTAGAACTCCACGGTCAGCCCGTCCATGCCCGGCGACTTGTTGGTGGGCATGAGCCGGAGGGCTTCCGAGAACTCGGCCAGGGAGAGAGGCAACTCCAGCCGGTCTCGGTCGCCCGCGCCGACCATCGGGAGCTCGGTTCAGAGCACCCTGCGGGCCTCGGCGTCGGTCGGATCCGGGGAGAAAAGAGCGGCGTAGAAGGCCCTGGCCCTGCCACGCATCTCCCCCGGATCCGTGAGGGGGGAGCCGTCCTCCGCCAGGAGGCAGGTGACATGCTTTTTGGCCCCCCTCTTTTTCTCCAGGGCGTAGAAGAAGCGGGAGCCGCGATCCATCTCCCGAAGGAGACGGATGCGGGATCGAACAAACGCGCCCCGGGCCCGGTGATCTTCCAGGGCCCGGAGCTCCTCCCGCTTCTCCCGGTACACCGCGCAGAGGGGTGGATCCCCGGGGCCGGAGGCTCCAAGACCTCCCACTCCAACTGCCCTATCAGCGCACCCCTCCGCCGGCTGGCGCCCCGGGCGTAGTTCCGGCAAAAGAGCCGCGCACGGACCTTCCCCACGTCCCACCACCGCCGCACCGAGGGAAAGGCGTGCCGCTGCTCCCGCCAGGCTAACCAAAACACCCAGAAGGAAGCCACGAAGTCCACGTCCTCCAGCAAACTGTTATTAAAATGCCAATAGGCCGGCCCCGGCTGCTCAGAACTAAGAGAGGCCGTCACGGACACCAGATGGTGGTCCGAGAACGGGGCCAGCCGGACGCTGGAGGTATGGGCCCGGGCCAGATGAAAGCGGGACAGATAGATACGGTCCAACCGGGAGAGCACCTGGCTCCTGCGGAAACCCACCTTACAGCCCCGGGCGTTCAACGAAGCAAACGTGGTGACTGTCATGCTGAGGGCTAGGGCAGATCCTCACTGGCAGAGGGATCGACGGCCTCCAGCGGGCCTCGCAAGATTCCATTCTCGACCCCGAAGGCCAACAAGGACCCTCGCCCCTCCCCCAAAAGCGCCCTCATGGCCCGAAGAACGAGATGGAAGTCCCCCCAGCGCCGAAGGGTGATCTGCACCTTACCCTGGGAACCACGGAAATCAGATAGAAAGAGGCGCAGCTCATCCCGCAGCGCGGAGGGGGAGGCAGCGGCCGAGCCGCCGGCGACCTCCGGCAGGGTCCCGGAAGGGTCCTCGCGGACGGACAAACAAGGGGCCGAGCCCTGGCGCTGCTGCGCCGGGCTGCCCGTCCCCAGTCCCGGCAGAGGAGAGGGCGGCTGAGGGAACAACACAGCCCCTACAGTGGCGGGAAGGGGAAACACAAAAGCTGCTCCCCGAGGGTCGTCTGCAGGCAACGGAAACGCGACAACCCCTGGGGTAGCAGAGGGACCCGAGGTGGCAGGAAGAGAGACCTCGGGAACAAAGGGGCTCGGCGTCTGTGCACGAGACGGTAGTCGCGGCCGGACTAGCAGGTAGGGCAGGTAAGGTGGAAAGGGCGGGATCGGGGGCAAGAACCGGCTGCGGAGCAACAGCCGTCGCCCCTAGGGGCTTGGCAGCTGTGCACGAGATGGTAGTCGCGGCCGGGCTGGCAGGTAGGGCCAAGGGTTCCCCCAAAACTAATCCAGGGGTGGCAGAACCGGGAGTAGGAGGGGGAGGCGGGACTAAATCAACACCTGGATCGGGGCCCGCCGATGGAAGATTGTCCTCCCCTGGGTAACCGGGGTCAGACCTAGGGCCTCGATCTCATCAAAAAAGAAAGCGAAAGCGGACCCCCCGGCCCCGGCGACCTCCTCGCCAGTCACAGGGACGAAAGCCGCCCCGGCATCGGCGGTGGCGGCGGGAGGCACGGACGAAGCAAGGACCGGGGGAACCGCTACCGAAGCCACCTCAGGTGGAGGCTCAATGATAGGGACAGGAGGTTCCCCAGCCGCTGCCACGGCATATACGGTCTCCATTGCCAGCGCCTCCTGCTGGGCACCGTCCGGGGGCGCGTTACCAGAACCAGCAACTTCGGCCCCCCGCAAGATCTTTCGGGGGGTTAGCTCTCCCTCCTCATCGGAGGGAAGGGAGAGAACCCGCGATCTGTGGGCTCTGCGCTTCCCCCGGACGGTCACCCAGCCCCCTGAGGTGGAAGAGGAGGTGGAGGGCTGGTCAGCAGGGGCGGGGTCTGAGGGCAAGGGCAACAATTCGGCTCGGGGTGGCAGGGGCAAAGGGCCACCAGGGAGAGGGGAAACCTCCCCCTGGGGTGGGCCCCGCCCCGCGGCTGGCGAAAGCCGCCCCGCTCGCTCCTCCACACGCCCCGCCGATCCAGGGTCGGCGACAGCAAGGCCCGCCCGCTCGGCCGTCTCCGCGGCCAGAGCGGGAGTCACGGCAAAAGGAGGAGGAGTGGCGGCAGCAGCAGTGGCCGAACCGCTAGGGTCGTCGGCGACGATAGGGCCGGCACCCGCTCGGGCCCCGGGGGTCTCGGACGCCCTACCAGAGCGGGCCAGGGGACAGTCTCTCCGGACATGCCCCGGCGCTCGGCAGAGGAAGCACCGGGCCTCCCCCGTCGAATAGTGTACCCGGTAGTGGGCCCCCTGGTAGGGCACCAGGAAGGACCCTTCGAGCACCGCTCCGGCACCCGCCGCCGGCGGCAGCTGGAGCTGGACCTGCCGGCGGAACGACAGGATGTGACGGAGGGTGGGGTCCTTACAGCCCAACGAGAGAGGGCTTAGAATAGAAATGGGCTTCCCCATGGCGGAGAGGGCAGGCAACAGGGCGGCGTTGGGGAGGTAGGGCGGAACGGAGGTCAAGACCACCCGTACGCCCAGGTCCTCCAAGGGTTCCAAAGGAACAAACACGCCTCCCACTGCCAGGCCTCTTTCCACCGCCTCCTGCGCGGCGGCCTCCGACGCCAGAAAGAACACGGCCTTCCCATACATTTTGGAGGCCGCCACGATGGCCGTGGGCCCCACCAACCTCGCCAACGCCCGCACGTAGGTCTCGATGTGGGGCGAGGCAGGCACGAGGTGGCAGCGGACGCCATGCCTCCTAGTCAGCGAGGGGAAGGGGCCCAGGCCGCCGGAGATGGGTCCGGAGGCAGCGGTCGGGGCGGAAGGTGCAGCGGTACGCGGAGGGGCGGCGGCCACCTGGGCGTACACTCTGGGGGCTCGAGAGGAAGCGCTCTCAGAGCCGGTGAAAGGGACGGCAGGAGAGGGAGGGGCCGCGACCGATGTCGAGGCCGCGGCGGGGATCGCAGCCCCGCCCACAGGAGGCTTGGTCCCACGGGCGGGGCCCTTGCCCTTCTTCCTCCCCTGGCCCTTCCTGCCGGTGGAGGAGGCAGCCGTGGCAGCGGCGTTGTCTAGGGCAGGGCCGGCCAAGGGGCCAGCCACCGGGGCGGGCGGGGGCAACAGGGCAGAGGAAGAGAGCGGGGCAGGGGCAAAAACACGGGCAGGGGCGGGGGCAGGGGTGGTGGCGGGGGGAGGGGCAGGGAATGAACCAGGAGCAGAGTCCCCCGCCATAACAACCTGCAACTGCAAACGGGGCGGGGAAAAAGGGGAAGAGGGGGGAGGGGCCTAACCACACCCTCCTAGAAAGCTACAGAGAGGGGAGGAGGGCGCCTCTGGGGAAATGCCGGCTCCTCCGGCTACACTGGGGGGGGGGAACTATAACAACAATATAAGGGGGCGTAAACAATGCAAAAAGGGGGTGCAACAAAACAGGGGCACGAGCGCGCGCGGAGGGGAAAGGGGGGGGTGTACCAGAGCAGCGGCTCAGGAACATAAACAAATTCCCAGCCAACAGCAAAAACTTCAGCCAGCTGCAATTCAAGGACAAGGCCGAGAACACAGCCAGCAGGCTAGAAACCGGGGGGGGGGGGAAATGGGGGAGGGAGAGGGGGGGGAAGGAGCACCAAAAGAACGGACCGAAGGGGCTGAAAAAAGGGGGGGGTAGAGTAGAGCCAACTAATATAGGGGGGCTATAGGGAGGGGACCCCCCCAGCTAAACGCAATAGGGGGGCGGGAAAGGGTGCACCCACAGCGCTCGTGAAGTGGAGGCTCAGCCGCTCGCAGCTGCAAACAAACAGTCCCGGACGATGAAAAAAGCGGGGGGAGCAAACAGCCCCGCCGAGGGGCGAAGAGCAGGTCCAGGTGACACGCGGGGCGGTGGAGGGGTCGTCGGCGGTGGGGGTGGTGGTAGTGGGGGGGGGCAGATGGTCGAAGGGGGGGGGCACCGCACCCCCCCGCGCGCCCTCTTCAACAGTCCGTTACAGGGGACGGGACAGGAGAATCCCACGGCGACCTCAGAGCTTCCTCGCACGCGATGGCTTCCACTCCGAGGAATTACGTGCGAGAGACTCGGTACCGTCTACACTCCAGAGGCGCCGCGACAGGGGACGGGACAGCAGGATCCCACGTCGACCCCAGAGCTTCCTCGCACGCGATGGCTTCCACTCCGGGGAATTACGAGCGAGAGGCTCAGTTCCGTCCACCCTCCGAAAGCAACCGGAGGCACCACCACCCCGGGAGCAAAGTTGGCAAAGTCACTCCAAACACAGGTCTCACACAAACCCCTCCACAGTCTCCCGAGCCAGGAACTCAGTCTCTTCTGACTCCGCGACGGAGATAGCGGCTCCCACACAGGAACAACAGCAGCAACGGCGAGCGGCAGACGGCCGGCCAAATAGGCAGGCAAGCAAGCAAATAAGCAGGGGGGGGGCCCCCGACGGTATTGGTGTTGGGGGGGGGGGCAGGGCTTCTCCCTCCGGAGGCGAGGCGAGGGGCGAGGGGGGGCAGGCCGGCAAGGCCCCCCACCGCACTCACTCACGCACACACCCACGTAGCAGCAGCAGCAGCCAGGGGGGGGGAGAAGGAGGGAGAAGGGAGCAGGAGCTCCAGCACCACGCGTCCTGGCTCCCGACGGCCCCAGAGAGAGAGGAGCCAGAACAGCCACCCAAGTGGTCGGAGCCACCGCCACCTGTTCCCGCCCCCCGGAAGTCAAGGGGCGGGACAGGAAGTATAAAAGCCAGGCCCCAGCACTCAGTTGGAGCCGAGCGGCCGGAGAGGACAGACGCTCCTGCTCGGGCTCCTGCGAGACCGAGCCTCCCCAGAGCCAGGTACCCTGACGCCGACGGACCGAGCCTCCCCAGAGCCAGGTACCCTGACGCCGACGGACCGAGCCTCCCCAGAGCCAGGTACCCCGAGGTGGACTGGCCGAGCCTCCCCAGAGCCAGGTACCCCGAGGCGGACTGGCCGAGCCTGCCCCGAGTGCGGTACCCCGAGGAGCGGCCCGAGCATCCCCCTGACCCGAGACCGGAGGAGCGGCCCGACCTAGACAGTCCTCCGCAAACCGAGGAGCCCATGGTGTGGGACCCCGCTGCCGAGCCCAGCGATGAGCAGGTACCTATGGAGGAGGAGATGGGAAGTGGCCCGGGGATAGCAGACCCCGAACCTATGTCAGTGTGTTGCGGTCAGGATCCCCACTGACCCCGTGGCAGATGGACTGCTGCGGATAGGGCCCCGGGCTGGAACACAGTGGAGTGGGTGGGCCTGTGTTCCCCCCTGCCACCCCCATGCCGGGTGGCAGTCTCTCCTCCTCACTGCCCAAGGGCCAGAACTGCCCCAAAGGGGACCGATCCCTTTGAACTATTGTTTGTTGCCTGCCCTGACTAAGGGCTTGGGCATCCTAATTTGTTTGTGCTCAGCTCCTGCTGCAAGGACCTGAGCCCCCTGGAACTATTGTTCGTTGCCCGCCCTGACTAAGGGCTTGGGCGTCCTAACTTTGTTTGTGCTCAGCTCCTGCTGCAAGGACCTGAGCCCCCCTGGAACTATTGTTTGTTGCCCGCCCTGACTAAGGGCTTGGGCGTCCTAACTTTGTTTGTGCTCAGCTCCTGCTGCAAGGACCTGAGCCCCCTAGAACTATTGTTTGTTGCCCCGCCCTGACTAAGGGCTTGGGCGTCTTGACTTTGTTAGTGCTCAGCTCCTGCTGCAAGGACCGGAGCTCCTTAAACCCTTGTGTGTTGCCCCGCCCTGAGCTAGCGTTGGGCTTTTTGGACTTTGTAATTGCCCAGCTCCGGCTGCAAGAACCGGAGCTTAGAACTGATTTGCTGTCCAGCCCTAATTGAGGGCTGGAGCTCCTTACCGAGGCAGGGTGCCTTTTTTTTGTTTAGCCCTTGCCTGAGGGGCGGAACCCCGAGACTCTTCGAACCCGAGGACCGACTTGGACTGCGTAGTGAGGCGGCCTGGCTCCTGATGGCCCCTGAGAGGGCACGACCCCCGCACCGGACGTTTACAGGGAGTCTGCTCAGTTTCTGCTCAGAGAAAGGTTGGAGAGAAGCCAGGCCCTGTGACAGGGTTCTATTCAATGACTGGGACACTTAGGCACGACTGTAACACCCTTAATACATAATATACAGCACCTTGCACAGTGGGGTCTTGGTTCAGGGATGGGGCTCCTCGGCAATACAATCATACAAATAATAACAAGCCTCACCCGTCAAAAGTAATCAGGCACCTATCTCTGCTCAGGATTCACAGCCGTCAACCCTCTCATGGAGTTAGTCACCTGAGCTCAGTCAGCCCTTTCTCACAGAAAAAGCAAGGTTGTGTGGCCCAGGTTATCCAAATGTCTGCTGGTTGGTGCACTCACCCTGGAAGTCAAAGAATGAGGGTCACAAACCCACATTGCCTAATTTGGAGCAGGGACTTGCACTCAGGTTGGCCCCTTTCCCCACCGAGTGTCCTAAATACTGGCCAATAAGCTATTCTGGTGCGATTTATTTTTTCCAGTCTGTCCTGCCAAAGCTGTTCAACTGTTTATAAAATATGTAAAAATTCACTGGAACTGAAATGTACTTTTCTCCTCTCCCAGGACATGGCCCAAATACTGGGCTATAGAGTCAATTTCTCTTTCTTCCTTTCTCTGGCCTAAGTAAGTATTCCATTAGATAATACAATATGGAACAGCTTCAACAGGACAGACTGATAAACCTGCACCCTGCAATGCCTGATGGCCTTGTGGTTATGGCACTCAGCAGGGAAGTGAAAGACAGGGGGTCCAGTTCCTACTCTAAATTAGGCAGAGTGGGTGTTTAAACCTCACTCTCCCACATCCTGGGTGAGCGCTCAAACCACTGGGCTGTTGGCTATAAGAGGAGAAGCATCACCACCACCATGATACACACTGGGTCAGGACCCACAGAGGAATGCCAGATTTGTGGATCCCATCAGGAATAAGGCAGTTTTATTCATGTCCACCAGAGGAAGTTTAGGGGGCCTAGAGAACTATACTGGTGCAAATTTAGCTGCCAACTGAGTTAGGTGCCCAACTGCCACTTTAGGCACTCAAGTGCAACATTTAGATCTTCCAAATCCCTACTTAGCTGCCACCTCAGTCCCTCTGTGGATCTAGCCTGGCTGAATAGGATCTTTATGGGGTGGGTTTTCCCCCCCAATTTTCTTTACTTTTTTTCTTGTAATCCATGCAAAAGAGAAAAGAAGACAGCAAATGAAAACACTAAAAATTTATGCCTTCTATTTCCTCTGCCTTCATGATTTAAGGTCTCATTATATGATCACATCATATTTTTTCCAGCCTCATTCTCAGAAAGGGATAGATATTTTTTGCTGAAACTTTCCAAAATTAATATAACCCCAAAGAGAGACCAAGCACAGATTATTTCATCCCAAACAATTAAAGTTGGCTAAATTTTTAAGCAACTGAAAACAGAAGGGATTAGTAGAAAGTGTTAGTCAATTTTAAAGCTATCATTGCAAGCTATAGCTATGATTAAGTAGTTACTTTGAAAAAATGTGTTGCGTAAAACAGTTTCTCTTGCGATATAAGTAGATGTGAAGTTTTAAATCTACATTTAATGGAAGGCAGGGTGTAAGCTTTCAGCATCCTGTTTTCCTTAACTGTTACTGCAAAAAAACATACATAGATGTGGGAGATTTAGGCTTGGATTTTCAAAGAAGCCTAAGGGAGTTAGGCACACACTTCCCATTGAAAGTCAGTGGGATTTGCGTACCCTACTTCCATATGTGTCTTTGAATATCGGCCATTTAAGCGGGCAGATTTTCAAAAATCTTTGTAACAGGCAAAAGAAACCCCTGGGGCAGGGATCGGCAACCTTTGGCATGCAACTCACCATGGTAAGCCCCCTGACAGGCCGGGCCAATTTGTTTATGTGCTGCGTCCGGTTCGGCTGATCACGGCTCCCACTGGCCGCGGTTTGCTGCTCCAGGCCAATGGGGGCTGCGGGCACATCTGTCGGGCCATGCCGCTTCCCAGAGCCCCCATTTGCCTGGAGAGGCGAACCGAAGCCAGTGGGAGCCGCGATCGGCTGAACGTGCAGCCGTGGCAGGTAAACAAAGCAGCCTGGACCACCAGGGTGCTTACCCTGGTGAGCCGTGTGCCAAAGGTTGCCGATCCCTGCCCTAGGACATTTCTGCATTTAAACAATAAAGCCAGCTATGCAGTAAATTCCCAGTTGATAAGGGCACAATCCAGGTGAAATGATGAAGTTCAGGGTTCACAGGATAAGTGACAAATCACCCAAGTGCAGCAATACTCTCACTGGGACAAAGTTTTTCTGATCTACATTAGTAATGAAGGCCTTGCCTACTGGGCTGGGGACCAGGACAGGGAAGCCTATGAGCAGCACAACTAAAAAGAACCACAGATCATCACAGTCATTAAGGAAATGCCCCACTAGGGAATGAGCTTCTGTGCAAAGGCCCACAAAGCAGGAGCTGTGAGCTCCAGGTTGTGAATTGGGAGAATGCTGAGGGGGGATGTGATGAAGTGGGAATGTTTTTAATGTCTTCTCTGATTACAGTGTGTGTGCCTCAGTTTCCCCTATGTGTTACTCAAGTATTTAGGTGGTGGGGTAAGAGTGTGTGATTATTACAGCGACCCCTAGAGGGCAGGTGTGACTGCTGCCTGGCTCCCTGAGGCAGAGAACGGCCAACACTCTGTAGCCTGACAACTGATGGCTGGGCCCCCTCCTCTGCAAGAATCAGCCAGAGGTGTTGATGCAGACCAGGTGACCTGCTGGCCTGAGAAAGAGACAAAGGAACAAGGAGGGGGAACAGTTGTTTCTGGGGTCAGAAAGCTGGAACCGGTCAGTCTCCTGTTTGGGACTCGGGGAAGTTCAAGGCACTGGATCCCCCCAAGATGGACTTTGCTGAAAGCTCTGTTCTATGCTGTGTTCCTGTTGACTAATAAACCTTCTGTTTTACAATGCTGGCTCAGAGTTACTGCTGACTGCAAAATTGGGGTATATGGCACTTTGGGGGAGTGCAAGGCTTCCCCAGGCATTCCATGCAGGTGGACTTGCTGCAGGGATCTCACAGTGTGAACGGGAGGTGCTTCAAGATTAGTTCCTCCCAGTGACCGTACGGAGCCAAGAGATCACAGGGCCTGTGAATCCATGACATGGGGTAATGGCTTGATCCTGGGTATCCATACCTTCAGCTGTGAATGCCATCTCTGTGTCACACACATCTGTAATAGCCATTTCCTACTTATCCAGGCTATGCTGTCTCCCCTTGACCCCTCGTGGGAATGTCAATGGTGTCTGCAGTTTCCAGTGACAAGGAGAATTTCTCTCTTACTCCTAATCACTGTAAACTGTGGTGTTGGGGCTGCCTGTCTCTAGGGAAATTGATAGGTCTGTGACTGTGTGGATCAGAGCAGTTAGGAAACCTCCAAACCTCAGAGATGCAGCAGAGTGTCCACTCTCTGTAGAGTCCTGATGGTCCTTTCCAAGTCCCTTGTGACATGGATGCAGTGCTGATCCTGAGCAGCAGGGACAGGGCATGGCTCCTCCAGCTCTGTCTATTAGCTCCCCCTTTCAGTGGTTCAGAGGGATAACATTACGGTGAGCCTGAATCTCTGTATAGCCAGTAGTTAGTGCGCTGGGGATGGGATTTTGGCTTCTTTGTGCCTAAATCGCTTTTGAAAATGAGATTTAGGCTCCTAAATCAATTAGACTTGCAACAATGAGTGCCACAACTCCTAGATATTTTTACAAATCTGGTCCTTAGTGCTTTTTATCCTCAGGCTCCGTGAAAGGGGGCTATTCCCTGACTCACAGGGGTGTTTTGAGGTGCTTAGATACTGAGGTGATCAGGGCCACATAAGTACTGTAGATGGACATAGACTATGAATTAAGTCCTCTGAGGCACTAGACCATGTTGGGAGTTGAAGGGGCTGCAGCCTCCCCCTCCCTGACACTTATGTTGCCTCGACCTGCTGCCTCCCATGCTCCTAGGCTCTGGTCTATGTGCCCCTAGCCTTCCCTTTCCTTGCCTCTGAAAAAAATTCTGGCTCTCCTTCTTCCATGTACTGATCTTATTAACCCTCACTAAATGCTGTCTGTCTCTGATGCTTACACTATCCATTTTTCACTTAGGCACATGTGCGTGTGGCGAGGTCATTATTCCAGTGCTGTTTGTTTTCAGGGTGCACAGTAGCCAATAAGAGGTGTTTTACCCTTTGCCTCCAGCTTTAGAAGGGCCTCTCATCTGACTTACTCATGGACACCTGGGATCGCCCTTGAATCCCCAAAGAGTCCTTCTAAAACATCCCGTTTGGGGCCTCATGCCCCAGACATCACTCCACTGTCCTGCGCCATTGGAGAGCTCTAGAAAAATGATGCTCAGACAACTTGGGTGTGGCCAGACAGCAGCTGGAGCGATACTGTATTTAGAACTTAATAAGAAAATTTAGGCTGAATCCAGAAGAGGATGGGTCTCAAAGGTAACTTTAAGCCTCCTTTCACATCCTACTCCACTTTGGCGGTTAGTGGTGAGAGGGGCTCCAATAAGTTGCACTGGCTGTTAATGCCCCCACGGGACTGCTCCATCAACCCATGATCTTGAACGTATGATAGGGGTTCAGCCAGGCACCCTTCCCTGGCCACACTCCTGACATGCACTCTACACCAGAGATGAAGAGAAGGTGACATAGGGTCATGCTGGGAGAATCCCCAGCTCATCATTTAATCCAGCTTTCTCCATGGTTTGTGCTGGTGAAACACAGCAATTCATGTAAAATAGGTAGGAAGAATCAAGCTCTTGATTTAAACTTACAGTCATACCATATACAAGGCAAGCAAAGGATGCAAAGTTGATCACATGCCAAACATTTTTTTTACTTTATAAAAACCACAGACATTTACATTTAGATATTCAAAGAATCAGAAAATAATTATACAACACAAATTATTAAACTATATACAAACATACTGCATTTGTACAATCATAAGAAGTTCTGTAACAAAGTAACAGGTATAGAGTATAGGCTCACAAACTATTTAAAGGGACACTACACAATTCCTATACACAGGGTTAGAATTTTTGGTTTTCAGTTCTTTAATGTGTAATAATATTGAAATGGAATGGTGTGTGTATGGAGCTTGTTCGTGTGTTGGTGTGATGGAGTGTAATGACTATATTGAGCTACTATTTGGCAATTGGTTCTGATGGGCATGACATAGCCTCAACTTCTGATTTCTCTGTCATTGCTTGTGTTGTTAATTAATATACTTGAAGCAGACTTAAATAAGCACATTCCTAAATAGTATTGCTACAAATCCTTTCTAAAGAAATAATTAGATTAATTATTTTTCAACCAATTTTCACCAAAAATATCAGCAAAAATCCTTGCATGTTCCTTCAACTGAGGAGGTTAAAATGGGCAAATAAAAGTCATTGGTTTTTGTGTTACCTTTTCTGAAGGAAAGAACTAAGGGAAGTGTACAGTATTCCTCCACCTTGGTATGAGCATGACATATTAAATTAATGGAGATATCCCATCTCCTAGAACTGGAAGGGACCTTGAAAGGTCATCAAGTCCAGCCCCCTGCCTTCACTAGCAGGACCAAGTACTGATTTTGCCCTAGATCCCTAAGTAGCCCCCTCAAGGATTGAACTCACAACTCTGGGTTTAGCAGGCCAATGCTCAAACCACTGAGCTATTCCCCCCCCCCCCCATTGTAATGGGCTACTTACTTTCTAGTCACTCTGGATGAACAAAGATTAGGTAATGGAGAATCAGTAACAGTTTACTTTATATTCTCTTTGTAGAGCTATAACTTGGTCCTCCTCAGAATAGTCTTTTGGCTTCTCTTATTTCTGTAAAATGTCATGCAAACTTGTAGCACTAGTATCACTAAAAAAACAGATTTCCTTTTTTAATTAGTTTTTTTGCTCTAATATTGAGATGTTTTGGAATATCAGTGATGGGGGATGATGCTAGTCAAATAGGGTGATCAACAAAACTTTATATAGAGGAAAGTGAAATTAAGCAAAGAGATGAAGAAAAATGATTGAAAAATCATAATTTAACTAGAGTTTCAAACCACTGCATTCACAATACAATCAAACAGAAGATGTTTTTATTATCAATAGTGCTCATGTTCAGACTTACATTTGCTCTTTGAAGGGAATCCAGTCTCTGTGTCTGCCTTTTAACTTCCAGCTGAGAAAGGGACCTAGTTCACACTCTTTCTCTTTTTATCTGTCCCTTTCAGAGAGAAAACAGTTTTCCTGTTGGACAATGAAAGTACATGTTACATCAACAATAAGTCAACATGACAAGGTTCAAAGATCATTAGAGACGAAAGCAAACTACGGCACATAAAAGTGAACTTTGATCTCACTCTTTGAATACCTGGGGTGTGATTCACCACTCCATTATAGAATTTTATGCTGATGTGACTACAATGGTTTACTTGGATCACCAGGGCAAAATTGATGTAACAACATGGTGGTTCAGGCCTAGTATCTTAAATGATATTGTGGAGTGGTGGCAAATGCTCCATAGTTAAGGTTGCCAGATTCCAGGGGCCAGATTTAGCACTGTGCTGGGTGTATGGCTGCTTTCTAGCCATAGTGTACTGGTGAACATGGCCCTACATTTCAGTTACAAACCCTACTGACCTACCAGTTGGGAGGTTAGATCTGAAGGCCAGTAGAATTTTTCTACAAAGTTTGAAGTTAATCAGACAAGTTTCCTTAATCTTGACACCCTAAATTAAAGGAGTTAATCAGAGTTCAAAAAGCTTTCCAACTCCCCCACACACTTTGTAGGGAACAAGCAAAATGAAAGAGATATAATGTAGTTTACTTGATGTGGCTAGTTGCCATCTGTTACAGAGGCCCAAAACTTAGTTGGTTAAACTCTTGTAATTCTAATTTTAAAACTTGTTCCTAGAGAAAAACAAATAAGCTTTGTTATAGTAAAGTTAAGGATGTAGTCATGTATCCGTTATATATATAAGCTTTCAAGTATGATAGCATGTTTAAAAAGTTAGAAACCCTCAAAATTCAAATCTAAGGTTGCACTTACGAGAAATCCAAAGATGTGAAAATATGGAAATGCACAGATAAGGTACCCAAAGTGGCTTAATTCAATCCCCACAAAGACGCTATCCTATTTTGTCTCCATTTAAGGCTAATAGAAAACAAGTACCACAGAGCATTATGGAATTAAAGGGGTGAAATATTTTGTTTCAACTTTTTGATTCAAACTGTTTTTTTTATTTTAAATTTGGCCAGTTTAAAACAAACAAACAAAAAAGAAAAAAAATGAAAAAAAAAAACCCCCACCAAAATGGCTAAACTGATAAAAAAAAACCAAGAGGGACAAAAGCACTTTGCGATGACTAAAACATTTCAGTTGATTTAAAATAATGATTGTTTTTTTTAGTTCTTCCTTTTTTAGTTCTTACTGGAAATAATTAAGAAAGGGATAGATAATAGGACAGAAAATATCATGTTGCCTCTATATAAATCCATGGTATGCCCACATCCTTGATACTGTGTGCCAATGTGGTCGCCCCATCTCAAAAAAGATATACTGGAATTGGAAAAGATTCAGAAAAGGGCAACAAAAATTATTAGGGGTATGGAACGGCTTCCGTATGAGAGATTAATAAGACTGGGACTTTTCAACTTGGAAAAGAGACGGCTAAGGGGAGATATGATTGAGGTCTATCAAATCATGAATGGTATAGAGAAAGTATATAAGGAAGTGTTGTTTACTACTTCTCATAACACACAAACTAGGGGTCACCAAATGAAATTAAGAGGCAGCAGGTTTAAAACAAAGAAAAGGAATTATTTCTTCACACAATGCACAGTCAACCTGTGGAACTCATTGCCAGAGGATGTTATGAAGGCCAAGACCATAACAGGGTTCAAAAAGAACTAGATTAATTCATGAAGATTAGGTCCATCAATGGCTATTAGCCAGGACGGGCAGGAATGGTGTCCCCAGCCTGTTTGCTGGAAGCTGGGAATGAGCGACAGGGGATGGATCATTTGATGATTACCTGTTCTGTTCATTCTCTCTGGGGCACCTGGCACTGGCCACTGTTGGAAGACAGGATCCTGGGCTAGATGGACCCTTGGTCTGACCCAGTGGGGCCATTCTTATGTTCTTATGTTCCATTCAGTGCACTATTAAGAAAAAAAAATGTTCAGGGGCTGAATAGAAAAATCCCACCAATAATCTGATGCATCTGAAGAAGTGGGGTTTTTACCCATGAAAGCTTATGCCCAAATAAATCTTTAAGGTGCCACCGGACTCCTCGTTGTTTTTGTGGATACAGACTAACATGGCTACTCTCTGATACTTGTCACCAATAATCTGGTTCAATTGCAACCAAAATTTTTTTTTCTAAATTGCTCATTAAATCAAAGAACTCAAAAGGAAGTTGTTTTAAACCAATTTAAATGTTTCAGTCCAATCAAAATGAATGTTTTTCTGATTATTATTTTTTTTTATTTCTCCATTTCAGGTATTTTTCACTTTTTTTTTTTTTTTTGCAATTTTTTATTTCAAACTGGTCAAATTTAAAATTGAAACACTATTTTCAATCTATAAGTTCGCAACATAACAACACACCAGGTGTTACCCGGGGTTTCTCAGAACCCAAAGCAGTGGTAAGTGAACTGTTTCTCTCCAGGCAGTGTCAGGAATAAATCAATGGGGAAACAGCTCACCCATCTGATGTATAACTGATACAAATCAGAGTGTTTTTACCTAAAACTACTTTTTCATTAGATCTCAAACACAAACACACATGTGCTGTAGCAAGCGATCTAGAACATCTCAAAACATTTATATTTACTAAAAGCTAAGAGATGTTTTCAAGGAATCAGGGGCCAGGCTTCTGTGGTGGGGTGGGGGCTATCTTCTGTCTAGCTGCTGGGGAAGTTAGGTGTCAGATCCTAGCCCAAAGAAAGTTTCCTTGGACTGCTCCAAAACAAATTCTTTCACCTAATCTTTCATAGCTAACTTCAAACAAAGCACATAACTTATACTGACTCCTAGTGGGTCACCATAGTAACTCCTAATGGGTCACCAATTCTCCTACTTTCTGCAAAACTACTCATTATATCTTATCATCAACACATTTTTAATCATAACAACAATGGTGTCTTCGGTATTCAAGACTGAGATCGCTGTCCAAATACTCCTTCTATTCTCACAATAAATTCTCTTCTTATCCCATCCTCCCATTCTGATAGCAAAACTGTAAACATGCAGTTATTTGGTCTTGCTTCTCAGGGCCTAAGATTTTCCTAGGTATGTGATGTTTGTTTTTCAGCTGGCTGTAGCTGAACATACAAAATTGCTGACTGCACTACTGTCAAATTCTGGGGTACATACAGAAATGTCAAATTCTGGGGTAACACAGGTGTTACCTAACACCAAGTAAGCACATTCCTGACCAGAGAGCATGGTACAAAAACACACTGATCTCTTATGTAACTACATAAACACATTTCTAAGCCCTGGTCTACACGGGTACATGGTGGGGGGGGGGGGGGAGGTCGACCTAAGATACGCAATGATAGGATAATGTAAATATGATAGGGTAATGGAAAAGGATGTTTTGTTCAACTAATAGGTACAGGGATAAGGGTAGGGTAATATGTAACTTCTTCGAGTAGTGTCTCTATGGGTGCTTCATGGTGTATGTGCTCCCCTGCACCACTGATCGGAGATTTTTGGTAGCAGTGTCCATTGAGCCCGCACATGTGCCCTCCCTCCCTCATGGTCTGCCTTGAGGCTATTTAGCACTGCACGGGCAAACCCCCCTCACTTCCTTCTCTACCGCCTTTGGCCTCAGATGGAATGAGCAGTCGTCCCTTCCTTATGTATCATTAGCATAAGCAGTGCTTGTTTTGTTATCTTTGTTCTTCTTAAAAGTAGTTAGGCTGGTGTTTCTTTATTTTATTTTATTCCTTTGGGTTAAAGAGAGAGAGGGAGGGAGAGAGAGAGAGAGAGAGAGAGAGAGAGAGAGGAAAAGAACTTCAGTTTCCTGCCCTGTCTGAGGGCATTCTCCCCCTCCCCAGCATCCAGTAGACTCATAATTGTTTTTTTTCCACTTTAAAAAGAAGAAGAAGAGTAAAGAAGATGTTCTTCTGCATTCCTCACTGCTAGAGGATGACAACCCCCTGCCCAGGGGCAGGTCTGGCTCTTTCTGCTCCAAACGGTACCTCTCCTGCCAGGAGTCAGTTCCTGTAATGGCCTGACATTCTCCCTGTGCCTGGGAGAGCCCCACAGAAGTGCTTTACCTGCCACAGCTAAAACGGCAACCTCACAGGAGCTGGGAGCTGAAGTTAAAACTCCTCCCTATGGAGAAAACATTTCAGTCTGCAGGGGACTCTGGTGCTGACCCGGGATCATCCCCGGAGCCTTCACTTCAAAAGGGGTCAATTCATGAAAAGGAGAGGGGGAAAAAAACCACCAGCAAACCCCCCACCCCAGAAAGGCTTGTAAAAAGGGCTCCGAGCAACTGGCCAGCCAGTGGGGCTCCCCAGACCGGCCACCTCTGAAGCACGGCACCCAGAAGGAGCCCCCTGCTGTGAGCTCTGCTCTGTGGCACCCTCCCCATGGAGAAGACAGGGGCTTCCACACTCAGGCTCTGAGGCAAAGGTAACACCTCCTAAGGAGAGGGGACAATTACGGACCATCTCTAAAAGAGCGGCACAGAGAAACCCTTTGGTACCAGGTGCAACAAAACTCCCATCCAGGAAGTGTTCTGCACTTTCCCAACCATCAATACCGACAACATACTCAGACACTCCTCTGTGGTACCACATGAGCCATGGTAACACACCTGCTCTGGTACTCTGGAGACCTGTGGCCTCAGTACCCAAGGAAAGACAATTACCGTACCATCTCTAAAATAGTGGCACCAACAACTTTCTGTACTGGGCACAACAAAACTCTCATTTAGGGAGTTGTCAAAGTTCCCTCCCCAGTCTGAACTCTGGGGTACAGATGTGGGGACCCTCATGAAAGAACTCCTAAGCTTATTTCTACCAGCTTAGGTTAAAACTTCCCCAAGGCACAAATCCTTCCTTGTCCTTGGGTGGCTACTGCTGCCACCACCAAGTGAGATAGGCAAAGATTCAGGAAAAGGACCACTTGGAGTTCCTGTTTCCCCAACATATCCTCTCCCCCCCCCCAAGCTCCTTTGCCCCCTTTCCTGGGGAGGCTTGAGAATAATATACCAACCAAATAGGTAACAAGGAGAGCACAGACCAGACCCTTGGATTTTTAGGACACTAAAAATCAACCAGGTTCTTAAAAATAACCAGAACTTTATTATAAAGAAAAAAGTAAAAGAAGCACCTCTGAAAAATTAGGATGGGAGGTAACTTAACAGGGTAATAAGATTTAAAACACCAAAGATTTCCCTCTAAGCAAAACTTTAAAGTTACAAAAATACAGGGATAAACCTCCCTCTCAGCACAGGGAAAATTCACAAGCTAAAACAAAAGTTGATCTAAAACATTTCCTTGCTAGTACTTACTATTTCTGTAATATTAGATGTATCATTTCAGTAGGAGCTGGATTACTTGCTTGGTCTCTCTCGTTGTCTTGGAGAGAGCCCCCACAGAGCACAAAACAAAGCCTTTCTCTCCCCCCCCCCAGATTTGAAAGTATCTTCTTTCCCCATTGGTCCTCTGGTCAGGTGCCAACTAGGTTAATTGAACTGATTAACCCTTTACAGGTAAAGGAGGGATTTTATGCTACCCTTAGCTGTATATTTATGACACGCCCCCCCAAATCATAGACAGTGCTGGACAGCCTGCTCCACACTGACTGTGATTTCTTCCTGGAGCTCTAGGAGAAAACAGAGTTAATAAGACACATGCACCTTTAGATATACTACTGAATATATAAAAACTAACCATATTTTCCACATTTCAAGGATGATTTTAACTAGTTGATTCTGGGAAACTTTCATGGGAGAGTGCATCATCCACTTTGTCAGAAGCTCCTGAAATGTGTTTATTTCAAAATCAAAATTTTGGAGAGCTAAACTCCACTGAAGAAGTTTTTTGTTATTGTCCTTGACAGTATGAAGCCACATCAGCGCAGCATGGCCGGTTTGCAGGTGGAAACGCCATCCCCAAACGAATGGGCATAGCTTTTCCAGAGCGTACACAATGGCGTAACATTCCTTTTCGGTGATTGACCAGTGGCTTTCTCTCTCAGACAGATTTTTGCTGAGAAACATGACAGGATGGAATTCTTGATCCGGTGCTTCCTGCATTAAAACTGCTCCCACACCTCGCTCGGACGCATCTGTGGTTACTAGGAAAAGTTTGTCAAAGTCTGGGGCCCTTAGCACAGGGTCAGACATGAGTGTTGCTTTAAGCTGGTTAAAGGCCTTCTGACACTCTTCAGTCCACTGAACTGCATTTGGCTGTTTCTTTTTGGTTAGGTCTGTCAGTGGGGCATCGATTTCGCTGTAGTGCGGTACAAATTGCCTGTAATATCTGGCCAAACCTAAGAAGGATTGGACCTGTTTCTTTGACTTTGGGACAGGCCACTTTTGGATAGCATTTACTTTGGCCTGTACAGGGTTGATAGTTCCTTGACCCACCTGGTGTCCAAGATAAGTCACTCTGTTTAGGCCTATTTGACACTTTTTAGCCTGCCTCCCTTATGCACTTTTAGTTAGTCCTGCCTCCCTTATGCGCTCAAAGACTTTTTGCAGATGCTCCAGGTGTTCTGCCCATGAATCAGAAAAGATGGGCACATCATCAAGGTAGGCTACTGCAGATTCTCCCAATCCCACCAGGAGACTATCTACAAGTTTCTGGAAGGTGGCAGATGTATTTTTCAGCCCGAAAGGGAGCACATTAAATTCATACACCCCTACATGGGTGATGAAGGATGACCTTTCCTTGGCAGATTCATCTAGTGGTATTTGCCAGTACCCCTTTGTTATGTGGGGCGCTTTCAACCCAAAGTTCCTGGTAACTTTTACTCTGTGCGAGGAGGTGTCAGGAAATAAATCAGGGGAGACACGACCGATAGATGGCTGGCACAAACAGGACAACACAAGAGTGCTTTCCCTTAAAGCTAAACTTTACTTAGTCTCAAGCACTTACACACATCCGCAACAAGATTAGTAAAACACCCCCAACCTTTGATAATTTCCAAAGCTGAGTGTGGCTTTTGAGTGACACAGCGGCAGGCTTCTTGTGGCCAAATCTTCCATCTGCCGGTGGGGACGGCAAGATGTATCCAGAGGGAGAGTCCAAAAAAAGTCCCCAAACAACTCCAACTATCTCAATTTTTTCCCCTTATTTATTCATTAGTAATAAAATGACATGTCCCCTAAAGAAACCTTGTTAAGTAAGCAGTTTCAATGATCAAGCAAGAGGTTCCTTCTGATTATTGCTTAACCAGGTGTGGGTTTTTCCAGAGTTTGCAGCCTTGAGACCCCAATAAATATTCCTGGGGCATATCCTGCTCTTTTAAAGTGCATGTATCAGCAACCTCAACACAATTTTTATCAGGAAGGACGCAGGGTCAAGCTGCCCTTTCTGTGGCACCCCAAACCCCACTCCCCTCCTGCCTTGGTCAAGCTGAGATTGCTGAATGGCCAATTTACAGCTTGCTGACTAGGCTGCCTTTAACAATAAGCCATAGTGGTTTCAAGCACTCTACTGGTTTGCCAAAGTCTTCCCGCACACCTTTGTGAAGTCTAAGGTAGAGATGAACTGGGCATGTCCCAATTACTCCAATAGCTCATCTGTGCGTGGCATTGGATAGTTGTCTGGGTGAGTTAAGCATTTAGCTTATGGTAGTCCACGTATTTCCCCATCTGGTTTGGGAACTAAGAACATAAGAACGGCCATACTGGGTCAGACCAAAGGTCCATCTAGCCCAGTATCCTGTCTACCAACAGTGACCAATGCCAGGTACCCCAGAGGGAGTGAACCTGAACAGGTAATGATCAAGTGATTTCTCTCCTGCCATCCATCTCCACCCTCTGACAAACAGAGACTAGGGGCACCTAATAGCCATTAATGTATCCAGTTCTCTTTTAAATGCTGTTATAGTCCTAGCCTTCACAACCTCCCCAGGTAAGGAGTTTCACAAGTTGACTGTGCACTGTGTGAAGAAGAACTTTCTTTTATTTATTTTAAACCTACTGCCCATTAATTTCATTTGGTGGCCTCTGGTTCTTGAATTATGGGAATAAGTAAATAACTTTTCCTTATCTACTTTCTCCACAGCACTCATGATTTTATATACCTCTTATCATATCCCCTCTTAGTCTCCTCTTTTCCAAGCTGAAAAGTCCTAGCCTCTTTAATCTCTCCTCATATGGGACCCATTATAAACCCCTAATCATTTTAGTTGCTCTTCTCTGAACCTTTTCTAGTGCCAGTATATCTTTTTGAGATAAGGAGACCACATCTGTATGCAGTATTCAAGATGTGGGCATACCATCGATTTATATAAGGGCAATAATATATTCTCCGTCTTATTCTCTATCCCCTTTTTAATGATTCCTAACATCCTGTTTGCTTTTTTTACTGCCGCTGCACACTGCGTGGACGTCTTCAGAGAACTATCCACGATGACTCCAAGATCTTTTTCCTGATTTGCTGTAGCTAAATTAACCCCCATCATATTGTATGTATAGTTGGAGTTATTTTTTCCAATGTGCATTACTTTACATTTATCCACATTACATTTAATTTGCCATTTTGTAACCCAATCACTTAGTTTTGTGAGATCTTTTTGAAGTTCTTCACAGTCTGCTTTGGTCTTAACTATCTTGAGAAGTTTAGTTTCATCTGCAAACTTTGCCACCTCACTTTTTACCCCTTTCTCCAGATCATTTATGAATAAGTTGAATAGGATTGGTCCTAGGACTAACCCTTGGGGAACACCACTAGTTAAACCCTCTCCATTCTGAGAATTTACCATTTATTCTTACCCTTTGTTCCCTGTCTTTTAACCAGATCTCTATCCATGAAAGGACTGTCCCTTTTATCCCATGACAACTTAATTTATGTAAGAGTCTTTGGTGAGGGACCTTGTCAACGGCTTTCTGGAAATCTAACTATACTATGTCCACTGGATCCCACTTCTCCACAAGTTTGTTGACCCCTTCAAAGAACTCTAATAGATTAAGTAAGACATGATTTCCCTTTACAGAAACAATGTTGACTTTTTCCCAACCATTTATGTTCTTCTATGTGTCTGAAAATTTTATTCTTTACTCTTGAGAGTACACCAGAGGTTTGCTACAGCCTGGCTGTCCAGATCACCTTTGTTTTCAACATCCGCAACCCACCTCCATCATTGTGGATGTGGTTAATGCACAAAGCAAGCAACATAATGCCAAGTCAACTCCATATGATCAGGCTTGGGAAGACGGTGTATTCATCGACAACATTACTGTTTAGAGTCATGAATTACCAAAATGTCATGGCCAAATACAATTGTATTCATTATGGGAAACCCAATGTTTCTGGAACATTACTGGAGACACAAAAAGAACAGATTCAGACCATTCTTAGGGTATGTCTACACTACGAGAGTAGTTCAATTTTACTTAAATCGAATATGTGGAATCGATATTACAAAGTCGAATGTGTGTATCCACACTAAGGACAGTAATTCGACTTTGTGAGTCCACACTAACGGGGCAAGCGTCGACATTGGAAGCGATGCACTGTGGGCAGCTATCCCACAGTTCCCGCAGTCCCCGCTGCCCATTGGAATTCTGGGTCGAGCCCCCAATGCCTTCCTGGGAAAAAAATGTGTCGAGGGTGGTTTTGGGTAACTGTCGTCATCCAACCGTCACTCCCGCCCTCCCTCCCTGAAAGCGCCGGCGGGAAATCAGTTCGCGCACTTTTCTGGTCAGTGACAGCGCGGACGCCACAGCACTGCGAGCATGGAGCCTGCTGCGACCATCGCTGCAGTTATGGCCGTTGTCAACACCTCGCACCTTATCATCCACCTTTCCCAGAGGCAGATGCTGAGAAATCGGGCGAGGAGGCTACGGCAGCGCGGTGAGGACCTGAAGTCTGAGAGTGGCACAGACCTGTCACAAAGCACGGGACCCCGTGCCGAGGACATCATGGTGGCAATGGGTCATGTTGATGTTGTGGAACGGCGATTCTGGGCCCGGGAAACAAGCACGGACTGGTGGGACCGCATAGTGCTGCAGGTCTGGGATGAATCCCAGTGGCTGTGAAACTTTCGCATGCGGAAGGGGACTTTCCTGGAACTTTGTGAGTTGCTGTCCCCTGCCCTGAAGCGCAAGGACACCCGGATGCGAGCAGCCCTGAGTGTCCAGAAGTGAGTGGCCATAGCCCTCTGGAAGCTTGCAACGCCAGACAGCTACCGGTCAGTCGCGAACCACTTTGGCGTGGGCAAATCTACCGTGGGGGTTGTTGTGATGCAAGTAGCCAACGCAATCATTGAGCTACTGCTCTCAAAGGTAGTGACCCTGGGAAACATGGAGGTCATCATAGATGGCTTCTCCACGATGGGATTCCCAAACTGCGGTGGGGCTATAGATGGAACTCACATCCCTATCCTGTGACCGGACCACCAGGCCAGCCAGTACATTAACAGAAAGGGCTACTTTTCAATGGTGCTGCAAGCACTGGTGGACCATAGGGGACGTTTTACAAACATCAACGTCAGATGGCTGGGCAAGGTTCATGACGCTCGTGTTTTCAGGAACTCTGGTCTGTTTAGACGGCTGCAGGAAGGTATTTACTTCCCGGACCACAAAATAACTGTTGGGGATGTGGAGATGCCTATAGTGATCCTCGGGGACCCAGCCTACCCGCTAATGCCCTGGCTCATGAAGCCCTATACAGGCGCCCTGGACAGTGAAAAAGAACTCTTCAACTACCGGCTGAGCAAATGCAGAATGGTGGTGGAGTGTGCTTTTGGACATCTCAAGGGGAGATGGAGAAGCTTACTGACTCGCTCTGATCTCAGCGAAACCAATATCCCCATTGTTATTGCAGCTTGCTGTGTGCTCCACAATCTCTGTGAGAGCAAGGGGGAGACCTTTATGGCGGTGTGGGAGGTTGAGGCAAATAGCCTGGCTGCTGATTACACCCAGCCAGACAGCCGTGCGATTAGAAGAGCCCAGCGGGACACGCTGTGCATCCGGGAGGCTTTGAAAGCTAGGTTCCTGAGTGAGCAGGGTAACCTGTGACTATTAAGTTTGTTTATAGAGAAGCTGAACCTGCCCCCGTTTCTTTACCCGGTTAATGTTCACTATCCTCTCCAGTCACATACCCCGTTCCCCCTGTTTCCCCCTTCCAACACACGTTTAAAAATAAAATCACTTGAAATTTGTTAATGAACACCGTTTTCTTTATTACTGTTTTCACGGTAAAGTGTTGAACCTGGGACGCAGACTGTGGTGGGGAGCGGGTGTAGTGTAGTGATGCAAAGGATGCTTCTAAACTCCAGGAATGACAGGCTCCGCACTGGTGGACTGGTTGTTTCAATGGAGCCTGACACCCCTCCTGTTCGGGACTCTGTGTGTGGGGGCTATGTGGTGACTTTGTGGCAGGGGGAGGACGGTTACAGATCCCCTGCTGCGTGGCTCTGTGATCCAGGATAAGGACCGCTGCATAAGATCTCTAACCGCCCTCCCCTGCCACAAAGTCACATAGCCCCCCCCCCCCGAACATGAAAACCACCTCCCAGACTGACCAGGGTAACTAGTGACTGCAATGTGTGTGTGCCCTGCTGCTGAACCTGCCCCCGCCTCTGTACCCTGGTAAAGGTGACTGTCCTGTCCAATTACCAGCCCCCTTCCCCCCCTTCAAACAGACTCTCCTCTAAAATAACATGATGGAAACAGTAATTAACAGAAACATATTTTTTATTAGCAACTACACATGAAACTGGGGGATGAAACTGGGACGGGGGCTTGGGTGAGGCGGGAAGGAAAGGACTTATCAAATTTTGGGGAATGAGAGCCTTCCGGTACTTGAGCAGTCTGCAGGGGTGGAGTGAGAGTTTTCACGGACTCTGCCGCCCCTCCTTCTTGGACTTTGGGTGAGGGAGGTATGGGACTTTGTGGTGGGTTGTGGGTCTTTGTTTTGTTTTTTTTTGCTACACCTCTCTAGATTGCCCAAAGAGCTACAGACTTCCAGTTTGAAGGGCTAAACTCTTTACAGAGAAGAAGGATTTTCTCTTCACATCCTGAAGGATTTTTGGACCATGTTACACTCCTTAGGAATCTACACTGTGGGACAGAAGAGACGATATACCGCTCAACCACACCACAGGTCACAATCTTCTCAATACCCACCATATCAGTGCTGTTATGAGCCACCGTGTAAGAGGACCAGGGCTCAAAAGTGGGAACAGACCACACCCCAGTCCATGACCTCTCAAACTGCCTCATATAAACACTTTTGATGAGCTGGTCAAGGGCCTGAACAATGATACCTTACAACAGCAGCTGCCATCTATAAACCTGTCACGCCTCAGAAGTCACCTTGCCCTACTTCACAGCAGTTAGGACCAGCTCTAGAGCAAGGAGATTGATTTCTAGCCCTGAACCTACAAGGTGCCTACTTCCATATCTGAATACAACCATCATTCAGGAGATTTCCTACTGCTTACCTTTGGGGCAGGATCATCATCAGTACAGACTGCTCCACACGGTATTCTCCAAGATTCTCTTCATTGTAGCCGCATACTAACCCCGGTACAGTGACTGGACTTTATCAGCACCAACCTTGATTCAGTACAAGCGAGAGCATTCCTCTCGCTACCCACATTCACCACCCTGGGACGCCTTTCTCCCTAATACGCTGGGGAGCTCACCTGCACAACCATAAGATTCAGGACAAATGGCCTTCCACATAAATGACCCTCCATACCACTCTTTTGGATTTAAGGGCTGGAATGTCTGTGCACACTTTCTGCCTTTCATCAAAAACAACACACAAAAGTCATGATGGACTTAATATGACTGGTATGTTTTGTATAAATTGCCAGGGGGGTGCCAGATCTCCCTCCCTTTACAAGACAGCACTCAAACTTTGGAATTGATGCACCCATCACAATGTGCTCATCTCAGCTGTCTATCTACCAGGGATATAGAATGTGACAGCCAACAGTCTCAGTTGGAAGTTTGTCATGACAATGAGTGTGTACTGAATTCAGAGGTGCTTGAAGATACATCCACCCTTTGGGGAACCCTGACTATGGATCTCTTAGCTACTTAACAGAACAAGAAATGTCCTTGTTACTGCTCCAGGGCCAGCCTGGGGAAACATTCACTGTTTTTTGCGTAGAGACTGTCCGGTTTGGCCAATGTACATGGCAGAGGGGCATTGCTGGCACATGATGGCATATATCACATTGGTAGATTTGCAGGAGAATGAGCCCCTGATGGTATGGCTGATGTGATTAGGCCCTATGATGATGTCACTTGAATAGATATGTGGACAGAGTTGGCATCGGGCTTTGTTACAAGGATAGGTTCCTGGGTCGGTGTTTTTGTTCAGTGATGTGTGGTTGCTGGTGAGTATTTGCTTTAGGTTGGGGGGTTGTCTGTAAGCGAGGACAGGTCTGTCTCCCAAGATCTGTGAGAGTAAAGGATCATCTTTCAGGATAGGTTGTAGATCTATATATAGATATATGCCATCATGTGCCAGCAATGCCCCTCTGCCATGTACATTGGCCAAACCGGACAGTCTCTATGCAAAAGAATTAATGGACACAAATCTGACATCAGGAATCATAATACTCAAAAACCAGTGGGAGAACACTTTAACCTGTCTGGCCATTCAATGACAGACCTGCGGGTGGCTATATTACAACAGAAAAACTTCAAAAACAGACTCCAATGAGAGACTGCTGAGCTGGAATTGATATGCAAACTAGATACAACCAACTCAGGATTGAATAAGGACTGGGAATGGCTGAGCCATTACAAACATTGAATCTATCTCCCCTTGTAAGTATTCTCACACTTCTTATCAAACTGTCTGTACTGAGCTATCTTGATTATCGCTTCAAAAGTTTTTTTTTCTCTCTTACTTAATTGGCCTCTCAGAGTTGGTAAGACAACTCCCACCTGTTCATGCTCTCTGTATGTGTGTATATATATCTCCTCAATATATATTTCACTCTATATGCATCTGAAGAAGTGGGTTGTAGCCCACGAAAGTTTATGCTCTAAAAAATTTGTTAGTCTCTAAGGTGCCACAAGTACTCCTGTTCTTTTTACCTGACACAGATGGCAATATGCCCTCCTCTTTCTCTTCAGCACATTCCTCACCCGCTCTCTCAAAACAATGGGCTGACCCTTCACCTGTAGCAGGGCAATGGTGCAAAAGCACCTACTTAGCCCCTGCCCAGTCAGCTCCAATCAGGGGAAGCAGATTGGGGCTGATGGAAAAGGCCTGATGCTGGCCTGAGGATTGGCAACACCTGCTGGCCTGACAAGCCAAGGGCTATAAAGGCTGGGAGGGAGCCAGAAGGGGGGGGACAGCCAGAGAAAAGTCAGTCAGGGAGAGAACTGGAGGATCTTTTAACCAGTTACTGATTATTGAGAGGACTTTTCCTCTGATCCCATGACAGCTTACTTTGCATAAGAACCTTTGATGAGGGACCTTGTCAAAGGCTTTCTGAAAGTCCAAGTACACTATATTGATTGGATCACCCTTGTTTGCCTGCTTGTTGACATCATCAAACACTTCTAATAGATTTGTGAGGCATCACTTCCCTTTACAAAACCATGTTGACTCTTCCCCAACAAACTGCATTTATCTCAGTGTCTGTGTCCTTCTACTATAGTTTCAACCAATTTGTCTGGCACTGAAGTTGGGCTTACCAGCCTATAATTGCCAGGATAACCTCTGGTGCCTTTTTTTTTTTTTTTTAAAATCTGTATTATATTAGCCATCCTCTAGTCACGCAGTACAGAGGAAGATTTATGTGATAGGATGCATGCAAAAGTTAGTAGTTCTGAAATTTCACATTTGAGTTCCTTAAGAACTTTTGGGTGAATACAATATGCTTCTGGTGACTTATTGCTGTTTATCATTTTTTTCCAAAAAGTCCTCTATTGGCTCCTCATTCTGGGAGAGTTCCTCAGATTTGTCACCAAAAAAAAAAAATGGCTCAGGTGTGGTGATCTCCACTATATCTTCTGCAGTGAAGACCAATGCAAAGAATTATTTTATCTTCTTTGTAATGGCCTTATCTTCCTTGAGTGTGCCTTTAGCACCTCAACTGTCCAGGGTCCCCACTGATTTTTTTGTGTGCTCCGGCTTCTGATGTACTTTTTAAAAATGTGATAGTTTTTTTATGTACTTGGTTAGGTGCTCTTCAAATTCTTTCTTGGCCTGCCTTCTTCTACTTGTACACTTCACTTGCCAGAGTTTATGATCTTTTCTATCGTCATCACTAGGATTTGAGCTACAATTTTTTGCCTGTAACTGCCTCTTTTACTGTTCTGTTTAGCCATGTTGACTTTTTTTGTTTCTTTGCTTTCTAGCTGTTATTATTATTATTAATAATTATTATTATTATATATTTATTTTGAAGCTCTTTTTAAGAAGTCCACGTAAAGGTTGTAGGGCTTTGGAAAACATCCCCTCGCCTAGGTCTGACAGCCTGGATTGCCAAACTTTCAGAGCATTCTTCAGGACTCTACAATGTGTTGACAAGTTATCAGAGAGAAAGAGTGCAATTTTTATCTGATTTTATACTTTGAAATAATTGGCAGTGCTCTCACAGCTTGCATATGGGCATGTTGTGCTTCTTGAAATGGAGAAAAAAGAAATAAATGTTTTTCAAATATTTTCTACCTTTCTGAGAGAGACAAGGTGGGTGAGGTAATATCTTTTATTGGACCAACTTCTGTTGCTGAAAGAAACAAGCTTTCAAGCTTAAACAGAGCTCTTTTGCAGGTACCTTTCCCAGATCGGAAGAAGAGCTCTGTGTAAGCTTGAAAGCTTGTCTCTTGCATCAAAAAAAATTGGTCAAATGAAAGATATTACATCACCTACATTGTTTCTTTAATATCCTGGGACCAACACAGCTACAATAACAACTGCCCCCTTTCTTAGCAGTTTACATAGAAGAGTATATAAATCAGTGTAAACATCTCGCTTTCTCTCTTCTGTTTATCTATGCAGAAAGTACACAATTATCATCTTTTGTAAAAAAAAATTAAATTGTAGGGGGAGAGAGTTGGGCTAGGGTTTATTAGCTGTGATTATAAAAAAAGATTTCAGAAAAATTGAGTTTTCAAAAAAAAAAGGGGGGGGGCTTATTTGTCCAACTCTGATATTGCTACAGTTACAGCAGGGATGGGTTTGAACACAGCTATTCTGTGGATTGTCTTGTGATGGAGCAGTGCTATGGTCAACAAATATAAAGCACATATGCTCCACCCCTTTCTGCTTGTGTGGAAAGCTACATAAAACACATCAAATTTACTTATTTCCTTCCATACTGGATCTGAAAAGGAATGACACACATTTAAGTAATGGCAGAGTTTTTGTCCTTTTCTGTAAACAAATGATTTCTGTGCAGGGATGTTTATTATGAGGGAGTTATAGAAAGACTGCAGGAAATGTGTAATGATTTCAGGATTCTGAGTAGTAAGGAATTAGCTCATTCTCCATCTCCCTCTAACCATCATTTCACAGTTTTCAAAAGTCATTAGTTTTCCCTTATTATTATCAAGAATGGAGGAAGATTGATGGTACAGTGGACTACACTGAAAGAAAGTCAGTCAGTAAATATATCATGCACACAGTTCCATCAGATGCTCCATTTCATCTCAGCCTGACTAGAAGGCCTCAAAAATCATTATTAACTTACCTCTTCCCCTCTGCACTTGGCCTGCAATGGAAAGACACAGAGTTGAATAAATAGATATTTTTGCCCTCTTCTGTAAACAATTGTTCTATAGGTTGGGCAACTTGGAATAGGTGACAGATAGATGTGAGCCTGAAGAAGACTGAACCAGTGCCAGTCACCTAGAGATCATGACCCTGGTGCAAACAAAATCTGAAATTTTGATTAATCAAGAAAGTCCTCTTGGGGTTTGACCTGGAGGGAGCAACGGAATGTAGGTCTCCCATATCCCACGTAAGGGCCCTAATTTCCAGGCTAACAAGCTCATCACATTACCAAAATTCTGAATAGTTTCAGGTCCACCCAGAATTCCATTTTTGGTGACTAAACTACTCATTTGAACATTTTTGCTCAGTTCTAATTGCATATGTTATATATGGTTAGACTGGGACAAAGCTTTAGAAATGTAGTTTGAATTTATAATTAAAAGGAATGGAAAAGAAGGGGAAAATTTTCAGTGTGACTGAAATTTACCAATTTTATTCTGGAATTTATCTGTAAAAGATTATATCTGATTAATGTTTGTATTACTGTTATTGGAAAATTTGTTTATTACCATTGGGTACTTGACTTATTAATTTAATGGCCACAATCAATCATTTTTAATGTAATGGTTAGCATCAATCAGCCATATTTGGTGAGGCTCAAATTCAGTGAGTCAAATATTTTGACTGAATACTTATTCTTTCTGTATGTTTTACAACCAGCCCAATTTTCTCTCCTGTTCTCAACATGTCATCACCATTTCGCTCTTGTTTCCTTCAAGCACTGTGAAGTGATCACTACATTCATAAGATCTCTCACCAGATTTGGGCTGTATTTGAAAGGTGGTCCCTATAATCTCAGGCCAATGCAAAGAGTAGGAGACCCTACAGAATAGCCTGCTTTCTGGGAATGAAATACATCAACATTTATTGCAATTGGAGTTTCCAAAACAGAATGTGTGCCTAAAACTTCCCAATGAGAGAACTATACTAAGCCAGGGTTTAATTTTCCCATCAACTCATCCCCACTGCACATCTCCTTCCTTTAGCCAAGGAGGAGGACGGGACAGAAAGTCTAAGACTCTGACCCAGGAAATGACTTGGTACTTTTTCTGGAAGTTTGGTGGCATGGCTAGCCAGGGGTTGTAGGAAGTTGGATGCACAAGAAAAACCCCAGGGACTGACGGACAGAGCAGGCTGTAGCAGATGCTGTGGAAATGCGAGTGGAACAGGGTTTAAGTTCCAGACATTAGAGCTGTGTGCAGGTCTATGTGTGAAGCCACAGCCATTAGGCAGGGAGCCAGTGCAGAAGTGCCCCAATGAGAGGCACTCCACTAACTAATCCTAGCCTGGAAACCTCCAAGATCCTATCTGCTTAGAATAGAAGCCTGCATTGGAGAGGGCACGCCAAGCAGTAGGCCAGAAAAGTCCAGACTTTCAATTGGATTGCCCCAGGGCAAGGCCGGATTTAAAATGGGGCTTTAGGGGCTGTAGACTTTAAAGCCCCTGCATTCCAGCCCTTCCTACTGGGGTGGGGGAGACGGCACTGCATGCTGCCATTCTTTCCTTCCCCCCTTCCCCCGCTGGAGCTGTGTGGCTGCAGTGAGCTCCAGGAAGCTCTGTCCGTACACTGCCCTCACCTGCAGGCTCTGCCCCCTGCAACTCCCATTGGCAGGGAATCGCAGCCAATGGGAGCTATGGGGGGAGCGGGGCCTACAGGCAAGTGCAGGGCCACGCGAGCCATGCGGAGCCACCTGTCCTCCACACATCAAATGGGAGCGATTTGATCAATGCTCCATACCCCAACCCCTTCCCCTGCCCTTAGCCCCCTCCCACACTCTAATTGCCTCCCAGACCCTGGACCCCCAGCCCTGATCCCCCTCCCGCACTCTAACACCTTCCCAGACCCCACACTCCCAACTGAGCCCCCTGCTGCACCCTAACTCCTGCTCATACACCCCCACCCCAACCTCCTGCCCTGAGACCCCTCCCACACTCCAAACCCCTTGGCCCCAGCCTCCTACACCGCAAATGCCTCATCTTCAGCCCCACCCCATTTCCTGCAACCTCAGTTGGAGCCCTCACCCCCTCCTGCACCCAGCCTTCTGCCTCAATCCACAGTCCCCCTCCGGCATTCTGAACCACTAATTTTTGACCCCACCCCAGAGCCCACCCCACCCCACCCCAGAGCCCCACAAAATTCAATAGCCCTGGGCCCCCAGAAGAGTTAATCTGGCCCTGCCCCAGGGCCCTATACAAGAACAACTATTGCTCATTTTGAGCTGTAACTGTTTACGCCTTTGTACCTATGATATTTGCAACCTTTTCCTTTCCTGCCAGTAAAATGCCCTTGCACTTAGCCAGGTGTCTGAATTATTACTGGGACCCTCCAAGGCTACTGCCTTCAAGGCCTAACAGTTGAAGCACCTGAGCCCTGATACACCTGGTGTGTTACTGGTACCTTGGAGGGTCAGTGTACCCTAGCACTAGACAACTGTAATTGCACCTGGTGGAACTAGTTTGACTTTACTAGAGTCACAGTAGTTCACATCAGGGATGGATTTAGCAATTTATGTGTAGGAAATTATTTTGAGAGGTAGAGAGTCTAGTCAACAAATACACAGCGCACACAATTCCATCTTATCTTCCATCTCTGTTTGAGAATAAGGCTGCATATACATGTATGGAAATATAGCTATTTCCCCCATAGTTGCTGTAGGAATGAATGGCAAACTTTTCACTGGGTACCTTTATTTACCATATTCTGTAAAAAAATGTTTTCTCTGGAGGATGATTTAGGTTAGGAAGGTGTTACAAGTAAGTTATAGCAAGACTGCTTCCAAGGAATTATTACCGCACAATGCTAGGAGGATAAGGAATTATAGAGATTCAGCTCTGTATCATACCTTGCTGAAATGTTAGAAGAAATACATTTTGCAATGAATTGATCTCTTCCAGAGAAGTGATGAATGGGTCTGATCCTGCATGTGACGTTGCACTCTATATGATTTTATGAAAGTAAGCTGATTAGTGTGAACATAATATAACTAAAATATGCTTCATGCAAAAGGTCTCTTGTAAGGTATCATTACAAAGCTTGTAATCTACTGAGTGTGGTCATCCTATTTGTATAAACGTATCACTCTTGTATCAGAAACTAGAAATATGATATATAACTCTGAGGGCCTATTGTAATTATGCAAAGTGTGGGCCATTAATGGTAGTTTGGAATCTTGATGGCTCCCATTAACCAGGACAATTGACTGTAGATGGCTCTGTTTTACTTGTAATTCTTCCAGTATACGTGTGTGCTGGCAAGTGGGTAATGAAGTCTTAAAGTGACATGTGATCATGTCACCTGACCTGGAATCCATCTTTAACCTGGTGCTTTTCCATTGAGAAGGAGGGGTGGGAACCCAGAGAGGGAGAAAGGATTCCCACCTTATGCAAAAGATATATAAGTGGGTGGAACAGAACAAAGGAGGCCACCATCATGAGAAATCCCCTAGCTATCACCTGAGCTGGAACAAGAGCTGTACCAGGGGAAAGGATTGTGTCCAGACTAGGAAGGCATCCAGTCTGTGAAAGAAACTTATTGAAACATCTCTGAGGGTGAGATTTTATCTGTATTCAGTTTTATTACTGTATTAGGCTTAGATTTGCGTGTTTTATTTTATTTTACTTGGTAATTCACTTTGTTCTGTCTGCTATTACTTGGAACCACTTAAATCCTACTTTCTGTATTTAATAAAATCACTTTTTAAATAACCCAGAGTATGTATTAATACCTGGGGGGGGGGGAACAGCTGTGCTTACTTCTCTATTAGTGTTATAGACGGCGAACAATTTATGAGTTTACCCTGTATAAGCTTTATACAAGGTAAAATGCATTTATTTGGGGTTTGGACACCATTGGGAGTTGGGCATCTGAGTGTTAAAGAGAGGAACACTTCATAAGCCACTTTCAGTTAAGTCTGCAGCTTTGGGACACATGGTTCAGACCCTGGGTCCGTGTTGGAGCTGACTGGCATGTCTGGCTCAACAAGACAGGGTGCTGGAGTCCCAAGCTGGCAGGACAGGAAAGCAGGGGCAGAAGTAGTCTTGGCACATCACTTGGCAGCTCCCAAGGGGGTTTCTGTGATCCAACCCATCACACTGCCTACTTACACTGGTTGGGATTATTGGGTAGATTGGTTTTATACAATGGGACAGATCTGGTCCCACTTCCGCTGGTGTAACTGACATCAGAATCTTTCATTTTGAATCTCTTTCTCTCTACTTCCTGTCCCACTAACACTCACACACACACAAATTTCCCTACCTCCCAAGAAAACAGATGGTCCTTGCAACATTTCTGGAAGGTCAATAAAACACGAAGTGAGATAGTAAAGTAATTAAAGTAATCAGGTTCCAAACCATTTAGCACTTTATGGGCATGTAACAGTGTCTCTTTAAAAGCATGTGGCCCTCACAAAGGAGACATCAACACCATCCATCCATCAGGGACCCAAGGCCTCCCCACTGGCTTTAAACAGTAAGGATTGGCACAGGTCCAGCTTATAGCCTCCTGAATCATTTGAGGATAGTGGGGTGCACATAAGGCATAAATTCATAACAGTGAGGGTAATTAACCATTGAAACAATTTACCAAGAATCATTGTGGATTCTCCATCACTGACAATTTTAAAATCAAGATCGCATGTTTTTATAAAAGATCTGCTCTAGGAATTATTTTGGTACAGTTCCCTGGCCTGTGTTATATGGGAGGGCAGAATAGATTACCACAATGGTACCTTTTAGCCTTGGAATCTATGGGGAAAAAAGTCATATGGGGGATCTGACATATTTATAACTGAGATTCCGGCAGGGATCCTTCAGTATTTATCAACCTGTCACTTTAGTGGGAGTATGAGGATGGGGAAGTTTGTTATTGCCTCCTCTTCTTCACCTGGGACCAGCCCAAGTGTTGTGGCTAAAGAGAGATACAGTTCCTGGGAGAACCCATGTATGGGGCCAAAAAAGGGGTATTCCTTGCAGGCAGGGCAAGTGGTGGTCTCTAATGACTTGTACAGCAAAAGGCTCTATACACTCAACCCTCATAGAAAGTAAGGGAAGGCTGGGGGTTCAGTAATGGTGCTGAAATCCCAGTTAGGTGGATGCTTTGGAGGGTGTGAGAGGGCTAAAAGCTGCTTGCCCTGTGGTTGTACCTGATTTATGTATGTGAGGCATGGGCCTACATTAGACCACTTATTGCTGGGGAGTTAAAAGGATTGGTTTAAACCTTGTATTTTGAGTTTAATTGATAAAAGTTATAGCTTGTGCCTAAATCCATAGTGCAGTGTCATTCCAGGACATGCAAGCAAAGGATGAGCTACTTAATACTGCAATTGATTGAAGAATGCCCCTCAAAATGGCAGGGGCTTCCCTTGAAAAAGGAAAAAAAGTTTAATTATGGCAAAATCAAACAGTGAATGGGTTTTAGCTAAACCTCAGCAGATGCACAACCTCCTTTTGGGGTCATACATGATTAAATAGTGGGGGGACACCCTAAATTAGAAGAAACACTTGAAAAATTTTAAAAGCTGTTTTGGTGACCTGGGATAAAAGAGGACTTGAATATGCATATTTATAGCTGTTTGACATGTGCAAAGCAAGACCCTGATAGAAGGAAATGGTGAGGAGAATTAATATATCAAGCTTTAAAGGGTCCCTTATAACGCCTGCAGGTGGATTTTGTGGGGCTATTGCCCACTACAGCTAAAAAGAATAGATTTCTATTTGTAATTGTAGATAGCTTCAGGAAATGGGTGGAGGCATTCCCCACTAGGAGGAAAGACAACCATGCAGCCACTAAAATGTTAACAGAATGTTTTCCTAAATGAAATGTCCAAACCTACAACTTTGGCCCACATCAGGAATTTTCCTGTACCCTACCACAGAGTATATGGTAGAAAATGTGGGAAGGATATATGTGCCTTTAAAACCAATTTTTGCTAGTATGACCAGGTCAGTACAATGCCCCAACAATACAAAGATTGGGTCAATCCAGAAATTGAAACACAATTGCATTTTTGGAAGGGTTTACAAAATCCTTTACTAAAACAGCAAAGGAGAAAAAAAGTGGTCTTATGAGGACCATATTGGAAGGCTCAGGTCTTGGCATGCCCATATGAAATTCAGCCGATATCAAAAATCTCAATCTAAAAATAAACAGCATTATTAATAGAATAGATAAGGCAGTCAAAAAAGGAGGAGGCATTAGCAGCCTATTGCTGGATCAATTACTATTGACAACATACATTCAAATGCTCAAGGGTTGAGCCACCTGAATTCTACTATCTTGACAATTATTAACAGCATGGAAAGGAATGACATTTCACTGGCAGTTGCCTGTGTGGCCTATGGTGATAGAATAATTGAAATAATCAAACAAATGTTATTACAATTAAAGTTACAACGTTTGCCAGGAGTACTAGACCACATAGCCATTTTAAAACAAAAAAAGGAGCAAGGAGTAAATAATATTGCTCCAGTGTTTCTACAATTTGTTAAATTTGATAAGGTTTCTAGCTTGGATCATGATGACAGTAAAAGCCTTCACATCATGATGGTCATTCCAAGGTGGATGCAAGATCTAGTCAAGGTGTACTATGCTAACAGTGTGGGATAAATGATACTTATGTACAGCATTATCCCACTGTGCACCTAGTAACTGAAACTGGTTTAGAAATTAATCAGGCTTGTTGCACAAAACATAATGGATGGTGGCTGTGTGACTGTTACAATTGATACCAACAACACAAAAAGAGGCTGGGCTTGATTGGTACAAAAAGAATCAGTCAATGAGGTGGTATGTATACAATATATGGTATGTGCTCTGGGATATTCCAGTTTCTTTACACATGGAAACATTTGTCCTCGAATCAATACAGGATTTTGTGTGCAAATCACTAGCATAATCCAAATCAGAGCCATGCCTTTTGGCTGACAAGTAGTGTCAGCACTGCCACTGAAATTATTACTCCTTCTGGAAATTTACAGGATTTATTGACTGAATTGTTTCCCCCAGTGGAGCAATTACAATTGGGCATATATGATTTGGTGGCAAGAACAAATGAAGCCTTAATACTCATAGCTCATCTCATCCAGCAACAAATAGAGGAAGTAGAAAGTGTGCAAAAAGAGGTGGAAACACCTGGTGGGAAAGCCCAGAGACTGTTACTCTACACCCAATAGTCAGGATACTTAGTGTAATACTGATGAGAATACAAGACTTAACAGTTCTGATGGGAATGTGTTGCTACATGCAACGTCAAACCAAAACCCCCAAATTTCAGCACCGGATTGAGAAAGAAATGGAACTAGCTATCAACACTGCCATAGTAATGAATAATTATTATAAGGAATAATCAAATGATAATTGATATTTCATATTCAAATGTTGTAGTTATATAGTTTGTAAGGGTTGTTGGATATCTGTATACTTGGATACTGTGAGGTGTGTTGGACCAAATGAGTCCTATGAGGAAGGTTTAAGGTAAAAATATATATGTTCATACACACACATATGCATTATATATATATGCCTTCAAAAGGTTATCAAAAAGTTATCTAAGCACAACTCCAGACCCCACACCTCGGTCATGGTCCCGGGCCTAACATTCCCACGCCCACCATAAGGGACTAAAAATAATTGGAAAATAAAATCTGTCCACCAGTTGTACAAGGGAATATGCAGACTAAGGGACAGATAGGGCATGAATGTGTAGATGGTAAAGTGTGGTGGCCACATAACGGTGTTTAGCCCACTGGGGTCATCTGTCCATGCACTATGCTTTTCTGGAATGATGGGTAAAGATCCTCCCCATAAAAAGACAAAAAGCAGGAGAATGTAGTAAGAAGAGGGCCTGAGACATAAGCCCTTGGGTCAGAGGCCTGGTATGAGGCCTGTGGCCTGGGCTAAAGTAGTGATCAAATCTTTGCTGATATAAAGCAAAGACAGGCTGTGAGCTAGAGGTGGGGCCTGCTCACAGAATCTGGCAAGAATAGGCCTGATATTGCAGAAACACACATTCCTAAGAAGTGCTAGGCATAGGCTATGCACACAAACACATTCCAGAAGGGTGGTACCAGAACACCTCGATACCAGCTCATTCTCCAAAAGAAAACAGAAACATGCTGACCCATCTTAAAGATAAGATCAGGATGACAGTGCGATGGATAGAGATGTTTTCATCAAACCAACACAGGTACAAGGAGATGGGTGGTAGATAACCACATCAGAGGATGGTACCTAACTATGTCAGAGGGGCAGTACGTAACTTGTTTGTATTGGGGTATAAAGATGTATCTCAGAGAGAGTGTCTTTGTCTGGCTTTGGAGGGAATGGAAAGTCCCGCCATTCACTGTGCTGGTTCATTGTAATCGGCATACATGTGTTAGTGATCCTGTAGAGTCTGGACCGTGCCTCGTTGACAATAAACCAGTGCTCTACCAGACTACACTGTGAATATTTAACATTTAGCTTATAAATGAGCTAAAAAATCCAGTCCCAGATTTTTTGTTGTTGTCGTTCTTCACACAGAACTATATCCCCAATCTTACTGTATTCTAATAACGTTTACTTCAATTCTTAGTGAACTGGCCTTCATCTAGAATATTTACTATTTTTACAGCTTTGTGTGAAGCCTGACTTCTCTGCAGAATGTCAGTAGCCATGTAGCTTGTCTTTAGGCTTGGAAGGATAAAATTTTGACTGGTAAACAGAGAAGTGTTAATACCATTGTACAAGGCATCATCTGGAATACTGTATACAATTCTGGTCACCTATGTTCAAGAAAGAGGCATTCAAAATAGAGCAAGTGCAAAGAATAGCTATGAGGATGATCAGGGGAATGGAAGCCCTGTGTTATGAGAGAAGACTGTAAGAGCTTGGCTTGTTTAATCTAGCAAAAAGAAGGATGAGAGAATATGATTGCTTTCTCTAAATACATTAAAAGGGTAAATACCAAGGAGGGTGAAGAGATATTTAAGTTTAAGGACAATGTTGTCACAGAACAAATGGATATAAACTGTCCATGAACGAATTCAAGCTGGAAATTCGAAGGTTTCTAACCATCAGAGGGCTGAGATTCTGGAACAGACTCCCAATAACAGTTGTGGGAACAAACAACTTAATTAGTTTTAAGAGAGAGTTGGAGAAATTTATGAGTTCAATTGAATGACAGGGTTGCTAGTGATGGTAGGAGGCAGGGCTCAACAGCCTTGGAGTCATTTCTGGTTTATGTCTTAAGCTCCTAAAAGCTTATGCTTCATGGTTTCAGCAGCGCATCTGCAGGGGTCAGGAAGAGATATTTCCACCCCCTCACAATGTATTCTTGGAGGGGGGGGGTTATATCCATCCCCTGAAACATCAGGAATGGCTGCATCTGGAGATGAGACACTAAATGGGGAGGACCAGGTCTCTGAGGTGGTGCTGAGTAGTCTCTCTCTCATGTGCTTGGCTGGCTGGTTCTTCCTCACATGCTCATGGTTAAACTGATTACCATATGTGAGGTTAGGAAGGAATTTTCCTCCAGCTCAGATTGGCAGTGACCCTGTGGGAGGGGGTTGCTTTCTTCTGCAGTGTGTGGGTGCGGGTCACTTGCCAAGATTATCCCTGCCATTGTGGGGGTGGGGTTAGTGGCCTTTGATATACAGGAGATCAGACTGAATGATCTGGGGGTTCCTTCTGGCCTTAAACTATATGCTTCTATAGCAAGACTTTAGCTCAGTGGTGGGCAACCTGTGGTCCATGGGCCACATGCAGCCCATCAGGGTAATCTGATTGCTGGCTGTGAGATTTTTTGCTGACGTCACTGCACTGCCCCCTGCAGCTCCCAGTGTCTGTGGTTCGCCAATCCCAGCCAATGGGAGCTGCAGGAAGCAGCGGCCAGCACATCCCTGTGACCCCGGCGCCTGCAGGGGCCACTTCCCAAAACTCCCATTGGCTAACCAGGCCTAACTCTGTTCAGCTCAGTAGCTCTGAAACGTCACAGGCCATGTTGTTATGACTGAGGGAAAGCTGGGAACTTTGGGTTGGGTGTCTGCTAACAATTAAACTAACCTCTGGATTGTTATGCCCTGGATAACTGAAACACTTCTCTGTGGAGTATTCCCTGTTTTTTGCAAAGCTGCCCTTCCACCTTTGCTCTGAGACCTTGGCTTACTCAAAGCTCTGTGGAAGCTCAAAATAGAATAGAAGTTGATCCAATAAAAGATATTGTCTCACCCATCTTGCCTGCACTTAGGAGGGAAGAATCCCATGCACTGCTACATGCTGGGGACCCGCTGTCTAAGCAGCAGTTCTGCAGAAAAGGACCTGGGGATTACAGTGGACGAGAAGCTGGATACGTGTTTTTGTTTTGTTTTGCTGGTGTATAAGGCCTGGTCTACACTAGGCGTTTATGTCGAATTTAGCGCCGTTACATCTAATTAACCCTGCACCCGTCCACACCACGAAGCTATTTAGTTCGACATAGAGCTCTCTTAAATTCGACTTCTGTACTCCTCCCCAACGAGAGGAGTAGCGCTAAATTCGAAATGGCCATATCGAATTAGGCTAGGTGTGGATGGAAATTGACACTAACAGCTCCGGGAGCTATCCCACAGTGCACCACTCTGTTGATGCTCTGGACAGAAGTCTGAGCTCGGATGCTCTGACCAGCCACACAGGAAAAGCCCCGGGAAAATTTGAAGTCCTTTTCCTGTCTGGGCAGTTTGAATCTCATTTCCTGTTTGGACATCGTGGCGAGCTCAGCAGCACTGGCAACGATGCAGAGCTCTCCAGCAGAGATGGCCGTGCAATCTAAAAGAAAGAGGGCCCCAGCATGGACTGATCGGGAAGTCTTGGATCTCATCGCTGTGTGGGGCGATGAGTCCGTGCTTTCCGAGCTGCGCTCCAAAAGAAGGAATGCAAAGATCTACGAGAAGATCTCTAAAGCCATGGCAGAGAGAGGATACAGCCAGGATGCAACGCAGTGCCGCGTGAAAATCAAGGAGCTGAGACAAGGCTACCAAAAAACCAAAGAGGCAAACGGACGCTCCGGATCCCAGCCCCAGACATCCCGTTTCTACGAGGCACTGCATTCCATCCTAGGTGCGGCCGCCACCACTACCCCACCACTGACCGTGGACTCTGAGGATGGGATATTGTCCGCGGCCGGTTCCTCGGACATGTTAGCGGACGGGGAAGATGAGGAAGGAGATGAGGAGGACGAGGCAGTCGACAGCGCTAGCACCGCTGATTTCCCCGAGAGCCAGGAGCTCTTCATCACCCTTACAGAAATCCCCTACCAACCGTCCCCAGGCGTTACCCCGGACACAGAATCAGGGGAAGGATCAAGCAGTAAGTGTTTTAAACATCTAAACATTTATTTTTAACAGAACTGGAATATTAATAATATTAACAATGGGTTTTTCATGATTTCTTTGCCCTAGGCGCTTAACTATTTAGTCCCAACTATTTAAAAAAAATCTAACAATGTCTGGTTTTTCATGATTCTGCTGCCCAAGACGCTCCACTCTTTTGTCCCTGCCAGTGCAGCTACACCAAAATCCGGTCTATATGTCCGGGGATAGAGATGAAATCCTCATGGGAGATCTCAACGAAGCTCTCCTGGAGGTAATGTCCAAGCCTGTTCATCAGGTTCCTGGGGAGAGCGACCTTATTGGGTCCTCCGTGGTACGAAACGTTTCCGCGCCAGGAGACAATCAAGTACTCAGGAATCATTGCCCTGCAGAGCATGGCGGCATACGGCCCTGGTTTTTGCAGGCTTTCCCTAAGCATCCGTTCCTTTTCGGTGTCCGAGATCCTCATCAGGGTGATGTCGCTCATGATGCCCTGCTTTGAATTAGGGAGGGGAATGTTAGTATTTGGACTGCTTTGCAGCCACACGGTGGAGGCGGGAGAGGGGCAGCATACAGGGATCTTTCCCTGGGACAGCCGCGAGGGGCTGGGACAGGGGCAGAGTTCATGCTTGCCTGATTGCTGGCAGCAGAGACTGGCATTGCTTTCAATGTGAAAGGAGGCCAGTGCTACTATTAAAGTTTTAAGCAGCCTCAAGTCTACGGCTTACCATGTTTGCCTGCTACACAAATTCCGGTGTCCTGCCCCGCTTCTCAGATCGCCACTGCAAGATCCCAGGCACTGAAGGCGAGGGCCGAAAATTCGACCTTGTCCTGAGTGCGCATGTGATAGGTGCAGTGCATGGTCTTGTTCTCAGAGAAAGACTATGTTCTTTGTTCACAACTTCATTTATCTGTCTCAGGAATTCACTCCCTTTTTCCCATTCCCACAGACACATCTGCGACTGTCTCCCAACCCAGCCTGGCATCACACTCCCAGAGGCTAGCGCAGATTGGGCGGAGGAAGAAGAAGACGAGGGAGGACATGTTCTCAGAACTAATGTGCTGCTCCCGAGCCCAGGCAGCCCAGCAGACACAGTGGAGGGAGAACTTGTCCCAAATGCACAGAGCAAACATGGAACGGGAGGAGAGGTGGCGTCAGGAAGACCAGCGGGCGACTCAAACTCTGCTTGGACTGATGAAGGAGCAAACGGACACGCTCCGGCGCCTTGTGGATGTTCTGCAGGACCGGAGGCAGGAGGAGAGAGCCCCGCTGCAGTGTATCTGTAACCACCCTCCCCCGCCACCAAGTCCCATACCCCCCTCACCAAAAGTCCAAAGAAGGAGGGGCGGCAGGGGCCGTGAAAAGTTTCACTCCACCCCTGCAGACTGCTCTAGTACTAGAAGGCTCTCATTCCCCCAAAATTGAAAAGTCCTTTCCTACCCACCTCACACAAGCCCCCGTCCAAGTTTCACCCCCCCATTTCATGTGTAGTTACTAATAAAATATACGTTTCTGTTAATTACTGTTTCCATCATTTTCTTTTGGAGGAGAGTCTGTGTGAAGGGGGGGAAGGTGGTTGGTAATTGCACAGGACAGTCACCTTTAGCAGGGTACAGAGGCGGGGGCAGGTCCAGCAGCAGGGCACATACACAGTGCAGTTACTAGTTACCCTGGTCAGTCTGGGAGGTGGTTTTCATGTTCTGTGGGGGGGGGGGGTTGCTCTGTGACTTTGTGGCGGGGGAGGGCAGTTACAGATCTTATGCAGCGGTCCTTATCCTGGATCACAGAGCCACGCAGCAGGGGATCTGTAACCCTCCTCCCCCTGCCAGAAAGTCACATAGCCAACACATACACGCAGTCCCGCCCAGGACGGCTGGCAGGCTCCGTTGAAACAACCAGTCCACCACTGCAGAGCCTGTCATTCCTGGAGTTTAGAGGCATCATTTCCATCACTACACTACACCCGCCCCCCACCACAGTCTGCGTCCCAGGTTTAAAACATTCCCGCAAAAACAGTAATAAAGACAACGGTGTTCATTAAGAAAATAGAACTGATTTTATTTTTTGGGACGGGGTGAAGGGGGTATGTAGCTGGAGAGGATAGTCAACATAAACTGGGTAAAGAAATGGGGGCAGGTTCAGCTTCTGTGTCCACAAACTTAACAGTCACTGGTTACCCTGCTCAGTCTGGAACCTAGCTTTCAAAGCCTCCCGGATGCACAGCGCGTCCCGCTGGGCTCTTCTAATCGCCCGGCTGTCTGGCTGGGCATAATCTGAAGCCAGGGTATTTGCCTCAACCTCCCACCCCGCCATAAAGGTCTCCCCCTTGCTCTCACAGAGATTGTGGAGCACACAGCAAGCTGCTATAACAATGGGGATATTGGTTTCGCTGAGATCACAGTGAGTCAGTAAGCTTCTCCATCTCCCTTTGAGATGGCCAAAAGCACACTCCACCACCATTCTCCACTTGCTCAGCCGGTAGTTGAACAGTTCTATTTCTGTGTCCAGGGCGCCAGTATAGGGCTTCATGAGCCAGGGCATTAGCGGGTAGGCTGGGTCCCCAAGGATCACTGTAGGCATCTCCACATCCCCAAGACTTATTTTGTGGTCCGGGAAGTAAATACCTTCCTGCAGCCGTCTAAACAGACCAGAGTTCCTGAACACGCGAGCGTCATGAACCTTGCCCGGCCATCCGACGTTGATGTTGGTAAAACGTCCCCTATGGTCCACCAGTGCTTGCAGCACCATTGAAAAGTAGCCCTTTCTGTTAATGTACTGGCTGGCCTGGTGGTCCGGTCACAGGATAGGGATGTGAGTTCCATCTATAGCCCCACCGCAGTTTGGGAATCCCATCGCGGCGAAGCCATCTATGATGGCCTGCGCGTTTCCCAGGGTCACTACCTTTGAGAGCAGTACCTTAACGATTGCGTTGGCTACTTGCATCACAACAACCCCCACGGTAGATTTGCCCACGCCAAAGTGGTTCGCGACTGACCGGTAGCTGTCCGGCGTTGCAAGCTTCCAGAGGGCTATGGCCACTCGCTTCTGGACAGTCAGGGCTGCTCGCATCCGGGTGTCATTGCGCTTCAGGGCAGGGGACAGCAACTCACAAAGTTCAAGGAAAGTCACCTTCCGCATGCGAAAGTTTCGCAGCCACTGGGATTCATCCCAGGCCTGCAGCACTATGCGGTCCCACCAGTCCGTGCTTGTTTCCCGGGCCCAGAATCGCCGTTCCACAATATCCACATGACCCATTGCCACCGTGATGTCCTCGGCACTGGGTCTCATGGTTTCTGACAGCTCTGTGCTACTCTCATACTTCAGGCCCTCACCGCGGTGCCGTAGCCTCCTCGCCTGATTTCTCTGTATCTGCCTCTGGGAAAGGTGGATGAGAAGCTGCGAGGCCTTGACAACGGCCACAACTGCAGCGATGGTCGCAGCGGGATCCATGCTCACAGTGCTGTGGCATCCGCGCTGTCACTGACCAGAAAAGTGCGCAAACTGATTTCCCGCCGGCGCTTTCAGGGAGGGAGGTAGGGCGGTAGTGACGGACGGATGACGACAGTTACCCAAAAGCACCCTCGACACATTTTTTTACCCAGAAGGCATTGGCGGCTCGACCCAGAATTCCAATGGGCAGCGGGGACTGCGGGAATGTGGGATAGCTGCCCACAGTGCACCGCTTCCAATGTCGACGCTTGCCCCGTTAGTGTGGACTCACAAAGTCGAATTACTGTCCTTAGTGTGGACACACACATTCGACTTTGCAATATCGATTCCACATATTCGATTTAAGTGAAATCGAACTACCCTCGTAGTGTAGACATACCCTAAGAAATAATAGTCACTATGTCCGAAATGGCACCTGTTGCAGCTCCTGCTGTCTCTGTTCCTGAGGCAAAAGCCTCCGCTAATTTTTTTTTTTGGGGGGGTGGATGGATATCTCAGTGGTTTGAGCATTGGCATACTAAATCCAGAGTTGTGAGTTCAATCCTTGAGGGGAGCATTTAGGGATCTGGGGCAAAAATCAGTCTGGGGATTGGTCCTGCTTTGAGCAAGGGGTTGGACTAGATGACCTCCTGAGGTCCCTTCCAACCCTGATATTCTATGATTCTATGATGAGTCAGCATTGTGCCCTTGTTGCCAAGAAGACCAATGGCATATTGGGCTGAATTAGTAGGAGCATTGCCAGCAGATCAAAAGAAGTGATTATTCCCCTCTATTCAGCACTAGTGAGGCCAAAGATGGAGTATTGCATCCAGTTTTGGTCCTCCCACTACAGAAAGGATGTGGACAAATTGAAGAGAGTCCAGCAGAGGGCAACAAAAATGATTAGGGGGCTGGGGCACATGACTTATGAGGAGAGGCTGGGGGAACTGGGCTTATTTAGTCTGCAGAAGAGAAGAGCGAGGGGGGATTTGATAGCTGCCTTCAACTACCTGAAGGGGGATTCCAAAGAGGATGGAGCTAGGCTGTTGTCATTGAACAAGTAGCAATGGTCTCAAGTTGCAGTGGGGGAGGTCTAGGTTGGATATTAGGAAACACTATTTCACTAGGAGGCTGGTGAAGCACTGGAATAGGTTCCCTAGGGAGGTGGTGGAATCTCCATCCTTAGAGGTTTTTAAGGCCCGGCTTGACAAAGCCCTTGCTGGGATGATATAGTTGGTGTTTGCTCCTGCTTTGAGCAGGTGATTGGACTAGATGACCTCCTGAGGTCTCTTCCAACCCTAATAATCTATGATTCTATGATTAGAACAAATCTACTTCTGATCTTATACTACTATTTTATGAATGAATTGTAAATTTTCCTACCAACAGTTATTAAATCACTACTGTAATTCATTTAAACTTTCACCTCAGTCATTCCAATTGCTCCAGAAACAAGACGTCACTTTTAAAAATCCAAAATCTACAGTAAATATAAGAAATATATCTTAGAATCACTTCCCTGGATTATAAATTATATTCACGCACAGCAGATTTGTGTACTCACCTCAGAACTCTCTCAGCAGGCACAAATAAGCCTTGTGGACTATAAAACATGGGCAAAGGGCAAAGGAAACAGGGGAGCAGATTGCTGTGAGCTTTCATGGGAAGGGGGAGGGGGAATGTGATAAATGCTGTGTGTGTGTGTGTGTGTGTTTGGAGTTTGCACCCTATTTCATCCAGGTAGGGTTCCCAAAATTAACAGCTCCATAAGATCTGTTCTGTAAGTGATTTAAAAATTCATTCCAATATCTTTCCAGGTATTGAAGTTGATCCAAGTCTAGAAGGAGTGGAAGATAAGAGGGATCAACAAGGAAAGCTACCTTATTGAGGTCAGAACATATAGGGATAAAGTGAGAAAGGCCAAAAGCCATGTAGAGTTGGACCTTGCAAAGGGAATTAAAACCAATTGTAAAAGGTTCTATAGCCATATAAATAAGAAGAAAACAAAGAAAGAAGAAGTGTGACCGCTAAGCACTGAGGATGGAGTGGAGGTTAAGGATAAACTAGGCATGGCCCAATATTGAAACAAATACTTTGCCTCAGCCTTTAATGAGGCTAATGAGGAGCTTATGGATAATGGTAGGATGACAAATGGGAATGAGGATATGGAGGTAGATATTACCACATCCGAGGTAGAAGTCAAACTCAAAGAGCTTAATGGGACTAAATCGGGGGGGGGGGGGGAGATAATCTTCATCCAAGAATATTAAAGGAACTGGCACATGAAATTGCAAGCCCATTAGCAAGAATTTTTACTGAATCTGTAAACTCAGGGGTTGTACCGTATGACTGGAGAATTGCTAACATAGTTTCTATTTTTAAGAAAAAAAAAGTGATCTGGGTAACTACAGGCCTGTTAGTTTGACATCTGTAGTATGCAAGGTCTTGGAAAAAATTTTGAAGGAGAAAGTAGTTAAGGACATTGAGGTCAATGGTAATTGGGAGAAAATACAACAAGGTTTTACAAAAGCCAAACCAATCTGATCTCCTTCTTTGGAAAGGTAACAGATTTTTTAGACAAAGGAAATGCAGTGGATCTAATTTACCTCGATTTCAGTAAGGCATTTGATACGGTTCCACATGTGGAATTATTAGCTAAATTGAAAGGTGGATAAGGAACTGGTTAAGGGGGAGACTACAACGGGTCATACTGAAAGGTGAACTGTCAGGCTGGAAGGAGGTTACTAGTGAAGTTCCTCAGGGATCGGTTTTGGGACCAATCTTATTTAATCTTTTTGTTACTGACCTTGGCATAAAAGGTGGGAATGTGCTAATAAAGTTTGCGGATGACACGAAGCTGGGAGGTATTGCCAATACAGAGAAGGACCGGGATATCATACAGGAAGATCTGGATGACCTTGTTAACTGGAGTAATAGTAATAGGATGAAATTTAATAGTGAAAAGTGCAAGGTCATGCATTTAGGGATTAATAACGAGAATTTTTGTTATAAACTGGGGATGCATCAGTTGGAAGTAACAGAGGAGGAGAAGGACCTCGGTGTATTGGTTGATCACAGGATGACTATGAGCCGCCAATGTGACATGTCCATGAAAAAAGCTAATGCGGTCTTGGGATACATCAGGAGAGGTGTTTCCAGTAGAGATAAGGAGGTGTTAGTATCATTATAAAAGGCACTAGTGTACAGTGACCAGACAGCAAGTGTGAAAAATCGGGACAGGGGATGGAGGGTACTAGGAGCCTATGGGTACATCTATACTTACCTCCGGGTCCGGCGGTAAGCAATCTATCTTCTGGGATTCATCCCGGAAGTGCTCGCCGTCGACGCTGGTACTCCTGCTCCGCGAGAGGAGTACGCGAAGTCGACGGGGGAGCCTGCCTGCCGCGTGTGGACCCGCGGTAAGTTCGAACTAAGATACTTTGACTTCAGCTACGTTATTCACGTAGCTGAAGTTGCGTATCTTAGTTCGAAGTGGGGGGTTAGTGTGGACCAGCCCTAAATAAGAAAAAGACCCCAAAATCGGGACTGTCCTATAAAATTGGGACATCTGGTCACCCTACACTGGTGAGACCTCATCTGGAATATTGTGTGCAGTTCTGGTCTCCCATGTTTAAGAAGGATGAATTCAAACTGGAACAGGTACAGAGAAGGGCTACTAGGATGATCCAAAGAATGGAAAACCTGTCTTATGAAAGGAGACCCAAAGAGCTTGGCTTGTTTAGCCTAACCAAAAGAAGGCTGAGGGGAGATATGATTGCTCTCTATAAATATATCAGAGGGATAAATACCAGGGAGGGAGAGGAATTATTTAAGCTCAATACCAATGAGGACACAAGAACAAATGGATATAAACTGGCAATCAGGAAGTTTAGACTTGAAATTAGATGAAGGTTTCTAACCATCAGAGGAGTGAAGTTCTGGAATAGCCTTCCAAGGGGAGCAGTGGAGGCAAAAGACATATCTGGCTTCAAGACTAAGCTTGATAAGTTTATGGAGGGGATGGTATGATGGGATAGCCTAATTTTGGCAATTAATTGATCTTGACTATTAGTGACAAATATGCCCAATGTCCTATGATAGGACACTAGATAGGGTGGGATCTGAGTTACTACAGAGAATTCTTTCATGGGTGTCTGGCTGGTGAGTCTTGCCCACATGCTCAGGGTTTACCTGATTGCCATATTTGGGGTCGGGAAGGAATTTTCCTCCAGGGCAGATTAGCATAGGCCCTGTGGGTTATCCACCTTCCTCTGCAGCGTGGGGCATGGGTCACTTGCTGGTGGATTCTGTGCACCTTGGTGTCTTTAAACCACAAGGTGAGGACATCAGTAGCTCAGACATAGGTCAAGGGTTTGTTACAGGAATGGGAGGGTGAGATTCTGTGGCTTGCGTTGTGCAGGAGGTCAGACTAGAAGATCATAATGGTCCTTCTGACCTTAAAGTCTATGAGTCTATGAGTCTATAGTATATAATCCCAATGGTTTTATTTATTCCCCTTTTTTACAGATAGTTACTATTTTTGCCCTACTCTAGTCCCCTGGGATCTCACCCATCCCATATGAATTCTCAAAGATGATTACGAACTGGTCTGAGATTGTATCTGTTAGTTCTTTTAGTCTGCAGAAGAGAAGAATGAGGGGGGATTTAATAGCTGCTTTCAACTACCTGAAAGGGAGTTCCAAAAAGGATGGCTCTAGACTGTTCTCAGTGGTAGCAGATGACAGAACAAGGAGTAATGGTCGCAAGTTGCAGTGGGGGAGGTTTAGGTTGGATATTAGGAAAAACTTTTTCACTAGGAGGGTGGTGAATCACTGAAATGGGTTACCTAGGGTGGTGGTGGAATCTCCTTCCTTAGAGGTTTTCAAGGTCAGGTTTGACAAAGCCCTGGCTGGGAAGATTTAGTTGGGGTTGGTCCTGTTTTGAGCAGGGGGTTGGACTAGATGACCTCCTGAGATCCTTTCTAACCCTGATATTCTATGATTCTATCATTACTTAAATACCCTAAGCGGAATTTCAGCAGGGCCATGATCAGCTATGATTTTTTTTCACAGGATCCTTGCCTCAGTGAGTATGCAGGATGGATTATGCTCGAGGAATAAATCAAGGTTAATAAATGAGGCTGTTGTGTATAAGATCCTGTAAGGGAACTGATCCTTACCTAGCACCCATTTGGGGGTGTTGACAGGGTTGTATGCTCATTCGGGTGAAGTCATTCCAGTGGGGGGCACTACGTGGCAATGTGTTCTCAGCCCTGAAGCTCAGTTCTTCTGGATACTTCCCCACCTTTCAGAGTCACAGGGAATGAACAAACAACCATAAGAGCAGTGAAATAGAAGCCAGAAAACAGAGATGAAGCAGGGGACTTTGACTGGGAGTTGGAAAGGAGAGATTGGGGAGGAGAATGTGTGGACATCTTTTTGTTGTTGTGTATTTGTTTGTTTGAGGGAGGGGTTTGGTGGTTTTGTTTTTGTTTTTCTCTCTCTTGACAGCAGCCTAAGAGTGAAGACTATGGCAGGTACTGAGGCAGCAGTAAACCAAAGAATGGAAAAGACAATGAAAATGAACAGATGTGGAAGCTGTGGGATATATATTATCCTGGAGCGGGTACACAAAATGTGGTTCATTTGTATGAAGTGCTGCCTGAAAGAGATGTTGGGAGAGAAGATCTGAGGTTTGGAGATGCAGGTAGAAACTATGGTTGAGCTTCAAAGGGGATTCAAGCAGATGATGAAGGAAAGGCAAGCAGAGGCTGAAGGAAAAACTCAAGCTTTGCAGAGGCAAGCTGGACTGGAGAACTGTGAGGCTTCTGGGTGAGGAAAGTGGGCAGTGGATGCGTGTGAATATGAGAACCAGGCAGAATAAAATAATCTACTGATTGTCCTTCACATGGGAACAATTGATACTACTAGATTCTTACTGGAATGTATCAAGGGACATTATGCCAGATGGGGAAGACACTTAAAGAAATGGAAGCTCAGGTGATTTCAGTGGTATTCTACCTGTCCCTAGAATAAAAGACTGAATGCAAGGGAAGATTAAGATGATCAACAGATAGCTCATGGGTGTTATAAGGAGGGTATTAGGATGTTCATCCACTGAGAGGCACTCACATTGCCAGAGAATCATTTTCATGGGATGGACTCCACGTTAGGCGAGAGGGAAATAGATGTCTGGAATGGAGGTTGACACAACTGAATAAACATGCTTTAAACTAGGAATTTCGGAGAGGCAATAGAGAGATGCTAATGTAATCTCCAGGCCTGATTCTAATACTGAGTGGGAGGAAAAACAAGTAAAAAATGATATAGCAATGGAGAAAGGAACAACAGAGCATAAGAGAATGGACATCAAGAGGAAAGATAGTGCCCACTCCAGTAACATTAACAGTGAAGTAGGCAATATTGGTGGTGGAATGAGTGTACCTAATCAGGTGAAAATCAGGGAGAAGCCAAGCAGAAACAAACTAAGATGTTTGTACACCAAAGCAAGGAGCCTGGGTTACAAAACAGAGGAACTAGAACTACTGGTGCAGGAAGTGAAAGCAGATATTATGTAGATAACAAACACATAGTAGAACAGTAGTCATGACTGGAATAAAATTATTTGACTATTTCACTAGGAGGGTGGTGAAGCACTGGAATGGGTTACCTGGAGAGGTGGTTGAATCTCCATCCTTAGAGGTTTTTAAGGCCCGGCTTGGCAAAGCCCTGGCTGGGATGATTTAGTTGGGGTTGGTCCTGCTTTGAGCAGGGGGTGGAGTAGATGATCTCCTGAGGTTCCTTCCAACCCTGATATTCTATGATTCTATGAATGTGATGTGGTATTTGGTAGAAGGGACCATTATCACAAACATAAGAACATAAAAATGGCTGTACTGGGTCAGACCAAAGGTCCATCCAGCCCAGTATCCTGTCTACCGACTGTGGCCAATGCCAGCTGCCCCAGAGGGAGTGAACCTAACAGGTAATGATCAAGTGATCTCTCTTCTGACAAACAGAAGCTAGGGACACCATTCCTTACTCATCCTGGCTAATAGCCATTCAACTTATTCATAATAACTAAACAGTGACAAGTTTTTTAAGTGCTTGTACACAAATGCTAGAAGTCTAAATAATAAGATGAGTGAACTAGAGTGCCTCGTGTTAAAGGAGGATATTGATATAATAGTCATCAGATGACTATCTAGTTCTCCATGCACTTTGTGAGTAATAGTGTGCCCTTTGAGTTCTTTTTCACTACACCATGTTCGCCAATTACTTTAGGCTAAGGTTCATTATTGCAAACAACTTCAGTGCTGAAGTTGCCTAAGATGAATATCTTGTTATGCTGATGAACTGACTTCCAGTTGTCAAGGTCTTCAATGAAATTTGATATGACATTGTCAGAATATATCATCGTGGATGCATATTCACTAATGAATGTTACATGATGGGCAGATGTCAAATCAAGATGTCAGACCATCAGGTTATCATTTATTCCTTGAGTACACAGCTGTGCAAGAGGAGGGTTGGCAGCTGGACACCAAAAAAGGACATGGACACACTATAATCCTCTGAATGACATGATTCCACTAAGTTTGTGCACAGACCAAAGGTGTAAACATTGTACAAAGTGAATCATTCTCTGGGTGCTTGATAGCATACTTCTGTAGGTACAGAGTCCTGTGGCCACAGCAAAAACAACTAATGGGGCACAGAAGAAGGAGTGACTGTTGTGATGTTACTGGATGGCAGATTACACTGCAAAACAAGGAGGGCAGAGCTTTGCTCATTTGTAAGAGGTTAACAAGAGTGGAAGAAGGTGGTATGAGGAAAGAGGAATGAAGTGGCCACAGTTTCACCCAGCAAGTCAGTGTGGCAATTCGCAGTTGCTTTGTAATATGTTTTGAATAGTTTCTGATAGCTGTATGGGGTATTTACTGTATGAATAGGTTGGGTTTGTTTAACAGCAGGCTGTTGGCATAAACAAGCAGGAGGGCAACATAACCTCTCCAGATGAGCCATCCCTCAGCAAACACTCTGCAGTCTTTACAAGAAAATGGGAGAGCAAGTGGCCAGAGGAGGTTGGCTCGATGCCTCTTCCCTGAAAATCACACCAAACTGGTTTAGGCCATCTGGGAAACCAAGGACAGCAAAGACTGATTACATTTAAAAGACACACTCTCACTGCAGGAAGGGAGCTGTTGGGGAGTTGTTCAGGGGGAACATATTGACACCTGCTGGATTGTCAAAAGAAGCTAGGTCTTCCTTAGCTCCCATCACAGGGTGGAAGGGCTTATGTAAGACAGACATGCACACAGACCTTTTGTTGCTTTGCAGAGCCATAACTAGGCATTTTAGTTCCTGGGGTGAGCAAGCATAATTGCATCCCCTACCATTTTTAAAATAATGTTTCTGCTCCATTTTTCCACCCCTGTGGCTTTGCACATTGGGTGGCTAGTTGCCATGCCCAGGTTATGGCCCCTTTGTTTTTAAAGCCCTTTTTATCTGATGCTAAATTTTGTTCCTGCTGTTAAAATCAATCAATTAGGGTATGTCTACACTACAAAATTAGGTCTAATTTATAGAAGACGTTTTTTTAGAAATCGTTTTTATACAGTCAATTGTGTGTGTCCCCACACAAAATGCTCTAAGTGTATTAAGTCGGTGGACTGCGTCCACAGTACCGAGGCTAGCATCAACTTCCGGAGCATTACACTGTGGGTAGCTGTGGTAGCTATCTCACAGTTCCCGCAGTCTCCGCCGCCCATTGGAATTCTGGGTTGAGATCCCAATGCCTGATGGGGCAAAAGCAGTGTCGTGGGTGATTTTGGGTACATGTCGTCAGGACCCCACTCACTCCCTCCCTCCGTGAAAGCAATGGCAGACAATCATTTTGCGCCTTTTTTCAGCCCAGACGCCGTAGCACTGGGATCATGGAGCCCTCTCAGATCACTGCGGCAATTATGAGCACTATAAGCAACACACGCATTATCCTGGAGTATATGCAGAACCAGAACCTGCCAAAGCAAAACCAGGTGAGGACACGATGGCAGGGTGGTCACGAGAGTGATGAGGAAATAGACATGGACATAGACTTCTCACAAAGTATGGGCCCCAGCGATGTGCACATCATGGTGTTAATGGGGCAGGTTCATGCCGTGGAATGCCGATTCTGGGGCCGGGAAACAAGCACAGACTGGTGGGACCACATAGTGTTGCAGGTCTGGGATGATTCCCAGTGGCTGTGAAACTTTTGCATGCATAAGGGCATTTTCATGGAAATTTGTGACTTGCTTTCCCCTGCCCTGAAGCACCAGAATACCAAGATGAGAGCAGCCCTCACAGTTGAGAAGCGAGTGGTGATAGCCCTGTGGAAGGTTGCAACACCAGACAGCTACCGGTCAGTCGGGCATCAATTTGGAGTGGGCAAATCTACTGTGGGGGCTGATGTGATCCAAGTAGCCATCGCAATCAAAGAGCTGCTGATATCAAGGGTAGTGACTCTGGGAAATTTGCAGGTCATAGTGGATGGCTTTGCTGCAATGGGATTCCCTAACTGTGGTGGGGCGATAGACGGAACCCATATCCCTATCTTGGCACCAGAGCACCAAGCCAGCGAGTACATAAACCGAAAGGGGTACTTTTCAATGGTGCTGCAAGCACTGGTGGATCACAAGGGACGTTTCACCAACATCAACGTGGGATGGCCGGGAAAGGTACATGACGCTCGCATCTTCAGGAAATAACCATTGGGGATGTTGAAATGTCTATAGTTATCCTTGGGGACCCAGCCTACCCTTTAATGCCATGGCTCATGAAGCCATACACAGGCAGCCTGGACAGTAGTCAGGAGCTGTTCAACTATAGGCTGAGCAAGTGCAGAATGGTGGTAGAATGTGCATTTGGATGTTTAAAAGCACGCTGTTGCAGTTTACTGACTTGGATAGACCTCAGCGAAACCAATATTCCCATTGTTATTACTGCTTGCTGTGTTCTCCACAATATCTGTGAGAGTAAGGGGGAGACATTTATGGCGGGGTGGGAGGTTGAGGCAAATCACCTGGCCACTGATTACGCACAGCCAGACACCAGGGTGGTTAGAAGAACACAGCAGGGCGTGGTGCACATCAGAGAAGCTTTGAAAACCAGTTTCTTGACTGGCCAGGCTACGGTGTGAAAGTTCTGTTTGTTTCTCCTTGATGAAGCCCCCCTCCCCTTGGTTCACTCTACTTCCCTGTAAGCTAGCCACCCTCCGCTTCCCCCTTCGATCACTGCTTGCAGAGGCAATAAAGTCATTGTTACTTCACATTCATGCATTCTTTATTAATTCATCACACAAATAGGGGGATAACTGCCAAGGTAGGCCGGGTGGGGTGGGGAAGGAGGGAAGGACAAGGACACACTGCAATTTAAAACTTTAAAACTTATTGAAGGCTAGCCTTCTGTTGCTTGGGCAATCCTCTGGGGTGGAGTAGCTGTCTGGCCGGAGGCCCTCCCACCGCATTCTTGGGCATCTGGGTGAGGAGGCTATGGAACTTGGGGAGGAGGGCTGTTGGTTACACAGGGGCTGTAGCGGTGGTCTGTGCTCCTGCTGCCTTTCCTGCAGCTCAACCATATGCTGGAGCATATCAGTTTGATGCTCCAGCAGCCGGAGCATCGACTCTTGCCTTCTGTCAGCAAGCTGACACCACCTATCCTCTTCAGCCCACCACCTTTCCTCGCATTCACATTGTGCTTTCCTGCACTCTGACATCGTCTGCCTCCACGCATTCTGCTGTGCTCTGTCAGTGTGGGAGGACAGCAGGAGCTTTGAGAACATCTCATCCCGAGTCCATTTTTTTCGCCTTCTAATCTTCGCTAGCCTCTGCAAAGGAGAAACATTTGCAGCTGGTGGGGGAAAAGGGAGATTGGTAGTTAAAAAGACACATTTTAGAGAACAATAGGATCACTCTTTCCCATTAAACCTTGCTGTTCACATTACACAGCACATGTGCTTTCGTTACAAGGTCACATTTTGCCTCTTATATTGATGGCCTGTCGGTTGGTGTGAGAGATCACTCACACAGTGCCAGGCAACAGAATTCGGCTTGCAGGCAGCCATGGTAAACCACAGTCTTTTGGCTTCTTTAACCTTCATAACATGTGGGAATGGTTTAAACAGTAGCGCCCTCATTTCCCATACCAAGCGGCTGTTGGGTTGGCCATTTAAAATGGGTTGGCAATTTAAAAGGAGGGGCTGCAGTTTGCGGGTTAGCGTGCAGCACAAACCCAAATAACACTCCCCCACACACACACATGCAATTCTCTGGGATGATCACTTCACCTCTCCCCCCACCGCGTGGCTAACAGCGGGGAACATTTCTGTTCAGCCACAGCCAAAGAGCCAAGCAGGAATAGGCACCTCTGAATGTCCCCTTAATAAAAGTACCCTATTTCAACCAGGTGACCGTGAATGATATCACTCTCCTGAGGATAACACAGAGAGATAAGGAACGGATGTTGTTTGAATGCCAGCAAACACCAGGACCATACGCTGCCATGCTTTGTTATGCAATGATTCCAACCTATGTGCTACTGGCCTGGCATGGTAAAGTGTCCTACCATGGCGGACGGAATAAGGAAGCCCTTCCCAGAAATCTTTTGCAAAGGCTTTGGGAGTACATCCATGAGAGCTTTATGGAGATGTCCCTGGAGGATTTCCGCTCCATCCCCATACACGTTAACAGACTTTTCCAATAGCTGTACTGGCTGCGAATGCCCGGGCAAATTAATCATTAAACACGCTTGCTTTTAAACCATGTGTAATATTTACAAAGGTACACTCACCAGAAGTCCCTTGTCTGCCCTCAGGGTCCGGGAGCATGCCTTGGGTGGGTTCGGGGGGTACTGGCTCCAGGTCCAGGTTGAAAAACGTATCTTGGCTGTTGGGGAAACCAGTTTCTCCGCTTCCTTGCTGTGAGCTATCTTCAATCTCTTCATCATCATCTTCCGTGTCCCCAAAACCCGCTTCCGTGTTGCGTGATTCTCCATTGATGGAGTCAAAGCACAGGGTTGGGGTAGTCGTGGCTGCACCCCCTAGCATGGCATGCAGCTCAGCGTAAAAGCGGCATGTCTGCGGCTCTGCCCTGGACCTTCCATTTGCCTCTCTGGCTTTGTGGTAGGCTTGCCTTAGCTCCTTAATTTTCACGCGGCACTGCTGTGCGTCCCTGTTATGGCCTCTGTCCTTCATGCCCTTTGAGACTTTTTCTAATATTTTGGCATTTTTTTTACTGCAACGGAGTTCAGCTAGCATGGATTCGTCTCCCCATAGGGCAAGCAGATCCCGTTCCTCCCGTTCGGTCCATGATGTAGCTCTTTTGTGATCCTGGGACTCCATCATGGTCACTTCTGCTGATGAGATCTGCACTCACCTGCACCTCGCCACGCAGGCCAAACAGGAAATGAGATTCAAAAGTTCGCTGGCTTTTTCCTGTCTACCTGGCCAGTGCATCTGAGTTGAGAGCGCCGTGCAGAGTGGTCACAATGGATCACTCTGGTATAGCTCCCGGAGGCCAATACCGTCAAGTTGCGTCCACACTACCCCAAATTTGACCTGGCAAGGCCGATTTCAGCACTAATCCCCTCATCGGAGGTGCAGTAAAGAAATTGATTTAAAGAGCCCTTTTAGTCGAAAAAAGGGCTTTGTCGTGTGGACGGGTCCAGGCTTAAATCGAGGTAACGCTGCTAAATTCGACCTAAAATCATAGTGTAGATCAGGCTTTAGAAGGCTGTTTTGGGTCACTATCTTCACCTCTGCTCACAAACGCCCAAGGAGAAGAACCATAGATATTGTAACCAGTCAGAACTGCTGGGCAAGCACTCTTGTTGATCCACAGAGTACTGTAGCCTGGGACCTGATCTCAGAGTGGGAGAATTGTGGGAAAAGGTAAAGGCATGAGGTCTGAGATCAAGGAATGGTCAGAGGTGCAGCTAGCTCTGTCACCATGACAGACATCATCTTGAAGATGTAAATAATGAGGGAAAGAGCAATGTCACCAGCAACACCTGAACAGACCTTGGGGCAGCGCTGAGGATTTCCTGATGGAGCCTGGAATAGTGAGGATGCTTTTTAACTGGAAAATATGATACTTTTAAGTCATTTATTGGTTGCTCCCTGGACAAGATCAGACAATGGGAGTTGCCTAGTTGCTGTGGTGGAAGATTAGGACCGCTGGCCTGCAACACTAGATAAAAACCTTTTCATATAAAGTGGTGTTGTGCAAAGGGTATGAATCTGTAGAATACTCTCTGCCATCAGAACATTCTGTAGGGGTCAAGATTTACTGCAATGCAGGCATTTTATAACACATATATTTACTTTGTACACTTTAACATGCTAATGTGTGTGTGTGTGTGTTGTATGTATATACACTAAAAAGCAATGTCAAATGCCTCATTACAAGTATTTCAGTCTCACTTCTGCAATATAAAGTTGATGCCAGTGCTTTTTCTGTTGTTTTTTATAACCGCAGGAACAGTAAATCATAGTCCAATTGAATTGCCTCTGGCATCTCACTCCCTCTCCTAAGAAAGAGGTTTCATTGTGATGCTCCAATTAATGGGTAACTTTGGAAAAAGAAAGTAAAAACATCATACGTAAGAAGTGAAAAGGTACAAAAGTTCAAAGTTCATTGTACGCTCAGTAACGGGTCAGATTATGCATTCAGATATGAAAGCATCTTTAAAATCCCAACTTTTATTTCTAATAACTAGAGCAGGTTTTAGATCTCATTAGCCCAAGCAGGCAGAGTCCTCAGAATGACAACACTGGTACAAGCTCATCAAACAAGACACCAACAGGCATTTACTCCTGGAAGAGGATACAAAGGCAGCTCTGCTTCTGCTGCTGGTACAAACCAGTTTTGCTTCCCCCCCCCCAGGCAGGAATTACACTCCTACTCTTCACTTCCTCTCAGAGTGACTTCTTGAGTTATTACGGGAAGAGAAAAATGACTAAGTTAGGAAAGTGTTATTTGTATTAAAACTGTATAGAGGTTATTCTATTGCTATTTTCAGGTAGATTTAATCTCCCTTGAACACTTCTATATGTAAAACAGGCTTTTAAAAGACTGTTTTAAAAAGCAAAATATTTTAGGCATTATGAAGGCTGGCAAAAAATAGGTGGATTCTAGGCTGCAGAATTTTTTAACAGAACCTTGTATACAGCAGATAATCATTATTATTTGGTGCTTTCATATACACACGATTCCCAGCAGGCTGGTAATTAGTTGAGACAAGACCACAGGCTAATTTTCTAATTGCAGTGCGACCCTAAGAGCTCCTTTATGCCAGCTGCCAAAGGGCACACTGTTCTGTAACAATAAAACCCACCTGGTCTGACAAACTCACTACACCCAATGCACTGTTGTCACAATATTTATCCAAGCAGTGTCTTGTAAAGCATCATATGAAAACTGGTGACACACTGGCCATGAATATATGATGTATATATGGGGTGTGTATACAGAGTTATGAATGTGTGCTGGAAATGTGTTCTTAACATATGTTTAGGAGGCAGTCGATAAACAAGCCTGTCCTATACTAAGGGATGTAGATTTATAGCCCTGTACGGATCAAGGTGACAGGCAGATGAGAATAGAGACCCAACTTAATTGTATACCCCAAATTAAAAAACACAGTAAAAGAACTAAAAAAAAGCCACCGTAGCTTAACAACCATGTAAAAGAAGCAGCGAGAGATAAAAAGGCATCTTTTAAAAAGTGGAAGTCAAATCTTAGTGAGGTAAATAGAAAGGAGCATAAACACTGCCAAATTAAGCGTAAAAATATAATCAGAGAAGCAAAAAAAGGACTTTGAAGAATGGCTAGCCCAAAACTCAAAAGGTAATAACAATTTTTTTTAAAGTACATCAGAAGCAGCAAGCCTGCTAAACAACTAGTGGGGACCCTGGATGATCGAGATACAAAAGGACCGCGTAAAGACGATAAAGTCATTGTGGAGAAACTAAATGGATTCCTTGCTTCAGTCTTCACGGCTGAGGATGTTAGGGAGATTCCTGAACCTGAGGCCTGGTCTACACTATGAGTTTAGGTCGACTTTAGCTGCGTTAAGTCGACTTAAGCCTGGACACGTTTACACGACGAAGCCCTTTCTTTCGACTTAAAGGGCCCTTTAAACCGGTTTCTTTACACCACCTCGACGAGGGGATTAGCGATAAAATCGGCCTTAGGGGGGTCGGAATTGGTTAGTGAGGACGGAATTCGACATTAGTGGCCTCCGGGAGCTATCCCACAGTGCTTCATTGTGACCGCTCTGGACAGCACTCTCATCTCAGATGCACTGGCTAGGTAGACAGGAAAAGCCCCGCGAACGTTTGAATTTCATTTCCTGTTTGCTCAGCGTGGAGAGCACAGGTGACCATGCAGAGCTCATCAGCACAGGTAACCGTGATGGAGTCCCAGTCCCAGGATCGCAAAAGAAGCTCCAGCCTGGACCGAACGGGAGGTACGGGATCTGATCGCCATCTGGGGAGATGAAGCAGTGCTGGCCGAACTCCGAAACAGTAAAAGAAATGGCAAAACATTAGAAAAGATCTCCAAGGCCATGAAGGACAGAGGCCATAACAGGGACGCACAGCAGTGCCGCGTGAAAATTAAGGAGCTAAGGCAAGCCTACCACAAAGCCAGAGACGCAAACGGAAGGTCCGGGGTTGAGCCGCAAACATGCCGCTACTACGAGGAGCTGCATGCCATTCTAGGGGGTGCAGCCACCAGTAGCCCAAGCATGTGCTATCAGTCCCTCGCTGGAGACAGGGAAGCGGGTTCGGCGGATGAGGAAGATGAGGATGGAGAGAACATCATAGATAGCTCACATCAGCAAGGAAGCGGAGAAACCAGTTTCCCCAACAGCCAGGATATGTTTGTCACCCTGGACCTGGAACCAGTAACCCCCGAACTCACCCAAGACCCTGTGGGCACACAGGGGACCTCTGGTGAGTGTTCCTTTGTAAATATTACACATGGTTTAAAAACAAGCGTGTTTAATGATTAATGATTAATTTGCCCTGGCAATCGTGGCCAGTACAGCTACTGGAAAAGTCTGTTAACGTGTATGGGGATGGAGCGGAAATCCTCCAGGGACATCTCCAGAAAGCTCTCCTTCATGTACTCCCAAAGCCTTTGCAAAAGGTTTCTGGGGAGGGCTGCCTTATCCCGTCCGCCATGGTAGGACACTTTACCACGCCAGGCCAGTAGCACGTAGTCTGGAATCATTGCATAACAAAGCATGGCAGCGTATGGTCCCGGTGTTTGCTGACATGCAGACAACATCCATTCCTTATCGCTCTTTGTTATCCTCAGGAGAGTGATATCATTCACGGTCACCTGGTTGAAATGGGGCGATTTTATTAAGGGGACATTCAGAGGTGCCCCTTCCTGCTCTGCTGAACAGAAATATTCCCCGCTGTTAACCACGCGGTGGGGGGGAGGGGTGAAGTGACCAACCCAGAGAATTGGGTGTGTGGGGGAGGGGAGTTAGTTGGGTTTGTGCTGCATGTTAAACCTGAAACCTCAGCCCCTCCTTTTACATTGCAAACCCATTTTAAATGGCCAACCCAACGGGTGCTTGGTATGGTTAATGAGAGCAGTACTGTTTTAAACCATCCCCACTTGTTAAGAAGGTTAGAAAAGCCAAAAGACTGTGTCTTACCATGGCTGCCTGCAAGCTGAAATCTGTGGCCTGGCACTGCGTGAGTGATCTCTCACACCAAACCGGCAGGCCCTCAATATAAGAGGAAAAATGCGACCTTGTAACGAAAGCACATGTGCTGTGTGATGTGAACAGCAAAATCTAACGTGAAAGAGTGTACCCATTGTTCTCAAAAATGTATCTTTTTTAAACAACTCTCCCTTCTCCTCCACCAGCTGCAAATGTTTCACCTTCACAGAGGCTAGTGAATATTCGAAGAAGGAAGCGAAGGACGCGTGACGAAATGTTCACTGAACTATAGACTGTCTCCCACGCTGACAGAGCACAGCAGAATGCGTGGAGGCAGTCAATGACTGATTTTTAAAAAGCCCAATATGAGCGAGAGGAGAGGTGGTGGGCTGAAACGCGGGCTGAAGAGGAGAAGTGGCATGAGCTTGTACTCAGAAAGCAAGAGTCGATGCTCCGGCTGCTGGAGCATCAAAGTGATATGCTCCTGCGTATGGTTGAGCTGCAGGAAAGGCAGCAGGAGCAGAGACCGCCGCTACAGCCCCTCTGTAACCAACAGCAGGAGCAGAGACCGCCGCTACAGCCCCTCTGTAACCAACAGCAGGAGCAGAGACCGCCGCTACAGCCCCTCTGTAACCAACAGCAGGAGCAGAGACCGCCGCTACAGCCCCTCTGTAACCACCAGCCCTCCTCCCCAAGTCCCATTGCCTCCTCACCCAGACGCCCAAGAACACGGTGGGGGGGCCTCCGGCCACCCAATCACTCCACCCTAGATGATTTCCACAGCAATAAGTTTTAAAGATTTAAAGTGCAGTGTGTCCTTTTCCTTCCCTCCTCCCCCACCCATCCCGGGCTACCTTTGCAATTATCCCCCTAGTTGTGTGCTGCTTCCCTCCTCCCCCACCCATCCCGGGCTACCTTTGCAATTATCCCCCTAGTTGTGTGCTCAATTAATAAAGAATGCATGAATGTGAAGTAACAATGACTTTATTGCCTCTGCAAGTGGTGCTTGAAGAGGGGAGGGTAGGGGAGGTTGGGGTGCTTGGTTTACAGGGTAGTAGAGTTAACCAGGTGCATGGGGGGGCTGCGATTTCATCAAGGAGAAACAAACATAAGTTTCACACCGTATCCTGGCCAGTCACAAAACTAGTTTTCAAAGCCTCTCTGATGCGCACCGCGCCCTGCTGTGCTGCTCTAACCGACCTGGTGTCTGGCTGCGCGTAATCAGTGGCCAGGCGATTTGCCTCTACCTCCCACCCCGCCATAAATGTCTCCCCCTTACTCTCACAGATATTGTGGAGCGCACAGCAAGCAGCAATAACAATGGGGATATTCTTTTCGCTGAGGTCACAGTGAGTCAGTAAGCTGCGCCAGCGCGCATTTAAACGCCCAAATGCACATTCCATCACCATTCGGCACTTGCTCAGCCTGTAGTTGAACAGGTCCTGACTCCTGTCCAGGCTGCCTGTGTATGGCTTCATGAGCCATGGCATTAAGGGGTAGGCTGGGTCCCCAAGGATCACGATAGGCATTTCAACATCCCCAATGGTTATTTTCTGGTCCGGGAAGAAAGTCCCTTCCTCCAGCTTTCGAAACAAAAGAGAGTGCCTGAAGACACGAGCATCATGTACCCTTCCCGGCCAGCCCACCTTGATGTCGGTGAAACGTCCCTTGTGATCCACCAGGGCTTGCAGCAGCATTGAAAAGTACCCCTTGCGGTTTATGTACTCGGTGGCTTGGTGCGCCGGTGCCAAGATAGGGATATGGGTTCCGTCTATCGCCCCACCACAGTTTGGGAATCCCATTGCAGCAAAGCCATCCACTATGTCCTGCACGTTTCCCAGAGTCACTACCCTTGATATCACCAGGTCTCTCATTGCCCTGGCAACTTGGATCACAGCAGCCCCCACAGTAGATTTGCCCACTCCAAATTGATTCCCGACTGACCGGTAGCTGTCTGGCGTTGCAAGCTTCCACAGGGCTATCGCCACTCGCTTCTCAACTGTGAGGGCTGCTCTCATCCTGGTATTCTGGCGCTTCAGGGCAGGGGAAAGCAAGTCACAAAGTTCCATGAAAGTGCCCTTACGCATGCGAAAGTTTCGCAGCCAGTGGGAATCGTCCCAGACCTGCAACACGATGCGGTCCCACCAGTCTGTGCTTGTTTCCCGGGCCCAGAATCGGCGTTCCATGGCATGAACCTGCCCCAGTAACACCATGATTTCCACATTGCTGGGGCCTGTGCCTTGTGAGAGGTCCATGTCAATTTCCTCATCACTATCATCGCCGCGCTGCAATCGCCTCCTCCTCAGCTGGTCCTCCTGGTTTTGCTTTGGCATGTCCAGGCTCTGCATATACTCCAGGACAATGCGCGTGGTGTTCATAGTGCTCATAATTGCCGCGGTGATCTGAGCGGGATCCATGATCCCAGTGATAGCTATGGCGTCTGGTCTGAAAAAAGGCGCGAAACTAGTATCTAAAGACCAGGGGAAGAAGGGAGGGAGGGAGGGGCGGGCGACTGACGACATGGCGTACAGGTACAGGGAATTAAAATCAAGAAAGGTGGCTGTGCATCAGGGAGAAATACAAACAACTGTCACACAGAATGCCCCCCCCCCCCCCGAGATTGAACTCCTAAGCCTGGGTTCAGCGGGCCGTTGATTTGACGGAGGGAGGGGGGAAGGAAATGAATACAGAACAAATCTATTTTTTACATCTTAAGACGACAGTGCAGCATGACTGATAGCCCTCGGCATTTTCTGGGTGCTTGGTAGCAATGTAACCCTACGTGAGCCAGCCATATGTCTGCCAGCACCCAGATCGCCCTCGGCCTTTTCTGGGTGCTTAGCAGACAATACTTGGCAGAAAATAGTATATTACGACTGGAAGCCATCATCGTCCAACGAGGACGGTTAAAGGCAAGGGGTTGCTGCTGTGTAGCAATATATGCTGTACAGTAGCCAGAAGGATTGGTAAAGGTGCTCAGGCTACAATCATATATGAGCATTTCAGGCAACCTGTAAATTAGGTCCGATGAGGACGGTTACCAGTCGTAATAAACCATCTACTGCCAAAAGGCAAGGGGCTGGTGCAATGCAGCCCTACGGCTGCCAGCCCCACAGCTACCAGCATCCCGAGCGCCGATGAAGGCTACTACTCATGCTGCACCGTCTACCGCCAAAAGGCAGTAAGCTGCTGCTGCTGTTTAGCAATGCAGTCCCACGTTTGCCGGCACCCGGAAGACATATGGTGACGGTGAGCTGAGCTGAGCGGGCTCCATGCTTGGCGTGGTATGTTGTCTGCACAGGTCACCCAGGTAAAAAGGCGCAAATCTATTGTCTGCCGTTGCTGTGACGGCGGGGGAGGGGCGTGACGCAATGTACCCAGAACCCCCCGCGGCACTGCTTTGCATCATTCGGGCATTGCGATCTCAACCCATAATTCCAATGGGCGCCGGAGACTCCGGGAACTGTGGGATAGGTACCCATAGGCACCCATAGTGCAATGGGCCGGAAGTCGACGCTAGCCTCGGTACTGTGGACGCGGTCCGCCGACTTCATGCACTTAGAGCATTTTATGTGGGGACACACACAGTCGGCTGCATAAAACCGGTTTCTATAAAACCGGCTTCTATAAATCCGACCTAATTTTGTAGTGTAGACAAGCCCTGAGCCGGCTTTTTTAGGTGACAAATCTGAGGAATTGTCACAGATTGAAATGTCACTAGACGAGATTTTGGAATTAATCAATAAACTTAACAGTAACAAGTCACCAGATGGCATTCACCCAAGAGTTCTGAAAGAACTCAAATGTGAAGTTGCGGAACTATTAACTATGGTTTGTAACTTGTCCTTTAAATCAGCTTCTGTACCCAATGACTGGAAGATAGCTAATGTAACGCCAATATTTAAAAAGGGTTCTAGAGGTGATCCGGCAATTACAGACCAGTAAGTCTAACGTCAGTACCGGGAAAATTAGTTGAAACAAATAGTAAAGAATAAAATTCTCAGACACATAGAAGAACATAAATTGTTGGGAAAAAGTCAACATGGTTTCTGTAAAGGGAAATCGTGTCTTACTAATCTATTAGAGTTATTTGAATGGGTCAACAAAAATGTGGACAAGGGGGATCCAGTGGACGCAGTGTACTTAGATTTCCAGAAAGCCTTTGACAAGGTCCCTCACCAAAGGCTCTTACATAAATTAAGTTGTCATGGGATAAAAAGGAAGGCCTTTCATGGATTGAGAACTGGTTAAAAGACAGGGGACAAAGGGTAGGAATTAATGGTAAATTATCAGAATGGATAGGGGTAACTAGTGGTGTTCCGCAAGGGTCAGTCCTAGGACCAATCCTATTCAACTTATTCATAAATGATCTGGAGAAAGGGGTAAAAAGTGAGGTGGCAAAGTTTGCAGATGATACTAAACTGCTCAAGACAGTTAAGACCAAAGGAGACTGTGAAGAACTTCAAAAAGATCTCACAAAACTAAATGATTGGGCAACAAAATGGCAAATGAAATTGAATGTGGATAAATGTAAAGTAATGCACATTGGAAAAAATAACCCCAACTATACATACAATATGATGGGGGCTAATTTAGCTACAACTAATCAGGAGAAAGTTCTTGGAGTCATCATGGATAGTTCTCTGAAGACGTCCACACATTGTGCAGCGGCAGTCAAAAAAGCAAACAGGATATTAGGAATCATTAAAAAGGGGATAGAGAATAAGACGGAGAGTAGCTTACTGCCCTTATATAAATAGATGGTACGCCCACATCTTGAATACTGCGTACAGATGTGGTCTCCTCATCTCAGAAAAGATATACTGGCATTAGAAAAGGTTCAGAGAAGGGCAAATAAAATGATTAGGGGTTTGGAAGGGGTCCCATATGAGGAGAGATTAAAGAGACTGGGACTTTTCAGCTTGGAAAAGAGTAGACTAAGGGGGGATATGATAGAGGTATATAAAATCATGAGTGATGTGGAGAAAGTAAATAAGGAAAAGTTATTTACTTGTTCCCATAATACAAGAACTAGGGGCCACCAAATGAAATTAATGGGCAACAGGTTTAAAACAAATAAAAGGAAGTTCTTCTTCACACAGCGCACAGTCAACTTGTGGAACTCCTTGCCTGAGGAGGTTGTGAAGGCTATGTCTATAACAGCGTTTAAAAGAGAACTAGATAAATTCATGGAGGTTAAGTCCATTAATGGCTATTAGCCAGGATGGGTAAGGAATGGTGTCCCTAGCCTCTGTTTGTCAGAGGGTGGAGATGGATGGTAGGAGAGAGATCACTTGTTCATTACGTCTTAGGTTCACTCCCACTGGGGCACCTGGCATTGGCCACTGTCGGTAGACGGGATACTGGGCTAGATGGGCCTTTGGTCTGACCCAGTACCGCCGTTCTTATGTTCTTATGACCATATAAAGGTTACTATAATTTAACCACTGAAATCTTGGAGGTAGCTCATTATTGATACATAAATTGTTTCAAACATCAGCTTTAGCTTTTGCTTTGGTTCCTCCCCTTTGGCTGGTACACCAGCTTAGATCCAGTTGGCATAAAGTCCCAATGTTACTGAGTATGTCTACACTTCAGTGTAAGCCTGGGCTCAGACTCAGGCTTGAGCCAAAACCCTTCTGTCTACACACAAATATGTCTGACTTTGGCCAGTAAGCCCTCAAGATCTGGGCCCTAGGACTGTATGAGAGGGTGGGGGTCTGAACTAGAGACCGACTGGGACTCTCATCCAAACTCCATCATCTGGTAGAGCGGCTGCAGCTCGATCCCAGATCCCCAGACTTATGTCCTGAGAGTCCACCAGTTTTATGACATAATCCCATGAGCCAGTGTTCCTTGTCCTCTCTATCCCACGGCTAGAAATTGACTCCAAGGAAATGGAAGAAATCCTCCTAGTTCAAGTGCAGCTGCTTGGTGTTTAACTCTTCCACTTTATTCTAATAGCTGATCTTTAATCAGAGTGAACTGTCTCCTGTATTATCTAGTCTTTATTTAATTGGGTGAATTGATAATTCTGTGGTAAATTATAGTGAGTCCAGCTCCTATGGCTCTACCATAAAGATCAACAGGGTGAGTGGTACCTTGAGCAATTTTCTTAGTTTGGGAGACTCTAGGAGTACACAAAGAATGAGGACAGTGACCACAAACACAGTTACAAGTAAAAAAAATCTTGTATGAGTTGCACAACCCTACAGAGACCAAACAATAGCCAATGTCACATTCATACTCACCTGAATATATTATAGACTCTGGTGGATCTCTCAACAAGTGGTCAGCGATAGAGGGGTAATTCCTGCTGGTATCTTCCCATTGAGAACTTCCCCTGGGGTCTTCCCACCCCCTCCATACCAGAAAACCTCTTTAATCTTGTTGTTCTGACCACACCTAATACCCTATGCATATGCATGAGCGTTCCAACTTCCTTTTCCTAACTGTACTTCCACACCCAATAAATGTTTTGATACCACTTTTCATAGCTTGTTCTCTTCTTTCCCCTTTTTCTTATTAATATTTTATTAACATTGACCTAAACATGTTCCCATGGTAACCTGCAGTCAGAACAGAACTTTCTGTAATGTTACAATCTGGTTTCTTACTTTCTGGACAGGTACACGTTGACATTTTCTTAGAACATCACCTATTAGCATATCCTTTACAGTATTCTTATGGCTTTATGACATAGGGTCAGTCTGAAGTTACCTGCTCATGTCAAGTTCCCTTAAGCCTGAGGCCTAGTGTGGCTAAACTGAAATCTTACAGGCCAGCATTATGGCTTTAGTTTAGTTATATACCTAATATACACTCATCACTCCTAAATACTTGTCAGTTTTGTATTCCTATAATCATAGAATGTCAGGGTTAGAAGGGACTTCAGGAGGTCATCTAGTCCAACCCCTTGCTCAAAGGAGGACCAATCCCCAGACAGATTTTTGCCTCAGATCCCTAAATGGCCCTCTCAAGAATTGAATTTATAACCCTGGGTTTAGCAGGCCAATACTCAAGCCACTGAGCTATCCCTCCCCCACAAAAAAATAAATATATGGAGATATACCTATCTCATAGAGCTGGAAGGGACCCCAAAAGGTCATTGAGTCCAGCCCCCTGCCTTCACTAGCAGGATCAAGTACTGATTTTGCTCCAGATCCCTAAGTGGCCCCCTCAAGGATTGAACTCACAATTCTGGGTTTAGCAGGCCAATGCTCAAACCACTGAACCATCCCTCCTTCCCTGCTGAGTCATCCCTCCTACAACTTAAACTATTAATCACGCATTGATTATATATGAAACAACATATGAGTTAACAATGACAATAGATGACACAATTAAATGATAAAATGAGTTAATTGGTTCCAGTTAACTATGGTCAGCAACAAGAAAAGGTCCTTTGCCAAACATGCTGCTACCAGGACCTGGCACCACAGTCAGATTCTGGCATAGCCACCCTATTTGAGGAGCCTCTGAATCTTTCCAGATGTACTGTGATTAGATGGAGATCTATGTACTGTATGCTGGCTTTGAAAGACTACCTGGCCCATGATGCAGTGGTGGGCACCCTCTGGGACAGGACTGGATCTCCTGTGACAGAAACTGCTGCAGGGGGTTGGCTGCCACCAATTGTGGCCAAGGACCTGGAACAGAGAGCTGTTGTTCCCTTTGGGGTCTGGGATGAGAAGAAGCTGTGACAGAGTCCTTTTGTTAAGTTGCTGGGGTTGAAGACAAAAAATCAGGGTTAAGACTACACAACAGTTGGTTCTGAGCCCTAGCTCAATAACTCCTTCTCCACGGCTAAGCATTGAGAGTGTAAGCTGGAGACTATCCATTGTGCAGCAGATCTGAATTTGGCTTCTAAACAATTGAGGAAGGAGTGAGTTCTTCTTTGACTGGTTGCATAGGTGCATTCCACTCTTGGTGTCTGCATACCCAGAACACGGCAATTTGAATTTTTTTTCCCTCAGTGGTACAGGTCTGGACAGCTCAAGTGGCTTCTGCTGCTGAGTGCCACTGCACCCAGGTATACAGGGCAGAGGTGCTCCTATCCCTTTTTAGTTCCTTCTTACCATCTGTGATGCTTGCTAGAACTGCTTTTGATTGCTTTGGCAATATCTCTCACCTTTCTGTCTATAGTTCTGTACTTAGCTGTAAATAGTGTAAAAGTTTAATGCGTTTATCAGCAGCTGTTAGTAAAACAAACAAATCAACCTCTGCCCCCTATATTTCCTGTTTTTCCCACTCAGTGTGCTGCTCCTGGTATCAAAATATGCTTGGCTCACCAGGCTTCAAAGCCTGTGCATCTTGTAAGAAGCCCATACCCCTGAGTGACCCACACAATTTGTATCTCAAGTGCTTGGGAGAGACTCATGTAAAATACAGCGGCAAAATTTCTGGGGACTTTAAGGCTAAGACTCAGAAGGACAGGGAACCTTAATCAAAGTTCCTGTTAATTGAGATGTCAATAAGACACTATTGGAGCTGTTCCAGTCTGAATTGGTACCTAGTTCTGCAGCTTCAGCCAGAAGCATGCTGTGACGGAGTGCACGCCGTGCCCCTGAATATTCACCCCCTTGGCCCCGCTCCTTGCAGACTCAGGGGGGCTCCAAGCTGGTGCAACACCCATGCTCTTTATTTGTGTCTGTTTCCCACCACCAGTTTCCTACTATATACAGGCTATTTATAATGGCTTGGCCTAACACAGGTCTGGTCATCAACAGAGTAGCAGGCTCCTAACTCCCAGAGCCAGCCAGCCTGCCTGCACGCTTGCTCACCTGCCTGCCCACCCGCCCTTTCCTCCTAGTCGCCACCCCTCTTTCACTCACTTTCCCCCAGCCTTATAGCTTCTATGGCAGGTGCAATCAGTGATTAGGCAAACTTAGGCTATTTACCCAGCCCCAATACATTTCCCCTCATTGGGGCTGGAGTGGCAGGAGCTGACTGGGGCTTCCCCAGCAACACCCTGCTACACATGCCTCCAAGACTGTCTGCATCCTAGTACCAGTCTCCTTCACCAGTGCCTAAGGAGAGGCATAAGCCTTCTAACACAGCTTCAGCTCAAGGGAGATCATCACACTCCAGGGCAGCTAAGCACAGAGGAAAGGAGTCAAGTAGAGTGCATACCAGATCAAAGCTTTCCTCCTCCATGCCGTTGGCTATATTGGCACCATCAAATCTGGTGCTGGTAGAGGCTCCATTGAGTTCAGAGACAAAATGGCACCCTCAACTTTATTGGCACCACAACCACCAGAGACAACCTGGGTGCCAACTACACCAGAGGTATTAGCACCCATGAAAGACCTTCTAAGCCTGTCAGTAGCAGTGTCTACAGCATTATAGGGAACCGCTGTTCCGGTGTCAACAAATCACCTGGCACCAGGTCCTGCAGTCAGCATTTGGTACCTCACTACTCTTTGACTTTGAGGACTGTCTGCCTGTTGATTCAGGGAAGGAGGAAGCCTGCAGTGGTGTCATGACTTCAGCAGTCTCCCGAATCCTGGCTGGCCTCTCCATGGTCAGCAGATTGAGAGTCTTCTTCTGGCTCTGAAGTGGGATCACATAACTCCCACCCTTGGAGCAGGGCTTGACATTTCCCTGCTAAATTCTATCACCCAGCATACACTGGAGTCCAATAATAGGGCAAGCTATGGGACTGTGACTGTCAGGCCTTGGGGTCTGGTCCCTTATCAGTGGTCTTTCTGGAGCCTCTGGGGTTTTCCTCATACTCTACATCTTCCCCATACCCCTTCTTCTGTGTCCTCATACAGGCAACATGGATCATCACACTGGGTCAAAGCAGCTACTGTGTCTGGGTAGCAAGTACCTGGAAGAGCCTAAAGACCCTGCAGAGCAGCCTGCATGAAACATTCAGCTGCATGCTGACCTGACTGACTCCTGATTCTCTCTGAATGAGGTGGTCCCTAGTTGGACAACATCAGAGTCAATACAGAGAAATTCCTCTTCTCCAAAGTCTAGAAAATAGAGTTTATAGGAATAATATAGGAGTCATCTCAAGCCACAGCATTCCTCCTAGAGTTGTGATTTCTGACAATCCACACCATCATTATAGATTTCAAATTTCACCTGACAGAACAAAACTGTTTGAGGCTCCTGGGGTATATGGCTCTTGCACATATGTGGTTCAATATGCCAGGCTGCATACAGAGTGCTACAAAGTTGGCTGGCTTCATTTTCCTCACTGAGCTGTCACCATCTAAACTTGTATGAAGTGTTGTTGTAGCTACATCAATCCCAGGATATTAGTAAGAGAAGGTGGGTGAGGTAATATATTTTATTGGACCAACATTGGTCAGTGAGAAGGACAAGCTCACAAGCTTAGGTAGAGCTCTTCTTCAAGTCACCACCTAAACTTGCTGGTGAGGGTGCACCCTCATGTCCTTGCCTGCCTGGACTGTTGAACAAGTCTGGCCAATGTAGGCACGGATGACTCCTTTGCCCACCCTCAACCAACACCCATGTTAGTGATGGCCTCATCTGCTCTCAGCTGGAGGACCCATTTGTGTTCTCTAAAGACTCATGGACTATGGTCCTCAAGCAGATTTGTATTTACAGTAGACAGCTTTCAGTTCCCCAATGTTTATATCAGTCTGGTGCAGAGGTTTTCAAAGTGTGGGGTGCATCCCCCCAGTGGTGTGTGGAGGAATGTTTGGGGTGTGTGGGAGCCCCAGCAGCCAGTCACCCAGGGCTCAAAGAGAGAACCCCTGCCACCATGGAGCTGAGAGCAGGAACCTCCAGCACCCCAGGTCTGAGAACGGGAGCTCCACAGTTAGTTGCCTGGGGCTGACAGTGGGAGCACCGTTGCCACACATCTGGGATGGACAATGGGAGCTCTGCCAACATCCCATCATGTCTTCAGAAACAACTACTTTTCCCACCTTCCAATTTAGAATCATGTGCTGTGTGACGGTGCACCCCATAATGCTTTATGGAAATATGCTTATGAATATATATATGACATAACTGGAATATGTTTTATGCTACATATACCATGTAACATATCTCTGTAAACGTTATGATCTACTGAATCTATTCATCCTATTTGTATGCATGTATCATTTTTGTATTCAAAGTTATGAATATTGGCAGTGTACTTGCTTGATTTTTAAGTAGCCTTAGTAAAGCATTTGGTCAGCTTCTTGAGAAAGGATTTTGCAAATTGAGTGCCCAATCAAGAAGCACTTAATGGACAATGAATCTTGGAAGGCTCCAATTCACATAAGAAGTCTACATGAGGGTGTTCGCAGTAGCTTGTGAACCATGGCTGCTACCTGTAAGTTCTGAGTCATGCATGGACATATGACTTGCCCATGTGACTCCAAAACTCCATCTTGTAGCTGGAATTCTACACAGGGAGAGGAGGGGTTCTCCACCCACAAGAGAAAGTCTATTTAAGCCCGTGAGAGACCCCTCCATTTTGTCTTCAGCTGGCTCAAGAGGTAGCCTGTCCACCACAAAGGATACCTGAAAGAAACTGGGACAAAGGAGAGTAACTACAGGGGGTGTGAGTGATTGCTGGACCCAGACTAGAAGGAGACTAGTCTTTTTAAAGGAAGCTTACTAGAACACCTCTGAGGGTGAGGTTTTATCTGTATTCAGTTTTCTTACTGTATTAGGCATAGACTTGTGGGTTTTATTTTATTTTGCTTGGTAATTCACTTTGTTCTGTCTGTTACTACTTGGAACCACTTAAATCCTACGTTCTGTATTTAATAAAATCACTTTTTACTTATTAATTAACCCAGAGTATGTATTAATACCTGGGGGGGGGAGGCAAGCAGCTGTTCCTACCCTCTATCAGTGTTATAGAGGGCGAACAATTTGATTTATTTGGCGTTTGGACCCCATTGGGAGTTGCGTAACTGAGTGTTAAAGACAGGAACACTTCTTAAGCTGCTTTCAGATTAAGCCTACAGCTGTTAGGGGACGTGGTTCAGACCTGGGTCTGGGTTTGCAGCAGGCTAGTGGGTCTGTCTCAAAGCAGGCAGGGCACTGAAGTCCCAAGCTGGCGGGGGAAGAAAGCAGGGGCAGAAGCAGTCATGGCACATCAGTTGGTAGCCCCAAGGGGGTTTCCTTGATTCAACCCATCACATGCTGTCCTTACAACAAGCAGTTGTGCCGTGCTCATTCTGCTGGTGTGTTTAATATTTTTTCATGCCATTGTGTGGTGAAAAATGGATGAGTACTTATTGCCAAAAGATGGTAGTGTTCCAAAACAAAAGCCAGAAGCTTGCAATGGCTAAAGTTGACACAGAGAAAAAATCTGCTAAAACACGAAAATATGATGAAGCATATTTGGATTTTGGTTTCACTTCCATTGAAGTTAATGAAGAAATTAGGCTTCAATGTTTAGCAAATGATAGCCTGAAGCCAACAAAATTAAGATGCCATTTAGAAACAAAACATGGTGATCTGGTAGGAAAGAAGAGATTTTTTTTCCAAACAAAAGCTACAATAAATTAATAAACAAAAACAAAAATGAAAAATGTGGTATCCCTCTGCCCTGAAACTGCTTTAAAAGCATCACGTCAAGTTGTATACCATGTTGCCAAGAATCAAAAACTTTACACAACTGGGGAAAAACTGATTCCGCCAGCTGCAATTGACATTTACGTCCTGTTTCTTGGTCACAAATCTTTTGATTGAAATGGAGTTTATTTGCAATCCAGTTCAATGAAATAACTGATATATTAAAAGAAGCTCATTTAATTGCTTACATTTGTTAGTCTCATGAAACATCAATATTGGAGGATGAGACAATCGAAATTCAATTTAAAAACAGTCTTTGGGGGATTTTTGGTTGAAAGTTGGCTCAGAATATCCAGCTTTGTCAAAGTGCAATCAAAATGCTTTTACCATTAGGTTAATCATATTTGTGTGCGATCAGATTCTTTGTGCTGGCTGTGCTAAAGACAGAGTGCTGTTTGAGATGGGAAGTGAAGAACAACCTCAGAGTGTCGGTTTCAAAAATCTCCCAACAAATTGATAAACTGTCCAAAGAGAAACACCCACGCCTTTCACATTAATATCTGTTTCAGAGTGGTAGTCATGTTAGTCTGTATTAGCAAAAAGAACAAGGAATACTTGTGGCACCTTAGAGACTAACAAATTTATCTGAGCATAAGCTTTCATAGGCTAAAACCCACTTCATCGGATGCATGCAGTGGAAAATAGAGTAGGAAGATATATATACACAGAGAACATGAAAAAATGGGTGTTGCCATACCAACTGTAACGAGAGTGATCAATTAAGGTGAGCAATTATCAGCAGGAGGAAAAAAAACTTTTGTAGTGATAATCAGGATGGCCCATTTCCAACAGTTGGCAAGAAAGTGTGAGTATTTTAAACTTACATGGGTAGGCAATTTAATATAAATTGTATTGAGGTCTCTCTTAGATTTCTGAGTAGGCTAACAAGCAGACTTTTTCATGTGTCTATTTTTGTCTGGTTTGGTGTGCGACCACAAATTGTAATTCAAAGGCGGGGGGGGGAGCTCTTCTCAAAAAGTTTGAAAACCACAACCAGGGATCATGACCAAAATTCAAAGCACGATAGAAACAGATATTGAAAGTTCTGTCTCTGTCACAAAGAGTTTTACAATCTTAGGTTGATCACTTGTCATGTTTTACTGCTTTACTAGAAACCCATAAGATTTTATTGCATATATTGCACATTGCTTGTGAGATATCTAGATTAGAAAAAAAGAAAATGTGACCCCGATGGAACACATTCCTGCAATACATCAATATAGCAATGCACAAAGCAAGCTGTTATAATGCATCATTTGGCAAATTTGAATGGTGTTTCTATTTAAAATACATGATGTAAATATATAATATTTCAAACCCATTATTTCTTTTTTTCCATGTAGATTCTAGTTCCTTTAGCTGAAGAGGTTAAATTTGTTAAATAAGTCCTGATAGCAGGCAAGGGTGGTTTCTTTTAAGAAAAAAATCTGTCTTTTTCATCTTTAACAATGCTTATTAGGACGAGCTGTGAGTGGGCGGTGCAAAGTATTGCTGCTTCATGCTCAAACTTTACATCATTTTACTATTATTAGAAATAATTTTGGGGGGAGGTCTCACCGATGATATTTGAACATTTGAATTTGCTGATTTTGAAGGAAGGACATACTGATGAGGCAACAGCTTCACTCAGCATGGCATCACTACAGGATATTTTCACACTAACCAGGGCAAGGACAATGTTGACACTGATATCCGATAGACCACTGTGACACCAGAGAAAAAGTAGAGAGGAGACAGGTTCCTACTGGGGAATAGAATAATATTGATGCCGTTAGCCAGGGCTGGAAATAATGGATGACATCACATGACTTGGCTGGTTCCTTCTACCTACCCGGAAGAGGACAAGATTCAGTTACTCCATTTCTGTGGCAGGAGAATTATACTGAGGGCCTGCATGAGCCACTGATTTTGCAGCAGCAGGTGGAACAAGAGCAAGGTTATACCCTGGAGATGATGTGCATCCACAGTCTCCTCATCACATCCTCCGCACACAGCACATTTAGTGCTAGAGTAGGGACCATCGGTGGGTACTCAATGCACACAGGCTACGTGACAAATATTTTACTCTGCACATGATGGGGTGACTGAGCATCTGCTGCTTACCACAATGGAACAGACAATTCTTCCTTAAAGGCCCTATCCAATACCTATTGAAATCAATGGGATTCCTTTCATGGGCTAATGCATGATGGATTGGGCCTTAAAAGCAGTACATATGTACAGGCTCACATTTTCAATTCAAAATCAGTTGCAGTGTCTTAGGGAAGAATGAAAGAGTCTCGGGAACTTCTTTACTATATGCATGTAACAGAATCAGAAATGGATCATAATGTGAAATAGATAGCATGACATCAGAGATCTCTGTATGATTGAAGTGAGAGCACACCAATTTTAAATCCAATAATTCTCAAATGCAGTCAAAGCTCTTGTACACAAATGCTCAGCAGAACTACACCCACGGACACTTTCCTCTTTCATTTACCATTCCCCCACCAGCTCTTTGACCCCACCTAACTGCGTCTCAGCAAGTGGAGGAGGGGAAACCCATTATAGTCCACTGCATAAAACCTGATGCCTAACTGCCACTGCTTTTTTAACTTTGGCAACATATCTTCATGTCAAAAAGTTATTGAAACTGGAAATTAACTGCCTCTCTCTCTGTCTCTCATACACACACACACACACACACACTAAACTTTGGGTTTCAGTCTCCAGTTAACAGATAACGTTGAGAAATTGATGTAAACTCATATCGACAGAAAGTGATGCGTGGAAAAATTCAAAGTTTTAAGTACTATAATAATTGTACTCTTGCCAATTAAGCTTGTAATATTCTGGCTTTAGCATATCAAATGATTATTAGAAATAAAATTACTACTTTTTTACTTGTAAAGAAATCTGTGTTAGAATTGTTCATTGGCTAAAGAGTTGACTTAATTTGGAAATTTCATTTCCTGAACTAAAATAATAAGAAGGGTTTTTTTTTCATATCATCTTCAATGTGCCTTGAACACTTCTGCATGGACAAGTGACTAAGGTACCCACCATCTTTCCTGAGGATAGCCTGTTTCATCCCTATTAGAAACAATATTGGGTGGGGATCATCGTTTTGGGACAAAGCCTCATTTCCACTTGCGCAGGTCAAATGGGCATAGTGGCCATATTGTGGGCAACCTGAGGCTTTGTTGTCTTGACAATAAAGGGAGCTAGTGCAGGATTTCCATCTCTCAGGATTTATTACAAGTCCCCTGATATTTCCTGTTCTTCTTGAAGTTCCAGCTCCTGGAATCATGAGAATTTCAACTTCATTATAAAAAAAGTTTCTACCATCATGGTTTCAGAGAAAAACTGAAACATGTGGCCCCTTGGGACCCTGAAGATTCTGACACCAGGAGGCAAATAAAATGATCTGTCCAGCAACATCTATTATCAATTATTCAAAATTCTTGTTGGTCAGTGCAGTATGACACCCGTTACAAAGATATTTCATATTCATAAAATACTTGTATCATGTCAGTACATAAAATACTTGTATCACGCAGTTAGACTTCATTGTGTCCCTTGGCTTTGTCCTTAATGACATGCCAACTTTTGACCACAAACTGAGCATAAAGCCACAATATCTTGCACCCACCCACTCACAGCTGGTCCTAATGAGTATTTTTAAAGATGAAAATGGTAGATTTCTTTTTAAAGAAACCACCCTTCTTCGCTATCAAGACTTATTTAACAAATTTAACCTATTTATCTAAAGGAACTAAAATCTACATAGAAAAAAAGAAACAATGGGTTTGAGGTATTATATATTTATATCATGTAAATAAAATAGAAATGCAAGACTTGCCAAATAAGGCATTATAACAGCTTCCTTTGTGCATTGCTATATTGATTTATTGCAAGAATGTGTCACGTCAGGGTCATAGTTTTCAATTTTTTTTTTTAATCTAGATATCTCACAAGCAATGGGCAATGTACCCAATACAATCTTATGTAATACCCCTTTCAGCCACCCCCCAGCTGTGTATAACTTAGAACACCCTCAGCTGTTCAGAAAAGTCTGTTTTCATTCCATGCTGCTGTGCCAATAAATCAATATCAGAGTTCACTGAATCCAGTTATCTCACTCCTTAGGAGAAGGCTTTGAAACAATGTTCGGGTAGATACCAACAATGGTTCAGAAAGCAGTCACTAGGAAGCTCAACAGCCACCCATCACTTGTGTTGGCCCACCTCGTTTTGCTCAGTACAATTGAGCAGGTTTCACTGGAAAAGCAATGTGTAATTGATTCAGGGCCAGAACGGGCCTGGCCACTCTGCGGATGCACAATGACAAAAGCGTTGGGGGCTACGGTACTATGAGCCTCTCTGCCCTGCCCCACACTCCCTCTTCTGTGAAGCAAGCAAGGATCACACACTGAAGTGCAAGTGCTCATGTGGCTCTGATCTGTAGGGGACGTGAAGAGACAGGTCCATGACCCTGTTCTTTTTCTTTTACAACATGCCCAATACACCTCAGGTGAGGGAGATGGGAAAAGAAGTGTTCTGTGCCCTCTGATGGGACATAGAAAGGGCTCATTCCCACTGTCTAGCAGGGAGCTCTGCACCCCCCCCCCCAAGAATGGGAGTGTCCTGGAAGCACAGATCAGCCCTTATCAGCAGTAACTTGAATAAAGTCCACAGATAGAGTGCACTGGCTGTACTGTACATGATTTACTGTGGGAAGGTGAAACATAACACTCTGCCGCACAACTAACGCAGAGAGATGATACCTTACAAGGTAGGATTGTTGGTCTCTGTTTCAGTATTTTCATGTTTTTTTTTCAAGGTTTGTTGCTTTATGAAATATTTGAGTCTGTGTAGGTTTTTAGGGCCATTCATTTAAAATAATATATTATCCATGTTCTGAGGCAAAAGCTAATAATGGAACTGTCTTGATTTAGGGGACAATAGGACAATCCTTGCTTTATTTAATCAGTCTATGTGAATTGTATATAAAGGAGATCAGAATATAGTGCAAATAATCTTGGTCTTGAAAGAATAAAATACAAGCTCATGTTGAGGAATTTCCTCTGATTTCAGGTTTAGCCAGAAGGTGGGTGGGGATCAAAGAGAGACAGCTCACTGAATGCATCTGATACATTTTGTCAGCAATTCCTGCCTAATTAAGACAAAGAAGGAAGTATCAACTCCCAGTTTGAGACTTTAACCATTTTCTCTATTTTCCCCCCAAATAATACATTGGCTACAGCTCATGCAGATGGTTACTTATTTTCCTGTTTTAAGCAGCATTTTCCCATCCATGGGAAAGTTTGGACCTATGTGTCCATTTCAAATGCTGTACATTCTGAGATAAGACTCTATCTGTTCATAAACTTTCATGCACACACACCTGTATCTCTTTTTTTTCTTTCCGCACTTCTCCCCTTCCTTGGTCTGTTATAGCGGAGAGACTAACAGAGGGAGTTTGCCTGGGATCTGTCCAAGAGGAGCTAAGCCAAGTGCCTCATTGGGGGGCTGTGTTAGGAGCTGGGGGGGAGGAGTATCTTAGTGTCTATTGTGGAGAAATTTTGTCAGTTTGACCGTGTGCTTGATTGTTTGAAAAATGTGAATTGGGAGTGCTTTGTTCCAGATGGGCCTTGAGTGGGCCTGATTGTTATAAAAAGGCCCACTGGTTGTGAACCAGAGGAGCGGCTAACAAAGGGAGTTTGCTTGGTAGTTTGCCTGGGAAGAGCCCACTAGGTCTTTCATCTTACAGGCTTCTCTGAGTGGTAACTGCAACAGCTGAGGAAGCTCTTAGATGGAAGGTTTCAGAATAGCAGCCGTGTTAGTCTGTATCCGCAAAAAGAACAGGAGTACTTGTGGCACCTTAGAGACTAAGGGTATGTCTACACTACGAAATTAGGTCGAATTTATAGAAGCCGGTTTTATAGAAATCGGTTGTATACAGCCGATTGTGTGTGTCCCCACATAAAATGCTCTAAGTGCTCTAGTCGGCGGACCGCGTCCACAGTACCGAGGCTAGCGTCGACTTCCGGCGCATTGCACTATGGGTAGCTATCCCACAGTTCCCGCGGTCTCCGCCGCCCATTGGAATTCTGGGTTGAGACCCCAATGCCCGGATGATGCAAAACAGTGCCGCGGGGGGTTCTGGGTACATGTCGTCAGGCCCCTCCCCCTCCGTCACAGCAACGGCAGACAATAGATTCGCGCCTTTTTACCTGGGTTACCTGTGCAGACAACATACCATGGCAAGCATGGAGCCCGCTCAGCTCAGCTCACCGTCACCATATGTCATCTAGGTGCCGGCAGATGTGGGACTGCATTGCTACACAGCAGCAGCAGCTAACTGCCTTTTGGCGGTAGACGGTGCAGCATGACTGGTAGCCTTCATTGGCGATCTGGGTGCCGGCAGCCGTGGGGCTGCATTGCACCAGCCCCCTTGCCTTTTGCCTTTTGGCAGTAGATGGTTTATTACAACTGGTAACCGTCCTTGTCGTACAGCAGTGGCTTTCGATCATGGGCACCTGGGCAGATGATGGTTATCAGTCGTAGTATGCCATTTTCTGCCATGCGCCCTGTTGGCTCATCGCACGTTAGCAGAGTCGTAGTATGCTATTTTCTGCCAAGCGCCCAGTAATTTCTGCTAAGCACCCAGAAGAGGGCGATCTGGGTGCTGGCAGACATGGGGCTGGCAGACGTAGGGCTACATTGCTACACAGCAGCAACCCCTTGCCTTTTGGGCAGTAGATAGTACATTACGACTGGTATCCGTCATTGTCATACTGCAGTGGGTATCAGATCGTGCAATAGACATGAAGGCTAACTGCCAAGCGCCCAGTATTTGCTGCCAAGCACCCAGAAAATGCCGAGGGCTATCAGTCATGCTGCACCGTTGTCTTAAGATGTAAAAAATAGATTTATTCTGTATTCATTTGCTTGCCCCCTCCCTCCTGCTAAACCCAGGCTTTTGAGTTCAATCTTTGCGGGGGGGGCATTCTGTGTGACAGTTGTTTGTGTTTCTCCCTGATGCAAAGCCACCTTTCTTGATTTTAATTCCCTGTACCTGTACGCCATGTCGTCACTCGCCCCTCCCTCCCTCCCTCCCTTCTTCCCCTGGTCCGTCAGATACTACTTTCACGCCTTTTTTCAGACCAGACGCCATAGCTAGCACTGGGATCATGGAGCCCGCTCAGATCACCGCGGCAATTATGAGCACTATGAACACCACGCGCATTGTCCTGGAGTATATGCAGAGCCAGGACATGCCAAAGCTAAACCAGGACCAGCCGAGGAGGAGGAGGAGGTGATTGCAGCGCGGTGACGAGAGTGATGAGGAAATGGACATGGACCTAGACCTCTCACAAGGCACAGGCCCCAGCAATGTGGAAATCATGGTGTTAATGGGGCAGGTTCATGCCATGGAATGCCGATTCTGGGCCCGGGAAACAAGCACAGACTGGTGGGACCGCATCGTGCTGCAGGTGTGGGACGATTCCCAGTGGCTGCGAAACTTTTGCATGCGTAAGGGCACTTTCATGGAACTTTGTGACCTGCTTTCCCCTGCCCTGAAGTGCCAGAATACCAGGATGAGAGCAGCCCTCACAGTTGAGAAGCGAGTGGCGATAGCCCTGTGGAAGCTTGCAATGCCAGACAGCTACCGGTCAGTCGGGAATCAATTTGGAGTGGGCAAATCTACTGTGGGGGCTGCTGTGATCCAAGTTGCCAGGGCAATGAGAGACCTGGTGATATCAAGGGTAGTGACTCTGGGAAACGTGCAGACCATAGTGGATGGCTTTGCTGCAATGGGATTCCCAAACTGTGGTGGGGCCATAGACGGAACCCATATCCCTATCTTGGCACCGGAGCACCAAGCCACCGAGTACATAAACCGCAAGGGGTACTTTTCAATGCTGCTGCAAGCCCTGGTGGATCACAAGGGACGTTTCACCGACATCAAGGTGGGCTGGCCGGGAAGGGTACATGATGCTCGCGTCTTCAGGCACTCTGTTCTGTTTCGAAAGCTGGAGGAAGGGACTTTCTTCCCGGACCAGAAAATAACCGTTGGGGATGTTGAAATGCCTATCATGATCCTTGGGGACCCAGCCTACCCCTTAATGCCATGGCTCATGAAGCCGTACACAGGCAGCCTGGACAGGAGTCAGGACCTGTTCAACTACAGGCTGAGCAAGTGCCGAATGGTGGTGGAATGTGCATTTGGGCATTTAAATGCGCGCTGGCGCAGCTTACTGACTCGCTCAGACCTTAGCGAAAAGAATATCCCCATTGTTATTGCTGCTTGCTGTGCGCTCCACAATATCTGTGAGAGTAAGGGGGAGTCATTTATGGCAGGGTGGGAGGTTGAGGCAAATCGCCTGGCCGCTGATTACGCGCAGCCAGACACCAGGGCGGTTAGAGGAGCACAGCAGGGCGCGGTGCGCATCAGAGAAGCTTTGAAAACCAGTTTTGTGACTGGCCAGGCTACGGAGTGAAACTTCTGTTTGTTTCTCCTTGATGAACCCTCCGCCCCTACACCCCCCCACCCGGTTAACTCTACTTCCCTGTAAACCAACAACCCCACCCTCCCCTACTACCCTCCCCCCTTCGAGCACCACTTGCAGAGGCAATAAAGTCATTGTTACTTCACATTCATGCATTCTTTATTAATTCATCACACAACTAGGGGGATAATTGCCAAGGTAGCCCGGGATGGGTGGGGGAGGAGGGAAGGAAAAGGACACACTGCAGTTTAAAACTTTAAAACTTTAACACTTATTGCTCGGGAAATCATGTGGGCTGGAGTGACTGGGTGGCTGGAGGCCCCCCCACCGTGTTCTTGGGCGTCTGGGTGAGGAGGCAATGGGACTTGGGGAGGAGGGCTGTTGGTTACACAGGGGCTGTAGCGGCGGTCTGTGCTCCTGCTGCCTTTCCTGCAGCTCAACCATACGCTGTAGCATTGGGGAGGAGGGCTGTTGGTTACACAGGGGCTGTAGTGGCGGTCTGTGCTCCTGCTGCCTTTCCTGCAGCTCAACCATATGCTGTAGCATATCAGTTTGATGCTCCAGCAGCCAGAGCATGGACTCTTGCCTTCTGTGTGCAAGCTGACGCCACCTCTCATCTTCAGCCCGCAACTTCCTCTGTTCCTCCAGCGATTCAGCCCGCCACCTCTCCTCCTCAGCCCGCGATTCAGCCCGCCACCTCTCCTCTCGCTCATATTGGGCTTTTCGATAATCAGTCATTGACTGCCTCCACGCATTCTGCTGTGCTCTGTCAGCGTCGGAGGCAGTCTGTAGTTCTGTAAACATTTCATCACGCGTCCTTCGCTTGCGTTTTCGAATATTCACTAGCGTCTGTGAAGGAGAACTATTTGCAGCTGGTGGATGAGAAGGGAGAGGTGGTTAAAAAAGATACATTTTAGAGAACAATGGGTACACTCTTTCACGTTACATTTTGCTGTTCACATTACAGCGGATGTGGTTTCATTACAAGGTCGCATTTTTCCTCTTATATTGAGGGCCTGCCGGTTTGGTGTGAGAGATCACTCACGCAGTGCCAGGCCACAGATTTCAGCTGGCAGGCAGCCATGGTAAGACACAGTCTTTTGGCTTTTTTAACCTTCTTAACATGTGGGGATGGTTTCAAAGAGTACTGCTCTCATTAACCATACCAAGCACCCGTTGGGTTGGCCATTTAAAATGGGTTTGCAATGTAAAAGGAGGGGCTGCGGTTTCAGGGTTAACGTGCAGCACAAACCCAACTAATAACCCTCCCCCACACACCCAATTCTCTGGGATGATCACTTCACCCCTCCCCCCACCGCGTGGCTAACAGCGGGGAATATTTCTGTTCAGCAGAGTAGGAAGGGGCACCTCTGAATGTCCCCTTAATAAAATTGCCCCATTTCAACCAGGTGACCGTGAATGATATCACTCTCCTGAGGATAACAAAGAGCGATAAGGAATGGATGTTGTCTGCATGCCAGCAAACACCGGGACCATACGCTGCCATGCTTTGTTATGCAATGATTCCAGACTACGTGCTACTGGCCTGGTGTGGTAAAGTGTCCTACCATGGCGGACGGGATAAGGCAGCCCTCCCCAGAAACCTTTTGCAAAGGCTTTGGGAGTACATGAAGGAGAGCTTTCTGGAGATGTGCCTGGAGGATTTCCGCTCCATCCCCATACACGTTAACAGACTTTTCCAGTAGCTGTACTGGCCGCGATTGCCAGGGCAAATTAATCATTAATCATTAAACACGCTTGCTTTTAAACCATGTGTAATATTTACAAAGGTACACTCACCAGAGGTCCCCTGTGTGCCCACAGGGTCTTGGGTGAGTTCGGCGGTTACTGGTTCCAGGTCCAGGGTGATAAACATATCCTGGCTGTTGGGGAAACTGGTTTCTCCGCTTCCTTGCTGCTGTGAGCTATTTACATGATCTTCATCCTCATCTTCCTCGTCCCCAGAACCCACTTCCCTGTGTGTTTCTCCAGTGAGGGACTCATAGCACACGGTTGGGGTAGTGGTGGCTGCACCCCCTAGAATGGCATGCAGCTCCGCGTAGAAGCAGCATGTTTGCGGCTCAGCCCCGGACCTTCTGTTTGCTTCTCTGGCTTTGTGGTAGGCTTGCCTTAGCTCCTAAATTTTCACGCAGCACTGCTGTGCATCCCTGTTATGGCCTCTGTCCTTCATGGCCTTGGAGATCTTTTCTAATATTTTGCCATTTCGTTTACTGCTTCGGAGTTCGGCCAGCACTGATTCATCTCCCCATATGGCGATCAGATCCCGAACCTCCCGTTCTGTCCATGCTGGAGCTCTTTTGCGATCCTGGGACTCCATCACGGTTACCTGTGCTGATGAGCTCTGCGGGGTCACCTGTGCTCGCCACGCTCAGCAAACAGGAAATGAAATTCAAACGTTCGCGGGGCTTTTCCTATCTACCTGGCCAGTGCATCTGAGTTGAGAGTGCTGTCCAGAGCGGTCACAATGAAGCACTGTGGGATAGCTCCTGGAGGCCAATAACGTCGGATTCCGTCCACACTATATGTATACACACAGAGAGCATGAACAGGTGGGAGTTGTCTTACCAACTCTGAGAGGCCAATTAAGTACGAGAAAAAAACTTTTGAAGTGATAATCAAGATAGCTCAGTACAGACAGTTTGATAAGAAGTGTGAGAATACTTACAAGGGGAGATAGATTCAATGTTTGTAATGGCTCAGCCATTCCCAGTCCTTATTCAATCCCGAATTGATTGTATCTAGTTTGCATATCAATTCCAGCTCAGCAGTCTCTCGTTGGAGTCTGTTTTTGAAGTTTTAGAAGGAAGGTAATATGGATGGTGAGCGATCAGCTGTTGTGCCTTGCACAGGATGTGCCATGTTTGTCTTTCTTCCACAGGACAGAAGCAACTTTGTCTGTACAAAGTGCAAGCAGGTCTCCATATTGGAAGAGAAGGTTCAAGGACTGGAGAAACAAGTATCAACCCTGCGTTGCATAAGAGAAAATGAAGATTTCCTGGACAGATGTCAGGATATGCTTCTGCGAGCACAACATTCTGAAGAATCAGAGCAGGCTGTGCAGCGGGGACAGAAAGACGGTGAGGAAAATTGGCAGCATGTGACCTCCAGAAAAAGAAAGAGGAGCATCCATGTACCAGCAATGCAGATACAGGTGAGGAACCATTTTCATGTTCTCTCCACAGGTACTAATGCGGAGAGTGGTCTAGATGATACATCTGATGGAAGGGAGCACAAGGAGACTCCACCATTGGAAGGCATGAGATGCACTGTCCTAGGGATGGGGGTTCCACAACCACCACTCCCAAGAGAAGGAGGCAGGTTGTGGTGGTCAGGGACTCCATCCTAAAGGATTTAAACTGTTCAGGAAGGACAGGCAGGGCAGAAAAGGTGGGGGAGTTGCATTGTATTTAAAGGAGCAGTATGAGTGCTCAGAGTGCCAGTATGAAAGTACAGAAAAACCTGAGAGTCTCTGGTTTATGTTTAGAAGTGTGAGCAACAAGGGTGATGTTGTGGTGGTAGTCTGCTGTAGACCACCAGACCAGGGTGTGAAGCAAGGAGATTCTTTTCCCCAAGAATCAGGCAGGCACAGACAATACTGAAGGGGTTGATTCACAGTACCAGGAAGACTGATAAACAGCTTCAAAGGTGTAGTGCTACAGTGACCAATTATATAGCTTTTATTATCACTCCATTTGCCTATATCTTATACTTACAGAGACAAACATTGTTTCAGAGAGAGCAGAGAACATATAATATAATAATGCCAGGAACAGAACATATGCATAGAAGCTATTCTAATTACATCAATTATCTATGACTACCCGTAAGACGAAGGGGTGGTGTGGTTGAGTGTTCACAGATATCCAGGGAGCAATGTGTGTGAGGGAGGAGGGGGATTTGTACTGTTCTAAGAGCCAAGTTACTGGGCAGAAATTTTAGAGTATAAGTTTATCAAGTGTTTACAGCTGTCATGTCCTTGGGCCTCTGGTATTTCTGTTTGTTAGTTACGTGGGTTTCTGTCTCAGCTGCAAACTGAATTTTAACTCTTGCCTAACAAACGGGATGAGGTGGACAAGGCTTTCTTCAGGCAACTAACAGAAGTTATTAGATCACAGGCCTGGTTCTCATGAGGGACTTCAATCACCCCGATAACTGCTGGGACAGCAATACAGCAGTGCACAGAAAATCCAGGAAGTTTTTGGAAAGTGTAGGGGACAATTTCATGGTGCAAGTGCTGGAGGAACCAACTAGGGGAAGAGATCTCCTTGAACTGCTGCTCACAAACAGGGAAGAATTAATAGAGGAAGCAAAAGTGGATGGGAACCTGGGAGGCAGTGATCATGAGATGGTCGAGTTCAGGATCCTGACACAAGGAAGAAAAGAGAGCAGCAGAATATGGACCCTGGACTTCAGAAAAGCAGACTTTGACTCCTTCAGGGAACTGATGGGCAGGATCCCCTGGGAGAATAACATGAGGGGGAAAGGAGTCCAGGAGAGCTGGCTGTATTTTAAAGAATCCTTATTGAGGTTGCAGGAACAAACCATCCCAATGTGTAGAAAGAGTAGTAAATATGGCAGACGACCAGCTTGGCTTAACAGTGAAATCCATTCCCCTCTATTTGGCATTGGTGAGGCCTCATCTGGAGTACTGTGTCCAGTTTTGGGCCCCACACTACAAGAAGGATGTGGAAAAATTGGAAAGAGTCCAGTGGAGGGCAACAAAAATGATTAGGGGGCTGGTTCACATGATTTATGAGGAGAGGCTGAGGGAATTGGGATTATTTAGTCTGCAGAAGAGAAGAATGAGGGGGGAATGGATAGCTGCTTTCAACTACCTGAAAGGGGGTTCCAAATAGGATGGATCTAGACTTCTCAGTCGTAGCAGATGACAGAACAAGGAGTAATGTTCTTAAGTTGCAGTGGGGGAGGTTTGGGTTGGATATTAGGAAAACCTTTTTCACTAGGAGGGTGGTGAAGCACTGGAATGGCTTACCTAGGGAGGTGGTGGAATCTCCTTCCTTAGAGGTTTTTAAGGTCAGGCTTGACAAAGCCCTGGCTGGGATGATTTAGTTGGGGATTGGTCCTTCTTTGAGCTGGGGGTTGGACTAGATAACCTCCTGAGGTCCCTACCAACCCTGATATTCTATGATTCTATGATCATTTCACACTAAGTTAACTACCTAATTCATATTGTAAGTTTCTCAAAGTGAGAATTTTGTTCACTTTAATGTAAGTGGACAGCAAAGTAATCCTGCAGTGCCATATAAAAGACTCTCATAAAATTAATAGTGGTTTATTGTGTGTTCTCTTTTGTGAACTATTTCCCCAAAACCATTCTCCTCTCCTACCATCATACAACTTCACCAGATTTCATGAATTAAAGAGCCGGGTCTTTAATCAGGTCACCTAAGAGCAATAGCCCCGATCCCCAGATAAAATGAGCAGGGGCCCAATGACATTTGAAAGTTGGGTTTTTTTTGTAAATTCTTTTAGATGGGTCTTTGACAGAGTGAGCCATCACATGCAAAGAGGGGGGGGGGGGCAAACAAACAAGCACTTGTCTCAAATTAACTGACCCTACCAGGTGCTGATAGATTTAGGTGGGGTCTGACGTCTCTGTAAGTCAAACCCAGTTCATTCTAGAGCAAAAGGTAACAGCTAAGGGGACTGGGAAACTGACAAGTGTGCCAGAGCCTTCCCAAAAGTAGGGGGGGCTGAGGGCCCCCAACCACACCCCCAAGCCCGCCTCTGCCTTCCTCTTCCCCCAGAGGCCTTCAGGCCCTGTCCTCAGCCAAGCTGGAAGCTGGAGCAGGTCTGGGGAGCCCACCTCCATCACCCGGGATGGGGAAAAGCAACCCCCTGCCAGTGTCCCTGCCTCCCAGTGGATCCCTACCTAGGATCCCCACAACTGTTCTCTTGGCTCTCCCCAACCTGGTTCTGGCTGGGGTGGGAGGCCTCGGAGGCACAGCCACAACTTGTCCATGACACAACTTGTTGGAAGTATTGTGGGCAGTTGTGATTGGGAACCATGTTGGACCCTCCACCTGCCCGCGGTGTGTGTGGTGGGGGTGGGGGGACTGAGAGCACCACCTGGCCTGTGTACGTGCCCAGTCCAGGGCAGGTTGAGGTGGATGGTCTGTGACTCCGCGGCGGTTCCCCACAACTGTCTGCATGGCTCCCCCCACCTGGCTCTGGGGGGATGGGGGATAGAAGGGATCAGAGGCACAGCCCGGCCATGGTAAGAGCCACATGGGCAGTTGGGGGAAGCTGCCATGGACCCTCCACCTGCCCTGCGTAGGAGGGGACATGGGCCAGGGTCTGCTCTCGGTGGGCCCCTGTGCCATGGGCAGGTTAAGGGTCCACCATGGTTCCCCACAGCTGTCCACGTGGTTCTTATGACTAAGAACTCTTTCACACTGCACATTCATCTGACATTACCTTTGTGCTTTTCTACATTAACAGTTAGCTTGTGGCAAGCTGGGGTATAAATCTACCTTGAACTAGTATGTGTTGCACTAACCGTCCATGTAGATGCTATTACCATGCCTTAAAGTTCTTCAGTGTACTTTTATTTACTCCCATTTCAAAGTGATCATTAATTTGTACATACCTTTATCTGACAAAGCACCTAAACCTTAAACATGTGCAAAAGTCCACTTTGAAAAAAGCACTGACGTGCATGCTTATCTTTAAGCATATATTAAAAGTTAAGCAAATTCTTCTATACAAATATAAATAGGATAGATAGGATTATTATGTGAAAATAAATTGCAAGACCTTGAGGACGAGCCCCACAGACCCACAGGCAGCCCACAGACCCACCAGTTATCTAAATACAGGATAAAGGCTATGTTAAAATATGTAATTATATCGGGGCACAAAGAATATCCATATAATACTGTACATTTATACCAAACATCCAGTAAGATCGCTGGTGTACATCAACTGTACTGGTTGTACTGACATCAAACACATCAGCTGGGATGTGGGGGACACATCTGGGACTTCACACAATTCAGCGATATCTGTTACTGCAAGAGCAGCTCCTTCACATCAACCTTCTAGAGTTGAGTGGTCAGAAATGCTGGTCTTCACATTTTCTCTCTAATCAGAACCTAGTGAATCAAATTACTGATGGACAACATAGCCTGTATGTGTTACATCAGTCATCAGGGAGGTACTTCTTCCTCCTCTCTCTGTGCTGAAATGATAAAACTTAGGAACTGGTGAATAGCCAACCAGATAGTCATCTCAGCTTCTTACCTCCCCAGGATCCAAAACACCATGACAGACAACCTCATCAGACATTTCTCCCTAAATTACAAATGGGAGCTGGACTCCCAGGTCCTCAGTAGAATAGTCTTAGGTTGAGGATTCCCAGAGGTTGATCTTCTTGCCATACCAGGCAATAAAAAGTGAAACAAGGACTGTTCCAGGAAAGGTCTAGGAGATACGTTTCTCATTTCACAGATGGAGCCTTCTTTATGCATATGCACCAATGTCATTGTTTTTAAGAGCTCTCAACAAGATCAAGCAAGATTTTGCCAGAATCATTTTGATTGCTCCAATTTGCCAAGACAGGTTTTGTATTCTTACACATCCAACTCTCCTCTCATCCACTATGGCGGCTTTCGATGCACTCCAGTCTGTTGTCTCTGGATGTTGATCAAATACTTCATTTATACTTGTAGGTTCTGCAGCTGTAAGCATGGCTCCTTAATAGTTCTCAAGGTTAGAGACTTCTTATTAATCAGAAGTGCAATAGATATTATTAAAGAGTAGAAAGAAATCTATAAGCCATACTTACCTCTAGAAATGGAAATAGTATAATCTTTGATGTAATCATTGACAGATTTCACATGCGTGTTCTTCTCTTTCCACTGTCTTGGGTTACCTGTTGGAATGGAAAAGATCAGGACTTTCTATGGGTTCACTTAGCAGCAATAACAGCTTTCCACTTTCCAGTAGAGTGTCTTTCATTCCTTGATCATCCTAAAATGGTGAGATTTCTAAGATAGTACTAAATTTCCATTCCTTTTTAATCTTTGGTTTCCCAATTTTAATACTGTATTAACATTGGATATTCCAAGGAATATATATTTAAATATATACAAAGGACTGTTCTGCAGAAGGTCATGCTGACTGAGGAAATGAAAGGAGAAAATAACTTAGACATGAGAAGCAGAAAAAAGTGTGAGATAACAATGGAATGGAAAGAGTGTTAATCATAGGATATGACTACATAATCAGATTTTTCTCCAAATACAGGACAGAAATATTTTTGAACACTTCTCCTTTTTTTGCAGTGTTATTGATAATTTTACCATTTCCATCTAGTAATAGACCAATACCACTGTCCGGATTTTTTGTTGTTGTTCCTAATATATATATTTTTAAAATCCTGTTCATTGTTAGAAGGAAGGACCTGAGCAGCACGTGTTCAGTTCGCCTGACATCCTAATAAGCCAGCCTCATGATTAGGGCCCAACCAAATCCACAACCCATTTTAGTCAATTTCATGGTCATAGGATTTAAAAAATCATAAATTTAATTATTTTCGCTATTTAAATCTGAAATGTCATGGTGTTGTAATTGCGCTGCTGGTGGTGGCAGTTCTGCCTTCAGAGCTGGGCTCCCAGGAAGCAGCTGTTGCTCTCCAGCTGCCCAGCTCTGAAGGCAGCGCAGAAGTAAGGGTGGCAGTACTGCAACACCCCTAAAATAACCTTGTGTCCCCCTCCCCAGCAACTCACTTTTGGGTCAGAACCTCCAGTTTGAGAAACGTTGGCCTCCTCCATGAAATCAGTATAGTACAGGGTAAAAGCACACAAAAGACCAGATTTCATGGAGGGAGATCAGATTTCACAGTCTGTGATGTGTTTTTTATTTTGGTAGGGCCCTACTCATGATGTGCCACTGTGCCTGAGTGGTGGAGGAAGCCAACAGGACAGTTCATAAATGCAGCAGCAGTAACTAGCTGGCTGCTCAGCACATATGCCCACAGACTTTGCCTCCATGTGTTCACCTCTGCAAGCCTGGCTTCCGCTGTGCTCCTCCACAGTGCCAGCCAAGTCCCTGACCTGCATCCAGCCATGTTCCCAGGCTGTTCCAGAAATCCTGATAATCTGGTTTTCACCCTTTGGCTCTGACATTCAGATTGTGAAAACTGAACAGTCCTTCTCCCACCACTAGGCCTGACCATATAAGACCCAGTGTGACATTACCCAGGGTACATAAACAGTGGTGTCCCCTGACTCTTCCAACCTGGGGTGTCTTTTACACTGCTTCACTGTGAGAGCTACCACTCCTGGTCTGCTCACACACAGCTGCCAGTATGTAAATTACTCCCAGCTACACTGCATGAGTGCTATAGCCAGCCACTCATGAATTACACTGCAGAGTAACACCAACAAATTCCTAGTCCCACACTTTACCTCCAGCAATGTGCATCTTGTGTTGCCCAGCACTCTCCTGGACAATGCAAGCTCATATAAAATCCATGAAAAAGGCTTTGACAAGAACCCTCACCAAAGGCTCTTAAGCAAACTAAGCAGTCATGGGATAAGAGGGAAGGTTCTTGCATGGACTGGTAACTGGTTAAAAGATAGGAAACAAAGGTTAAATGGTCAGTTTTCAGAAAGAAGAGAAGTAAATGGGGTGTTCCCCAAGGTTCTGTACTGAGCCCAGTCCTATTTAACATATTCATAAATGATCTGGAAAAAGGGGTAAACAGGTAGGTGGCAAAATTTGTAGATGATACAAAACTACTCAAGATAGTTAAGTCTCAGGCAGACTGTGAAGAGCTACAAAAGGATCTCTCAAAAACTGGGTGACTGGGCAACAAAATGGCAGATGAAAATCAATGTTGATAAATGCAAAGTAATGCACATTGGAAAACATAATCCCAAGTATACATATAAAATGAAGGGGTCTAAACTAGCTGTTACTACTCAAGAAAGAGATCTTGGAGTCATTGTGGATAGTTCTCTGAGAACATCCACTCAATGTTCAGTGGCAGTAAAAAAACAAAAAAACAGAATGTTGGGAATCACTAAGAAAGGAAAGATAAGAAGACAGAAAATATCATATGGCCTCTATATAAATATATGATACACCCATATCTTGAATACTTCATGCAGATGTATACCCCAGCTCAAAAAAGATATACTGGATTTGGAAAAGGTTCAGAAAAGGGCAAGAGAAATCATTAGGGGTATGGAACGGCTGCAGTATAAGGAGAGATTAATAAGACTGGGACTTTTCACCTTGGAAAAGAGATGACTAAGGAGGGATATGAGAGAGGTCTATAAAATCATGACTGGTGTGGAGAAAGTAAATAAGGAAGTGTTATTCACTCCTTCTCATAATACAAGAGCTAGAGGCCACCAAATGAAATTAATAGGTAGCAGGTTTAAAACAAACAAAAGGAAGTATTTCAACCTGTGGATCTCTTTGCCAGAAGATGTTGTGAAGGCCAAGACTATAACAGGGTTCAAAAAAGAACTAGATAAATTCATGGAGGATAGGCCATTTATGGCTATTAGCCAGGGTGGGCAGCGATGGTGTCCCTAGCCTCTGTTTGCCAGAAGCTGGGAATGGGCAGCAAGGGATGGATCACTTGATGATTACCTGTTCTGTTCATTCTCTCTGGGGCACCTGGTTTTGGACACTGTTGGAAGACAGGATACGAGACTAGATTGACCTTTGGTCTGACCCAGTATGGCCGTTTTTATGTTCTTTTATATGTGATATGCACATGCTTTGTAATCCTCAATTGAGTTTCCCAAACACTTCAACACAAACACACTGGTTTAGATAAAACACTAAAAAAAATTATTAACTACAGAAAGATAGATTTTAAGTGATTACAAGTAATGAGGCAGAAGAGTCAGAATTGGTTACAAGGAAATAAAAATAAAACACAACTACCACCTAATTTAACAAACTGAGTGTATTCAAAGCAAAGTCTCTCTTACCACATGGTCCAACAATCTTAGTGGCTGAACCTCTCCTAGAAACTGCCATCCCTACTAAACCTCTTTCCCCCTTAGATACCTTTCCCATGAGATCGTACTTGTCAATTCTCTGAATTTATTGAAGACTACTTTCTTATCCTTAGTGAACTGCTCTTGCGCCTTCTTTTCTGCAGAATCATTATCTCTGTGTATTCACAGTCACTTTCACCCATGTTGTCTTCCACCTTCCGATTCACAACCATTTCCTTGCTTATGCCCAAATAAATCTTAGTCTTTAAGGTGCCACTGGACTCCTAATAATTTCCTAGTTATTTTTCAGCATCATAGCTAAAATAGCTGCCCCTCTAGAAAAGTAAAACTCTACGTGCTAATAAAGAGTTGACAGAGATTTTTTTTAAATTTTAAGGATAGTCGCTCTCTCCTTGCCTAAAAAGCAGGAAAACAACAGAGACTCGGGCAACCAAGAATGTATCTGTTCAGTATTCGTATACACATTTTTATCTGCTTCTTTTCCTTCTTTACTCATCCCCTAAATTGGTCTGTCATCATATTACATTGTAATCTACCTAATTCACACTGCAAGTTTCTCAGGGACAGTGTTTGTTTTCTTATATATCTATGTATAGGTGTGGAAACCTGCAGTGCTCTATAAAATAATAGTAACAATACTTAATAATATTTAAGAGTGGCCCTGAAGCTACTATTATTTTATTATGCCTAAAGTCCCTAATCTGGAATTGGGATCACATTGTGCTAGGCACTGTACAAACAGAGAGTATGAGATACTCCCTTACAGTATAAATAGACAAGACAGAATAACAATAATCCACAGCTAACAAACAAGCAAAACATTCAAAGGTACAAATGTTGTTCTTGTGTGTTTTTGTTTACTATTTTTCTCAACCCTTCTCATATCCCCAACACTTCATACAGGTGCCCCAAACAGCCTGCACCACCATTGTTAGCCCAAAGAACTCTCACTCTACTCAGCCCTTCCCCTTAGAGATAGCTCTCTTCCCCAGACAAAATGAGCAAAGATTAAATGACATTGAGACTGGTTTGTTGGTTTGTTTGTTTGATAAGTTTGCCATGATGGCCCCCACATCTGGGAAGTTGTAAGGTGTGTGCTCTCTCTGCCACCTCCTCCACATGTTCATTAACAACAGCCATGCCAAGTCTCTGCTCCTAGAGGTTACCACATCACCTCTTAGGAAGGTGGGTTGGGCCCCATGCTGTACCCCAAGACATCAGTGGGCTGCTGAGGTACATGCTCTGGGTATTGGGGGAACCTGGTCTGACTTCTGCTATTGCTACAGCAGTTTCAACAGCAGTCAGACTGTCATTAATTGACCCACAAAACTCAAATTTAATGGGATCAGGATCCAGCCTCTTGTCACTAACAGCTATTTCACACTGGAACATGTTCTCTTTCAAGCATTGATTTGTCTCTGGCATTATCTTAATTTGGATATTGTCTGATGTGGAACAGGGATTTAAACTCCCATCTCCAACCAGGGTGCCCTAACCACTGGACTATAACCACTGGACTATGGGATATTATGATGTAGTTCTGTCTCAGTATCTCCAGTTAAAACTGTTCCACTGTGTAAAAATAATTAAGTATTCATTAGGCCAAACTCAGGGTAATACTCTATAGTGCAGTGGCTAGGGCATTCATTTGGTATAGCCAAGTCCCTGCTCCAGTGACTATTTAAATATATAGAGGAACAGCATCAACAGAAAAGAGTGAGTGTGCCATAGAATATCTTATAGACCAGTGATTAGTGCTCTCACCTCAGACGTAGGATATGTGTCTTCAAATCCCTGTGGGGGTGCTGAGCCTGTAACTCCCGCTTCCTGGGTGAGTACTTCTTACAGATTGATTGGGTCTGCGTGGTGAGCTGGCCTTTGAACAGTCTCCTGGGAGTAGCCCCTTTTGTGTGCCCAACCCCAAGCGTACATACTCTTCAGAGGGTGAGCCCTGCACCTCTGCACCTCTGAGAGTGTGTCTTCAAACTCCAGCACCCGTTTCTCATCATGATTCTCTCCAGCAAGTCCAAGTCAGAGAGACTTTACCTTCTTAGGGAGTAATGCAACCGAGCAAGTGTCTGAAGAGACACAGCGCAGCCTTTTCACAACAAGGCAGCATTTATTAGTCAAATGGAATACAGCACTGGAGAGTCCTTAGCTCAGCATGGGAAAGCCAAGCTCAGTTATCATCCGTGTTGGTAAAAGCCTTGACCCAAAATACCCTGATCTCTTTACGCTCCATCTTGACTCTCAATCTCTCTGTGTCTTTGTCTCTGTGGTCCTGTGTTCTTAGCAGCAATTTTAAAAGACTGTCCAGTCACATTTCATGCCTTTGTTTTCCACTGTAGACACACTGTTTTCACAAGTCCAGCCAGTTCTTGTTAATGTGTCTCGATCAAATCCAGACAGGTTACATATTTACCCCCCCCCCCCCAGCCCTTATCTACCTTGTCACATGTACGAAACTTTTCCCATCAAATGTGTAATAATGCAAAGTGGATAGGTACACTGAGTCATACCTATAGTTCACAAAAATATTACAAAAAAATTCTCAGACATCATATCCCTCTAACCAATGGGTTAAAGGTTATACTGGATTCACCACTGCCTCCATCTCTGTTGTTTTGTATGGGGTCTGATCTGTTAGGCTCCACAGACTAAACGTGAGGAGCAATGCCTAGTTTGAAGATTGTACTGGGACTTAAGCCCCTGGTGCCTAGATGGAGGAGGCTGCAGACATGCTCAGTGGCAGATTTTGAGATGCCTGAGAGGTTTTGTCATGGCAACTTGGGCACCTATAGAGTTAGGTGGAAGCTAAGTGTGCATTTGGTGGATCTAAATTTTGCATTTGGATACTTAAATCGCAGCTACAGACTCAAATCCCTGTGTGCAGCTGGCACTGGACAATATTGTGTTCAGGTTAGTAAATTGTATAGGTCCTGATCCCAGAAAGCACTTAAAATTTAAACATATTTAAACTTTCCTACAGCGAAGCAAATAAGCACTGGCTTAACTTTAAATATATCCGTGTGTGCTTTGTTTAATTTGGAATAATAGAGAATAAAAATATTGTAATGAGTAACCAACATTATTTTTTTTAATGCAAAGGAATCCCAAGCACTACAAGACATTGTGGAGCAACCAGCAGATACATCAGCCATCAGTATACTGAAGAATCGTTACACTAAAATAAGTAAGTATATTGGAATACATAAAATATCACCATGTATTATTGTACGTTTGTAACAAACATGCATCAACTCTTAAACTATTTAACATACATGGTTTCTACATTTGGTAAGGAGGTCGCTGGTGTGTATCAGTTGTGATCAATAGTAATAATAATATGCAGAATTTCTTAATTTTATGATAAATAAATAATGGAGCTTGAAGAAATAATCACTGAGAGTGCAAAATCCAATGGCTCAGCTAGACATCAGTTTAAATATTAGCTGTGCAGCCTTTAAGATCTATGTATGTTGTAGTGGTGTCGCTGTGTCTGTCCCATGATATTAGAGAGACAAGGTGAATGAATCAATATCTGTTATTGGACCACATTCTGTTGGTGAGAGAGACAAGCTTTCAAGCCTAATAGAGCTCTGTGTATTACCTCACCCACCTTGTCTCTCTAATTAAAAGTCTAGGGGTTTTTAAATAGTTAGACATGCAATTGTTCACATAAAATTAGCCATCAACACTTAATTTGCCTATGCAGTTACCCTACTTCACACTATGAACTGTACAATTTCTAAACATATTTGAGTCTCAGTAATAAAAAGAAGCCTCACAACAATTTTGCAGATACGTGAATATCTTTTAATATTTTAATGCGAGTTTTGTAATTCACAGCATGTGCTTTCAAACACATTTAGTTCAGATCAGATATTTGAATGCTTATTGATGTTTCATAGCATGAAATTTGTCCTCTCCCTCGATGTGGAGGAAGATATGCAACAACTTTATGTCCCCAGTTATGATTTCCACTACTGGTTTTAGCCAAAGTTTATTAACTACAAACAATAGTTTTAAAGTGTTTATAAGACCCAGCAAACAGATCAAAGCAGATTACCTAACAAATAAACAAAACACAATCTAAATATAATATACTAAAGAGATTGTATATGAGTAGTAAATTCTCAGCCTAACTGTTTAAAAAAGTTTGTAGAGATTCTTGAGGGCAAGCTGCACTTGCCTGCAGCTTAAACCCCCAGGTATTCCTTAAACAGGTTAGAAATCCCTCTAGCCTGGGTTCAGCTCATCTTCCCCAGTCAAGTCCTTGTTCCTTAGGTGTTTGCAGCAATCTTCTTGGATGGGGAGTCAGTGAAGAACACAGATGATGCCACTCCCGTGCCTTAAATAGCTTTTGCATATGGCAGGAACTGTTTGTCTCCCAGATTGATTCCCACACCTGGTCAGAGGAAAAACAGCTGTCTTTAGCTGACATCTGCCTGGCCTGGGCAAACAACATCGAATAGTCTGGGGCAGGGGGAGAGGATCTCTGGCCCTCTGGGTGACGCAGAGCCACAAACAATCTTTAGCCCAGAGTATTCTGGCTGGGGCAGACAGTAAATAACAGTCTATAAGGGAGCTCAGGCCCTCTTGGCAGGGCAGAAACATGAGCAGTCTTTAGTCCACAACCACCTGTCTCTGGAAAACAGTAATTAACTCTCAATATGGACCTCAGGCCTTTGAGGTGGGGTAGATAACAAACAGTCTATAGCTTCACAGTGGGTGGAGTCAGTGGCAAGGGGGGAGGGGAGGGGGAGCCAGGCCCACCAGGTAATAGCCCAGTGCCCGAAATGTGGCCAATGTGTCTGCCACCGGGTCAGCGGGAATGCTCTGGAAACACTCTGACTCATTTTCTAGCACCAGAATCAGACTAAAGTCTGGTTCCCTGGGCTATATCCTACCACAATTTGGGTGTAGGGCTCTGTAGACCAAAGCTCATCTATTCTTCCGCCGCCTCTGACTGCAGAGTGTGGCTCCACTCGAGGGCCAGTCCAGGATCCTGCAAAGATCTTCACTCCTTCTAAGAGATGATTGTTCCCTCCAGTGGTCCAGCCCTAACTGAGCTCCAGAGCTCTCCTTTTATGTTTCCAGATTGGAGGGATGCCACTCCACTTCATATATGGGGCAATTACATTATGACACCGGATGAGCACTGGGGGAAGAGCCAGGAGAAATAGAGACAAATGTTATAGAACTGATGCAGGGGTCAGTGCGTTGCCTCGGTTTGCAGGAGGTCAGACTGGATAAATGCAATGGTTTATGGTTTCGCACTTTGAATCTATAATTTTGGTGTTTCCTAATAATTGGAGTTCTTTTCTACTCATACAGATCCTAAAGATGGAAAAATGCAGCTAATACCACGAGATCAGGAAGGGATGTCAGGGAGTCCTCGTAAGTGCTGGGGATCTGGGTGGTTTGTGGCTGAAGGAGTGGGGGGTGGATTCAGATTTTACCTCTTTGCCAATGGGGGACATTAGGGTTTTTTTTTTCTTTTTTTAAAATTTGAATTAATGATTAATTATCCCAGATCTACAGCCACTGAAATTAGGGGACAAACTCATCTTCATTAGGGGCAGATAAGGGAGTCACAGTCACACTACTGAGACATATTTCAAATGGCCATGTTTTCCCATGAGCAGAAAATTACCTCTCAAATTCCTGTAGTTTGCGTGCAGGTGACATATTTTCAAGCACAGCACTATTCTGAACTTGAGCATCTTATGACCTGATGCTGAACATACTGAGAAGCTGCTGCTTCCTTTTGTTTCAATGGAAAACAGATAAAATAAGCCAGTCTGCAAATCTGGCCACTGTTGATGCCAATTTATTTTCCTTTTTTATGTAAAAAAAATTCCTAGATGCAGATGAGCAGATAGTTCCAGCCAAAGAAATGATGAAACTTTGGGAGAATAAGTATCCTGGAACATATTACCATCTGTTCTATTTCCCATTTCAATTCCTTGTTCACATGGGTGACAGTGGGATGTTTCAATGTACTCATTTGTAATACCATTCTTGTTAGAGTTCTAGTCTCCTATTGGCAGCTCCTGTCCCAGTGTTGAGTTAATATTATTCTTTGAACATTTCTTACAGCTGTAACCTTAAAAAAAATGTTCCCAGCATCAGGAGAGAGGAAAAGCCCTGGTAAGTGCCAGCAATCTTCCACCAAGTGTTAGGTGCAAAGGGACATATGGGGGCAGGGATTGGAGTGATTCATTTAAGGTAAGTTGCAAGGGTAGCATTGAGTCCTCCCCATACTTCTTTCCCTGTTGCTCATCTCTACAGCATCTCCCCTCTTCCCCCCCCCCAAGTTTCAGCAGCAGCATTTCCCCCACCCCACTGGGCTGAGGTGTGCCTTCTTCTCTCTGTCATGCTGTCTGTAGTGGCTCACAACTATGAGTACCTACCTCAGGGCAGACTGTCAGAAAACAAGACCAACACCATAAGCTGGTTATGTGTTCTGTTAGATTTCACCAAGCCAGTGTCAAATGTGAATTCCTAGATCATTATACCAGTCTTACCATGGAGTCCTTGGACTCTCCAGTCTACCTTGTCACCCGGACAAGTTGTACTTTGTGATACACTTATAAAATTTGCAGATGATGATACCAGGCTGGGAGGGGTTGGAAGTGCTTTGGAGGATAGGATGAAAATTCAAAATAATTTGGACAAACTGGAGAAGTGGTCTGAGGTAAATAGGATGAAATTCAATAAGGACAAATGTAAAGTACTCCACTTAGGAAGGAACAATCAGATGCACACATACAGAATGGGAAATGACTGCCTAGGAAGGAGTACTGCAAAAAGGAATCTAGGGGTCATAGTGGACCACAAGCTAAATACGAGTCAACACTGTAACATTTTTTGCAAAAAGGCAAACATCATTCTGGGAAGTGACCCAAACACAACTCACCCCTACCCATCCACCAATTGATCTCTTAAAGAGATATCTCCCTATTAGCACGTGGGTTAAATTTGCTCTTTTCTCTTCCTGTTTTGATGTCTGAGTTGTTTATGTCTTCAAACCATATCAGTAAGTGTAGGGTATCTCAGCACCTCCTCAACAGTCAGCACAAATCCTTATACTTTATCACCTCTCAATTTGTGCTGTGGCATGCCCCCGACTCCCACATGTAGTCATGGGACAATCACTCTTTGTCCCACCCCCTACTCCGTGTCAAAACCCAGGGACCCTACAAATAGCAGTCATGCTCTGCTTCCTTTACTAGTTGATGCTGCTGCTGCAGCATTGCCTGGGATACTTCCCGCTCTGTCCCATGACCTTCTTGGATTCCCTGCCTGTTCCCTATTTAACCAGGGTTTCTCCCAGGTGTTCTTGCATGCAGAGTTTCTCTAAAAAAGGGAAGAAGGAGGATACGGGAAACTACAGGCCAGTCAGCCTCACCTCAGTCCCTGGAAATATCATGGAGCAGGTCCTCATGGAATCAATTCTGAAGCACTTAGAGGAGAGGAAAGTGATCAGGAACAGTCAGCATGGATTTACCAAGGGCAAGTCATGCCTGACTAACCTAATTGCCTTCTATGAGGAGATAACTGGCTCTGTGGATGAGGGGAAAGCAGTGGATGTGTTATTCCTTGACTTTAGCAAAGCTTTGATACGGTCTCCCACAGTATTCTTGGTGGCAAGTTAAAGAAGTATGGGCTGGATGAATGGACTATAAGGTGGATAGAAAGCTGCCTAGATCGTAGGGCTCAATGGGTAGTGATCAATGGCTCCATGTCTAGTTGGCAGCTGGTTTCAATCAGAGTGTCCTGGGGCTGGTTTTGTTCAATATCTTCATTAATGATCTGGAGGATGGCGTGGACTGCACTCTTAGCAAGTTTGCAGATGACACTAAACTGGGAGGAGTGGTAGATATGCTGGAGGGTAGGGATAGGATACAGAGGGACCTAGACAAATTAGAGGATTGGGCCAAAAGAAACCTGATGAGGTTCAACAAGGACAAGTGCAGAGTCCTGCACTTAGGACGGAAGAATCCCATTCACTGTTACAGACTAGGGACCGAATGGCTAGGCAGCAGTTCTGCAGAAAAGGACCTAGGGGTGACAGTGGACGAGAAGCTGGATATGAGTCAACAGTGTGCCCTTGTTGCCAAGAAGGCTAACGGCATTTTGGACTGTATAAGTAGGGGCATTGCCAGCAGATTGAGGGACGTGATGATTCCCCTCTATTTGACATTGGTGAGGCCTCATCTGGAGTATTGTGTCCAGTTTTGGGCCCCACACTACAAGAAGGGTGTGGAAAAATTTGAAAGAGTCCAGCGGAAGGCAACAAAAATGATTCGGGGGCTGGAGCACATGACTTATGAGGAAAGGCTGAGGGAACTGGGATTGTTTAGTCTCCAGAAGAGAAGAATGAGGGGGGATTTGATAGCTGCTTTCAACTACCTGAAAGGGGGTTCCAAAGAGGATGGATCTAGACTGTTCTCAGTGGTACCAGATGACAGAACAAGGAGTAATGGTCTCAAGTTGCAGTGGTGGAGGCTTAGGTTCGATAGTAGGAAAAACTTTTACAGTGGTGAAGCACTGGAATGGGTTACCTAGGGAGGTGGTAGTATCTCCTTCCTTAGAGGTTTTTAAGGTCAGGCTTGACAAATCCCAGGCTGGGATGATTTAGTTGGGAATTGGTCCTGCTTTGAGCAGGGGGTTGGACTAGATGACCTCCTGAGGTCCCTTCCAACCCTGATATTCTATGATTCTCTGATCTCTATCCAGATTTCACAGGTTCTTCTTGGGCCTCTTTATCTGGACAGCTTCTAGCAGTCTCTCCCCCTTTTGGTCAAGGTTCACTCTCCCAGGACTCTGTGCCTTGGAGAGTTTCACACATCTGTCCCCGTTTAAGCAGGGTTTCTCCCCAATCTGTTTACATGTGGAGCTTCCCAGCCTTCTAATCCTTCTTCACCCTTATGGTCCCATTTGTGCTCTGATTGGCTGCTTCCCTGCAGCCTTTCCAGACAGAGCTGGAGGAGCCACCTTTTCTGGACCGGGGTGTGGTAGGATGGCAAGGCCTCTAACAGGGGGCTCAAAGGGCCTGGTATACCCCGTCACATCAGCCTAATGCATCTCACAGCTTTTTGACTATTTCTGTCTCAAAATACAACAATTTTCACAGTTAATAATTCAACAATATTTATGTATCCACAGTCTGTCTTGCATGGCACAGATATGACTAAATTTTTTATGAAATAAAATTAAACTAACTTTGTTTTTCATGTAATGGCTAGATTGTACTCTATCTGTGATTTTCACATCTCTGTTTAGCTTCTGAAGCATTAAATCCATGACATGTTAGGGGATGAAATGCTAAATTGTCTCACTTCTCTACCGGTTTGCATCTTCCTCTAATAAACATCAAAACATCAGAGTCTTGTGCTACTGTAGCTTTCAGGGGCAATGGGAGATCCTAATTTCTGCTGAGTACCAGGGTAGTTATACTCTTTGTATTTTTCTCACGGTTGTGAAATATGCAATGGCCAACCAAAGTCGGGAGAGTGACACATCATTTCTCTCTGTCTTGGGAATTGCTGGGGATTATTCATGAGACATTGAGAGGAAAGCAACCAACTGGGCTCTGCAGAAGAATGGTGGTACTTAACCTGAATTGGAAAGGCAGTATGGGGTCATGCCCCTACTCGGTCACCATTGCCCAATGCCAGAGCATGTTTTTTCACTTTGTGTTTATGAATTAATTTGATGTATCTCATAAACTTCCAAAACCTCAATGATGGGGCTTCTCCAGCTGGTTGCAAGTTGTCACCTACAGGGAAGCCCCCCGCCAACCTCCTTTCAAGCAACTAGAGTAAATTTATTTCTGTGTATCCAAATAAGGCTGTGCTCTGGCCTTTCCTTCTCCTCCCCCATGCGCCAGCACTTGGCTCTCTACAATTCCATAAACCCTGAGTCAGAATTGTGCTATCTTTCCCCAGACCCATGATTCAGCACTGAGGTCTTTTTCTTATTTGGTTGTTTATGCTAGTACATGTCTGCCACCCCTACAGATCAAAGCTTAGTCATTTCCTTATCACTATATGGAAACAGAGTGGCATATGCTATTTGTGGGGCTAGGCATAGGGCATTTCTTATAGTGATGTGACTTATTGCTCAGTGATCCCCTGTGCACACAGGATCACTGCTGCAGTGTGTCCCCTATATACACAGGATTAGTGCTGGAATGTTTCCCATCTTCATGTCACTCACTTCTGGGGCATTTCTCCAATGAACTAGGGTTAGAACTGGGACACGTCCCTTGTTAGCATTTACCATAACTACCTAAATAACTGTCTGTCTGTCTTCCATGGGAGACTAGTTCATTGCATTGTCCAATTAACTTGGGTCAGTGCTGGGGCATTTCCTCAATCTCATGACTGAAGCCTAAGGTGTTCCCTGCAATCTCATGACACAGTGCTGTGCTAGTGTGATAGTACTGGTGGGAGCTTTTATTAAGGGTAACATGTGGCACCCAAACTGGAGCTAACCCAAGGCCTTCTTGTTTTCTTACAGATAGAAAAATAGGAAGTGATCCAGAAAAATCAGGAGAGAGACAAGAAATCTCTCAGAGCTCTGGTAAGTATTGGGGAGCATCCCTCTCTGTAGATACAGGGCTCTGCTGGGTATAACTGTTCTCAAGACATTGGGGCTTAAAGGAAAAAGGAGGCCATTGTTCATTAGGACATTCAGCACTGACCTTATAGAATCCCTTCTCATCCACCACAGAGAAGGTAGGAGAGACAGGACACTGTGAGGTGAGTTGTGGAACCTCTGTGAAGGTATAGCTCATCTTGCCATCCCCTGAAAACAATAGTACCATTTCATAATGTTTAGTAATGATCCCAGCACTACTACCATTGAAATCAGGGGACAAACTCACCTTCATTGGGGTAGGGTGACCAGATGTCCTGATTTTATAGGGACAGTCCCGATTTTGGCGTCTTTTTCTTATATAGGCTCCTATTGCCCTCCACCCTCTATCCCGATATTTCACACTTGCTGTCTGGTCACCCTAATTAGGGGCAGATAAGAGAGTCACAGTCACACTACTGAGACATATTTCAAATTATCATGTTTTTCCCTGGGCAGAAAATTACCTCTGAAATTCCTGTAGCTTGGGTGCAGGTGACATATTTTCAAACACAGCACTATTCAGAACTTTAGCATCGTACGTCCTGATGCTGAACACACCGAGAAGCTGCTGTTTCCATCAGTTTCAATGGAAACTACATACAATAAGAAAGTCTGTAAATTAGGCCACTGTTGTTTTCAGATCAGTAATCCATACCAAGAAACAAAACAGATTGTTTTCCTTATTTTGTGAAAAAATTAATAGATGCAGATGAGCGGACATGCAAGGGTAGCACTGAGTCCTCCCCATAATTCTTTCCCCAGTGCTCATCACTACAGCATCTCCCCTCTTTTTTATCCCAAATTTCAGCAGAAGCATTTCCCCCACCCCAGAGGGCTGAGGTGTGCCTTCTTCTCTCTGTCATGCTGTCTGGAGTGGCTCACAACTATGAGTACCTACCTCAGGGCAGACTGTCAGAAAATAGGACAGACACCCTAAGCTGGTTGTGGGTTCTATGATTAGATTTCAGCAAGCCAGTGACAAATGTCAACTGTTGGATAACTAAACCGGTCTTAACACGCAATCACAAACAGTCCCCTTAGACTCTCCAATCTACCTTGCCACCAGACAAACTGGACTTTGTGATAAAAGGTCACTTAAATAAAAAATCACAGCTCATCGGGTTACTCCCAATCCCAAGACACCAGTCCCTTACCCCAGATCAATTGGTACTCTCAATCTTAAACCAAAGACAATGCTGGGAGCCGATTCTATAGTAAACTAACTAAAGATTATTAGCTAAGAAAAGGAAATGAGAGTTATTGAGAGGTTAAAGCAGGTAAAATATATGCACAGGGTAGTCACAGTCTGTAATTCCAAATGGTGGCAGTGATGTAGTAAACAGCCAGTTTCCCAAAGACTTTTCGGGATTCCCAGATGGTTTCTGGGGATTGCTGCTTTGCATCTACTTCTCTTTCTTGTAAAAACAATGAGGAAGCATCTGATGAAGTGGATTCCAGCCCATGAAAGCTTATGCCCAAATAAATTTGTTAATCTTTAAGGTGCCACAGGACTCCTCGTTGTTATTGCTGAAAAAGATTAACACGGCTACCCCACTGAAACTGGTCCTCCTTGTAAGAATCCAGACAGTCCAGAGATACAGGATCCTTCCTTAATTCCATACTTATATCTTCTTCTCACAGAAAACAATCTGACAGTGTCACCAGCTATGTGAGCAGTGAGTGAGACCTCGAAACATCACACAGAATGGCCATTTGCTTTGAAATTAGAGTTTTCTGTTAAAGTTCTTCATTTGCATTCCACAAGGCTTCTTTCTCCTTTGATGGGTTATACAGTTACAGTGCTATATGTATATAAATGTTTACCACTACATAATAATGCAAAGCAGATAAGTGAAAACAATGCAAGAAACATGCCAATAGTTTTCATGAAGTTTAAATATGACATACGTTCATATATATTTTACAATCACTTTAATCTCTACCTAATACACAAATGAACTGGCCCTGAGGTTTGGCATGAGCTGGTACCTGGTCTGCCAGAGTCACACTTTCCATTCAAATGGGTTTTCTAGGTATATCTCCCCTTATGACCTCAGTGGTCATTGCAGGAATGACTCCTCCTTACATATTCAGGGCTCGACAGACGTGTGTTTCTATAACCTGGATCTGCATGTGGCCCTGCTCAAGCATCTGGTCCTCCAGCTCTATGCAGCTGTGCAGGAGCATTTTCCCTGTTTCCTCCCCAGGGATGTGCAGTTATTTCCCTTGCTATTCCTACAAGGAGGTCTTTCAGATGACATCATTAAGCCTCATGGTATAGCACAATTGTATCCATTCTCCCCACCGCACCCAATGGGGGAGCATGCAGCATTCTTCCTTAACCCTTCTTGTCCATGCTGAAATGTATCTTGCATCTCCACAAATAGGTTTTGGGATATTTATCACATCCATCCCTGCAAGACAGCAGTGGGCATTTCCCACCTACAGTGAGCCAGTGGTGGTGCACTCATCTGCCTTGATGGATAATTGGGGTGACACCCAGTGGGAATCGTACTGCAGGAATGATCCCCACTGAGTCCCTGTTGTGCAATACAGTGACAACAGTAGGAAAAGAGTAAGCAAAACCAGAAGACAGAGGACAGACATCTCAAAGGCCTGACAAGTTCTGGGGATAGTCCCAAAAAGACTGAGAGGAGGAGGAAATTTATTTTATAGTGAGGAAAAGAAGACAGTGTCCCTCATGAAACTGGGAAGGCGTGGACAAACAGGATATGGGGAGAGCAGAGACTCCTGGAGATTGGAGGGGGTGGACACCAATGAATTGGAAGGGGGGTGCTGGCCCGTCCCCCACAAGTCTGACTCCAGGGTTCAGTGCTAGAGTTGGACTCCCCACCCCTTTGTTTCCAAGGGTCAGCATGCAGCTTCTGTTTCACCCCCTAAGAAAGCACTGGAGCTTCTTCCCACCACCTCAACTATTCACCTAGAATACATCACCCTATGTGCCGTCCAGGGTAGATGCTACTTCCTCAATCCATACAGCTCAACAATAGGTGTCTCCAACCTCAGCATTCCCTTCCCTTGGTAAAATCCCTTCCTATTCTTTCAAGCCTCTGCTGGGGCATTTCACGCTCTCCTCTTAGTGGGTGTGAGATTAGGGTTCTCTCCTTTCTCTCCCTGTTGGGGCATCTGTTTTGTTCGTCTCTTCAAACCATATCAGTCAGTGTAGGATGTCTCTTCGTCTCCTCAAGAGTCAACAACAGCCCTTCTGCTACAGACCCTCTCAATTTGTGTTGTGACACTCCCCCAACTCCCACATGCAGTAATGGGGTCCTTCGCTCTCAAGTGGGAATGGAGGCCACTCCATCTCACTACAGGCAGACAGCAAGTAACAAGGTAAACTCCAGCCATCTGGGTGGGGTTGTGCCACAGTCTTTAGCTGACAGCTGCCTGGCTGGGGCAAACAACAACAAATAGTCTGGGGCAGGGGGAGAGGATCTCTGGCCCTCTGGGTGAGGCAGAGCCAAAAACAGAGCATTCTGGGTCAGGCAAGCAGTATAGAACAGCCTATAAGGGAGCTCTGGCCCTCTTGGCAGGGCAGAAACATGAGCAGTCTTGACTCCACAACCACCTGTCTGTGGCAAACAGTAATTAACTCTCCATAGGGGAGCTCCGGTCTTTGGGGTCGGGTAAAGAACAAACAATCTATAGCTCCACAGTGGGTGGAGTCAGTGGCAAGGGGGGAGAATAGGTGGAGCCAGGCCCACCAGGCCCACCAGGTAATAGCCCAGTGCCCAAAATGTGGCCGATGTGTCTGCCACCGGGTCAGCGGGGTTGCTCTGGAAACACTCTGACTCATTATCTGGCACCAGAACCAGACTAAAGTCTGGATCACTGGGCTATATCCTACCACAGTTTGGGTGTAGGACTCTGCAGGCCAAAGCTCATATGTTCATCTGCCTCCTCTGACCGCAGAGCGTGGCTCCTCTCAAGGGCCAGTCCGGGATCCTGCAAAGATCTTCACTCCTTCTAAGAGATGATTGTTCCCTCCAGTGGTCCAGCCCTAACTGAGCTCTAGAGCTCTCCTTCTATGTTTCCTGTCCTGCCCTGGGGTTTCCAGTGCCAGGATGCAGTGGATTTGGCTCTGCCCACCAGGGGGAGTGTGGTGGTCCCTCACTCTCCAGATCAGAGGGAGGCCACTCCACTTCATACATGGGGCAATTACATTATGACACTGGATGAGCATTGAGGGAAGAGCCAGGAGAAATAGAGACAATTGTTATAGAACTGATGCAGGGAGACTGGGAAGCCTCTGTTTGCAGCAGGTCAGACTGGATAAATGCAATGGTTTATGGTTTAGCACTTTGATTCTATAATAATGGTATTTCCTAATAATCAGAGTCCTTTTCTACCTATACAGATCCGAAAGATGGAAAAATGCAGCTAATACCACGAGTTCAGGAAGGGATGTCTGGGAGTCCTGGTAAGTGCTGGGGATCTGGTAGGTTTCTGGCTGATTGAAGGAGTGGGGGGTGGATTCAGATTTTCCCTCTTGGCCAATGGAGAGAATTAGGGGTTTTTTATTTTCATTTTTTAAAATTTGGCTGTGCTGGTTTTGGCTCCAGAGTGGAGTTTGAATTCACAAAGCATTATGAACCCGAGTTCAACCCCAGTCCCCAGAACTCACCACTTGAACAAACGTATATGAAAGCTTTTGTGAAGGCTTAAAATTTTGAGAGTATATTTTATAGATTTCCAAAAGTCAGTATAAATTAGTTTCCAATGGCAAGCAATGAGAATTATTCTTTTCTTCTAAGTTTGACAAACTGGCTCTAAGCCTGAACTGTTCATGTCCATGTACAGTATTCCAAGGCCCAGCCCTTGAAGATTAGTATGGAAGCATAGAAAAGATAGGAGATAAGTCAAGAGACCACCTTGGCTTAACCAGGAGATCTTCAATGATCTTAAAAAAAAAAGAGTTCTACAAAAAGTGGAATCTAGGTCAAATTACAAAGGATGAATATAAACAAATGACACAAGTATGTAAGGGCAAAATTAGAAAGGCCAAGGCAACAAATGAGATCAAACAAGCTAGAGACATAAAGGGTAACAAGTAAGCATTCCACAAATACGTTAGAAGAAAAAGGAAGACCAAGGACAGGGAAGAGGGAAAAACAATAACAGAAAATATGGAAGTGGCAGAGGTGCTTAATGACTTCTTTGTTTCGATTTTCACCAAGATGGTTGGTGGTAATTGGATGCCTAAAATAGTGTGTGCCAGTGAAAATGAGGTAGGATCAGAGGCTAAAATAGGGGAAAGAAGAATTAAACTTTACTTAGATAAGTTAGATATCTTCAAATCACCAAGGCCTGAAGAAATGCAGCCTAGAATACTCAAGGAGCTGACTGAGGAGATATACGAGCCATTAGTTATCATCTTTGAAAAGTCATGGAATACGGGAAAGATTCCAGAAGACTGGAAAAATGGAAAATATAGTGCACATTTAGAAAAAGGGAAATAAGGACAACCCCATAATTATAGACAAGTCAGCTTAACTTCTGTACCAGGAAAGATAATAGAGCAAATTATTAAGGAATCAATTTAAATTTAAAGCAAACTTTAAATTAATAAAATATATGGGGATAAACTGTTAAACTGTATCAATTCTCTGCTGGGTTGTATTCTTCTAATAACTATCAAAATAGATCATCAGAGTCATGTGCTACCATAATTTCTAGAGCCATTTCTGCATTGAACTACTGTAGTTGTAGTTACGGTATTTTTCTCACAGTTGTGAAATATGCACTGAAAAATCAAAGTCTGGAGAGTGACATGGAACTTTTCTCAGACCTGGAAAGTGCTGGGGATTATTCACGAGACACTGAGAGGAAAGGAACCAACTGGGGTCGGCAGAAGAATGGTGGTACCTAACATAAGTTGGAGAGGCATTGTAGGGTCATAGACCCTACTGTGTCTGCACTGCCCAACGCTAGAGTGTGTCTCCTCACTTGGTGTTTATGGGTCAGTGTGATGTGTCTCCTCCATTTCCAACATGTCCCTGCTGGGACTTCTCTACCTGGTTCCAACTAGTCATCTATAGGGAAGCTCCCCTCCAACCTCATGGCAAAAAACTAGAGTAATTTTTTCTCTATAACCCCATAAGGCTGTACTCAGGCATTTCCTTCTACTCCACTATGGGCCAACACTTTGGCTTTCTACAATTCCATAAGCCTTGGTTCAGGACTGTGCTGGCTTTCCCCATTCCCATCATTCAGTACTGAGGTCTTTTTCTTATTTGGTTGTCTATGCTAGTACATTTTTGCCATCCCTACAGATCAATGCTTAGACATTTCTCATCTGTATAGGGAAGAACAGTGGCATAGCTATTTGTGGGGCTAGGCATAACTCTCCCAGGTGTTCTTGCATGGAGAGTTTCTCTAGCTCTATCCATACTTCACAGGGTCTTTTAAGAAAGTCTGTAAACTAGGCCACTGTTGTTTTCAGATCAGTAATCCATACCAAGAAACAAAACAGTTTATTTTCCTTTTTTTGTGAAAAAATTACTAGATGCAGATGAGCGGACATGGTCATTCAAAGAAATGAAGAACTTTTGGGAGAGAAACAGTAAGTATCCTGGAACATAGCACTATCTGTTCAATTTCCCTTTCAATTCCTTGTTTACATAGGGCAGTCCTGTGGTGTTTCCTCATGGGGGAGAGATGGGGCATTTTGACCTACTCATCTGGAGTACCACTTTTGTTACCTTTGTAGTCCCCTATTGACAGTTCCTGCCCCAGTGCTGTGTTAATATTATTCTTTGTACATTTCTTACAGCTGGAACCTGCAAAAAAGTTTTCCCAGCAGCAGGAGAGAGGAAAAGCCCTGGTAAGTGCCAGCAATCTTCCACCAGGTGTTAGGAGGGAATGGACATAGGGGTTCAGGGATAGGAGTGACCCATGTAAGGTAAGTTGCAAGGGTAGCACTGAGTCCTCCCCATAATTCTTTCCCCAGTGCTCATCACTACAGCATCTCCCCTCTTTTTTATCCCAAATTTCAGCAGAAGCATTTCTCCCACCCCACAGGTCTGAGCAGTGGCTTCTTCTCTCTGTCATGCTGTCTGGAGTGGCTCACAACTATGAGTACCTATGATAGGGCAGGCTGTCAGAAAACAGGGCAGACACCCTAAGCTGGTTCTGGGTTCTACGATTAGATTTCAGCAAGCCAGTGACAAATGTCAACTGTTGGATAACTAAACTGGTCTTAACACGCAATCACAAACAGTCCCCTTAGAGTCTCCAATCTACCTTGCCACCAGACAAACTGGACTTTGTGATAAAAGGTCACTTAAATAAAAAATCACAGCTCATTGGGTCATGGGACCCAATTCTATACTAAACTAACTAAAGATTATTAGCTAAGAAAAGGAAATGAGAGTTATTGAGAGGTTAAAGCAGGTAAAATATATGCACAGGTAGTCACAGTCTGTAATTCCAAATGGTGGCAGTGATGTAGTAAACAGCCAGTTTCCCAAAGACTTTTCAGTATTTCCAGATGGTTTCTGGGGATTGCTGCTTTGCATCTACTTTTCTTCCTTGTAAAAACAACGAGGAAGCATCTGACAAAGTGGGTTCCAGCCCATGAAAGCTTATGCTCAAATAAATTTGTTAACCTTTAAGGTGCCACAGGACTCCTCGTTGCTATTGCTGAAAAAGATTAACACGGCTACCCCACTGAAACTGGTCCTCCTTGTAAGAATCCAAACAGTCCAGAGATGCAGGATACTTCCTTAATTCCATACTTTTATCTTCTTCTCACAGAAAACAATCTGACAGTGTCACCAGCTACTTGAGCAGTGAGTGAGGAACACACTTAGACCTCCAAACATCACACAGAATGGCCATTTGCTTTGAAATTAGAGTTTTCTGTTAAAGTTCTTCATTTGCATTCCACAATGCTTCTTTCTCCTTTGAGAAAGCAGGGGGAGAGGATCTCTGGCCCTCTGGGTGAGGCAGAGCCAAAAACAGTCTTTAGCCCAGAGCATTCTCGCTGGGGCAGGCAGTATAGAACAATCTATAACGGAATTCTGGCCCTCTTGGCAGGGCAGAAACATGAGCAGTCTTTACTCCACAACCACCTGTCTGTGGCAAATAGTAATTAACTCTCCATAGGGGAGCTCAGACCTTTGGGGTGGGGTAAAGAACAAACAATCTATAGCTCCACAGTGGGTGGAGTCAGGGACAATCGAGGAGAATAGCGGGAGCCAGGCCCACCAGGCCCACCAGGTAATAGCCCAGTGCCAAAAATGTGGCTCATGTGTCTGCCACCGTGTCAGCGGCGATGCTCTGGAAACACTCTGACTCCTTTTCTGGCACCAGAACTGGACTAAAGTCTGCTTCCCTGAGCTATATCCTACCACAGTTTGGGTGTAGGGCTCTGCAGGCCAAAGCTCATATGTTCGTCCACCTCCTCTGACCGCAGAGCGTGGCTCCTCTCAAGGGTCAGTCCAGGATCCTGCAAAGATCTTCACTCCTTCTAAGAGATGATTGTTCCCTCCAGTGGTCCAGCCTTAACTGAGCTCCAGAGCTCTCCTTTTCTGTTTCCTGTCCTGCCCTGGGATTTCCAGTGTCAGGGTGAGGCGGATTTGGCTCTGCCCACCAGGGGGAGTGTGGTGGTCCCTCACTCTCCAGATTGGAGGGAGGCCACACCACTTTATACAGGGAGCAATTACATTATGACACTGGATGTGCACTGGGTGAAGATCCAGGAGAAATAGAGACAATTGTTATAGAATTGATGCAGGGATCAGTGGGAGGCCTGTTTCCAGGAGGTCAGACAAGTCAGCTTAACTTCTGTACCAGGAAAGATAATAGAGCAAATTATTAAGGAATCAATTTAAATTTAAAGCAAACTTTAAATTAATAAAATATATGGGGATAAACTGTTAAACTGTCTCAGTTCTCTGCTGGGTTGCATTCTTCTAATAACTATCAAAATGGATCATCAGAGTCATGTGCTACCATAATTTCCAGAGCCATTTCTGCATAGAACCGGGGTAGTTGTACTTATTGTATTTTTCTCACAGTTGTGAAATATGCACTGAAAAATCAAAGTCTGGAGAGTGACATGGAACTTTTCTCAGACCTGGAAAGTGCTGGGGATTATTCACGAGACACTGAGAGGAAAGGAACCAATTGGGGTCAGCAGAAGAATGGTGGTACTTAACATGAGTTGGAGAGGCATTGTAGGGTCATGGCCCGTACTGTGCCTGCACTGCCCAACACCAGAGCGTGTCTCCCCACTTGGTGTTTATGGGTCAGTGTGATGTGTCTCCTCCATTTCCAACATGTCCCTGCTGGGACTTCTTTACCTGGTTCCAACTGGTCATCTATAGGGAAGCTCCCCTCCAACCTCATGGCAAAAAACTAGAGTAATTTTTTCTCTATATCCCCATAAGGCTGTACTCAGGCATTTCCTTCTACTCCACTATGGGCCAACACTTTGGCTTTCTACAATTCCATAAGCCTTGGTTCAGGACTGTGCTGGCTTTCCCCATTCCCATCATTCAGTACTGAGGTCTTTTTCTTATTTGGTTGTCTATGCTAGTACATTTTTGCCATCCCTACAGATCAATGCTTAGACATTTCTCATCTGTATAGGGAAGAACAGTGGCATAGCTATTTGTGGGGCTAGGCATAACTCTCCCAGGTGTTCTTGCATGGAGAGTTTCTCTAGCTCTATCCATACTTCACAGGGTCTTTTAAGAAAGTCTGTAAACTAGGCCACTGTTGTTTTCAGATCAGTAATCCATACCAAGAAACAAAACAGTTTATTTTCCTTTTTTTGTGAAAAAATTACTAGATGCAGATGAGCGGACATGGTCATTCAAAGAAATGAAGAACTTTTGGGAGAGAAACAGTAAGTATCCTGGAACATAGCACTATCTGTTCAATTTCCCTTTCAATTCCTTGTTTACATAGGGCAGTCCTGTGGTGTTTCCTCATGGGGGAGAGATGGGGCATTTTGACCTACTCATCTGGAGTACCACTTTTGTTACCTTTGTAGTCCCCTATTGACAGTTCCTGCCCCAGTGCTGTGTTAATATTATTCTTTGTACATTTCTTACAGCTGGAACCTGCAAAAAAGTTTTCCCAGCAGCAGGAGAGAGGAAAAGCCCTGGTAAGTGCCAGCAATCTTCCACCAGGTGTTAGGAGGGAATCAATTTAAATTTAAAGCAAACTTTAAATTAATAAAATATATGGGGATAAACTGTTAAACTGTCTCAGTTCTCTGCTGGGTTGCATTCTTCTAATAACTATCAAAATGGATCATCAGAGTCATGTGTTACCATAATTTCCAGAGCCATTTCTGCATGGAAGTACTGTAGTTGTAGTTATGGTATTTTTCTCACAGTTGTGAAATATGCACTGAAAAATCAAAGTCTGGAGAGTGACATGGAACTTTTCTCAGACCTGGAAATTGCTGGGGATTATTCACGAGACACTGAGAGGAAAGGAACCAACTGCGGTCGGCAGAAGAATGGTGGTACTTAACATGAGTTGGAGAGGCATTGTAGGGTCATGGACCCTACTGTGTCTGCACTGCCCAAAGCCAGAGCGTGTCTCCTCACTTGGTGTTTATGGGTCAGTGTGATGTGTCTCCTCCATTTCCAACATGTCCCTGCTGGCACTTCTCTACCTGGTTCCAACTGGTCATCTATAGGGAAGCTCCCCTCCAACCTCATGGCAAAAAACTAGAGTAATTTTTTCTCTATATCCCCATAAGGCTGTACTCAGGCATTTCCTTCTACTCCACTATGGGCCAACACTTTGGCTTTCTACAATTCCATAAGCCTTGGTTCAGGACTGTGCTGGCTTTCCCCATTCCCATCATTCAGTACTGAGGTCTTTTTCTTATTTGGTTGTCTATGCTAGTACATTTTTGCCATCCCTACAGATCAATGCTTAGACATTTCTCATCTGTATAGGGAAGAACAGTGGCATAGCTATTTGTGGGGCTAGGCATAATGGAAGTTCTTTTATTCATGTGAGTTATTGCTGCATCATTCCCCTATGCCTACAGGATCAGTGCTGCAGTAGTCCCACTATATACACAAGATCAGTGCTGGGATGTTTCCCATTTTAAAGTCAGTCAGTTCTTGTGCATTCCTCTAATACATTTGGGTTAGTGCTGGGACTCTTCCCTTGTTAGCATGGACCAGTACAGTACCTGTCCCCCTCCCCACCGCCCCATTCAGATGTGAGACTAGCTTATTGTTCTTCCAGTTAACTTGGGACAGTTCTGGGACATTTTCCTGGTCTCATTATGGAACCCTAAGTTGTTTCCTACAATCTCATGGCACAGTACTGTGCTGGTGTGATAGTAATGGGATGTACTTTTCTAGCAGGGTAATTTGTGGCACACAAACTGGAGCTAATCCAAGACTTTGTTGTTTTCTTACAGTTAAAACAATAGGAAGTGAGCTCAGAAAATCAAAAGAGAGAACAGAAATGTCTCAGAGCTCCGGTAAGTGTTGGGGAGCATCCCTCTCTGGAGTTACAGGGCTGAAGGAAAAAGGAGGCCATTGGTCATGAGGACATTCAGCACTGCCCTCACAGAATCCCTTGTCATCCACCACAGAGAAGGTGGGAGAGACAGTGGTGGGAATATGAGTGGTAGGAATGTGTGTAAAGGCCTATGTCATCCTGCCATCCTCTAAAAACAATAACACCATTTCATAATATTTATTAATGATCCCAGGTCTACAGCCATTAAAATCAGGGGACAAACTCACCTTCATTAGGGGCAGATAAGAGAGTCACAGTCACACTACTGAGACATATTTCAAATGGCCATGTTTTCCCATGAGCAGAAAATTACCTCTCAAATTCCTGTAGTTTGGGTGCAAGTGACGTATTTTCAAGCACAGCAATATTCTGAACTTTAGCATCTTATGACCTGATGCTAAACATACTGAGAAGCTGCTGCTTCCTTTTGTTTCAATGGAAAACAGATAAAATAAGCCAGTCTGCAAATCTGGCCACTGTTGATGCCAATTTATTTTCCTTTTTTATGTAAAAAAAATTCCTAGATGCAGATGAGCAGAGAGTTCCAGCCAAAGAAATGATGAACCTTTGGAGAATAAGTATCCCGGAACATATTACCATCTGTTCTATTTCCCATTTCAATTCCTTGTTCATATGGGGGAGAGTGGGAGATTTCAACCTACTCATGTGTAATACCATTCTTGTTAGAGTTCTAGTCTCCTATTGGCAGCTCCTGTCCCATTGTTGAGTTAATATTATTCTTTGTACATTTCTTACAGCTGTAACCTTAAAAAAAATGTTCCCAGCATCAGGAGAGAGGAAAAGCCCTGGTAAGTGCCAGCAATCTTCCACCAAGTGTTAGGTGCAAAGGGACATATGGGGGCAGGGACTGGAGTGATTCATTTAAGGTAAGTTGCAAGGGTAGCATTGAGTCCTCCCCATACTTCTTTCCCTGTTGCTCATCTCTACAGCATCTCCCCTCTTCCCCCCCCCAAGTTTCCGCAGCAGCATTTCCCCCACCCCAGAGGGCTGAGGTGTGCCTTCTTCTCTCTGTCATGCTGTCTGGAGTGGCTCACAACTATGAGTACCTACCTCAGGGCAGACTGTCAGAAAACAAGACCAACACCATAAGCTGGTTATGTGTTCTGTTAGATTTCACCAAGCCAGTGTCAAATGTGAATTCCTAGATCATTATACCAGTCTTACCATGGAGTCCTTGGACTCTCCAGTCTACCTTGTCACCCGGACAAGTTGTACTTTGTGATAGACTTATAAAATTAGCAGGTTATACCAGGCTTGGAGGGATTGCAAGTGCTTTGGAGGATAGGATGAAAATTCAAAATGATTTGGACAAACTGGAGAAATGGTGTGAGGTAAATAGGATGAAATTCAATAAGGACAAATGCAAAGTACTCCACTTAGGAAGGAACAATCAGATGCACACATACAGAATGGGAAATGACTGCCTAGGAAGGAGTAATGCAGAAAGGAATCTAGGGGTCATAGTGGACCACAAGCTAAATATGAGTCAACAGTGCAACATGGTTGCAAAAAAGGAACAATCATTCTGGGAAGTATTAGTAGGAGTGTTGAAAGCAAGACCTGCAATGTAATTCTTCCACTCTACTCCATGCTGATTAGGCCTCAACTGGAGTATTGTGTCCATTTCTGGGTTCCACATTTCAGGAAAGATGTGGACAAACTGGAGAAAGTCCAGAGAAGATCAACAAAAATGATTAAAGGTCTAGAAAACATGACATATGCGGGAAGATTGAAAGGACTGGGTTTGTTTAGTCTGGAAAAGAGAAGACTGAGAGGCAGGGCCAGCTCCAGGCACCAGCTAAAGAAGCAGGTGCTTGGGGAGGCCAATTCCAAGGGGCGGTACTCCGGCCGCTATTGGGGCGGCACATCCGGGGTCTTCAGTGGAAATTCGGCGGCGGGTCCCTCAGTCCCTCTCGGAGCAAAGGACCTGCCGTCAAATTGCCCCCCGAAGAGTGGAGTGGCGCGATTGTGCTGCCGCAGCTTTTTTTTTTTTTTTTTGCCGCTTGGGGCGGCAGAAAACCTGGAGCCGGCCCTGCTGAGAGGGGACATGATAACAGTTTTCAAGTACCTAAAAGGATGTTACAAGGAGGAGGGAGAACAATTATTCTCTTTAACCTGTGATGATAGGACAAGAAGCAATTGTCTTAAATTGCAGCAAGGGAGGTTTAAGTTGGACATTAGAAAAAAATGTCCTAACTGGAATAAATTGCCTAGTGAGGTTGTGGAATCTCCATCTTTGGAGATTTTTAAGAGCAGGTTATACAAACACCTGTCAGGGATGTTATAGATGATGCTCGTCCTGGCATGAGTGCAGGGGACTGGACTTGATATCCTCTAAGTCCCTTCCAGTCCTATGATTCTATGCAAGGTGAATCCCAGTTTGTAATTTCAAATAGTGGCAGTGATGTGCTAAACTGCTAGTTTCTCAAAAGTCTTTTTAAGGTTCCCGAATGGTTTCTGGGCTTTTCAAATGTTTTCTGAGTATCACATTGCATCTGATACTCTTCCATGTAAGGCTCCAAATAGTCAAGATATGGGATCCTTCCTTGAATTCATACTTATAGCTTCTTCTCTCAGAAAACCACCTGAAAGTGCCACTACTTACATGTGCTTTTCCTTTGATCATGGTGAGTGAGGAATCAAGTGCAGTGCACTGGAGGTGGAGAACAGGAGAAATCAAAGTAACACCAATGCCTGAGAGCTATTATACAGGGGAAATCTTTAATGAGCCATGCCTAAATTATTCCAGCTGGTGAACCATGATGCTTGCTGCACCAGAAGACAGACACACACACCAAGACCCTGGCAATATGATCTGGGGGGAAATAGTTTACCAACCCCAAATCTGGGAATCAGTTATACACTCAGCATGTAAACAAAATCTACTATCCAAACTTCTAAGAAAGAGGCTCTGTAGCATCTAACAGCATGAGACACCTCAACTGGTATCCCATCTCTGACTGCTGCAGATCTCCAATGCTAGAGGGGCAAGTGAAACTGCCCCCTTCCCTCTCCTCAGAGATTACAACTGTGAATCAGGTGGTAAAATACTTTCCAGTACCCACATGTGACAGTCTGAAGTCCCAAAGCATGAGATGTTAAAAAAAAATTAAATTGCTGATTAAAAAAATAATAGATTGGGCACTTTTGAATAAAGTTGAATCTGGAAATGTGCTCAAATATAGATAGAGGGCAAATGAATCATTCTAAATTTTCTCTGTGAATTCCTTCCTTTCCCAGCCAAAATCAATCTCTCTTCTTGAGTCATTGTTTACAGGATCCAATGGGGATCCTATTTCACCTATTGAAAAAAAATTAGTACTGGGATATTGATAGAAGTGCGGTGCTATAGTCCTCTTTGCACACCCTGCAGGAAATTCACTGACTCTGACCCTATCCATTTGTAGCAGAGGTAGCTGCCTCATTAATAGTATTCTATTTTTTAATACTAGACTGGAAAATGGAAGAACTTTCCAAAAGGAGAAAGACTCTGAAGGCTGACATCAGGTCCAGTCAGGTAAAAAGAACATCCTTGTTTCATCTGAAGTTAAAAGGAGTCCAAAGCCAGCGACAGGATCCCCTCACTGGGCTGGCTAAACAGATTGAAGTGGTGAGCAGCAGCTTGACCTCCAGAGACGATCAGATTGTCCTAACAATGGGAAGGAATCAGAAAGCTTTAGTCAGCACGGAACTTGCTACCAGAGATGATCCAAAGCAGCTGAAAATCCGCCTAGTGGAGAAAATGCCAGGGCCAATGTCCATCCTGAGAGGCAGCAGCCGGAATGAGAAGCTGGGGCAACTAGAGGCTTTGGGTAAGAGAGGGCATTGAAAATGCCTTTCTGATTTGTTTCTACCTCCCTGATTTCCAGAAAAGCAAGACCACATTATACTAGCTGCAGTAATACAAACCCTGCAAGAAAACCATGCGGGACCACCTTCTTTGGAGGCTTCTTTGGCTCAATTGATAGATCACCTGAACAGGGAGAAGGGTGTGGAGTTGTGCCATTTCATTGCCTTCTACTTTATATTTTATTTGTGTTTGTTTTTATATCCGAAGGAGGCTTGAAACGTCCCTCCACCCTTTGTAGCTATATATTTGAAATTCAGATCCTGTCTGCTTAAAAGTTTCTCTGGTGAATAGAAAACCAGACTAATGAAATGGTGATATCAAAAAACCTAAAGTGAAAATTCTTCAACTGGGAAGAGAAGAGATGTTCATTCAAATCCACGTGTCATTGTCCTGCTTCACTTTCTGTTGTTTACTTCTCCAAAGCTTCAAGGGCAAAATTAATACCACTGTGGAGATGACATTCTTCCTAACAATTCTTCACATCCAACCTTCGTGGGAAGGAGAGACACCTAAGAATGAACAGTCTCAGAGATTCCCAACATCTCCTGCAGTCATTCCACTCCTGACATATATAAGTTGGAATCAGTCAGGGAGGTATATAACTTTCCACCCTTCCTTAGGCATCATAAAGACACTGAGAAGAGAACACCTGTTCATATTTGCAGGGTGATATGCCAGAAAGAATTGCACAATGAAGCCTGACCTCCTGCACAGCACAGCCCATATATTTCACCCAAATGTTGTGACCAATGACTTCAGTTAAACTAAAGTATTTTAGTCTGCAGGGTAGTAAACTGCTGAGTGCCAGAGGCAGATAACAGGAGACACCAAAGGGCCAAAATGCTGTGTGCAGTGGCGGACTACTGCACAGGCCCACAAGGCCTATGCCTAGAGGCCTTGGCTAATTTGGGGGCCCCTGAAGGAGCGCCTGCTGCTCCTCCTCTTCCCCCTGAGGCCCCACTCCCTAATCAGGCTGGAAGCCAGGGCCTGGTGAGCACATTTCCCGTGGCCCCCCTACTCAGAGCTCGCCCGAGCCCCTCTTCCCCCTTCCACATGAAGCTAGCCCCTAACCCCTCTCCTCCCCCCTTTGTGAAACTAGCATGAGACATTCCACTGATCCCCCTCTTCCTCTGCAGGGGACTTATCCAAGTCCTGCTGCTCTCCCATCCCAAGACCCACTGGTCACCCCCGCAAGTGCATTTTTGGCAAAACTGATTGTCAGTTGGCAAGAGCAAATGGGACAAATTCCCAGTTTTGCCAAAAAAGGCAGCACATCTTGTGCAGGTCTTAAAAAGGGTACTGTCCCAGCCAAATGGAAAGAGCCACCCAGAGAGCCCAAGCAGCTGTGAGTAGCTCTGTACCCTCCACTTGCTCTGGGTTGGGTAACAGAGTGCATGAGAGAAGCCCTCAGCCCATGTCCCTGTCCTCCCACAGTGCATGCCTCCTAGGGCAGGTGGAGGGTACAAGGTTCCCCAGAGCAGTCCAGGATGGAAGTGGGATCTTGGGAGGAGGGGAAAGGGAGGACCGGGGGCAGGATCTCACAGGGGCAAATATTTGTTTCTTTGTGCCCAGTGCCCCAAAAAATCTTAATCTGCCTTTCACTGTGTGCCAGAGGCAGTTAGGAGACATCAAAGGCTCATGAACACCTGAGTCCCCTGCTAAAGCAGGGAACAATTGGAAAGGACACACTGACATGATCCCAGCAGGCAAACAAGGCCACACGCAAAGGAACACAACCTCCTCCCCCTGCCAATAGTGCCTGTCAATATGATCTAGCGGAAGACTGCTTCCTCACCGTGAATCTGGGAATCAGTTGTAATCAAAATATACCTTCCATATTTTTAAAATACAGCCTCAATAGCACCTCACTACACCAGCCACTCAACCACTAGCCTGTCTCTAGCAACATCTTATTTCTGATACTTCAGAGGAATCCAAAACTGTTCCCACCCCTTCCCCAGTTTACTATGGTGAATCAGGTGAAAAATTCCCTTCTGACCCCTGTAGGTGACTGACTGAAGCACAACATTTTTTTGAACATCGTTGATTAAATAGAGACTAAATTATTTTCTTGTAAACTGAGTTTTGAACAGAGATAGGCTCAAATCCTGACTGATTGCAAATTAATGGTTTAAAGTTACTGTGTGAATTCCTTCCTTTGCCAGCCATAATTAATCTCTCCTTTTGACTCACTTGTATCCAAGATCCAATGGGGAACATGTTTTTTATCCATTAAAATATTTTAATACTGGGATATTGGTAGAAGTGTGCCACTGCAGTTCTCCTTCCACACTCTAGAGGAAATGCAGTGATTCCCACCCCATCCATTTATAACAGAGATAGCTGCCTTATTAATAGTATTGTCCTTTTTAAATACTAGACCAGAAGCTGGAAGAAATATCTTCATGGAGAGAGAATCTGAAGGCAAATATCAGGTTGAGTCAGCTAGAAGTAATCTCCTTATTGGAACAGAAGTTAGAAGGAGTCCAAAGGGGACTCCAAAGGAGTCCAGCGGGGACGTGATCATTCCCCTCTATTTGGCGTTGGTGAGGCCTCATCTGGAATACTGTGTCCAGTTTTGGGCCCCACACTACAAGAAGGATATGGAAAAACTGGAAAGAGTACATCAGAGAGAAACAAAAATGATTAGGGGGCTGGAGCACATGACTTATGAGGAGAGGCTGAGGGAACTGGGGTTATTTAGTCTGCAGAAGAGAAGAAAGAGGGGGGATTTGATAGCTTCTTTCTACTACTTGAAAGTGGGTTCCAAATAGGATGAATCTATACTGTTCTCAGTGGTACTAGATGACAGAACACGGAGTAATGGTCTCAAGTTGAAGTGGTGGAGGTTTTGGTTGGATATTAGAAAAAACTTTTTCACTAGGAGGGTGGTGAAGCACTGGAATGGGTTACCTAGGGAGGTGGTGGAATCTCCTTCCTTAGAGGTTTTTAAGGTCAGGCTTGACAAAGCCCTGGCTGGGATGATTTAGTTGGGAATTGGTCCTGCTTTGAGCAGGGGGTTGGACTAGATGACCTCCTGAGGTCCCTTCCAACCCTGATATTCTATGATTCAAAGCCAACTAGAGGATCCCCTCTCAACGCTTGCTAAACAGATTGAAGAGGTCATCATTAGCTTGACCTCCAAAGACAATGAAGTTGTCCAAGGCATAGAAAGGAATCAGACAGCTTTGGCCAGCATGGAACTTGCTACAAAAGATGATCTACAGCCACTGGAAATCCACCTAGAGAGGAAATTGCCAGGGCTGTTATCGATCGTGGCAGGCAGTAGCTTGGATGAGAAGCTGGGACGACTAGAGACTTTAGGTAAGAGAGGACACTGAAAATGCCTTTCAGATTTGTTTCTGCTTCTGGCTGCAGTAATACAGAAGTCTGGAACCTAACCGTGAGGGATCATGTTCTTGGGAGGCTTCTTTGGCTCCGTTGATAGATCACTTGAAGGGGGAGAAGGGAGTGGAGCTGTGCCCTTTCCTTGCCTTGTGTTTTATATTTCTGTTTGATATCAGAAGGAGGCTTGAAATGGTCCCTCCACCCTTTGTAGCTGTATGTTTGAAATTCTGATCCTGTCTGGATGGAATAATCTGTGGTGACTAGAAAACAAGACAAATGAAATAGTGACATCACACGAATCTAGGGAGTGAAAATTCTGCTCTAATATTCATATGTTCTGACAACTTGTGGGAAGTAAATTAAGGGACCCTGGTTATTTTTAAAATGTATATTCTTTCTTTGTTACTAACTCTGTGGAGAGAGAGACCCCCTTGGGACCCCTGAGTTCTATCTCAGCTCTGGGAGGGGAGTGGGTTACAGCGGCGGCAGATATCTCTGGGTTATATATAAGAACAGCAGAATGGTCATATTGATCCATCTAGCCCAGGGGTGGCCAACTTGAGCCTGAGAAGGAGCCAGAATTTACCAGTGTGCATTGCCAAAGAAACACAGTAATACATCAGCCGTGCCCCGTCAGCTCCCTCCTCACCCCCAGTGTCTCTCACCCGCCAGCAGCACCACCAATCAGAACCTAACTCTCCATCCCTGTGCCTCCCATCTGCCGCAATCAGCTGTTTTGTGGTGTGCAGGAGGCTTGGGGTGGGGAGGAGGAGGAGGAGCAAGGGCGCAGCAGACTCAGGGGAAGGGGTGGGGACCTTGGGGGAAGGAGTGGAGTGGGGCCAGGGCCTGGGGTAGAGCCAGGGGTTGAGCAGTGAGCACCCTGTAGCACATTGGAAAGTTGGCACCTGTAGCTCCAGCCCCAGAGTTGGCACCTATGCAAGGAGCTGCATATTAACCTCTGAAGAGCCACATGTGGCTCGAAAACCAGAGGTTGGCCACCCCGATCTAGCCCATCATCCTGTCTTCCAAATGTGGCCAATACCAGGTGCTTCAGAGGGAATGAACAGAACAGGATATCTAGCATCAAGTGATCCAACCCATCACCAGTTCCCAGTTTCTGGGAAAACCGAGGCTAGGGATTCACAGAACATAATGTTTCATCCCTGCCCATACTGGATAATAGCCATTGCTGGACCTATCCTCCATGAACTTATCTAGTTCTTATTGGACCCCTTTACAGTTTGGCTTTCACAACATCCCTTGGGAAACTTTCCTTTGTTTGTTTTAAATCTGCTGCCTCTTAATTTCATTGGGTGACCCCTTATTCTTTTGTTATAAGGAGTAAATCACATTTCCTTATTCAATTTTTTCACACCATTCATGATTTTATACACCTGTCAGATCCCTTCTTAGCCATCTCTTTTCTGGCATTGTCTGGGCAACCACACAGATCTTGGCCTTCTACTATGCCAGATGAGGGAAAACAGGAAAGAAACAGAAAGAAGGGATAGGAACGGAAGCCCCAAGTGCAGAGGTCCACAGGCAAAGGTATAAAAATAGTCCTAGGGAACCCCATAAAAGGGTCAGGAGTGGTCTGACAGGCCCAGCACATCCTGCTCCCATGCCAGCTGATGTAAAGGCAGATCACAGTCTCTTCCTTAGTGGTGATTCAAACTTCCCTCTGATCTATCAATATAGGTAGGGCCCTACCAATTTCACGGATGTGTAAAATATGTCATGGACCAAGAAAATAACCCTGCCCCATGAAATCTGATCTCCCCGAAATCAGCTGGGCTGGGGAGGGACAGGATTAGACCCACCTCCACAAGCAGCGCAGAAGTGAGGGTATCCCACCCTCACTTCTGCAGTGCAGCAGCCCCAAAGCTGGGCTCTGGGCTTCTGCCACCCGCGGCTCCTGCCCAGGCACAGGGCGCCCGAGCTGTGGGTTGCTACAGCTGCCTGCAGCTCCTGCCGCAGAGCCACACTGCTGCTTCCCCCCACTGCGAATGCTGCTGGGGCTGAGGTTCACCCAAGCTCCAGCCATGGCTCGGGGCTGCCACCCCCTGCAGCTCCTGCCCAGCTCAGGATGCCCAAGCTCCAGGGCTGCCACCACTCTGCCTCCCCTACCCCCACGCGGTTCCTGCCCTGGCTCTGGGCTCTAGAGCTTGGGGGCTTGTACCCCCTGGCTCGTCCACAGGCTCTGGGCGCCCGGGCTCAGGGCTGCTGTCTCCCCCCAGAGGCTCCTTCAGGAGCTGGGGGCACCCAGATCCCAGCTGGGACTCGAGGCTTCCACCCCCTGCAGCTCCTGCTTGGGCTCAGGGACCTGGTCTGGGGGCTGCCACCCCCCACAGCTCCAGTGCCTGTGGCTCCTGTCCAGGCTCAGGGCTGCTGCCCTCCCACCCTTTGACTCCTGCCTGGGCTCAGGGCTTCTACCTCCTGTGGCTCCTGTCTGGACTCAGGGACCTGGGCTGGGGGCTGCCACCCCCTCACACACACACACACCTCCCGGGGCTTTTGCCCCTCACAGCTCCTGCCTGAGCTCCATGCTTCTGCCCCACCTCCCCATGGCTCATGCTGGGTTCAGGGCTGCCCCCCCATGACTCCAGTGGGGGCCCAGGGCTTTCAAATTGTCTAGGTCCCCTTGGCATGAGCCCTATGGGCCCATGTTTTATTTCACCACTGGCCCTGACTAGCAGCTAGGAGCCCCTGTTTGGGGCCCTCCCAGCAGCAATGGGGAGGTCCACCTCCGGCAGCCTTGTACAGCTGCAGGAAACTCCACAGCTCTTGCCCTCAGAGCTGGGCTATGAAGGAAGTACAGTAGTGAATATGGCAATGCTGAAACCCCCCTACAACATCTTTGGGCCCCTCTCCCCTCCCCCCAATTTCCTTTTGGATCAGGATACACACAGTTACAACACACAACACCATGAAATTTCAGATGGAAATATCTGAAATCATGAAATTGACCAATTTTAAGACGGAGGGGGGGGGGGGTATGAAATTGACCAGAGTGAACTGTGAAATTGGTAGGGCCCTAAATATAGGTTTTAATTAATAAAGGGGGGCATCCATGATGGAGAATCCACCATGATCCTTAGTAAATTGTTCCAATGGTTAATTAATCTCACTATTACAAAATTATGCCTTAATTGAATAGTGGCAACAGTTATACAAAAATATGCCTATTTGCAAAGGTGTCTTATGCTTTTATTTCCCTACCCTCCCTCACAGATAGCACCACATGTGAGGGTGCAGAGTACAATTCTGTGTTTCAGAAGCATCCATGCCTCAGTTTCTCTCCTTTGGAGACAGTCTTCCCTGACATAGTAAAGTGAGTTTGTCCTCCAGCCAAATTATAAATCCTTCCCTTCCAGGGCAAAACAAGAAGTCAAAGCACCAAAATCGCTTTCCTCACACTCTGGCAGAGCTAAGAGTGTTTCGGCCTCCTCAAGCTGAACAGTCTTTCAACCCTAAGTGCAGGGCTTCTCTTCTTCCTTTGTATCAGGGGCTAATCACAGTCCCAATTGCAGGACTCTATATTCCTAAGAACAAAAGAATGACCATACTGGGTCAGACCAAAAGTCCATCTAGCCCAGTATCCTGTCTTCTGACAGTGGCCAGTGCCAGGTGCCCCAGAGGGAATGAACAGAACAGGTAATCATCAAGTGATCCACCCCCTGTCGCCCATTCCTTTACTCTCACTGCAGAGGTTTCTATGCAACTTCTTGAAGTGAAATCATTGGTCATGCTGTGCCCTTCCTTGTCAACATTTACCAGCTGTGGGATCTAAACTGTGAGGCAGCAGTGTGACCTGAACTCAAGGCTTTCCTGATCCACTATTTTCCAGGGCCACTTCCTAGAATGCCTCTCTCAGGTCAGGGCTCCTACCTTTCCCAGTCCTCTGCCAAGCTTTGCCCAGGCATTTTTTCTGGCTCCCTCATTACAGGGAGGACCAACTCCAATCCTGAGTGCCTCCTGTTTCAGAAGACCACTGGCAGGTTGGTGTTCTCCCTGGCTCTGTCCTCATGTTAAGCATTTGTCTTGCACAACTCCATAGCTGCACTCAGATTTTTAGCTTGAGTTATGAGGTAGAGCTCTGTATTATCACATGTACATGTCTCCCCTAGACGGGAGGGATGAAGCCCTAAGCAATAAGCTCCTTGCCTTTTCAAGAACTCCAGTGGCCATCTTTTTGTTGAGTCATTGGATAAGGTCATGGCTGAAACCAGCCATCCAAGAAGTTTCTCACTCTTGTCAAGAGGTACAGGAAGGGCCTATAGGAAGTCCAGGTGCTGCTTTCATGGCTCTATGTAGAGTAAATAGAAGATTTTCCCAGTGTTCCAGGGAAAGGTTGAACAGAGAGTCCCGTGACGCTCACCACTCCTTCAAAAGTAAGCAGCATACCTATCCCTTTGACTGGTCCAAGGGGAACACCAAGACTGGGCCATCTGGCACCTTCAGCAGATTAGGGCAACAGAACTCTCTTATTTGTAGAAGGATCTCTAATTGATTCTTGTATTTTTGGCCAAACCTTACAAATGAATGGGGTGAAATTGGACTTTAAAAAAACCCCACCTCTATAGAAATGGATCCAAAACATTCTATATGGTGTGCAGAAAATTTCCTTTCATCAGTGTGAGCTCTTTGCATCAGTGACAAGTTCAGATGCAATAGAATTTCCACCCAGAGGAGATCTGTGCGCTGATCTCTCCTTTTGGTACTCCCCTGATAAGCATGAATGCTAAGCATCCCCAGACCTTTTCCAGGAGCAGGGATCTGAAAGCAGCAGCCACAAATACAGTCCCTCAGCCTTAGCTATCTGCTTTATTGTACCCTTTCTGTCACTTCTAATTATGTATAAGCCTATACAAAAATTGAAGAGGTAGAATGCAGAGGTGCTTCTGAACTTATTGACATAGATTTAAACATTAGGACCAAAATGAATCCTAGCTATATTATTTGCCCATTACTAGATGCAAAGGGAAGAATTGTCAATAATAATGCAGAAGGGCAGATATGTTCAAACAACATTTCTGTTCTGTTTCTGGGAAAAGGCAGGATATGTTCATGATGAAACACTTCCCATTCCATTAGTACATCAGGATGATGTTCAACAGCAGATATGATAGAAAGAGAGAGCCTACTGTTCAGGCTAACTGGCCAGACCCAGAGCAGCATGCAAAGAGAACACACACACACAGCCAACATCTGGCGACACTCGAACTGCCCAAAAAACACAGACACATTTCAGTAGCAAAGGCACCCATCCAAGTTTATTATCAACAAAGCATGGTACTAGTATCCTCCAGACTCTACTGGATTACTAATACATGTAAAAATGTAACAATGGAGCAGCTCAGTCAGTGGCAGGACTTTCCACTGCCCTGAAGCCAGCCAAAGACAGTCCCTCTGAGACCCCTCTTTATACACCAACTAGTTACCACCCTTTAACTTTCACATGTTGGTTCAATCAAAACATTATGCTGCCGTGGGACCTTACCTTTAACAGGGGGTCAGTGTGTCCTTGTATCATCTTTGGGGAGTGAGTTTACATCATAACCCTATATTGGGGTGTTCTGGTACCACCCTTCTGGAATGTGTTTGAATGAGTGTCCCATGCCTAGTACTTCTCAGCAATGTGTGTGGTTTTGCAATACCAGTCTTGTTCTTGCCAGGTTCTGTGAAGTGGAAGCAGGCACATTTTATAACAGGGACTGATTTCTGCTCACAGCCTATCTCTTGCTAACTTTGCTTTATATTAGCAAGACTTGACCATTACTTTAGTTCAGGCCTCATACCAGGCCTCTAATACAAGGCCACCTTTCTCAGGCTCTCTGTTTCTACTACAGCAAATACTAAAGTTAGACAAATTCAGCAGGTACTGAAAACCTGCATCCTGTCCATAAAAGTGCAGGGTTATTTTCCTTCCCCCATAAAGGGGAACATTAACCTCTAACAGACATCTGAAATTAATTGAAAGAAACTCAAGTTCTTATATTTCTCTTCCTAATTATTAGAAAAGAAGATGGAAGAGCATTTCAAGTTAGAAATCAAAACCAATCGGAAGGCAATTGAGACATTATTGGATGAAAAATTAGGAAGTGTCCAAACAAACCTAGAAACCTGTATACAAAATCCCCTTTTAGATCTGGAAAAACATTTTTAAAAACTAAATATTCAGTTGTCCTCCATTTTTCTGGAAATACGAAAGAAGCACAAAACTTGCGACAGCATACAGTTTGCCAACAGAGATGAGCTGCAGCTAAGGAGAGATATCCTAGAAAATAAACTTTTAATGTCATATCCCACTCTGGAAATTAGTCATTTGGAGCAGAAATCAGAACAGCAAGAGAACTCAGGGAAGAGAAGAAAAAAAATGAAGAAAAAAAAAGTTTTCACCCGAGAATAGCATAAAGGGGACATATCAGGCTGTACTTGCATCAGTCATACGAAAGCCCTCTCTTGTAGCCAGTTTTGACAGATTTTGAAGTATAAATACAACCTGAATGCCCCTTTCTTGCATTAGATTGTATCAAGAACATAAGAGTGGCGAAATACACAAATAGAGAAGGACTAAACGGGTTAATATGAACTAACAGGTACTAACGCAAATATCCTCCTTCAAGTGGCTCTGCATATTCCCACATGTGGGTACTGTGCTGCCGTGTGGTGCTTTAAGGTAGAACCTTCTCAGTTTTGTGCCTGCTGCAGTGCATTCATGCCTCTCAATACCAGAAGGTCATAGTCTCTTTGGATTCATGGGGTTGATTGGAGCTACCACTTATGTAACCCCCTCCACTCTTCTGAGAATGCAAACAATGCAGCATTGTATGTTGGCAGTTTACACACCCAATTGAGACAATCTTCATATGTTTATCACCATGCCCCTTGACATTCTGTATTCGTTGAAGTGGTGGATGAACAGATTGAATGTTCTCCAAGGTGTACTATTCATTCCCTCTGCCCCATCCGAGACAATTGCATCAGATACATCCAACACAGGATGGGGAGCCCATTTGTCTCCATTTACAATTCAGGGTCACTGGATTTTCCAAGAAAAGAGCTCACAGCACAGTGTGTTGGAATAAGGAGCCATCTGGCTCTGAGATCATTCCTCCCTCATGTACAAGGGAACATTCTGCAGGTTGTAATGGTCAATAAACCACTACAAATTAGCTGAACGTACGAGGGGAAGCTCACTCGTTCCACTTCTGTGCCAAAGGGGTCAGACTATGGGATTGGTGTAGTCTTCATTATATCTATCTGGTTTCCGCCACATAACCAGTACATAATTTGGAATGTATTGCATGATTGTCTTCTCCTTCCACCTCACGTGGTCAAGGGATGTGATGAGCTACCTTTTTTCACAAATGAAAAGACACTGCCTTCAATAGTATGCTGTTCATAAAAGTGCTGGGTTATTCTCCTTCCCAGCTCAATGAAAAAAATAACTTCTAACACACATCTGTAATTATTTGAAAGAAACTCATGTTTTTAATTATTCTCTTCCTTATTATTAGAAAAGAAGATGGAAGACCACTTCAATTTATTGAATGAGAAATTAGGAAGTGTCCAAAAGCACTTAGAAGTCCAGCTTCAAAATCCACTCTTGGTTCTGGAAGCACAGATTATACAACTGAGAAATCAGTTGTCCTCCATTGATGAAAAAGTTTCCCAGGAAGGACAAAAAAAGCTCAAAACTATAGAGTGCATGCGGTTTGCCAACAGAGATGAGCTGAACGTGCAGGAATTGAGATATCTCCTGGAGAAGAAGGAAATCAGTCATTTGGAAAAGAAATTAGAACAGCTAATGAATACAGGTAAGAGAGGACAAATCAGGCTGCACTTGCATCAGTCATACACAAGCCCTCTCTGTCTATGAGAAGAAAAACTTCCTGGAATCTTACTGGATTCAATTTAATTAGGGGAGGATTGAAAAAAAAGAAGCTTCTAGACCGGTTTGACAGTTTTCCAAGTATAAAGACAACCTGAATGTTCCTTCCTTCCTTTGTGTATAACTCAGTGGCACAAACATTGTTAATGCAGAGGTACGGTTACTCAGCCGTATGTCATTCCCTTGCAAAATGTTGAATTGTGCAAAACCCAAATTTCTTCAAACCAGAAATGCACAACTAAGGTAGCCCATGCAAACTTCCATTCTGTCAATATGCCCATGTGTTTATTGCTAAGTGTTTGAGAATACACCAGGTTGTGGCATCTCCAGCATCTGATAATGATGACAGTCAGTATAAGTATATTGCGGTATTTCTGTCCTTTCTGTCCTTTAACAGATTTAAGTGGAATCATATGGGAATGGGTTGAAAAGAGAGGTGAATTGTTTTCTATTTCAGCAACTGTGGGTTTGACAGACTAAAAATATGTTTGTATGTATAACAGAGCATATTGAGGCATTGCTAAAAGAGATCAGCGTCATAGCTGTATGTGAAATTTAAATTGTGCATTTCTGGTTTTCAGAAGTTTGAGTTTTGCTCAACTCAGATGTTATGCAAGGGGACAATATTCCTCCAAGGAATCTGAATTCTGCATTAACATAGTTTTGTGGTGTTCAATCCCACAGTTTCTTGAACCGGAATAGAGATGTCGGTAGGAATTGTGTGTCATTTAGGCAGTTGTACATACAATGTACACCTATTTCCATACTCAGCCATTTAGTCCCTTCCCACCCCCAGCCACAGAGATGGGGCCCACCAGCCCTGCTTGGGCATACCTCCCCAGCCATGCCTCTAACCTATTCACTCCATCTTCCTATCCCCACTCCATCCTGGACCACTAGTGTACCAAGCCCTCCTCCTCCCCTCCCCTCCCCTCCCTGGAAGCAGGGAACACATTTCCCTGAAGTCCTCGCTCCTTGGTATACAAATGTTGCATGACTGATATTAATGATTCTAGGTTGTCGAATAACAGGCTCAAATGGAATCGTTTCATCAAAGATTATCAATCAGAGATTAGTATAGCAGTATACATAAGACAGAAAAGAGAGATACATTACCACTGTTAATGAAAGGTTAAAAGCTGGCCCTGAGTCTCTTCATCACTGTAACTGGTGGGATGCACACTTTCATGCCACAACTAAGTTCCAAAACTTCTGTCATTATTCAAACAAAGACACCCATCTTTGCCAAGAATATTCTGAAAGAAACATATATTCTGATGTCATTTCACTTAATATAAATACTTTCTCAATTTACTTAATTGAGTAATGAAGTCATGATTGTTTATAGCTGAGAGCACCAACAATTTTTCATGATAAAATTGTTCAGTGGGTCTTCTTCCCCCGTAAGTCATTCTTCTCTCTTGATTCCCCAATAGGAAACATCTGCCATAACAAATATCCTTGATCAATATCCTAGTTTACATATGCCTATGTACGCATTATATACATGCATGTTTTAAGGGGGGGGGTTTCCATGAATGTCGGGAGTTCTATAGATGTGGAGGTGCCAAGGATCATTAAATATAGCCTAATGCACAGAATTCCTGAATGGGGTTACATATAGGCTAAGGACCAGTGTTCAGGGCCTTAGAACCACCATACTCTTTGTTAATATCATAAAGATTCTAAAGAATAGTTAATATATATAAAAGAATTAAATATAGAAAAAGAGAAGGACTAAAAGGGTTAATACGTACTAATAGGAACTAATGCTAAAGTTCTCCTTTACGTTGCTCTGCATATAACCACATGTGGGACATGTGCTGTCTTGTGGTGCTTTCTGGTAGAACCTTCTCCAAGAGGTGACTACTGGAGTGCACGTGTGCCCACTCCTACAAGTCCCCTTAGATTCTCTGATTGGTTGAAGGCCAGGTCTGCCTGCAGAGGAGGATAGAGGAAGAATTGGGAGGCCTGCTTCATCTTGGGTTATGCCAACCAATGCCTTCACCACTTCTGATCCTGGATACCACCTAGTGGAAAGAGTGGCAGCAATTGACTTTTGGGGCCCTACGAGATCCAACCACAACTGTTTTTTTGTGGGTTTTTTTTTTTATTATCCGTCTTATAGATGAAAGGGTAAAGTTTCCTCTGATGCAGACACAGGGGGTAATAAATCCTCAGATCCATCTCCTCCTGATCTGATGGTGCTGACTGTGGTACAATATCTTTGAGGAAGATAATGAAGAATTGGCTTCTGCTTTGTAGCAGGGGGAACTGGACACATATGCTGACCTAGACTTGTTACTTGATGAACAAGTGGGAGTGGCTTCAGCCTTTTTCTCTGGTCATCTCTACTGGCTTCAGATATGTGCTGGATTAATTTCAATCTCAGCAGAAAGAAGATATCTTTCAGGTCTAGTCCTAGGATGAGGGAACCAGCTTCCTGTTCTTCATCTTCAGCAGAAACCGGGCCAGAGATTTGATGTGATGCTCAAAAGTCAGGGACCAATCAGTGAGGTTCATTCTCCTTTCTTATTTGCTGACATGCTGGCCCAATTTATCAACCAGTGGAGGCTAATTACATCAGACACATAGACAGAGGCAATTAGAGGCCAGGGTTATGCCACTCAATGTGAAAACTCATCCCCACCCTCTAATTTCTCATACCCTCCCCTTTTCAGGGACCTTTCCAAGAAGGTGATTTTACAAATGTAAGTTCAGAAGCTGCTCCTGAGAAGAGCTGTTGAAGAGGTACCCAAACAATTTTGGTGTCAGGGGTTCTATTCAACATATTTTCTGATACAGAAAAAAGATTGGGGTTTACATCTGATCTTAGACTTCAGATATTTAAAGAAGGACATCAGAAAATTCCATCTTCAAAAGTCAATGTTGCCCTCCATATTATCCTCACATACAATTCTAGATTGGTCATCATTCTCAACTTAAAACACGGGAGTTTTCATATTGCTATCCAGTACAGTCATCAAAAGTACCTGAAGTTCTTGGTGGTGAGATGCCATTTCTGATACAAGGTGTTCCTATTTGAGTTGGGAGAAGCAGTGAGATGGGTTGTGTGTGTGTGTTTGCCCAAAGTGCCTTTCTGTGGGAATTTAACTTCTCAGAAAGGAAGGTATTTGCAGCAGCTAAATTTCCATTGCATCACATGGAAGTCGCAATCTCCCCCTTCTCAGATCAGGGGCTCCTTTTAAATATGAGAAAGTCCACTCTCTGCCCAAGTCAGTGGATTCCTTTTACACGTTCCATAGTGGACTCAGTGGAAGGGAGAACCTTTCTTCTGAAATACAGGATTTTAAGACTACAGGAAGTGATTTCCCAAATTCAAGCCTCTCGACACCAGAAGGTCATCATCACTTTGGGACTCGTGGAGCTGTTCAGAGCTACCACTTATGTAACCCGCTCTGCTCTTCTGAGAATGTGAACAATGCAGCATTGTATGTTGACAGTTTACACACCCAGTCCAGACAGTATTCATATATTTATCACTATATCCCAGGACATTATCGATTGGAGAGGTAGTGGGCAAACAGATTGAATGTTCTCCACGTTGTGCTATTCATTCCCCCTGACCATCCTTGACAACAACATCAGATGCACTCAACACAGGACTGGGAGGCCATTTGTCTCAATTTACAATTCAGGGTCACCGGGTTTTCCAAGAAAAGAGCTCACAGTCCTATGTGTTGGAATTAGGAGCCATCTGGCTCTGAGATCATAGAATCATAGAATATAAGGGTTGGAAGAGACCTCAGGAGGTCATCTAGTCCAATCCTGTGCTCAAAGCAGGACCAACACCAAATAAATCATCCCAGCCAGTGCTTTGTCAAGCTGGGCCTTAAAAACCTCTAAGGATAGATATTCCACCACCTCCCTAGGTAACCCATTCCAGTGCTTCACCATCCTCCTAGTGAAATGGTGTGTCCTAATATCCAACCTAGACCTCCCCAACTGCAACTTGAGACCATTGCTCCTTGTTCTGTCATCTGCCACCACTGAGGACAGCCGAGCACCATTCTCTTTGGAACCCCCCTTCAAATAGTTGAAGGCTGCTATCAAATCCCCCCTCACTCTTCTCTTCTACAGACTAAATAACCCCAGTTCCCTCAGCCTCTCCTCGTAAGTTATGTGCCTAAGCCCCCTAATAATTTTTGTTGCTCTCTGCTGGACTCTCTCCAATTTGTCCACATCCTTTCTGCAGTGGGGGGACCAAAACTGGATGCAGTACTCCAGGTGTGCCCTCACCAGTGAGGGATAGAGGGGAATAATCACTTCTCTTGATCTGCTGGCCATGCTCCTACTTATACAGCCCGATATGCCATTGGCCTTTTTGGCAACAAGGACACATTGCTGACTTATATCCAACTTCTTGTCTACTGTAACCCCCAGGTCCTTTTCTGCGGAATGGCTGCTTAGCGTGTCAGTCCCCAGCCTGTAGCAGTACACAAGATTATTCTGTCCTAAGTGCAGCACTTTGCACTTGTCCTTGCTGAACCTCATCAGATTTATTTTGGCCCAATCCTCCAATTTTTCTAGATCACTCTGGACCCTATCCCTACCCTCTAATGTATCTATCTCTCCCCACAGCTTAGTGTCATCTATGAACTTGCTGAGGGTGCAATCCATCCCATCATCTAGATCATTAAGAAAGATGTTGAACAAAACCAGCCCCAGGACTGACTCCTGGAGCACTCTGCTTGATACTGGCTGCCAACTAGACATCAAGCCATTGATTACTACCCGTTGAGCCTGATGATCTAGCCAACTTTCTATCCACCTTATAGTCCATTCATCCAATCCGTACTTTTTTAACTTGTTGGCAAGAATACTATGGGAGACAGTATCAAAATCTTTGCTAAAGTCAAGATATATCATGTCCACCACTTTCCCCATATCCACAGAGCCAGTTATCTCATCATAGAAGGCAATCATGTTGGTCCCCTTGATGAATCCATGTTGACTGTTCCTGATAAGTGCTTCAAAATGGATTACTTGAGGACCTGCTCCATGATTTTGCCAGGGACTAAAGTGAGTCTGTAGTTCCCTGGGTTCTCCTTCTTCCCTTTTTCAAAGATGGGCACTATATTTGCCTTTTTCCAATAATCTGGGGCCTCCCCCGATAGCCACAAGTTTTCAAAGATAATGGCCAATGTCTCTGAAATCACATCAGCCAACTCCCTTGGTACCCTCGGATGTATTAGATCTGGATGCATGGACTTGTGCATGTCCAGCTTTTCTAAATGGTCCTTAACCTTTTATTTCACCACTGAGGACTGCTCACCTCCTCCCCATACTGTGTTTCCCATAATAGCAGTCTGGGAGCTGAACTTGTCTGTGAAGACTGAGGCAAAAAAAAAGCATTGAGTACTTCAGCTTTCTCCACATCATTTGTCACTTGGTTGCCTCCCCTATTCAGTAAGGGTCCCAGACTTTCCCTGACCTTCTTCTTGTTGCCAACATACCTGTAGAAACTCTTCTTGTTACTCTTCCCATCCCTTGCTGGCAGCAACTGCAATTGTGCTTTGGCCTTCCTGATTACACCCCTACATGGTCAAGCAATAATTTTATACTCCTCCCTAGTCATCTGTTTGTTCCTGTGCCCTCAATAAGGCTTTTTTTTAAAATACAGCCAGCTCTCCTGGACTCCTTGCCCCCTCATATTAGCCTCCCAGGGGATCCTGACCATCAGTTCCCTCAGGGAGTCAAAGTCTGCTTTTTTGAAGTCCAGGGTCCGTATTTTGCTACTCTCCTTTCTTCCTTTTGTCAGGATCCTGAATTCAATCATCTCATGGTCATCCTGACTACTTCCCCTACCAATTCTTCCCTGTTTGTAAGCAGCAGGTCAAGATGAGCATGGCCCCTAGTTGGTTCCTCCAGCACTTGTACCAGGAAGTTGTCCCCAACACTCTCAAAAAACTTCCTGGATTGTTCATGGCTGTATTGCTCTCCCAGCAGATGTCAGGGTTATTGAAGTCCCCTATTAGAACCAGGGCCTGTGATCTAGAAACTTCAGTTAGTTGTCTGAAGAAATCCTCATCTACCTCATTCTTCTTAGATGGTGGTCTATAGCACATTCCCACCACGATATCACCCTTGTTGGTCTTGCCTCTAAACTTAACCCAAAAGACTCTCAACAGGCTTTTCTCCAGTTTCATACTGGAGCGCTGAGCAATCATACCACTCTCTTACATATAATGCAACTCCTCCACCTTTCCACCTGTCCTTCCTGAACAACTTATACCCATCCATGACACTGCTCCAGTCATATGAACAGCCCCACCAAATTTCTGTTATTCCAATCATATCATAGTTCCTTGACTATGCCAGGACTTCCAATGCTTCCTGCTAGTTTCCCAGGCTTCTTGCATTCATATAAATACATCTAAGATAACTAGCCCATTGGCCTACTTTCTCAATATGTATCAGGAGGCTTCCCCTCTTGCACCTTCCTCCTTGTTTGTCCTCCTGGCATCCCACTTCCTCAGTTATCTCTGAGCTTGGGTCACCATCCCCCGGCGAACCTAGTTTAAAGCCCACCTCATTAGGTTAGCAAGACTGCCTGCGAAGTTCATAGAATCATAGAATCAAAGCAGGGCCAGCACCATCTATAACATCCCTGACAGGTATTTGTCTAACCTGCTCTTAAAAATCTCCAATGATGGAGATTCCACAACCTCCCTAGGCAATTTATTCCAGTGCCTAACCTCCCTGACAGTTAGGAAGTTTTTTCCTAATGTCCAAACTAAACCTCCCTTGCTGCAATTTAAGCCCACTGCTTCTTGTCCTATCATCAGAGGTTAAGGAGAACAATTTTTCTCCATGCTCCTTGTAAGAACCTTTTAGGTATTTCTAAACGGTTATCATGTCCCTTCTTTGTCTTCACTTTTCCAGACTAAACAAACCCATTTTTTTCAATCTTTTCTCATAGGTCATCTTTTCCAGACCCCTAATCATCCTTGTTGCTCTTCTCTGTACTCTCTCCAATTTGTCCATATCTTTCCCAAAATGTAGGGCCCAGAACTGGACACAATACTCCAGTTGAGGCATAATCAATGCAGAGTATAGTGGAAGAATTACTTTTCATGTCTTGCTTACTCATTCCTCTCTCATGTACAAGGGAACATTGTGCAGATGGTAATGGACAATATAAGTACTACAAATTACATGAACATACTCACTCATTCCATTTATCTGCCAAAAGAGTCAGACACTGGGATTGGTGTCTTCTTCATTATATCTATCTTGTGGCCCCTAATGATTTCCCCCACATAACTAGTAAATAATTTGGAATGTCGTGCATGAATTGTTTTCTCTTTCCAGGTCTCATGGGCATTACATGTGATAAACTTCATCTTTCACAAATGAAAAAATATTGCCTTCAATATTATCCTATTCATAAAAGCGCTGGGTTATTTTCCTTCCCATCTCAGTGAAAAAAATGACCTCTAACAGACATCTGTAAATATTTGAAAAAAAACATTGTTTTTATTATTCTCTTTATTATTATTAGAAAGGAAGATGGAAGAGCAGTTCAAGGTGGAGATGAAAACCAGACTGAGGGAAACTAAGATGTTACTGCATGAGAAATTAGGAAGTGCCCAAGCACACTTAGAAGCACAACAACAGAATCCCCTCTCGGGTCTGGAAATACAGATTAATAAGATGACGAACCAGTTGTCCTCCATTGATCAAAAAGTTTCCCTGGAAATAGAAACAAAGCTCCAAACTCTGCACAGCATGCTGTTTGCCAGCACAGATGAGTTGAAGCAATGGAAAGATCTCCTAGAGAAGAAACTTTCAACGTCACAGCCCACTGTGGAAATCGGTCATTTGGAAGAGAAATTAGAACAGCTAGAGAAATCAGGTAAGAGGAGACAATTTTAAACATACATACATACATACAAATATTTATATAAAAGATCGTTTTTTACCCCAGAGTAGCATGGACGGGTCAGATCAGGCTGTACTTGCATCAGTCATACACAAGCCCTCTCTTTCGCTGAGAAGAACACCTTCCGGGAGTCTTAGTGGATCCAGTTTAATTGGGGAAAGAATAACAAAAGAGGCTTCTAGCCAGTTTTAACAGTTCTTGAAGTATAAAAAGAACCTGAGTGTCCCTTCCTCCCTTTGTGTATTACTCAATGGCACAACAACTATGTTAATGCAGAGGTACGCTTGCTTAGGGGTATGTCATTCCCTTGCAGTTCTCAGGATACCTGACTGATCGATGAAGGCATGATTGTTTACAGCTGAGAGCAGCAACGATTTTTCAAGAAAAGCATTCTCTACATTCGTGTTTGTTAAGAGGGTGGTTTCCATGAACATCTGGAGTTTTATAGCCAAGGACTAGCAGATACAGCCTAATGCATAGAATTCCTGAATGGTGTTAGTTATGAGCTAAGGACCAGTGTTCTGGGCCTCAGAATCCACCATACTCTTTGATAATATCATAAAGCTTCCAAAGAATAGTTACATTATATAAATGAATTAAATATACAGAAAGAAAAGGACTAAAAGGGATAATACATACTAACACAAAAATTCTCCTGTGCTGCCTTGTGGGGCTTTATGGTAGAAGCTTCTCCAAGAGGTGCCTGCTGGAGCGCACGTGCGCCATGTCCAAACATCCCCTTAGTGTCTCTAACTGGTCGAAGGCCAGGTCCCCCTGCCGAGGAGGATAGAGGAAGAATCGGGAGACCTGGTTCATCTTGGGTTATGCCAACCAATGTCCTCACCGCTTACGATCCTGGATGCCACCTAGTGGAAAGAGTGGCAGCCGTTGATTTTTTGGGCCCTACGAGATCCAATCACAACAGTTTTTTGATTATCCGTCTTAGAGACGGAGGGGCTAAGTTTCCTCTGACGTGGATCCAGGGGGTAATACGTCCTCAGATGGATCTCCTCCTGATCCTTTGTTTCCGACTGTGGTACAGGATACCCTCTTTGAGCAAGAGGATGAAGAACCGGCTCCTGCTTTGGAACAGGAGCAACTGGACACAGATGTCAGTCCAGACTTGTCACTTGATGAGCAAGTGGGTGTAGCTTCAGCCTCCTTCTCTTCTGAGGATGCTTTAAAGTTTCATAGAGTCAAAGAATCATAGAATAGCAGGGTTGGAAGGGACCTCAGGGGGCCATCTAGTCCAACCTCCTGCTCATAGCAGGACCAATCCCCAACTAAATCATCCCAGCCTGGGCTTTGTCATTCCACCACCTCCCTAGGTAACCCATTCCAGTGCTTCACCACCCTCCTAGTGAAAAAGGTTTTCCTAATATCCAACCAAAACCTCCCCCACTTCAACTTGAGACCATGACTCCTTTTTGTGTCATCAGCTACCACTAAGAACAGTCTAGATCCATCCTACTTGGAAGCCCCTTTCAGGAACTTGAAAGCAGCTATCCATTCCCCCCTCAAACGTCTCTTCTGCAGACTAAATAATCCCAGTCCCCTCAGCCTCTCCTCATAAGTCACGTGCTCTAGCCACCTAATCATTTTTGTTGCCCTCCGCTGGACTCTTTCCAATTTTTCCACATCCTTCTTCTAGTGTGAGGCCTAAAACTGGGTCCTATTCAACGTATTTTCTGATACAGAAGAAGATGGGGGTTTGCATCTGATCTTAGACTTCAGATATGTAGAGAAGTACACCAGAAAATTCCGGTTTCAAAAGTTAACGTTGCCCTCCATATTTTCCTCACACAAAATTATAGATTGGTCACCACTCTCAGCTGAAAAGCTGGGAGTTTTCATATTGCTATCCAGTGCAGTCATCAAAAGTACCTGAAGTTCTTGGTGTTGAGATGCCATTTCTGAGACAAGGTGTTCCTATTTGGGTTGGGAGCAACAGTGAGCTGGGTTTTGTGTGGGCGTGAATTTGTGTGTGATTGTGCCGAGAAAGCAAAGTATTTGCATGCAGCCACTTTCAGCAGTTAAAGTTCCCTTGATCACATCGGAGTTGCAATCTCCCCCATCTCAGATCAGAGGCTGCTTTTCATGGTTACAAAGTCTAATCTCTGCCCAAGTCAGTGGATTCTTTTTATGTGTTTTATACCTGACTTAGTGAAGGGAGAGCCTTTCTTCTGGAAACAGGACTTTAAGATTATAAGCAGTGATTTCCCAAATTCAAGCCTGTCGATAGTAGAAGGTTATTGTCTCTTTGGGACTGATGGGGTTGATTGGAGCTATCACTTATGTAACCCCCTCCGCTCTTCTGAGAATGCGAACAATGCAGTATTGTATGTTGCCAGTTTACAAACCCCATAGAGACCGTCTTCTTAGGTTTATAACCATGCCCCAGAACACTGCATTTGTTGAGGTGGCGAATGAAGAGATTAAATATTCACCAAGGTATGCTGTTCATTCCCTCTTCTCCATCTAAGAGACAATAACATCAGATGAATCCAGCTCAGGACTGGGAGCTGGTTTCCCAATTCAGAGTCACTGGGTTTTCCAAGAAAAGAGCTCCCAGCACAATGTGTTGGAATTTGGAGCCATCTGGCTCTGAGATCATTCCTCCCTCATGTAGAAGGGAACATGTGCAGGTGGTAAGGGGCAATAGAGTCGCTTCAAATTAGCTGAACATACGAGGGGAAGCTCATTCGTTCCACTTCTGTGCCAAAGGGGTCAAGACTATGGGAGGGGTGTATTCTTCATTACATCTATCTGGTGGGCCATAATGATTATCCCCCACCTAAACAGTAAGTAATTGGAATGCATTTCATGATTGTTTCTCCTTCCAGCTCACATGGGAAGGAGAAGTGATGAGCTGTATCTTTCACAAATGAAAAGATAGTGCCTTCAAAATCACACTTTCCAAAAAAGCGCTGGGTTATTCTCCTTCCCGTCCCAATGAAAAAAAAATCTTTTAAGAAACATCTGTAATTAACTGAAAGGAACTCTTGTTTATTATTTATTTTTATTATTATTCTCTTCCTATTTATTAGAAAAGAAGATGGGAGAGCAGTTGAAAGCGGAGATCAAAATCAGTCTGGGGGCAACTGAGATGCTATTGGATGAGAAGTTAGGAAGTATCCAAACACAGTTAGAAGCCCGGCTACAAAATCCCCTCTCGGGTCTGGAAACACAGATTAAACAGCTGACTAATCAGTTGTCCGCCACTGATCAAAAAGTTTCCCAGGAAATAGAAACAAAGCTCCAAACTCTGCACAGCATGCTGTTTGCCAGCACAGATGAGTTGAAGCAATGGAAAGATCTCCTAGAGAAGAAACTTTCAACGTCACAGCCCACTGTGGAAATCGGTCATTTGGAAGAGAAATTAGAACAGCTAGAGAAATCAGGTAAGAGGAGACAAGTTTAAACATACATACATACATACAAATATTTATATAAAAGATCGTTTTTTACCCCAGAGTAGCATGGACGGGTCAGATCATGCTGGGTTATTCTCCTTCCCGTCCCAATGAAAAAAAAATCTTTTAAGAAACATCTGTAATTAACTGAAAGGAACTCTTGTTTATTATTTATTTTTATTATTATTCTCTTCCTATTTATTAGAAAAGAAGATGGGAGAGCAGTTGAAAGCAGAGATCAAAAGCAGTCTGGGGGCAACTGAGATATTATTGGAAAAGAAGATGGGAGAGCAGTTGAAAGCGGAGATCAAAAGCAGTCTGGGGGCAACTGAGATGCTATTGGATGAGAAGTTAGGAAGTATCCAAACACAGTTAGAAGCCCAGCTACAAAATCCCCTCTCGGGTGTGGCATCTCAGATTAAACAGCTGACTAATCAGTTGTCCCCCACTGATCAAAAAGTTTCCCAGGAAATAGAAACAAAGCTCCAAACTCTGCACAGCATGCTGTTTGCCAGCACAGATGAGTTGAAGCAATGGAAAGATCTCCTAGAGAAGAAACTTTCAACGTCACAGCCCACTGTGGAAATCGGTCATTTGGAAGAGAAATTAGAACAGCTAGAGAAATCAGGTAAGAGGAGACAATTTTAAACATACATACATACATACAAATATTTATATAAAAGATCGTTTTTTACCCCAGAGTAGCATGGACGGGTCAGATCAGGCTGTACTTGCATCAGTCATACACAAGCCCTCTCTTTCGCTGAGAAGAACACCTTCCGGGAGTCTTAGTGGATCCAGTTTAATTAGGGAAAGAATAACAAAAGAGGCTTCTAGCCAGTTTTAACAGTTCTTGAAGTATAAAAAGAACCTGAGTGTCCCTTCCTCCCTTTGTGTATTACTCAATGGCACAACAACTATGTTAATGCAGAGGTACGCTTGCTTAGTGGTATGTCATTCCCTTGCAGTTCTCAGGATACCTGACTGATCGATGAAGGCGTGATTGTTTACAGCTGAGAGCAGCAACGATTTTTCAAGAAAAGCATTCTCTACATTCGTGTTTGTTAAGAGGGTGGTTTCCATGAACATCTGGAGTTTTATAGCCAAGGACTAGCAGATACAGCCTAATGCATAGAATTCCTGAATGGTGTTAGTTATGAGCTAAGGACCAGTGTTCTGGGCCTCAGAATCCACCATACTCTTTGATAATATCATAAAGCTTCCAAAGAATAGTTACATTATATAAATGAATTAAATATACAGAAAGAAAAGGACTAAAAGGGATAATACATACTAACACAAAAATTCTCCTGTGCTGCCTTGTGGGGCTTTATGGTAGAAGCTTCTCCAAGAGGTGCCTGCTGGAGCGCACGTGCGCCATGTCCAAACATCCCCTTAGTGTCTCTAACTGGTCGAAGGCCAGGTCCCCATGCCGAGGAGGATAGAGGAAGAATCGGGAGACCTGGTTCATCTTGGGTTATGCCAACCAATGTCCTCACCGCTTACGATCCTGGATGCCACCTAGTGGAAAGAGTGGCAGCCGTTGATTTTTTGGGCCCTACGAGATCCAATCACAACAGTTTTTTGATTATCCGTCTTAGAGACGGAGGGGCTAAGTTTCCTCTGACGTGGATCCAGGGGGTAATACGTCCTCAGATGGATCTCCTCCTGATCCTTTGTTTCCGACTGTGGTACAGGATACCCTCTTTGAGCAAGAGGATGAAGAACCGGCTCCTGCTTTGGAACAGGAGCAACTGGACACAGATGTCAGTCCAGACTTGTCACTTGATGAGCAAGTGGGTGTAGCTTCAGCCTCCTTCTCTTCTGAGGATGCTTTAAAGTTTCATAGAGTCAAAGAATCATAGAATAGCAGGGTTGGAAGGGACCTCAGGGGGCCATCTAGTCCAACCTCCTGCTCATAGCAGGACCAATCCCCAACTAAATCATCCCAGCCTGGGCTTTGTCATTCCACCACCTCCCTAGGTAACCCATTCCAGTGCTTCACCACCCTCCTAGTGAAAAAGGTTTTCCTAATATCCAACCAAAACCTCCCCCACTTCAACTTGAGACCATGACTCCTTTTTGTGTCATCAGCTACCACTAAGAACAGTCTAGATCCATCCTACTTGGAAGCCCCTTTCAGGAACTTGAAAGCAGCTATCCATTCCCCCCTCAAACGTCTCTTCTGCAGACTAAATAATCCCACTCCCCTCAGCCTCTCCTCATAAGTCACGTGCTCTAGCCACCTAATCATTTTTGTTGCCCTCCGCTGGACTCTTTCCAATTTTTCCACATCCTTCTTCTAGTGTGAGGCCTAAAACTGGGTCCTATTCAACGTATTTTCTGATACAGAAGAAGATGGGGGTTTGCATCTGATCTTAGACTTCAGATATGTAGAGAAGTACACCAGAAAATTCCGGTTTCAAAAGTTAACGTTGCCCTCCATATTTTCCTCACACAAAATTATAGATTGGTCACCACTCTCAGCTGAAAAGCTGGGAGTTTTCATATTGCTATCCAGTGCAGTCATCAAAAGTACCTGAAGTTCTTGGTGTTGAGATGCCATTTCTGAGACAAGGTGTTCCTATTTGGGTTGGGAGCAACAGTGAGCTGGGTTTTGTGTGGGCGTGAATTTGTGTGTGATTGTGCCGAGAAAGCAAAGTATTTGCATGCAGCCACTTTCAGCAGTTAAAGTTCCCTTGATCACATCGGAGTTGCAATCTCCCCCATCTCAGATCAGAGGCTGCTTTTCATGGTTACAAAGTCTAATCTCTGCCCAAGTCAGTGGATTCTTTTTATGTGTTTTATACCTGACTTAGTGAAGGGAGAGCCTTTCTTCTGGAAACAGGACTTTAAGATTATAAGCAGTGATTTCCCAAATTCAAGCCTGTCGATAGTAGAAGGTTATTGTCTCTTTGGGACTGATGGGGTTGATTGGAGCTATCACTTATGTAACCCCCTCCGCTCTTCTGAGAATGCGAACAATGCAGTATTGTATGTTGCCAGTTTACAAACCCCATAGAGACCGTCTTCTTAGGTTTATAACCATGCCCCAGAACACTGCATTTGTTGAGGTGGCGAATGAAGAGATTAAATATTCACCAAGGTATGCTGTTCATTCCCTCTTCTCCATCTAAGACAATAACATCAGATGAATCCAGCTCAGGACTGGGAGCTGGTTTCCCAATTCAGAGTCACTGGGTTTTCCAAGAAAAGAGCTCCCAGCACAATGTGTTGGAATTTGGAGCCATCTGGCTCTGAGATCATTCCTCCCTCATGTAGAAGGGAACATGTGCAGGTGGTAAGGGGCAATAGAGTCGCTTCAAATTAGCTGAACATACGAGGGGAAGCTCATTCGTTCCACTTCTGTGCCAAAGGGGTCAAGACTATGGGAGGGGTGTATTCTTCATTACATCTATCTGGTGGGCCATAATGATTATCCCCCACCTAAACAGTAAGTAATTGGAATGCATTTCATGATTGTTTCTCCTTCCAGCTCACATGGGAAGGAGAAGTGATGAGCTGTATCTTTCACAAATGAAAAGATAGTGCCTTCAAAATCACCCTTTCCAAAAAAGCGCTGGGTTATTCTCCTTCCCGTCCCAATGAAAAAAAAATCTTTTAAGAAACATCTGTAATTAACTGAAAGGAACTCTTGTTTATTATTTATTTTTATTATTATTCTCTTCCTATTTATTAGAAAAGAAGATGGGAGAGCAGTTGAAAGCGGAGATCAAAAGCAGTCTGGGGGCAACTGAGATGCTATTGGATGAGAAGTTAGGAAGTATCCAAACACAGTTAGAAGCCCGGCTACAAAATCCCCTCTCGGGTCTGGAAACACAGATTAAACAGCTGACTAATCAGTTGTCCGCCACTGATCAAAAAGTTTCCCAGGAAATAGAAACAAAGCTCCAAACTCTGCACAGCATGCTGTTTGCCAGCACAGATGAGTTGAAGCAATGGAAAGATCTCCTAGAGAAGAAACTTTCAACGTCACAGCCCACTGTGGAAATCGGTCATTTGGAAGAGAAATTAGAACAGCTAGAGAAATCAGGTAAGAGGAGACAATTTTAAACATACATACATACATACAAATATTTATATAAAAGATCGTTTTTTACCCCAGAGTAGCATGGACGGGTCAGATCATGCTGGGTTATTCTCCTTCCCGTCCCAATGAAAAAAAAATCTTTTAAGAAACATCTGTAATTAACTGAAAGGAACTCTTGTTTCTTATTTATTTTTATTATTATTCTCTTCCTATTTATTAGAAAAGAAGATGGGAGAGCAGTTGAAAGCAGAGATCAAAAGCAGTCTGGGGGCAACTGAGATATTATTGGAAAAGAAGATGGGAGAGCAGTTGAAAGCGGAGATCAAAAGCAGTCTGGGGGCAACTGAGATGCTATTGGATGAGACGTTAGGAAGTATCCAAACACAGTTAGAAGCCCAGCTACAAAATCCCCTCTCGGGTGTGGCATCTCAGATTAAACAGCTGACTAATCAGTTGTCCGCCACTGATCAAAAAGTTTCCCAGGAAATAGAAACAAAGCTCCAAACTCTGCACAGCATGCTGTTTGCCAGCACAGATGAGTTGAAGCAATGGAAAGATCTCCTAGAGAAGAAACTTTCAACGTCACAGCCCACTGTGGAAATCGGTCATTTGGAAGAGAAATTAGAACAGCTAGAGAAATCAGGTAAGAGGAGACAATTTTAAACATACATACATACATACAAATATTTATATAAAAGATCGTTTTTTACCCCAGAGTAGCATGGACGGGTCAGATCAGGCTGTACTTGCATCAGTCATACACAAGCCCTCTCTTTCGCTGAGAAGAACACCTTCCGGGAGTCTTAGTGGATCCAGTTTAATTAGGGAAAGAATAACAAAAGAGGCTTCTAGCCAGTTTTAACAGTTCTTGAAGTATAAAAAGAACCTGAGTGTCCCTTCCTCCCTTTGTGTATTACTTAATGGCACAACAACTATGTTAATGCAGAGGTACGCTTGCTTAGTGGTATGTCATTCCCTTGCAGTTCTCAGGATACCTGACTGATCGATGAAGGCGTGATTGTTTACAGCTGAGAGCAGCAACGATTTTTCAAGAAAAGCATTCTCTACATTCGTGTTTGTTAAGAGGGTGGTTTCCATGAACATCTGGAGTTTTATAGCCAAGGACTAGCAGATACAGCCTAATGCATAGAATTCCTGAATGGTGTTAGTTATGAGCTAAGGACCAGTGTTCTGGGCCTCAGAATCCACCATACTCTTTGATAATATCATAAAGCTTCCAAAGAATAGTTACATTATATAAATGAATTAAATATACAGAAAGAAAAGGACTAAAAGGGATAATACATACTAACACAAAAATTCTCCTGTGCTGCCTTGTGGGGCTTTATGGTAGAAGCTTCTCCAAGAGGTGCCTGCTGGAGCGCACGTGCGCCATGTCCAAACATCCCCTTAGTGTCTCTAACTGGTCGAAGGCCAGGTCCCCCTGCCGAGGAGGATAGAGGAAGAATCGGGAGACCTGGTTCATCTTGGGTTATGCCAACCAATGTCCTCACCGCTTACGATCCTGGATGCCACCTAGTGGAAAGAGTGGCAGCCGTTGATTTTTTGGGCCCTACGAGATCCAATCACAACAGTTTTTTGATTATCCGTCTTAGAGACGGAGGGGCTAAGTTTCGTCTGACGTGGATCCAGGGGGTAATACGTCCTCAGATGGATCTCCTCCTGATCCTTTGTTTCCGACTGTGGTACAGGATACCCTCTTTGAGCAAGAGGATGAAGAACCGGCTCCTGCTTTGGAACAGGAGCAACTGGACACAGATGTCAGTCCAGACTTGTCACTTGATGAGCAAGTGGGTGTAGCTTCAGCCTCCTTCTCTTCTGAGGATGCTTTAAAGTTTCATAGAGTCAAAGAATCATAGAATAGCAGGGTTGGAAGGGACCTCAGGGGGCCATCTAGTCCAACCTCCTGCTCATAGCAGGACCAATCCCCAACTAAATCATCCCAGCCTGGGCTTTGTCATTCCACCACCTCCCTAGGTAACCCATTCCAGTGCTTCACCACCCTCCTAGTGAAAAAGGTTTTCCTAATATCCAACCAAAACCTCCCCCACTTCAACTTGAGACCATGACTCCTTTTTGTGTCATCAGCTACCACTAAGAACAGTCTAGATCCATCCTACTTGGAAGCCCCTTTCAGGAACTTGAAAGCAGCTATCCATTCCCCCCTCAAACGTCTCTTCTGCAGACTAAATAATCCCACTCCCCTCAGCCTCTCTTCATAAGTCACGTGCTCTAGCCACCTAATCATTTTTGTTGCCCTCCGCTGGACTCTTTCCAATTTTTCCACATCCTTCTTCTAGTGTGAGGCCTAAAACTGGGTCCTATTCAACGTATTTTCTGATACAGAAGAAGATGGGGGTTTGCATCTGATCTTAGACTTCAGATATGTAGAGAAGTACACCAGAAAATTCCGGTTTCAAAAGTTAACGTTGCCCTCCATATTTTCCTCACACAAAATTATAGATTGGTCACCACTCTCAGCTGAAAAGCTGGGAGTTTTCATATTGCTATCCAGTGCAGTCATCAAAAGTACCTGAAGTTCTTGGTGTTGAGATGCCATTTCTGAGACAAGGTGTTCCTATTTGGGTTGGGAGCAACAGTGAGCTGGGTTTTGTGTGGGCGTGAATTTGTGTGTGATTGTGCCGAGAAAGCAAAGTATTTGCATGCAGCCACTTTCAGCAGTTAAAGTTCCCTTGATCACATCGGAGTTGCAATCTCCCCCATCTCAGATCAGAGGCTGCTTTTCATGGTTACAAAGTCTAATCTCTGCCCAAGTCAGTGGATTCTTTTTATGTGTTTTATACCTGACTTAGTGAAGGGAGAGCCTTTCTTCTGGAAACAGGACTTTAAGATTATAAGCAGTGATTTCCCAAATTCAAGCCTGTCGATAGTAGAAGGTTATTGTCTCTTTGGGACTGATGGGGTTCATTGGAGCTATCACTTATGTAACCCCCTCCGCTCTTCTGAGAATGCGAACAATGCAGTATTGTATGTTGCCAGTTTACAAACCCCATAGAGACCGTCTTCTTAGGTTTATAACCATGCCCCAGAACACTGCATTTGTTGAGGTGGCGAATGAAGAGATTAAATATTCACCAAGGTATGCTGTTCATTCCCTCTTCTCCATCTAAGACAATAACATCAGATGAATCCAGCTCAGGACTGGGAGCTGGTTTCCCAATTCAGAGTCACTGGGTTTTCCAAGAAAAGAGCTCCCAGCACAATGTGTTGGAATTTGGAGCCATCTGGCTCTGAGATCATTCCTCCCTCATGTAGAAGGGAACATGTGCAGGTGGTAAGGGGCAATAGAGTCGCTTCAAATTAGCTGAACATACGAGGGGAAGCTCATTCGTTCCACTTCTGTGCCAAAGGGGTCAAGACTATGGGAGGGGTGTATTCTTCATTACATCTATCTGGTGGGCCATAATGATTATCCCCCACCTAAACAGTAAGTAATTGGAATGCATTTCATGATTGTTTCTCCTTCCAGCTCACATGGGAAGGAGAAGTGATGAGCTGTATCTTTCACAAATGAAAAGATAGTGCCTTCAAAATCACCCTTTCCAAAAAAGCGCTGGGTTATTCTCCTTCCCGTCCCAATGAAAAAAAAATCTTTTAAGAAACATCTGTAATTAACTGAAAGGAACTCTTGTTTATTATTTATTTTTATTATTATTCTCTTCCTATTTATTAGAAAAGAAGATGGGAGAGCAGTTGAAAGCGGAGATCAAAAGCAGTCTGGGGGCAACTGAGATGCTATTGGATGAGAAGTTAGGAAGTATCCAAACACAGTTAGAAGCCCGGCTACAAAATCCCCTCTCGGGTCTGGAAACACAGATTAAACAGCTGACTAATCAGTTGTCCGCCACTGATCAAAAAGTTTCCCAGGAAATAGAAACAAAGCTCCAAACTCTGCACAGCATGCTGTTTGCCAGCACAGATGAGTTGAAGCAATGGAAAGATCTCCTAGAGAAGAAACTTTCAACGTCACAGCCCACTGTGGAAATCGGTCATTTGGAAGAGAAATTAGAACAGCTAGAGAAATCAGGTAAGAGGAGACAATTTTAAACATACATACATACATACAAATATTTATATAAAAGATCGTTTTTTACCCCAGAGTAGCATGGACGGGTCAGATCATGCTGGGTTATTCTCCTTCCCGTCCCAATGAAAAAAAAATCTTTTAAGAAACATCTGTAATTAACTGAAAGGAACTCTTGTTTCTTATTTATTTTTATTATTATTCTCTTCCTATTTATTAGAAAAGAAGATGGGAGAGCAGTTGAAAGCAGAGATCAAAAGCAGTCTGGGGGCAACTGAGATATTATTGGAAAAGAAGATGGGAGAGCAGTTGAAAGCGGAGATCAAAAGCAGTCTGGGGGCAACTGAGATGCTATTGGATGAGACGTTAGGAAGTATCCAAACACAGTTAGAAGCCCAGCTACAAAATCCCCTCTCGGGTGTGGCATCTCAGATTAAACAGCTGACTAATCAGTTGTCCGCCACTGATCAAAAAGTTTCCCAGGAAATAGAAACAAAGCTCCAAACTCTGCACAGCATGCTGTTTGCCAGCACAGATGAGTTGAAGCAATGGAAAGATCTCCTAGAGAAGAAACTTTCAACGTCACAGCCCACTGTGGAAATCGGTCATTTGGAAGAGAAATTAGAACAGCTAGAGAAATCAGGTAAGAGGAGACAATTTTAAACATACATACATACATACAAATATTTATATAAAAGATCGTTTTTTACCCCAGAGTAGCATGGACGGGTCAGATCAGGCTGTACTTGCATTAGTCATACACAAGCCCTCTCTTTCGCTGAGAAGAACACCTTCCGGGAGTCTTAGTGGATCCAGTTTAATTAGGGAAAGAATAACAAAAGAGGCTTCTAGCCAGTTTTAACAGTTCTTGAAGTATAAAAAGAACCTGAGTGTCCCTTCCTCCCTTTGTGTATTACTCAATGGCACAACAACTATGTTAATGCAGAGGTACGCTTGCTTAGTGGTATGTCATTCCCTTGCAGTTCTCAGGATACCTGACTGATCGATGAAGGCATGATTGTTTACAGCTGAGAGCAGCAACGATTTTTCAAGAAAAGCATTCTCTACATTCGTGTTTGTTAAGAGGGTGGTTTCCATGAACATCTGGAGTTTTATAGCCAAGGACTAGCAGATACAGCCTAATGCATAGAATTCCTGAATGGTGTTAGTTATGAGCTAAGGACCAGTGTTCTGGGCCTCAGAATCCACCATACTCTTTGATAATATCATAAAGCTTCCAAAGAATAGTTACATTATATAAATGAATTAAATATACAGAAAGAAAAGGACTAAAAGGGATAATACATACTAACACAAAAATTCTCCTGTGCTGCCTTGTGGGGCTTTATGGTAGAAGCTTCTCCAAGAGGTGCCTGCTGGAGCGCACGTGCGCCATGTCCAAACATCCCCTTAGTGTCTCTAACTGGTCGAAGGCCAGGTCCCCCTGCCGAGGAGGATAGAGGAAGAATCGGGAGACCTGGTTCATCTTGGGTTATGCCAACCAATGTCCTCACCGCTTACGATCCTGGATGCCACCTAGTGGAAAGAGTGGCAGCCGTTGATTTTTTGGGCCCTACGAGATCCAATCACAACAGTTTTTTGATTATCCGTCTTAGAGACGGAGGGGCTAAGTTTCCTCTGACGTGGATCCAGGGGGTAATACGTCCTCAGATGGATCTCCTCCTGATCCTTTGTTTCCGACTGTGGTACAGGATACCCTCTTTGAGCAAGAGGATGAAGAACCGGCTCCTGCTTTGGAACAGGAGCAACTGGACACAGATGTCAGTCCAGACTTGTCACTTGATGAGCAAGTGGGTGTAGCTTCAGCCTCCTTCTCTTCTGAGGATGCTTTAAAGTTTCATAGAGTCAAAGAATCATAGAATAGCAGGGTTGGAAGGGACCTCAGGGGGCCATCTAGTCCAACCTCCTGCTCATAGCAGGACCAATCCCCAACTAAATCATCCCAGCCTGGGCTTTGTCATTCCACCACCTCGCTAGGTAACCCATTCCAGTGCTTCACCACCCTCCTAGTGAAAAAGGTTTTCCTAATATCCAACCAAAACCTCCCCCACTTCAACTTGAGACCATGACTCCTTTTTGTGTCATCAGCTACCACTAAGAACAGTCTAGATCCATCCTACTTGGAAGCCCCTTTCAGGAACTTGAAAGCAGCTATCCATTCCCCCCTCAAACTTCTCTTCTGCAGACTAAATAATCCCAGTCCCCTCAGCCTCTCCTCATAAGTCACGTGCTCTAGCCACCTAATCATTTTTGTTGCCCTCCGCTGGACTCTTTCCAATTTTTCCACATCCTTCTTCTAGTGTGAGGCCTAAAACTGGGTCCTATTCAACGTATTTTCTGATACAGAAGAAGATGGGGGTTTGCATCTGATCTTAGACTTCAGATATGTAGAGAAGTACACCAGAAAATTCCGGTTTCAAAAGTTAACGTTGCCCTCCATATTTTCCTCACACAAAATTATAGATTGGTCACCACTCTCAGCTGAAAAGCTGGGAGTTTTCATATTGCTATCCAGTGCAGTCATCAAAAGTACCTGAAGTTCTTGGTGTTGAGATGCCATTTCTGAGACAAGGTGTTCCTATTTGGGTTGGGAGCAACAGTGAGCTGGGTTTTGTGTGGGCGTGAATTTGTGTGTGATTGTGCCGAGAAAGCAAAGTATTTGCATGCAGCCACTTTCAGCAGTTAAAGTTCCCTTGATCACATCGGAGTTGCAATCTCCCCCATCTCAGATCAGAGGCTGCTTTTCATGGTTACAAAGTCTAATCTCTGCCCAAGTCAGTGGATTCTTTTTATGTGTTTTATACCTGACTTAGTGAAGGGAGAGCCTTTCTTCTGGAAACAGGACTTTAAGATTATAAGCAGTGATTTCCCAAATTCAAGCCTGTCGATAGTAGAAGGTTATTGTCTCTTTGGGACTGATGGGGTTCATTGGAGCTATCACTTATGTAACCCCCTCCGCTCTTCTGAGAATGCGAACAATGCAGTATTGTATGTTGCCAGTTTACAAACCCCATAGAGACCGTCTTCTTAGGTTTATAACCATGCCCCAGAACACTGCATTTGTTGAGGTGGCGAATGAAGAGATTAAATATTCACCAAGGTATGCTGTTCATTCCCTCTTCTCCATCTAAGACAATAACATCAGATGAATCCAGCTCAGGACTGGGAGCTGGTTTCCCAATTCAGAGTCACTGGGTTTTCCAAGAAAAGAGCTCCCAGCACAATGTGTTGGAATTTGGAGCCATCTGGCTCTGAGATCATTCCTCCCTCATGTAGAAGGGAACATGTGCAGGTGGTAAGGGGCAATAGAGTCGCTTCAAATTAGCTGAACATACGAGGGGAAGCTCATTCGTTCCACTTCTGTGCCAAAGGGGTCAAGACTATGGGAGGGGTGTATTCTTCATTACATCTATCTGGTGGGCCATAATGATTATCCCCCACCTAAACAGTAAGTAATTGGAATGCATTTCATGATTGTTTCTCCTTCCAGCTCACATGGGAAGGAGAAGTGATGAGCTGTATCTTTCACAAATGAAAAGATAGTGCCTTCAAAATCACCCTTTCCAAAAAAGCGCTGGGTTATTCTCCTTCCCGTCCCAATGAAAAAAAAATCTTTTAAGAAACATCTGTAATTAACTGAAAGGAACTCTTGTTTCTTATTTATTTTTATTATTATTCTCTTCCTATTTATTAGAAAAGAAGATGGGAGAGCAGTTGAAAGCGGAGATCAAAAGCAGTCTGGGGGCAACTGAGATGCTATTGGATGAGAAGTTAGGAAGTATCCAAACACAGTTAGAAGCCCGGCTACAAAATCCCCTCTCGGGTCTGGAAACACAGATTAAACAGCTGACTAATCAGTTGTCCGCCACTGATCAAAAAGTTTCCCAGGAAATAGAAACAAAGCTCCAAACTCTGCACAGCATGCTGTTTGCCAGCACAGATGAGTTGAAGCAATGGAAAGATCTCCTAGAGAAGAAACTTTCAACGTCACAGCCCACTGTGGAAATCGGTCATTTGGAAGAGAAATTAGAACAGCTAGAGAAATCAGGTAAGAGGAGACAATTTTAAACATACATACATACATACAAATATTTATATAAAAGATCGTTTTTTACCCCAGAGTAGCATGGACGGGTCAGATCATGCTGGGTTATTCTCCTTCCCGTCCCAATGAAAAAAAAATCTTTTAAGAAACATCTGTAATTAACTGAAAGGAACTCTTGTTTATTATTTATTTTTATTATTATTCTCTTCCTATTTATTAGAAAAGAAGATGGGAGAGCAGTTGAAAGCAGAGATCAAAAGCAGTCTGGGGGCAACTGAGATATTATTGGAAAAGAAGATGGGAGAGCAGTTGAAAGCGGAGATCAAAAGCAGTCTGGGGGCAACTGAGATGCTATTGGATGAGACGTTAGGAAGTATCCAAACACAGTTAGAAGCCCAGCTACAAAATCCCCTCTCGGGTGTGGCATCTCAGATTAAACAGCTGACTAATCAGTTGTCCGCCACTGATCAAAAAGTTTCCCAGGAAATAGAAACAAAGCTCCAAACTCTGCACAGCATGCTGTTTGCCAGCACAGATGAGTTGAAGCAATGGAAAGATCTCCTAGAGAAGAAACTTTCAACGTCACAGCCCACTGTGGAAATCGGTCATTTGGAAGAGAAATTAGAACAGCTAGAGAAATCAGGTAAGAGGAGACAATTTTAAACATACATACATACATACAAATATTTATATAAAAGATCGTTTTTTACCCCAGAGTAGCATGGACGGGTCAGATCAGGCTGTACTTGCATCAGTCATACACAAGCCCTCTCTTTCGCTGAGAAGAACACCTTCCGGGAGTCTTAGTGGATCCAGTTTAATTAGGGAAAGAATAACAAAAGAGGCTTCTAGCCAGTTTTAACAGTTCTTGAAGTATAAAAAGAACCTGAGTGTCCCTTCCTCCCTTTGTGTATTACTCAATGGCACAACAACTATGTTAATGCAGAGGTACGCTTGCTTAGTGGTATGTCATTCCCTTGCAGTTCTCAGGATACCTGACTGATCGATGAAGGCATGATTGTTTACAGCTGAGAGCAGCAACGATTTTTCAAGAAAAGCATTCTGTATATTCGTGTTTGTTTAGAGGGTGGTTTCCATGAACATCTGGAGTTTTATAGCCAAGGACTAGCAGATACAGCCTAATGCATAGAATTCCTGAATGGTGTTAGTTATGAGCTAAGGACCAGTGTTCTGGGCCTCAGAATCCACCATACTCTTTGATAATATCATAAAGCTTCCAAAGAATAGTTACATTATATAAATGAATTAAATATACAGAAAGAAAAGGACTAAAAGGGATAATACATACTAACACAAAAATTCTCCTGTGCTGCCTTGTGGGGCTTTATGGTAGAAGCTTCTCCAAGAGGTGCCTGCTGGAGCGCACGTGCGCCATGTCCAAACATCCCCTTAGTGTCTCTAACTGGTCGAAGGCCAGGTCCCCCTGCCGAGGAGGATAGAGGAAGAATCGGGAGACCTGGTTCATCTTGGGTTATGCCAACCAATGTCCTCACCGCTTACGATCCTGGATGCCACCTAGTGGAAAGAGTGGCAGCCGTTGATTTTTTGGGCCCTACGAGATCCAATCACAACAGTTTTTTGATTATCCGTCTTAGAGACGGAGGGGCTAAGTTTCCTCTGACGTGGATCCAGGGGGTAATACGTCCTCAGATGGATCTCCTCCTGATCCTTTGTTTCCGACTGTGGTACAGGATACCCTCTTTGAGCAAGAGGATGAAGAACCGGCTCCTGCTTTGGAACAGGAGCAACTGGACACAGATGTCAGTCCAGACTTGTCACTTGATGAGCAAGTGGGTGTAGCTTCAGCCTCCTTCTCTTCTGAGGATGCTTTAAAGTTTCATAGAGTCAAAGAATCATAGAATAGCAGGGTTGGAAGGGACCTCAGGGGGCCATCTAGTCCAACCTCCTGCTCATAGCAGGACCAATCCCCAACTAAATCATCCCAGCCTGGGCTTTGTCATTCCACCACCTCGCTAGGTAACCCATTCCAGTGCTTCACCACCCTCCTAGTGAAAAAGGTTTTCCTAATATCCAACCAAAACCTCCCCCACTTCAACTTGAGACCATGACTCCTTTTTGTGTCATCAGCTACCACTAAGAACAGTCTAGATCCATCCTACTTGGAAGCCCCTTTCAGGAACTTGAAAGCAGCTATCCATTCCCCCCTCAAACTTCTCTTCTGCAGACTAAATAATCCCAGTCCCCTCAGCCTCTCCTCATAAGTCACGTGCTCTAGCCACCTAATCATTTTTGTTGCCCTCCGCTGGACTCTTTCCAATTTTTCCACATCCTTCTTCTAGTGTGAGGCCTAAAACTGGGTCCTATTCAACGTATTTTCTGATACAGAAGAAGATGGGGGTTTGCATCTGATCTTAGACTTCAGATATGTAGAGAAGTACACCAGAAAATTCCGGTTTCAAAAGTTAACGTTGCCCTCCATATTTTCCTCACACAAAATTATAGATTGGTCACCACTCTCAGCTGAAAAGCTGGGAGTTTTCATATTGCTATCCAGTGCAGTCATCAAAAGTACCTGAAGTTCTTGGTGTTGAGATGCCATTTCTGAGACAAGGTGTTCCTATTTGGGTTGGGAGCAACAGTGAGCTGGGTTTTGTGTGGGCGTGAATTTGTGTGTGATTGTGCCGAGAAAGCAAAGTATTTGCATGCAGCCACTTTCAGCAGTTAAAGTTCCCTTGATCACATCGGAGTTGCAATCTCCCCCATCTCAGATCAGAGGCTGCTTTTCATGGTTACAAAGTCTAATCTCTGCCCAAGTCAGTGGATTCTTTTTATGTGTTTTATACCTGACTTAGTGAAGGGAGAGCCTTTCTTCTGGAAACAGGACTTTAAGATTATAAGCAGTGATTTCCCAAATTCAAGCCTGTCGATAGTAGAAGGTTATTGTCTCTTTGGGACTGATGGGGTTGATTGGAGCTATCACTTATGTAACCCCCTCCGCTCTTCTGAGAATGCGAACAATGCAGTATTGTATGTTGCCAGTTTACAAACCCCATAGAGACCGTCTTCTTAGGTTTATAACCATGCCCCAGAACACTGCATTTGTTGAGGTGGCGAATGAAGAGATTAAATATTCACCAAGGTATGCTGTTCATTCCCTCTTCTCCATCTAAGACAATAACATCAGATGAATCCAGCTCAGGACTGGGAGCTGGTTTCCCAATTCAGAGTCACTGGGTTTTCCAAGAAAAGAGCTCCCAGCACAATGTGTTGGAATTTGGAGCCATCTGGCTCTGAGATCATTCCTCCCTCATGTAGAAGGGAACATGTGCAGGTGGTAAGGGGCAATAGAGTCGCTTCAAATTAGCTGAACATACGAGGGGAAGCTCATTCGTTCCACTTCTGTGCCAAAGGGGTCAAGACTATGGGAGGGGTGTATTCTTCATTACATCTATCTGGTGGGCCATAATGATTATCCCCCACCTAAACAGTAAGTAATTGGAATGCATTTCATGATTGTTTCTCCTTCCAGCTCACATGGGAAGGAGAAGTGATGAGCTGTATCTTTCACAAATGAAAAGATAGTGCCTTCAAAATCACCCTTTCCAAAAAAGCGCTGGGTTATTCTCCTTCCCGTCCCAATGAAAAAAAAATCTTTTAAGAAACATCTGTAATTAACTGAAAGGAACTCTTGTTTATTATTTATTTTTATTATTATTCTCTTCCTATTTATTAGAAAAGAAGATGGGAGAGCAGTTGAAAGCGGAGATCAAAAGCAGTCTGGGGGCAACTGAGATGCTATTGGATGAGAAGTTAGGAAGTATCCAAACACAGTTAGAAGCCCGGCTACAAAATCCCCTCTCGGGTCTGGAAACACAGATTAAACAGCTGACTAATCAGTTGTCCGCCACTGATCAAAAAGTTTCCCAGGAAATAGAAACAAAGCTCCAAACTCTGCACAGCATGCTGTTTGCCAGCACAGATGAGTTGAAGCAATGGAAAGATCTCCTAGAGAAGAAACTTTCAACGTCACAGCCCACTGTGGAAATCGGTCATTTGGAAGAGAAATTAGAACAGCTAGAGAAATCAGGTAAGAGGAGACAATTTTAAACATACATACATACATACAAATATTTATATAAAAGATCGTTTTTTACCCCAGAGTAGCATGGACGGGTCAGATCATGCTGGGTTATTCTCCTTCCCGTCCCAATGAAAAAAAAATCTTTTAAGAAACATCTGTAATTAACTGAAAGGAACTCTTGTTTCTTATTTATTTTTATTATTATTCTCTTCCTATTTATTAGAAAAGAAGATGGGAGAGCAGTTGAAAGCAGAGATCAAAAGCGGTCTGGGGGCAACTGAGATATTATTGGAAAAGAAGATGGGAGAGCAGTTGAAAGCGGAGATCAAAAGCAGTCTGGGGGCAACTGAGATGCTATTGGATGAGACGTTAGGAAGTATCCAAACACAGTTAGAAGCCCAGCTACAAAATCCCCTCTCGGGTGTGGCATCTCAGATTAAACAGCTGACTAATCAGTTGTCCGCCACTGATCAAAAAGTTTCCCAGGAAATAGAAACAAAGCTCCAAACTCTGCACAGCATGCTGTTTGCCAGCACAGATGAGTTGAAGCAATGGAAAGATCTCCTAGAGAAGAAACTTTCAACGTCACAGCCCACTGTGGAAATCGGTCATTTGGAAGAGAAATTAGAACAGCTAGAGAAATCAGGTAAGAGGAGACAATTTTAAACATACATACATACATACAAATATTTATATAAAAGATCGTTTTTTACCCCAGAGTAGCATGGACGGGTCAGATCAGGCTGTACTTGCATCAGTCATACACAAGCCCTCTCTTTCGCTGAGAAGAACACCTTCCGGGAGTCTTAGTGGATCCAGTTTAATTAGGGAAAGAATAACAAAAGAGGCTTCTAGCCAGTTTTAACAGTTCTTGAAGTATAAAAAGAACCTGAGTGTCCCTTCCTCCCTTTGTGTATTACTCAATGGCACAACAACTATGTTAATGCAGAGGTACGCTTGCTTAGGGGTATGTCATTCCCTTGCAGTTCTCAGGATACCTGACTGATCGATGAAGGCATGATTGTTTACAGCTGAGAGCAGCAACGATTTTTCAAGAAAAGCATTCTCTACATTCGTGTTTGTTAAGAGGGTGGTTTCCATGAACATCTGGAGTTTTATAGCCAAGGACTAGCAGATACAGCCTAATGCATAGAATTCCTGAATGGTGTTAGTTATGAGCTAAGGACCAGTGTTCTGGGCCTCAGAATCCACCATACTCTTTGATAATATCATAAAGCTTCCAAAGAATAGTTACATTATATAAATGAATTAAATATACAGAAAGAAAAGGACTAAAAGGGATAATACATACTAACACAAAAATTCTCCTGTGCTGCCTTGTGGGGCTTTATGGTAGAAGCTTCTCCAAGAGGTGCCTGCTGGAGCGCACGTGCGCCATGTCCAAACATCCCCTTAGTGTCTCTAACTGGTCGAAGGCCAGGTCCCCCTGCCGAGGAGGATAGAGGAAGAATCGGGAGACCTGGTTCATCTTGGGTTATGCCAACCAATGTCCTCACCGCTTACGATCCTGGATGCCACCTAGTGGAAAGAGTGGCAGCCGTTGATTTTTTGGGCCCTACGAGATCCAATCACAACAGTTTTTTGATTATCCGTCTTAGAGACGGAGGGGCTAAGTTTCCTCTGACGTGGATCCAGGGGGTAATACGTCCTCAGATGGATCTCCTCCTGATCCTTTGTTTCCGACTGTGGTACAGGATACCCTCTTTGAGCAAGAGGATGAAGAACCGGCTCCTGCTTTGGAACAGGAGCAACTGGACACAGATGTCAGTCCAGACTTGTCACTTGATGAGCAAGTGGGTGTAGCTTCAGCCTCCTTCTCTTCTGAGGATGCTTTAAAGTTTCATAGAGTCAAAGAATCATAGAATAGCAGGGTTGGAAGGGACCTCAGGGGGCCATCTAGTCCAACCTCCTGCTCATAGCAGGACCAATCCCCAACTAAATCATCCCAGCCTGGGCTTTGTCATTCCACCACCTCGCTAGGTAACCCATTCCAGTGCTTCACCACCCTCCTAGTGAAAAAGGTTTTCCTAATATCCAACCAAAACCTCCCCCACTTCAACTTGAGACCATGACTCCTTTTTGTGTCATCAGCTACCACTAAGAACAGTCTAGATCCATCCTACTTGGAAGCCCCTTTCAGGAACTTGAAAGCAGCTATCCATTCCCCCCTCAAACTTCTCTTCTGCAGACTAAATAATCCCAGTCCCCTCAGCCTCTCCTCATAAGTCACGTGCTCTAGCCACCTAATCATTTTTGTTGCCCTCCGCTGGACTCTTTCCAATTTTTCCACATCCTTCTTCTAGTGTGAGGCCTAAAACTGGGTCCTATTCAACGTATTTTCTGATACAGAAGAAGATGGGGGTTTGCATCTGATCTTAGACTTCAGATATGTAGAGAAGTACACCAGAAAATTCCGGTTTCAAAAGTTAACGTTGCCCTCCATATTTTCCTCACACAAAATTATAGATTGGTCACCACTCTCAGCTGAAAAGCTGGGAGTTTTCATATTGCTATCCAGTGCAGTCATCAAAAGTACCTGAAGTTCTTGGTGTTGAGATGCCATTTCTGAGACAAGGTGTTCCTATTTGGGTTGGGAGCAACAGTGAGCTGGGTTTTGTGTGGGCGTGAATTTGTGTGTGATTGTGCCGAGAAAGCAAAGTATTTGCATGCAGCCACTTTCAGCAGTTAAAGTTCCCTTGATCACATCGGAGTTGCAATCTCCCCCATCTCAGATCAGAGGCTGCTTTTCATGGTTACAAAGTCTAATCTCTGCCCAAGTCAGTGGATTCTTTTTATGTGTTTCATACCTGACTTAGTGAAGGGAGAGCCTTTCTTCTGGAAACAGGACTTTAAGATTATAAGCAGTGATTTCCCAAATTCAAGCCTGTCGATAGTAGAAGGTTATTGTCTCTTTGGGACTGATGGGGTTCATTGGAGCTATCACTTATGTAACCCCCTCCGCTCTTCTGAGAATGCGAACAATGCAGTATTGTATGTTGCCAGTTTACAAACCCCATAGAGACCGTCTTCTTAGGTTTATAACCATGCCCCAGAACACTGCATTTGTTGAGGTGGCGAATGAAGAGATTAAATATTCACCAAGGTATGCTGTTCATTCCCTCTTCTCCATCTAAGACAATAACATCAGATGAATCCAGCTCAGGACTGGGAGCTGGTTTCCCAATTCAGAGTCACTGGGTTTTCCAAGAAAAGAGCTCCCAGCACAATGTGTTGGAATTTGGAGCCATCTGGCTCTGAGATCATTCCTCCCTCATGTAGAAGGGAACATGTGCAGGTGGTAAATGGCAATAGAGTCGCTTCAAATTAGCTGAACATACGAGGGGAAGCTCATTCATTCCACTTCTGTGCCAAAGGGGTCAAGACTATGGGAGGGGTGTATTCTTCATTACATCTATCTGGTGGGCCATAATGATTATCCCCCACCTAAACAGTAAGTAATTGGAATGCATTTCATGATTGTTTCTCCTTCCAGCTCACATGGGAAGGAGAAGTGATGAGCTGTATCTTTCACAAATGAAAAGATAGTGCCTTCAAAATCACCCTTTCCAAAAAAGCGCTGGGTTATTCTCCTTCCCGTCCCAATGAAAAAAAAATCTTTTAAGAAACATCTGTAATTAACTGAAAGGAACTCTTGTTTATTATTTATTTTTATTATTATTCTCTTCCTATTTATTAGAAAAGAAGATGGGAGAGCAGTTGAAAGCGGAGATCAAAAGCAGTCTGGGGGCAACTGAGATGCTATTGGATGAGAAGTTAGGAAGTATCCAAACACAGTTAGAAGCCCGGCTACAAAATCCCCTCTCGGGTCTGGAAACACAGATTAAACAGCTGACTAATCAGTTGTCCGCCACTGATCAAAAAGTTTCCCAGGAAATAGAAACAAAGCTCCAAACTCTGCACAGCATGCTGTTTGCCAGCACAGATGAGTTGAAGCAATGGAAAGATCTCCTAGAGAAGAAACTTTCAACGTCACAGCCCACTGTGGAAATCGGTCATTTGGAAGAGAAATTAGAACAGCTAGAGAAATCAGGTAAGAGGAGACAATTTTAAACATACATACATACATACAAATATTTATATAAAAGATCGTTTTTTACCCCAGAGTAGCATGGACGGGTCAGATCATGCTGGGTTATTCTCCTTCCCGTCCCAATGAAAAAAAAATCTTTTAAGAAACATCTGTAATTAACTGAAAGGAACTCTTGTTTATTATTTATTTTTATTATTATTCTCTTCCTATTTATTAGAAAAGAAGATGGGAGAGCAGTTGAAAGCGGAGATCAAAAGCAGTCTGGGGGCAACTGAGATGCTATTGGATGAGAAGTTAGGAAGTATCCAAACACAGTTAGAAGCCCGGCTACAAAATCCCCTCTCGGGTCTGGAAACACAGATTAAACAGCTGACTAATCAGTTGTCCGCCACTGATCAAAAAGTTTCCCAGGAAATAGAAACAAAGCTCCAAACTCTGCACAGCATGCTGTTTGCCAGCACAGATGAGTTGAAGCAATGGAAAGATCTCCTAGAGAAGAAACTTTCAACGTCACAGCCCACTGTGGAAATCGGTCATTTGGAAGAGAAATTAGAACAGCTAGAGAAATCAGGTAAGAGGAGACAAGTTTAAACATACATACATACATACAAATATTTATATAAAAGATCGTGTTTTACCCCAGAGTAGCATGGACGGGTCAGATCAGGCTGTACTTGCATCAGTCATACACAAGCCCTCTCTTTTGCTGAAAAGAACACCTTCCGGGAGTCTTAGTGGATCCAGTTTAATTAGGGAAAGAATAAGAAAAGAGGCTTCAAGCCAGTTTTAACAGTTTTTGAAGTATAAAAAGAACCTGAGTGTCCATTCCTCCCTTTGTGTATTACTCAATGGCACAACAACTATGTTAATGCAGAGGTACGCTTGCTTAGTGGTATGTCATTCCCTTGCAGTTCTCAGGATACCTGACTGATCGATGAAGGCATGATTGTTTACAGCTGAGAGCAGCAATGATTTTTCAAGAAAAGCATTCTGTATATTCGTGTTTGTTTAGAGGGTGGTTTCCATGAACATCTGGAGTTTTATAGCCAAGGACTAGCAGATACAGCCTAATGCATAGAATTCCTGAATGGTGTTAGTTATGAGCTAAGGACCAGTGTTCTGGGCCTCAGAATCCACCATACTCTTTGATAATATCATAAAGCTTCCAAAGAATAGTTACATTATATAAATGAATTAAATATACAGAAAAAAAAAGGACTAAAAGGGATAATATGTACTAACACAAAAATTCTCCTGTGCTGCCTTGTGGTGCTTTATGGTAGAAGCTTCTCCAAGAGGTGCCTGCTGGAGCGCACGTGCGCCATGTCCAAACATCCCCTTAGTGTCTCTAACTGGTCGAAGGCCAGGTCCCCCTCCCGAGAAGGATAGAGGAAGAATCGGGAGACCTGGTTCGTCTTGGGTTATGCCAACCAATGTCCTCACCGCTTACGATCCTGGATGCCACCTAGTGGAAAGAGTGGCAGCCGTTGATTTTTTGGGCCCTACGAGATCCAACCACAACAGTTTTTTGATTATCCGTCTTAGAGAAGGAGGGGCTAAGTTTCCTATGATGTGGATCAAGCGGGTAATAAGTCCTCAGATGGATGTCCTCCTGATCCTTTGTTTCCGACTGTGGTACAGGATACCCTCTTTGAGCAAGAGGATGAAGAACCGGCTCCTGCTTTGGAACAGGAGCAACTGGACACAGATGTCAGTCCAGACTTGTCACTTGATGAGCAAGTGGGTGTAGCTTCAGCCTCCTTCTCTTCTGAGGATGCTTTAAAGTTTCACAGAGTGAAAGAATCATAGAATAGCAGGGTTGGAAGGGACCTCAGGGGGCCATCTAGTCCAACCTCCTGCTCATAGCAGGACCAATCCCCAACTAAATCATCCCAGCCTGGGCTTTGTCATTCCACCACCTCCCTAGGTAACCCATTCCAGTGCTTCACCACCCTCCTAGGAAAAAAGTTTTCCTAATATCCAACCGAAACCTCCCCCACTTCAACTTGAGACCATGACTCCTTTTTGTGTCATCTGCTACCACTGAGAACAGTCTAGATCCATCCTACTTGGAAGCCCCTTTCAGGAACTTGAAAGCAGCTATCCATTCCCCCCTCATTCTTCTCTTCTGCAGACTAAATAATCCCAGTCGCCTCAGCCTCTCCTCATAAGTCATGTGCTCCAGCCACCTAATCATTTTTGTTGCCCTCCGCTGGACTCTTTCCAATTTTTCCACATCCTTCTTCTAGTGTGAGGCCTAAAACTGGGTCCTATTCAACGTATTTTCTGATACAGAAAAAAGATGGGGGTTTGCATCTGATCTTAGACTTCAGATATGTAGAGAAGTACACCAGAAAATTCCGGTTTCAAAAGTTAACGTTGCCCTCCATATTTTCCTCACACAAAATTATAGATTGGTCACCACTCTCAGCTGAAAAGCTGGGAGTTTTCATATTGCTATCCAGTGCAGTCATCAAAAGTACCTGAAGTTCTTGGTGTTGAGATGCCATTTCTGAGACAAGGTGTTCCTATTTGGGTTGGGAGCAACAGTGAGCTGGGTTTTGTGTGGGCGTGAATTTGTGTGTGATTGTGCCGAGAAAGCAAAGTATTTGCATGCAGCCACTTTCAGCAGTTAAAGTTCCCTTGATCACATCGGAGTTGCAATCTCCCCCATCTCAGATCAGAGGCTGCTTTTCATGGTTACAAAGTCTAATCTCTGCCCAAGTCAGTGGATTCTTTTTATGTGTTTTATACCTGACTTAGTGAAGGGAGAGCCTTTCTTCTGGAAACAGGACTTTAAGATTATAAGCAGTGATTTCCCAAATTCAAGCCTGTCGATATTAGAAGGTTATTGTCTCTTTGGGACTGATGGGGTTGATTGGAGCTATCACTTATGTAACCCCCTCCGCTCTTCTGAGAATGCGAACAATGCAGTATTGTATGTTGCCAGTTTACAAACCCCATAGAGACCGTCTTCTTAGGTTTATAACCATGCCCCAGAACACTGCATTTGTTGAGGTGGCGGATGAAGAGATTAAATATTCACCAAGGTATGCTGTTCATTCCCTCTTCTCCATCTAAGACAATAACATCAGATGAATCCAGCTCAGGACTGGGAGCTGGTTTCCCAATTCAGAGTCACTGGGTTTTCCAAGAAAAGAGCTCCCAGCACAATGTGTTGGAATTTGGAGCCATCTGGCTCTGAGATCATTCCTCCCTCATGTAGAAGGGAACATGTGCAGGTGGTAAGGGGCAATAGAGTCGCTTCAAATTAGCTGAACATACGAGGGGAAGCTCATTCGTTCCACTTCTGTGCCAAAGGGGTCAAGACTATGGGAGGGGTGTATTCTTCATTACATCTATCTGGTGGGCCATAATGATTATCCCCCACCTAAACAGTAAGTAATTGGAATGCATTTCATGATTGTTTCTCCTTCCAGCTCACATGGGAAGGAGATGTGATGAGCTGTATCTTTCACAAATGAAAAGATAGTGCCTTCAAAATCACACTTTCCAAAAAAGCGCTGGGTTATTCTCCTTCCCGTCCCAATGAAAAAAAAAACCTTTTAAGAAACATCTGTAATTAATTGAAAGGAACTATTGTTTATTATTTATTTTTATTATTATTCTCTTCCTATTTATTAGAAAAGAAGATGGGAGAGCAGTTGAAAGCAGAGATCAAAAGCAGTCTGGGGGCAACTGAGATGCTATTGGATGAGAAGTTAGGAAGTATCCAAACACAGTTAGAAGCCCGGCTACAAAATCCCCTCTCGGGTCTGGAAACACAGATTAAACAGCTGACTAATCAGTTGTCCGCCACTGATCAAAAAGTTTCCCAGGAAATAGAAACAAAGCTCCAAACTCTGCACAGCATGCTGTTTGCCAGCACAGATGAGTTGAAGCAATGGAAAGATCTCCTAGAGAAGAAACTTTCAACGTCACAGCCCACTGTGGAAATCGGTCATTTGGAAGAGAAATTAGAACAGCTAGAGAAATCAGGTAAGAGGAGACAATTTTAAACATACATACATACATACAAATATTTATATAAAAGATCGTTTTTTACCCCAGAGTAGCATGGACGGGTCAGATCAGGCTGTACTTGCATCAGTCATACACAAGCCCTCTCTTTCGCTGAGAAGAACACCTTCCGGGAGTCTTAGTGGATCCAGTTTAATTAGGGAAAGAATAAGAAAAGAGGCTTCTAGCCAGTTTTAACAGTTTTTGAAGTATAAAAAGAACCTGAGTGTCCATTCCTCCCTTTGTGTATTACTCAATGGCACAACAACTATGTTAATGCAGAGGTACGCTTGCTTAGTGGTATGTCATTCCCTTGCAGTTCTCAGGATACCTGACTGATCGATGAAGGCATGATTGTTTACAGCTGAGAGCAGCAACGATTTATCAAGAAAAGCATTCTCTACATTCGTGTTTGTTAAGAGGGTGGTTTCCATGAACATCTGGAGTTTTATAGCCAAGGACTAGCAGATACAGACTAATGCATAGAATTCCTGAATGGTGTTAGTTATGAGCTAAGGACCAGTGTTCTGGGCCTTAGAATCCACCATACCCTTTGATAATATCATAAAGATTCTAAAGAATAGTTACATTATATAAATGAATTAAATATACAGAAAGAAAAGGACTAAAAGGGATAATACGTACTAACACAAAAATTCTCCTGTGCTGCCTTGTGGTGCTTTATGGTAGAAGCTTCTCCACGAGGTGCCTGCTGGAGCGCACGTGCGCCATGTCCAAACATCCCCTTAGTGTCTCTAACTGGTCGAAGGCCAGGTCCCCCTGCCGAGGAGGATAGAGGAAGAATCGGGAGACCTGGTTCATCTTGGGTTATGCCAACCAATGTCCTCACCGCTTACGATCCTGGATGCCACCTAGTGGAAAGAGTGGCAGCCGTTGATTTTTTGGGCCCTACGAGATCCAACCACAACAGTTTTTTGATTATCCGTCTTAGAGACGGAGGGGCTAAGTTTCCTCTGATGTGGATCCAGCGGGTAATAAGTCCTCAGATGGATCTCCTCCTGATCCTTTGTTTCCGACTGTGGTACAGGATACCCTCTTTGAGCAAGAGGATGAAGAACCGGCTCCTGCTTTGGAACAGGAGCAACTGGACACAGATGTCAGTCCAGACTTGTCACTTGATGAGCAAGTGGGTGTAGCTTCAGCCTCCTTCTCTTCTGAGGATGCTTTAAAGTTTCATAGAGTCAAAGAATCATAGAATAGCAGGGTTGGAAGGGACCTCAGGGCGCCATCTAGTCCAACCTCCTGCTCATAGCAGGACCAACCCCCAACTAAATCATCCCAGCCTGGGCTTTGTCATTCCACCACCTCCCTAGGTAACCCATTCCAGTGCTTCACCACCCTCCTAGTGAAAAACGTTTTCCTAATATCCAACCGAAACCTCCCCCACTTCAACTTGAGACCATGACTCCTTTTTGTGTCATCTGCTACCACTGAGAACAGTCTAGATCCATCCTACTTGGAAGCCCCTTTCAGGAACTTGAAAGCAGCTATCCATTCCCCCCTCATTCTTCTCTTCTGCAGACTAAATAATCCCAGTCCCCTCAGCCTCTCCTCAAAAGTCATGTGCTCCAGCCACCTAATCATTTTTGTTACCCTCCGCTGGACTCTTTCCAATTTTTCCACATCCTTCTTCTAGTGTGAGGCCTAAAACTGGGTCCTATTCAACGTATTTTCTGATACAGAAAAAAGATGGGGGTTTGCATCTGATCTTAGACTTCAGATATGTAGAGAAGTACACCAGAAAATTCCGGTTTCAAAAGTTAACGTTGCCCTCCATATTTTCCTCACACAAAATTATAGATTGGTCACCACTCTCAGCTGAAAAGCTGGGAGTTTTCATATTGCTATCCAGTGCAGTCATCAAAAGTACCTGAAGTTCTTGGTGTTGAGATGCCATTTCTGAGACAAGGTGTTCCTATTTGGGTTGGGAGCAACAGTGAGCTGGGTTTTGTGTGGGCGTGAATTTGTGTGTGATTGTGCCGAGAAAGCAAAGTATTTGCATGCAGCCACTTTCAGCAGTTAAAGTTCCCTTGATCACATCGAAGTTGCAATCTCTCCCATCTCAGATCAGAGGCTGCTTTTCATGGTTACAAAGTCTAATCTCTGCCCAAGTCAGTGGATTCTTTTTATGTGTTTTATACCTGACTTAGTGAAGGGAGAGCCTTTCTTCTGGAAACAGGACTTTAAGATTATAAGCAGTGATTTCCCAAATTCAAGCCTGTCGATAGTAGAAGGTTATTGTCTCTTTGGGACTGATGGGGTTGATTGGAGCTATCACTTATGTAACCCCCTCCGCTCTGCTGAGAATGCGAACAATGCAGTATTGTATGTTGCCAGTTTACAAACCCCATAGAGACCGTCTTCTTAGGTTTATAACCATGCCCCAGAACACTGCATTTGTTGAGGTGGCGGATGAAGAGATTAAATATTCACCAAGGTGTGCTGTTCATTCCCTCTTCTCCATCTGAGACAATAACATCAGATGAATCCAGCTCAGGACTGGGAGCTGGTTTCCCAATTCAGAGTCACTGGGTTTTCCAAGAAAAGAGCTCCCAGCACAATGTGTTGGAATTTGGAGCCATCTGGCTCTGAGATCATTCCTCCCTCATGTAGAAGGGAACATGTGCAGGTGGTAAGGGGCAATAGAGTCGCTTCAAATTAGCTGAACATACGAGGGGAAGCTCATTCGTTCCACTTCTGTGCCAAAGGGGTCAAGACTATGGGAGGGGTGTATTCTTCATTACATCTATCTGGTGGGCCATAATGATTATCCCCCACCTAAACAGTAAGTAATTGGAATGCATTTCATGATTGTTTCTCCTTCCAGCTCACATGGGAAGGAGATGTGATGAGCTGTATCTTTCACAAATGAAAAGATAGTGCCTTCAAAATCACACTTTCCAAAAAAGCGCTGGGTTATTCTCCTTCCCGTCCCAATGAAAAAAAAAATCTTTTAAGAAACATCTGTAATTAATTGAAAGGAACTCTTGTTTATTATTTATTTTTATTATTATTCTCTTCCTATTTATTAGAAAAGAAGATGGGAGAGCAGTTGAAAGCGGAGATCAAAAGCAGTCTGGGGGCAACTGAGATGCTATTGGATGAGAAGTTAGGAAGTATCCAAACACAGTTAGAAGCCCGGCTACAAAATCCCCTCTCGGGTCTGGAAACACAGATTAAACAGCTGACTAATCAGTTGTCCGCCACTGATCAAAAAGTTTCCCAGGAAATAGAAACAAAGCTCCAAACTCTGCACAGCATGCTGTTTGCCAGCACAGATGAGTTGAAGCAATGGAAAGATCTCCTAGAGAAGAAACTTTCAACGTCACAGCCCACTGTGGAAATCGGTCATTTGGAAGAGAAATTAGAACAGCTAGAGAAATCAGGTAAGAGGAGACAATTTTAAACATACATACATACATACAAATATTTATATAAAAGATCGTTTTTTACCCCAGAGTAGCATGGACGGGTCAGATCAGGCTGTACTTGCATCAGTCATACACAAGTCCTCTCTTTCGCTGAGAAGAACACCTTCCGGGAGTCTTAGTGGATCCAGTTTAATTAGGGAAAGAATAAGAAAAGAGGCTTCTAGCCAGTTTTAACAGTTTTTGAAGTATAAAAAGAACCTGAGTGTCCATTCCTCCCTTTGTGTATTACTCAATGGCACAACAACTATGTTAATGCAGAGGTACGCTTGCTTAGTGGTATGTCATTCCCTTGCAGTTCTCAGGATACCTGACTGATCGATGAAGGCATGATTGTTTACAGCTGAGAGCAGCAATGATTTTTCAAGAAAAGCATTCTGTATATTCGTGTTTGTTTAGAGGGTGGTTTCCATGAACATCTGGAGTTTTATAGCCAAGGACTAGCAGATACAGACTAATGCATAGAATTCCTGAATGGTGTTAGTTATGAGCTAAGGACCAGTGTTCTGGGCCTTAGAATCCACCATACCCTTTGATAATATCATAAAGATTCTAAAGAATAGTTACATTATATAAATGAATTAAATATACAGAAAGAAAAGGACTAAAAGGGATAATACGTACTAACACAAAAATTCTCCTGTGCTGCCTTGTGGTGCTTTATGGTAGAAGCTTCTCCACGAGGTGCCTGCTGGAGCGCACGTGCGCCATGTCCAAACATCCCCTTAGTGTCTCTAACTGGTCGAAGGCCAGGTCCCCCTGCCGAGGAGGATAGAGGAAGAATCGGGAGACCTGGTTCATCTTGGGTTATGCCAACCAATGTCCTCACCGCTTACGATCCTGGATGCCACCTAGTGGAAAGAGTGGCAGCCGTTGATTTTTTGGGCCCTACGAGATCCAACCACAACAGTTTTTTGATTATCCGTCTTAGAGACGGAGGGGCTAAGTTTCCTCTGATGTGGATCCAGCGGGTAATAAGTCCTCAGATGGATCTCCTCCTGATCCTTTGTTTCCGACTGTGGTACAGGATACCCTCTTTGAGCAAGAGGATGAAGAACCGGCTCCTGCTTTGGAACAGGAGCAACTGGACACAGATGTCAGTCCAGACTTGTCACTTGATGAGCAAGTGGGTGTAGCTTCAGCCTCCTTCTCTTCTGAGGATGCTTTAAAGTTTCACAGAGTCAAAGAATCATAGAATAGCAGGGTTGGAAGGGACCTCAGGGCGCCATCTAGTCCAACCTCCTGCTCATAGCAGGACCAACCCCCAACTAAATCATCCCAGCCTGGGCTTTGTCATTCCACCACCTCCCTAGGTAACCCATTCTAGTGCTTCACCACCCTCCTAGTGAAAAAGGTTTTCCTAATATCCAACCGAAACCTCCCCCACTTCAACTTGAGACCATGACTCCTTTTTGTGTCATCTGCTACCACTGAGAACAGTCTAGATCCATCCTACTTGGAAGCCCCTTTCAGGAACTTGAAAGCAGCTATCCATTCCCCCCTCATTCTTCTCTTCTGCAGACTAAATAATCCAGTCCCCTCAGCCTCTCCTCAAAAGTCATGTGCTCCAGCCACCTAATCATTTTTGTTACCCTCCGCTGGACTCTTTCCAATTTTTCCACATCCTTCTTCTAGTGTGAGGCCTAAAACTGGGTCCTATTCAACGTATTTTCTGATACAGAAAAAAGATGGGGGTTTGCATCTGATCTTAGACTTCAGATATGTAGAGAAGTACACCAGAAAATTCCGGTTTCAAAAGTTAACGTTGCCCTCCATATTTTCCTCACACAAAATTATAGATTGGTCACCACTCTCAGCTGAAAAGCTGGGAGTTTTCATATTGCTATCCAGTGCAGTCATCAAAAGTACCTGAAGTTCTTGGTGTTGAGATGCCATTTCTGAGACAAGGTGTTCCTATTTGGGTTGGGAGCAACAGTGAGCTGGGTTTTGTGTGGGCGTGAATTTGTGTGTGATTGTGCCGAGAAAGCAAAGTATTTGCATGCAGCCACTTTCAGCAGTTAAAGTTCCCTTGATCACATCGAAGTTGCAATCTCTCCCATCTCAGATCAGAGGCTGCTTTTCATGGTTACAAAGTCTAATCTCTGCCCAAGTCAGTGGATTCTTTTTATGTGTTTTATACCTGACTTAGTGAAGGGAGAGCCTTTCTTCTGGAAACAGGACTTTAAGATTATAAGCAGTGATTTCCCAAATTCAAGCCTGTCGATAGTAGAAGGTTATTGTCTCTTTGGGACTGATGGGGTTGATTGGAGCTATCACTTATGTAACCCCCTCCGCTCTGCTGAGAATGCGAACAATGCAGTATTGTATGTTGCCAGTTTACAAACCCCATAGAGACCGTCTTCTTAGGTTTATAACCATGCCCCAGAACACTGCATTTGTTGAGGTGGCGGATGAAGAGATTAAATATTCACCAAGGTGTGCTGTTCATTCCCTCTTCTCCATCTGAGACAATAACATCAGATGAATCCAGCTCAGGACTGGGAGCTGGTTTCCCAATTCAGAGTCACTGGGTTTTCCAAGAAAAGAGCTCCCAGCACAATGTGTTGGAATTTGGAGCCATCTGGCTCTGAGATCATTCCTCCCTCATGTAGAAGGGAACATGTGCAGGTGGTAAGGGGCAATAGAGTCGCTTCAAATTAGCTGAACATACGAGGGGAAGCTCATTCGTTCCACTTCTGTGCCAAAGGGGTCAAGACTATGGGAGGGGTGTATTCTTCATTACATCTATCTGGTGGGCCATAATGATTATCCCCCACCTAAACAGTAAGTAATTGGAATGCATTTCATGATTGTTTCTCCTTCCAGCTCACATGGGAAGGAGATGTGATGAGCTGTATCTTTCACAAATGAAAAGATAGTGCCTTCAAAATCACACTTTCCAAAAAAGCGCTGGGTTATTCTCCTTCCCGTCCCAATGAAAAAAAAAATCTTTTAAGAAACATCTGTAATTAATTGAAAGGAACTCTTGTTTATTATTTATTTTTATTATTATTCTCTTCCTATTTATTAGAAAAGAAGATGGGAGAGCAGTTGAAAGCGGAGATCAAAAGCAGTCTGGGGGCAACTGAGATGCTATTGGATGAGAAGTTAGGAAGTATCCAAACACAGTTAGAAGCCCGGCTACAAAATCCCCTCTCGGGTCTGGAAACACAGATTAAACAGCTGACTAATCAGTTGTCCGCCACTGATCAAAAAGTTTCCCAGGAAATAGAAACAAAGCTCCAAACTCTGCACAGCATGCTGTTTGCCAGCACAGATGAGTTGAAGCAATGGAAAGATCTCCTAGAGAAGAAACTTTCAACGTCACAGCCCACTGTGGAAATCGGTCATTTGGAAGAGAAATTAGAACAGCTAGAGAAATCAGGTAAGAGGAGACAATTTTAAACATACATACATACATACAAATATTTATATAAAAGATCGTTTTTTACCCCAGAGTAGCATGGACGGGTCAGATCAGGCTGTACTTGCATCAGTCATACACAAGTCCTCTCTTTCGCTGAGAAGAACACCTTCCGGGAGTCTTAGTGGATCCAGTTTAATTAGGGAAAGAATAAGAAAAGAGGCTTCTAGCCAGTTTTAACAGTTTTTGAAGTATAAAAAGAACCTGAGTGTCCATTCCTCCCTTTGTGTATTACTCAATGGCACAACAACTATGTTAATGCAGAGGTACGCTTCCTTAGTGGTATGTCATTCCCTTGCAGTTCTCAGGATACCTGACTGATCGATGAAGGCATGATTGTTTACAGCTGAGAGCAGCAATGATTTTTCAAGAAAAGCATTCTGTATATTCGTGTTTGTTTAGAGGGTGGTTTCCATGAACATCTGGAGTTTTATAGCCAAGGACTAGCAGATACAGACTAATGCATAGAATTCCTGAATGGTGTTAGTTATGAGCTAAGGACCAGTGTTCTGGGCCTTAGAATCCACCATACCCTTTGATAATATCATAAAGACTCTAAAGAATAGTTACATTATATAAATGAATTAAATATACAGAAAGAAAAGGACTAAAAGGGATAATACGTACTAACACAAAAATTCTCCTGTGCTGCCTTGTGGTGCTTTATGGTAGAAGCTTCTCCACGAGGTGCCTGCTGGAGCGCACGTGCGCCATGTCCAAACATCCCCTTAGTGTCTCTAACTGGTCGAAGGCCAGGTCCCCCTGCCGAGGAGGATAGAGGAAGAATCGGGAGACCTGGTTCATCTTGGGTTATGCCAACCAATGTCCTCACCGCTTACGATCCTCGATGCCACCTAGTGGAAAGAGTGGCAGCCGTTGATTTTTTGGGCCCTACGAGATCCAACCACAACAGTTTTTTGATTATCCGTCTTAGAGACGGAGGGGCTAAGTTTCCTCTGATGTGGATCCAGCGGGTAATAAGTCCTCAGATGGATCTCCTCCTGATCCTTTGTTTCCGACTGTGGTACAGGATACCCTCTTTGAGCAAGAGGATGAAGAACCGGCTCCTGCTTTGGAACAGGAGCAACTGGACACAGATGTCAGTCCAGACTTGTCACTTGATGAGCAAGTGGGTGTAGCTTCAGCCTCCTTCTCTTCTGAGGATGCTTTAAAGTTTCATAGAGTCAAAGAATCATAGAATAGCAGGGTTGGAAGGGACCTCAGGGCGCCATCTAGTCCAACCTCCTGCTCATAGCAGGACCAACCCCCAACTAAATCATCCCAGCCTGGGCTTTGTCATTCCACCACCTCCCTAGGTAACCCATTCCAGTGCTTCACCACCCTCCTAGTGAAAAAGGTTTTCCTAATATCCAACCGAAACCTCCCCCACTTCAACTTGAGACCATGACTCCTTTTTGTGTCATCTGCTACCACTGAGAACAGTCTAGATCCATCCTACTTGGAAGCCCCTTTCAGGAACTTGAAAGCAGCTATCCATTCCCCCCTCATTCTTCTCTTCTGCAGACTAAATAATCCCAGTCCCCTCAGCCTCTCCTCAAAAGTCATGTGCTCCAGCCACCTAATCATTTTTGTTACCCTCCGCTGGACTCTTTCCAATTTTTCCACATCCTTCTTCTAGTGTGAGGCCTAAAACTGGGTCCTATTCAACGTATTTTCTGATACAGAAAAAAGATGGGGGTTTGCATCTGATCTTAGACTTCAGATATGTAGAGAAGTACACCAGAAAATTCCGCTTTCAAAAGTTAACGTTGCCCTCCATATTTTCCTCACACAAAATTATAGATTGGTCACCACTCTCAGCTGAAAAGCTGGGAGTTTTCATATTGCTATCCAGTGCAGTCATCAAAAGTACCTGAAGTTCTTGGTGTTGAGATGCCATTTCTGAGACAAGGTGTTCCTATTTGGGTTGGGAGCAACAGTGAGCTGGGTTTTGTGTGGGCGTGAATTTGTGAGTGATTGTGCCGAGAAAGCAAAGTATTTGCATGCAGCCACTTTCAGCAGTTAAAGTTCCCTTGATCACATCGAAGTTGCAATCTCTCCCATCTCAGATCAGAGGCTGCTTTTCATGGTTACAAAGTCTAATCTCTGCCCAAGTCAGTGGATTCTTTTTATGTGTTTTATACCTGACTTAGTGAAGGGAGAGCCTTTCTTCTGGAAACAGGACTTTAAGATTATAAGCAGTGATTTCCCAAATTCAAGCCTGTCGATACTAGAAGGTTATTGTCTCTTTGGGACTGATGGGGTTGATTGGAGCTATCACTTATGTAACCCCCTCCGCTCTTCTGAGAATGCGAACAATGCAGTATTGTATGTTGCCAGTTTACAAACCCCATAGAGACCGTCTTCTTAGGTTTATAACCATGCCCCAGAACACTGCATTTGTTGAGGTGGCGGATGAAGAGATTAAATATTCACCAAGGTATGCTGTTCATTCCCTCTTCTCCATCTAAGAAAATAACATCAGATGAATCCAGCTCAGGACTGGGAGCTGGTTTCCCAATTCAGAGTCACTGGGTTTTCCAAGAAAAGAGCTCCCAGCACAATGTGTTGGAATTTGGAGCCATCTGGCTCTGAGATCATTCCTCCCTCATGTAGAAGGGAACATGTGCAGGTGGTAAGGGGCAATAGAGTCGCTTCAAATTAGCTGAACATACGAGGGGAAGCTCATTCGTTCCACTTCTGTGCCAAAGGGGTCAAGACTATGAGAGGGGTATATTCTTCATTACATCTATCTGGTGGGCCATAATGATTATCCCCCACCTAAACAGTAAGTAATTGGAATGCATTTCATGATTGTTTCTCCTTCCAGCTCACATGGGAAGGAGATGTGATGAGCTGTATCTTTCACAAATGAAAAGATAGTGCCTTCAAAATCACACTTTCCAAAAAAGCGCTGGGTTATTCTCCTTCCCGTCCCAATGAAAAAAAAAATATTTTAAGAAACATCTGTAATTAACTGAAAGGAACTCTTGTTTATTACTTATTTTTATTATTATTCTCTTCCTATTTATTAGAAAAGAAGATGGGAGAGCAGTTGAAAGCAGAGATCAAAAGCAGTCTGGGGGCAACTGAGATATTATTGGAAAAGAAGATGGGAGAGCAGTTGAAAGCGGAGATCAAAAGCAGTCTGGGGGCAACTGAGATGCTATTGGATGAGAAGTTAGGAAGTATCCAAACACAGTTAGAAGCCCAGCTACAAAATCCCCTCTCGGGTGTGGCATCTCAGATTAAACAGCTGACTAATCAGTTGTCCGCCACTGATCAAAAAGTTTCCCAGGAAATAGAAACAAAGCTCCAAACTCTGCACAGCATGCTGTTTGCCAGCACAGATGAGTTGAAGCAATGGGAAGATCTCCTAGAGAAGAAACTTTCAACGTCACAGCCCACTGTGGAAATCGTTCATTTGGAAGAGAAATTGGAACAGCTAGAGAAATCAGGTAAGAGGAGGCAAATTTAAACATACATACATATATACAAATATTTATATAAAAGATCGTTTTTTACCCCAGAGTAGCATGGACGGGTCAGATCAGGCTGTACTTGCATCAGTCATACACAAGCCCTCTCTTTCGCTGGGAAGAACACCTTCCGGGAGTCTTAGTGGATCCAGTTTAATTAGGGAAAGAATAAGAAAAGAGGCTTCTAGCCAGTTTTAACAGTTTTTGAAGTATAAAAAGAACCTGAGTGTCCATTCCTCCCTTTGTGTATTACTCAATGGCACAACAACTATGTTAATGCAGAGGTACGCTTGCTTAGTGGTATGTCATTCCCTTGCAGTTCTCAGGATACCTGACTGATCGATGAAGGCATGATTGTTTACAGCTGAGAGCAGCAATGATTTTTCAAGAAAAGCATTCTGTATATTCGTGTTTGTTTAGAGGGTGGTTTCCATGAACATCTGGAGTTTTATAGCCAAGGACTAGCAGATACAGCCTAATGCATAGAATTCCTGAATGGTGTTAGTTATGAGCTAAGGACCAGTGTTCTGGGCCTTAGAATCCACCATACTCTTTGATAATATCATAAAGCTTCCAAAGAATAGTTACATTTTATAAATGAATTAAATATACAAAAGGAAAAGGATTAAAAGGGATAATACGTACTAACACAAAAATTCTCCTGTGCTGCCTTGTGGTGCTTTATGGTAGAAGCTTCTCCACGAGGTGCCTGCTGGAGCGCACGTGCGCCATGTCCAAACATCCCCTTAGTGTCTCTAACTGGTCGAAGGCCAGGTCCCCCTGCCGAGGAGGATAGAGGAAGAATCGGGAGACCTGGTTCATCTTGGGTTATGCCAACCAATGTCCTCACCGCTTACGATCCTGGATGCCACCTAGTGGAAAGAGTGGCAGCCGTTGATTTTTTGGGCCCTACGAGATCCAACCACAACAGTTTTTTGATTATCCGTCTTAGAGACGGAGGGGCTAAGTTTCCTCTGATGTGGATCCAGCGGGTAATAAGTCCTCAGATGGATCTCCTCCTGATCCTTTGTTTCCGACTGTGGTACAGGATACCCTCTTTGAGCAAGAGGATGAAGAACCGGCTCCTGCTTTGGAACAGGAGCAACTGGACACAGATGTCAGTCCAGACTTGTCACTTGATGAGCAAGTGGGTGTAGCTTCAGCCTCCTTCTCTTCTGAGGATGCTTTAAAGTTTCATAGAGTCAAAGAATCATAGAATAGCAGGGTTGGAAGGGACCTCAGGGCGCCATCTAGTCCAACCTCCTGCTCATAGCAGGACCAACCCCCAACTAAATCATCCCAGCCTGAGCTTTGTCATTCCACCACCTCCCTAGGTAACCCATTCTAGTGCTTCACCACCCTCCTAGTGAAAAAGGTTTTCCTAATATCCAACCGAAACCTCCCCCACTTCAACTTGAGACCATGACTCCTTTTTGTGTCATCTGCTACCACTGAGAACAGTCTAGATCCATCCTACTTGGAAGCCCCTTTCAGGAACTTGAAAGCAGCTATCCATTCTCCCCTCATTCTTCTCTTCTGCAGACTAAATAATCCCAGTCCCCTCAGCCTCTCCTCAAAAGTCATGTGCTCCAGCCACCTAATCATTTTTGTTACCCTCCGCTGGACTCTTTCCAATTTTTCCACATCCTTCTTCTAGTGTGAGGCCTAAAACTGGGTCCTATTCAACGTATTTTCTGATACAGAAAAAAGATGGGGGTTTGCATCTGATCTTAGACTTCAGATATGTAGAGAAGTACACCAGAAAATTCCGGTTTCAAAAGTTAACGTTGCCCTCCATATTTTCCTCACACAAAATTATAGATTGGTCACCACTCTCAGCTGAAAAGCTGGGAGTTTTCATATTGCTATCCAGTGCAGTCATCAAAAGTACCTGAAGTTCTTGGTGTTGAGATGCCATTTCTGAGACAAGGTGTTCCTATTTGGGTTGGGAGCAACAGTGAGCTGGGTTTTGTGTGGGCGTGAATTTGTGTGTGATTGTGCCGAGAAAGCAAAGTATTTGCATGCAGCCACTTTCAGCAGTTAAAGTTCCCTTGATCACATCGAAGTTGCAATCTCTCCCATCTCAGATCAGAGGCTGCTTTTCATGGTTACAAAGTCTAATCTCTGCCCAAGTCAGTGGATTCTTTTTATGTGTTTTATACCTGACTTAGTGAAGGGAGAGCCTTTCTTCTGGAAACAGGACTTTAAGATTATAAGCAGTGATTTCCCAAATTCAAGCCTGTCGATAGTAGAAGGTTATTGTCTCTTTGGGACTGATGGGGTTGATTGGAGCTATCACTTATGTAACCCCCTCCGCTCTGCTGAGAATGCGAACAATGCAGTATTGTATGTTGCCAGTTTACAAACCCCATAGAGACCGTCTTCTTAGGTTTATAACCATGCCCCAGAACACTGCATTTGTTGAGGTGGCGGATGAAGAGATTAAATATTCACCAAGGTATGCTGTTCATTCCCTCTTCTCCATCTAAGACAATAACATCAGATGAATCCAGCTCAGGACTGGGAGCTGGTTTCCCAATTCAGAGTCACTGGGTTTTCCAAGAAAAGAGCTCCCAGCACAATGTGTTGGAATTTGGAGCCATCTGGCTCTGAGATCATTCCTCCCTCATGTAGAAGGGAACATGTGCAGGTGGTAAGGGGCAATAGAGTCGCTTCAAATTAGCTGAACATACGAGGGGAAGCTCATTCGTTCCACTTCTGTGCCAAAGGGGTCAAGACTATGAGAGGCGTATATTCTTCATTACATCTATCTGGTGGGCCATAATGATTATCCCCCACCTAAACAGTAAGTAATTGGAATGCATTTCATGATTGTTTCTCCTTCCAGCTCACATGGGAAGGAGATGTGATGAGCTGTATCTTTCACAAATGAAAAGATAGTGCCTTCAAAATCACACTTTCCAAAAAAGCGCTGGGTTATTCTCCTTCCCGTCCCAATGAAAAAAAAAATATTTTAAGAAACATCTGTAATTAACTGAAAGGAACTCTTGTTTATTACTTATTTTTATTATTATTCTCTTCCTATTTATTAGAAAAGAAGATGGGAGAGCAGTTGAAAGCAGAGATCAAAAGCAGTCTGGGGGCAACTGAGATGCTATTGGATGAGAAGTTAGGAAGTATCCAAACACAGTTAGAAGCCCAGCTACAAAATCCCCTCTCGGGTGTGGCATCTCAGATTAAACAGCTAACTAATCAGTTGTCCGCCACTGATCAAAAAGTTTCCCAGGAAATAGAAACAAAGCTCCAAACTCTGCACAGCATGCTGTTTGCCAGCACAGATGAGTTGAAGCAATGGAAAGATCTCCTAGAGAAGAAACTTTCAACGTCACAGCCCACTGTGGAAATCGTTCATTTGGAAGAGAAATTGGAACAGCTAGAGAAATCAGGTAAGAGGAGGCAAATTTAAACATACATACATATATACAAATATTTATATAAAAGATCGTTTTTTACCCCAGAGTAGCATGGACGGGTCAGATCAGGCTGTACTTGCATCAGTCATACACAAGCCCTCTCTTTCGCTGGGAAGAACACCTTCCGGGAGTCTTAGTGGATCCAGTTTAATTAGGGAAAGAATAAGAAAAGAGGCTTCTAGCCAGTTTTAACAGTTTTTGAAGTATAAAAAGAACCTGAGTGTCCATTCCTCCCTTTGTGTATTACTCAATGGCACAACAACTATGTTAATGCAGAGGTACGCTTGCTTAGTGGTATGTCATTCCCTTGCAGTTCTCAGGATACCTGACTGATCGATGAAGGCATGATTGTTTACAGCTGAGAGCAGCAATGATTTTTCAAGAAAAGCATTCTGTATATTCGTGTTTGTTTAGAGGGTGGTTTCCATGAACATCTGGAGTTTTATAGCCAAGGACTAGCAGATACAGCCTAATGCATAGAATTCCTGAATGGTGTTAGTTATGAGCTAAGGACCAGTGTTCTGGGCCTTAGAATCCACCATACTCTTTGATAATATCATAAAGCTTCCAAAGAATAGTTACATTTTATAAATGAATTAAATATACAAAAGGAAAAGGATTAAAAGGGATAATACGTACTAACACAAAAATTCTCCTGTGCTGCCTTGTGGTGCTTTATGGTAGAAGCTTCTCCAAGAGGTGCCTGCTGGAGCGCACGTGCGCCATGTCCAAACATCCCCTTAGTGTCTCTAACTGGTCGAAGGCCAGGTCCCCCTGCCGAGGAGGATAGAGGAAGAATCGGGAGACCTGGTTCATCTTGGGTTATGCCAACCAATGTCCTCACCGCTTACGATCCTGGATGCCACCTAGTGGAAAGAGTGGCAGCCGTTGATTTTTTGGGCCCTACGAGATCCAACCACAACAGTTTTTTGATTATCCGTCTTAGAGACGGAGGGGCTAAGTTTCCTCTGATGTGGATCCAGCGGGTAATAAGTCCTCAGATGGATCTCCTCCTGATCCTTTGTTTCCGACTGTGGTACAGGATACCCTCTTTGAGCAAGAGGATGAAGAACCGGCTCCTGCTTTGGAACAGGAGCAACTGGACACAGATGTCAGTCCAGACTTGTCACTTGATGAGCAAGTGGGTGTAGCTTCAGCCTCCTTCTCTTCTGAGGATGCTTTAAAGTTTCATAGAGTCAAAGAATCATAGAATAGCAGGGTTGGAAGGGACCTCAGGGCGCCATCTAGTCCAACCTCCTGCTCATAGCAGGACCAACCCCCAACTAAATCATCCCAGCCTGGGCTTTGTCATTCCACCACCTCCCTAGGTAACCCATTCTAGTGCTTCACCACCCTCCTAGTGAAAAAGGTTTTCCTAATATCCAACCGAAACCTCCCCCACTTCAACTTGAGACCATGACTCCTTTTTGTGTCATCTGCTACCACTGAGAACAGTCTAGATCCATCCTACTTGGAAGCCCCTTTCAGGAACTTGAAAGCAGCTATCCATTCTCCCCTCATTCTTCTCTTCTGCAGACTAAATAATCCCAGTCCCCTCAGCCTCTCCTCAAAAGTCATGTGCTCCAGCCACCTAATCATTTTTGTTACCCTCCGCTGGACTCTTTCCAATTTTTCCACATCCTTCTTCTAGTGTGAGGCCTAAAACTGGGTCCTATTCAACGTATTTTCTGATACAGAAAAAAGATGGGGGTTTGCATCTGATCTTAGACTTCAGATATGTAGAGAAGTACACCAGAAAATTCCGGTTTCAAAAGTTAACGTTGCCCTCCATATTTTCCTCACACAAAATTATAGATTGGTCACCACTCTCAGCTGAAAAGCTGGGAGTTTTCATATTGCTATCCAGTGCAGTCATCAAAAGTACCTGAAGTTCTTGGTGTTGAGATGCCATTTCTGAGACAAGGTGTTCCTATTTGGGTTGGGAGCAACAGTGAGCTGGGTTTTGTGTGGGCGTGAATTTGTGTGTGATTGTGCCGAGAAAGCAAAGTATTTGCATGCAGCCACTTTCAGCAGTTAAAGTTCCCTTGATCACATCGAAGTTGCAATCTCCCCCATCTCAGATCAGAGGCTGCTTTTCATGGTTACAAAGTCTAATCTCTGCCCAAGTCAGTGGATTCTTTTTATGTGTTTTATACCTGACTTAGTGAAGGGAGAGCCTTTCTTCTGGAAACAGGACTTTAAGATTATAAGCAGTGATTTCCCAAATTCAAGCCTGTCGATACTAGAAGGTTATTGTCTCTTTGGGACTGATGGGGTTGATTGGAGCTATCACTTATGTAACCCCCTCCGCTCTTCTGAGAATGCGAACAATGCAGTATTGTATGTTGCCAGTTTACAAACCCCATAGAGACCGTCTTCTTAGGTTTATAACCATGCCCCAGAACACTGCATTTGTTGAGGTGGCGGATGAAGAGATTAAATATTCACCAAGGTATGCTGTTCATTCCCTCTTCTCCATCTAAGACAATAACATCAGATGAATCCAGCTCAGGACTGGGAGCTGGTTTCCCAATTCAGAGTCACTGGGTTTTCCAAGAAAGGAGCTCCCAGCACAATGTGTTGGAATTTGGAGCCATCTGGCTCTGAGATCATTCCTCCCTCATGTAGAAGGGAACATGTGCAGGTGGTAAGGGGCAATAGAGTCGCTTCAAATTAGCTGAACATACGAGGGGAAGCTCATTCGTTCCACTTCGGTGCCAAAGGGGTCAAGACTATGGGAGGGGTGTATTCTTCATTACATCTATCTGGTGGGCCATAATGATTATCCCCCACCTAAACAGTAAGTAATTGGAATGCATTTCATGATTGTTTCTCCTTCCAGCTCACATGGGAAGGAGATGTGATGAGCTGTATCTTTCATAAATGAAAAGATAGTGCCTTCAAAATCACACTTTCCAAAAAAGCGCTGGGTTATTCTCCTTCCCGTCCCAATGAAAAGAAAAATCTTTTAAGAAACATCTGTAATTAACTGAAAGAAACTCTTGTTTATTACTTATTTTTATTATTATTCTCTTCCTATTTATTAGAAAAGAAGATGGGAGAGCAGTTGAAAGCAGAGATCAAAAGCAGTCTGGGGGCAACTGAGGTATTATTGGAAAAGAAGATGGGAGAGCAGTTGAAAGCAGAGATCAAAAGCAGTCTGGGGGCAACTGAGATGCTATTGGATGAGAAGTTAGGAAGTATCCAAACACAGTTAGAAGCCCAGCTACAAAATCCCCTCTCGGGTGTGGCATCTCAGATTAAACAGCTGACTAATCAGTTGTCCGCCACTGATCAAAAAGTTTCCCAGGAAATAGAAACAAAGCTCCAAACTCTGCACAGCATGCTGTTTGCCAGCACAGATGAGTTGAAGCAATGGAAAGATCTCCTAGAGAAGAAACTTTCAACGTCACAGCCCACTGTGGAAATCGGTCATTTGGAAGAGAAATTAGAACAGCTAGAGAAATCAGGTAAGAGGAGACAATTTTCAACATACATACATACATACAAATATTTATATAAAAGATCGTTTTTTACCCCAGAGTAGCATGGACGGGTCAGATCAGGCTGTACTTGCATCAGTCATACACAAGCCCTCTCTTTCGCTGAGAAGAACACCTTCCGGGAGTCTTAGTGGATCCAGTTTAATTAGGGAAAGAATAAGAAAAGAGGCTTCTAGCCAGTTTTAACAGTTTTTGAAGTATAAAAAGAACCTGAGTGTCCATTCCTCCCTTTGTGTATTACTCAATGGCACAACAACTATGTTAATGCAGAGGTACGCTTGCTTAGTGGTATGTCATTCCCTTGCAGTTCTCAGGATACCTGACTGATCGATGAAGGCATGATTGTTTACAGCTGAGAGCAGCAATGATTTTTCAAGAAAAGCATTCTGTATATTCGTGTTTGTTTAGAGGGTGGTTTCCATGAACATCTGGAGTTTTATAGCCAAGGACTAGCAGATACAGCCTAATGCATAGAATTCCTGAATGGTGTTAGTTATGAGCTAAGGACCAGTGTTCTGGGCCTTAGAATCCACCATACCCTTTGATAATATCATAAAGACTCTAAAGAATAGTTACATTATATAAATGAATTAAATATACAGAAAGAAAAGGACTAAAAGGGATAATACGTACTAACAAAAAAATTCTCCTGTGCTGCCTTGTGGTGCTTTATGGTAGAAGCTTCTCCACGAGGTGCCTGCTGGAGCGCACGTGCGCCATGTCGAAACATCCCCTTAGTGTCTCTAACTGGTCGAAGGCCAGGTCCCCCTGCCGAGGAGGATAGAGGAAGAATCGGGAGACCTGGTTCATCTTGGGTTATGCCAACCAATGTCCTCACCGCTTACGATCCTGGATGCCACCTAGTGGAAAGAGTGGCAGCCGTTGATTTTTTGGGCCCTACGAGATCCAACCACAACAGTTTTTTGATTATCCGTCTTAGAGACGGAGGGGCTAAGTTTCCTCTGATGTGGATCCAGCGGGTAATAAGTCCTCAGATGGATCTCCTCCTGATCCTTTGTTTCCGACTGTGGTACAGGATACCCTCTTTGAGCAAGAGGATGAAGAACCGGCTCCTGCTTTGGAACAGGAGCAACTGGACACAGATGTCAGTCCAGACTTGTCACTTGATGAGCAAGTGGGTGTAGCTTCAGCCTCCTTCTCTTCTGAGGATGCTTTAAAGTTTCATAGAGTCAAAGAATCATAGAATAGCAGGGTTGGAAGGGACCTCAGGGCGCCATCTAGTCCAACCTCCTGCTCATAGCAGGACCAACCCCCAACTAAATCATCCCAGCCTGGGCTTTGTCATTCCACCACCTCCCTAGGTAACCCATTCTAGTGCTTCACCACCCTCCTAGTGAAAAAGGTTTTCCTAATATCCAACCGAAACCTCCCCCACTTCAACTTGAGACCATGACTCCTTTTTGTGTCATCTGCTACCACTGAGAACAGTCTAGATCCATCCTACTTGGAAGCCCCTTTCAGGAACTTGAAAGCAGCTATCCATTCCCCCCTCATTCTTCTCTTCTGCAGACTAAATAATCCCAGTCCCCTCAGCCTCTCCTCAAAAGTCATGTGCTCCAGCCACCTAATCATTTTTGTTACCCTCCGCTGGACTCTTTCCAATTTTTCCACATCCTTCTTCTAGTGTGAGGCCTAAAACTGGGTCCTATTCAACGTATTTTCTGATACAGAAAAAAGATGGGGGTTTGCATCTGATCTTAGACTTCAGATATGTAGAGAAGTACACCAGAAAATTCCGGTTTCAAAAGTTAACGTTGCCCTCCATATTTTCCTCACACAAAATTATAGATTGGTCACCACTCTCAGCTGAAAAGCTGGGAGTTTTCATATTGCTATCCAGTGCAGTCATCAAAAGTACCTGAAGTTCTTGGTGTTGAGATGCCATTTCTGAGACAAGGTGTTCCTATTTGGGTTGGGAGCAACAGTGAGCTGGGTTTTGTGTGGGCGTGAATTTGTGTGTGATTGTGCCGAGAAAGCAAAGTATTTGCATGCAGCCACTTTCAGCAGTTAAAGTTCCCTTGATCACATCGAAGTTGCAATCTCTCCCATCTCAGATCAGAGGCTGCTTTTCATGGTTACAAAGTCTAATCTCTGCCCAAGTCAGTGGATTCTTTTTATGTGTTTTATACCTGACTTAGTGAAGGGAGAGCCTTTCTTCTGGAAACAGGACTTTAAGATTATAAGCAGTGATTTCCCAAATTCAAGCCTGTCGATAGTAGAAGGTTATTGTCTCTTTGGGACTGATGGGGTTGATTGGAGCTATCACTTATGTAACCCCCTCCGCTCTGCTGAGAATGCGAACAATGCAGTATTGTATGTTGCCAGTTTACAAACCCCATAGAGACCGTCTTCTTAGGTTTATAACCATGCCCCAGAACACTGCATTTGTTGAGGTGGCGGATGAAGAGATTAAATATTCACCAAGGTGTGCTGTTCATTCCCTCTTCTCCATCTGAGACAATAACATCAGATGAATCCAGCTCAGGACTGGGAGCTGGTTTCCCAATTCAGAGTCACTGGGTTTTCCAAGAAAAGAGCTCCCAGCACAATGTGTTGGAATTTGGAGCCATCTGGCTCTGAGATCATTCCTCCCTCATGTAGAAGGGAACATGTGCAGGTGGTAAGGGGCAATAGAGTCGCTTCAAATTAGCTGAACATACGAGGGGAAGCTCATTCGTTCCACTTCTGTGCCAAAGGGGTCAAGACTATGGGAGGGGTGTATTCTTCATTACATCTATCTGGTGGGCCATAATGATTATCCCCCACCTAAACAGTAAGTAATTGGAATGCATTTCATGATTGTTTCTCCTTCCAGCTCACATGGGAAGGAGATGTGATGAGCTGTATCTTTCACAAATGAAAAGATAGTGCCTTCAAAATCACACTTTCCAAAAAAGCGCTGGGTTATTCTCCTTCCCGTCCCAATGAAAAAAAAAATCTTTTAAGAAACATCTGTAATTAATTGAAAGGAACTCTTGTTTATTATTTATTTTTATTATTATTCTCTTCCTATTTATTAGAAAAGAAGATGGGAGAGCAGTTGAAAGCGGAGATCAAAAGCAGTCTGGGGGCAACTGAGATCCTATTGGATGAGAAGTTAGGAAGTATCCAAACACAGTTAGAAGCCCGGCTACAAAATCCCCTCTCGGGTCTGGAAACACAGATTAAACAGCTGACTAATCAGTTGTCCGCCACTGATCAAAAAGTTTCCCAGGAAATAGAAACAAAGCTCCAAACTCTGCACAGCATGCTGTTTGCCAGCACAGATGAGTTGAAGCAATGGAAAGATCTCCTAGAGAAGAAACTTTCAACGTCACAGCCCACTGTGGAAATCGGTCATTTGGAAGAGAAATTAGAACAGCTAGAGAAATCAGGTAAGAGGAGACAAGTTTAAACATACATACATACATACAAATATTTATATAAAAGATCGTTTTTTACCCCAGAGTAGCATGGACGGGTCAGATCAGGCTGTACTTGCATCAGTCATACACAAGTCCTCTCTTTCGCTGAGAAGAACACCTTCCGGGAGTCTTAGTGGATCCAGTTTAATTAGGGAAAGAATAAGAAAAGAGGCTTCTAGCCAGTTTTAACAGTTTTTGAAGTATAAAAAGAACCTGAGTGTCCATTCCTCCCTTTGTGTATTACTCAATGGCACAACAACTATGTTAATGCAGAGGTACGCTTGCTTAGTGGTATGTCATTCCCTTGCAGTTCTCAGGATACCTGACTGATCGATGAAGGCATGATTGTTTACAGCTGAGAGCAGCAATGATTTTTCAAGAAAAGCATTCTGTATATTCGTGTTTGTTTAGAGGGTGGTTTCCATGAACATCTGGAGTTTTATAGCCAAGGACTAGCAGATACAGCCTAATGCATAGAATTCCTGAATGGTGTTAGTTATGAGCTAAGGACCAGTGTTCTGGGCCTTAGAATCCACCATACCCTTTGATAATATCATAAAGATTCTAAAGAATAGTTACATTATATAAATGAATTAAATATACAGAAAGAAAAGGACTAAAAGGGATAATACGTACTAACACAAAAATTCTCCTGTGCTGCCTTGTGGTGCTTTATGGTAGAAGCTTCTCCACGAGGTGCCTGCTGGAGCGCACGTGCGCCATGTCCAAACATCCCCTTAGTGTCTCTAACTGGTCGAAGGCCAGGTCCCCCTGCCGAGGAGGATAGAGGAAGAATCGGGAGACCTGGTTCATCTTGGGTTATGCCAACCAATGTCCTCACCGCTTACGATCCTGGATGCCACCTAGTGGAAAGAGTGGCAGCCGTTGATTTTTTGGGCCCTACGAGATCCAACCACAACAGTTTTTTGATTATCCGTCTTAGAGACGGAGGGGCTAAGTTTCCTCTGATGTGGATCCAGCGGGTAATAAGTCCTCAGATGGATCTCCTCCTGATCTTTTGTTTCCGACTGTGGTACAGGATACCCTCTTTGAGCAAGAGGATGAAGAACCGGCTCCTGCTTTGGAACAGGAGCAACTGGACAGAGATGTCAGTCCAGACTTGTCACTTGATGAGCAAGTGGGTGTAGCTTCAGCCTCCTTCTCTTCTGAGGATGCTTTAAAGTTTCATAGAGTCAAAGAATCATAGAATAGCAGGGTTGGAAGGGACCTCAGGGCGCCATCTAGTCCAACCTCCTGCTCATAGCAGGACCAACCCCCAACTAAATCATCCCAGCCTGGGCTTTGTCATTCCACCACCTCCCTAGGTAACCCATTCCAGTGCTTCACCACCCTCCTAGTGAAAAAGGTTTTCCTAATATCCAACCGAAACCTCCCCCACTTCAACTTGAGACCATGACTCCTTTTTGTGTCATCTGCTACCACTGAGAACAGTCTAGATCCATCCTACTTGGAAGCCCCTTTCAGGAACTTGAAAGCAGCTATCCATTCCCCCCTCATTCTTCTCTTCTGCAGACTAAATAATCCCAGTCCCCTCAGCCTCTCCTCAAAAGTCATGTGCTCCAGCCACCTAATCATTTTTGTTACCCTCCGCTGGACTCTTTCCAATTTTTCCACATCCTTCTTCTAGTGTGAGGCCTAAAACTGGGTCCTATTCAACGTATTTTCTGATACAGAAAAAAGATGGGGGTTTGCATCTGATCTTAGACTTTAGATATGTAGAGAAGTACACCAGAAAATTCCGGTTTCAAAAGTTAACGTTGCCCTCCATATTTTCCTCACACAAAATTATAGATTGGTCACCACTCTCAGCTGAAAAGCTGGGAGTTTTCATATTGCTATCCAGTGCAGTCATCAAAAGTACCTGAAGTTCTTGGTGTTGAGATGCCATTTCTGAGACAAGGTGTTCCTATTTGGGTTGGGAGCAACAGTGAGCTGGGTTTTGTGTGGGCGTGAATTTGTGCGTGATTGTGCCGAGAAAGCAAAGTATTTGCATGCAGCCACTTTCAGCAGTTAAAGTTCCCTTGATCACATCGAAGTTGCAATCTCTCCCATCTCAGATCAGAGGCTGCTTTTCATGGTTACAAAGTCTAATCTCTGTCCAAGTCAGTGGATTCTTTTTATGTGTTTTATACCTGACTTAGTGAAGGGAGAGCCTTTCTTCTGGAAACAGGACTTTAAGATTATAAGCAGTGATTTCCCAAATTCAAGCCTGTCGATACTAGAAGGTTATTGTCTCTTTGGGACTGATGGGGTTGATTGGAGCTATCACTTATGTAACCCCCTCCGCTCTTCTGAGAATGCGAACAATGCAGTATTGTATGTTGCCAGTTTACAAACCCCATAGAGACCGTCTTCTTAGGTTTATAACCATGCCCCAGAACACTGCATTTGTTGAGGTGGCGGATGAAGAGATTAAATATTGACCAAGGTGTGCTGTTCATTCCCTCTTCTCCATCTAAGACAATAACATCAGATGAATCCAGCTCAGGACTGGGAGCTGGTTTCCCAATTCAGAGTCACTGGGTTTTCCAAGAAAAGAGCTCCCAGCACAATGTGTTGGAATTTGGAGCCATCTGGCTCTGAGATCATTCCTCCCTCATGTAGAAGGGAACATGTGCAGGTGGTAAGGGGCAATAGAGTCACTTCAAATTAGCTGAACATACGAGGGGAAGCTCATTCGTTCCACTTCTGTGCCAAAGGGGTCAAGACTATGGGAGGGGTGTATTCTTCATTACATCTATCTGGTGGGCCATAATGATTATCCCCCACCTAAACAGTAAGTAATTGGAATGCATTTCATGATTGTTTCTCCTTCCAGCTCACATGGGAAGGAGATGTGATGAGCTGTATCTTTCACAAATGAAAAGATAGTGCCTTCAAAATCACACTTTCCAAAAAAGCGCTGGGTTATTCTCCTTCCCGTCCCAATGAAAAAAAAAATCTTTTAAGAAACATCTGTAATTAATTGAAAGGAACTCCTGTTTATTATTTATTTTTATTATTATTCTCTTCCTATTTATTAGAAAAGAAGATGGGAGAGCAGTTGAAAGCAGAGATCAAAAGCAGTCTGGGGGCAACTGAGATGCTATTGGATGAGAAGTTAGGAAGTATCCAAACACAGTTAGAAGCCCGGCTACAAAATCCCCTCTCGGGTCTGGAAACACAGATTAAACAGCTGACTAATCAGTTGTCCGCCACTGATCAAAAAGTTTCCCAGGAAATAGAAACAAAGCTCCAAACTCTGCACAGCATGCTGTTTGCCAGCACAGATGTGTTGAAGCAATGGAAAGATCTCCTAGAGAAGAAACTTTCAACGTCACAGCCCACTGTGGAAATCGGTCATTTGGAAGAGAAATTAGAACAGCTAGAGAAATCAGGTAAGAGGAGACAATTTTAAACATACATACATACATACAAATATTTATATAAAAGATCGTTTTTTACCCCAGAGTAGCATGGACGGGTCAGATCAGGCTGTACTTGCATCAGTCATACACAAGTCCTCTCTTTCGCTGAGAAGAACACCTTCCGGGAGTCTTAGTGGATCCAGTTTAATTAGGGAAAGAATAAGAAAAGAGGCTTCTAGCCAGTTTTAACAGTTTTTGAAGTATAAAAAGAACCTGAGTGTCCATTCCTCCCTTTGTGTATTACTCAATGGCACAACAACTATGTTAATGCAGAGGTACGCTTGCTTAGTGGTATGTCATTCCCTTGCAGTTCTCAGGATACCTGACTGATCGATGAAGGCATGATTGTTTACAGCTGAGAGCAGCAATGATTTTTCAAGAAAAGCATTCTGTATATTCGTGTTTGTTTAGAGGGTGGTTTCCATGAACATCTGGAGTTTTATAGCCAAGGACTAGCAGATACAGACTAATGCATAGAATTCCTGAATGGTGTTAGTTATGAGCTAAGGACCAGTGTTCTGGGCCTTAGAATCCACCATACCCTTTGATAATATCATAAAGATTCTAAAGAATAGTTACATTATATAAATGAATTAAATATACAGAAAGAAAAGGACTAAAAGGGATAATACGTACTAACACAAAAATTCTCCTGTGCTGCCTTGTGGTGCTTTATGGTAGAAGCTTCTCCACGAGGTGCCTGCTGGAGCGCACGTGCGCCATGTCCAAACATCCCCTTAGTGTCTCTAACTGGTCGAAGGCCAGGTCCCCCTGCCGAGGAGGATAGAGGAAGAATCGGGAGACCTGGTTCATCTTGGGTTATGCCAACCAATGTCCTCACCGCTTACGATCCTGGATGCCACCTAGTGGAAAGAGTGGCAGCCGTTGATTTTTTGGGCCCTACGAGATCCAACCACAACAGTTTTTTGATTATCCGTCTTAGAGACGGAGGGGCTAAGTTTCCTCTGATGTGGATCCAGCGGGTAATAAGTCCTCAGATGGATCTCCTCCTGATCTTTTGTTTCCGACTGTGGTACAGGATACCCTCTTTGAGCAAGAGGATGAAGAACCGGCTCCTGCTTTGGAACAGGAGCAACTGGACAGAGATGTCAGTCCAGACTTGTCACTTGATGAGCAAGTGGGTGTAGCTTCAGCCTCCTTCTCTTCTGAGGATGCTTTAAAGTTTCATAGAGTCAAAGAATCATAGAATAGCAGGGTTGGAAGGGACCTCAGGGCGCCATCTAGTCCAACCTCCTGCTCATAGCAGGACCAACCCCCAACTAAATCATCCCAGCCTGGGCTTTGTCATTCCACCACCTCCCTAGGTAACCCATTCCAGTGCTTCACCACCCTCCTAGTGAAAAAGGTTTTCCTAATATCCAACCGAAACCTCCCCCACTTCAACTTGAGACCATGACTCCTTTTTGTGTCATCTGCTACCACTGAGAACAGTCTAGATCCATCCTACTTGGAAGCCCCTTTCAGGAACTTGAAAGCAGCTATCCATTCCCCCCTCATTCTTCTCTTCTGCAGACTAAATAATCCCAGTCCCCTCAGCCTCTCCTCAAAAGTCATGTGCTCCAGCCACCTAATCATTTTTGTTACCCTCCGCTGGACTCTTTCCAATTTTTCCACATCCTTCTTCTAGTGTGAGGCCTAAAACTGGGTCCTATTCAACGTATTTTCTGATACAGAAAAAAGATGGGGGTTTGCATCTGATCTTAGACTTCAGATATGTAGAGAAGTACACCAGAAAATTCCGGTTTCAAAAGTTAACGTTGCCCTCCATATTTTCCTCACACAAAATTATAGATTGGTCACCACTCTCAGCTGAAAAGCTGGGAGTTTTCATATTGCTATCCAGTGCAGTCATCAAAAGTACCTGAAGTTCTTGGTGTTGAGATGCCATTTCTGAGACAAGGTGTTCCTATTTGGGTTGGGAGCAACAGTGAGCTGGGTTTTGTGTGGGCGTGAATTTGTGCGTGATTGTGCCGAGAAAGCAAAGTATTTGCATGCAGCCACTTTCAGCAGTTAAAGTTCCCTTGATCACATCGAAGTTGCAATCTCTCCCATCTCAGATCAGAGGCTGCTTTTCATGGTTACAAAGTCTAATCTCTGCCCAAGTCAGTGGATTCTTTTTATGTGTTTTATACCTGACTTAGTGAAGGGAGAGCCTTTCTTCTGGAAACAGGACTTTAAGATTATAAGCAGTGATTTCCCAAATTCAAGCCTGTCGATACTAGAAGGTTATTGTCTCTTTGGGACTGATGGGGTTGATTGGAGCTATCACTTATGTAACCCCCTCCGCTCTTCTGAGAATGCGAACAATGCAGTATTGTATGTTGCCAGTTTACAAACCCCATAGAGACCGTCTTCTTAGGTTTATAACCATGCCCCAGAACACTGCATTTGTTGAGGTGGCGGATGAAGAGATTAAATATTCACCAAGGTGTGCTGTTCATTCCCTCTTCTCCATCTGAGACAATAACATCAGATGAATCCAGCTCAGGACTGGGAGCTAGTTTCCCAATTCAGAGTCACTGGGTTTTCCAAGAAAAGAGCTCCCAGCACAATGTGTTGGAATTTGGAGCCATCTGGCTCTGAGATCATTCCTCCCTCATGTAGAAGGGAACATGTGCAGGTGGTAAGGGGCAATAGAGTCGCTTCAAATTAGCTGAACATACGAGGGGAAGCTCATTCGTTCCACTTCTGTGCCAAAGGGGTCAAGACTATGGGAGGGGTGTATTCTTCATTACATCTATCTGGTGGGCCATAATGATTATCCCCCACCTAAACAGTAAGTAATTGGAATGCATTTCATGATTGTTTCTCCTTCCAGCTCACATGGGAAGGAGATGTGATGAGCTGTATCTTTCACAAATGAAAAGATAGTGCCTTCAAAATCACACTTTCCAAAAAAGCGCTGGGTTATTCTCCTTCCCGTCCCAATGAAAAAAAAATCTTTTAAGAAACATCTGTAATTAATTGAAAGGAACTCTTGTTTATTATTTATTTTTATTATTATTCTCTTCCTATTTATTAGAAAAGAAGATGGGAGAGCAGTTGAAAGCGGAGATCAAAAGCAGTCTGGGGGCAACTGAGATGCTATTGGATGAGAAGTTAGGAAGTATCCAAACACAGTTAGAAGCCCGGCTACAAAATCCCCTCTCGGGTCTGGAAACACAGATTAAACAGCTGACTAATCAGTTGTCCGCCACTGATCAAAAAGTTTCCCAGGAAATAGAAACAAAGCTCCAAACTCTGCACAGCATGCTGTTTGCCAGCACAGATGAGTTGAAGCAATGGAAAGATCTCCTAGAGAAGAAACTTTCAACGTCACAGCCCACTGTGGAAATCGGTCATTTGGAAGAGAAATTAGAACAGCTAGAGAAATCAGGTAAGAGGAGACAAGTTTAAACATACATACATACATACAAATATTTATATAAAAGATCGTTTTTTACCCCAGAGTAGCATGGACGGGTCAGATCAGGCTGTACTTGCATCAGTCATACACAAGTCCTCTCTTTCGCTGAGAAGAACACCTTCCGGGAGTCTTAGTGGATCCAGTTTAATTAGGGAAAGAATAAGAAAAGAGGCTTCTAGCCAGTTTTAACAGTTTTTGAAGTATAAAAAGAACCTGAGTGTCCATTCCTCCCTTTGTGTATTACTCAATGGCACAACAACTATGTTAATGCAGAGGTACGCTTGCTTAGTGGTATGTCATTCCCTTGCAGTTCTCAGGATACCTGACTGATCGATGAAGGCATGATTGTTTACAGCTGAGAGCAGCAATGATTTTTCAAGAAAAGCATTCTGTATATTCGTGTTTGTTTAGAGGGTGGTTTCCATGAACATCTGGAGTTTTATAGCCAAGGACTAGCAGATACAGCCTAATGCATAGAATTCCTGAATGGTGTTAGTTATGAGCTAAGGACCAGTGTTCTGGGCCTTAGAATCCACCATACTCTTTGATAATATCATAAAGCTTCCAAAGAATAGTTACATTTTATAAATGAATTAAATATACAAAAGGAAAAGGATTAAAAGGGATAATACGTACTAACACAAAAATTCTCCTGTGCTGCCTTGTGGTGCTTTATGGTAGAAGCTTCTCCAAGAGGTGCCTGCTGGAGCGCACGTGCGCCATGTCCAAACATCCCCTTAGTGTCTCTAACTGGTCGAAGGCCAGGTCCCCCTGCCGAGGAGGATAGAGGAAGAATCGGGAGACCTGGTTCATCTTGGGTTATGCCAACCAATGTCCTCACCGCTTACGATCCTGGATGCCACCTAGTGGAAAGAGTGGCAGCCGTTGATTTTTTGGGCCCTACGAGATCCAACCACAACAGTTTTTTGATTATCCGTCTTAGAGACGGAGGGGCTAAGTTTCCTCTGATGTGGATCCAGCGGGTAATAAGTCCTCAGATGGATCTCCTCCTGATCCTTTGTTTCCGACTGTGGTACAGGATACCCTCTTTGAGCAAGAGGATGAAGAACCGGCTCCTGCTTTGGAACAGGAGCAACTGGACACAGATGTCAGTCCAGACTTGTCACTTGATGAGCAAGTGGGTGTAGCTTCAGCCTCCTTCTCTTCTGAGGATGCTTTAAAGTTTCATAGAGTCAAAGAATCATAGAATAGCAGGGTTGGAAGGGACCTCAGGGCGCCATCTAGTCCAACCTCCTGCTCATAGCAGGACCAACCCCCAACTAAATCATCCCAGCCTGGGCTTTGTCATTCCACCACCTCCCTAGGTAACCCATTCTAGTGCTTCACCACCCTCCTAGTGAAAAAGGTTTTCCTAATATCCAACCGAAACCTCCCCCACTTCAACTTGAGACCATGACTCCTTTTTGTGTCATCTGCTACCACTGAGAACAGTCTAGATCCATCCTACTTGGAAGCCCCTTTCAGGAACTTGAAAGCAGCTATCCATTCTCCCCTCATTCTTCTCTTCTGCAGACTAAATAATCCCAGTCCCCTCAGCCTCTCCTCAAAAGTCATGTGCTCCAGCCACCTAATCATTTTTGTTACCCTCCGCTGGACTCTTTCCAATTTTTCCACATCCTTCTTCTAGTGTGAGGCCTAAAACTGGGTCCTATTCAACGTATTTTCTGATACAGAAAAAAGATGGGGGTTTGCATCTGATCTTAGACTTCAGATATGTAGAGAAGTACACCAGAAAATTCCGGTTTCAAAAGTTAACGTTGCCCTCCATATTTTCCTCACACAAAATTATAGATTGGTCACCACTCTCAGCTGAAAAGCTGGGAGTTTTCATATTGCTATCCAGTGCAGTCATCAAAAGTACCTGAAGTTCTTGGTGTTGAGATGCCATTTCTGAGACAAGGTGTTCCTATTTGGGTTGGGAGCAACAGTGAGCTGGGTTTTGTGTGGGCGTGAATTTGTGCGTGATTGTGCCGAGAAAGCAAAGTATTTGCATGCAGCCACTTTCAGCAGTTAAAGTTCCCTTGATCACATCGAAGTTGCAATCTCTCCCATCTCAGATCAGAGGCTGCTTTTCATGGTTACAAAGTCTAATCTCTGCCCAAGTCAGTGGATTCTTTTTATGTGTTTTATACCTGACTTAGTGAAGGGAGAGCCTTTCTTCTGGAAACAGGACTTTAAGATTATAAGCAGTGATTTCCCAAATTCAAGCCTGTCGATACTAGAAGGTTATTGTCTCTTTGGGACTGATGGGGTTGATTGGAGCTATCACTTATGTAACCCCCTCCGCTCTTCTGAGAATGCGAACAATGCAGTATTGTATGTTGCCAGTTTACAAACCCCATAGAGACCGTCTTCTTAGGTTTATAACCATGCCCCAGAACACTGCATTTGTTGAGGTGGCGGATGAAGAGATTAAATATTCACCAAGGTGTGCTGTTCATTCCCTCTTCTCCATCTGAGACAATAACATCAGATGAATCCAGCTCAGGACTGGGAGCTAGTTTCCCAATTCAGAGTCACTGGGTTTTCCAAGAAAAGAGCTCCCAGCACAATGTGTTGGAATTTGGAGCCATCTGGCTCTGAGATCATTCCTCCCTCATGTAGAAGGGAACATGTGCAGGTGGTAAGGGGCAATAGAGTCGCTTCAAATTAGCTGAACATACGAGGGGAAGCTCATTCGTTCCACTTCTGTGCCAAAGGGGTCAAGACTATGGGAGGGGTGTATTCTTCATTACATCTATCTGGTGGGCCATAATGATTATCCCCCACCTAAACAGTAAGTAATTGGAATGCATTTCATGATTGTTTCTCCTTCCAGCTCACATGGGAAGGAGATGTGATGAGCTGTATCTTTCACAAATGAAAAGATAGTGCCTTCAAAATCACACTTTCCAAAAAAGCGCTGGGTTATTCTCCTTCCCGTCCCAATGAAAAAAAAAATCTTTTAAGAAACATCTGTAATTAATTGAAAGGAACTCTTGTTTATTATTTATTTTTATTATTATTCTCTTCCTATTTATTAGAAAAGAAGATGGGAGAGCAGTTGAAAGCGGAGATCAAAAGCAGTCTGGGGGCAACTGAGATGCTATTGGATGAGAAGTTAGGAAGTATCCAAACACAGTTAGAAGCCCGGCTACAAAATCCCCTCTCGGGTCTGGAAACACAGATTAAACAGCTGACTAATCAGTTGTCCGCCACTGATCAAAAAGTTTCCCAGGAAATAGAAACAAAGCTCCAAACTCTGCACAGCATGCTGTTTGCCAGCACAGATGAGTTGAAGCAATGGAAAGATCTCCTAGAGAAGAAACTTTCAACGTCACAGCCCACTGTGGAAATCGGTCATTTGGAAGAGAAATTAGAACAGCTAGAGAAATCAGGTAAGAGGAGACAAGTTTAAACATACATACATACATACAAATATTTATATAAAAGATCGTTTTTTACCCCAGAGTAGCATGGACGGGTCAGATCAGGCTGTACTTGCATCAGTCATACACAAGTCCTCTCTTTCGCTGAGAAGAACACCTTCCGGGAGTCTTAGTGGATCCAGTTTAATTAGGGAAAGAATAAGAAAAGAGGCTTCTAGCCAGTTTTAACAGTTTTTGAAGTATAAAAAGAACCTGAGTGTCCATTCCTCCCTTTGTGTATTACTCAATGGCACAACAACTATGTTAATGCAGAGGTACGCTTGCTTAGTGGTATGTCATTCCCTTGCAGTTCTCAGGATACCTGACTGATCGATGAAGGCATGATTGTTTACAGCTGAGAGCAGCAATGATTTTTCAAGAAAAGCATTCTGTATATTCGTGTTTGTTTAGAGGGTGGTTTCCATGAACATCTGGAGTTTTATAGCCAAGGACTAGCAGATACAGCCTAATGCATAGAATTCCTGAATGGTGTTAGTTATGAGCTAAGGACCAGTGTTCTGGGCCTTAGAATCCACCATACTCTTTGATAATATCATAAAGCTTCCAAAGAATAGTTACATTTTATAAATGAATTAAATATACAAAAGGAAAAGGATTAAAAGGGATAATACGTACTAACACAAAAATTCTCCTGTGCTGCCTTGTGGTGCTTTATGGTAGAAGCTTCTCCACGAGGTGCCTGCTGGAGCGCACGTGCGCCATGTCCAAACATCCCCTTAGTGTCTCTAACTGGTCGAAGGCCAGGTCCCCCTGCCGAGGAGGATAGAGGAAGAATCGGGAGACCTGGTTCATCTTGGGTTATGCCAACCAATGTCCTCACCGCTTACGATCCTGGATGCCACCTAGTGGAAAGAGTGGCAGCCGTTGATTTTTTGGGCCCTACGAGATCCAACCACAACAGTTTTTTGATTATCCGTCTTAGAGACGGAGGGGCTAAGTTTCCTCTGATGTGGATCCAGCGGGTAATAAGTCCTCAGATGGATCTCCTCCTGATCCTTTGTTTCCGACTGTGGTACAGGATACCCTCTTTGAGCAAGAGGATGAAGAACCGGCTCCTGCTTTGGAACAGGAGCAACTGGACACAGATGTCAGTCCAGACTTGTCACTTGATGAGCAAGTGGGTGTAGCTTCAGCCTCCTTCTCTTCTGAGGATGCTTTAAAGTTTCATAGAGTCAAAGAATCATAGAATAGCAGGGTTGGAAGGGACCTCAGGGCGCCATCTAGTCCAACCTCCTGCTCATAGCAGGACCAACCCCCAACTAAATCATCCCAGCCTGGGCTTTGTCATTCCACCACCTCCCTAGGTAACCCATTCTAGTGCTTCACCACCCTCCTAGTGAAAAAGGTTTTCCTAATATCCAACCGAAACCTCCCCCACTTCAACTTGAGACCATGACTCCTTTTTGTGTCATCTGCTACCACTGAGAACAGTCTAGATCCATCCTACTTGGAAGCCCCTTTCAGGAACTTGAAAGCAGCTATCCATTCTCCACTCATTCTTCTCTTCTGCAGACTAAATAATCCCAGTCCCCTCAGCCTCTCCTCATAAGTCATGTGCTCCAGCCACCTAATCATTTTTGTTGCCCTCCGCTGGACTCTTTCCAATTTTTCCACATCCTTCTTCTAGTGTGAGGCCTAAAACTGGGTCCTATTCAACGTATTTTCTGATACAGAAAAAAGATGGGGGTTTGCATCTGATCTTAGACTTTAGATATGTAGAGAAGTACACCAGAAAATTCCGGTTTCAAAAGTTAACGTTGCCCTCCATATTTTCCTCACACAAAATTATAGATTGGTCACCACTCTCAGCTGAAAAGCTGGGAGTTTTCATATTGCTATCCAGTGCAGTCATCAAAAGTACCTGAAGTTCTTGGTGTTGAGATGCCATTTCTGAGACAAGGTGTTCCTATTTGGGTTGGGAGCAACAGTGAGCTGGGTTTTGTGTGGGTGTGAATTTGTGCGTGATTGTGCCGAGAAAGCAAAGTATTTGCATGCAGCCACTTTCAGCAGTTAAAGTTCCCTTGATCACATCGAAGTTGCAATCTCCCCCATCTCAGATCAGAGGCTGCTTTTCATGGTTACAAAGTCTAATCTCTGCCCAAGTCAGTGGATTCTTTTTATGTGTTTTATACCTGACTTAGTGAAGGGAGAGCCTTTCTTCTGGAAACAGGACTTTAAGATTATAAGCAGTGATTTCCCAAATTCAAGCCTGTCGATACTAGAAGGTTATTGTCTCTTTGGGACTGATGGGGTTGATTGGAGCTATCACTTATGTAACCCCCTCCGCTCTTCTGAGAATGCGAACAATGCAGTATTGTATGTTGCCAGTTTACAAACCCCATAGAGACCGTCTTCTTAGGTTTATAACCATGCCCCAGAACACTGCATTTGTTGAGGTGGCGGATGAAGAGATTAAATATTCACCAAGGTATGCTGTTCATTCCCTCTTCTCCATCTAAGACAATAACATCAGATGAATCCAGCTCAGGACTGGGAGCTGGTTTCCCAATTCAGAGTCACTGGGTTTTCCAAGAAAAGAGCTCCCAGCACAATGTGTTGGAATTTGGAGCCATCTGGCTCTGAGATCATTCCTCCCTCATGTAGAAGGGAACATGTGCAGGTGGTAAGGGGCAATAGAGTCGCTTCAAATTAGCTGAACATACGAGGGGAAGCTCATTTGTTCCACTTCTGTGCCAAAGGGGTCAAGACTATGGGAGGGGTGTATTCTTCATTACATCTATCTGGTGGGCCATAATGATTATCCCCCACCTAAACAGTAAGTAATTGGAATGCATTTCATGATTGTTTCTCCTTCCAGCTCACATGGGAAGGAGATGTGATGAGCTGTATCTTTCATAAATGAAAAGATAGTGCCTTCAAAATCACACTTTCCAAAAAAGCGCTGGGTTATTCTCCTTCCCGTCCCAATGAAAAAAAAAATCTTTTAAGAAACATCTGTAATTAACTGAAAGGAACTCTTGTTTATTACTTATTTTTATTATTATTCTCTTCCTATTTATTAGAAAAGAAGATGGGAGAGCAGTTGAAAGCAGAGATCAAAAGCAGTCTGGGGGCAACTGAGGTATTATTGGAAAAGAAGATGGGAGAGCAGTTGAAAGCAGAGATCAAAAGCAGTCTGGGGGCAACTGAGATGCTATTGGATGAGAAGTTAGGAAGTATCCAAACACAGTTAGAAGACCAGCTACAAAATCCCCTCTCGGGTGTGGCATCTCAGATTAAACAGCTGACTAATCAGTTGTCCGCCACTGATCAAAAAGTTTCCCAGGAAATAGAAACAAAGCTCCAAACTCTGCACAGCATGCTGTTTGCCAGCACAGATGAGTTGAAGCAATGGAAAGATCTCCTAGAGAAGAAACTTTCAACGTCACAGCCCACTGTGGAAATCGGTCATTTGGAAGAGAAATTAGAACAGCTAGAGAAATCAGGTAAGAGGAGACAATTTTAAACATACATACATACATACAAATATTTATATAAAAGATCGTTTTTTACCCCAGAGTAGCATGGACGGGTCAGATCAGGCTGTACTTGCATCAGTCATACACAAGCCCTCTCTTTCGCTGAGAAGAACACCTTCCGGGAGTCTTAGTGGATCCAGTTTAATTAGGGAAAGAATAAGAAAAGAGGCTTCTAGCCAGTTTTAACAGTTTTTGAAGTATAAAAAGAACCTGAGTGTCCATTCCTCCCTTTGTGTATTACTCAATGGCACAACAACTATGTTAATGCAGAGGTACGCTTGCTTAGTGGTATGTCATTCCCTTGCAGTTCTCAGGATACCTGACTGATCGATGAAGGCATGATTGTTTACAGCTGAGAGCAGCAATGATTTTTCAAGAAAAGCATTCTGTATATTCGTGTTTGTTTAGAGGGTGGTTTCCATGAACATCTGGAGTTTTATAGCCAAGGACTAGCAGATACAGCCTAATGCATAGAATTCCTGAATGGTGTTAGTTATGAGCTAAGGACCAGTGTTCTGGGCCTTAGAATCCACCATACTCTTTGATAATATCATAAAGCTTCCAAAGAATAGTTACATTATATAAATGAATTAAATATACAGAAAGAAAAGGAATAAAAGGGATAATACGTACTAACACAAAAATTCTCCTGTGCTGCCTTGTGGTGCTTTATGGTAGAAGCTTCTCCACGAGGTGCCTGCTGGAGCGCACGTGCGCCATGTCCAAACATCCCCTTAGTGTCTCTAACTGGTCGAAGGCCAGGTCCCCCTGCCGAGGAGGATAGAGGAAGAATCGGGAGACCTGGTTCATCTTGGGTTATGCCAACCAATGTCCTCACCGCTTACGATCCTGGATGCCACCTAGTGGAAAGAGTGGCAGCCGTTGATTTTTTGGGCCCTACGAGATCCAACCACAACAGTTTTTTGATTATCCGTCTTAGAGACGGAGGGGCTAAGTTTCCTCTGATGTGGATCCAGCGGGTAATAAGTCCTCAGATGGATCTCCTCCTGATCCTTTGTTTCCGACTGTGGTACAGGATACCCTCTTTGAGCAAGAGGATGAAGAACCGGCTCCTGCTTTGGAACAGGAGCAACTGGACACAGATGTCAGTCCAGACTTGTCACTTGATGAGCAAGTGGGTGTAGCTTCAGCCTCCTTCTCTTCTGAGGATGCTTTAAAGTTTCATAGAGTCAAAGAATCATAGAATAGCAGGGTTGGAAGGGACCTCAGGGCGCCATCTAGTCCAACCTCCTGCTCATAGCAGGACCAACCCCCAACTAAATCATCCCAGCCTGGGCTTTGTCATTCCACCACCTCCCTAGGTAACCCATTCTAGTGCTTCACCACCCTCCTAGTGAAAAAGGTTTTCCTAATATCCAACCGAAACCTCCCCCACTTCAACTTGAGACCATGACTCCTTTTTGTGTCATCTGCTACCACTGAGAACAGTCTAGATCCATCCTACTTGGAAGCCCCTTTCAGGAACTTGAAAGCAGCTATCCATTCCCCCCTCATTCTTCTCTTCTGCAGACTAAATAATCCCAGTCCCCTCAGCCTCTCCTCAAAAGTCATGTGCTCCAGCCACCTAATCATTTTTGTTACCCTCCGCTGGACTCTTTCCAATTTTTCCACATCCTTCTTCTAGTGTGAGGCCTAAAACTGGGTCCTATTCAACGTATTTTCTGATACAGAAAAAAGATGGGGGTTTGCATCTGATCTTAGACTTCAGATATGTAGAGAAGTACACCAGAAAATTCCGGTTTCAAAAGTTAACGTTGCCCTCCATATTTTCCTCACACAAAATTATAGATTGGTCACCACTCTCAGCTGAAAAGCTGGGAGTTTTCATATTGCTATCCAGTGCAGTCATCAAAAGTACCTGAAGTTCTTGGTGTTGAGATGCCATTTCTGAGACAAGGTGTTCCTATTTGGGTTGGGAGCAACAGTGAGCTGGGTTTTGTGTGGGCGTGAATTTGTGTGTGATTGTGCCGAGAAAGCAAAGTATTTGCATGCAGCCACTTTCAGCAGTTAAAGTTCCCTTGATCACATCGAAGTTGCAATCTCTCCCATCTCAGATCAGAGGCTGCTTTTCATGGTTACAAAGTCTAATCTCTGCCCAAGTCAGTGGATTCTTTTTATGTGTTTTATACCTGACTTAGTGAAGGGAGAGCCTTTCTTCTGGAAACAGGACTTTAAGATTATAAGCAGTGATTTCCCAAATTCAAGCCTGTCGATAGTAGAAGGTTATTGTCTCTTTGGGACTGATGGGGTTGATTGGAGCTATCACTTATGTAACCCCCTCCGCTCTTCTGAGAATGCGAACAATGCAGTATTGTATGTTGCCAGTTTACAAACCCCATAGAGACCGTCTTCTTAGGTTTATAACCATGCCCCAGAACACTGCATTTGTTGAGGTGGCGGATGAAGAGATTAAATATTCACCAAGGTATGCTGTTCATTCCCTCTTCTCCATCTAAGACAATAACATCAGATGAATCCAGCTCAGGACTGGGAGCTGGTTTCCCAATTCAGAGTCACTGGGTTTTCCAAGAAAAGAGCTCCCAGCACAATGTGTTGGAATTTGGAGCCATCTGGCTCTGAGATCATTCCTCCCTCATGTAGAAGGGAACATGTGCAGGTGGTAAGGGGCAATAGAGTCGCTTCAAATTAACTGAACATACGAGGGGAAGCTCATTCGTTCCACTTCTGTGCCAAAGGGGTCAAGACTATGGGAGGGGTGTATTCTTCATTACATCTATCTGGTGGGCCATAATGATTATCCCCCACCTAAACAGTAAGTAATTGGAATGCATTTCATGATTGTTTCTCCTTCCAGCTCACATGGGAAGGAGATGTGATGAGCTGTATCTTTCACAAATGAAAAGATAGTGCCTTCAAAATCACACTTTCCAAAAAAGCGCTGGGTTATTCTCCTTCCCGTCCCAATGAAAAAAAAATATTTTAAGAAACATCTGTAATTAACTGAAAGGAACTCTTGTTTATTATTTATTTTTATTATTATTCTCTTCCTATTTATTAGAAAAGAAGATGGGAGAGCAGTTGAAAGCAGAGATCAAAAGCAGTCTGGGGGCAACTGAGATGCTATTGGATGAGAAGTTAGAAAGTATCCAAACACAGTTAGAAGCCCGGCTACAAAATCCCCTGTGGGGTCTGGAAACACAGATTAAACAGCTGACTAATCAGTTGTCCGCCACTGATCAAAAAGTTTCCCAGGAAATAGAAACAAAGCTCCAAACTCTGCACAGCATGCTGTTTGCCAGCACAGATGAGTTGAAGCAATGGAAAGATCTCCTAGAGAAGAAACTTTCAACGTCACAGCCCACTGTGGAAATCGGTCATTTGGAAGAGAAATTAGAACAGCTAGAGAAATCAGGTAAGAGGAGACAATTTTAAACATACATACATACATACAAATATTTATATAAAAGATCGTTTTTTACCCCAGAGTAGCATGGACGGGTCAGATCAGGCTGTACTTGCATCAGTCATACATAAGCCCTCTCTTTTGCTGAGAAGAACACCTTCCGGGAGTCTTAGTGGATCGAGTTTAATTAGGGAAAGAATAAGAAAAGAGGCTTCTAGCCAGTTTTAACAGTTCTTGAAGTATAAAAAGAACCTGAGTGTCCATTCCTCCCTTTGTGTATTACTCAATGGCACAACAACTATGTTAATGCAGAGGTACGCTTGCTTAGTGGTATGTCATTCCCTTGCATTTCTCAGGATACCTGACTGATCGATGAAGGCATGATTGTTTACAGCTGAGAGCAGCAATGATTTTTCAAGAAAAGCATTCTGTATATTCGTGTTTGTTTAGAGGGTGGTTTCCATGAACATCTGGAGTTTTATAGCCAAGGACTAGCAGATACAGCCTAATGCATAGAATTCCTGAATGGTGTTAGTTATGAGCTAAGGACCAGTGTTCTGGGCCTTAGAATCCACCATACTCTTTGATAATATCATAAAGCTTCCAAAGAATAGTTACATTATATAAATTAATTAAATATACAGAAAGAAAAGGACTAAAAGGGATAATACGTACTAACACAAAAATTCTCCTGTGCTGCCTTGTGGTGCTTTATGGTAGAAGCTTCTCCAAGAGGTGCCTGCTGGAGCGCACGTGCGCCATGTCCAAACATCCCCTTAGTGTCTCTAACTGGTCGAAGGCCAGGTCCCCCTGCCGAGGAGGATAGAGGAAGAATCGGGAGACCTGGTTCATCTTGGGTTATGCCAACCAATGTCCTCACCGCTTACGATCCTGGATGCCACCTAGTGGAAAGAGTGGCAGCCGTTGATTTTTTGGGCCCTACGAGATCCAACCACAACAGTTTTTTGATTATCCATCTTAGAGACGGAGGGGCTAAGTTTCCTCTGATGTGGATCCAGCGGGTAATAAGTCCTCAGATGGATCTCCTCCTGATCCTTTGTTTCCGACTGTGGTACAGGATACCCACTTTGAGCAAGAGGATGAAGAACCGGCTCCTGCTTTGGAACAGGAGCAACTGGACACAGATGTCAGTCCAGACTTGTCACTTGATGAGCAAGTGGGTGTAGCTTCAGCCTCCTTCTCTTCTGAGGATGCTTTAAAGTTTCACAGAGTCAAAGAATCATAGAATAGCAGGGTTGGAAGGGACCTCAGGGGGCCATCTAGTCCAACCTCCTGCTCATAGCAGGACCAACCCCCAACTAAATCATCCCAGCCTGGGCTTTGTCATTCCACCACCTCCCTAGGTAACCCATTCCAGTGCTTCACCACCCTCCTAGTGAAAAAGGTTTTCCTAATATCCAACCGAAACCTCCCCCACTTCAACTTGAGACCATGACTCCTTTTTGTGTCATCTGCTACCACTGAGAACAGTCTAGATCCATCCTACTTGGAAGCCCCTTTCAGGAACTTGAAAGCAGCTATCCATTCCCCCCTCATTCTTCTCTTCTGCAGACTAAATAATCCCAGTCCCCTCAGCCTCTCCTCATAAGTCATGTGCTCCAGCCACCTAATCATTTTTGTTGCCCTCCGCTGGACTCTTTCCAATTTTTCCACATCCTTCTTCTAGTGTGAGGCCTAAAACTGGGTCCTATTCAACGTATTTTCTGATACAGAAAAAAGATGGGGGTTTGCATCTGATCTTAGACTTCAGTTATGTAGAGAAGTACACCAGAAAATTCCGGTTTCAAAAGTTAACGTTGCCCTCCATATTTTCCTCACACAAAATTATAGATTGGTCACCACTCTCAGCTGAAAAGCTGGGAGTTTTCATATTGCTATCCAGTGCAGTCATCAAAAGTACCTGAAGTTCTTGGTGTTGAGATGCCATTTCTGAGACAAGGTGTTCCTATTTGGGTTGGCAGCAACAGTGAGCTGGGTTTTGTGTGGGCGTGAATTTGTGTGTGATTGTGCCGAGAAAGCAAAGTATTTGCATGCAGCCACTTTCAGCAGTTAAAGTTCCCTTGATCACATCGAAGTTGCAATCTCCCCCATCTCAGATCAGAGGCTGCTTTTCATGGTTACAAAGTCTAATCTCTGCCCAAGTCAGTGGATTCTTTTTATGTGTTTTATACCTGACTTAGTGAAGGGAGAGCCTTTCTTCTGGAAACAGGACTTTAAGATTATAAGCAGTGATTTCCCAAATTCAAGCCTGTCGATAGTAGAAGGTTATTGTCTCTTTGGGACTGATGGGGTTGATTGGAGCTATCACTTATGTAACCCCCTCCGCTCTTCTGAGAATGCGAACAATGCAGTATTGTATGTTGCCAGTTTACAAACCCCATAGAGACCGTCTTCTTAGGTTTATAACCATGCCCCAGAACACTGCATTTGTTGAGGTGGCGGATGAAGAGATTAAATATTCACCAAGGTATGCTGTTCATTCCCTCTTCTCCATCTAAGACAATAACATCAGATGAATCCAGCTCAGGACTGGGAGCTGGTTTCCCAATTCAGAGTCACTGGGTTTTCCAAGAAAAGTGCTCCCAGCACAATGTGTTGGAATTTGGAGCCATCTGGCTCTGAGATCATTCCTCCCTCATCTAGAAGGGAACATGTGCAGGTGGTAAGGGGCAATAGAGTCGCTTCAAATTAGCTGAACATACGAGGGGAAGCTCATTCGTTCCACTTCTGTGCCAAAGGGGTCAAGACTATGGGAGGGGTGTATTCTTCATTACATCTATCTGGTGGGCCATAATGATTATCCCCCACCTAAACAGTAAGTAATTGGAATGCATTTCATGATTGTTTCTCCTTCCAGCTCACATGCGAAGGAGATGTGATGAGCTGTATCTTTCACAAATGAAAAGATAGTGCCTTCAAAATCACACTTTCCAAAAAAGCGCTGGGTTATTCTCCTTCCCGTCCCAATGAAAAAAAAAATATTTTAAGAAACATCTGTAATTAACTGAAAGGAACTCTTGTTTATTACTTATTTTTATGATTATTCTCTTCCTATTTATTAGAAAAGAAGATGGGAGAGCAGTTGAAAGCAGAGATCAAAAGCAGTCTGGGGGCAACTGAGATATTATTGGAAAAGAAGATGGGAGAGCAGTTGAAAGCAGAGATCAAAAGCAGTCTGGGGGCAACTGAGATGCTATTGGATGAGAAGTTAGGAAGTATCCAAACACAGTTAGAAGCCCAGCTACAAAATCCCCTCTCGGGTGTGGCATCTCAGATTAAACAGCTGACTAATCAGTTGTCCGCCACTGATCAAAAAGTTTCCCAGGAAATAGAAACAAAGCTCCAAACTCTGCACAGCATGCTGTTTGCCAGCACAGATGAGTTGAAGCAATGGAAAGATCTCCTAGAGAAGAAACTTTCAACGTCACAGCCCACTGTGGAAATCGGTCATTTGGAAGAGAAATTAGAACAGCTAGAGAAATCAGGTAAGAGGAGGCAATTTTAAACATACATACATATATACAAATATTTATATAAAAGATAGTTTTTTACCCCAGAGTAGCATGGACGGGTCAGATCATGCTGTACTTGCATCAGTCATACACAAGCCCTCTCTTTCGCTGGGAAGAACACCTTCCAGGAGTCTTAGTGGATTAATTAGGGAAAGAATAAGAAAAGAGGCTTCTAGCCAGTTTTAACAGTTTTTGAAGTATAAAAAGAACCTGAGTGTCCATTCCTCCCTTTGTGTATTACTCAATGGCACAACAACTATGTTAATGCAGAGGTACGCTTGCTTAGTGGTATGTCATTCCCTTGCAGTTCTCAGGATACCTGACTGATCGATGAAGGCATGATTGTTTACAGCTGAGAGCAGCAATGATTTTTCAAGAAAAGCATTCTGTATATTCGTGTTTGTTTAGAGGGTGGTTTCCATGAACATCTGGAGTTTTATAGCCAAGGACTAGCAGATACAGCCTAATGCATAGAATTCCTGAATGGTGTTAGTTATGAGCTAAGGACCAGTGTTCTGGGCCTTAGAATCCACCATACTCTTTGATAATATCATAAAGCTTCCAAAGAATAGTTACATTATATAAATGAATTAAATATACAGAAAGAAAAGGACTAAAAGGGATAATACGTACTAACACAAAAATTCTCCTGTGCTGCCTTGTGGTGCTTTATGGTAGAAGCTTCTCCAAGATGTGCCTGCTGGAGCGCACGTGCGCCATGTCCAAACATCCCCTTAGTGTCTCTAACTGGTCGAAGACCAGGTCCCCCTGCTGAGGAGGATAGAGGAAGAATCGGGAGACCTGGTTCATCTTGGGTTATGCCAACCAATGTCCTCACCGCTTACGATCCTGGATGCCACCTAGTGGAAAGAGTGGCAGCCGTTGATTTTTGGGGCCCTACGAGATCCAACCACAACAGTTTTTTGATTATCCGTCTTAGAGACGGAGGGGCTAAGTTTCCTCTGATGTGGATCCAGCGGGTAATAAGTCCTCAGATGGATCTCCTCCTGATCCTTTGTTTCCGACTGTGGTACAGGATACCCTCTTTGAGCAAGAGGATGAAGAACCGGCTCCTGCTTTGGAACAGGAGCAACTGGACACAGATGTCAGTCCAGACTTGTCACTTGATGAGCAAGTGGGTGTAGCTTCAGCCTCCTTCTCTTCTGAGGATGCTTTAAAGTTTCACAGAGTCAAAGAATCATAGAATAGCAGGGTTGGAAGGGACCTCAGGGCGCCATCTAGTCCAACCTCCTGCTCATAGCAGGACCAACCCCCAACTAAATCATCCCAGCCTGGGCTTTGTCATTCCACCACCTCCCTAGGTAACCCATTCCAGTGCTTCACCACCCTCCTAGTGAAAAAGGTTTTCCTAATATCCAACCGAAACCTCCCCCACTTCAACTTGAGACCATGATTCCTTTTTATGTCATCTGCTACCACTGAGAACAGTCTAGATCCATCCTACTTGGAAGCCCCTTTCAGGAACTTGAAAGCAGCTATCCATTCCCCCCTCATTCTTCTCTTCTGCAGACTAAATAATCCCAGTCCCCTCAGCCTCTCCTCAAAAGTCATGTGCTCCAGCCACCTAATCATTTTTGTTACCCTCCGCTGGACTCTTTCCAATTTTTCCACATCCTTCTTCTAGTGTGAGGCCTAAAACTGGGTCCTATTCAACGTATTTTCTGATACAGAAAAAAGATGGGGGTTTGCATCTGATCTTAGACTTCAGATATGTAGAGAAGTACACCAGAAAATTCCGGTTTCAAAAGTTAACGTTGCCCTCCATATTTTCCTCACACAAAATTATAGATTGGTCACCACTCTCAGCTGAAAAGCTGGGAGTTTTCATATTGCTATCCAGTGCAGTCATCAAAAGTACCTGAAGTTCTTGGTGTTGAGATGCCATTTCTGAGACAAGGTGTTCCTATTTGGGTGGGAACAACAGTGAGCTGGGTTTTGTGTGGGCGTGAATTTGTGTGTGATTGTGCCGAGAAAGCAAAGTATTTGCATGCAGCCACTTTCAGCAGTTAAAGTTCCCTTGATCACATCGGAGTTGCAATCTCCCCCATCTCAGATCAGAGGCTGCTTTTCATGGTTACAAAGTCTAATCTCTGCCCAAGTCAGTGGATTCTTTTTATGTGTTTTATACCTGACTTAGTGAAGGGAGAGCCTTTCTTCTGGAAACAGGACTTTAAGATTATAAGCAGTGATTTCCCAAATTCAAGCCTGTCGATAGTAGAAGGTTATTGTCTCTTTGGGACTGATGGGGTTGATTGGAGCTATCACTTATGTAACCCCCTCCGCTCTTCTGAGAATGCGAACAATGCAGTATTGTATGTTGCCAGTTTACAAACCCCATAGAGACCGTCTTCTTAGGTTTATAACCATGCCCCAGAACACTGCATTTGTTGATGAAGAGATTAAATATTCACCAAGGTATGCTGTTCATTCCCTCTTCTCCATCTAAGACAATAACATCAGATGAATCCAGCTAAGGACTGGGAGCTGGTTTCCCAATTCAGAGTCACTGGGTTTTCCAAGAAAACAGCTCCCAGCACAATGTGTTGGAATTTGGAGCCATCTGGCTCTGAGATCATTCCTCCCTCATGTAGAAGGGAACATGTGCAGGTGGTAAGGGGCAATAGAGTCGCTTCAAATTAGCTGAACATACGAGGGGAAGCTCATTCGTTCCACTTCTGTGCCAAAGGGGTCAAGACTATGGGAGGGGTGTATTCTTCATTACATCTATCTGGTGAGCCATAATGATTATCCCCCACCTAACCAGTAATCAATTGGAATGCATTTCATGATTGTTTCGCTTTCCAGCTCACATGGGAAGGAGATGCGATGAGCTGCATCTTTCTCAAATGAAAAGATAGTGCCTTCAAAATCACGCTTTTGTTGGATGCAAAAAGAAAAGACTAAAATTCTTAATATGTATTAAAATTCTTAATATGTATTAAAAATTTTAATATGTATTAACAGGTGCTAACGGAAACTTTCTCTTTTAAGTTGCTCTTTATATAATTGCATGTGGGGACTGTGCTGCCTTGGGGTGCTTTGTGGTAGAATCTTCTCCAAGAGGTGCCTGGTGGAGCTCACGTGCACCCACTCCAAACGTCCCCTAAGTGTCTCTAACTTGTTGAAGGCTAGGTCCACCTGTAGATGAGGATAGAGGAAGAATCAGAAGACCTGGTTCATCTTGGGTTATGCTGACTAATACCCTCACTGCTTAAAATCCTGGATGCCACCTAGTTGAAAGAGTGGCAGCCGTTGACATTTTGGGCCCTACGAGATCAAACCACAACTGTTTTTTGATTACCTGTCTTATAAAGGGAGGGACTAAGTATTGTCTGAAGAGGATCCAGGGGTATAAAGTCCTCAGATCGGTCTCTTCCTGATGCAATGGTGCCGATTGTGGTACAGGATACCCCCTTTGAGCAAGAGGATGAAGAACCAGCTCCTGCTTTGGAACAAGAGCAACTGAACATAGATGTCGATCGAGACTTGTCACTTGATGAGAAAGTGGGTGTGGCTTCAGTTTCCTTCTCTTCTGAGGATACCTTATAGTTCCATGACCTCAAAGATCATTTAGTAACCACATTGAATATACTTTCAGTGGCCAGTTAGAATTCCCCAGCCTGCACACATTCATATTTTGTATTTGACATATTGGGAGCTATATCCAGGATTAGGGGATTGCTTCCTATTTTGGAAGGAGTTTTCCAGTCTGCAAAGGCTATTTGATCATCTCCTGCCTCCTATCTCCCTGTCTCTAAGAAAGCAAACAAACTTTATCAGGTGCCACAGGAAGGATTTTTTGCATTTTTATTCCCATCCTATAGCAAATGTGATACTCATGGCTGCCGCTAGTTACAAGTAACAAGTTTAGATCTGGCCAGACTCACTCTTCCCTGATGTTGGGGCATCCATGGGAACTTGAGTAGGTTCGAACTTCCCCGGGTCACTGGCTGAAGTGATCCCCCTCAGTTCGGTCTCGAAGGGGGGAGAGATGTGACGAACTGGGACTGTTCTTAATGTGGTCTTTGAATGCTCAGAAGGGAGTGTGGCTAGGATGGTCTGCATTGGGGGGTGGGAGACTGGCCGTGAGGGAGAATACCTGAGCATGTAACATGAGAACCCAGGAAGGGGTTAGAGGCCAGGTGACACTTTTGCCTGGGACACTGAACAAAGGCTGGAGAGAGAGTTCAGTGCTGGCTGGGGGAATGGCTGGGAGGCAGACAGGGCTATGAACTCCCAAGGGGGCTGGGGTGCCCTGGGACACCTAGATGGACCTAACTGAGGGGGTCCTGTTGTCTGTGCCTGCAAGACCTGTCTTGGACTGTGTTCCTGTCATCTAAATAAACATTCCACTTTACTGGCTGGCTGAGAGTCATGGTGAATCGCAGGAAGCCGGGGGTGCAGTACTTTGTGTCCCCCCACACTCCGTGACAACTGGTGTTAGCAGTGGGATCTACTATACCCCGTGGACGGCACTTCCTGCAGTAAGTGACTGGGGAGCAGTAAAACAAAGGGAGATTGATGGGGACCAAGTGGGCTGAAGAGTCAGAGAGAGACAGTTCAGGGGGCGATTAACCCCTGGGAGTGTGTGAGCAGAGAGAAGGACTTTTGCAGTAAGAGGGTCCCCCGGGGGATCGCAGCGAGCGGTCCCAGGGTGGAGGAGTCTGCAGCTCGACCCTGGCAGAGAGGTGGTGACCTGAAGAAGGGCTGGCACACTAGGGGTCTCCCTGGAATGGTGGAAAGCGGGGAGCACAGGCCGGCGAGTGGCGAGCAGGAGGATGTATGCTAAATGCTTTAAAAGTGACCTGGTGGAGCTGTGCAGGCAGCGGGGGCTGTGCACTGGGAGGTCCACCAAAGAACAGCTAATTGCCCAGCTGGAAGAGAGGCATCGCTTGGATGAACCGAGCTCTGTCCCTGAGGGAAGCCACCCTGCGGATCCAGCATGGGCCCTGGGGCCTGACCTGGCTGGGAGGGGTCGGACTGCTGCCGAGAACATCCCAAGACCCTGCCTACCTTTGCCTAGGGGAAGGGTTGGGGGAAGCCCAGTGAATACTGAGGGCACCCTGACCCCGGCGGACAGCAGGGGATCGTCCCAGCGGAGCTCCCCGTCCCTGGAGCGGAGGTGGCTGGGATGTGAATGGGAGATGAGACGGGAAGAGCTTGAGTTAAGGAAGCAAGAACTGAAGCAGGAGCGGGAAGAGAAGGAGAATCAATGTCAGCATGACGAGAAACAGCGTTAGCATGAGCGGGAAGAGAAGGAGAACCAACGTCAGCATGAGCAGGAAGAACAGGAAAAGCAGCGGAAGGAGAAGGAGAAACAATGTCAGCATGAGCTGGAATTGGCCCGGCTGAGGAGCAGTGGGGGCCCTGCTGCAGTGGAGTGAGGGGGGACCCAAGACTGCAAAGAGCTGTGATAAGTGATTCCTGGCCCAGCGTAAGGAGGGGGAGGACATGGATACCTTCTTGACAGCCTTTGAGAATATCTGCAAGCTGCACCAGGTTGACCCTCCAGACAGGCTCCAGTTTCCCATCCCCTCACTGGACTCCACAGCCAGGGAGGTGTACAGCCGACTGAAAGGGGTGGAGACAGGGGACTACGAATGGTTCAAAAAGGCCCTGCTCCACGAGTTGGGGCTGACTCCTGAGATGTACCGGAAAAGGTTCCGGAGTCAGAGTAAAACCCGTGAGGTCACATACCTACAACTGGCCAACTGGGCGCAGGGGTATGCCCGCAAGTGGACAGCTGGGGCCCAAACGAAAGACCTGCTTGACCTATTCGTACTGGAGCACGTGTAAGACCTGAGGCGATGGTCGATGGACCAAAAACACTGGTCTACAATTTTTGAGAAGTTGTCTGCTTCAGAGATAAAATGTGCTATTTATTATGTATTTTGATGTGCTGAATTCAATTATGACAATTAAAACAACTGATTGGCTACTGTTTCTAAGATATTTAAGTTTTTACATTTTATGTCTATGTATACTGTGTAGATAGTAGAGTTTTAATCATAAATTGTAAACCTAGGTCTTTTCATGTGTTTATGGTTGCTTTACATGATAATATTTCACCTGTCCTGTTTATATAACACTGTAAAAATCAGCAAAAGGGTTATATAAATAAAATTTATTATGAAACAAAAGGCAAAAAACTATTATGTACATAGTTTAGTCCTATTCAGTGTCTACTCGGCGCTTCTTGGCTTGTCTCTTGTATTCATTAAATGGAGCATCTCTTGTCACTGTCCAGGAATAGTCTGCAAGCATTGATGGGCTCCATTTGCCCTGATAGCGTTTCTCCATTCTTGCAATGTCCTGGTGAAATCGCTCACCGTCCTCGTCGCTCACGGCTCCACAGTTCAGTGGAAAAAAATCTAGATGAGAGTGCAAAAAATGTATCTTTAGTGACATGTTGCAACCAAGGCTTTTGTATGCCTTGAGGAGGTTTTCCACCAACAACCTATAGTTGTCTGCCTTGTTGTTGCCGAGAAAATTTATTGCCACTAACTGGAAGGCTTCCCATGCCGTCTTTTCCTTGCCACGCAGTGCATGGTCAAATGCATCATCTCAAAGAAGTTCACGAATCTGAGGACCAACAAAGACACCTTCCTTTATCTTAGCTTCACTTAACCTTGGAAATTTTCCACGGAGGTACTTGAAAGCTGCTTGTGTTTTGTCAATGGCCTTGACAAAGTTCTTCATCAGACCCAGCTTGATGTGTAAGGTGGTAACAAAATATTCCTTGATTCAACAAGTGGTGGATGCTGAACACTTTTCCTCCCAGGCTCCAATGAGTGGCCAATCTTTCTTGATGTAGTGGGAATCTCTTGCATGACTATACCATTCACAGAGAAAACAGCAGTACTTTGTGTACCCAGTCTGCAGACCAAGCAAGAGAGCAACAACCTTCAAATCACCACAAAGCTGCCACTGATGTTGGTCATAGTTTATGCACCTCAAAAGTTGTTTCATGTTGTCACAGGTTTCCTTTATATGGACTTCATGACCAACTGGAATTGATGGCAAAACATTGCCATTATGCAGTAAAACAGCTTTAAGACTCGTCTTTGATGAATCAATGAACAGTCTCCACTCATCTGGATCGTGAATGATGTTGAGGGCCGCCATCACACCATCGATGTTGTTGCAGGCTACAAGATCACCTTCCATGAAGAAGAATGGGACAAGATCCTTTTGACGGTCACGGAACATGGAAACCCTAACATCACCTGCCAGGAGATTCCACTGCTGTAGTCTGGAGCCCAACAGCTCTGCCTTACTCTTGGGTAGTTCCAAATCCCTGACAAGGTCATTCAGTTCACCTTGTGTTATGAAGTGTGGTTCAGAGGAGGAGGATGGGAGAAAATTTGGGTCCTGTGACATTGATGGTTCAGGACCATAAGTTTCATCCTCTTTCTCTTCCTCGTCTGACTCAAGTGAGAATGATTCTGGTGCATCAGGAACCGGCAGTCCTTCTCCGTGGGGTACTGGGCGTATAGCTGATGGAATGTTTGGATTCCACTTTTTCTTCTTTCACACACCTTTCCCAACTGGAGGCACCATGCAGAAGTAACAATTGCTGGTATGATCTGTTGGCCCTCTCCAAATCATTGGCACTGCAAAAGGCATAGATTTCCTTTTCCTGTTCAACCACTGGCGAAGATTTGTTGCACAAGTGTTGCAGCATATGTGTGGGGCCCACCTCTTGTCCTGATCTCCAATTTTGCAGCCAAAATAAAGGTGATAGGCTTTCTTAACCATAGTGCTTATACTGCACTTTTGTGATGCAAAAGTCACTTCACGGCAAACATAGCAGAAGTTATCTGCACTGTTCACACAAGTACAAGGCATCTCTGCTCACTTTGGCTAAACAGAAATGTGTCCCTTTGCAAAATCAAACACTGACAAATAAGAGAGCATGACAATGTATGATTTCTAGAGCTGATATAGGGCAATTTGTTCAGCAGAGTGATGTAAGCTTCGTTATGATTGCATCACCCATGACTTCTAGGAATAACATGATGCAATTCATATCATGTATAACACAATACCAGCTTCAAATTACATGATTCATTGTTTTGCCTAAAAAGCAAGTACTGTCCAAACCCAGTCATAGATTTATTCATAGATCCAGTCAAAGATGTATTTTAGTCATTTCTGGTTTAAATTGAGATCCTTTCCCTTTATAACTCAGTTATCCTCTGCCATTCCCAAGTCAAGGGTCGTATATACTGACCCAATAGCATATCTTGAAAACTAGAGCCAATCAACAATTTAAAGCATCATTTTCGTTCTCAGTGACCCAGAATTAGTAAAGTTTGACTACATTTATTTCAGAAGCATTTTGGCTGTAGAGCAGTGAAACCAGAGAACCCGCAGCATGCAGGCCAGCTGGCTGGCGAGTTTGTGAACAGTTGGGCAGGGGATAACAGGGAGGAATCCCAAAGGAACAGTCCCACCACAACGCAGAGAGAAAGTCACTATGGGACCTCCCAGCGGGGAAATATGGAGAACCCCCACCAAAGGGGAACATCCAACGTCAGGTGCATCCGACCCACTCGAGGGGACCCACGAGACATGGGCTGCTCAGGGACAGACTGAGCGGACCCAACCCACAGAGGGTTGACTGGGTAGAGACCCAGCCGGGCGAGAGGCAGCATTCCCAGGGAAGGGGGGCTGGCAGCGTACCACCTGCTAAGGAGGGAGGAGAGCTCCAGGCCAGCTCCTCTGGGGGGCTGGATGCTCCAGACTCAGGGTTTTTGGTTTACAGGGTAGGTGCGGGGCGGTCCCTGAGGAGCGAGTACCTTGTTCACCTGGAGGTGGATGGGAGGAAGGTCAATGGATACTGGGATATGGGCGCAGAGGTAATGCTGACCCGGCCTGAGGTGGTGGCCCCAGATTGGGTGGTGCCCAACACCTACCTGACCCTGACGGGGGTAGGTGGAACCCCAGTCAAAGTGCCCATGGCGAGGGTACACCTGAAGTGGGGGGCCAAGGAGGGCCCCAAGGACGTGGGGGTACACCCGTATTTGACCACTGAGGTGTTGATGGGGGAGGACCTGGAGGACTGGCCAAGCAACCCCCAGCGTGCCCTGGTCATGACCCGTAGTCAGAGCCGGCGAGGGGCGCTGCGCCCTGACCTTGGGGAGGGTGCCTTGCCTGAGGCGCACGACCCTAACCTGGTGGGGAGGGAACACCCAGGGACACGGCTCAGGGAGGCTGCGGCTTCAGACCCAGACAGCGAGAGAGAGCAGGTAGCCATCCCGGTTCCAGCTGCGAGTTCCAGGCTGAGTTGCAGAAAGATCCCTCCTTGCAGAAGATAAGGGACCTGGCTGACCTCAGTGCGGTACAGACCATGGGGAGAGGTGGCTGGAAAAGGTTCCTGTGGGAGAAGGGGTTCCTGTACCGAGACTGGACTCTCCCAGGGAAAATGGAGTCAGGGAGAATCAGGAGGCAGCTGGTGGTACCCCAGAAGTGTCACTGCCAGCTGCTGTACCGGGCCCATGACATTCCCCTCTCAGGGCACCAGGGAACCTGGTGTATCCAGCAGAGGCTGCTATGAAACTTTTACTGGCCTGGGGTTTTTATTACTGTCCGACAGTACTGCCGATCCTGTGACCCCTGTCAGAGAGTGAGGAAGGTCTGGGACAAGGGGAAAATGGCTTTAGGACCCTTGCCCAGCACAGAGGAGCCTTTCCAGAGGACGGCCAGGGTAAAAAAAGGGGGCTCTGAACCAAGAGAGCCCGAATCACAGCCCTCCAGACTGGAACGCTGGGAGAAGACCCCAGCCCAGTTGGAACCCCAGGGGTATTGGGGTGGGAAAAAGGTACGGGCCGCATAAACGCTCCCACATGCGAACTATGCGTGTCATTGAGCACACCCGACCTAAGGGGGGGGGGCATGAAACTGGAAGGGCCTGGTGTAATTCTCACCAAGGAATAGGAGGGAAGTTGGGGCATACATGGGAACTTGAATAGGTTCAAACTTCCCCGGGTCACTGGCTGAAGTGATCCCCCTCAGTTCGGTCTCGAAGGGGGGAGAGATGTGATGAACTGGGACTGTTCTTAATGTGGTCTTTGAATGCTGAGAAGGGAGTGTGGCTAGGATGGTCTGCATTGGGGGATGGGAGACTGGCCATGAGGGAGAATACCTGAGCATGTAACATGAGAACCCAGGAAGGGGTTAGAGGCCAGGTGACACTTTTGCCTGGGACACTGAACAAAGGCTGGAGAGATAGTTCAGAGCTGGCTGGGGGAATGGCTGGGAGGCAGACGGGGCTCTGACCTCCCAAGGGGGCTGGGGTGCCCTGGGACCCCAAGATGGACCTAACTGAGGGGGTCCTGTTGTCTGTGCCTGCAAGACCTGTCTTGGACTGTATTCCTGTCGTCTAAATAAACCTTCCACTTTAATGGCTGGCTGAGAGTCATGGTGAATTGCAGGAAGTTGGGGGTGCAGGGCCTTGTGTCCCCCCACACCCCGTGACAAGTAGCGATTGCCATCTTCTCTATGGAGCATGGGTGCAGGACAAACTGACAATAACCTTTTGTGAGATCAAGTTTGGTGATATAATTGGCGGTTCCGAGACAGTCAAGGAGCTCATCAATCTGGGGAATCTGATAGGCGTCAAACTTTTAGATTGCATTTACCTTCCAAAAGTCGATACAGAAGCGATGGCTCCAATTGTGTTTTGGGACCAGTACAATGGGGCTGTACTACTTTCTTCACGACCGCTCGATGACTACCAATGCTACCATCGTTTGGACCTCCTTCTCCACAATCTCCCACATGTGCTGCGGGAGCACGCAGGTCTCTTCACGGACCACCAGTCCAGGGTTTGTCTGGATCATGTGCCATACGACGGTGGTCTGGCCAGGCAGTGCGGTTAAGGTCTTCCGGAAGGTTTCCAACAGGCACCGAGCTTGTTTCTGCTGATCAGCCTACAGCATGTCACCCAATTGGGGCTCCTCCGTCTTGTCCAGCTCAGGCACTTGGGTCCATAGGGCTGGTTTGGGGAGGGTAGGGGGCAATTATCAATCCTTCCTGGGCATGCCAGTGTTTCAGGAGGTTCACATGGTACACCTGTTTCTTCTTCCTCCAGTCAAGCTGGTGAACCTCATATGTGACAGGCCCCAGCTGATGGATGATTTTGTAAGGGCCTTGCCACTGGTCCAGGAGCTTCGACTCCTCTGATGGGAGGAGTAGAAGTACTCGATCCCCAGGCACAAAGGTTCTCGTTCGGTCCCCGTGGTTATAGCACCACTCCTGGATCCCTTGGGCGACCTGAAGATTCTCTCGGGCACGGGTCCCGGCACGGTTAAGCCAGTCTCGCAATTGCAGCACAAATCGGAGAAGTCCCTGGGAAGTTGAGGGGTGTGTGCTCCCAGGCCTCTCTCATCAGATCCAGTACCCCGCAGGGCTGGCGTCCATACAAGAGTTCAAAGGGGGACAACTTGGCTGTAATGTCCAGGGCATCCAGAATCAGCTAGCAGCCCTAGTGGCCCAGGCCAGTCATCTGTTCCCTTGGCACCCTCCGCCCTTTCCCAACTTGGGAGGCCATGGGAGATGCCTTGAGTCTCCAGCGGTTGCCACCCTAATGAGCTTTCTGGACCACCCTTTATACTTCCTGCCCTCCCACCCACTTCCTGTGAGAGGGGCAACTATGCCCTGGTGCTGCCCACCAGGGCTCAGTGCGGGGGTCCTCCTCACCAAACCTTCTCACAATAGCACAGAAAGTGCCCAAGTATGTACTTGGGGCATCATTCAAAGCCTTAGACTCTTCTGCCAGAGTTTGGTCATGTTCCCCAGCACTGCTCTGCTTCAGGTACCCTATTCCCAGGCAGCTAGGTCCTTCTCCCTCCAAAACTGGAGAGAGACCGCTCTAGCTCTGCCTCAGTCTGCACTTCTATCAGACCAGCTGTGCCCTGATTGAGCTAGTCACACATCTGGCCAGCTACCCAGCCAGCCTCTCAATGTTTTAACTAAGGAACGGGGTAACTACAAATGTTGCCTGACTGAAGTTAATGATGATTCTAGATTGCCGAATAACATGCTCAATCATAATTGCTTAATCAAACATTATCCATCAGAGATTAGTAGAGTATTATACAGAAAGCTACATTATCACTTTTGATGTAAGGTAAAGTGCTGGCTTTGTGTCTCTTCTTCACTGTAATGGGTGGGATGCACACTTTCAGGCCACAACTAATTTCCAAATCTTCTGTCCTTATATAGACAAATGCACTCATCTTTGTCAAGAATATTATCTGAGAAGGATATGTTCTGATGCCATTTCTTTTAATATGCATACCTTCCAAGTTTACCTGATTGATCGATGAAGGCATGATTATTTACAGCTGAGAGCACCAACAATTTTTCTAGATAATATCGTCCAATGGGTTCTTCTTCCATCCATAATCATTCTTCCCTGTTGATTCCCCAATAGGAAATATCTGCCATAACACACACGCTCTATCAATCTCCCAGTGTTATGTATTCCTATGTAAGCATTATATACATATGCATGTTTGTTAAGGGAGTAGTTTCCATGAATATCTGGAGTTCTATAGATGTGGAGTGCCAACGATTAGTAAATACAGCCTAATGCAGAGAATTCCTGAATTAGGATACTTATAGGGTTCTGGGCCTTAGAATCCTTTAAATAAGCAAAACACTATGTTCAACCATGATATGATGATGTTCTCAGAAGGGATAGTTCACAGAGGCTAGTTCATAGAGGCTAGTTCATCCTCCAAAGAAGATGGAGCTAGGCTGTTCTCAGTGCTGGCAGATGACAGAACAAGAAGCAATGGTCTCCAGTTTCAGTGTGGGAGGTCTAGGTTGGATATTAGGAAACACTATTTCACTAGTAGGGTGGTAAAGCACTGGAATGGGTTACCTAGGGAGGTGGTGGAATCTCCATCCTTAGAGGTTTTTAAGGCCTGGTTTGACAATGGCTGGGATGATTTAGTTGGGGTTGGTCCTGCTTTCAGCAGGGGATTGGACTAGATGACCTCCTGAGGTCTCTTCCAACCCAAATATTCTATGATTCTATATGTATCCTCCAGTTAGGAGCCATTAATCACATAAAACATATGCTACCAGATCTAATATATTCTGATATGTCAAAATTTAAAATTTTCATTTTCAACTAAACTTTTGTTGGGAAAGTTTCTCAAGGCTAGGATGGAACTGCTCTTCAAAACCAGAGGAAGAAAGAGAAAGAATGCTAGCTTCCCAACTCTAGAATAGCCAATAACTGGGTGGTTACGGCACTCACTGGGAATGTGGGGAATCCACATTCAGGTCCCTACTCAAAATAAGGTGGAACAGGGACTCAAATGTGGGTCTCCAACATACAAGGAGAATTCTATAACTATAGGGCTATTGGCTATTCTGGAGTGGGCTTGTTAGATGTGAAAAAATTTGAAAGGTCTCACTTCCCATCAGAATGAAAGCAAAGGTGAAAACCTAATTGTTTTCACTGAATTCTTCATTTCCAGCCAACCCTATATGCAACTCCCTTTCAAATTTATGGAAGAATTTTCCCTGTTTTATCTGTAACTCAAGACAGCCTTTGTCATAGCCACTATATCATCTGGGGGAAGTGTGTGAACTACAGGCTCCTCTGGCTTACATCTCAAGTATGATTTTCACAAGGAGGAAGTGGTTCTTCATCTTCACACTAATTTCCTTCTCATTTTGTTAAAAAAAAATCATCTCAATCAACCTCTGAACTTGCCAGTATTCTTCTTTAGACCTCACTCCCACCTAAGAGATGTTGAACTACACACCTTAAATGCAAACTAGGTCTTTAGCTTTTTACCTAAAGAGATCTAAGAAATATAGAGTCACCTAGACTGTTTTTTGTCTGACCTTCACTCATTTAATTGTAAAATACAAATGTATCTGAATGTCTGTCTAAATGGATTAGGGTTTTTATTCAGAAGTATTACAAAAAGACCTCATTCCCTCTCCCAGTGGGACTTAGAGCACACTCAGCTAGGACTAAAGTCACTTCCATGGCCTGCCTTAGAGATCATTACAATCTGCAGAGTTGCCATGTGAAGTTCAATTCACATATAATAAAACATCCCTCCTTACACCTGGCATCTAAAATGGATGACAAATTTGGATAAGCAGTACTATAATCGCTGTTGAACTAGTCGGCCTCATCTCACCATCCTGCTTCCTAAACTCCTATGAGCGGGAATGTGAAGAGACCACTGGAACAAGGAAAGAAATTTACTAACCTGTAGCTGGAGTTCTTCAGGATGGCCTCTGCATGTTCACACTCCCTTCCCACCCTTCCTCAAAGTCCTCTTAACAGCTGAAGAGCAGTCAAAGCTATCAGCACAGAGGTCACAAAAACATTCCAATGGGCACTGCTTCTGGAAATGTTCACCAGTCCAGACTGCACCTCTTGGGCATTGCATGACTGTGAACGTTCAGAGGCCATTCTAAGGTCTCTAGTTACAGGTGAATAACCTTCATTTCCAACATGCTTCAAGATATTTTTAACACTTTGATAAAATATCACATACACAGCTTGTAAAACAAAATGATCTGGCACGCAAAATAATCAGTTGAGTGAGATGCTGGTTATGTGAAAAGATTGGTCTCAAAAGGAGGAATTGGAATGTATTTAAGGCAAGCCAAGAGGAGAGCATTACAGAGAGTGGATGTCAGCAATTATGGGGAAATTACTGATATAAGCTGAATGGGAAAGATTGAAGGTAAGGGAGAAGCCCTTATAATACATCAGAGATTACAAATTAGTTGTGCAATAGAGTTATGAACCAATGGCTTCAAGGTGCAACAAACAAAGTTTTCTCCAAGTCATTGTGGAGAACAATTCAGTTCCTCTTCATCAGAAGCCAGCTAAGCTCAAAACTTCACACCTACTTCCTAACAAGCACCATCTAAAAAGCCTTCCATTTAAGTGCTGGGTAAAGATAAGTTCTCTTCCCTTCTCCCAGTAAGATATTTAATCCCATCAAAATCAGCCACAACACGAGGTTCAAGCTCCAAACACTTTCTAAACATGTAATAAATGAAGCCTCCTAATGTCCCTGTGAGACGGAGTATTATTATTTTTTTTCATTTTAGAGATAGAAAAACTGAGATTCAGACACTGGTCTAGGGTGACACAAGAACCTGTGACAGAGATGAGAATAGAACCCATAACTCCTGGTCCTATACAATAGCTACAGCAGTTACACTCACTGTGTTTCTTCCTTTTGGAAAGAGAATTTTGGTTTGAGATTCCCACTTTCTGCCATGGGGAATATGGTAGAAACCAAGAGAATTGCTCAAAATGGTGCTAAGTTTCACTTTAAGGTCTGTGTAAACAACCTCACTAACTCCATCCCTCAGGGATCACATTTCTAATCTGCCTGTTAGGGCATGTCTACCACAGGTTGCGTTTTAATATGTATTAGTAGGCTGTGGTCAATGCTAACACATCTTTAAAGGTGTTAAACTCTGTCTGTGCTAGGTGCAAATGCATGCTTTAAAACCTGTTAACTGAAAGGTGTGAGCTAACCTTTTGAAAACATCACATATATTTCTTAATCTAAACATGGTCTTACTGAGTCATTGCACACTCAGTACTCCCAATGACATGATTACAAGACTATGCCTAGTGGGTATCTGCAACTGTTAAAAAGATGCTTAAAAGTATGTCTACTCTAACTTCCCTAGGCATTTATATTGTGATTTTGAGCACGTTTCCATTTCTAAGTCACCATAATATAGTGGTGCCAGAAGGCCTGGAAAAGTGTGAGGATCAAGCAACCAAACATCTCTGTGTGGGGGAGGGGCGCTGGGGGAGGCTCCTCCTCCATGTTCTGCTGCCCAACCCTGGCTTCAGCATCCCGGCTGAGCCACAACCAAGCACCGACGTTCTCAAAAAGGGGGATGGGCATGGCTGCCCTGCTTAAAAAAGGGAGGAGGGGCAATTATCTCTTGTACCCCACTGTCTCCAGCACCTATGCCACAATAACATACACCCTTCCCCAAGGAAACTGTTGATATTTGTGTTTGCATTTTGTTAGATTTATTTTCAAGATTCTTATTGCAACAAGATTACATCAGAGAAGCGGGGTGTATACTGTGTGTTGAAGACTAATATTCCCGTGGTTATTTGAATCCACAGACAGACCCAACCCTGCTGCCATTGAAGTCGACAGGAGTTTATCAACTTCCATGGGAGCATGATTGGGCTGCATGCATATGTGCATGTGTTTCTGTGACGATGTAGTACAGAAAAAGGAAGAAATGCATTTAATCACTGAGAAATGTTATCTGTTTTCTTCCCTACATTTAGACACTGAAAAACGTTTTGAAGCAGGTAAGGTTTCCTATATTTCTACCAAAGTGTCAATCAGGGTCAAGTCTCACTCTGCCAAATGGACAGAAAACAGATGAGACATCACATGACTATTCTATGCCCCAAATGCAGAGAGTTGCCACTGTAGGGGAAGAAGAAACTTTAAATGTGCACTGTTGTGTGGTGGTGGTGTTTTTTATACAATGTGAATCCTAAGAGACAGAAATTTTGTCTGTGTTGCCAGTTTTCAAATGTGAGTATACTGCTTTAGTAGTAATTGCTGAAAAAGTGATCAGTGTATGCGTGTGCGCAAACACACACACACAAACACACTTGTATTAGTTCGGTAGCTTTGTTGGAATGACTAATCATGTTGTTCACATGGTGTGCTAAAGGGGAGGGATAGCTCAGTGGTTTGAGCATTGGCCTGTTAAACCCAGGGTTGTGAGTTCAATCCTTGAGGGGACCATTTAGGGACCTAGGGCAAAAAAAAATTGGTCCTGCTAGTAAAGGCAGGGAACTGGACTTGATGACCTTTTAAGGTCCCTTCCAGCTCTATGAGATAAGTATATCTTCATATATTATAAAAGACAGCATCCAACTTGTAGTATCGTTAAAGCCTCTGGGGAAAATCCAGTTTGTGTTGGGAGTCTCCAGTGTGGGAGAAGGTTCTCTTTGTGGTCTAAGATCCTACAGTTTCTTTGGGCTCAATGCCTTGTTCCATTTAAAAGCGATAAGATAATGGCTCTGAGGGCTTTTCTACGTTGGGTATTGACCTACCTAGCTATAGCAGCATAACTATTCAACTATAGATATTCCACAATAACTCCCTCTCTGGACATTATTCTGAAACAAAAGTGACTTTATTACAGAATAATTACTGTACTGTGGAAGTGCAGTAATTATTCTAGAATGAAATCACTTTTATTTTGGAATAGAGTGGCCACATGTGGGATATAGCTATGTTGGGATTTTTCCCCTGTGTAAACAAGGCCTTACTGGAACCAGAAAGCTCATGTATAATGTGATTTTTTTCTGATCTTTTTACTGTCTTCTTTTCAGAACTGAAAAAACTAAGAACTGAAATAGGTAAGTAAAATGCATTTGCAGTTAATGAAAGAAACCATTCTTTAGTAATCTTGTACTAGTTCATAGTCAATATAGCAGTGTCTTTTATAGGGAAGGATGGAAATGTACCTTTCTTTGAAGCAGCTGGCACTAGCCACTATTGGGGACAGGATAGTAGACTAGATAGACCCCAGTTCTGATCCAGTCTGGCAATTCCTGTGTTCATAGAGTACATGCATATTGGTTATGTCATGTGTGTGTGAACATTGAAGTGCAATTTTTGAGCATTTTAATTTCTGCAATTTGCATGTTGCACAAGTAAATTGTCCCACGTGTTGTCTGACATCTTCACTTACCCTCAGACTGAAAGAGTCCTTCAGCCAGAAGAAGAAAAATCAGCAGCAGGTGCATCATCTCAATCAATGTGTGTTTCTTATTTTGATTTCAGATTGGAGAAGGGCTCGCAACAATGCAGGTAAAAGAATACACAAAGTGGTACCCAGTTACTGCACTGATGAGTGCAGTGTGAGATCCAGAACAAAATAAGGAATGAAGTTATTAATACTGTAAATACACTACGAACATGGGTCCATATCCTCTAGGACAATCAGGCTTCTTTGAATTGCGTCAATGGCTCAAAACAGCCCTAAAGCCAGCTCAGTCCCTGCAAGATTCCCCCAGTACACTGTAATCCACACCAATTCTTTGCCACCTTCCTCCTGGTTTCAGGTACAGCCTGTGGCTGGTACAGTTGAAAAAATGGGATATGGGTCCCTCCTATGTCCTAGTTATCCCCAGCTGCAGGGCAGCCACTTGAATCCTGGACAGCTGCCGTAGTTTAGACTAGCCTAGAGACTGTTCTAACAATAACACATATCCCAAGGATTGGGGGACGTCAGACACACAGGTGGAGCCTCACCTGCAGCTCAGTATCTGGGTGACAAACTGTTGTCATCTTAGATCCAAATCCTGAGGCGATCACTTCATTTGTCCCTCACTTCAGAAAATCTCCCATTTATTTTAGGGCCTGATTCTGATCTCTCAGCAGCTTCACAATGGTGTAATTCTAGTGAATTCTGTGGAGTTACTCTGGAGTCAGTGAGATCAGGATCAGGTCTTCTGTAATTTTTGACTGAGGAAAGACCTTAGAGTTTGGGAAACAATGAAGGTACAGAAGATGTGGTGGCAGGAATGGTGGTTGCAACAATGCTGGTGATTTGGTGGTGGTGATGGTGGAAGGGATAATGGTGGGGATGTTGTCAGTGGGAGTTGAAGAGAAGGTAACAGCAGTGGTAAGATGCTGCTATGGTGATGATGGTGACTGATGCTCACAATTCTGATGGTGCCAATAGTGGTGATGGTGGCTCTGATTAAACTCATGATAGAGGTGATGGTGATTGTGGGCATGATCAGGGACACAGTGGTATTAAGAGATGTATGAAAGCAGTAAATTGGAGCAGCACCAGGTCAAGGGTGATACTAAACTGCTGCAGATGATTCTAAACTGCTAAAGATAGTTAAGACCAAACCAGACTGTGAAGAACTTCAAAAAGATCTCACAAAACTAAGTGATTGGGCAACAAAATGGCAAATGAAATTTAATGTGAATAAATGTAAAGTAATGAACATTGGAAAAAATAACCCCAACTATACATACAATATGATGGGGGCTAATTTAGCTACAACAAGTCAGGAAAAAGATCTTGGAGTCATCATGGATAGTTCTCTGAAAATGTCCACGCAGTGTGCAGAGGTGGTCAAAAAAGCAAACAGGATGTTAGGAATCATTAAAAAGGGGATAGAGAATAAGACTGAGAATATATTATTGCCCTTATATAAATCGATGGTACGCCCTCATCTCAAATACTGCATACAGATGTGCTCTCCTCATCTCAAAAAAGATATATTGGCACTAGAAAAGGTTCAGAAAAGGGCAACTAAAATGATTAAGGGTTTGGAACGGGTCCCATATGAGGAGAGATTAAAGAGGCTAGGACTCTTCAGCTTGGAAAAGAGGAGACTAAGGGGGGATATGATAGAGGTATATAAAATCATGAGTGATGTGGAGAAAGTGGATAAGGAAAAGTTATTTACTTATTCCCATAATACAAGAACTAGGGGGCATCAAATGAAATTAATAGGCAGCAGGTTTAAAACAAATAAAAGGAAGTTCTTCTTCACGCAGCGCACAGTCAACTTGTGGAACTCCTTACCTGAGGAGGTTGTGAAGGCTAGGACTATAACAGAGTTTAAAAGAGAACTGGATAAATTCATGGTGGTTAAGTCCATTAATGGCTATTAGCCAGGATGAGTAAGGAATGGTGTCCCTAGCCTCTGTCTGTCAGAGGGTGGAGATGGATGGCAGGAGAGAGATCACTTGATCATTACCTGTTAGGTTCACTCCCTCTGGGGCACCTGGCATTGGCCACTGTCGGTAGACAGGATACTGGACTAGATGGACCTTTGGTCTGACCCAGTATGGCCGTTCTTATGTTCTTATGTTCTTAAGGGTAAAAAGCTGCCCAGACCTGCTGAGCCCCCTTGCACTCTAAACATTCAGTCCAAGGCACTCTGAGATCTCCATGCTCCTTAAGTACACGTAAGGGCAGCCCTCCTGCCTCCTTCATTGGGGAGGACCCAACCAGTCCCCATTCTCCTGAGAGAGGCAGCCACACCTGGAACAACACTGGGATGGGGTCTGGGGTCAGGATTTAAGAGGCTCAGGATGATTTAGAACCAGGCAGCACCAACAGAAGTGCAAACTGAAATGACTAGTGAAAGTGTGATGGGCAGTGGGATTGGGACTGGGAGCTGTTTAGGATTAAAATGACCTTGGGCATGAAATGCAGGGGACAATGAGGATAACGAGCTATAATGGGAAGAGTTAAACAATTAAAATACTATTGGGTTATTGGAGCAGGAAAGGGCACAGTTGGTCAGTAAGGGTGTGATCCTTTGGTGAAGATTTTAACTGATGAGGGGAGGACTACGTGCCACAAGAACTCAAGGTCTCACCTTTTCCTTAAGGTTATCTGTCCATTTCATTTCATGACTTCCTTGTCTGCTCAGCTTGTAAGCTCTTTAATCAAGGACTGTGTCCATCTCTTCTTCTGCAGCACTCAGCACAATATGTTTTCAGGCCTCTAGGCACTAGTAACACAGGGATCATGACAGTTGTACAGAAGTAACAATACTACATTTTTGAGAGAATTTTCAACAACTTATCCTTTGAGTTCATTTGAATAATCAGTGCCTGTGTTTTGAAATGAACTTTTCATCCTAGTTCTGAGCTATGAACTAAATACTGAGCCAAATACTCTACATAAACTTCACACACATTTCTTAAATCAATGCACAAGATGAAAGGGCTAAGTCATGTAAAACGAACATAGGGAAAACTGCTATTGAAACTGCAGAATTAGGCCCAATGCTTCCCCTTCTCCCAGCTCAACATTTGATTATACCAGTGGTTCTCAGAATTAAAAATTTCTCTTTGCAGATGACATCATTCTTGATGCAGGCACAGCCCACCCCAACCTCTCCATTTCTGGGGATAAGAAGAATTTGAAACATGAAGCCCAACCTCAGAAAGTTCATCAAAAGCCAGAGAGGTTCGATTCGACTGTCTGTGTGTTGGGCTCTGAAGAATTCTCCTCTGGAAAGCACTACTGGGAGGTTGATGTTGGGAGCAGCACTGACTGGGACCTGGGAGTGTCCAGAAAATCCATAAAGAGAAAAGGAAAACTTTCCTTGTCCCCTAAAGAGGGATTCTGGGCTCTGGGTGTGAGTGGGAGAGATTATTGGGCAAAAACAGACCCATGGACCCGAGTCCTGGTGCAGAAAAAGCCCAAGAAAATTGGAGTTCACCTTAATTACCAAGATGGGCAGGTGACTTTTTTCAATGTAACTGACATGTCTGTGTTGTTTACATTTAATGATTGTTCATTCTCAGGTGCTGTTTATCCATTCTTTAAAAATTCCCACAAAGAAACAATCATGAGAATTTGTTCTATAAAAGAAGACTAACCATTTTAAAATATTGTGAGAACTACAGATAAAGTCCATGAACCACTAGGTAACCACCACTAGGAAATCTCATTGATAACTTTATTCTTTGTCCCCCAGGACCTTGATGTCTGGGAAGGAAATATTTGAACCACTCCATTTTCCAGTTGTACATAATTTATTATCAAAACTAAGTAATGGAGAAAAGGGAAGACAAAATAATAATAAAAATATATAAATAAAACAAAAAAATAAAATAAGTAAATGTAAATATTAAATTGTCATATTTTATTCAATTCAATTCAATTATCAGCGTAACTAAAAAAAACAATATCAAGTAACTCCTCTATATACAAGCTGAGGTAATGGCAGTCCATTTACCTATCAGCCAAAACTACTTGAACTTTGTCTCAGTTAGGTCTAATCTTAGAATATCAGGGTTGGAAGGGAACTCATCTAGTCCAACCCACTGCTCAAAGCAGGACCAATCCCCAGACAGATTTTTGCCCCAGATCCTTAAATGGCCCCCTCAAGGATTGAGCTCTCAACCCTGGGTTTAACAGGCCAATGCTCAAACCACTGAGCTATCCGTCCCCCCTTGTATTCCAGGCTGGTACAAATGGGAGAAAAACAAACCAAAAGCTAAAGCTGATGTTTGAAACAGTTTAAATGCCAACAATGAGCTGCCTCCAAGATTTCAGTGGTTAAATTATAGTAATCCTTATATGGTCACATGGAATCTTCCTAATAATTCAGGATAATGGAACATTTTATATTTAACAAGGCCACAATTATAACTAATGATAATTTCTTAGATTTTAAGTTAATTTCAAGCTTGAAAACAATCACTCAAATGATTTAGCCATACACAGAAATGAGAATTCCTCAATATTTTTTTTAAGATTCTATATTTTGCAAGCAGATGTCTTACTTTATTGATTGGTGATGTAACAGTCTAAATTTGAACAGGTGTTTTAACATCAAAATCTGAGTGAAAGCTTAGACTTTAACCCTAAAAGGTCGTTTACCTTAAAAATCATAATTTTAGGTTCACATTTCAGGGCATCACTACTCATGTTATCGTGGTGTATCTTTAAAATCCTCTCAAAAATAAAAATATCATAAAGAGAGAATTATAACATTTTATTTATTTATTTATTTTACTGTGTATTGATTGCAGTCATATCTTAATTATATACTTAAAGTTATTTTAAGGAGAGTAGACTAAAGCCCATTTGCATCCTTGTATGGAGCAAAGGGGCTGCAGGAGGTGGTGAAATCTCTGTGTGGTGAAGACAGGACTGGCTCTAGGCACCAGCAAACCAAGCATGTGCTTGGGAAGGCACAATTTCAGGGGCAGCACACTTGCGCTCTCGGAGGTGTTTTTTTTTTTTTTGCTTCGACAATTGCGCTCCCAGAGGTTTGTTTTTTTTCCGCTTGGGGTGGAAAAAAACCTAGAGCCAGCCCTGATGAAATGGGTTCCAGCCCACAAAAGCTTATGCCCAAATAAATTTGTTAGTCTTTATGGTCCTACAGGACTTCTCATTGTTTTTTATTGAAAAAGACTATCATGGCTAACCCTCTGAAACTTATTTCTGTTCCCATTTTCATATTGTAATGTCATAGGTATCCAAAGGAATGAGGTGAGCCCACATTATATAAAAATCCAACTACATTTAATAAAATGGAATAATGTAAACATATGGATGGCAGGGTTGAAAACTGTTGTCAGAATGACTGCTCAGTCTTGTCTTGACTAAACATGTCCAATTGTTTTAAGCTGTTCTCAAAGGTCAGATTGTCTAAACCGCATATAATATTTGTGTTGTGTTCTACTGGACTCTTTCTAATTTCTCCATTCTTTCCTAAAGTGTGGCATGCACAACTGTACACAGTACCCTATCTGAGAACTCACCAGTGCTGAGTATACCAGGACAATTACCTTTCATGTCTTACATACGACACTCCTGTTTTTACATACCAGAATGACATTGGTCTGTTTCACAACAGCATCACACAGTTGATTCTCATTCAATTTGTGACCCACTATAACCCCAGATCCTTTGATGCAGTACAACTGCTTAGCCAATTATTTCTCCATTTTGTAGTTGTGCATTTTATTTTTTCCTTTCTGATATCTCCCTTAAGCATCACTGAGATTCACAAAACCCCCACTCAGCTGCCCCCTTTCCATGCAGATGCCTGAAATATCTAGACATGTAATTTTTGCTGTAAATTACCTCTAGGTACTTAAGTTTCTGCCTGTGAATATGCACGCTGCACCTCAGGCAGTCTTCTGGACTTTTATGCCCCAGCAAGATCCTCAAAACAGCTTGTCACCATGCCTCAGTGGGTCACAGCTGAGAATGCCAAATTCAGGACAAACTGCTGAGGAATAGGGCAGACTCACCCAAAATGGGGGTTATTCTATCATTAGATTATACCAAACCAGTAACAAAAGCGACCTTCTGTCTCACCACCCTGGTTAACAAGAAATCAAAAATGGAGTCTCCTTTGGCATCCGAACCGTTGGCTCACTGCCCAGACACTGGACTATAAAATGAGTGATTACTGAAAACCAATTTAATCAAATTTAGGGTCCTTCTAATCCCAAGATATCAGGCACTTAGCCAGCTCAATGTATAACTCACATCATACTCAATAATCATGCTGATGCCAATCCTTTAGTAAATAAGAACTAAAGGTTTAATAATAAAAGAAAGAAGAAGAGAATTATTAATGGTTAATAGATCATATACATACAAGTGATTTTTCAGTGTTCATCAATCAGTATCATAGCAGTGATGGGTTAAACTGCTAGCTTGCAAAAGTTCCTCTGGAAATTACCCAAACAGGTTGGGGATCATCAATCTGTGTTCAAAGCTGCTTTGTTAGAAATCCAGTCCAGAGAAATGAAACAGGAAATGAAGACAAGATGGAGATGTTTCAGGGGTCTTTTATATTCTCTGCCATGTGTATGGAATTTTATTTTCTCAAACAAAGCTCACAGCCTTTGTTTTTGGAAACTTTCTGGCCTAAGATGGAGTCCAGGGTCACATGAGCATATCACATTTCCTTACATGCTTTGATGACTCACAGTGGCAACCATTACCCATATTCTTGATCAAGCATCCAAAGAAAGAGCTATCTGGGTGGAATGAGCTTCTTCTATGACCCATTGTGAGAGCTAAGTGTCCTTGATGGGCCATCAATACATAACTTTTACCTGGAGGATATTAGCCAAGAATACAAGTCCATGGGCAATATTCATAAGTTAAGATACAGAAATTATCCATGTATATAAATAGGATAGTAATACATAGCAAATCATAACTTTTCCATTGACACCTGACATGACATATTTTGTACAATATTTGTTGCAAATGTATGACAGTGGTAGCAACTATGATAAAATGGTCACACTCAATCATACAGTATCACACAGCTGAAATTTGAAGTTGCTCCACTATCTTGCCTGTGGGGCCAATTCCAGTACACGTATTCACTTAAAATGTTTAGCCCAGTAGTGAGGGCACTTGCTTGGGGTGGAAGAGTCCCTAGTTCAGTTCCATCCTCTATCTGATATGGAAAGGGGTTTCAAACCTCTCAGGTGTTACCAGCTTTGCCCGTTACGTTGGGGTATGTTCATTTATTAGGGTTACTCTTTGGGGGAGGGGGGTTTCTGTACTTCTATCAATGTACTGCTTGTGTCACTTGCATTCTCATAAGGAGCTCTACTCCTTCCTGTTGCAAGTTCCCTCCCAATGGAGCTATCTTGCAGGACCTAGGTTCCCTAGGGCTGGGTTCTTTCAGCCCCAGAATTAGACGAACACACACACACATTAACAAAGTGCATCTGAGAGGACCAGGTTAATCAGCATTCCCAAAATGACCCCTTATATGCCATTGGACTCAGTAGGCTGGGTCAAACAGCACCTACAAGCTGTCATGCTCATATGCCATGGGTACCACACCCGGGAGGCTGTCACTGGTTGTGTTTGACGGTGTACGTCCATTTCGAGAGGTACACGGCTTACAGAAGAATGGGACAGAGTCTGGTGTGGTCTTAGTTTCATAACAAAACTTGAGTGACTCCCCGGTGGCACTCTGCATGCAATTGGCATTGCTTTCCCAGGGGCAACCCAAGGAGTTGCCAACAGCATACAACTGGTAGCGACACTGCAGGGTCAGGGAGTTGCTCCATTTCCATAGAATCCATGCATGTGGCACAGCAATTTTACTTCCTAGGCTCCAGCTGGCAAGCACCTCCAGAGTTTCAGAGGGATCACAGGTTCATCATAGAGCCTGGACAGCATCAGACTCCAGACACTTATGAACAGCAGGGTGCTAATGCAACAGTGGGATGTCATGGCTCATTTTCGGGACCTCTGAGGGGGCAGAGAAGAGAGAACAAACTCCCACACTCCCCCATATATACTGGGAGAATATGGGAGCAATATTGCACGGTGAACATGAAGCAGTAACCTACATAAGGGTGGACATAATAAGTCGAGGACTTCTCTGGCCTTTACCTGCCTCAACATCGGGGTAGGCACTGACAAGCCCACCCAATGTGTATTTTCCAACGGTGCCAGGCCGTTCCTTCTTGCTAGCCAAGAAGGGTGGCTGGCAGGATGGAGAAGGCAGTTATACTATTCCTTGTGGGTCAGGTGGTTTACCCTTCCACTCTTTGAGCGGTTAGGAATGAAACCATTTTTTCCATTCAGGATTTCTACCTGATAAACACGGGCTGGCCCAATTCACAAAAAAGCAGGGGCCATTCCAGGTGTGTGTCAAAGAGTGCTCCTTTGCTGAAAACTTTCTGTACATTACTGGTTGGCCTAATTCCCATATTAAAGGAAGTTTTCCCCAGCCTAGTTTTTTGTGTCTGTTTTGCTGTACTATGCCTGACTGTGCTGCCACTCATTTGTGTAAAGCAGCTATTCATCTGTTACCACCTTCCCTTCCCTTCCCAGGCACTAGGCAGCTCCACTCCCAACCACCAACTTTCAGGCATGCGCATTTGCCTTCCAGTCATAACTTCAAAGGGAGTGTACCCATATATTTCCTTAGCGCCTCTTAGAGCCATTAAGATGATTGGTAGCTTTTCATCACAATCCCTCCCTGAGCACTTTACTTTTTTTTTCAAAGCTTCCTTTTGTGTGTGACTGGTTTGTTCAACTTGTCCAGAGGACTCAGGGTGTCCAGCTATGTGGAAACATTGCTTAATGCCTAAAGCCTTACATAGCTCTTGCCTAACATCTACCACAAAATGGGATCCAAACTCTGAATCAATTACTCTGGGAATTCCCATTCTTGAGAAAACTATGTTAAAGAGCTGCTTTGCAATGATGGAGGCAGTGTTGGTTTTAGTAGGGATGGTTTCCACCCATTTGGAGAAGGGATCTACTATTACCAGGCAGTATTTATTCCCTCTACAGGTGGTGGGTAAAGGGCCTATGTAATCTATCTGAATCTGGCACCAGGAACACTCTATTCTTTGGTGCCCCAATGCATTTTTTCGAACCTGGTGATCAGCATTAACCATGGCACACTGCGAATAAATATCACACCACTGATCTATATCCGCTTTCATGCCTGGCCACCACCCTGTATCTAAAGCATACTGTTTTCCTTTATGCCCTTGCTCATGCACAAACTGAATCAGGTCCCCCCGTACCTGGCTGGGGACTATCCAGTGCCTTTGACCACCTGCATACACTGCCCACCAGACATCTCCAACCTGCTCAATCCTCTATTTTCCTGTGGGATCTTTCCCTGTCTTGGGTAAGATTTCTGTATCCCCATCTTTCAGAGTACTTAAGTCCAAGGTATCTATTCCTTTGCCTAAAGTTTCCCCCCCCAGGTAGTTACTGCCTCTATTTGTTCTACCTGGTCTGTGTCTCTAGGGTGGTTACTAGAAGCAGCAGCTTTGCCTAAGGCTTCAGCTCTATTGTTCCAGTGTGCTTCTTCTGAGTGATTTTTCTGATGTCCCTTTGTGTGAGTCACCCAGGTGTCTCCAGTTATTTTCTTGATAACCTGTTTATCAGTGGGTCTCCCTCCGGAGATCCACCAAGGACTTAGAATGTTTACTGATGCTCTGGTGTCCACTAGCAATTGGGATAACATCCCTGGGTTCCCTACTGTAGCCCTCACAATGTGTCTCCCCCATACGTCGCACTGAAGTCTTGCGATCAGCTGCGGAGGCCCGCGAGGAACTCGCACCCCACTGATCAGCTTACTCCCTCAAGAGCCTCCACTCAGAAGAGGGGGCAGGGATCTGGTTTTGACAGGGAGTGGGCATACTGGAGCAGTGGGGCGAGGGGGGGAGGGGTCCCTGCATTAACTCTGTTCTGTTCTCCGCATGACCTGAGACAAAGCATTAATCAGGATGCTGAGGGGCTGACGATCATATTTTCCCATATCCTCCACTAACTTCACCAGCTCCATCCAAATCATGTTCCTAAGGGTCTCCTTGGGTCAGCACTGCCCAGGTTTGTGGGAGGTAGGGGGATTAGAATTGGGAGGGTGACTGGAAGATTGAGGACCATTATTCACAAATGTGATTGCCTGTACTGGCTCTGAGGTAGTCTTTTTGATGATTAGTCTTTTTAAGACACCAGCCTCTTGCAGCAACTTCCCTGCCGGTTTGATTATTGCCACTAGTTCATTCCAGGATAGGTGTTCTCTATCCACAGCCCCCATAGTCATTTTTGTCTGAGAATTTAATCCTGTATAAATGCTCTGTACTAATTCGGGTCCCTGATAATGGAAAGTGATAATCCCATTCTCTTCTGTCTGGGGTAATGAATCAGAGAGAGCTGCCAGCAACTTTTTTTGAATTAGGTAAGCTTCGGGGACGTCTCCTGGTTTCTGCTCTTCCGTTATATATAGTTTCTTGAGGGAAGAAGCAGGCAAAATATATATATTTTGAGAGCACTTATCATCAATTTCCGGAGTCCAGAGGCAGTCAGCTCCAAGAACCTATGCCTATGTCCAGAGCATCTGCATCACAAGGAGAGGCGCATAACTGAGCCAATTGGGTTAACTCAGGGGTGGGCAAACTTTTTGGCCTGAGGGCTACATCGGGTTTCGTAAATTATATGGAGGACCCGGTTAAGGGAGGGGGTTGTGGCCCGGCCCCCACCTCCTATCTGGCCCCCTGGGACTCCTGCCCCATCCAACCTCCCCTGTTGCCTGACTGGCCCTCCTGCCCCATCCAGCCACCCCTTCTTCCTGTCCCCTGACTGCCCTTGAAACCCCTGCCCCTGACTGCTCCCTGCCGTCCCATCCAACCCCCCTCCTTCCTGACTGCCCCCCCAGGATCCCTGCCCCCTGTTCCCCCCAACGGTCCCGCCCCATCCCCCCCACCCACTGACCACCCACCAAACTCCGCTGCCCTCTATCCAACCTCCCCGCTCCCTGCCCCCTTACCACACTGCCTGGAGCACTGGTGGCTGGCAGCGCTACAGCTGCACCGCTCAGCAGGAGCCAGGCCACCACCACTGCCATCACGCAGCACAGAGACTGGGTCAGGCCAGGCTCTGCAGCTGCGCTGCCCCAGGAGCTCACAGCCCTGCCACCCAGAGCATTGCTCCGGCAGCAGAGCGAGCAAGCTGAGACTGCAGGGGAGGGAGAACAGTGGGGGAGGGGACAGGGGTAGCCTCCTGGGCCAAGAGCTCAGGGGCCGGGTGGGATGGTCCCGCGGGCCGGATGTGGTCTGCAAGCCATAGTTTGCCCACCTCTGGGTTAAGTCCATGCCATCAGCAGAGGGGTACATTTGCCAAATGCGAGCCAGCATGCCACGGCAGTGTCACGGTTCAGTGGCCCCAGTCTCTCTGCAATAGCCCTGGCCTGACTAGGAGGCCATCTTACTACATCTGTGACCAGCTCTGTTGTGGGAAGATTGGCTCCTGCAACTATGTGTTTAACCTCCCTTGTGGAAACAGGGATGACATTATGCATGTGTGGCCAATTGGGATTGAATGGGGTTTTGGGGTCAGCATCAGGGAGTATCTCTATTTTCCCAGGGGTCTCCAAATTGCAATCCTCTCTCAACTTTACTGCTGCTACCATCCCCTTATGGGCATTACATTGGGCACATAATTTACTAATCTCTGCCTCACACTCCTCATGGCCTGCTGCTGCCTTGGCTGCCTTATTCTCATCTACAAGAAAGTGAGTTGCTGCTCTCGCTTCTTCTAACAACTTTTTTGTGTGTGTTAACTCTTTCCTATACTGTTCTGCATTCCTGCTGGCCTTGTCTTTCTCCTCTTGCATATTTCTAAGTGCAGTCACCATTTTAAGCTTTTCTGCTATAAATTCACACCCGTCTGTCTCACATTTGTTCAAATGCTGTTATAACTGCTTTTTCTACAGCTCCAGTTCCTGCCTTCCCTTTACCATTTCAACCATGTCCAGACATGCATAAAATAATGCCCATGCAGCAGCCGCATCCTTTGCACTACCCCGTGGCTTAAAGGTTCAGCAATATTGTTCAAAGCTCAGACTCACTACAATCAGGAGATTCTCACCCTTAGAGCATCCCATTTCCCAGGGGCATTTCCCCTTCTTCATTACCCATCTCTCTAACCTGTTGGTTTTCTTCTGTCTCAAGCAAGCAGCCAAGGTTTTTTTCCCCAGCCATCTCTACTTCCCTTATCTCACTAATAATCCCTACCAAAAGCCATTTCACATAGTCACAGTATTGCTCTAAAATCTTTACTTTTAAGGCACAACTCTTTAACTCCTTATTCCATTGTCCTACAGTTATTCTAAGCACAATTCTTAACTTAAAAGTTACGGGATGTTACCAAATATTAAATGAGAGAGAGACCTCACTAAAGGAGCTCAGTCTGAAAAAGGAAGAGACAGTTTGCTCAGGTCTGTGCTTCAGCTTCCCCACTCTGCAGCAACTACTCAACAAGTACCACGTGATTAGGGTCACGTGCTGCCCGCGTTTCTCTACCAGTTTGTTACCAGCTTTGCCCATTACCTTGGGGAATGTTCATTTATTAGCATTACTCTTCCAAGATGTTACCCTCATAGGCCCTTGCACTTGGGTGGGTCGAAGGCTGGGTCAAACAGCACCTCCAAGCCGTCACCCTCATATGCCATGGGTACCATACCGGAATAGAGCATGCCTGAGCAGGCTGGGTCAAGCAGCACTTTCAATCTGCCACCCTCATATGTCCCAGGTTCAGCATGTCTCTATTCTCACTTTCACATTACAATTGTTCTGGTAGTAACCCACTTGATGAGCAAACCCCACAGGATTTTTGGGCGCTGAAGGGATCTTTTAGCTTAGGTACGAGGAGCGTTGCTGCAGATTGAATGAGGAAGCCAAAATAAAAACCACGAGGGCAGGGGAGAGAGACAGAGAGAGAAGCAACCAGCTTAATCATGGAAGTTATTTATTGCCAGGTAATAACCATACGGGAGCCAAACAAACAAAACAGTTATAATATTAAATCTGACTTAAATTTGATTATAAAAGTCAGGTTTACAAAACTATAACTCATCATACAAGTCAGGGTCAGAAGGCTATACCTAGAGAGAGCAAGAGAGCTGGGTTCTCTCCACTCCGTAAAGCTTGAATCAATCAGGGGTCCCAGGTGGTAGTGGTAGCTGAGGGTCCGGAGTATTGGAGTCAAGCAGAGCACCCAGCACGATCAGTCAGGAGAAGATGATGTCCAAATAGAACTGATGCAGATTTTGCATCCAGGCACCAGGACACTTACTTGAGCATGGCTAGGGGTTTTTGTAGAGAAACAACAATGGTTCAAGGGAGAACACTAGATTTGTTTATGTGTAAACAAGGGTGCATACTAAAGTTGTTTTGTTCAGGCTAGACAATTATTTTTTTGAACCCCATTATAATTTTGGCCTTCACAACATCCCATGGCAACGAGTTCCACAGGTTGACTGTGAGTTGTGTGAAGAAATATTTCCTTTTGTTTGTTTTAAACATCCTGCCTATTAATTTCATTGGGTGACCCTATTTCTTGTGTTGTGTACAGGAGTAAATAACACTTCCTTATTCACTCTCTCCACACCATTCAGAAACCACCATGTCACACCCAAGTTTTGTCTAAAAGCTAATATTCCCTTTTGATCTCTGAATCAATAGACAGGTATCAAAGGGGTAGCCGTGTTAGTCTGGATCTGTAAAAGCAGCAAAGAGTCCATTGGCACCTTATAAACTAACAGAGCTTTCGTGGGTGAATACCCACTTCTTCAGATGCATGCTCCTATACATCTGTTAGTCTATAAGGTGCCACAGGACTCTTTGCTGAATCAATAGAATATTGTAACAGACAGGAACCATCTGGTTACATTGTTAACATCTAACAAGATATAAGTAAACACAGACAAATACAATTGATATCTTCTTGTAATTCTCTAACAATACAACTCTACATTTCAGAGCTCTAGTTGATCTAACATAACTTTGTTTTTATTTATAAGGAATGGCCCTAATTATCATGTATATACTTTTCTAATAAAGATTGAATTTGGATCATTTAGCCTGATAGTTGCTTAATCCTTTCTGGCTCAGTGTCACACCCCCTCTGTGTGATGTGAATGGAGGTCTCCCATTTCCTGTGTGAGTACTCTAACCACAGAGGAAAAGCTTATGGGGGGGGGCCTTCTCAGGTTTTTGCGAAAGCCTAGGTAAAGCCTTCATGGCTGTGAGTCCCACACAGAGTTAGGCCCCTCCCTCCACCCCAGATTTAGGTGCTTATATCCCTTTGAGCGGTGGTGCTTATGAACCATCCATCACCTCAGCATTCCCTATTGGCTTGTTTAGGTGGCCCCCTGCACAAAGTGCCAGTTTTGTCGATCCAATTCTTAGGTGCTTAATTGTCCCCAGGCATTGCACAGGGAGCCTGGGCATCTAACTTGGGGCTGTGGATGCCAATAGGTGGCAGAGGCCCTAAAAGTTATGTGCTGCAATTCTGAGCTAAGGGTTTGTCTACTCTTGAAATGCTACAGCAGCATAGCTGCACCATGTAAATACTTCAGTACAGAGGCTACCTACACCAACAGGAGGGGTTTTCCAGTCACTGTAATTAATCCACTTCCCCAAGAGACAGTAGCTAGGTTGACATAAGAATTCTTCTGTCAACCTAGCACTGTCTACACAGGGATTTAGGTTGGCTTAACTATGCCACTCAAGGGTGTGGATTTCTCACACTCCTGTGGGATGTAGTTAAACCAGCAATTTTCTAGCATAAACTAGGCCTAAGTCCCCTTTGTGTATCTAGCCCTTACAGTCAGCAAAGGAATATATTTCTGTTAACTGCAGGTCAACTGCTCAGTGTGAGTGTATGTTACTTATGGATTTCTATTCAAGAAGAAAAGCAAATCCAAAAATTTGTCAAGGGTAAAAATCCAGTGCCAGTCTTTTCTCAGAAGATGAATCAAAGGCCAGAACCTACCCAGAGTGGGAGAGAGAACCATATAAGTGAACATTCACAGTAATCAAAATGCATATTCAGAAATTCACCTACTCAGAAGAACTTTGTTAAAACCTAGATGTGGTTGGAAAATGAAATTTCTATTCTCTGGGAAATTCAGATTTTTTTCCAGCAGTTGTTTTTGTCCCAAATATTGACATTTTTTGTAATGTAAAAATGAATTATTTTAAACTTTTTTATCAAAATGAAATATTTCATTTTGAAATGTCAATTCAAAATGAAAAATTTCAAATGTCATCTAAATGTCATTTTATGTCTAAATGTTTATTTGAAATACAATTTTTTCATTTTGAATTGACATTTTCACTTAAAATGACACTTTACATTAAAATGTCAATTTGAAATTATTTTTTTTATTGAATCAACATTTCTAAAATTATAAAGGAAAATTAATTTCCATTTTCCTGATCAAGAATAAAAAAAGTAATAAAAGACGACATTTTTCTCATGAACAATTTTGATTTTGACAAAACCACATTTTGTAACTGAAAATGTTTCATTCATTTTTTATCAGCTCTATCAAAAAAAGTATCTTCACAGCAGATTTGTTGCAACAATCTATGCCCTCAGATATTTAATTTTAATGATAATTACATGAATATGAAGGATGAATTTTGCTCCAAAAATGTAAGTGACCTTTTCGCAGGCACTTGGTTTTTAAACATTAGTGTATTAATCACCTACACAATGAATGGTAGGGAAAACAGGCACCAAAGAATTGGGTTCACACACACCAGGATGCTAGGCAGGAAGCTGCCTAAACTAAACCCCCAAATATTTAGTTTTCAAAAGCTGTTTTATTAAAAAAGAAAAATTAAACCTATCAGTCTTCAATTTCCAGTTTCTCACTGAATTGTTTCTCTCTATATAAAGTCTGATGAGAAACTTTCAACCATCTCTAATCAGACCTATCTACATAATGGCCATGGCAGTGAGAACTAAATTCCCCATACTTTGGGAGTAGTTCAGATTAAAATTTGGCCCCCGATCCAAATTTGGGCCTATGACTATCCTACAGAATGTATGCTGGCACACAAGGCTTTAGGCACCTAATTGCCTCCTTAGGCACCAACATCCCAGAATCATGTCCCATTAGGTTTTGCAAAACCCCTGCTCAACTGCTGCCAAACCCTGTAGTTGCCTAAATTCACTTGGCACCTAAATTTTTGCAGTAGCAGTTGCCAAGGTGCCTATGTTTCTGCCTCTGAACAGGCGCACTGCAGCCCCATGCCAGGCACCAGATGCTCAAACCCCAGAGATTGTCATGGACCTGGGGAAGATAAGTATTCCTCCCCCTAACCCACGTACAGGGCCTGATGCAGTAGGCATATTCAACGGCCACTTACCAGATATAACCATGCAAGAGAGCTCATTCCAAACAGGTGTTGGTGTGTGGGGAGAAAGAGGCCCTCCCCCCTAACTTTTAGCATAGTGGTTAGGGCACTCACCTGAGATGTGGAAGACCCTTCCCCCTCTCCCCCCAACTCATACGAGAAGATATTTGAACAGGAGTCTCCCATCCCTCAGGAAAGTGCCCCAAGCACCAGAATGTGGAGCACTCTCACTGGGGGGTCTCCCTCAGTGTCTCCTGTTGAAGCTGTTCCACTCTGCCAAAATAAGCATCATCAAAGCAGGTGGACTGAATCCTGGGCTGCCCACATCTTGAGTGAGTGATCTGACCACCAAGCTACGGTCATTCTCACGTGTGGGTGCGCTCTCATTCTCGCTCACCCAGTAACTCATTAGCTATCCATAGTGGAGCAGCTTCATCAGGCGAGAATGAGAGAGCCCCACACTGGAATATCTCATAGTTGTTGTAGGAGCACCAGTGACCTGTATGCTCTGTGTAACCTGTATGCTCAAAAGGTCTGTTACACTCCCCACCCTTTTGTCTCCTCTCCCACTCTGAATACCTGTGAAGTGGCTTCCCCCCCCTCCTGGAATGCTCCTGGTATGAATGGGCTGGTTGAACAGCTGGAAGATCAGAAGAGCTTCCAGGTAGATGAGGTGTCTGGGACTCTAATTAGGCAGTGATCACACACCCAGTACATGGACGCTGCATGGACACTACCCGAGGTGGAGTGTGACCAACCAGATGCGGCCAAGTCATCTCTAGTTGCAGGCCATGAGGATCAGGTCCTTAAAAGGGGAAGAGGTCATGTGCTCAGGAGTGCACTCTCAAGCTTGTACCTCCTGTGAAGGCTCTTTGCCCGGACCACCTGGACAGTGGTTCACCGCATTGCATTCCATCGTGCCTCAGGAAGACTTACCTTCATTGCACCATCCATCGCTGTGGTCTCTCAATTCTAATGCCTGGGTCATATTTCCCTGTCCAGAAAATCCCCCCTTAAATCCCAACTCCCCACTTTGCCCCCTAGCCATGAGAGTCAGCTCACTTTGGGCCCCCAAAGATCCTCAGCAGCCCCAACCCATTCCACCCAAGCTGCTCACTCCTCCAGACACCTGCTCTCTGCTCCAACCCCACTGGAAGGCCCTGGACTCTGTCAAAGAGGCACACATCAGGAGATGAGGACCCCAGAGTCCTCAAACTCACCCTGTCCCCTACAAGGTGACTGGTCCTGAGAAACCCCTAATACCCTCCACGTGCCTCTGACCCCAATCAGTGCCTGCATATGCTTCTATCCTCTGAGACCCACCAGTGTACCTCTAATGCACCTCATATACCTCTCACCCCTCAATCCCTGCTATGTATCTCTGGTCCTGTTCGGCTGTACCGGATATGGACTGGTCACAGAGCTTGCTTATTATCCACACCAAGTTTCTTCAGCATAAGATCCTTTAATGCTCTGTCTGGTATGTCTGAGGTTGCATTAAATTAGGTATTTTACATGCAATGCCACCTGGTGGCGCATGGCCCCACAGTATGCCAACATTTTTATGGCTGACTTAGAACAACACTTCCTTAGCTCTTGTCACCTAACGCCCCTACTCTACTTGCACTACATTGATGACATCTTCATCATCTGGACCTATGGAAAAGAAGTCCTTGAGGAATTCCACCATGATTTCAACAATTTCCATCCCACCATCAACCTCAGCCTAGATCAATCCACACAAGCGGTCCATTTCCTGGACACTAGTGTGCTAATAAGCGATGGTCACATAAATACCACCCTATACTGGAAACCTACTGACCACTATACTTACCTACATGCCTCCAGCTTCCATCCAGGACACAGCACACAATCCATTGTCTACAGCCAAGCTCTAAGATACAACCATATTTGTTCCAATCCCTCAGACAGAGACAAACACCTACAAGATCTCTATCAAGCATTCTTAAAACTACAATACCCACCTGCTGAAGTGAAAAAACAGATTGACAGAGCCAGAAGAGTACCCAGAAGTCACCTACTACAGGACAGGCCCAACAAAGAAAATAACAGAACACCACTATCCATCACCTTCAGCCTCCAACTAAAACCTCTCCAGTACATCATCAAAGATCTACAACCTATCCTGAAAGATGATTCCTCACTCTCACAGATCTTAGGAGACAAACCAGTCCTCGCTTACAGACAGCCCCCCAACTTGAAGCAAATACTCACAAGCAACCACACACCACAGAACAAAAACACTGACCCAGGAACCTATTCTTGCAACAAAGCCCAATGCCAACTCTGTCCACATATCTATTCAAGTGACACCATCATAGGACCTAATCACATCAGCCACACCATCGGGGCTCGTTCACCTGCACATCTACCAATGTGATATATGCCAACATGTGCCAGCAATGCCCCCTGCCATGTACATTGGAAAAACCGGACTGTCTCTACACAAAAGAATAAATGGACAGAAATCTAACAGCAGGAATCATAACATTCAAAAACCAGTAGGAGAACACTTCAACCTCTCTGCTCACTCAGTAACAGACTTAAAGGTGACAATTTTGCAACAGAAAAGCTTCAAAAACAGACTCCAATGAGAAACTGCTGAACTTGGATTAATATGCAAACTATATACCATTAATTTAGGCTTGAATAGAGACTGGGAATGGCTGAGCCATTACACAAATTGAATCTATTTCCCCATGCTAAGTATCCTCAGACCTTCTTGTCAAACTGTCTGAAATGGGCCATCTTGATTATCACTACAAAAGTTTTTTTTTTCTCCTGCTGATAATAGCTCATCTTAATTAATTAGCCTCTTAGAGTTGGTAGGGCAACTCCCACCTTTTCATGTTCTCTGTATTTATATATATCTTCTTACTATATATTCCATTCTATGCATCTGAAGACGTGGGATGTAGCCCATGAAAGCTTATGCTCAAATAAATTTGTTAATCTCTAAGGTGTCACAAGTACTCCTGTTCTTTTTGCAGATACAGACTTGTTAATTGAGCTTAGAGCTTCTCACGCAGGTCCCCACATCTGTACCCTAAAGTTCAGAGTGGGGAAGGAACCTTGACAAGACTAACATGGCTGCTACTCTGAAAATTGTACAGTTTAGTCTTCCATTATGTCTCCCCTTTTAAGTATTATTTACAATGTTTACACTACCACTTTATCACTGAATTCAGTACAGGTCAGTCAGTTAAGTGTCTCTGAATCATATAGGTTTTCTAATTCCATGACCCACACACATAATAACTTGGCCATCTGGCCATTAGCTGCAACAGCTGGCTGTGGTCAGTTTGGAATCCTTGAGCCTTCTTCTTCTGCATCTGCCATCTGTACAATTTGGTCTAAGGAACAAATTGTAAATGTTGACACTTCTGTTGAATTTTCCACTGTTGGTTTCGATCACATACGGTCTGCTCTCTGAATTTTTTTTCTTTAAGTGAACTGAAGTTATCTATCCTTTTTTTTCCATCCAATTTGACATGATCATGATCAGTAGGTTCTAGACCCATCAGTTCTCTAACTGTAGAACATCTGTTGTAAAAATGTTTGTAATCTTTTTTTTTTTCCTTTTTATCTGATTTGGCCACTCTCTTCACATCTGTCCACTTTAGAGAGAGAATTTTTTTTACAAAATTGGAACAGTAGTTCTGAGTTATTTTGCCATCAGGAGTTGTGCTGGATTATGCCCTATAGCTGCTATTAGTGTCAATCTGTGATTCACAAGAGCAAGGAATGGATCTTCCTGCCTTATGATTTTCTGAACTGTCTGTACCAGCTGTCTCAGCCTCTCTGTTCACTTGTGGATAATGCAAGCTTCTATGAATATGACAAAAAAACATATTATTGTTGGAATGACTCAAATTCTTCTGCAGTGAATTGTGGTCCATTCTCCATCACTAATTGCTCTGGAATACCGAAGTTAGTAAAAGTGAACGTCAGTTTCTCAATTACACTGCAATATGTTATGTCTTTCAAGTACTTTATTTATATCAATCTAGAAAAATAGTCCACAATGACAATGTAATGATGTCTGTTAAAATATAGATATTCAGGCCTGCCTGTAAAGGCCTATACTTTAAGAACGTAGGTGTATTTTTATCACTTAGCTAGTTATAGAGGTATAAAATAAAGAATCAAAATCACAGTCCGCCTGTGTATGGGCCTTCTCTCACTAGGATAGTCTGAGGCCTTGTTCTTAGGTTAAGGCCTTTGCCATAAGCTGGGAAGTCACATCCTCACATCCCAAAACCAGTCACATTGATATAAGGTGGTATTGGGCTGTTAGGAAGATGATCCTGTCCTGATAGTGCCCATCACCAATACATAAAGAAACAGATCTTAAGAAGGTTAAAGAAAACTTAGTTTGATAGCATCCTGTTGTGATGCTCTGTATCTTGGGAGAAGACCCTGCACCCCCATGTTCATCTCTATAAAATGATTGTGTGGTATCCAATGCAAAGTTTGTCATGTTGGGTGTCTTCAGAAGGCTCATGATGCACTGACCATGGTTGGTATAGTGATGTTATAGTAATTGTTACAGTAATGTTATAGTAATGTTATAGGTTATAATTTCATGTATATAGTTATAAGGCTGAAAATGTATCCTCATGGCTTACAGAAAGCCCAGGAAAAAAATCTCCAAGAACAGACAGTTCACACCGCATCAGGGCATGTATGGGATAAAACCCAGCCTCACAGGAACAAAGGATGCTGGCCTAGGCACCAACAAAAGGATCTGTTAGACTCTTAGTGAGTCCCTGCCCCCTTTTTACTCAGTTTGGGTCTGCAATGAGGTAATGCATGAACAAGGTCTTCATGAACAAGATCAGCTCCCAAACTACTGCACTGGGCAGCGCAGTATAGGGAGGAGGTGACCAGCCCTCTGTGGAGAAAGAAGTGGTTCAGGACTATTTAGAAAAGCTGGATGAGCACAAGGCCATGGGGCTGGATGCACTGCATCCAAAGGTGATAAAGGAGTTGGTGGATGTGATTACAAACCCATTGGTCATTATCTTTGAAAACTCATGGCAATCAGGGGAGGTCCCAGATGACTGGAAAAAGGCTAATGTAGTGTCCATCTTTAAAAAAGGGAAGAAGGAGGATCTGGGGAACTACAGGCCAGTTAGCCTCAATTCAGGCCCTGGAAAAAATCATGGAGCAGGTCCACAAAGAATCAATTCTGAAGCACTTAGAGGGGAGGAAAGTGATCAGGAACAGTCAGCATGGATTCACCAAGGGCAAGTCATGCCTGACTAAGCTAATTGCCTTCTATGAGGAGATAACTGGCTCTGTGGAAGAGGAGAAAGCAGTGGACATGTTATTCCTTGACTTTAGCAAAGCTTTTGAGAGGTGTCCCACATATTCTTGCCAGCAAGTTAAAGAAGTATAGGCTGGATGAATGGATTATAAGGTGGATAGAAAGCTGGCTAGATCACTGGGCTCAATGGGTAGTGATCAATGGCTCCATGACTAGTTGGCAGCCGGTATCAAGCAGAGTGTCCCAAGGGTTGGTTTTATTCAATATCTTCATTAATGATCGGGAGGATGGCGTGCATTGCACTCTCAGCAAGTTTGCAGATGACACTAAACTGGGAGGAGTGGTAGATACACTGGAGGGTAGGGATAGGATACAGAGGACCCTAGACAAATTAGAGGATTGGGCCAAAAGAAATCTGATGAGGTTCAACAAGGACAAGTGCAGAGTCCTGCACTTAGGACGGAAGAATCCCATGCACTGCTACAGACGTGGGCCCGAGTGGCTAGGCAACAGTTCTGCAGAAAAGGACCTAGGGGTTACAGTGGATGAGAAGCTGGATATGAGTCAACAGTGTGTCCTTGTTGCCAAGAAGGCTAACAGCATTTTGGGGTGTATAAGTAGGAGCATTGCCAGCAGATCGAGGGATGTGATCATTCCCCTCTATCAGCATTGGTGAGTCCTCATATGGAGTACCATGTCCACTTTTGGTCCCCACACTACAGAAGGGATGTGGACAAATTGGAGAGAGTCCAGTGGAGAGCAACAAAAATGATTAGGGGGCTGGAACACATGACTTTTGAGGAGAGGCTGAGGGAACTGGGATTATTTAGACTGCAGAAGAGAAGAATGAGGGGGGATTTGATAATTGCTTTCAACTTCCTGAAAGGGGTTTCCAAGAAGATGGATCTAGACTGTTCTTAGTGGTAGCAGATGGCAAAACAAGGAGTAATGGTCTCAGGTTGCAATGGGGGAGGTTTAGGTTGGATATTAGGAAAAAACTTTTTCACTAGGAGGGTGGTGAAGCACTGGAATGGGTTACATAGGGAGGTGGTGGAATCTTCTTCCTTAGAGGTTTTTAAGGTCTGTCTGGGATGGTTTAGATGGGGATTTGTCCTGCTTTGAGCAGGGGGTTGGACTAGATGACCTCCTGAGGTCCCTTCCAACCCTGATATTCTATTATTCTAATGCTCACCTCACTCTAAAGGGGGAGAACAAAGCTAAGAGGGAAGAAAGGACATGATAAAAGGGAGAGACTTTTGCCATGCTCTTTCTCTTCCACCTACATCTACAGACACCACACCAAGTGACTGAAGAGCTGATCAAAGGGGAGAGCCTGGCTGAAGAGCAACCAGCCAGCCTGTGGTGAGAAACATCTAAGTTTGTAAGGGCATTGAAAGTGTTAAGATCAGCTTAAAATTTGTTTTGCTTTTATTTCATTTGACCAAATCTGACTTGTTAAATTTTGACTTATAATCACTTAAAATCTATCATTATAGTTAATAAATTTGTTTGTTTATTCTACCTGACAGAGGTTCCCCTTGTAATAACAAACCTGGTACATATCAATTTCTTTGTTAAATTGACGAACTCATATAAGCTTGCAGCGTCCAGGGGGCACAACTGGACACTGCAAGACAGAGGTTCCTAGGGTTGTGTCTGAGACCGGAGATATTGGCTAGTGTCATTCAGTTACACAATCCAAGGATCAGCTTACATGCCAGAGGCTGTGCGTGGACAGCCCAGGAGTGCGGGTTCTCACAGCAAAGCAGGGTAAGGCTGGCTCCCAGAGTCAAAGAATGGAGTGACCTAGCAGATCACCGGTCAGGACAATAGCAGAGTGGAACGTCACACCATCTCACCCCCCTCTCTCACACTTTTGGTTTTTCTGAAGTTTTAATGGTGGGTACTTTAGATATTCATGTGAAATGTTTGGGGTGGTTTTTTTTGAAAAATCATGACGGAAGTCTCCTGGATTCCATTGAAAGTTTTAGAATAAAAGATCCAGGGGTGACCAGGGAGATAAACGTTTTTTACCGCTTTTTTGAACAATCCTGAGGTAAAGACAGCACAGGGTAAAAGGCAGTTGTTTGCAGACATTAATACTACAGAGTTTGGGGGGAATTTGTGAGGAAATAAATGGTTGGGAATTATGGAATTGTTAAAAGATAACGGTTGTGAAGATGTTAAAGAGTAACAGTTGTGGTGTTATAAGAAGGAAGTTTTTGGTTTGATGATAAAACCCAGTTATGTACATGTAATTATTTGTGCAACTTAGTACAGTCACATTGGGTGGGACCCTGGTAGTTAAACGAATTATACAAGGGGGTCAGGTGGCTACTACCACCATTATGTTTTTGTCCCCAGGAGTCTTTATAGCTATTATGAGGGGAAAAGGGGCCCTTTTCCCACAGAAATGGTCTGTAAGGGACTGCTACAGGCAGCAGGCAGAGAGATACTGTGATGAAAATTATTATTGGGTGATGTAATCAAAATCACTAAAGGAACATAAGGGATTTCTTTTGGAACTTGATTTTCTCTGATTGTACAAGATGGGAGTGTAGTTGGGGTACAGTTGTGTAAAAAATAATAGCAGTACAAGGAATGTTAAGAGAAAGAATATGTATATATCTGCGTGTGTGTGTGTAAATATATATTGTGTTAATATGTGAAGGTTTTAAGGACCTAAATCAACACTACTGGTTTGTAAAACTCTTGTTTTATAGGTTTAAGAATTAATTTTGTTTTGTTTTTAAATAATACCACTAAAAATCCATTTGAATCTTTCATTCAAAGTTGCAAAACTGACAGACACATTTTGCCAGACACAGGTAACTAATGTTGTTTGGCTTTGGTATTTAGCATTTAACACTTAAGGTACCTCAATGCTTTATAAATTTTAATATATTTTTAAATAAAGATTAAAGTCTTGACTGTGGTGGCAGGCAACCGAGGCCAGGGGATGGGGGAGACATTCTGGATCTTTTTTTGTGTGTGTGCACAGGAAAAAAGAGATGGAAAAGGGGAGCAATGATGGGAACACTGAGCCTTGGGGTGGCTCTGGGTGATCGGGCTGTCGCTTTGGGGTGGGTGCATGTGAACTCTGTGGGCACGGGGAGGGCAGTTACACCTTGTGTGAAAGTTGATGTGGCTAATATAATGTTGTAGAGTTGAACTGTGGAAGGGGTGGGCATTTTCCCAGAACGTGTGCAGTGTATATTGTAGAAAGGGTAAAAGAAACGCAAACAAAACATGCTACTTAATTAAAATCCTATTAGGGCTCCAAAAGGAGCCACATTAGGTTGTGTTTTCTTTTTCAGATGGTTGTGTGTTTTAGAAGCAGGAATCAAAAGTGAAAAGTTATCAAAACTCTGGTGGAAATTAATTGTGTCCCTTTTAAATTAATGGAAATGGAGATATCCTATCTCCTAGAACTGGAAGGGACCTTGAAAAGTCATTGAGTCCAGCCCCCTGCCTTCACTAGGAGGACCAAGTACTGATTTTGCCCCAGATGCCTAAGTGGCTTCCTCAAGGATTGAATTTATAACCCTGGATTTAGCAGGCCAATGCTCAAACCACTGAACTATCCCTCTAAGACAATGTTGCTGAGCTGATAATAGTTTTGGATGGAAAAGCAAGCCAGAAAGCATCTGTGTGGATGCAAATTACCTAGCTGATAGGGGAAGGAGAGAACTGTCCATAAATGGCAGTACAAAGGAACTGCAATTAATAAATATACCTGGTCAGCAAACAAGCTACTTGTAAGCAAGAAGATTCAGATTATGGCCCTCCAGGAAAGGTAGGTGGGAAAACAAGTCAAGCCTGAAAATAAGAGGGAACAGGTTAATCTTAAGTATTCCGTGTGTGTGTGTGTGCGCGCGCGCAGTGCTAAAATCTGAAGACAGATACAAATGGATTCTGCTTACATGCACAACACCCTGTGACACTCTGTACCTTGGGGGAACACCCTACCCCACCATGTCCATCTTTATAAAATGATTGTGTGGTTTCCAATACAAAGTTTGTCATGTTGGGTGTCTTCAGAAGGCTCATGATGCACTGAGCATGGGCCCCTCACCTCTGCTGCAGATACTCCAGATGGAAAGGATAGGTAAAAGGAGGCATCCCAGCTCAGAGCAGGTCTACACTACCACTGATGTCAATCTAACTTACATCGTTCAGGGGGTGTGAAAAATACACTGCCTTGAGCAACACAAATTTTCGCAAGCTAAGCTCTGTCCACACCAGTGCTATGTTGGTGGGAGAGGCTGAGCATATCTTTAAATCCTTGGAATTTTCTGAAGACAGTCACAAAGACTATGAAAGGGTTCTGCTTATGTTTGATGCATACTTTATACCTCAGAGACATGTGGCTTATGAAAGACCATGTTTCCACCAGGGAAGTAAAAAACCAGGCCAAAAAGTTTAATGTTTTCTAAGAGCTGTGTATAAATTGGCTGAAAACTGTGATTTTGGGAATGCAAAATATGAAAACATCAGAGGCAGGCTGGTTATTGGGTACATCTGCACATCCATATACTGACACCATCTCCTTTAGAACAACCTGAAATGCTAGCCATCATCTTCCTGTCACCATTACTTTCCCTATCATCAGCAGTGGCCATCCTTCTGCCTCCTCCCAAGGACTACATCTTCTTCTCCTACTGCCCCTAGGATGCCACTTTTATAATATGTTAGGCTGGCCCCGCTATCTTTGATGAATATTCGGTAGGGAACCTTACTAATGTTGGAGTGTCTTTTTCCTATAGATGAGTATATCAATGCTTTCAACTTATTATCATATACGTCAATTCGTTACCATGGCCTGTTGTGATTAGGTATCACATTTGTTATTTCTGTCCTAGCTGGTTATTTTGGTTCTTCCCAAGTTCCAAGTTGTGGGGTACCTGTGTGCTGAGCCCCGAGCCCTGATTAGGGAGCGGAGCTTGGTTGATTAGGGGGCCTATAAAAGAGGCCTCCCAGCCTAGCAGCGAGCAGCTAGCAGCGAGCAGCGGCCGGCAAACAGGGCGGCTAACAGGGGAGTTTAAGTGGGAGTGAGTCTCATTGGAGGAGAAGGTATCTGTACTTGCATCTGTCTTTGTAGTGCTTGTATGTGTAGAGGCCTGTAGGGGCAGTGTGCTGAGCCCCGAGCCCTGATTAGGGGGCGGAGCTTGGTTGATTAGGGGGCCTATAAAAGAGGCCTCCCAGCCTAGCAGCGAGCAGCGGCCGGCAAACAGGGCGGCTAACAGGGGAGTTTAAGTGGGAGTTTACAGGGGGAGGTGGAAGGGGAGGCAGGAGGGCGCGGCGGTCGGTGTGCTCTGCGTCCCCAGAGGCTGCAGGCAGAGACCATAGCAGCCATGAGCCAGGCAGCAGGGGACACAATGCAGATGGAAGCATGTAGCAGCTGCGGTATGTATATAGTCCTAGCAGGTGCACCTGATCAGAGGTATGTCTGTATGAAATGCCGCCTACTTTCCCTGTTAGAGGAAAAGGTTCGGGGGTTGGAGATGCAGGTAGAGACCCTGGTAGAGTTTAGAAGGGGGTTTGAGCAGCTAATGGAGCAAAGGCAAGGGGTGACTGAAGGGGAATGCTCGGGGGTGCAGGTGGAAGCGGGGGCTATGGTCTGTGAGGGGGGAATGTCGGGGGGAGAACAAGAGCAGTGGAAGCATGTGACCGTGAGAAGCAGGCCAAGGAAAAGGAGGGCTAGTGAGGGGGAAATAGAACTCAGGAACAGGTTTGGGTGTTTGGCTAACGAGGAGGGGACGCAGCAGGTGGTAACTGATGGTGGGAGGCAGAGGAAGAAAAGAAGGGCGGCTAGTCCAATAGACAGGGGGGAGGAGTTGATGGAGACAGCATCAATACTCGGCCCCGGGAGGATACAGGATGGCAATAGGGGGACTATAAGGGAAAATGGAGACAGACAGGAGTTACGGCCGCAGGGAACAGGGGAAAGATTGGTAGATTGCGCTGCCCCTAGGCAAAGGCAGGTTTATGTGATTGGGGACTCCTTACTGAGGAGGTTAGACAGGCCTGTGACCAGGGCGGACCCAGAAAACAGAAGGGTGTGCTGTCTGCCGGGCGCTAAGATACGGGATGTGGACCTGCGGTTGAAAAGGATCCTAAAAGGAGCAGGTAAGAACCCCTTGATCGTCCTTCACGTAGGAACGAATGACACGGCTAGGTTCTCGCTAGAGAGAATCAAGGGAGATTATGCCAGGCTGGGGAAGACGCTTAAGGAAGTTGAGGCTCAGATTATCTTCAGTGGGATTCTGCCTGTTCCTAGAGAAGGACAGCAAAGGGCAGACAGAATTGTGAGGATAAATAGCTGGCTGAGGGAGTGGTGCTATAAGGAGGGCTTTGGGATGTATGGCCACTGGGAGGCTTTCGGGGACAGACAGCTGTTCTCACGGGATGGACTTCACCTGAGTAGGGAAGGAAATAGACTTCTGGGAGGGAGGCTGGCTCATCTCATCAAAAGGGCTTTAAACTAGGAACTTGGGGGAGACGGTTGGGAGATGTCCAGTTAATCTCCACGCCAGATTCCAACACTGAAAAAGAGGGCAAAGAGATAAGCACAGATATAGATAGGGGTAGGGAATTGGACATAAGAAGGAGGGGGTGGATGGACACTACGGGGTCCGTACCAAAGTGCATAACTAATGGGAGAAAGGATAGACAGCATACGGTAAGATGTTTATACACCAATGCGAGAAGCCTAGGTAACAAAATGGAGGAATTGGAGCTCCTGGTCCAAGAAATGAAACCTGATATCGTAGGAATAACCGAAACGTGGTGGAACGGTAGTCATGACTGGAGTACAGGTATGGAAGGGTATGTGCTGTTTAGGAATGACCGGAAAAAAGGTAAAGGTGGGGGTGTGGCACTGTATGTCAATAATGAGCTAAACTGTAAAGAAATAATAAGTGATGGAATGGATAAGACGGAGTCTGTCTGGGCAATGATTATACTGGGTAAAAGAACTACTAGAGCCTCCCCTGAGATACTGCTTGGGGTGTGCTATAGACCGCCGGGATCTAGCCTGGATGCGGATAGAGAACTATTTAATGTTTTTAAGGAAGTAAAAACTAATAAGAGCTGTGTAATCATGGGGGACTTTAACTTCCCGGACATAGATTGGGGAACAAATGCTAGTAACAATAATAGGGCTCAGATGTTCCTAGACGTGCTAGCAGATGAATTCCTTCATCAAGTAGTAACTGAACTGACGAGGGGGGATGCCATTTTAGATTTGGTGCTGGTGAGTAGTGAGGACCTCATTGAGGAAATGGTAGTAGGGGACAACCTTGGCTCGAGTGACCATGAGATAATTCGGTTTAAACTAAATGGAAGGATTAACAGAAATAAAACTGTGACTAAGGTTTACGATTTCAAAAAGGCCAACTTTAATAAATTAAGGTAACTACTTAGGGAAGTGGATTCGGCTAACATACTTAGAGAGCTAAAGGCAGATGAGGCCTGGGATTATTTCAAGCTGAAGTTGCACGAGCTGTCCGAGGCCTGTATCCCGAGAAAGGGGAAACGGTTAGTAGGCAGGAGAATTAGACCTAGCTGGATGAGCGGGCGTCTCAAAGGGGCGATTAAGAAAAAACAGAAAGCGTACAAAGAATGGAAGAGGGGACAGATCGGCAAGGAAACCTACCTTATTGAGGTCAGACCATGTAGGGATGCGGTGAGAAAGGCCAAAAGCCGTGTAGAGTTGGATCTCGCGAGGGGAATTAAATCCAATAGTAAGAGGTTTTATAGCCATATAAATAGGAAGAAAACAAAGAAAGAGGAAGTGGGACTGCTGAAGCATGTAGATGGAGTGGAGATTAAGGATAATCTAGGCATGGCACAATATCTAAATGAATACTTTGCGTCAGTGTTTAATAAGGCTAATGAAGGGCTTAGGAATAGAGGGAGCGGGACAGAGGGGAATAAAGGAGGGGCGATTGCAATTACAGTATCAGAGGTGGAAGCCAAACTTGACCAGCTAAATGGGACTAAATCGGGCGGACCGGATGATCTCCATCCTAGAATATTGAAGGAGCTGGCGCGAGAAATTGCAAGCCGCTTGGCGATAATTTTTAATAAATCTGTAAACTCAGGGGTGGTACCGATGGACTGGAAAATAGCTAATGTGGTTCCTATTTTTAAGAAGGGGAAAAAAAGTGACCCGGGTAACTAAAGGCCTGTTAGTTTAACTTCTGTAGTATGCAAGGTCTTGGAAAAAATTTTGAAGGAAAAAGTAGTTAAGGACCTTGAGGTGAAAGGCAATTGGGACAAATTACAACATGGGTTTACGAAAGGCAGATCGTGCCAAACCAACTTGATCTCCTTCTTTGAGAAAGTAACAGACCTTCTAGATAAAGGAAATGCGGTGGATCTAATTTACCTCGATTTTAGTAAAGCGTTTGATACTGTGCCGCACGAGGAATTATTGGTTAAATTAGAAAAGATGGGGATCGATATGAAATTCCAGAGGTGGATAAAGAACTGGTTAAAGGGGAGACTGCAGCGGGTAGTACTGAAAGGTGAACTGTCGGGTTGGACGGAGGTCACCAGTGGGGTTCCTCAAGGTTCGGTTTTGGGTCCGATTTTATTCAATCTATTCGTTACTGACCTCGGAACCGAATGTAGGAGTGGGCTGATAAAGTTTGCGGATGACACAAAGTTGGGAGGTATTGCCAACTCGGAGAAGGATCAGGATATTCTGCAGGGAGACTTGGATGACCTTGTAAATTGGAGTAACAATAATAGGATGAGATTTAATAGTGAGAAGTGTAAGGTGATGCATTTAGGGATGACTAATAAGAATTTTAGTTATAAGTTAGGGACACATAGGTTGGAAGTGACGGAGGAGGAGAAGGACCTCGGAGTCCTGGTTGATCGCAGGATGACTATGAGTTGGCAATGTGACGTGGCTGTGAAAAAAGCTAATGCGATTTTGGGATGCGTTAGGCGAGGTATTTCTAGTAGGGACAGGGAGGTGCTGCTTCCGTTATACAAGGCGCTGGTGAGACCTCATTTGGAGTACTGTGTGCAGTTCTGGTCTCCTATGTTTAAAAAGGATGAACTCAAACTGGAACGGGTACAGAGAAGGGCCACTAGGATGATCCGAGGAATGGAAAACCTTTCCTATGAAAGGAGACTCGAGGAGCTCGGTTTGTTTAGCCTAACCAAAAGAAGGCTGAGGGGGGATATGATTGCTCTCTTTAAATATATCAAAGGGATTAATACCAAGGAGGGAGAGGAATTATTTCAGCTCAGTAGTAATGTGGACACGAGAACGAATGGATATAAACTGGCCGTGGGGAAGTTTAGGCTTGAAATTAGAAGAAGGTTTCTAACCGTCAGAGGGGTGAAATTTTGGAACAGCCTTCCGAGGGAAACGGTGGGGGCGAAAGACCTTTCTGGCTTCAAGATTAGGCTTGATAAGTTTATGGAGGGAATGGTTTGAAGGGATAACGTGATTTTAGTCAATTAGGCATTAACGTGCCATCGCGGGTAAAATGAGGGTCCGGCTGTAGAATCTTGCCTGTATGCTCGGGGTTCTGCTGATCGCCATATTTGGGGTCGGGAAGGAATTTTCCTCCAGGGTAGATTGGCAGAGGCCCTGGAGGTTTTTCGCCTTCCTCCGCAGCATAGGGCAGGGGTCGCAGGCTGGAAGATTCTGTTGTGGGTGGGTTAGCTTTTGTGGCCTGCATCATGCGGGAGGTCAGACTAGATGACCATATTGGTCCCTTCTGACCTTAAAGTCTATGAGTCTATGTTAAGTTTAAAAGGGTATTAACTTAGGAAAGCCCCTATGCCAACCTGCTTTTAATGCATCCTCTTTTACAGTAATAGGAAAGGGAAAATGAAGAGGAAAATTCAGAACAGGTGGCCAAGGTCACCGGAAAACCTCACCAAAGAGAATAAAGAAGAGTAAAATGAAGAAGAATAAAGAGTAATAGAGGAGCAGAATGGCCAGAAACTATTGCAGGATATTAACACTAAGGAGGACATTGACACTGTGTAATGAACATCATGTTGCTTGTAGCTTTCTTAACCACTGATTCAATAATGGAATAAATTTAGTCTGTACCACTTCAAAACTCCCAGAAGTCTATTATTTTGTCATTGCTAAAGCTCAGCAGGAATTGGTTTTCCTATTCCATGAAAATGTTTGAGAGTTCAAAAAGTCCAGAATCAGGTCAAAAAGTCAAATTCTCTGAAATATTTGTGAACCAAAAATAACACACATCCCCCCAAATAATTTGGTTTGGGACAATAAAAAGGTTTCATTTGTATAATTCACAACTGTTTAACTTTGATTTTGACCATTTTATTTTATTATAATTAGATTCCATTTGGAAATGAAAAGTCATTTTGGAGTGGAAAAATGAAATTTTTAAATTAAAAAAGTCAAAACAAAAAAATTTCACAATAGGAAAAGTTTAAACAAAATGACATAGACAAATTTATCAAAACTGAACATTTCCCATTAAAAGTTTTGGTTACAACAAAGTAGCATTTTCTGATGAAAAGACATTTGGTTCAAAACTTCCTGACAGGCTGTAATTTTGATATTCCCACCTGGAGACCCCAGTGGAGATTAGGGTGCCATTGTGCGGTGATCTGTGCACCTGCATTATAAGGGAAACCCTCACCCCAACGAGTTCACAATTTTAGATGCTTGTTTCTTGATGACAGATTGTAGTATCTGTCATTGGCTGAGGACAATGCACACTCCTGAGGCTACCTATATCTCTCTACAAACTCCCTGGGTACTACCCTCCCATCAACTCTATTTCAGGGACTGCCTGCAATCATCCTACCATGCAAGGGGCTTCTCCCCAGCTTTCAAGCATACACTGCCCTGCCTTGCCCAGGTTTACTGTCCAAACATAAGTAAAACAAACACAAAAAGTTCTTCAGCTCACCCTTCTCAGCCAGTCCTTATTCAACCATCACTGCTCCCAAACAGCTCTGTTACTCTTCTGGAACAGCAGAACCAGGGCAACTTTCCTGGGCAGTGGGCACCTGGCACCTTGGACCAGTGCCCCACCACAGGAGTTAACTCCACTCATCTATGGCTTAACTCCCTGGCACAATCCATCTCAATTACTCCCTTCTTCCTGCCCTCTGACATGCCTTTTTAGCTGCAGGTGTAGCCCTGCCCCATTTAATTAACTCACTTGGGCCTACCTGCTCTGACACAGGGATGCTGGGCTGGTCTACTCATAGGGAACAGCAATTCTGTGGTACACCTCCCCCCTTTTCAGAACAAAATCTTATTTTAGCTCTTTTGACTTGTGAGATGCTTCACATTCCAAACAGCCATTTCACAAAACACCCCTAATAATTCTCCAGGTTCCCCCTCAAAGTAAACCCCCACATTTCCCCCCAAAATATTCCCTGCACTCATTTAACATCATAAAAAAATCTATAAAACATTTCATATAACACACAAATTCATGTATGGTACAGAGCATTTCCCAAATCCCACAACCCCTAATGCAGTCCTACAGGAATAATCCCGTTATCCTGTCCTTCTGAGTCCTTTGCAGTAGGGTCAGGGTCACATACTCAGCCTCATTGGGTACAGTCAATATACAGTATCAGAGGGGTAGCTGTGTTAGTCTGGATCTGTAAAAAGCAACAGAGAGTCCTGTGGCACCTTTAAGACTAACAGATGTATTGGAGCATAAGCTTTTGTGGGTGAATGCCCACTTCGTCGGATGGATCCATTACATGCATCCGACGAAGTGGGCATTCACCCACGAAAGCTTATGCTCCAATACATATATTAGTCTTAAAGGTGCCACAGGACTGTCTGTTGCTCAATATAAAGTGTCATCTTCTTTGACTTGACTTAGAAGTCCCTGCACACATAGATTTTTCAGTCTGCACACATGAGAAGATGTTCTATGTGTAAACTGCATGAAAACGAACAAAATGTTACTTGCATTGATTTAACTTATCTATCCCTATTATAATGTAATGGAAGGCAATTGCATTATGTATATCTCCATATTGAATTGTCCATGAAACAGGATTGGAGCTTTGGAACTGTAAATGAAGAAGCATGCTGTCTTCAAAGCATGGGTCATTGTGTTCAACAATGGAAATCCTTGGTGTCAGTCTGCATTTAGTCAACAAAGGAAAAGCCCATGCTGGGATGAAAACACTTGCTAGATTGCTTTCCACTGAAAGCAGCTATAAGAATGGATCCAGGGAAGGATTATGTATCTCTGGCCTGTTGGATTCTAGCAGGGTGGAATGATGAATGAACAGACAGAGATCCCCAAAGTTATTTTGGGTTAACCCTTAGAGACTTATGGAAAAGTCATCATCTTGCATTTGCAAACTTAGATTCACCTGTTAATGTATTTTACGTGCTTTAGTTTCCCAACAATTCTTATTTCTTATTCTTAGCTTTATTTAGTTTAATAGAGAAATTGGCTGCCAGCGTTTTTTTTGCTAAGATCCAGAGTACCAGTTGACCTGGGGTGAGTGACTGACCCTTTGGGTTTGGGAGTAACCTATTGTGATGTGATATTTGGTAGAAGGGACCATTATCACAAAGTCTAGTTTGTCTGGGTGGTAGGAGGGACTGGAAAGCCTAAGGAGACTGTTTGTGACTCCATGGTAAAAGTAATACCGTGATCCAGGAGTTCACATTTATTACTGGCTTGGTGAAATCTAATTATAGAATATATCCCCAGTTTGGGATGCCTGCCCTGTTTTCTAAGATTGGCTCTCACAGCTGTGAGCCTCTTCAGGCAGCATGACAGTGTTCAGCCCATCTTTTCAGAATTTGTTCACAATCGGTCAACAACCGTGGCTCATCAGCATTCCAGATTGGGGTGGTACTATTGGCTTGCACTGCATCCACAGTCTTCAGCTCATCCAAAAAAAAATGTGGCATCTTTTTGATCTGCTGCTGATTGGAGCTCTTCAGCTTTTATTTTCCATCAATTATAACTGTTGAGTTTCTGATGACTATTTGGTTCTCCACGCACTTTGTGAGGAGTACTGTGCCATTTGAGTTCTCTTTCACCACACCATGTTCGCCAATTACTTTAGGCCAAGTTTCATGATTTCAACCAACTCTGGTGTAAAGTTGCCTAAGATGATTAGTTTGTCATGCTGATGAACTGACTTTCAGTTGTCAAGGTCTTCAAAGAAATTTTATTGACATTGTCAGAACACGTTATCATGGGTGCATGTGCATTAATGAATGTTACATGACATACATTTGTCAAATCAAGGTGTCAGACCATCAAATGATCAATTAATCCTTGAGTATACAGCCGTGCAAGATGAGCATAGAGGATAGGCAGTTGTACACCAAAATGGACATGGACACGCTACAATCCTCTGAATGCCATGAATCCACAAAGTCTGTGTACGGGCCAAAGGTGTAAGCATTGTACAAAGTCAATCATTCTCTGGCTACTTGATAGCATATTTCTGTAGGTACAGAGCCCTGTGGACACAGTGAAAACAACAACCGGGGCAAAGAAGAAGCAATGAGGGTTGTGATGTTAGTGGAAGGCAGCTTAGACAGGAAAACAAGGAGGGCAGAACTTGGCTTATTTGGGAGAAGCTAACAAGAAGCATGGGAAAAGGTGGAATGAGGAAAGAGGAATGAAGTGGCCACAGTTTCACCCAGCAAGTCAGTGTGGCAATTTGCAGCTGCTCTGTAATATGTTCTGAATACTTTCTGGTTGTTGTATGCGGGTTTAATGTATGAATATGTTGATTTTGTTTAATAGCAGGCTATTGGAGGAAGGCAAAACAACAAACAGGAAGGCAACATAATGACTCCCCATGAGACATCCCTCAACAAACACTCTGTAGTCTTTACAAGACAGTGGGAGAGCAAGTGGGAAAAGGAGGTTAGCTAGATGCCTCTCCCCCGCAGAGCTCATCCAACTGCTCTTGGCCCCAGGAAACCAAGGAGGGAATTACAGTTAAAAGACACACTCACTCTGCAGGAAGGGAGCTGTTCAGGAGCCTGTTCAGGGGAAAGAGACTGACACCTGCTGGATTGTCAAAAGAAGCTAGGTCTTCCTCCGCTCCCATCACAGGGTGGAAGGGCTTATGTAAGACAGATGTGTGCAGAGACCTTTGGTTGCTTTGCAGAGCCATAACTAGGCAATTTAGCACCTCGGATGAGCAAGCATATTTGCGCCCCCCACCATTTTTATATAATTTTTCCTCTCCAATTTTCCATCCCCGCGGCTGTGCACCCTGGGCGGCTGACCTGCTTGTCCTGCCTTGGTTATGGCCCTGTTGTTCTGAAAACACTTTTTATATGATGCTAAACTTTGTTCCTGCTGTTAACATCAGACATCTTTGTTATAAGAAGGCTGTTTTGGGTCACTGTCTTCACCTCTGATCACACACTCCCAAAAGGAAGAACCAGAGATATTGCACCCAATCAGCCCTGCTGGGCAAGCAGGGTTGATCCAGAGCGTATTGTAGCCTGGGCCCTGATTTCAGAGTGGGCATACAGTGGGATTTCACCCCAAAGAATGTGAAGGCATTAGGCCTGAGACCAAGAAATGGTCAGAGGTGCAGCTAGCTGTCACCATGACAGAGATCACTATGAAGATGTAAATAATGAGGGAAAGAGCAATGTCACCTGCAACATCTGAACAGACCACGCCTTGGGGCAGCGCTAAGGATTTCCCCATGGAGCCTGGAATAATGAGGGTGCTTGTTAACCAGGGCTGGAAACTATGATACCATTAAGTCATTTACTGGTTGCTCTCTGGACAAAATCAGGTTTCATTTTGAGGCTCCAGTTAATGGGTAACTTTGGAAAAAGAAAGTAAAAACGTCATAAGTAAGAAGTGAAAAGGTATAAAAGTGCAAAGTTCATTGCACACTGGGTAATGTGTCAAATTATGCATTCAGATATCAAAGCACCTTTAAAAAACAGTTTTATTTACAGTGGTAACTAGGGCAGGTTTAGATCTCATTAGTCCAAACAGGCAGAGTCCTCAGAATGACAACACTGGTACAAGCTCAGCCAACAGGACACCAACAGGCATTTACTCCTGGAACAGGATACAAAGGCAGCTCTGTTCCTGCTGCTGGTACAAACCAGTTTTGTTCTCCCTCCCCCCCCCCCCCCGCACGAATTACACTCCTACCCTGAACTTCCTCTCAGAGTTACTTCTTGAGAGATGGATCATTCCCTCTTGGAGAAGCCGTACCCTTTTAGGGACTGTCTGTGGATGTCCCACCTCCACAAACCCAACTAGCAAGTAACTCTATCATAACTGAGTTATAAGGGGAACAGAGGAATGACTAAGTTAAAAAAGTATAATGTACACATACATTATTCTATTGATATTTTCAGGTAAATTTAATCTCCCTTGAACGATTTTATATGTACATTCCACACACTTTAAAAGCCTCTTTTACAAAGCAAACTGTTTTCTGCATTATGAAGGAGGGCAAAAATTAGGTGGATTCTAGGTTGCAGAAGTTTTTAACAGAACCTTGTAAAAAGCAGCCTGCATACACTATTCTCTCTGTATTGGCACTTATTTGCTGTTTTTATTACATAAGAACATAAGAAGGCCATAGTGGGTCAGACCAAAGGTCCACTAGCCCAGTATCCTGCCTTCCAACAGTGGCCAATGCCAGGTGCCCCAGAGAGAATGAACAGAACAGGAAATCATCAAGTGATCCATCCCCTGTCAGCCATTCCCAGCTTCTGGCAAACAGAGGATAGGAACCCCATCCTTGCCCATCCTGTCTAATAACCATTTATGAACCTATCCTCCATGAACTTATCTAGTTCATTTTTGAACCCTGCTTTAGTCTTTGTCTTCACAACATCCTCTGGCAAGGAGTTCCACGGGTTGACTGTGCTTTGTGTGAAAAAATGCTTCCTTTTGTTTGTTTTAAACCTGCTGCCTATTAATTTCATTTGGTGACCCCTAGTTCTTGAGTTATGAAAAGGAGTAAATAACATTTCCTTATTTCCTTTCTCCACACCAGTCATGATTTTATAGACCTCTGTCATATCCTCTCTTAGTCTTCTGTTTTCCAAGCTGAAAAGTCCCAGTCTTATTAATCTCTCCTCATATGGCAGCTGTTTCATTCCTCTAATCATTTTTGTTGTCCTTTTCTGAACCTTTTCCAATTTCAATATATCTTTTTTAAGATAGGGCAACCACAACTGCATGCAGTATTCAAGATGTGGACGTACCATTGATTTATATAGAGGCAATATGATATTTTCTATCTTATTATCTATCCCTTTCTTAATGATTCACAATATTCTGTTTGCTTCTGCCGCTGCACATTGAGTGGATGTTTTCAGAGAACTATTCACAATGACTCCAAGATCTCTTTCTTGAGTGGTAACAGCTAATTTAGACCCCATCATTTTCTATGTATAGTTGGGATTATGTTTCCAATGTGCATTACTTTACATTTATTAACATTGAATTTCATCTGCCATTTTGTTGCCCACTCACGCAGTTTTGTGAGACTTCTTTGTAGCTCTTTGCAGTCTCCTTGGGACTTAACTTTCTTGAGTTAGGGGAGTTAACTATCTTTTAGGGAAGTTGGGGGGGGGATTTCTTCTTTTTGAGCAGGTGGGCTGTATTTTTTCTGTTTTGATTTCCAGTCCTTCAAAATATAAGAATACTCTTCTGGTCTTTTTCTTTAAATATGTAGACATGTGGGCCCAGATGGGGACAAGTGTGGATTTTAAGTGCAAAAATTCATTGATGTCATCCTTTCATTGACTTTCTTCACATTCCGGGAATGCATGAACAGCTGTTTGTGAGCCTGGATCTGTGAAGGGAATTAGGAAATGACCTGATTGGAATGGGAACCAGGAAGGCAGGGTGGGAGCTACACTATTCCCCACTCCTAGTATTGCTGAAATTGCCCAGGAAAGGAAACACAGCCCAGGCCTAGCCTGACTGTTTCATGAAACATTTTTTCGTACTGCTAGGTCTCACAATGGGGTGCTAGGGAGGGAGGTGTTAAAGTGTTGGTACTGTATCCAAACTGTGCCAAGTGGATCCCAAGATCCACTAGCCACCCCAGTGTACTGGAAACTTGGGCTAAAATATCTAGCAGGATGAATGCTTACATGTCAATAGTCATAATTAGTCTTCAGAATCAACTTCAACTGATGAGATATAATCTCTTTTAGGACCAAATTCTGTTGCCGTCACCCAGTCTGCACACACAGATCCTGGATAACTGGACTTTGCAGAGAGAACTTAAGGCTTTGTCTGCAAAAGTTTTGTTTGTTTTTCAAAATTTTTCAAACCATGTACTATCATTGGTGCAGCTCCACTGCTGTTAGCACTCCCCTCATTACTAGAATAGGAAAGGCACTGGATATATGATTACTGTCAGCTAATGCTGCTCAAAGATTTATAGTAATAACAGCTTTACAATTATTTCCTTGCACGAGGCCATATAAAGGACAATATCATTGCGGCCCTAAGAGCTAAATAAAAAAAGGAAATCTAGACTATGAAAAAACTGATGGGCCCAAGCCCTTACCTGCCTCTAATGTGCATGATAGGGCATTTGAATGGGAGAAATCTGATTTAAAATCTTCAGATGACTTTTTGGTGGCCTCTGATTGAGACATCAAATTTCCAACCTGGGAGCACATTCTGTAGTTAGAAGACTCAGGAGAGAGACAGGCATGGTTCTTCGGTGCTCTTGGCTTCTTGAAGCAGCAGAGCTTATTACTTATTAGTAACACGACTAGAGATATAGCTCTTCAAAGTACTGTGCCAACATTCCTATGAAATCTTCACTGTTTCCCAGGAGGAAGGTAGATAATCATTATTCTTTGGAGATTTTATACACACAAGAATCTCAACAGGCCTGTTAATCAGCTGAGCCAAGAAGACCACAGGCTAATTTTTTTTAATTGCAGTGTGACCTTAAGAGCCACTTTGTGCCAGCTGGCAAAGGGCACACTGTTCTGTAAAAGTAAATCCCAGCTGCTCTGACAAACTCAGTACACCCAACACACTGTTGTCAGAATATGTACCCAAACAGTGTCTTGTAAGGTATCTATGAAAACTGGTGATACATTGGCCATTAATATCATTGTATGATGTATCTATGGGGTAAGTATACAGAGTTATGAACGTGTTCTGGAAATGTGTTCTTAAAATATGTTTTGGAGGCAGTTGATAAACAAGCCTGTCCTAGACTAAGGGATGTGCATTTACCTCCCTACATGGACCAAGCTAACAGGCAGGTGAGAAAACAGGAGGGCTTGATTAAAAGTTAAAGATAGTGAAAGTGCATTTGCATCTAAGATAAACAAAGTGATCAAGCCAATTAAAAAAGCACATTGTCCAGAGGATGAGGAAGGAGCTGGTGACTGCACCCCTAGGAACAATCAGCTGAGAAGTGTAACTTTGGGTTCACTTTACAAAGAATCCATTTCCAAGGTTCTACAATAACAGAGAAGACATGGGACTCATTTGTGATCCAACATTTTGGGGACAAAGAGGCCTGTGCTCTTGCAACCTGTGAAAGGGTTTCTCCCACTCATGCAGATTGAATAGTCTGAGAACTGACTCTAGGTGAGAAATTGTCTGAGACATGGGTTGTAATCTATTAAATTTTAGACAACAGAAAGTGTGTTTTACTTTGGTTTTACATGTAACCATTGGGTCTCTTTTACTATTGCTTGGTATCACAAATCTCTGTCCTTTAGTAATAAACTTACTCATGGTTTTATTATAAATCATAACAGTTCTGCGTATTTAATTGTCTCTTTGGTGGCATCAAACTTGATATTGTCTGAGGATGCCCAGTGCCAGGGACTGGACATCACAAAGACACATCCCTGGGAAGCTCAGAACTTCTTGTTTTTATTTTCCTCAGTAAAGGGGTGCCTCTACTTGCTCAGCATTCTTATCCTTGTTATTTCTAACACCTCTGGTCTTTACTGGTAGTGAGTGAGCGCATGCGGGTATGTAGAAGTGCAGGATACAATACGCAGAGTTTATTTAAGAATGACACCTCAGGAATAGGTTTTCAAACATCTAAATCAGCCCTAAGTTCACTTCTTCCTTGTCTAAAAGATCACACATGTATATGTTATGTCTTGGGGACTGTCTTTTTTTTTATGGATTGCAAGGCAAGGCTGTGATCATCTAGTGCAGGGGTCGGCAACGTTTGGCACGCAGTTCGCCAGGGTAAGCACCCTGGTGGACTGGGCCAGTTTTATTTACCTGCTGACGCGGCAGGTTCGGCCGATCGCGGCCCCCATTGGCTGCAGTTCACCATCCCGGGCCAATGGGGGCGGCGAGAAGCCGCAGCCAGCACACCGTTCGCCCGCGCCACTTCCTGCCACCCCCATTGGCCCAGGACGGCGAACCGCGGCCAGTGGGGGCCACGATCAGCCGAACCTGCCACGTCAGCAGGTAAATAAAACTGGCCCGGTCCGCCAGGGTGCTTACCCTGGCGAGCCGCGTGCCAAACGTTGCTGACCCTAATCTAGTGTGACCTCCTGTATAACACAGGCCAGAGAACTTCCCCAAAAGAATTCCCTTAGAACTGGAGCATGTATCGAAAAAAAAATCCAATCTAAAAATTGTAAGTGATGGAGAATTTACCATGACCAATGGTAAATTGTTCCAACGTTAATTACCCTCTCTGTTGAAAATATTAACCTTATTTTCATCCTGAATTCATCTAGCTTCAACTTCAAGTCACTTGTCTGCTAGACATTAGTTTAAATTCTAATAAATTGTCATTTTATTTACAATTGGTTGCTAGTTAAACATAACAAGCTGTATTATTATGAATTGTATTGGAAGATTCTATGTGATCATATAAAGATAACTATAATTTAACCACTGAAATCCTGGAGGTAGCTCATTATTGATATGTGAATTGTGTTTCGAACATCAGCTTTAGATTTTGCTTTGGTTTCCTCCCATTTGTAACATGCCTTTGGCTGGTATCCCAACTTAGACCCAGTTGGCACGAAGTCCCAGTGTTACTGGGTATGTCTACACTTCAGTGTAAGCCTGGGCTTAGACTCAGGCTTGAGCCCCAACCCGCCTTATGTCTACACACAAATCTGTCTGACTTGGGCCAGTAAGCCCTCAAGATCTGGGCCCTAGGACTGTGTGAGAGGGTGGGGGTCTGAACTAGAGACCGACTGGGACTCTCATCCAAACTCCATCATTTGGTAGTGCGGCTGCAGCTCGATCCGAGATCCACAGACTTATGTCCTGAGAGTCCACCAGTTTTATGCCATAATCCCATGAGCCAGTGTTCCTTGTCCTCTCTATCCCATGGCTAAACAATTGACTCCAAGGAAATGGAAGAAATCCTCCTAGTTCAAGTACAGCTGCTTGGCGTTTAACTCTTCCACTTTATTCTAGCTGATCTTTAAACAGAGTGAACTGTCTCCTGTATTATCTAGTCTTTATTTAATTGGGTGAATTGATAATTCTGTGGTAAATTATAGTGAGTCCAACTTCTATGGCTACAGTTTAAACATCAACAGGGTGAGTGGTACCCTGAGCAATTTTCTTAGTTTGGGAGACTCTAGGAGTACACAAAGAATGAGGACAGTGACCACAAACACAGTTACAAGTACAAAATGTTGTTTGTGTTATAAGTTACCACTCAAACGCACACATCTACACAACCTGAGAGAGACCAAACAATAGCCAATGTCATATTCATGCTCACCCAAATATATTCTAGAGTCTGGTAGATCTCTCAACAAGTGGTCAGTGACAGAGGGGTGGTTCCTGCTGGTATCTTCCCAATGAGAACTTCCCTTGGGGTCTTCCAACCCTCTCCATACTAGAAAACCTCTTTAATCTTGTTCTTCTGACCACTCCTAATACCCTATGCATATGAATGAAGGTTCCAACTTCCTTTTCCTTATCTGTACTTCCACACTCAATAAATGTTGTGGTACCACTTTTCATAGCTTGTTCTCTTAGTTCCCTTTTTTCTTATTAATATCTTATTAACATTGACATAAACATGTTCCCATGGTAACCTGCAGTCAGAACAGAACTTTCTGTAATGTTACAATCAGGTGTCTTGCTTTCTGGACAGGTACATGGGGACATATTTTCTTAGAATATCACCTATTAGCACATCCTTTACAGTAATCTTATGCTTTATGGCATAGGGTCAGTCTTAAGTTACCCACTCATATCAAGTCTCCTTAAGTCTGAGGCTTAGTGTGGCTAAACTGAAATCTTACAGGCCTTAACCTGTAGGGGTGCATTATGGCTTTAGTTTAGTTATATATCTAATACAGACTCATCACTCCTAAATACTTGTCAGTTTGTACTCCGATAATCCTACAACTTAAACTATTCATCACACATTGATTACATATGAAATTACATATGAGTTAACAATGACAATAGATAACACAATTAAATGATAAAATGAGCTAATTGGTTACAGTTAGCTAGGGCCAACAACAAGAAAAGGTCATTTGCCAAGCACGCTGCTACCTGGTCCTGGCACTACAGTCAGATTCTGGCATAGCCACACTATTTGAGGAGCCCCTGAATCTTTTCAGATGTATTGTCATTAGACAGACTTCTATGCACTGACTTCAAAGGACTACCAGCCCCATGATGCAGTGGTGGGCACCCTCTGGGACTGGACCGAGTGTCCTGTGTCAGAAACTGCTGCAGGGTGTTGGCTGGCTCCAATTTTGGGCAAGGATATGCAACAGAAAGCTGCTGTTCCTTTTGGGGTCTGGGAGGAGAAGAAGCTGTGACAGAGCCCTTTTGTTGAGTTGCTAGGGTTGAAGACACAAAATGAGGGTTAAGACTATACAACTGTGGACCCCCTTTTGGTGCTTAGTCCTGGCTCATGAACTCCTTCTTCACAGCTAAGCATTGAGAGTGCAAGCTGGAGACTGTCCTTTGTGCAGCAGATCTGAATTTGGCTTGCAAACAATTGAGGAAAGAGCGAGTTCTTTTTTGACTTGTTGCATAGGTGCATTCCACCCTTGGTGTCTGAGTACCCAGAGCAGAGCAATTTGAATCTTTTCCCCTCAGTAGTACAGGACAGCTCGAATGCCTGATGAGTGCCACTGTGCCCAGGCATAAAGGGCAGAGGTGCCCCCATCCCCTTTTAGTTCCTTCTGACCATCTGTGATGTTTGCTAGAACTGCTTTCTATTGCTCTGGCAATATCTTTCAGACTTTGTGTGGATAGTTCTGTACTTAGCTATAAATAGATAGTATAGAAGTTTACTGAGTTTATTAGGAGTTGTTAGTAAAACAAACAAAACAATCTCCACCCCCTATATTTCCTGTTTTTCCTACTGAGGATGCTGTTCGCAGTATCAAGATATGCCTAGCTCACCAGGCTTCAAAGCCTGTGCTTCTTGTAAGAAGCCTATGCCCATGAGTGACCCAAGCAATTTGCGCCTCAAGTGCATGGGTGAGACTCATGTAAAGTACAGCTGCAAAATTTCTGGGGACTTTAAGGTTAAGACTCAGAAGGACAGGGAACATTAATCCTGTTAATGGAGGTGTCAATAAAATGCTATTGGAGCTGTTCCAATCTGAATCAGTACCAAGTGCTGCTGCTTCAGCCAGAAGCATGCTAGGACGGGGTGCATGCCATGCCCCTGTGTATTCAGCCCCTTGGCCTGCTCCTTGAAGTCTCAGGGAGGCTCCAAGCTGGTGCAACACCCGTGTTCTTTATTTGTGTCCATTTCCTACTATATAGAAGCTATTTACAGTATCTTGGCCTAACACAGGCCTGGTCAGCAACAGAGTAGCAGGCTCCTACCTCTCCCAGAGCCCCCCTTCCCTCCTGGTCTCCATCCCCACCCTCTTTCACTCACTTCCTCCCAGCCTTATAGCTCCTGCTTAATGAGGCTGGCAGGTGCAGTCAGTGATTAGGCAAACCTAAGCTATCTATGCAGCCCCAATCCATTTCCCCTGACTGCGGCTGGAGTGGCAGAAGCTGACTGGGGCTTCCCCAGCAGCGCCCTGCTACACATGCCTCCAAGACTGTCTGCATCCTGGCACCAGTCTCCTTCACTGGTGCTTAGAAGAGGCATAAGGCTTCTAACTCAGCTTCAGCTCAAGGAGATCATCACACTCCCAGGCAGCTAAGCGCAGAGGAAAGGAGTCAACTAGAGTGCCTGCCAGTTCAAAGCACTGCTCCTCCATGCCGGTGGCTATACTGGCACCATTGACTCTGGTGCCGGAAGAGGCTGCATTGAGTCCAGAGACAGAAATGGCACCCTCAACTTTATTGGCACCGCAACCACCAGAGACAATCTAGGTGCCAACTACACAAGAGGCATTTGCCATGACGAGAGACCTTCTAAGCCTGTCAGTATCAGTGTCTCCAGTACTATAGGGAACAGCTGTTCTGGTGCCAACAGATCACCTGGCACCAGCTTCTGCAGTCAGCATTTGATACCTTACTACTCCTTGATTTTGAGGACTGTCTACCTGTCGATTCAGGGAAGGAGGAAGCCTGTTGTGTTGGCATCACTTCAGCAGTCTCCCGGATCCTGGCACCAGTCTTTAGTACCAACAGGGCTGGCCTCTTCATGGTCAGCAGATAGAGAGCCTTCTTCTGGCTCTAAAGTGCGATCACATATCTCCCACCCTTTGAGCAGGGCTTGACATTTCCCCCCTAAATTCTATCACCCAGCATATACTTGGGGTCTTATAATAGGGCAAGCTATGGGACTGTGACTGTCAGGCCTTTGGATCTGGTCCCTTACCAGTGGTCTTTCTGGAGCCTCTGGGGTTTTCCCCCAGACTCTATATCATCCCCATGCCCCTTTTTCTGTGTCCTCATCCAGGTAATGTGGATCACCACACAGGGTCAAACCAGCTACTGTGTCCGGGTACCAAGCACCCAGAAGTCTCAGTGGAAGAGCCTAAACACCCTGCAGAGCAGCCTGCAAAAGATGTGCAGCTGCATCCTGACCTGACTGACTCCTCATTCTCTCCGAATGTGGTGGTCCTGGGTTGGACAACATCAGAGTCAATACAGAGAAATTTCTCCTCTACACGGTCCAGGAAATAGAGTGTATAGGAATAATATTGGACTCATCTCAAGCCACAGCATTCCTTCTAGAGTCGAGGTTTCTGACAATCCACACTATCATTATAGATCTCAAACTTCACCTGCTTATGGTGGAACAAAACTGTTTGAGGCTCCTGGGGTATATGGCTCTTGCACATATGTGGTCCAATATGCCAGGCTGCATCTTAGAGTGCTACAGAGTTGGCTGGCTTCATTTTCCTCATTGAGCTGTCACCATCTAAACTTGTATGCAGTGGTGTTGTAGCCACATCAATCCCAGGATATTAGCAAGACACGGTGGGTGAAGTAATATCTTTTATTGGACCAACATTGGTCGGTGAGAGGGACAAGCTTTCAAGCTTAGGCGGAGCTCTTCTTCAGGTCACCACCTAAACTTGCTGGTGAGGGTGTACTCTCATGTCCTTGCCTGTCTGTTGATCAAGTCTGGCCAATGTAGGCATGGATGACTTCTTTGCCCATCCTCAACTGAAACTCATGTTAGTGATGACCTCATCTGCCCTCAGTTGGAGGGCCCATTTGGGTTCTCTACAGACTCATGGACTATGGTCCACAGCAGATTTGCCTTTAGAACCTCCAGCACCCCAGGGCTGAGAACGGGAGCCCTCGGTACTCTGGGGTTGAGAGCAGATGCCCTTGCCACTCTGGGGCTAACAGTTGCAGCCACCGCCACCCCGGATCTGACAGCTGGAGCTCCACAGTTAGCTGCCTGGGACTGACAGTGGGAGCACCACTGCAGCCACCTGGGGAGGACAATGGGAGCTCCACTACCATTCCATCATTTCTATAGCAACAACTACCTTTCCTGCCATCCAGTTTAGTATCATGTGCTGTTCTTACAACAAGCATTTGTGCAGTGCATTCCACTGGTGAGTTTGATATTTTTTCATATCATTATGTGGTGAAAAATGGATTGCCAAAAGATGGTAGTGTTCCAAAATGAAAGCCAGAAGCTTGAAATGGCTAAAGTTGAAACAGAGAAAAAATCTGATAAAAAACGAAAATATGGTGAAGTATATTTGGATTTTGGTTTCCCGTCCATTGCAGTTAATGAAGAAATGAAGAAATTGGGCCTCAATGTGTAGTGTGTGCAGTAACTTTAGCAAACGATAGCATGAAGCCAACAAAATTAAGATGCCATTTTGAAACAAAACATGGAGATCTGGTAGGAAAGAAGGGAATTTTTTTTCTAACAAAAGCTACAATAAATTAATAAACAAAAAAAAAGAAAAATGTGGTATCCCTCTGCCCTGCAACTGCTTTAAAAGTGTCATATCAAGTTGCATACCGTGTAACCCAAAGAAATGTACTGAATGTCTGGTTTCTCCAAACTTTTGCAGCTGAGGCAGTGACCTTGTCCCACTCTCAAATGACAATCAGGAGAAGCTGATTGAACTTCCATGTGATAAGACAATGGAAATTACATGTAAAAACAGTCTTTGGGGGCTTTTTGGTTGAAAGTTGGCTCAGAATATTCAGCTTTGTCAAAGTATCAAAGCTCTTTTACCATTTGGTTCATCTTATTTGTGTGAGATCAGATTCTCTGTGCTGGCTGTGCTAAAGACAAAGTGCTATTTGAGATGGGAAGCAAAGGACAACCTCAGAGTGTCGGTTTCAAAAACCTCCCAACAAATTGATAAAGTATCCCCAGAGAAACACACACACCTTTCACATTAAGTATCTGTGTATTTGAAACTTACATGGGTAGGCAATTTAATGTAAGTTGTATTAAGGTCTCGCTGAGGTTTCTGAGTAGGCTGTCAAGCAGACTTTTTCAGGTGTTTATTTTTATCTGGGTTGGCAGGGGGTGCGACCAAAAATTGTAACTCAAAGTGGGGGCTCTGCTCAAAAAGTTTGAAAACCACTGACCTAGAGGCTTCAATGAGGGATCATGACTAAAATTCAAGGCACGATAGAAGCAGATACTGAAAATTCTGTCTCTGTCACAAAGAGTTTACAACCTTAAGTTTATCACATGTCATGTTTTATTACTTTACTAGAAACCCATACGTTTTTATTGCGTACATTCCACATTGCTTGTGAGATATATAGATTAGAAAAAAATGAAAATTATGACCCTGATGTGACACATTCTTGCAATAAATCAGTATAGCAATGCACAAAGCATGCTGTTATAATGCATTATTTGGCAAGTTTGAATAGTATTTCTATTTAATTTACATGATAGATGTTAGAGAGCTTATTCCTTCACTCTCCCACTTCCCTGGTCCTTCTCGCATGAACAGAGAACAACAATACCCGATGTCCAAAGGTGCAAACAATTTGATGTTTATTGAGGTGAACTTCCAGCAAGCTTAAATCCAAGTTCCTTTTTCCTTATTTTTGAATCCCATCTTACTTCCTGTTTGCCCCTAATTTATATAATAATATTCTTAGCTATACCTTAACCAATCATTCTACTGAAATTTACCTAACCAATTCTAACATATTGTAACATGATTAGCTAACTAGTTATATCCCACCACCTTAATTAATTTACACCCAGCAAAATTAATGATACAGCAGACAGAAACAATTACAGAACCAGACAGAGGCCATGCAAATAAACAATAGCAAAGTGGGACAAAGCAATACAGAAGTGAGGATTTCACAACTATATCTATAAAGACATAAGGGTTTCCCAGCTGTGTCTATTGATAAGTGAGTTCTTACCAGACAGAAAACTATCAAACTAAATTTCCTTTTACATGTTCTAGGCTCTTCCCTTTCTCTGGAGGTGATAGATCGGATCACCTTCCTAACAGCCCCAGATTGCCCTATTTCAATGTGACTAGTTTGGAATATGAGGATGTGACCATACGCTTCCCAGCCTATGGCTGCCTCTGCTGCTTAGCCAAAGGCCTTAGCCTAAGAACAGGGCCTCAGACTGTCACAGTGAGAGAAGGCCCTTACACAGATTCTTTCTTTTATACCTCTATAACTAGCTAAATGATAAACATATACATAAATTCTTAAAGTATAGGCCTTTACAGACAGGCTTGAATATCTATATCTTAACAATGTACATATATAATATCTCAAACCCATTATTTCTTTTTTTCCATGTAAATTCTAGTTCCTTTAGCTGAAGAGGTTAAATTTGTTAAATAAGTCTTGATAAGTCTTGGTTTCTTTTAAGAAAGAAATCTGTCTTTTTCATCTTTAAAAATGTTCATTAGGACATCATTAGGAGCTGTTAGTGGGTGGTGCAAAGTATTGCTGCTTCATGGTGAAACCTTACACCATTTTACTATTATTAGCAGTAGTATTTTTCATTACTCCTAAACCAACTGCTGGATTTTTGGGGGGTGGTCTCATTGATGGTATTTGAACATTTGAAATTGTAGATTTTGAAGGCAGGTAACAGCTTCACTCAGCATGGCATCACTGTGACGTTGCACCCCATAAGGCTTTATGGAAATATGCTTATGAATGTATATATGACATAACTGGAATATGTTTTATGCTACATATGCCATGTAACATATCTATGTAAAGGTTATGATCTACTGAATACATTCCTCCTATTTGTATGCATGTATCATTTTTGTACTTGATGTTATGAATATTGGCTGTATACTTGCTTGATTTCTAAGTAGTCTTAGTAGAGCATTTGGTCAGCCTCTTGAGAAAGGAATGTGCAAATTAAGTGCCCAATCAAGAAACACTTAAAGGACAATGAATTTTGTAAGGCTCCAATCCACATAAGAAGTCTACCTGAGGATGTTCAAGGTAGCATGTAAGCAATGGCTGCTGCCTGAAAAAACGGAGTCATGCATAGATATGTGACTTACCCATGTGACTCCAAAACTCCATCTTGGAGCTGGACTTTGCATAGGAGAGAGGAGGGGGTCTCCACCCACAAGATAAAGTCTATTTAAGCCTGTGGGAGACCCCTCCATTTTGTCTTCAGCTGGCTCAAGAGATAACCTCTCCACCGCCAAGGATACCTGAAAGAAACTGGAACAAAAGACAGTAACTACAGGGGGTGTGAGTGATTGCTGGACCCAGACTAGAAGGAGACTGGTCTGTAAAAAAAGGTTACTGGAACACCACTGAGGGTGAGATTTTTTCTGTATTCAGTTTTCTTACTGTATTGGACTCAGACTTGTGTGTTTTATTTTATTTTACTTGGTAATTCACTTTGTTCTGTCTGTCAGTACTTGGAACCACTTAAATCCTACTTTCTGTATTTAATAAAATCACTTTTAACTTATTAATTAACCCAGCATATGTATTAATACCTGGGGGGAGGGGCAAAGAGCTGTGCATATATTTCTATCAGTGTTATAGAGGGTGAAAAATTTATGAGTTTACCTTGTATAAGCTTTATACAGGGTAAAACAGATTTTTGGGGGTTTGGACCCCATTGGGAGTTGGGCATCTGAGTGTTAAAGACAGGAACACGTCTTAAGTTGCTTTCAGTTAAGTCTGCAGCTTTGGGGCATGTGGTTCAGACCCTGGGTCTGTGTTGGAGCAGACTGGCATGTCTGGCTCAACAAGACAGGGTGATGGAGTCCCAAGCTGGCAGGGAAAGCAGGGGCAGAAGTAGTCTTGGCACATCAGGTGGCAATTCCCAAGGGGGTTTCTGTGATCCAACCCATCACAGTGGCTTAGTCGAGCAGGATCTGTGCACAGCTGATTGCTTTGAGATACTGATAGTGATTTTAAGTGAGTTTTAAGTGTGGTGGCTGGAGAACAGACAAAGTGGTTACTGGTTTGTTATTGTCTGTTTGCTTATTTCAGGTAAGGGAAGTAGGGACAGAAAAGGAAGCAAAATAAGTAAGAGTGAAGATCAGAACAAGCTAAAACTGCACATGTTGCAAATTGCCCAGAAAGGCTGAACACTGGGTTCTGCAAAAGTCTCTGTTAATTAAGAAGCCCCTGAGCTGAGTGCATCCCAGTTTCAGTGAACTGCAGAGGGGGTGTGACCCAGCACAAGAAAGCAGGAAAATGACTACCAGTGAAGCAGCTACTAAACTAGAATTGGCTAGACTGGAAGCAAAAGAGAAAGAAAATGAACATAAAAGACTGTTGGAATTAAGACAATTAGAAAGTAATGCAGAGGAGGCTGCCCACAAGAGAGCTATGGAGGCAGAAACAGCCAGGGTGAAGGCAGAAACAGCCAGAGAGGAGGCTGCCCACAAGAGAGCTATGGAGGCCCAGATTGAGGCCCAGAAGCATGAAGTGGCTGTTCTGGAATTGAAGAGACAAAACCCTTCAGCTGCTGGTGCCACTTCCCCAAAAATCCACAAATGGGAGCGACTATATCCACAGTATGATGAATCCAGCGATATTGCCGAATATTTCATCCCCTTCGAGAGACTGTATACTCTCCATGCAATCCCTGAAGATCAAAAGATGACCACACTGATAGCAAAATTGACTGGCAGAGCTCTGAACATGTTCAATAAGATGCCTATTGATGATGTTTCAAACTATGGTAAATTTAAGGAACTGGTTTTGAAACAGTTTCAGGTTACACCTGAAACCTACAGGTTTAAATTCAGGAGTCTTAAGAGAGGACCTGGATTGAGTAATGTGGCTTATATAAATGAAATGAGAGGTTTGGTAGATAAGTGGGTGATTGGGAAAGGCATTACAAGCTTGGAAGAAATGTGGAATTTGGTTACTCAGGAACAATTCATGAATATGTGCAATGATGATGTAAAACAGCATTTGTGGGACAAAAAGGTGAATGCAGTGGGTGAATTAGCTGCGTATGCAGACTCTTATGAGCAAGCACAAGCTGCAATTAAACATAAACCACTGGTAGAGGGGTACAAGGTTGAGGGAAAGCAGAATCACCATTTTATCCCTGGGAAAAAGGCGGCTGGGCATTCACCTCCCCATTCCCCTGTTACTCGTCCCACATTTCCTGTACAAAGCCAAGAGGTGCTATCATTGTAAGTCCACTGAGCACCTGAGGAATAAGTGTCCCTTGCTGAGTGCAAACAGGCAGCAAATAACACATGAAGCTGCTGCTTCTCAAAGCCTGGCTGCTGCCTCTTTCCACACAGGATTTGTAAAGCTTGCTTCTACACAACCAAGCAGTGAGCATATGCATGCTGTTAAACTGAACTGTAAATGACTTGTTGGATTGAGAGATACGGGTCTGAAATTTCTGTGGTCAGGAGGGACCTGATCCAGGAGAAGGATCTGTTGCCAGGGCAAGTGGCAGAATTAGAGCTGGTGCGGGGGTTAAAAAGTCCTTGCACCTTTAGCTAAAGTACACGTGCAAAATATGGGCTTGCAGGCTGAGCTGACTGTTGCAACAGTGGCACACAATTCTGCTCCATTTCTACTGGGAAATGATTTCTTTAATGTGGCAGAATCTGTTCCAGGGTTGGTTAGTAGTGAGCAGGAATCTTGTGCTAAAAGCCCCGGAGGGGGGGAGGGTGAAGTCACATGGACTGCTGGGGGAATAGGAGGGTGTCTCTTAGATTCCTCTGTAGCAGTAAAGAATTTAGCTCTGAAGTCAGGGATGGTTGTAGCCAGTTCCTCTAGCCCTGGGGCTCAAGGCAAGTTCCAGAGGGAGGGGCTGGACAAAGCCAGCTCCTGTCCGGTAATCATCTCTCCAGGGGAGGGGAATGTACCACGTTGTAGCAGGGGGGCCACCCCAGCTGCTGACTGGCAGGAAGTTGCAGGTCAGCAGGGGGCAGGGCCTGCTCTGGGGTGCACAGAGACATGTGTGCCAAAGGTGGAATTTGGGGTCCTGGTGACTGCTGCAGAGGGAAGAGACCCCAAGGACTCTGTAGCTGGAAGCAAGTCCAACCTGAGCAAAAAGGGGGGAATTTTGTTGGCCAGTGAAGGGTCTGTCATAGTTGGTAGCTGTGAGCCCACAGCTGGACCAGGGTCACCTTCCCTTTTGGGGGACACAGGAGTGTCTGACCCAGAGAGGGAAGCCCAGACGGAAGGTGACGGGGGGCCGGAGAGTCCGTCCACCTTTTATAGGGAGGATCTTTCCAGGGGGAGGTTGAAAAATCTGCATTTAAAATGCCAGACCTCTCTCCTGTGGATCAGGGTTTAAGGTGAAACAAGACCAAGGTTGTATCACGGAGATGATGTGCATCCACAGTCTCCTCATCACATCCTCCCTGCACACAACATTCAGTGCTAGAGTAGGGGCCATCGGTGTATAGTCAATGCACACAGGCTACATGACAAATATTTTACTCTGCACGTATTGGGGTGACTGAGCATCTGCTGCTTACTACAATGCAACGGACAATTCTTTATTGAAGGACCTATCCAATGCCTATTGAAATCAATGGGTCTCCTTTCACTTGCTAATGCATATTGGATTGGGCCCTAAAAGCAGTTCAGATGTACAGGCTCACATTTTAAATTCAAAGTCAGTTGCAGTGTCTTAGGGCATGGCTACACTTGTAAATGTAAAGCGCTTTGAGTTAAACCAGCCTTTGTAGAGCACAGTAGGGAAAGCGCTGTAGTTTGTCCATACTGACAGCTGCAAGCGCACTGGCATGTCCACATTTGCAGCACTTGCGGCAGCATTGGGAGTGGTGCATTGTGGGCAGCTATTCCACAGAGCACCTCTTCCCATTCTGGTGCTGTGGCTTGTGGGAAGGGGGCGCGGGGGCGGGGCATTCTGGGTCCTATCCCAATGCCCCGTGATGCATCAGTTCGCATCCCAACAATCCCTGTGCTTCCGTCCACATTTGGCACCATCTTTCAATGTTTTTTGTGCTGCATGCTCTCTCTTCCCTTTCGGTCTGCAGGAATGGAGTCCGAACTGCTGAGGAATATGCTGATGAGTCTTGCCGGCACATCACGTTTGGCAGTCGAGTTATTCCTTACGATCCAAAGTGACAGTGAGGACGCCGACGATGATATCGACTCGAGTAACACATAGAACACAAGATTGCTTGTTGCATTCATGGACATGCTCACCACTGTGGAATGGCGCTTTTCGGCTCGGGAAACAAGCACTGAGTGGTGGGATCACATCGTCATGCAAGTGTGGGATGATGAGCAGTGGCTGCAGAACTTTCTGATGAGAAAAGCCACTTTCATGGGACCGTGAGAGGAGCTCGCCCCCACCCTGTGGCACAAGGACACGAGATTGAGAGCTGCCCTGATAGTGGAGAAGCGGGTGGCTATTGCAATCTGGAAGCTGGCAACTCCAGACAGCTACCAATCGGTCGCTAACCAGTTTGGAGTGGAGAAGTCAACGGTTGGAATTGTGTTGATGCAAGTTTGCAGGGCCATTAATCACATCCTGCTCAGAAGAACCATGACTCTGGGTAACGTGCATCACATTGTGGCTGGCTTTGCAGAAATGGGTTTCCCTAACTGCGGAGGGGCGATAGATGGGACGCATATTCCAATTCTGGCACCAGCCCACCTAGCCTCCGAGTACATTAATCGGAAGGGCTATTTCTCTATCCTTCTCCAGGCGCTTGTGGATCACCGTGGGCATTTCATTGACATTAACGCAGGCTGGCCCAGAAAGGTGCATGACGCACACATCCTTTGGAACACTGGCCTGTTCAGGAAGGTGTAAGCTGGGACTTTTTCCCCAGACCAGAAGATCACTGTAGGGGAAGTTGAAATGCCCATTGTGATCCTTGGAGACCCCGTTTACCCTTTAATGCCGTGCTCATGAAACCCTACACAGGGAGCCTTGACAGCAGCAAGGAGCAGTTCAACAACAGGCTGAGCCAGTGCAGAGTGACTGTGGAGTGTGCTTTTGGCCATTTAAAGGGCTGCTGGCACTCTCTGTATGGGAAGCTGGACCTGGTCGATAACAGCATCCCCGCGGTTATATCCACGTGCGGTACGCTCTATAACATTTGTGAAGGGAAGGGTGAAAGATTCACCCAAGCATGGAACTCGGAGGTTCAACACCTAGAGGCTGAATTTGAACAGCCAGAGAGCAGGGCTATTAGAGGGGCCCAGCGCTGGGCTGCAAGGATTAGGGATGCCTTGAGGGAGCAATTAAAGGCTGAAAGCAACCAGTAATGTTTGGTGGCCTGCACAGGAGTGAAGTGCAGTAGTTCCAATGTTAGTAGGAATCTGTGTTTGCTACGCTGACTTGCAGTGCCTGTTGCTTTCCTGGGCTAAGGTATCTTTTACTTTATGCAATAATAAAGAATGTTTTCAAAGCTAAAAAATCCATTTATTGAAAAGGAACACAACTGCTCAGGAAACAGAAAGGGCAAGGGGGAGGGGTGGGATAAGGTGCAATAACAGATTTGCGTATGTCCTGTTATCATACTCAGCCTTCCTGTCTGGAGTGCTGTGCAATGAATGCTTCACTTCAGGATGGCTATACTGCATGGGGGTTGAGTGCAGTAGGTAAGGGTCATAGTTTTCAGGGCTGGGTGGTGAAACTAGAGGTGTTGGAGGCAGCTGGTGGTGGTAAGAACCCGGATGTTGGGGAAAGTGGGTTGTAGGTGACATGGGGGCACAAGGGAAAGAGTTTTTGGACAAGGACTGCGGGGGGGCACGGTAGTGCCCTGCCTGCAGGCTATGAGCGCCTGGATCGAGTCCACTTAGCGCTCCATGATGCTTATCAGCCGATCCGTGCTTTGCTACCAGAGCTCCATGCTTTTGTGCTGGTGATCCGCATTCTGCTGGCGGATCCTCCTTTCGCTCTCCGTCCATTCCTGTGCTTTTAGATTTTCGTTAAGTGACTGCTGCATTGCTTCATGTAGCATGTGTTCTTTGCTTCTACATGACCTCTTCCTGGTTCTTTTCATCCTCTTGGTCGGTGATAACACAGCTGGCTAACATCTCACAGTTGCATCTGTAAAGGCAAAATGCAACACTTAACAGAGACAGCATTGTTCACACCAGTCAGAGCAATGATTCCCCCTTACTTAAGGAGGGAAAGCACAGTCTACACAATAGCATAATTTGCCCATCCCAAAGCGAGCACACATAACCCATGGGAGCTCCAAAATGGTGAGTAAGCACAGGGTCAAGGGGGACTGATTATTTCATGGCTGTACTGTCCTCTGGGTTTTTGTGCCTTGGGGAGAGCCAACAGCTGCAGGGAGCCCCTATACTGAATGCTGTCCCCACATTTTCCACAGGAGTTTGTCCTGGAAGATATCTTGCTGCTCAGGGTGACCGGGGAAGCAAGGGAGGGTCTTCTACTACAGTGCGGCTTCCACCCTGGCCCATATGCAGCTTGCCTGTGTACAGCAATGGTCCCCCCGCCCCTCATGGCACAGTGGCACGGACATGTTAGCCTGACTGGGACAAGGACCACATTGGCTCTCCCACGAAACCTGCGCAAGCGCATTGCCCAAGTTCTGAAGAGATCACTGAGGCCGATTACCATGATGTGAGAGAGAACATCAATGCCCTATTCCGCATCTAGGCATGCATGCAACCTTAACCCTCCTCGCCCCAAGAGCCCAGAACAAATAACTTCCTTCCCAAAATAAAAGCCGCTTACTGGGCACCTCCTCTGGTGTTTGTCCTTCCCCAAGCACCAGCCGCCGTGACTGGCTACCTTCCTCCTGGCCTGGGAACAGCTCCTGGCTGCATGCATCTAGAGATGCCGGGGTGTCTTCCTCCTCCTCGGCATCCTCGCTCCCGCTTTCCTCTTCCTCCTCCTCCTGCTTTGTTGAGCTGGGCTATGAAGTGTCCACGGTGGTACTCGGAGTGGAGGTGGGGTTGCCCCCAAGTATTGCGTCCAGCTCTTTGTAAAAACGGCAGGTCATAGGGGCAGCACCGGAGTGGCTGTTTTCCTTGTGGGCTTTGTGGTAGGCATTCCACAGCTCCTTCACCTTAACCCTGAACTGCAGTGCGTCCCAGCCATGGTCCCTTTCCATCGTGGCCCTTGATATCTGCCCAAAGGTATCATAATTCCTACAGCTGGAGCACAGCTGAGACTGGACAGCTTCCTCCCACAAACACTGATGAGGTCCAGCACCTCGCCATTGCTCCATACTGGGGATTGCTTGGCGCGTGGAGGCATGGTCACCTGGAAAGATTCACTGAGAGCACTCCATGCCTGGCTGAGCAAAGAAGAAGGGGATTTTCAAAATTCCCAGAGAATTTAAAGAGCGGGTCTGACGGTTGGTCACCTGAGGACAGGGCAGTAGAGTTCAAACTGATGACCAGAGTGGCTAGAACAGGCATTGTGGGACACTTCTGGAGGCCTATCAGCGCTCATTAACAGACCAGGGCATCCACATTGGCGCCGCAGCGCTCCAGTGGGGGTGCATCAAACATTATTCCACTCGCCGAGGTGGAGTACCAGGAGCAATCTAGCCATGGAGTCAGAGCACTTTACGTGTCTTGTCAGTGTGGACACGTCGTGAGTTGGAGTGCACTGGGCTGTTTTAATGCACTCTAACTTGCAAGGGATGAACCAAAGAGTCTCAGGAACTTCTTTACTATATGCATGTAACAGAATCAGAAATGGACTGTAATGTGAAATAGATAGTATGGCATCAAGATCTCTGCATGACTCAGGTGAGAGCATGCTGACTTTAAATCCAATAATTCTGAAATGCAGTCAGAGTTCTCATAAACAAGTGCCTAGCAGCACCACACCCAGAGATACTTTCTCTTTCATTTATCATTCCCCCACCAGCTCTCTGACCCCACCTAACTACATCTCAGCAAGTGGAGGAGGGGAAACCCATTACAGTGCACTGTATAAAACCTGGTACCTAACTGCCATTTCTTTTTTAACTTTGGCAACATATCATTTTCATGTTAAAAAGTTATTGAAATTGGAAATTAATTCTCTCTCTCTCTCTCTCTCACACACACACACACACACACAGAGTTTGGGTTTTCAGTCTCCAGATAACTTTGGGAAATTGATATAAAAATCACATCAACAAAAAGTGATGAGTGGGAAAATTAAAAGTTCTAAGTGCTATAATAATTGTATTCTTGCCAGTTGAGCTTGTATTATTCTGGCTTTGGTGTATCAAATGATTGTTAGAAATAAAATTAGTATTTTTTTACTTGTAAATTAATCTGTGTTAGACTTGTTCATTGGCTACAAGAACAGTGGATTTAATTTGGAAATTTAATTTCCTGCACTAAAATAAAAACGTTTTTTCAAATCATCTTTAATGTGCCTTGAACACTTCTGCATGGACATTCCATACCAAGTGACTAACGGACCCACCATCTTTCCTGAGGGTAGCCTGTTTCATCTCTATTAGAAACAATAGTGGATGGGAATGATCATTTTGGGACAAAGCTTCATTTCCACTTAAAGAGATTGAATGGGTATAGTGGCCATATTGCAGACAACCCGAGGCTTCGGTCCCTTAACAATAAAGGGAGCTAGTGCAGTATTGCCAGCTCTCAGGATTTATTAAAAGTCTCCTGATATTTCCTGTTCTTCTTGAAGTTCCAGCTCCTGGAATCATGAGAATTTCAACTTCATTTTAAAAAAAAGTTTCTACCCTCATGGTTTAAGAGAAAAACTGAAACATGTGGTCCCTTGGGACCCTGAAGATTCAGACACCAGGAGGCAAATAAAAAGATCTGTCCAGCAACATCCATTATCAATCATTCAAACTTCATGTTGGCCAGTGCAATATAAGACCCGTTACAAACACATTTCACACTCATAAAATACTTGTATCATGTCAGTAATCTAATTATAACAGACTTCATTGTGTCCCCTGACTTTGTCCTGAATGACATGCCAATTGTTAACCACAAACTGAGCATAAGCAGCAATTCCTTGCACCCACCCATTCATAGCTGGTCCTAATGAGAATTTTTAAAGATAAAAATGGCAGATTTCTTTTGAAATAAACCACCCTTGTTCGCTATTAAGACTTATTTAACAAATTTAACCTCTTTAGCTAAAGGAACGAGAATCTACATGGAAAAAAATAACAGGTTTGAGATATTATATATTTATATCATGTAAATAAAATGGAAACACCAAACTTGCCAAATAATGCATTATAATAGCTTGCTCTGTGCATTGCTATATTGATTTATTGCAAGAATGTGTCATGTCAGGGTCATAGTTTTTATTTTTTCTAATTTTGGTATCTCACAAGCAATGGGCAATGTAGGCAATAAGATCTTATGTAATGCTCCTGGCAGCAACTCCCCAGTTGTGTGTAACTTAGAACACCCTCAGCTGTTCAGAAATTTCGGTTTTCATTCCATGCTGTTGTGACAATAAATCAATATCAGAGTTCCCTCAATCCAGTTATCTCACTTCTAAGGAGGAGTTTAAGACAATGTTTGTGTAGATCCCAAATGGTTCAGAAAGCAGTCACTGGGAATCTCAAAAGCCACCCATCACTTGTATCAGGCCATCTCGTTTTGCTCAGTAAAGCTGCAGGGTACAATTGAGCAGCTTTCACTGGAAAAACAATGTGCAATTGATTTGGGGCCAGAAAGGGCCTGGCTGCTCTGCTGATGCATAATGACAAAAGTGTAGAGGGGCTAAGGTGCCATGAGCCTCTCCGCCCTGCCCCCCACTCCCTCTTCTGTGGAGCAAGCAAGGATCAGACACTGAAGTGCAAGTGTCCTTGTGGCTCTGAGGTGTAGGGGACATGAAGAGACAGGTCCATGACCCTGTTGTTTTCCCTTTACATCGGCTTGCAGAACAAGCCCAATACACAACACGTGAGGGAGCAGGAAAACAGAGTGTTCTGTGCCCTCTGATGGGACATGGAAAGGGTTCATTCCCTCTGTCTAGCAGGAAGTTCTGCACCATCCCCCCCATGAATGGGAGTGCCCTGGAAGCACAGATCAACCTTATCAGTATTATTAGCAGTAACTTGAGTAAAGTCCACAGATACTGCACACTGTATATGATATGTATATGTATGCTGTATATGATTTACTGTGCGAAGGTGAAACATACAACTCTCCAACAGAACTAATGCAGAGAGATGACATCTATTCTGGTAGGATTGTTGGCCTCTATTTCAGTATTTTCATGGTTGTTGTTTTTTCAATATTTGTTGCTTTATGAAATACTTGAGTCTGTGTATCTTTTGGGGTCATCTATTATCCATGTTCTGAGACAAGAACTAATAATGGAACTGTCCTAGTTCAGGAGACAATAGGACAATCCTTGCTTGTTTTAATCAAACTATTGCTTTAATCAAACGGCCCCACACTACAAGAAGGATGTGGAGAAATTGGAAAGAGTCCAGCAGAGAGCAACAAAAATGATTAGGGGGCTGGAGCACATGAGTTATCAGGAGAGGCTGAGGGAACTGGGATTGTTTAGTCTGCAAAAGAGAAGAATGAGGGGGGATTTGATAGCTGCTTTCAACTACCTGAAAAGGGGTTCCAAAGAGGATGGATCTAGACTGTTCTCGGTGGTACCAGATGATAGAACAAGGAGTAATGGTCTCAAGTTGCAATGGGGGAGGTTTAGGTTGGATATTAGGAAAAACTTTTTCACTAGGAGGGTGGTGAAGCACTGGAATGGGTTACCTGGGGAGGTGGTGGAATCTCCTTCCTTAGAGGTTTTTAAGGTCAGGCTTGACAAAGCCCTGGCTGGGATGATTTACTTGGGAATTGGTCCTGCTTTGAGAAGGGGGTTGGACTAGATGACCACCTGAGGTCCCTTCCAACCCTGATATTCTATGATTCTATATGAATTTTATGTAAATAAGGAGATCAGGAGTTAGGGAAAATATCTTGGTCTTGAAATAATAAAATACAAATTTATTGTGAGAAATGTAGCCTGATTTCAGGTGTAGCCAGCAGGTAGGAGGGAAAAAAGAGAGAGACAGCTCACTGAATGCGTATGATAAATTTTTTCAGCAATTTCTGCCTAATTAAGATAAAGAAGGACATTCTAGAACAAACTCCCAGTTTGAGACTTTAATTGCTTTCTCTTTTCCCCAAATAATACATAGACAACAGCACGTGCAGATGGTTATTTAGTTTTCTTTTTTTAAGCAGTATTTTTCCCATCCACGGGAAAGTTTGGACCTATGTATCCATTTCAAATGTACATTCCTAACTATGCAGTGCATTGTGGGCTGGGGTACCAGGGATTCTACACCACACAATAGAGTAATGAATGCTCAGAGCATGCCAACCTGCTCACAGAATAGCAGTGTGAGGAAGGGGAGACCTCCCTTCTAACTTTTATCCCAGTGTTAAGGTGCTCCCCTGGAATATAGGAGAACCCCAGTTCAGTTTCCCTCTCTGTCTGATGAGGAGAAGGATAGGGTTTACCTACCTCTCTGGTGAATGGCCTAACCACTGGGTCATGCGATATTGTGATGTGGGGCTTTCTCTCCTTCTGAAGCTTTTCCACATTGGATAAACAAATATTCACTGGGCCAGCAAGAGAGTGAAAGTGACTCCACAGTGTAGTTCATGCAATAAATGGTTTAGACATACAGTTTCTGGCTGTGGATCCCGAGCAGAAATAGGCGGCTTCCTCCAGCATGCACTTAAATACTAAACTCTGTGATATGGACAGGTAAACTTTACACTGAAATTCCTGGTTTGCAGATTATTTTTAAATACAAGGTTATGTTAAATATTGTCTTCCTGCTCACTCAGTTATTGATACATGTTTATAATATTAACTTTAGTTTAATAACATTTTGTTTTGTCTATTCATCCTTAACATTTGGAATTTGACTTTTGAATATTTAGTTTCTCATTCCTAATGCTGCATGAACACTAGGTTTTTCCAAGAAATATATGCTTACATATATTTGCAATGTGTTGACTTCAGGAGGTGGTGTTGATTGAGACAACAAAGGGGGAAACTAACTTAGATGTGAGAAGCAGAAGAAATGGTAAGTGCTGTAATTATCCGGTAGAAAAATAAAATTATGACTAAGAAACAGTTGACATAAATATTAATTTTCTTTTTAAACTCCAGGAATGATAGCTTTGTACATAAAGAACAGGGAGAAAAAACAGTCAGGCAGAAAAGACTATATCTGTTCATTTTGTGAACATACACCTGTATCTTATTTTCTTCTTTCCTCACTCATCTTCTGTCTCAGTCTGTCACCATGTCACACTAAGTTAACTACCTAATTCCCATTGTAAGTTTCTCAAAACAAGAACTTTGTTCACTTGAATGTAAGTGATTTTTTGTGATTCCAAATTAACACAAACATACACTTTCAAATACACATGTTCAGCGAGGGTGTGTTATTTCAGTGGATGCTTGTTTCAGTGCTGCTGAAGTGGCTCACTTTTTCTAAATCTATATATTTATGTTGTCCCTCTTTGTCACTACAGTGTGAGAATAGGAGAATTGAGAACTAATTATTCAGTCCCTGTTACAGTGGTGTCTGAACACCTCCCCATCTTTACTGTATTATCCTCCCAACACCCCTGGCAGGCAGAGAAGCACTATTCCTCCCATTTTATAGATGAAGAAATGAGGTACAGAGGCTGAGTGGAATTTTAAAAGCAACTGAATTAGGTACCTGAAGTTCTATTAACTTTAAATAGAACTTGGGTGCCTCACTCACATCAGTATTTTAGAACAACTCACCTGGAATGATGTGTTCAAGATCACACAGGAAGTCTGGGGCAGAATAAGGACTTGAATCTGATTCTTCTAAATTTTAGGCTAATACCTTAACCACTGGATTATCCTGTCTCTCCCCAGTGTGCTTTAGGAGAAAGCAAACAGCACTGTTAAAGAGGGATTTTATGTGCACATGAAACTATAACAAATCCTCCAGCTCTGTCAAGGAAGACCAGAATTGACATTCATGATATTTCTATCTTTAAAAAAGCAGATAAACACCTTAAATCTTTAACCAAATTCTTCATAGACCTTCTTCAAACATGCTAAGGATATGTGGAAGCAAAGAAAGGGTATCTGAAACCTAAGGGCTACTTGGAAAATTCTATCTGCAGGCCAGTAAATAATATGATTGCCTGCAGTGGTAGTGAGATTAAAATGTATGTCTTCCAATGTGGTGGCTTTAACATACACACAGCTATCATTAGCTTGAAAAAGTAAGCGTCCTGTCAGGGTAGTTCCTTGTCCCCTACCCTCCCAGCAAACGTAGTCATGAAGAGTAACAACTGCTCCTGGCTTCAGTTTACGGATACACTGAATCTGTGGGGTTCTAACGGCTAAAATGTCCATTGATTCTCTAACCCCATTCAAATATCAGGTGTAATCCCAGGAGCACTGACTAAAAATCGATTGGGCATACTAAGTAGTCTAATTTCCCAGATGTCTCGGTAAATTACCCAATCCCACATGCATCCTCCCCATGGACCCGGCAGGATTCGGTATGTGGGAGCCCACATCCCCCCACCCGGTCCATATGCTTGGAAGGAGCATTGAGAACGTCCGCAGTTCCACCCAGAAAGTCTCCAAGTATGTATCCATGGGCACAGATCAGATGGTACTCCTGATGTGTTTGTAAGGGCAGTGGGCCAAGCCTGATGCTCTGGATCATTCCAAATGTCCATTAGCTGGTCATTCAGGAAATCCTGAATTTCTGAACATGCTAGATCCCACTGCAATGCCTTCCCAGCCTCAGTGATATTCAGTACCATCTCTGTCAGCAACTTCTGGGTCATAGAACTAAGGGCGGAGATAACATGTAACTCACCAATTCCAGCCTGTACCTGGGTTAGCTGTGCCCCAATTCCTCATCATGTTTTGGTTCTTAAAAATATTCCAAACTGCTGCTGCACTATTGGCCCCATCCCAAAGGGATCCGGTCAAGTCTCTCTTCTTTCTAGAGGAAATAACCCAAGCCCTCTTTTGTGTTAGTCTAATGGCAGCCCCCTTTGAACAATTTGGGTATGTAGAGGTGATCTGGAAACTGGATAAGGGTAATGAAAATTTAACAGTCCCCAGTGTAGTGTTAATCACACTCCATTGATATCCTAATACATCTCTCTTTGGTGTAGTACTATACCACATCTTTTGGTTGAACACCTTTCTGTACTTCCGGGAGGCATTGATATTAATGGCATAAGAGGGGGTGTATTGCAATAAGGTACAGGTAACATTATTAGTCACTGGAATAATTTCTATGCAGGTAAAATTTCCAGTGGCAAAACAAACTCGTTGGGTATTCGTTTAATTGTTCACTAATTGGGTGACCAAATAACAATAAGGGCCTCTCTCATTTAACACAGTGCAAATTCCAGGAACAGCCATCATATCTACTTCACTATAGAACCCATCAATTGCAATTACAGATTCTTGGGGTTCACTTGTAGTGATATCATATACTTTAATCTCCACTGATGCATTTGTTTTCCATCCTTAAAAATAATTTGTTTTTTCCCAAATAATATTTAAATAAATAACTAAATTGTGAAGGCCTTCGCCATTGGTTTTATCAAATATATGGCATTATCTGTATTTGGATGTGTTACAGGGGTAATAGTGTAATGGAGGAGATGGCAGGGTCAATGGCAACAAGGTGCCTTTGGTATTTATCATTTAAAATCCAATTAGGGAGGGCAATACATGCTGAAGGACTTATCCAAAACACAGGGTGCAGCCTGTAGAATAAACCCCAAAATCCAATCAATACCAGGTTCCCAAGCATGGGTCCCACAAGTTTCTTCCTGTCAGTGTATAATTCTTTGTTTCTTCACCGGGGTCAGTTCTTAATGTCTCTTGTAGGCAGGAATCCCTGGACTTTGGTGGTTTCAATGGATCAAGTGTTCCTTCTTCTCTTTTCCTGAAACAGTCATGGTTCAGCATCATACAGGGGAGAGGTTACTAGCACATCACCCTATAATGGTTTTGCGTCTTCTAAAAAAATTCAAAGGCACAGTAGGTCTGTCAGTGGACAAGGGAGAGGTTACTAGCACTTCACCTTGTCTTTTTTTCCTTTTTCCTGATGTCCAGAAGGCACAGCAGAGCTAGAAGGAGAAATAGGCTTATCAGTCGGAGAGTCCTCCCAAGGTGGAGGGGTCTTTTTATAGTGAGAAGCATGGATCCAGGCAGGTAGTCCTTCGCACTTCACAGCGGTGTTCGTGGTTAACAGAACTTGGAAAGGGCCTTTCCAGTGTGGAGATAAAGCAGTCTTTCGTTGATGGACTTTACGTAGACTCAGTCTCCTGGTTTCAATGAATGGCAGGGCTGCTAGGGTCTTTGGGTAGCACTTCTTTTATCTGTGAGAAAAGAAACCTAACACATTTCATTAATGCCTGGCAGTGTTTTGCAGATCTCATAGTTGCTTATGCACATTCAGGCCCCCCCTTTTCTTGGTTGTCAGCCAAGTCTTAGCTGTGGCCAGTGTCCTTGGATGGCGCCAGCACCTTATCTTTGGACTGAGCTTGCTACCTATATTTTTTCTCAGTTAACTCGTTCTGTTCTTTTTCCTTCTCCCCTTCTTGGCTTCTTTTAACCTACAAAGGAAACTTCCACTCTTCACTCATACACCTTTTCCCAACAATGAACACATACACATTGCCATTATACAGTACATTAGTCTTATTATTCAATGTATGCCATATACACCCTTCCAGTAAAATAACTTTATTACAGAGCTTTGGAGCAACAAACCAGGACAAGCACACCCATTTTTGAGTAGTCCACTCGGTACAACCTCTGGTGTCCAATAGCTTTCCTCCCTCCCCAGCCCTCTGGCTAGAAATCTGAGGTAGCCAGAAGGATCCCATGGGCAATATGGGGAGTGGGTTAACCTTCCATGTCCTTGCTTCCAAAGACTGTTGGTATGCAAATTTTAACAACAGTTTTTCTTCAATTAAAAAATCTGGCCAATGAAGTTTCTTTTTCTTACTTAAGCAAATGTATTAGACTTTAGTATATCACATTTTCCTGATTTATCCAAACACTTTGTATTCCAAGTTGAATAAAACAAGTATCTGCTTTTTGATTTAACCCTTCTATTTAATTTTGAACTAGACTGTCTTATGAAAATATTAAACACAACAATTCTGGATACAAGACAAACGCCACAAGAAAGGACATAGAACACAAAAATAATTCCTATTGTACCAGTAAATGCATGGTACATTGAATGCTGTTCAGCTGGCATCCATTTTCTCTGATGATCTGAAAGACAAAAGAACAGAGGTCTACCCCTTCTGGGTAGTCAGTCATTGCTTAAAATATTTCCTTTATATACAAATACTCTTATTGATTTCAGACAAAACAGAGCAATTACCACATATTTCCTTATATTTGTTTCATAGGCAGCCCAGGTTTCAGGGGCTTCTACCTTATTAGTTAGAAAATTGCATTAATACAGATGCTTTCTGGCTTGCTTCCAGATCCAAAGCTATCCACAGCTTAAAGATTCTTACTTAAAAAGGGACACAATTAACTTTCCCAGACTTTTGATTGCCTTTTACTTCTAACTCCTGCTTTCAAAACACACAGTGATCTGAAAGAAACAACACAACCTATATTGGTAGGTTTGCATTTCTTTTACCTCTGCTACAATATACACTGCACATGTTCTGGGGAAAATGCACATCCTCTCCACAATTCAATTTCCACAACACTAGCCACATCAATTTTTACACAAGGTGTAACTATTTCTTTTGTGCTTACAAAATCTCCATGCACCCCTAGTAAGACGGTTCGACCACATAGAGCCAGAGGCACTGTCCTTCTCTCTCCTTACCAGATCTTGCATCTGCTATTTTGTTACCCAAAAACAAATTCAAATCTTTTATTCTCCTGGCTTTGACTACCCTGTAGCAGGCACAACCTTTGGTCTTTAGTTAAAACATTTTAAAACTTGTAAAGCATTAAGTCACCTTAAGGATTAAAGGCTAAATACCATATTAAACAACACTAGTTTCCTGTGTCTAGCAAAAGTATTCTCGGTTTCTGCAACTTTAAACAATACCAATTCATCTCAAATTTATAAAACACAGATCCCACAAAAACCAATAATCCATTTGCCCCAACATTGGTTTTCCAATGTCAGGCGCAAGGGAGTTAAATGGGTAGGAATATCAAAGGAGCCATACTCGGGCCATACAGTCCCCAGGGCTGGCCAATCCTGGGTGCAAAGTTGTAAAAAAATTCTTCCTTGACATCCCTTTTTGAACACCGGGTAAGGGCCATTTGCTTAACATATAATCCAAAGGACTATCCTTAGAGGGTTTAACCAGAGACCCACCCATCTGCCTGCTGACACTCTAACAGAGAATTACACAGAGAACAGAGGGAATTATGGCCTAATAGGATCCTATTACAGGAATTTCTACTAATACTGACCGCTACAGGGGACGGGACAGAAGGATCCCAATTCGACCTCAGAGCTTCATTGCATGCAATGGCTTCCACTCTGAAGAATTACGAATGAGAGGCTCAGTTCCGTCCACACACCTAACACCCAAATGTATAAGACAGAATTCATTTTACCAGAGACCCAAAACAGAACCAGACCAGAACCAGATAGTGTCTCCTTATCCTTCCACTATGCCCTCAAAGTTTCCAACCTGTTTTCCAATCTCTCTATCTGTTGCCTTTCCGCTTGGGCCCGATCCTGCTTTTCTCGCTGAACCGTCCCTTCCATGGACACCGGATTTCCCTTCCACTACCAATTTAGCTAGGAGGCTGGGCTTCTCAACTAGCCCCCACTCTTCCTGGTCTCTTCCCTTTTCTCCAACTTCTCTATTGCCCAGTCTTGCTACGACTGGGGTAGATCCACCTGACACCCTTCCCGGTCAAGCGGGGTGGAGGGAGGAATGCTAAACCCCTCTCCAGTTCTCAGACTTACTGCGGCTAAGAGTAGGCACACTTTCATACTCACACACGTACGTCCAGACTGGCCACGTCTGTGTACAATGTTCAGAGAAGGCGCTGTGCAATCTCCAACTTGCTTCCTCTTGTAACTTGTATTGCCTTTGGTTTGACTCTGTCTATATTTTTTTTCACAGCCAGCTGGGGCCGAAAGCAATTTTTCTTTGTACTTAGCCTGGTCTGCATTGATTCTTGACCTTGAACACAGATCAACTTTCTCTTTATCTCTGGACCAAGCTGAATTTCAAATTAACCCGTTCCTTTCCTCAATAGACAAATTACTCCCATTGTGTGTCAGAGGCTTTTTGGTGATTAAAAGCTCCTCTGAGATGTATGATCTTATCTAGATTGATCTTATCTAGTGGGCATTGTTTAGATGATTTTTTTTACGCGTGTAAATATTCCAATTGTTTAAATACCTGCAGGTTTTAGGACCATAATGTACGTACATGAAATAAGCTGTGGTGCCCTTAGGGGGTGAGAGGGAATACTTAGACTGCCCCCCACCCATTTTCCAATCACACACACAGGGAGGATGCCCTGTCTGCACTAGTGGCACATAAACTAAGGATCTCTCCCTACAGGGTACTCACACAGGAGAGGCTAACGAGGATGGCCATGACCCTCCTACACCTCCCTTCAGCAAAGAGCGTTGGCTAGTCTCAGAGAGACGGCACCGCTTACTCTGTTGCATCCAGTGAGATGATCAGACTGTCAGTGGCTCACACGGAGAGGAAAAGGGGGAGGGAAGATGGGTTCACACACTCCTAGACCCAGGTAGCTTCCTCGCCGGACGATGCCAGGCTGAGTTAGCCCACCGTGGGTCGGATCTCCTAAAAGATCCTCTAGTTACCGGGCTTGCGTTAGAGTAGTTCTGGTCACGAACCAAAAGACTTCACAGAGTACTCTGGGCGTCTTCCATTAACACTCAATTCACACTGGTGTACACACACACACACATACATATACACACCAAGGCCTCTATTCCAGGTACTATTCCCAAGTAACACGATGCATCACTCGAGGCGGTAAAAACCCCTCCTGAGGCGGTAACAACCCCTCAGCACTGGTGCATACCTATGCACCTCGCATATGCATACAGGGGGCGGCAAACAATTCCCCCAAACCGTTCTGCATCTGACCTTGCTGCACAGTCAATAAGTTCGGATGGCGTGAGCCCAACAGGGACAGACAGCCCCACCGACAGTCCTCCTCCGACACCCCAATAGAGATTTCAAAAGGTCTCCTACCTCTATTGTGGCGCCATGGGGTTCGAAGGGGAACGATCTGTAGCAGCTGCCGGTGCCTCTGCGGGCGTTGCCATCCCGGACGAGCCCCCAAATTGTTGGAGAATAACAGAGTTCTCACTTTTTGTTTGGGTACAGCAAGTCAGATTCTTTATTTTCTCTCTATCAATTGCATAGAGGGAGAGAGCTAAACAGGTCTCTCAACAGGTAAACAAATACAGCAAGCATTTATACCTTTTGTTACAGACAATGATGAGCAACAGCTGCATTTTGTTTATACATAGGTCATTCTGATATCTTGTTTTGCTCACTAATGTAGACTCTTAGTCTACATTCCATATTATCTACACAAGGTCGCAACAACTTCTCACACAGTTCTTTCCCACTTGCCTCACATATTCCTCGCTTCTACAAATCTCGCGTTATTAGGGTTACAGTTAGCCTGACTCTTGCTAACTAACTGTCATGCATTGCAATCCCCTTCCTGTCAGTTCTTTCTCTGCTTCCACAGATATAAGGAAGGGTCTATTTTAGATGCTTTGCCAATTACCCGCAAATGGGATTAGAATTGGACATTTTCACGTTACCTATTGCAATGTAAAGTGTTAAATAAGGCTATCATTTTCAACAATATCTCTTGTTCCCTTTCACTTTAGTTGAAAAGATTTTTAGAAGGAAATGTCCCCTTGTATGACTGTTTCCTACATGGTAGCAAATATAGTAATAACAGTCCTTTTGTGGAAAAAAATGAGTAGAGATGGGCTGGAGTTGTTGTCTTGAAACAGGATCAGACTGAACCCCAGATGGTGGCTGGGACTCAGGTGGAGTTGATGTCATCTGAGTCCCTCTGTCTGGCTAATCAGGACATTCTCAGGATCAGGATGAAGGTCCAGGGGTCCCAGGATATAGTGGTGCTGGCAGCCATCAAGCTCACTGTAGTAGCAATTTTCTCCCACGAAAATTGCAATTTTCTCCTTTTCTTTAAGGACCCATGAAGAGAGTGGTGGGTGTAATAGCCCATCCCTGCATTATCTTTTTTCTCCATGAGTTAGGCCTAGATTCTAACACACCACTTGTGGTTCACTGACTTCTGGTTCCACACTTTTCTTGTTTACCAGGTATGATCTTAACACAGTCCTTGACTTATATCTGTAGGCCAGTATTCCTCAAGCTTTTTGTGCTGGCGACCACATTTGGACTTTTAAAAAAATTGCGACTATGGCTGTCAAGCAATTAAAAAAATTAATCATGATTAATTGTGTGATTAATTGCACTTTAAACATTATTAGAATACCATTTAAATATTTTTGGATGTTTTCTACATTTTCAAATATATAGATTTCAGTTACAACACAGAATACAAAGTGTACAGTGCTCACTTTATATTATTATTTTTATCTCAAATACTTGCACTGTAAAAAACAAAAGAAAGAGTATTTTTCAAGTCACCTAATACAAGTACTATAGTGCAATCTCTTTATCATGAAAGTTACAAATGTAGAATTAGGTACAAAAAATAATTGCATTAAAAATAAAACAATATAAAACTTTAGAGTCTACCAGTCCACTGAGACCTACTTCAGCCAATCACTCAGAAAAAACAAGTTTGGTTACAGTTTTCAGGAGATAATGCTGCCCGCTTCTTGTTTACAATGCTACCTGAAAGTGAGAACAGACTGAAAGAACAAAAAACTGGCACCATCATGCTGCCTCAGTGGGACTTTTTGCCTTCTTGGTTCTGTAAGCTGAGGGGGTATTATTGTTGTTAAAGTAGCAGCCAGCCAGCCTTTATTTTACTGCCAGGAGTCATCTCTAGCTGCAGCCCCCACTCCTCTTAGCAGTTCTTATTCATTGCCTTAGGTGCTTACTGCTGTTGAAACAATAAACATAGGAAATGCTCAAGCTTTGTTTTTGTGAAGAAGTGAAAATGAGGTGGCAGCTTTTGCAGTCTGATTCCAGCCATTTTCTTCCTGTCAGGATGCAAATGCCAGCTGAGAGTGAGGCCTGACACCTTGTTTTATAGTGTGAAGAAAGGACAGAGATTTCTCAATTAACTTTAACTGCTGCTTTCCATTCTGTATTCCCAGGATCAATGAGAGGGTGTTGGGGCACTTAAAAAGGCCATTTTGCAGGCTGCCTGCATGTCAGCTATCAGGGTATTTAAAAAACAGGAGTACTTGTGGCACCTTAGAGACTAACAAATTTATTTGGGCATAAGCTTTCATGGGCTATAGCCTACTTCATCGGATGCATAGAATGGAACATATAATAAGAGTATATATATATACATACAGAGAAGACACCATACCAGCTCTAAGAGGCTAATTAATTAAGATGACCTATTATCAGCAGGAAAAAAAACTTTTGTAGTGATAATCAAGATGGTCAATTACAGACAGTTGACAAGAGGTGTAAGGATAGTTATCATAAGGAAATAGATTCAAATATTGTAATGACAGCCATTCCCAGTCTCTAATCAAGCCAGAGTTAATGAAATTCTGTGACTGACATTTTTTATTCTCAAGGTTAATGCTTTTAATTAGGTACCTTCTGCATATCCAGTGTTCACAACACCATCTGGCATGCAGTGGAAAACATGCTCTATTTTCTTTAGAAAGAAATTGCAGAAAATGGCATTTGCTTAGATTCAGGGATTTGGCTGGAAGGGGATGAGTGGAGTGGGGGGGTTGAGTAGGGAGGAGGAGAGAAGAGGAGGGTGATAGTGAGGAGGGAGTGGGGTCTGAGACAAAGAATGGGTAGGGCCACATGCAGAAGAGGCGGACTGGGGAGCTAGCCTCTCCAAGTGGCAGCTTCACCCACCGCCCATGGATGTATTACTGCTTTAAAGTTTGATTTGCAGTATCACTCTTGTATTTTCTAACCTGTCATGCCCCAGCTCCAGGGTTGCAGTGGCCAGGAGAGTTGCCTCTCTTAATGGAAATCACTTGGATTCCAGACAAGTGATTTCCATTAAGTTTTCAAATTTGTTTGGGGAAAGGGATTGGAAACCATTAAGGCCAGGTCATTGCTATCTGGTATCATTCTACCTCTTCAGAGTAGTCCCCTTGACTCATAAGTAGCAAGCACTAGGGGTTTGATGTTATGTGCTTTGTAGGATAAAGACCTTATTTGCAAAGTCTTTGAAGCAGGGATCTATCTGCAAACTCCGAAGCCATGTGTTAATGTGCTCAGTTTACTTAAGGGACTTGTAAAAAGTTAAGGAGCCTACTCTAAGTTTTTGAGTTGGTGACACACACCGTATGAAGCCATGAGAACTTTGCCTATTTCTATATCACTTGTTTGTTTGTGGTTTTGTTTGCTCTCTGTGTTGCTTTATTACTTATTTTTACTGTTCTCTGTGTGTGAAATATTAAATTAAGAGTTGACATTCCAGAGAAATTGTATAAGCCTGAGTAAATGCCTTTTACTCTCCTTTCCAGTATCAGAAAATTAATATTTGCGATAAGGGCTGTCCCTAGCTATTCTGGGGCCCTACACAGCCCCCCGTGTGGGGGGATGGCTTGGGGGGCAGGGGGGAACCACCCCCCAGCACTCACCGGCAGCGCGGCTGGGGCCGGGTCGCTGCACTTTCTGCCACCGGTGAGTGCTGGACCAGCTCAGCTGCAGAGTTCAGGGGAGTGGGGTCGGGACTGGGGTGGAGCAGGGCCGGAGCCCTGGGGAAGAGTTGGAGAAGGGGCTGGAGCAGCCCACAGCTGCGCAGGGCACCAGGAAATTTGGTGCCCCAAATTTCCTGGTGCCCTATGCAGCTGCGGACTTTGTGTATGGGTAAGGACAGCCCTGTTTGTGATGAGCATGACTATTTGTAGTTCACTCATAGATTTGTTTATCATCTTAAAGCTGAGTAATGTGTGCAGATAATATGCATGCAAGAGAGCTAGTTTTGGGACTTGCAAAAGTCTGTAGCATGGCAGTGTTTTGGCAGATGCTTCATTTTTAAGCAGCTTTCAGTGAAGATTTAGTGGTCTATGGTCGCAGTAGGTTATTACATTGGGCCTCTGGTGCATATTTTTTATGCTTTCACTTAATGGCCATGTCTTTGTTTTATTTATATAGCTGTTTTCAGAATGCCACATTTTGGTGTGTTTACTAGCTTGAGTTGTTAGAAAGGATGATAAAATACATGTACTCCAAGGACAGTGTTGATTTTCTTTTTATTTGATTTCATTATTAAATAAACATCTTAAGCAGGGCACCTTGTTAATTATCCCTTGTTTTAATATTCTTTCATATATATATATATATATATATATATATATATATATATATATATATATATATATATATATATATATAATATCTAGGGTATTTATTTGTACTGTTGGAGCATGACAGGAAAGAAGGAGGAGAGAAAGTTATATAGAGGGAAAGGAATACCCAGCTTGCTTTGAATTTCACAGATAATGTCCTGTGTTTCTGAATGTGTTGTCACATTCAGGAATTAGTTTTTCTCTGTGCAAGTGTTGTTAATGTAAATGAAATGGACAAGACTACAGTGTCTGGAGTCCAGGCCAACTTATTTTTCTTTCAACAAGGAAATAACCCCTTTTGGGAATTCAGATCCCTCTGTCTAGAATACATATACAGAGTGAAAATTGTTAGTTTTATTATTTTCTAATATTAACATGAAGTTAATATTAAGAGTTAAGAGAGCCTCAGCAGATGTAGCTCAGGTATTCCCCAAATAGAAATACCTGATGGGGAGATACACTCCTTAATTCTGCCTTAGATTATGCAACCTCAATTAACGTTACCTCAGTTATGGCTATTTCTGGTTAGGGCACTTCAATAAAGAAACATTAGTTAAGTTTGCCTTAGCTGGGGTTGAATCACTGAATGCCACCTCAGTTAAGGCTGCCATTGTTAACATCATCTCAGTCAGGATTGATTTCTTTTGGGTGACTCTGTTAACATTGCTTCAGATAGAGTTTCCTAGAACTCTGTGATTTCTTTATGGAAAATGAGTTATTGCCCCATCTTTTAGGGATGGCTCGTAGACACATTGGCCTGGCAGGGACATCCTGGGTCATTGAATCCAGTCCGCTTCCATCACACGAAACCCCACCATATCATCCTGCTCAGAAACTGATCAGCTCCATCTTAAAATTAGTTAAGTTGTCCACACCCTGCCGCTCCCATTACTGTGTCTCTTCCAGAACCTCGCTCCCCTGATGGTTAAAAACCTTCTGCTCTCCAGGCAGTGTCCCTAAGGGTACTCCACTTCAGGTGCGCATGCACCCTTTAATTGGAGATTTTTGGTAGCAGTGCCCATTTGGCCTGCCCATGCTCACTTCACATCCTCATGCCCTGTACTGACAATATCAAAGTGTGCCTGGGTGAGTCACCCTTAGTTCCTTCTTAACTACCTTCGACCTGAGTCAGAGTGTAGCTCATGCCTGTTTTCTTCAACCTAGTTGTTGTCTATTTATTTAGTGGTATAGTTAGTGTTAGTTGTTGAGAACATTTTTTTCTTCCTGCCACTAATTTTGTTTTGTTTTTGTTTCCCCCCATGATTGAGCTTATTCTGGAGCTCTTCTGGGTTATGCTGTGATCTCTGGATTTTATGAAGTATCTTTCATGCTTTGAGGCTCTCTTCAGTGCTTCCATTGTTTGGGAGATACCCATATCCCAAAAAGAACAGGAGTACTTGTGGCACCTTAGAGACTAACAAATTTATTAGAGCATAAGCTTTCGTGGGCTACAACCCACTTCTTCGGATGCATATAGCTATAGAAGTGGGTTGTAGCCCACGAAAGCTCATGCTCTAATAAATTTGTTAGTCTCTAAGGTGCCACAAGTACTCCTGTTCTTTTTGCGGATACAGACTAACACGGCTACTACTCTGAAACCCATATCCCAGTAACTGCAAAATCTGCTCATCTTTCATGGCCAGAACTCAAAAGAACAGAGATCAAATTTACACTTTTAATGATTGTCATGGTGTCACCCCCACTCTGAACTTTAGGGTACAGATGTGGGGACCTGCATGAGATAACCCCTAAGCTTATTTACCAACTTAGATCTAGTAGCTGCCACCACCAAATAGTTTAACAAACGTTTATGAGAGAGTCATTTGGTGGTGGCAGCTACTAGATCTAAGCTGGTAAATAAGTTTAGGGGTTATCTCATGCAGGTCCCCACATCTGTACCCTATAGTTCAGAGTGGGGGTGACACCTTGACATGGTAGGCAGCGAAGTGGGATTCAACTGAACCAAAAACCAGTAGATTTTTTCTCTCCTTTTGGGCTGCTGGGGAAAGCAGTGCAGAGAGACACAGATCATTATCACTCTTTGCCTGAAGGCAAAGGTGTTAAGTTTTTCTAACAAAGGTTTTGTTAGAGAAGGTTTCAAGCTGTGAACATCTGGAGAATAATTAACATACTTGCCAAAGAAGTGACAAAACCATTTTTTCTTGTTCTTTCTTACTCCGAGGAGGGGGAAAGATGATAGATGGGGGAAACACACCATACAAAAGAAATAGACTTCGCCAGATTACAGGCTGAGGAAAACCAAAAGAACATGACAGACAGATGACCAGGGCTGAGGCTGCCCACAAGAGAGCTATGGAGGAGAAAGAAAAAGAGATGGAGATCCAGAGGGAGGGCTCAAAAGCATACACTGGAGTTAGCAAAGATTCAGCCGAATCCACCAAATAATCCTAACAATCCTCTACCCAAAATCCACGGATGGGAGCGATTATGTCCACAGTATAATGAATCCAGTGATATTGCTGAATATTTCCTCACTTTTGAGAAACGGTGCACCTTCCATGCCATTCCTGAAGATCAGAAGATAACCACATTGGTAGGAAAATTGACTGGAAGAGCTCTGGATGTATTCAACAAGATGCCTATTGGGGAGGCTTCTGACTATGGTAAATTTAAGGATTTGGTTTTGAAACAATTTCAAGTTACACCTGACACTTACAGAGTCAAATTTAGAACCCTTCAGAGAGGGCTTGGACTAAGTAATATGGCTTACTCACACCAGATAAAGGATCTGTTAAAGAAATGGATCAATAGCAGGGGTGTAACTACCTTTGAAGGAATGATTGATTTGATGACTGAGGAACAATTCATGAATATGACCAAGGCTCATATTAAACTGTGGTTATGGGATAAGAACATGGACTCAGTCGAAAGTCTTGCTTCCTACACTGATATATACGCGCAGTCCCAGACCACCAGCGAGGCGGGGAAAATCGACACAAAACGGGGGGAGGGAACAGAGAAGAATAACTCTGGTCACAGTTTGAGCGAAGATCAGAAGGGACACCCTCAAACCACACCCTACCACCGGGGGCAACCCAAGGCCCCACCTACATCCCAAGGTAAACCCCAAACCCCTTATCATCCCACCACACCAGTCTCCAGCAACCCTCCTCGCCCCGGTGATACCTTAGCAGGGCGATGTTTTAAATGTAATGAAATGGGGCATATAAAGGCCCACTGCCCCAAGAACTCCAACCAATTACAGTTCATTCCACCACAATCACACCAAAGGTCCCCAGGCCAAGATGCCTCTCAAATACCCTCAGAGCAAAGGGAAACCTTGAGAGTGGGCGGAAAGAAGGTGGAGAGACACTGGAGCACAAGTGTCAACTATCCACCAATCCCTAATGGACCCCAAATTCATCAACCCAGAGGCTCCGGTGACAATTCAACCCTTCACGTCAAACTCTTTAAACTTGCCTACAGCCAAGTTGCCTCTCCAGTACAAGGGCTGGTCAGGAATGTGGTCTTTTGGAGTCTATGATAATTATCCCATTCCCATGCTGCTGGGGGAAGACTTGGCCAACTGTGAAGCTAGCCAAGAGGGTGGGAGTGGTCACCCGGAGCCAGGCTAAGCAAGCTTTCACACTTATCACTGTTTCTGAGCCTTCCACCAGGGCCCTGACTGTGTTACCATAGACCCAGACAGGGGTGGTGGAACCGAATCTTCTACCCACGAATACTACAGCCATAGTGAATCCAGTCCCAGAACCGGAACTGGCAAAGCAACGAGCACCAGAACCATTGCCAGCACTCTGTCCAGCGCTTGCAACCACATCTACAACTCCAATGCCAGAGGGCACCAGCAAAGCCTGAACTGGCAGAAGAAGCAGATAACCCTACCCAAGAGGCTCAGCCAGAGCCTGAATTATGACCTAGTGCACCAGCGGAGAGTGGTTCACAGTCAACGGAAACAACCCCATCACCTGAATCGCTTCCAGAGGGACCAAGCCCAAGTCCACAGTCCAAGGAGGAACTAATATCTCCAGCATCAAGGAAACAGTTCCAGGCCGAGCAGGAAGAAGATGAAAGCCTTCAGAAAGCTTGTGCGGTGGCACAAAGCACCCCACCGCCTCTCAGCTCTTCTAACCGATCCCGGTTTGTTGTAGAACAAGGACTTTTATACATGGAGACTCTTTCTGGTGGACACCAGGAAGACTGGCATCCTCAAAGACAGTTGGTAGTTTCAACTACGTACCGGGTAAAGCTCTTGAGCTTAGCCCATGGTCATCCTCATGGCCATTCTGGGGTGAACAGAACCAAAGACCGTATGGGGAAGTCCTTCCACTGGGAGGGAATGGGCAAGGATGTTCCTAATTATGTCTGGTCTTGTGAGGTGTGCCAACGAGTGGGAAAACCTCAAGACCAGGTCAAAGCCCCTCTCCAGTCACTCCCAATAATTGAGGTCCCATTTCAGCGAGTAGCTGTGGATATTCTGGGTCCTTTCCCAAAGAAGACACCCAGAGGAAAACAATGCATACTAACTTTCATGGATTTTGCCACCCGATGGCCAGAAGCAGTATCTTTAAGCAACACCAGGGCTAAAAGTGTGTGCCAGGCATTAGCAGACATTTTTGCCAGGGTAGGTTGGCCCACCGACATCTTTACAGATTCAGGAACTAATTTCCTTGCAGGGACCATGAAAAACCTGTGGAAAGCTCATGGGGTGAATCACTTGGTTGCCACCCCTTACCACCATCAAACCAATGGCCTGGTGGAGAGGTTTAATGGAACTTTGTGGGCCATGAAACGTAAATTCGTAAATGAACACTCCAATGATTGGGACCTAGTGTTGCAGCAGTTGCTTTTTGCCTACATTGCTGTACCACATCCCAGTTTAGAGTTTTCACTTTTTGAACTTGGGTATGGCCGTGAGGTTAAGGGGCCATTACAGTTGGTGAAGCAGCAATGGGATGGGTTTACGCCTTCTCCAGGAACTAACATTCAGACATTGTAAGCAACATACAAAGCACCCTCCAAAACTCTTTAGCCCTTGCTAAAGAAAACCTAAAGGATGCTCAGGAAGAGCAAAAGGCCTGGTATCTTAAACATTCCAGAGAACGGTTCTTGAAAGTAGGAGACCAAATCATAGTCTTAAAGGCGCTCCAGGCCCATAAAATGGAAGCGTAGTGGGAAGGGCCATTCACGGTCCAAAGGCGCATCGGAGCTGTAAACTATCTCATAGCATCCCCCACCTCAAATATAGAACCTAAAGTACATCATGTTAATTCTCTAAAGCCCTTTTATTCCAGAGAATTAAAGGTTTTCCAGTTTACAGCCCAAGGGAACAGATGATGTGGAGTGGCCTGATGGTGTCTACTACGAAGGAAAAAGTGACGGTGGAGTGAAGATGTGAACCTCTCCATGATCCTTGGACATCTGCAATGACAGCAGATCAAGGAGCTGTGCACTAGGTTCGCGCCAATGTTCTCAGCCACCCCAGGATGGACCGAACAAGCATACCACTCCATTGACACAGGTAATGCTCACCCAATTAGAACCCCACCATACCAGGTGTCTCCTCACGCCAAAACTGCTATAGAACAGGAAATCCAGGACATGGTACAGATGGGTATAACCCACCCCTCTAACAGTGCATGGGCATCTCCAGTGGTTCTAGTTCCCAAACCAGATGGGGAAATATGTTTTTGCGTGGATTACCGTAAGCTAAATGCTGTAACTTGTCCTCACAACTATCCAATGTCATGCACAGATGAGCTATTGGATAAATTGGGACATGCCCAATTCATCTCTACCTTAGACTTAACCAAGGGGTACTGGCAAGTACCACTAGAGGAACCCACCAAGGAAAGGTCAGTCTTCGTCACCCATGCAGGGGTGTATGAATTTAATGTGCTCCTTTTCGAGCTGTGAAATGCACCCGCCACCTTCCAAAGACTTGTAGATGGTCTCCTAATGGGATTGGGAGAATCTGCAGTTGCTTACCTTGATGATGTGGCCATTTTTTCTGATTCATGGGCAGAACACCTGGAGCCCCTGGAAAAAAGTCTTTGATTGCATCAGGCAGGCAGGACTAACTGTTAAGGCTAAAAAGTGTCAAATAGGACTAAACAGGGTGCCTTACCTTGGACACCAGGTGGGTCAAGGAACAATCAACCCCCTACAGGCCAAAGTGGATGCCATCCAAAAGTGGCCTATCCCAAAGTCAAAGAAACAGGTCCAATCCTTCTTAGGCTTGACTGGATATTACAGGTGATTTGTACCACAGTACAGCCAAATCGCTGCCCCACTGACAGACCTGACTAGAAAGACACAGCCAATTGCAGTTCAGTGGACTGATGAGTGTCAGAAGGCCTTTAACCAGCTTAAGGTGACACTCGTGTCTGACCCTGTGCTAAGGGCCCCAGACTTTGACAAACCATTCCTAGTAACCACAGATGTGTCTGAGTGTGGTGTGGGAAGAGTTTTAATGCAGGAAGGACTGGATCAAGAATTCCATCCTGTCGTGTTTCTCAGCAAGAAACTGTCTGAGAGGGAAAGCCACTGGTCAATCAGTGAAAGAGAATGCTACGCCATTGTGTATGCGCTGGAAAAGCTACGACCAAATGTTTGGAGACGGCGTTTCCAGCTACAAACTGACTATGCTGCGCTAAAGTAGCTTCATACTGCCAAATGAAATAACAAAAAACTCCTTCGGTGGAGTTTAGCTCTCCAAGATTTTGATTTTGAAAAACAACACATTTCAGGAGCTTCTTACCAAGTGGCTGATGCACTCTCCCATGAAAGTTTCCCAGAATCAACTTGTTAAATAGTCCTTGAAATGTGAAAAATATTGTTAGTTTTTACATAATCAGTAGTATATGTAAAGGTACATGTGTTTTGTTAATCTGTTTTCTCCTAAAGTTCTAGGGAAAAAATCACAGCCAGTGTGGCCAGCACAGTCTATGATTGGGGGGGGGGGGGGGTCATAAACAGACACTTAAGGGTGTCAAAGTTAGAATCAAGACTCACAATTTTGTCAGACCACTCTGTTTTTATTAGCGCAGTGCTCCGCCAATAACACCCAGATAATGTGAGTGGCCATGCAAGACCCAAACAGTCTTATTTATACAGATAAAAGAGTGGGAATTAAACAAAGGGACAAAGAGAGAAAAACAGCAAAATTCACCTGGGGCATAGCATGCATATCCTACTTCCTTACTAACTCTTATCGATTTAAGGCTAATGCTTCACCAATTGCCCTTAAACGGTGCAATTGTTCTATGTTAATGTCTGTATTCCTGACACCGGGACTCCAGCATTCCAGCGATTTTCCTTAAAGGTACAGACAGCATTTCTTTAATCCTATCTATTTTTGTAATATAATTCATTCTACTTTCACAATCCCTCCTTTTGGTCACGCTTCACCATGACCAACAATGGACTGGGTTCCACATATTAACCGTTCTTTATCTTTTTGTTCATCAGTGATATTTAAAATCATCATATTAGCACTCTGTTTTGGGGCAGTCACCTGGGTGGCATATTTTACACAATTTTGGATACAACAGGAGATTAACTGAAAACATACAAAAATCACTAGGATTCCAAACAGGATAGGCAGGGCTCCCTGAAACAACCAGTTTCCTATGCCAGAGAAATTGAACAGGTTGCTTAGCCACTTCCATAAAGAACTCGGCTCTTCATGGGGAAGATATGCGATTTGTTCTAAGTGGCTAGCGCGATCTATTACCTCATTGGTATTGTCAGGTATATACACACAACATTCTTTTCCAATGAGTGCACAGGTCCCTCCTTTGGCCACCAGCACTATGTCCAATGCCTGACGGTTTTGAAGGGCCACCTGTCGGACCGCCACTGTTTCTTTGGCCAGAGTTTTTAAACTCTCTACGGTTTCATTTGCCATTATTTCAACTACTGCCTGTAACCTCAGGAGCCTTTTTGCATGGTGTATTACTCCCCCCAAGTGGGACAAGGGAACCGCCAATGGCATCTTCCCAGGTTAAGGGGCTTATGTTATTTATATACCATTGGGCATCTGGTAAGTTCCTTCTTTTTTGCCTGAAATTATGGAGGCGTTCTCGTGGGAAGGACCCTAGCACTCGGAATTGTGGGAAGAGTTGGGCGGGATAACAGATACCTGACCAGTTAGCTGGTAACGCAGTATTAGCTTTGGTTCCACAAACCCAATGATGGCCTATTAAGGCCGGGAAAGGTCAATTGCATCCATTTATTACATAGGTGTCTGCAAATGAGGAGTAATATCCTCCAAAGGGAACAGGGTAATTCTCCTTACGAGGAGTGGTAGTGTTTGTATGGCATTGAAAGATTGTATTATTTTTACTAAGATTACTGTGAGGGGAACATGAGATTGATTTTTCTGTTTGATCCCAGGTTGAGAAAAAATTCATATCCCCATACCCGGCCCACCCCTCTTTAGTTTTGTTTGAATAATCCCATACACCATTGGCCACGATATGCTGAAGGCAACGGCTTTTTCCCAGATCCAGCCCTGTCCCATTACACACCCAACACCAGTGACCCTTTCCCTCCACCACACTTATCCATTTAGATACACTTATTCCCACTGCTTCCCAAGTGTCATTGCTGTTCCATGTTTTGTTAAACGGATGAGGTCCTCCAGTGAGATCTGGGGAATTGAGTGGGATAGCCAGGACAGGAATACCAGCTTGAGAGTGGGCTGGGATGTGACTGCAGACCCATCATTTAGAAATATTAAGGGTCTGAGCTATCCACACTTGCTGCTGGATGAAAGAATTGTCATTGTGGGCTCCCCAGACCTTAAGACACCAGCAGCCGACGAACAGGCGCCACCAGAGGTGCATGTTGGAGGCAAGGCCCTTCTGGTTCTGACAACCTCAACTGAGGGAACCGCAGTCACGGTTTTACATCCACCAGGCAGCAGGCGCTAGGCTCACTACTGCTTCTTTTGGTGGGCCTTGCTTTAGGTTGTCGTCTGCTTCTGGCAACCGTTACGAGAGCGTAGATTGTAAGGTATTGCAGGCTGTTCCTCTTCGTCTTCTTCTTGAGTCAAAATTGACTCTGCGCGGTCCTGAGGTGATGATTGGTTCGCCGGGGAGGGTGTCTTCTTACACTGTGAAGCATGTATCCACGCTGCAATGCCAGATAGTTTAACAGCCGTCTGGGTAGTAAGCAGTACCTGATGAGGACCCTTCCACCGGGGTTCCAAGGCGTGTTTTCGATGATGGTGCCGTACGTAGACCCAGTCACCTGGCTCGAGGTTGTGGCAAGCGTCGGAGGTGGGTTCCGTCGGCCAGGTGGCTCGAACCTGTGAATGGAAGTGACTTACAGTTTGCATTAATCCCTTGCAGTATTGAAGGAGCGTACTGTGAGTCAAGTTCAAGTCTGGGACTGGAGTAATGGTAGCCACAGCTCGCATAGGGCGTCCCATAACAATTTCAAAGGGACTTAGTTTATGCCTTTGGGATGGAGTGGATCGCATTTCCATAAGGGCTAGTGGTAAAGCTGCTGGCCAGCTTAACCCTGTGGAGTCACAAACCTTAGCAAGCTTATTCTTAAGTACACCATTTCGCCTTTCCACAGCACCTGCACTTTGTGGGTGGTAGGGACAGTGCAGCAGGTGTGTGATATGTAATATATGATACAGGTGTTGAACAATTTGTCCAGTAAAATGTGTACCCCGGTCACTGGACAGAGTGGCGGGAATTCCCTTGGCAGGCATAATATGATTTAACAAACATTTAGCAACAGACAGTGAGTCAGCCTTGTGACAAGGAAAGGCTTCAATCCAACCAGAAAATAAACATACCATAACCAAAATGAATTCATATTGTTGGCACTGAGGCATTTGTACAAAATCAAGTTGCCAATGCAAGAATGGTGCTTGGGGCAGGCCCCGGAATCCCTGAGCCACTTCTACAGGTTTACCAATATTGTGGCTTTGACAAGTGGTACAGGCGGCACAGTGGCAGGCTGCAAAAGAGCTGAAATGCGGGGCCCACCATCCCGCCTTAGTTACAGCAGAGACCATCCCCCCCTTTCCGACATGCGAAACACCGTGTAGCAGGGCGGCCAGAGACGGGTAGAGTGAAAAGGGAGCCACAAAGGCACCAGTAGGCAAACACCAAAGTGAATCAGGATGCAGAGAGCAACCCTGGGCAACCCAGGAGTTTTTTTCGGCTTCTGGGGCAGAATCCTGGAGCAGGGGGAGGTCAGTGAGGGACGGCGGTGGTATAGAAACAGAAAGGGAACCTAGAAATGCATCTGGGGAAGGTTCTATGGCAGCAGCAAGTTTAGCAGAGGCATCAGCAAATGCGTTACCCTTAGCAACATCAGTATCTGCTGTCGAGTGGCCAGGGCACTTAACAATAGCTAGGGCAGAGGGAAGTAAAACTGCATACAGGAGAGCAGCAATGTAGGGGCCGTTTTTAATGGGGGTACCAGCAGAGGTAAGGAAACCCCGAGCTTGCCACAGGGTGCCAAAGTCATGTACAACCCCAAAAGCATAGCGGGAGTCAGTGTAAATGGTGGCAGAGCGTCCCTCCGCCAAAAAGCAGGCACGTGTGAGGGCGACGAATTCGGCAACTTGCGCTGAGGTTACAGAAGGTAAAGGCGCAGCTTCGAGGGTTTCAGAGAGTGACACAACAATGTATCCTGCAAGGAGATGACCTTGGCTGTTTCGAAAACAGGAACCATCAGTAAACAAAACAAGGTCAGAGTTAGGGAGAGGGACATCAGAAAGGTCAGGGCGCGGGAGGGTGACAGCAGACACAGTTGCAAGGCAGTCGTGAGGATCACCGTCATTAGACAAGGGAAGGAGAGTGGCAGGATTTAATTGAGAACAACGCGTTATAGTGATATATGAAGCCGACAGCAGTAGAAGTTCATACCTGGTAAGGCGAGCGGAGGAGAGGTGGCTTGTGTTACGTTGTAACAGCAGAGTTTCCACAGAGTGAGGGACCATGAGAGTAAGGGGAGAGCGAAGGACAAGGGATTCAGACATTTCAACTAGGCGCACTGCGGCAGCCGCAGCACGCAGGCAGGGGGGTAGGCCTTGGGCCACAGGGTCCAAAGTGGCAGAGAAATAAGCTACTGGGCGGTTCTTTTCTCTGTGCACCTGAGTAAGAACTCCAAGTGCACATCCAGATTGTTCATGGCAGAAAAGGGTAAAAGGTTTAGAATAGTCTGGCAGCCCTAAAGCGGGGGCAGAAGCTAAACCTTGTTTGAGGGAAACAAAGGCAGAGTCTGCTTCAGGGGGCCATGTCATGGGATTAGGCACAGAGAGTCGAGTGAGTTCCTGGAGAGGTTTTGCAAGGGAGGCATATTGGGGAATCCATTGCCTGCAAAATCCAGCCATGCCCAAAAATTTTCGGACCTGGCGTGGGGAGCAGGGTCGGGGAAAGCTAAGGATAGCCTGGACACGGGTGGGAGAGAGCATACGGGAACCCTGGGAGAGGAGAAAACCAAGGTATGTGACAGAGGCTTGACAGAGCTGTAGTTTAGAGCGAGAAGCCTTGTGACCTTTGTTTGCTAAGGCAGTAAGGAGCGCTAAAGAATCAGTTTTTGAGGCAGATAACGAGGGGGAACAGAGGAGTAGATCATCTATATATTGGACTAGAGTGGACTCGGATGGGAAAACAAGGTCAGCTAGGTCTCGGGCTAATGCCTGGGAAAAATAAGATGGGCTCTCCATATACCCCTGAGGAAGCGTGGTCCATGTATATTGCTGTCCCTTGTAAGAAAAGGCAAAGAGGTACTGGGAGTTAGGGTGAACTGGAACAGAAAAGAAAGCAGAACACAAATCAACAACAGTAAAATGAGTTGCAGCTGGTGGGATAGAAGCCAGAATCGTTGCTGGGTTTGGGACAACAGGAAAGGCGGGTATGACAATACGATTAATGGCTCGGAGGTCCTGAACAAATTGCCATGATTTGACATCAGCGTTTCGAACTGGGAGGATAGGGGTGTTCCAGGGACTGGAGCAGGGAACAATAATGCCTTGCTCCCACAGGGCAGTCATGACTGGAGCAATGCCAGCCTCAGCTTCGGGGTTTAAAGGGTATTGGGAAAGGTGAGGCAGGGGTTTGGAGGAGTCCACAGTAATGCAGACGGGGTCAGTGTTTAAGCGGCCCACCTCAGAGGGATGGGTTGGCCACAGAGAGGATGGGACCTGCGAAATTAGGTGTTCAAGGGATGGGACCAGTGGGCAACAAGGGACTGGAGTGGAAAGGGAAGTTTCAGACAGCAGGGAGGCTACAGAATCACTCAGAGAGGACTGGGGAATTTGTAAATAGACCCCATCCGGGGAACAGTATATGGTGCAGCCAAGCTTACATAACAGATCCCGACCCAAAAGGTTTACCGGAGTGGAATCAGAGAGAAGGAAGGCATCATCCGCAGAAAGGGGACCAACCTGGACTGGTAGAGGTTTTGAAAGGGGATAAGGGGTTGGGACTCCCGTAATGCCCACAGCGGACTCAGTTTTTCCGGAGCGGGGAACCACAGGCAGATCAGTAGTACGAACTGCAGAGAGCGAAGCTCCCGTATCAACAAGGAAAGGGAGAGAAAGATCATTGATAGTTAACACACACTCACCCGTAGGAGTGAGTGGTAGTAAAGGAGCTAAAATTTCCTGAGGTTCCCCGGCATCCCATCATTGCTGAGAGACAAAGTAAGGCTGGGGACTGACTGGCTGTGCTGGCAGGGGGTCTAGCTGGTTATTTACAGAGTTACCAGGCCGGCTCGGACATTCATTCTTCCAATGTCCGGGCTGTTTACAGTAATTACAAACATCCCCATAACCCGAAAATCCAGTTCCTTGGCCCTTCCCTCGACCACGTCCCCATCCCTGGTATTTTCCCCGTCCCCGGTACTCTTTGCCCTGCCCTGAATAATGCTGTATTTGCAGGGCCATTAACTGTTGAGCTGAGTGTTCCTCCTTTCCCTTTAAAGTACATTGGCGGTGCTCTGCCACTGTTCACGATTTGTCCATGGTTTCGGTCTCCCACCCAACACTTATTTGTTTTAGCATATGGCCAATAGCAGGCAGGAGGCCATTAACAAACGCACTAGCCAGGGCGCCCTGTCCATTTCTATCTGGCTGCTGTATGCCAGAATGTTGCAGAAAAATGTCAGTTAGCCGAGTGCGATAGTCGCCCGGGTTCTCTCCCTGTCGTTGCTTACAGCCATTTATGACCATCCAGTTGGTTTTAGGAGTCCATACCTGAGGGATGGCTTCAAATAGATTTTTAGCTCGCTCTTTACACTTTTTCCGGTATTCAGCATTAGGACCAGTGTCTGGTAAGGTAGAGTGGCGGTCAGCAGCGAGCCAATTTGCTGCTGTGAGCCATTTTTCATGCTCACTTGGGGCTGCTACAAGTAGCTTGCACAGCTGCAGGAGGTCTGCCTCAGAGGGTTCATAGGTGTCACATACTAACAAAAATTCCTCTGCGAATTTGGTAGGGTTTTCCCGGGGCTTTGGAAAGCCTTTTACAATCGAAAGGAGCTCTGTGCGAGTCCAGGGTTTATAGATCCAAGTGGGACCCCCGTCTTGGCCCCCAGCATGCAGGATTCGGAGGGGAGCCTGGACATTTTTAAGGCCCAAGCGCGAGCTTTTACGGGGCGGAGCGAGTCCAGAGGAATGGGCCTCGGCAGTACTGGATGATCCGGACGGGTCTGAACTGGAGATCTCTGGGAATTGTTCCTGAGCTGAGAAATCTGGTGACAGTTGTTCCTGAGCTGGGGGCGTGGGTGGCTGTCTATTGATCCAACGCAAGGCTGCCAGGCCAATTAATGCGTCTTCCTCATCATCGTCCCCGGAATCTAGCAAGGGGTATTCTTCATCTCTTCCCACCCGGAGACAGGAGTATGAAGGGGAATCTGCTTGGAGAACTGGATAAAGGGGAGCGCTCGGTCTAGTGGTGGGAGAGGAGGTTTCCAATAAAGCTTTTAACTTATCATTTGAATCTTTGAGAGAGGCGAGTTTCGATTCTGTTCATCTACGATTTGCCTCTTCCCACCATTGCATGAAACAGTCAACCTCTCCTTTTGCCAATTTAGTTTTAGATTGGCTGAGTTTGTCTTTTAAGACGTCTACTCGGTCCTTGTCCCAAGATCCTAACAGTGGCCACTGAGTTTGGGGATCTCCCTGAGTTAGCCTAGACCATTTTTCCAGAAATTTACAGGAGTCCGGACCCTTCCTAAAGTACATAAAATGAGCCGGCGTTCCTTTAGGGAACTGTCCCGACTTAGACGTCTGGTTACCCATACAGGAGGACTTTACACACCAATCACACAAGAAGGAAATTCGGGTTCGTCAGAGCGATGCCCAGTGCAACACACAAAAGGAGGCCAATACCATTGATTTGCGTCCACACTACCCCAAATTCAACCGAGCAAGGTCAATTTTAGCGCTACTCCCCTTGATGGGGAGGAGTACAGAAGTTGATTTTAAGAGTCCTTTAGGTCGACAGAACATGTGGATGCAGTCATTTTTAAATCGACCAAACTTGGCTAAATTCAACCTAACCCCGTAGTGTAGACCAGGGCTGAGAGACTAACAAATTTATTTGGGCATAAGCTTTTGTGGTCTAAAACCCACTTCATCAGATTCATGGAGTGGAAAATACAGTAGAGAGGTATAAATACACAGCATATGAAAAGATGGGAGTTTCCTTACCAAGTGTGTGGGGGTATCAGTGCTAATGAGCCAATTCAATTAAGGTGGAAGTGGGCTATTCTCAATAGTTGACAAGAAGGGGTGGAAATCACTTTTGTAGTGCTAATGAGGCCAATTAAATAGGCCACCTTGATTACAAACAGTTAACAAGAAGGTGTGAGTATCAGCAGGGGGAAATTAGTTTTTGTAGTGACCCATCCACTCCCAGTCTTTATTCAGGCCTAATTTGATGGTGTCCAGTTTGCTGCCCTCAGCCCCAGCCTGGCCACCCAAGCCGCCCTGGGCCCCAGCTGGCTGAGGAGTTTTGAGTCCTGCCAGAGCCTGGCCCCAGGGCCATGGCGGGGAGCATTAGCAGAGATTTGAGGAGGATTAGCTTCTCCCAGGCTCCACTACACACTGCCCATACCAGCTACTGTACCACCTGCTTGCAAACGTGTAGATAAAAAGTACAATGTCCCAACCAGAGATTCCAAGTCTTTATTTTCTCACCCTCGCCCAAACTCACTAGTAGTGGAGGCCATCCATGAACATGGCACACAACACAATTTTAATTTCACTCCTTACTCCAAAGACTACAAGAGAATTGTCCTTTTTGGTCATAAGACTTACTTCTTAGCCACACAACAGTTTTGAATTGCGAACAACCAGGCACTTTTGGTGAAATACAATAAATTAAATTTGTGGTTTAAATATTATTGAACACCTTTGATAGGAGTATTGGGAGCAATTGAAGGCATCATACAGGAAGATCAACTTTTGGCAAAAACATCATTATAGGACTTAGATGTTGCCATTACTGTGCCATGATCCATAGCCATTGTGATTGTCATGTGACAAGCAACTTGTCTGCATCTGTTGGGTTTCCATGGGAAGGTACAGAGCACTGTTGAAGACCTTCTTTTTGACAGCCACAAATTATTTGCTCAGTCCACCAGTGAGTCCCTTCACACTCTGAAAGACTTGAGGGTCATATTCAGATTCCCCGAGTTCTATACACCTTTAAGCAAATGAAAATTTAGTAGATCTCAGAATGCACAAAGGTCTTATCTAGCCCATTTTTCTAACTTCTGTAGGCTACCTGAGGCACTGACCAGAAGACCTAGATATTTGTAGAAGAAGCCAGCTTCTGCCATGGCTACTTCATCCCAGCCATCCACGTCTTCCAAGCACCAGTTCTGATGGCTTGGTTGGGAGCCTGAAGCATCCAATAAACAGGAACCTACTGCTATACACATCCTACCTCTGTTTCCCTTTTGGGTACTGCCTCTCTCAGTTTCAAGCTGCATGGGACACATAACATAGACAAATTGATTTTGGAAGCCATAACATCTGGTTACTCCATCCATTTCAGTTCCATCCTTCCCTCCCACCTGCCTTTCCTGACCCTTTTCAGGGATCCAGCTCATTATAAATTGATGACACAAGACACTGCCTCTCTTCTACATTTTTGGGTCAAAGAACCAGTTCCTATGCAGCACAGGGGAAAGGGATTCTACTCAATACTTTCTGGTACATAAAAGGAAGAGAGGATGGGAGGCCAATAATAGTCCTCAGATGTCTGAACAAATATGTGAAACAGCAAAAGTTCAGGATGGTGACTCTTGCATCCATAATTCCCGCTCTCGATTCTGGGGATTGGTTTGTGACTCTAGACATCCAAGACACACATTTTCATGAGGCAATCCACCCTTCTCATAAGAAGTTTCTTTGATTGTTATTCAACTATGACCACTACCCATACCAGGGGCTGTTTTTCAACCTCTCCTTTGCCCCAAGAGCGTTCTCAAAGATTATGGCGGTCACAGCCATGGACCTTAATTATCTAGCCATAATCATCTTCTCTTATCTAGATGACTGGTTGACCAAGGCATATCTTATCAGGAATTGTTATCAGTCATACAGGTGTCATGGTTCCTACTCCACATCTTAGGCCAATTAAGAAAGAGCAAAAAAAAAAAAAACTTTTGAAGTGATAATCAAGATAGCCCAGTACAGACAGGTTGATAAGAAGTGTGAGAGTACTTACATGGGGAGATAGATTCAATGTTTGTAATGGCTCAGCCATTCCCAGTCGTTATTCAAACCTAAATTTATTGTGTCTAATTTGCATATCAATTCGAGTTAAGCAGTCTCTCATTGGAGTCTGTTTTTGAAGCTTTTCTGTTGTAAAATAGCCATTATGATGGCATTATAATTATGATGTCAGAGGCTGTAGATGGCATTGTGTTCAGCATGGCAACATCACTTGCCCCACAACCTCAGCCATGCTGAACACAATGCCATCTACAGCCTCAGGAACAACTCTGACATCATAATTAAAAAGGCTGACAAAGGAGGTGCTGTTGTCATCATGAATAAATTGGATTACCACCAAGAGGCTGCTAGACAGCTCTCTAACACCACATTCTACAGGCCATTATCCTCTGATCCCACTGAGGATTACCTAAAGAAACTACACCATCCACTAAAAAAACTCCCTGACAGAGCACAGGAACAAATCTGTACAGACACATGCCTAGAACCCCAACCAGGGGTATTCTATTTGCTACCCAAGATCCATAAACCTGGAAATCCTGGACGCCCCATCATCTCAGGCATTGGCACCCTAACATCAGGCTTGTCTGGTTATGTGGACTCTCTCCTCAGGCCCTACACTACCAGCACTCCCAGCTATCTTCGAGACACCACTGACTTCCAGAGGAAACTACAATCCATTGGTGATCTTCCAGAAAACACCATCCTGGCCACTATGGACGTAGAAGCTCTCTACACCAATATTCCACACAAAGATGGACTACAAGCTATCAGGAACAGTATCCCCGATATTGTCACAGCTAACCTGGTGGCTGAACTTTGTGACTTTGTCCTCACCCACAACTATTTCACATTTGGGGACAATATATACCTTCAAGTCCGCGGCACTGCTATGGGTACCCGCATGGCCCCACAGTATGCCAACATTTTTATGGCTGACTTAGAACAACGCTTCCTTAGCTCTCGTCCCCTAACGCCACTACTCTACTTGCGCTACATTGATGACATCTTCATCATCTGGACCCATGGAAAAGAAGCCCTTGAGGAATTCCACCATGATTTCAATAATTTCCATCCCACCATCAACCTCAGCCTAGATCAATCCACAGAAGCTGTCCATTTCCTGGACACTACTGTGCTAATAAGCGATGGTCACATAAATACCACCTTATACCGGAAACCTACTGACTGCTACACTTACCTACATGCCTCCAGCTTCCATCCAGGACACACCACACGATCCATTGTCTACAGCCAAGCTCTAAGATATAACCGCATTTGCTCCAATCCCTCAGATAGAGACAAGTACCTACAAGATCTCTATCAAGCATTCTTAAAACTACAATACCCACCTGCTGAAGTGAAAAAACAGATTGACAGAGCCAGACGAGTACCCAGAAGTCACCTCCTACAAGACAGGCCCAATAAAGAAAATAACAGAACACCACTAGCTGTCACTTTCAGCCCCCAACTAAAACCTCTCCAGCGCATCATCAGAGATCTACAACCTATCCTGAAAGATGATCCTTTACTCTCACAGATCTTGGGAGACAGACCTGTCCTCGCTTACAGACAACCCCCCAACCTAAAGCAAATACTCACCAGCAACCACACATCACTGAAGAAAAACACTGACCCAGGAACCTATCCTTGTAACAAAGCCCGATGCCAACTCTGTCCACATATCTATTCTAGTGACATCATCATAGGAACTAATCACATCAGCCATACCATCAGGGGCTCGTTCACCTGCACATTTACCAATGTGATATATGCCATCATGTGCCAGCAATGCCCCTCTGCCATGTACATTGGCCAAACCGGACAGTCTCTACGCAAAAGAATTAATGGACACAAATCTGACATCAGGAATCATAATACTCAAAAACCAGTGGGAGAACACTTTAACCTATCTGGCCATTCAATGACAGACCTGCGGGTGGCTATCTTACAACAGAAAAACTTCAAAAACAGACTCCAACGAGAGACTGCTGAGCTGGAATTGATATGCAAACTAGACACAATCAACTCAGGATTGAACAAGGACTGGGAATGGCTGAGCCATTACAAACATTGAATCTCTCCCTCCTTGTAAGTATTCTCACACTTCTTATCAACTGTCTGTACTGGACTATCTTGATTATCACTTCAAAAGTTTTTTTTCTCTTACTTAATTGGCCTCTCAGAGTTGGTAAGACACCTCCCACCTGTTCATGCTCTCTGTATGTGTGTATATATAATCTCCTCTATATATGTTCCACTCTATATGCATCCAAAGAAGTGGGTTGTAGCCCACGAAAGCTTATGCTCTAATAAATTTGTTAGTCTCTAAGGTGCCACAAGTACTCCTGTTCTTTTTGCGGATACAGACTAACACGGCTACTACTCTGAAATCTATTCACAGTGTTCTTTAGAGAAAAAGGTGTCAGTTCAACCCCGATCCACAATTTTTACTTATGGTCTCTTCTGACTTTCATATTAATCAGAATATTCAGCTTCCATTCCCCCCCCCCCCCCCAAAGCTGCCTCAGACCAGACAGGGGACTACTTTTCATACCCAAGATCTCACAGGGGTGTTAATTTTTTACCCAAATAGAACCAGACTCTTTAGAAAATCCTCTAGGCTTTTTGTATTGATTCCAAATAGATCCCAGGGGTCCGTGATCTCCATACAGAGACTGTCAAGGTGGATCTCTGGCTGTATTATTGCCTGTTATGAGCTGGCTGATCCTCAGCCTACCCTTAGAGTGATAACTCATTCTGTAAGGTCTCAGTCTATGTCGGTAGCCTTTCTCAAAGATGTGCCAGTCCTTGAAATTTGCAGGACTGCAACTGGACATCTGTGCATACTTGCTTCAACTATTATTATTTGTTTTACACCACTAGAGCAGATGGTGCAGTAGGCAATTCAGGTTTCTCTTTAGTACTGAACTCTGCCCTGAAGCTTCTTCTTTTTAGGAGGTACTGCTCAGGGGCCACCTGCCTTACGGACCCTACTCTAAGGAGAGGTTACTCACCCTGTGCAATAACTGGTATGTGTTCACCTATGAGTGCTCCATTATCTGCCTTCCTTTCCCTCTGCTTCAGAGTGTCCCTTATGGGGCTTTGCAGTAGGGAAGGAACTGAAGGCAGTTACTCCATGCAGCCCTTTATATCCTCCGTACAGGGCATGAGAATGTATAAGTGACATACACAAGCTGAACTGGCACTACAACCAAAAATCTCCAGTCAAAGGCACAGGGGCTTATGCACACCTGAAATGGAGCACCCATAGGGACACACATCTCAAAGAACTCAAGTTACTGTGCAGGGTGAATAACCTCTCCATTTCCAGCCTAAATTTACACATGGCCAGTTCATACTCATTTGTTCTTGTGCCAGCATTGTCCTTCTAGCTGAAATAGCTCTTCTCCCTCCTTGGTGTATACCACCCTAAGGTATTTCTAGAGAGCAATCATATCCCTGCTCATCCTTTGTTTTGTTAGGCTCCTTCAGTTTCCTCTCATAAGATTGGCTCTCCAGTCCCATGATTATCCTATTACCTCTTCTCTGCACGTGTTCCAGTTTGAATTCCTCTTTCTTGGACATGGGTGACCAGAATTGTGCACAATATTACAGATGAAGTCTTAATCGTGCTTGTACAGTAGCATTGATATTTCCCTCGCCACTAGAGATACCTTGCCTGATATATGCTATTATAACATTTGCCTTTTTCATGGCCATATCACACTGGTGGCTCGTAGTCTTCTTGTGATTGACCAACACACCCAGGGCTCTCTCCTCCTCTGTCATTTACAAATGATGAGCACCCATCATAGAGCAGAAATTCTTATTATGTAGTCCCTAAATGCATGATCTTGCACTTTGTAGTATTAAACTTCACCCCATGTGTATTACTGTTAGGCTCTTAATAGAGGTCTCCCTACAGGATGGGGGAGCAGGCACACACTGGACACAGTGTTGGTCTATAATACTCTAAATACTTTTTATTGATTACAATATAAACCCCATTCACTCCATACTCTCACCCCTTTCATACTACACCAGAGTGTGAAGGTCATAATAAAATCCCGATGTCCAGTCAAAATTCAGTCTGATCACAAGGTGTGAGGAGCCAGCATTACACGCCTCTTCTTTTTCAGAGCTCTGGATTGATGTTTGACTCTAAATTTCAGATATGTCAGGCAATTATTTATAGACCAGTTCTTTGAGTCATCAACTTTGTTTCTGTTTATGAAGCCTTTCATCCATAAATCCAGGCAAACCGTTCTGGTCAGGCCACCATAATCCAAGACATTCCATTTCCCCCAGTTCTTGTATAACTGCACAGCTGGTGTTATTCCCTTTTCTGCTAATTCTCCATCTTCCCCATGGACATAAAAGTTGTTTTGGCACAGACAATCCTTGACTGCTCATAACCTTAAATCCTTGATTCAGTTGCCAACATACAACTCACATATTCACATCAAACACACAGCATTTATGCTAGGCCCTTATGGCCGATAGCGTTTTACAACATATACTATATATCCCAATATGTCCCCCTTTTGATACATGATTAATAACATTGGTTATTGTATCACTTTTATAATTTTGCAAGCAACCCAGCTTTATATATTACTCGCTCCAAAACTCCTTGTCATTTTCTTATTTGACAGTATAAGCACAGCGTGACAAAAGTTAACAGAATCATTAACATAAACAATATAACCATAGGATGTAACGTCACATTCAGGAGGCCATGGCACTAGGAGACCATCCTTTAAAGACATTGTACCAATGGTGAAGTGTCAATTCTTCCCCTTCTTTTCCCAATTTTAATATTTGACCATTATGCAACAGGATACTTATCTTTCCTCAGTGGGCAGATTTAGATACATCCTTTGCATATTGTTTTATTTTTAATACATACATCGGGGAACTCTTTTATCCACATATCCTGCTGATCTAGATTAATTTTCTCTACTGCTTTTCAAGCAAATATTCTTGAAATGTATCACACTATCAGGGGGGGCTCTAGGTTTTTTGCCACCCCAAGTGGTAAAAAAAAGGGGGCCGGAGTGCTGCCGCTGAAGCGAAAAAAGAAAAAAGGGCTGCCCCAAGGGCTGGAATGCTTGGGGCGCTTGTGCCTAGAGCCAGTCCTGCCTGCTGTCAGAGCACCTTCCGTCCAGCCAGGCACATGCCATAAGATTCCATTTGTTAAGTCCAAAACCAGCCAATTCTCCTTTAGAAAAGGAGTCCCTAAAATTACTGGATCGGCTGCTTGAATTTTCTGTAGTAATTTCTCTCTGCAACAAAAATCACCAGCCCCCTTTCTGCATATAGTTACTTTCACTGAATAATACATCTTCCCCATCACTCCTTCCCCAGTAAAGGACGCTGCTGTGATGATCTCAGATACATATTGAGTTAAGTCACAATTTCTATTTACAATATTTACACCAGCCCCAGAACGTCTTTCGGTCCATTATTTCCAACAATGATGGTTTTCCTAGGTCTCCCATTCGAATCCTGCCTTAATCTGATTATCATCTCCCACTCCTGGTGACCCATTTCCAGTGAGAGCAACCTGTCACCGGGGCCTCCCTATGCAGCAAGTTTCTCAAAGCCTTCAGTTTGCACGGCTGCAATTCCCCTCTGTTCTTTAAAAACTTGCTCCTCTCTCCATTGCATTTCTTTGATCAGTTCATCAGTGGGTTTCCCAACCCATTTGTCCATATCTACTCCCCTCAACTTTAAGTACTTCCAAGCAATGTTTTGTAACACATCTCCTCCCTTCTGAGGTTCACTCTGACCATTCTACCTGCTACCTCCCTGGGGTGGGGCTGACTGTCTTCTGCCATGGCCTTTCCCTCTCCCATGGCCCCCTAATCTATACACACTCTCATTTGAATAAATCACTGCCTCAACAAACGGTACTCTAGATTTTGTACCATGTCAAGGTTCCTTCCCCACTCTGAACTTTAGGGTACAGATGTGGGGGACCTGCTTGAGAAGCTCTAAGCTCAATTAACAGCTTAGATCTGGTCTGGCTGCCACCACTCCTAAGCACTAATTCCCTTCCCTGGTTAGCCTTGAGAGACTTCTTCACCAATTTCCTGGTGAACACAGATCCAAACCCCTTGGATCTTAAAACAAGGAGAAATTAACCATCCCCCCTCCTTTCTCCCACCAACTCCTGGTGGATCCAGATTCAACCCCCTTGGATCTAAAAACAAGGGAAAAATCAATCAGGTTATTAAAAAGGATTTTAATTAAAGAAAAGAAAGGTAAAAGAAAACCCTCTGGGAGAGATTAGCATACCAGCTACTCTCACAGACAACAGATTCCAAACACAGAGGATGTTCCCCTGGGCAAAAACTTAGTTACACAAAAAATACCTAAATACCCAATATGATTATTCCTCTAATTGCACAAGACAAGTTACAAAGAAATAAACATAAACGTATTTATTCCCTTCACTATACTCACTACTTGATAAGGGGCTGGAGAGGTTTTAGCTGGGGGCTGTATGTGATGGCCAGTGGTGTTCTGTTATTGTCCTTGTAACAGAACACCACTGGCCATCACATACAGCCCCCAGCTAAAACCTCTCCAGCGCATTATCCACGATCTACAACCTATCCTGGAAAATGATCCCTCACCCTCACAGACCTTGGGAGGCAGGCCAGTCCTCGCTTACAGACAACCCCCCAACCTGAAGCAAATACTCACCAGCAACTACACACCACACCACAGAAACACCAACCCAGGAACCAATCCCTGTAGCAAACCTCGTTGCCTACTCTGTCCCCATATCTACTCTGGCGACACCATCAGAGGACCCAACCACATCAGCCACACCATCAAGGGCTCATTCACCTGCACATCCACTAATGTTATATATGCCATCATGTGCCAGCAATGCCCCTCTGCCATGTACATTGGCCAAACCGGACAGTCCCTCCACGAAAGAATAAATGGACACAAATTGGACATCAGGAATGGTAACATACATAAGCCAGTAAGTGAACACATTAATCTCCCTGGTCATTCTATTACAGATTTAAAAGTCACTATCATTGAACAAAAACACTTCAGAAACAGACTTCAAAGAGAAACAGCAGAACAAAATTCATTTGCAAATTTAACACCATTAACCTGGGCTTGAATAGGGACTGGGAGTGGCTGGCTCATTACACAAGCAGATTTTCCTCTCCTGGAATTGACACCTCCTCATCTATTATTGGGAGTGGACTACATTCACCCTGATTGAATTGGCCCTGTCAATACTGGTTCTCCACTTGCAAAGTAACTCCCTGCTCTCCATGTGTCAGTATATAATGCCTGCATCTGTAACTTTCACTCTATGCATCTGAAGAAATGAGGTTTTTACCCATGAAAGCTTATGCCCAAATAAATCTGTTAGTCTTTAAGGTGCCACCAGACTCCTTGTTGTTATCATCAACTTTGTTTCTGTTTACAAAGCCTTTCACCCTTAACTCCAGGCAAACAGTTCTGGGCAGGCCACCATAATCCAAGACATTCCATTTCCCCCAATTCTTGCATAACTGCTCAGCTGGTGTTATTCCCTGCTCTGTTAATTCTTCATCTTCCCTGTGGACATAGAAGTTGTTTTTTGCACAGACAGTCCTTGACCGTTCATAACCTTAAATCCTCGCTTCAGTTGCCAACACGCAACTCACATACTCCTACTTTTTGTTCCAGGGTCACTAATGAAAATATTAAATTATGCTCTGACCCAAGATCAATCCTTGAGGAACTCCAGTAATAAGCTCCCTCTTGCCCAATAGTTCCCCTTTTAGCAAAACCCATTGTCTTCTCACCAATAACCAGTTCCTCATACACCTCACAATTCTTGTACTGATCCCCATGTTCTCCAGTTCAACTAATATTTTTCCATGAGGCACTGTATCAAATGGTTACTGAAGCCCAGAAATGAACATCCTAGTAGTCCTTCTCTGCTCCTGTTCCTCAGTTAAAGCTACAGCAGTGAAGAGTTGTCTGTCAGGAGTCCTTCAGGATTGCAGACTCTTCCCCATTCAAATAACTTTATGTTCCCTGCCCTGTTAGCTTCAGGTGTCAGGGTTAGACGCTAACTCCATGGGGCAGTGTTAACTCTCCATCTCCATGGATCAGTATTAAGGCATTTCCTTTATTCCCAAGGGAAAGCAATGGTGTATCCCCCCTGTCCCTAAAGAAGAGCAGTGGGCTAGTGCCTGGATTGGTAAGCAGTTGGCTGGAGCCACAGTGGATGTGGGTGGTGAGGGGTTGATGCCCCAATATTGATTTCGTTCTTTGTCCTTTTCTTGCAGATGTAACACATAAGGAACAACTATTGACAGCACAGAGAAAAGGGGCAGGGATGCCTGTCAGTCCTGGTAATTGCTATGGATTTTCTTTGAGATGTTGTGAGAGAGGGCAGAGACCAACAGAGCCTGGAAGAGTACGGAACCACTTAAGTGATGGAAGAGCAGAGCAGGGTCATTTCCTGATGCCCCCCACCCCCAGCCTTCTCCACACTCTGTCCCTATTGTCAATGCTAGAGCACTTCTCCACTGTGTGCCTCTGGGCCAATATGCGGTATCTTTCTGCAGACTCCACACAGCAATGCTGAAGCTGCTTATCTCATTCTGAAAGGTCATCTACAGACATTTCCCCCTCCCCATCCTCTGTTACAATCCTGAGATAATACAGTACCATAGAACCCGATGAGGCTCTCCCCAGGCGTTTCTTAAATCTATACAGGTCTTATGCTAGGAATCTCCCCCTTTGACCATTGGTCAGCAATGGGGCTTTTCACAGTTCCATAACATATGGATCAGCACTGTGATGTCTTGCTCCTTATCCATGAGTAGTAGCACTGGCAATTGACTTATATCCTTTTGCCTCTGCAAGGACACTTCTCTCCCCCCCACCCCTTAGGGACCTGAGGAATCTTTATTATGTCTGCAGGGTAGCACAGTGGTATTCCACTATTTACAGTATGCTGTGGCCCATCCCCCATTTATTGGGCTGAGTGCAGTGGCTTTTGCCCTGTCCATCTGGGGCAGTTTTGGGGCCTCTTCCCTATTTATGTGGGAATAAATCCACTGTGCACCATCCTCTATCCTTCTGGGGCTCTAAATTTTGTCTGTCTCTTCCTCTCTTCTTGTAGGACTACCTGCTTTTCTCTTCATCCTTTCCCTCTCACCTTCGGTTACTACCTGCTATGCCTCTTCTTCATTTTCCAACTCAGCAAACCTGTTCCTGAGCTGTATTTCTCCTTCACTACCCAATATTTTCCTCTGATTGGTTTTCATAGTCACACACTTGCACTGGTTGCTTTCCAGATCTAAGAATGTACCCTCACAGTTCTTCAGTCCAGCTTGACTCTGCTAGTCTTGAGTTTTCCCTTCAGCCTCCCTTCGCCTTCCCTACATCATTGGCTCAAATCCCCTTGTAAACTCAGCCATCGTCTCTGCCTCAATCTCCAAACCTTGGATCTTCTCTTCCATCAGCTCTATCAGGTGGAACTTAATACATAGGGAAATCTTTTCAGGTACATGCTCCAGCTTCCACACCCACTAATCTCCACTGCCTCTTCACTTCCAATGCTGCCTCTGTAGCTTTTATAGCCTTTCCACCTAAATTTATTTCAGCAAAGGGGGAGGAGCGGACAGAACACAACATGGCCCCCTCCCCCAAACGTCCACTCAAACGCCCATGTTTTTAGCTCCATTTCCTGGATCCTGCTAGAATAGGACAAAACAAAAAGGGATATTGTGTTGAGTAACTATTCAGAGCACAAAAAAAAATCATTTTGGGGTTTCAAAGACAGAAAACGTTATTTCTGTAATTGAACTTCAAAACATTGTGAGAGATATGCTTCAAATCACAGAGGCTGACCTCACCAAGCCAGGTTAATCACAATGAAAGAAATGCTGAGAGAATGAAAGTTAAAAATAACTTTGTTTTTACAAACAAATGGAGTTTGTGGGGAAATGAGTGGCTATGCCACACTACACCAATCCAGTAAATTTCTAGCACCACCATTTTCTTCACTATTTGCTGGTATGAATGAACATTCCTCATATGCTGACCGGCTGTACTGAAACAAGGGGGTTGCTTCCTTTCTCCCTGGAGTCAATTGACAATTCTTGGGAGTGAGGAGACAGGAAGTGCCGCATAGGATTGTAGGATAGCTTTGGTGGACTTCCAGGTCCTGAGTCCAGTGGGGGTTGCGTCTATGTTCTAAAACAATGGGGCTAGAACCCCTGGACTAGAATGACACAATTAACATGGCACACATTACATTATTAAAAAATTGCTAAATGATAGGTCTCAAAATGTAATTGTAAATAAGGAATTGTCATTGGGTGGGTCTGTTTCTAATGGGGTCCCCAAATGATTGGTCCTTGGCCCCACACTACTCAACCCTTTTATGAATAACCTGGAGGAAGATCTAAGAAAGATTACTGATAATGTTTGCAGAGGACACAAAAATTGAGGGAGTAGTAAATAAGAAAGTGTCCAGGTAATGGGACAGTACCATCTAGATCCGTTGGTAAACTGGGCACAAAACAACAATATGTGTTTTAATATGGGAAAATATAAATGCATCTATCTAGGACAAGGAATGTAGTCCATCCTTACACAATGGGGAATCTGAAAAAGATTTGGGGGTCATGGTGGATAATCAGGAGAACATGAGCTCCCAGTGTAAAACTGTGGCCAAAACAGCTAATGTGATCTTTGAATGTCTAAACAGGGGAATCTCGAGTAGGAGTAGAGAATTTATTTAACCTCTCTAGTTGGCACTGGTGTATCTGCTGCTGAAATACTGTTTCCACTTCTAGTGCCCACAATTCAAGAAGGATGTTGATAAATTGGAGAGAGTTCAGAGAAGGACAATATAAATGTTTAAAAGCTTAGAAAATAGGCCTCATAATGACTGAACTCCTTGAAGCTATTTAGCTGAACAAAGAGAAGTGTAAGGGGTGATAAGATCACTGTCTATAAGTCCCTGTATGAGGGAACAAATATTTGATCATGGGCGTTTGAGTCTAGCAGACAAAGATATAACACATTTCAATGGCTGGAAGATCAAACTAGAGACATTCAGACTGGAAATAAAGCTTACATTTTTAACCGTGAGAGTGATTAACCATTGGACCAACTTAAGGGTCGTAGTGGATTCTTCATCACTGACCATTTTAAAATTAAGAATGGATTATTTTATTTTTCTTCCTTAAAATATCTGCTTTAGTTCGAGCAGGAATTATTTCAGGGCCCTTATGACCTGTGTTAAACAGGAGATAAGAGAACGTGATCACAGTGGTGCCTTCTGGCCTTATATTCTAACAACTATTTTGGAAATGCCAAAATAAACTGTTTTCTCCATTTCAGAAAAGTTTAATGTTTGTTTTCTTTTGGATGAAACTATTCATCAAATTCATCCTGGATTTGCAAATGTTTTGGCTGCCCTGGAACTGTATGTTTTTCTGCAAATAAATGATTTGTAAACAAAAATTTCACCCAGTTCTACTCCTGACACGAGAACAAAGGAACATTGAATGAAATCTAAAGATGGGGAATTCAAAATGGATATAATACTTGTTCACACAGAGAATAATTAGACTAGTTTTGGAATGGGCATTTCCTGGGGCATTTTTCCTGCTCCCCCAACTTACATGGGTATGACTGAGATCAGTGTAGCCGTGGGTATGCATATTTAATTATGCTACAGAATTGATGGTGCTGAGAAAATGGAGGAATAATTATTGCTTAGAAAAAATAAAATCTTAACTGCTGGTAGTAATGTGATCTAATAATCTCTTACAGCCCTAAAATCTATAAGCAATGGATTACTAGTAAATTGATGAAATAAGTATTAATTTTCTATTCTATGTCAGGAACCACCACTGGGTCCCAATCTGAAGGACAGGACCAGGTTCAGATGTTGGCAGGTAAGAGTTTCTATGGGGGCAGGGATAGCTCAGTGGTTTGAGTCTTGGCCTGTTAAACCCCGGGTTGTGAGTTCAATCTTTGAGGGGGCCATTTAGGGAAGTGGGGTAAAACTCTGTCTGGGGATTGGTCCTGCTTTGAGCAGGGGGTTGGACTAGACAACCTCCTGAGGTCCCTTCCAACCCTGATACTCTGTGTGTATCTCTCAATCCTGTGTTGGTTTGCCCTTTACACACACTCAAGAAGACAAAGTGCTGTCCTTGTATTTAATATTGGACCCTATCCTGCATCTATGAAGTCCATGGATAAATGCTCTTTGACTTCAGTTGCGGGCTTCATTGAGCCTCAGAAATTACTGTTATTTCACTCTGTAATGTGTTTTCTGGCATACACTAGTTTCTCTCTAAAATTACCTAAACGTGTGGACATGAACAGATTTTCTGACCTGCATCTCCCATCGATTTCACTGGCACCTGTGGGAGCTCAGTGGCTCTTAAAAATAAACACATTATTTTATTATCAGTAATTCATAGAGAGAATAAAAACGGAAAATAGAATGAACTGCATTCTTATGTGAATGACAAATGACAAGAATCAGGAGACTCCTGCTGGCAAAGATCTGGTAATAGTGTTTGATAGCAAAACCTGGTTGCTAAACAGATGTTACCATCTATTACACTTTCTCATCTTCAAACTATGTTTCCTGTATCTCCATGGGACAGTGATGGAGCATTTCAGCCAACGCTGTGGGACAGCACTTTTGTAAGCTGTGTGGTCCCAGAAAGGGGGATGGTGCTCAAAATATCAGCTACTATCAGGATATATAAAAGGAATATCTGCCAGCCATGGCAAATGCTGGGAATCTTATTGATAAAAGAGAGAGGGAAGAGACCCCGTCAAGCTAAATCCTTCACTCCCATTTAAGATAAGTTGCAGTAGCAGCGCTGGGTCCTCCACACAACTCCATCCCCATTGGCTGAACAGCAGAGTTACTTTCCTTCTTTTACCTAAGTTCCAGTAGCAACTTCTTGCTTACTACACAGAGCAGAACTGGGGTTTCGTCATTCCATGCCAATGGCTCACCCAAGTGGTATTTCCCTAGGAGGCGTTGAGGTTGATTGCTGGAACGTCCCTCTCCATACTTTCAGGGTTTAACACTTTGAGATTTCAATCCCCGTCATACCCATGGGGCTGTACTCAAACCTTTCCTCCTCTCACCTTATGGTATGTGCCAGGACATCATTCTAATGAGGAGATGGTAAAATCCCATTTCTTATTTCTCCCTCTTTGATGGTTTCTTTATGCAATATGACGAAGGCCTGAAAGGTTCCCCTCCCTGCATTGTTTTTATATGAGAAATTCAAATCTTGTTTAGTTAAAATATACTAGGAGGGTGGGAAAACTAAAACTAGTGTAATAGGGACACTGCCGGAGTAAAGGCAGTGAAAGTTCATCTTTTGAGAGGGGGAGGGAATTCTCTTTTTTTCTTCTTTGCCCTCCCACCTTCTCTTACTACCTGCTGCAATCCAGCTCGCATGTGCAAGTCGTGACTTTTCCCTTCCATCTCTTCTCACTTTCTCTCCACCTGCTCAAATCCCCTCTGAAAGTCAATCATAGTTTACACCTCCATCTCCAGACCTTGGATCTTCTCTTCTATCAGCTCTACCAGGTGCTACTTCATACAAACGAGCTACTTTTCAGGTACCCGCTCCAGCATAATTTACATGCAACAGCTTCCCCATCCAGTCATCTTCATTCTCTTTTCCATTCCTTGGGTCACTACCTCTGCTCACACGGTAGCTATCCTAGCCTTCCCACCTAAGCTCCTGTCACTTACAACAACAACAACAACAACAACAAACAAAAAAAAGAACTCCACACACTCCTTCCCCAAACTCCCCATATAAACTCCCACTCAAACTCCCCTGTTTTCAGCTGTTTCCTGGCTCATCTGCCACTGCCCCTCTTGCTGCAAGTCCATTAGCCTTTGGTACTCAAACTGCTTGTTGGTCCTGTCCAAAAATTCAACCACAAACTAATCACAAAAATGCTTCCTCTTTGAACGTTCTGCAAAGATACAATGACTCAGGCATCTGCTGCAGTGCGAGCAAGCTGTGGAGGTATTGCAGCCTGTAGAGGTTGAAGGGCCTGGAATATGAGAGGACAAAGAGGGCTACTGTTGTCAGTAGCTCTGTGCAGGGCACAGAAAAAAAACAGTTTGGAGTTTCAAGGACAAAAAACGTTATTTTTATAACTGAACTTCAATATATTGTGAGAGGTGTGCTTCAGACTTGAGAATGGCCATACTGGGTGCGACCAAATCTCCATCTTGCCCAGTAACCCATCTTCCGACAGTGGCCAATGCCAGGTGCCCCAGAGGGAATGAACAGAACAGGAAATCATCAAATGATCCATCCACTGTCACCCATTATCAGCTTCTGGGAAACAGAGGCTAGGGACACCCTCCCTACTCATCCTGGCTAATAGCCATTGATGGACCTATCCTCCATGAACATATTTTGTTCTTCTTTGTACCCTGTTATAGTCTTGGCCTTCACCGCATCCTCTGGCAAGGAGTTCCACAGTTGACTGTGCATTGTGTGAAGAAATACTTCCTTTTCTTTGTTTTAAACTTGCTGCCTATTAATTTTATTTGGTGACCCCTAGTTCTTGTGTTATGAGAAGGAGTAAACACGTTCTTATTTACTTTCTCAGTGCCCTTTATGATTTGATAGACCCCTATCATATTCTCCCTTAGTCATCTCTTTTTGAAGCTGAAAAGTCCCAGTCTTATTAATCTTTCTTTGTATGGAAGCTGTCATTTTGGTTGCCCTTTTCTGTACCTTGTCCAATTCCAGGATATCTTTTGTGTGACGGGATGACCAGATCTGCACGCAGTATTCAAGATGTGGGCATACCATGGATTTGTATAGAGGCAATATGATATTTTCTTTTTGATTATCTATCTCTTCCTAATGATTGCCAACATTCTGTCAGCTTTTTTGACTGCCACTGCATATCAAGTGGATGTTTTCAGAGAACTATCCACAATGACTCCAAGATCTCTTTCTTGAGACCACAGAAGCTCCCTTCACACAGCCAGGTTAATCACAGTGAAAGATGTGCTGGAGAATGGTAAGCTAAAAATCACAACTTGTTTTTCCAAACAATTGGAGTTTGTGGGGAGATCAGTGGCTGTGCTGTGTTGCATCAGCCTTCTCTATCATTTCAGGCACTCCACATGTTGGAGGACAAAGCAGTTCTTGTGGTGCATGACTGATAGGGAGAGATTTTATTCCAATCTGCCGGTGGGAAACCAGTCATGTCTGCTCCCAAAGTATTCACACAAGGTGACTGAGCAGCACATCTACGAGTGGGCTAGTGAGGTGGCCCTGAAAATATCCCCTTCCCTGAAGAGTGACTTTCTGGAGTTCCTGCTACAGAAAAAAATGCACCTATAAGCATCCAGGATTGGGTCAGAATTCATGAGGGAATCAACAGGATGCTCTGTTAGTGTCTGCACACTTTAGTGGCTCCCCATGGCTTCTGAAACAGATTGATAGGGATTCATGCTGTCAGGAGTCAGGGAATCTAACTTTGAGCACTCCTCCTGTACTTACAGAAGAACATTCAGAAGGGTTTCATCCACCCATCTACATCCTCATCCAGTGCTCCAATCTTTTTCATGAAGAAGAAGGATGGTGCCTTGTGGCCATGTATTGACTATTTGACCCTGACCAAGGTGACCATACAAAAACACTACCCACTTCCCCTTATCAATGAGCTCTTAGACAGGCTCTGCACAGCCTCTGTTTTCACCAAGTTAGTTCTGCATGGGGCCGATATCCTGGTGGCGAGTGGATGACCATCTTTTATACTCGATACAGCCAAAATGACTATCTATGTTATGCTCTTGCCCCAGTAACCTTTCAACACTTTATTAATGTTATATTCTGTGATATGCTGGACCACTTTTTCATCATCTACCTTGATGACATTTTGATTTTCTCTGAAGACTATCATGTGTGTAGCATTCTTGAAAGACTATGCTAGAACCGCTTATATACCAAGCTGGAGAAACGAGAGTTTGATCCGGATACCCTTGAATACCTTTGATATGTCATCTCCTCTCAGGGGCAGAATATAGATCCTCACAATGTATTGCAACTTCTCCTGTGTCAAAGCCTCCTCTGAGACGAGTTTCATCAGCAGCATCACTTAATGTGCCCCATTCAGTGCCTGCTGCTCACTCTCATCAGTTTCCATACTGGGTTCTGGAGTCATCGGGTCACCACCCTGGCTGACCACATCTCTGTGTACTGCTGGTTGCTCAGTGCTCTCCCCTGCACCTTACCAAACCCGTAATAAAATGGGCATGCTGTAGGCAAATTGCCAAAGGTGCAGTTCTGGTACCTGTTTTTTTTTTTTTTTTTAGTGTTCAACCTTGAGCTTCTATATCTGCTCCCCACACTCGTTGTCACTCCACTAAATTACTAGCACCACCATCTTCTTCACTATTTGCTGGTATGCATGGTCATTCCTGATACGCTGACTGGCTGTACTTAAAAAAAAGGGGGTTGCTTCCTTTTTTCCCTGGAGTCTATTGACAATTCTTGGGAGTGAGGAGACAGGAAGTGCCGCACAGGATTGTAGGATAGCTTTGGTGGACTTCCAGGTCCTTAGTCAAGTGGGGGTGGTGTCTATGTTCTAACACAATGGGGCTTGAACCCAGGGTCCTGGCTTGACTCAAGTTTGGTCCCTCTACCTTTGTGGGGTCCTAGGACCTGGATAAAAGCCAGAGTCTGAGAGATGTGTGTGTGTAGTAGAAGGGGTTCAGAACTTGAGCCTGAGTCTGAGCCCAGGCTTATGTTGAAGTGTAGACATACCAAGTGGGGGTGAGAGGAAAGACGAGGCCATTAATTCTGAGAATACTCATCACTCACCTTGCAGAATTCCTTCTTTCCACTTTCAGAGAAAGGAGAGATGGGACTCTGGGGAGTCAGTGGTGAATATTTGTAAAAGATCATGTCATCCTTCAGTCCTCTGCATCCAATAATACTTCATAGTGGTTCCAGTTCTGCTCTAACTGAATTCAAGGGCCAAATGCACCTTCATTCGGGACTGATTAGAGCCTCACATTACAGTAGGTGGTGTGCAGGGAACAGCTTTTCAAACAGAGCAATAGCCTGACATATAAAAGCTTTCAGCCTGCTGACAAAGGTACTGAGAAGCTGCAGCTCCCATTGATTTCAATGGGAACTATGTCAGGTAAACCAGTGTGAAAAGCAGGCCATTGTTCTCTTAGACTCAGTAATTAATACAGAGAATGCAAATTAAAAATGGAGTAAAGAGAATTCTTTTCTTTCATGTGAAGATAAACAACAGGACACAAATGTGGTCAAAGTCCAGATTGCAGAGCTGGTTGATCGTTTTGAGGGCAATGGTAAGTGTCATGGAACATATTACCTTACGTAACATGTCCCGCTCCCTGTCCCCTTGGGTCAATGCTGAAGTATTTGCTCCTGGGAGAGCGATAGGGTATTGCCCCTTCCCCTTTGGGAGACCCCAGTGTTGAGAGACACCAGGAAAGAGAAAAGCCCTGGTAACTGCAGAGCTCTTCCAGAAGATGCTGTGAGAGGAGGGCCCCATTTAAGATAGTTGGAAGGGCAGTGCTGGGTTCTTCCCACTGCACCATCCCCTTTGCTCAGCACTAGAGTATTCCTCCCCCCTCCCATGTTTCAGTTGGGATGTCTCTCTCCTGGCCCCACAGGGTAGGACATAGACTTCTTCCCTCCATCCCAGTGAGGGGGTATTCTCATCCTTTGACCTCAGTAGTTATTGCTGGAATGTCTCCTCTGTATCCTCAGTGTTCAGCACTGGGGTGTTTCAGTGTCCTCCATCCCATGCAGCTGTGCTCAGGCATTTTCTCCTCTACCTTCACGGGTCTGTGCTGAAGCATTTCCCCTTCCTCTCTCATTGACCAATAGCTGTCTTTCCACTTGCTAATCCTACTAGGACATATGGCATGTTACCATATGAAATACCATTTGTTTAAAACTGTACTGTCCCTTCTCTGCACCCCAATCCCCATGGGTCAGCAAAGAGGCTTTTTCCTTAACCTCACTTGTCCTCACTGAGATGAGCTTCTTGCATCTCCACAAATCATTGCTGCGGTGTTTATCCCATCGAGCCCCATGCGGATGGAGTAGGACACTTGCCCTCTTGCAGAGAGATGGTGCTGTGTATCCTGTCTTTGATGGAAAACTGGGCTTACTCCCAGTGGGATTTGTACCCCAGGAATGATCACTTCTAAGCCCTTGTCATTTTAACAGGGAGAAAAGAAGAGCAAGCAGGACCAGAAAATAGAAGAGAGGTATCTCAAATCTCTGGTAAGTGTTGGGGCTGTCAAGGGAGCAATCTTAGGCAAGAACAGGGACAAGAGGAATGTGTCTCGCTGAGCCTGGGAGGGGAACCATCTACATGGGATTTGGAGATGGGAGGTAAGGTGTCAGAGGCCCTTCCCTCCCCTTTCCCAGTGGGGCAGTGGTTGTTCTCTTCCCATCTCTATCTCCATGGGAAGTTCTGGGCTTTTTGCATCTTCAAACATACTGGCTGTTAGTGATGGTAATATAGAATGTAGGCCTTTTTATTTGCCTGAGATAGAATTTTGGGTTTTGTTTGCCCATGTGAATTTTGAGGTCTTTAAAATATAATGGTTTGTGTCTTATATCCTTGTTGAAGTATGTGAACAAGGAACAAAGACACTGTTTGTTGCTGCTGCCTACAGCCAGATAAGGTTTTTTAGTAAAATGAGAAAGATAGGAAATAGAGTTCAAGTGTTGCTAGGTATGGTGGGAATTTGATATACCAGTGCAAAATTGATGGCTGCCGAACTCCTCTGCCAAAACAAGGTCAAACAATGACTTGGGAGCGGCGAGGGAGATGCGTATAAAAAACACTAAAAGCTAAAGAAAAGGTGACCCTGGTCAGTACATAACCTTACTCCCTACCCCTCCCATGGGGTACAAAAGAGGTGTTACTGAAGCCCCCAGACTTAAGACCTTACCAAATAAATTGTAAGGCGTGGTACCAGGAGCATGCACTACAGGTATAATTAGGCCTACTAAGAAGGGGGAGAAGAAGGCAAGGAGAAGCTCTACTGGTATACAGAGGTATGGTTATGCTTGCCTGTTAACCCCAATAAACATCGCATTGTCTGCACTATGGACTCTGGCCTTCTGCTTTCTGTCTGCATGCCTCCCCACATCACTGTGAGCCAGCAGAAGTGCTTCTCCTGTATCCTGTCTGACTGATGCTGGGGTACAATCCCAGTTCTCATGGGCAGTAATAGGGCATTTACTCCATTCCCCTGACTCAACCTTGGGAGTGGAGACATGTTGGGGAGAGGGGGATATGTGATGGGTTGGGTCACAGAAACCCCCTTGGGAACTGCCACCTGATGTGCTGAGACTACCTCTGAGCCCGTTTTCCCTGGCAGCTTGGGTCTTCAGTATCCTGCCTGGTTGTGCCAGACACGCTAGCCTGCTACAAACACAGACTCAGGTCTGAACCACATCCCCCAAAAGCTGCAGGCTTAACTGAAAACAGCTTAAGAAGTGTTCTTGTCTCGAACACCCAGATGCCCAGTTCCCAATGGGATCCAAAGCCCAAATAAATCCGTATTACTCTGTAGAAAGCTTATACAGGGTAAACTCATAAATTGTTCGCCCTCAATAACACTGATAGAGAGATATGCACAGCTGTTTGCCCCCCGCCCTCCATGTACTAATACATACTCTGGGTTAATTAATAAGTAAAACGTGATTTTATTAAATACAAAAAGTAGGATTTAAGTCACGGGTAGCCAACCTGTGGCTCCAGAGCCACATGCAGCTCTTCAGAAGTTAAGATGCGGCTCCTTGTATAGGCACCGACTCCGGGGCTGGAGCTACAGGCACCAACTTTCCAGTGTGCCGGGGGGTGTTCACTGCTCAACCCCTGGCTCTGCCACAGGCCCTGCCCCCACTCCATCCCTTCCCGCCCCCTCCCCTGAGTCTGCCGTGCCCTCACTCCTCCCCTCTTGCCCCCAGAGCCTCCTGCACACCACCAAACAGCTGATCGGGAAGTGCGGGGAGAGAGGAGGAGGCGCTGATCGGCGGGACTGCTGGTGGGTGGGTGATGCTGGAAGCAGGGGGGAAAGGGAGCTGATGGGGGTCTGCTGACATATTACTGTGGCTCTTTGGGAATGTACGTTGGTAAATTCTGGCTCCTTCTCAGGCTCAGGTTGGCCACCCCGATTTAAGTGGTTCCAAGTAATAACAGACAGAACAAAGTAAATTACCAAACAAAATAAAATAAAACACGCAAGCCTAAGCCTAATAGAGTAAAAACTAAATGCAGGTAAATCTCACCCTCAGAGATGTCCCAATAAGCCTCTTTTACAGACTAGACTTCCTCCTAGTCTGGGTCCAGCAATCACTCACACCCCTGTAGTTACTGTCCTTTGTTCCAGTTTCTTTCAGGTATCCTTTGGGGTGGAGAGGCTATCTCTTGAGCCAGCTGAAGAAAAAATGGAGGGGCTTCCAGGGGCTTCCAGGAGCTTAAATAGACTTTCTCTTGTGGGTGGAAACCCCTTCCCCACTCCTATGGAGAATCCAGCTCCAAGATGGAGTTTTGGAGTCACATGGGCAAGTCACATGTCCACGCATGACTCAGTTCCTTAACGGCCGATGCCACATCCCCAGGAAAGCTCAGATGTGGACTGGCATCTCTCAAAGTTTATTGTTAGCATAAGTGTTTCTTGACTGGGCACTTACTGAGAATAGTCTTTTCTCAAGAAGCTGACCAAATGCTTCACTGAGGCTACTTAAAATCAAAGAAGTACACAGCCAATATTTATAACTTTGAAGACAAAAATTATACACACCTACAGACAGCATAATTATAACCAGCAATCTACAATCTTTCCATAGACACCCCACGTGGCCTCCTCTGTACAAAACCAGGTGCAACAATGATCTGGATAGAAAGCTGGCTAGATCATCAGGCTCAACGGATAGTGATCAATGACTCCATGTCTAGTTGGCAGCCGGTTTCAAGTGGAGTGCCCCAAGGGTCGGTCCTGGGGCCGGTTTTGTTTAATATATTAATGATCTGGAGGATGGTGTGGACTGCACTCTCAGCAAGTTTGCAGATGACACTAAACTGGGAGTCATGGTAGATACACTAGAGGGTAGGGATCAGATACAGAGGGACCTAGACAAATTAGAGGATTGGGCCAAAAAAAACCTGATGAGGTTCAACAAGGATAAGTGCAGAGTCCTGCACTTAGGACGGAAGAATCCCGTGCACTGCTACAGACTAGGGACAAAATGGCTAGGTAGCAGTTCTGCAGAAAAGGACCTAGAGTTCACAGTGGACGAGAAGGTGGATATGAGTCAACAGTGCGCTCTTGTTGCCAAGAAGGCTAATGGCATATTGGGCTGTATAAGTAGGGGCATTGCCAGCAGATTGAGGAACATGTTCGTTTCCCTTTATTCGACATTGGTGAGGCCTCATCTGGAGTACTGTGTCCAGTTTTGGGCCCCACACTACAAGAAGGATGTGAAAAAATTGGAAAGCGTCCAGCGGAGGGCAACAAAAATTATTAGGGGTCTGGAGCACATGATTTATGAGGAGAGGCTGAGGGAACTGGGATTGTTTAGTCTCCAGAAGGGAAGAATGAGGGGGGATTTGATAGCTGCTTTCAACTACCTGAAAGGGGGTTCCAAAGAGGATGGATCTAGACTGTTCTCAGTGGTACCAGATGATAGAACAAGGAGTAATGGTCTCAAGTTGCAGTGGGGGAGGTCTAGGTTGGATATTAGGAAACACTATTTCACTAGGAGGGTGATGAAGCACTGGAATGCATTACTTAGGGAGGGGGTGGAATCTCCTTCCTTGGAGGTTTTTAAGGCCCGGCTTGAGAAAGCCCTGGCTGGGATGATTTAGTTGGGAATTGGTCCTGCTTTGAGCAGGGGGTTGGACTAGATGACCTGCTGAGGTCCCTTCCAACCCTGATATTCTATGATTCTATGATCTATATGGTCACAGTTCCTGTCAATAACGTCCAAGGATAATTTTGCTTTTTTCTGATAATCTGCATCCTCATTCCATTCTTATAGGTGGCAAAGATGAAGAAAACCAATACACCTCAGGAGAGAGGGAAACAACCTCTTTTGAGCTTGGCAAGTGTTGGCGAGCATGTTTGTCTGTAGCTGGGGAGGGAGTTCAGTGTTTGAAATCAATGCACTCTGCCTTTGCCCAAAGATTTCCCAAGTCTCTAGCCCCCCCCCTTTCCTGGGCAGATTTGAGACTAATTCCTTTCCCCCCCAAAAAAGTCCTTACTCCCCTTTTTCTGGGTAGGCTTAGGAGTATACCTTCACCAATTATACCTGGTGAACACAGATCCAAAACCCTTGGATCTTAAAACAATGAAAAACCAATCAGGTTCTTAAAAGAAGAATTTTAATTAAAGAAAAGGTAAAAATCATCTCTGTAAAATCAGGACGGAAAATAACTTTGCAGGGTAATCATATTCAAAGAGCCCAGAGGAACCCCTCTAGCCTTAGTTTTAAAGTTACAGCAAAACATGGATAAACCTCCCTCTAGCAAAGGAACATGTACAAGTTGAGAAAACAAAGATAAAACTAACACACCTTGCCTGGCTGTTACTTACAAGTTTGAAATATGAGAGACTTGTTCAGAAAGATTTGGAGAGCATGGATTGATGTCTGGTCCCTCTTAGTCCCAAGAGCGAACAACACCCAAAACAAAGAGCACACAAACAAAAGCCTTCCCCCTCCCCAAGATTTGAAAGTATCTTGTTCCCTTATTGGTCCTTTGGGTCAGGTGTCAGCCAGGTTACCTGAGCTTCTTAACCCTTTACAGGTAAAAGGATTTTGGTGTCTCTGGCCAGGAGAGATTTTATAGTATTGTACACAGGAGGGTTGTTACCCTTCCCTTTATAGTTATGACAACCACAGACAAAATAATGGAATGGCTGGTAGAAAACTCAATGAATAAAGAATTAAAGGAGGGTAATATAATTAAAGGCAATCTACATGAGTGTATGGAAAACAAATCCTGTGAAATTTGGTAACTCTTTTTAATGAGATTACAAATTTGACTGCAAAAGGTAATAGTTTTGATGTAATATACCTAGATTTCTGTAAGGCCTTTGACTTGGTACCACGTGATATTTTGATTGAGTTACTAGAACAACCTGTGGCCAACCTGTGGCTCCGGAGCCACATGCGGCTCTTCAGAAGTTAATATGTGGCACCTTCTGTAGGCACCGACTCTGGGGCTGGAGATACAGGTGCCAGCTTTCCAGTGTGCCGGGAGGTGCTCACTGCTCAACTTCTGGCCCTGCCACAGGCCTTTCCCCCACTCCATCCCTTCCCGCCCCCTCCCCTGAGCCTGCCATGCCCTCACTCCTCCTCCCCCCCAGAGCCTCTGGCATGCCACAAAACAGCTGATCGGGAGGTGCGGGGAGAGAGGGGGAGGCGCTGATCGGCGGGACTGCTGGTGGGTGGGAGATGCTGGGAGCGGGGGGGCGGGGAGCTGATGGGGGGCTGCTGAAGTATTACTGTGGCTCTTTGGCAATGTACATTGGTAAATTCTGGCTCCCTCTCAGGCTCAGGTTGGCCATCCCTGGACTGGAATGACACAATTAACATGGCACACATTAAATTATTAAAAAATTGCTAAATGATAGGTCTCAAAATGTAATTGTAAATAAGGAATTGTCATTGGGTGGGTCTGTTTCTAATGGGGTCCCCGAATGATTGGTCCTTGGCCCCACACTACTCAACCCTTTTACGAATAACCTGGAGGAAGATCTAAAAAACATTACTGATAATGTGTGCAGAGGACACAAAAATTGAGGGAGTAGTAAATAAGAAAGTGTCCAGGTAATGGGACAGTACCATCTGGATCCGTTGGTAAACTGGGCACAAAAAAGCAATGTGTGTTTTAATATGGGAGAAAAACAATATGTGTTTTAATATGGGAAAATATTTAGGAGAAGGCATGTAGGCACTCCTTACACAATGGGGGAATCTGAAAAAGATTTGGGGGTCATGGTGGATAATCAGGAGAACATGAGCTCCCAGTGTAAGGCTGTGGCCAAAACAGCTAATGTGATCTTTGAATGTCTAAACAGGGGAATCTCGAGTAGGAGTAGAGAATTTATTTAACCTCTCTAGTTGGCACTGGTGTATCTGCTGCTGAAATACTGTGTCCACTTCTAGTGCCCACAATTCATGAAGGATGTTGATAAATTGGAGAGAGTTCAGAGAAGGACAATATAAATGATTAAAAGGTTAGAAAATAGGCCTTATAATGACTGAACTCCTTGAAGCTATTTAGCTGAACAAAGAGATGTGTAAGGGGTGATATGATCACTGTCTATAAGTCCCTGTATGAGGGAGCAAATATTTGATCATGGGCTTTTGAGTCTAGCAGACAAAGATATAACACAGTTCAATGGCTGGAAGATCAAACTAGAGACATTCAGACTGGAAATGAGGCTTACATTTTTAACCGTGAGAGTGATTAACCATTGGACCAACTTAAGGGTCATAGTGGATTCTCCATCACTGACCATTTTAAAATTAAGACCATTTTAAAATTATTTTCTATTTCTTCCTTGAATATCTGCTTTAGTTTGAGCAGGAATTATTTCAGGGCCCTTATGACCTGTGTTAAACAGGAGATAAGAGAACGTGATCACAGTGGTGCCTTCTGGCCTTATAATCTAACAGCAATTTTGGAAATGCCAAAATAAACTCTTTTCTCCATTTCAGAAAAGTTTAATTTTTATTTTGTTTTGGATGAAACTATTCATCAAAATCATCCTGGATTTGCAAATATTTTGGCTGCCCTGGAACTGTTTGCTTTTCTGCAAATAAATGATTTGTAAACAAAAATTTCACCCAGTTCTACTCCTGACACGAGAACAAAGGAACATTGAATGAAATCTAAAGATGGGGAATTCAAAATGGATATAATACTTGTTCACACAGAGAATAATTAGACTAGTTTTGGAATGGGCATTTCCGGGGGCATTTTTCCTGCTCCCCCAACTTACATGGATATGACTGAGATCAGTGTAGCCGTGGGTATGCATATTTAATTATGCTACAGAATTGATGGTGCTGAGAAAATGGAGGAATAATTATTGCTTAGGAAAAATAAAATCTTAACTGCTGGTAGTAATGTGATCTAATAATCTCTTACAGCCCTAAAATCTATAAGCAATGGATTACTAGTAAACTGATGAAATAAGTATTAATTTTCTATTCTATGTCAGGAACCACCGCTGGGTCCCAATCTGAAGGACAGGACCAGGTTCAGATGTTGGCAGGTAAGAGTTTCTGTGGGGGCAGGGATAGCTCATTGATTTGAGCATTGGCCTGTTAAACCCCGGGTTGTGAGTTCAATCTTTGAGGGGGGCATTTAGGGAAGTGGGGTAAAACTCTGTCTGGGGATTGGTCCTGCTTTGAGCAGGGGGTTGGACTAGATGACCTCCTGAGGTCCCTTCCAACCCTGATACTCTATGACTCTGTGTGTATCTCTCCACCCTCAATCCTGTGTTGGTTTGCCCTTTACACACACTCAAGAGGACAAAGTGCTGTCCTTGTATTTAATATTGGGATAAATGGAGAAATGCTCTTTGACTTCAGTTGTGGTCTTCATTGAGCCTCAGAAATTACTGTTATTTCACTCTGTAATGTGTTTTCTGGCATAGACTAGTTTCTCTCTAAAATGACCTAAACGTGTGGACATGAATAGATTTTCTGACCTGCATCTCCCATCGATTTCACTGGCACCTGTGGGAGCTCAGTGGCTCTTAAAAATAAGCACGTTATTTTATTATCAGTAATTCATAGAGAGAATAAAAACAGAAAATAGAATAAACTATATTCTTATGTGAAAGACAAATGACAAGAATCAGGAGACTCCTGCTGGCAAAGATCTGGTAATACTGTTTGATAGCAAAACTCAGTTTGCTAGAACAGATGTTACCATCTATTACACTTTCTCATCTTCAAACTATGTTTCCTGTATCTCCATGGGACAGTGATGGAGCATTTCAGCCAACGCTGTGGGACAGCACTTTTGTAAGCTGTGTGGTCCCAGAAAGGGGGGTGGTGCTCAAAATATCAGCTACTATCAGGATATATAAAAGGAACATCTGCCAGCCATGGCAAATGCTGGGAATCTTATTGATAAAACAGAGAGGGAAGAGACCCCGTCAAGCTAAATCCTTCACTCCCATTTAAGATAAGTTGCTTTAGCAGCGCTGGGTCCTCCACACAATTCCATCCCCATTGGCTGAACAGCAGAGTTACTTTCCTTCTTTTACCTAAGTTCCAGTAGCAACTTCTTGCTTACTACACAGAGCAGAACTGGGGTTTCGTCATTCCATGCCAATGGCTCACCCAAGTGGTATTTCCCTAGGAGGCGTTGAGGTTGATTGCTGGAACGTCCCTCTTCGTACTTTCAGGGTTTAACACTTTGAGATTTCAATCCCCGTCATACCGATGGGGCTGTACTTAAACCTTAGACCACAGAAGCTCCCTTCACACAGCCAGGTTAATCACAGTGAAAGATGTGCTGTAGAATGGTAAGCTAAAAATCACAACTTGTTTTTCCAAACAATTGGAGTTTGTGGGGAGATCAGTGGCTGTGCTGTGCTGCATCAGCCTTCTCTATCATTTCAGGCACTCCACATGTTGGAGGACAAAGCAGTTCTTGTGGTGCATGACTGATAGGGAGAGATTTTATTCCAATCTGCCGGTGGGAAACCAGTCATGTCTGCTCCCAAAGTATTCACACAAGGTGACTGAGCAGCACATCTACGAGTGGGCTAGTGAGGTGGCCCTGAAAATATCCCCTTCCCTGAAGAGTGACTTTCTGGAGTTCCTGCTACAGAAAAAAATGCACCTATAAGCATCCAGGATTGGGTCAGAATTCATGAGGGAATCAACAGGATGCTCTGTTAGTGTCTGCACACTTTAGTGGCTCCCCATGGCTTCTGAAACAGATTGATAGGGATTCATGCTGTCAGGAGTCAGGGAATCTAACTTTGAGCACTCCTCCTGTACTTACAGAAGAACATTCAGAAGGGTTTCATCCACCCATCTACATCCTCATCCAGTGCTCCAATCTTTTTCATGAAGAAGAAGGATGGTGCCTTGTGGCCATGTATTGACTATTTGACCCTGACCAAGGTGACCATACAAAAACACTACCCACTTCCCCTTATCAATGAGCTCTTAGACAGGCTCTGCACAGCCTCTGTTTTCACCAAGTTAGTTCTGCATGGGGCCGATATCCTGGTGGCGAGTGGATGACCATCTTTTATACTCGATACAGCCAAAATGACTATCTATGTTATGCTCTTGCCCCAGTAACCTTTCAACACTTTATTAATGTTATATTCTGTGATATGCTGGACCACTTTTTCATCATCTACCTTGATGACATTTTGATTTTCTCTGAAGACTATCATGTGTGTAGCATTCTTGAAAGACTATGCTAGAACCGCTTATATGCCAAGCTGGAGAAACGAGAGTTTGATCCGGATACCCTTGAATACCTTTGATATGTCATCTCCTCTCAGGGGCAGAATATAGATCCTCACAATGTATTGCAACTTCTCCTGTGTCAAAGCCTCCTCTGAGACGAGTTTCATCAGCAGCATCACTTAATGTGCCCCATTCAGTGCCTGCTGCTCACTCTCATCAGTTTCCATACTGGGTTCTGGAGTCATCGGGTCACCACCCTGGCTGACCACATCACTGTGTACTGCTGTTTGCTCAGTGCTCTCCCCTGCACCTTACCAAACCCGTAATAAAATGGGCATGCTGTAGGCAAATTGCCAAAGGTGCAGTTCTGGTACCTGTTTTTTTTTTTTTTTTAGTGTTCAACCTTGAGCTTCTATATCTGCTCCCCACACTCGTTGTCACTCCACTAAATTACTAGCACCACCATCTTCTTCACTATTTGCTGGTATGCATGGTCATTCCTGATACGCTGACTGGCTGTACTTAAAAAAAAGGGGGTTGCTTCCTTTTTTCCCTGGAGTCTATTGACAATTCTTGGGAGTGAGGAGACAGGAAGTGCCACACAGGATTGTAGGATAGCTTTGGTGGACTTCCAGGTCCTTAGTCAAGTGGGGGTGGTGTCTATGTTCTAACACAATGGGGCTTGAACCCAGGGTCCTGGCTTGACTCAAGTTTGGTCCCTCTACCTTTGTGGGGTCCTAGGACCTGGATACAAGCCAGAGTCTGAGAGATGTGTGTGTGTAGTAGAAGGGGTTCAGAACTTGAGCCTGAGTCTGAGCCCAGGCTTATGTTGAAGTGTAGACATACCAAGTGGGGGTGAGAGGAAAGACGAGGCCATTAATTCTGAGAATACTCATCACTCACCTTGCAGAATTCCTTCTTTCCACTTTCAGAGAAAGGAGAGATGGGACTCTGGGGAGTCAGTGGTGAATATTTGTAAAAGATCATGTCATCCTTCAGTCCTCTGCATCCAATAATACTTCATAGTGGTTCCAGTTCTGCTCTAACTGAATTCAAGGGCCAAATGCACCTTCATTCGGGACTGATTAGAGCCTCACATTACAGTAGGTGGTGTGCAGGGAACAGCTTTTCAAACAGAGCAATAGCCTGACATATAAAAGCTTTCAGCCTGCTGACAAAGGTACTGAGAAGCTGCAGCTCCCATTGATTTCAATGGGAACTATGTCAGGTAAACCAGTGTGAAAAGCAGGCCATTGTTCTCTTAGACTCAGTAATTAATACAGAGAATGCAAATTAAAAATGGAGTAAAGAGAATTCTTTTCTTTCATGTGAAGATAAACAACAGGACACAAATGTGGTCAAAGTCCAGTTTGCAGAGCTGGTTGATCGTTTTGAGGGCAAAAGTAAGTGTCATGGAACATATTACCTTACGTAACATGTCCCGCTCCCTGTCCCCTTGGGTCAATGCTGAAGTATTTGCTCCTGGGAGAGCGATAGGGTATTGCCCCTTCCCCTTTGGGAGACCCCAGTGTTGAGAGACACCAGGAAAGAGAAAAGCCCTGGTAACTGCAGAGCTCTTCCAGAAGATGCTGTGAGAGGAGGGCCCCATTTAAGATAGTTGGAAGGGCAGTGCTGGGTTCTTCCCACTGCACCATCCCCTTTGCTCAGCACTAGAGTATTCCTCCCCCCTCCCATGTTTCAGTTGGGATGTCTCTCTCCTGGCCCCACAGGGTAGGACATAGACTTCTTCCCTCCATCCCAGTGAGGGGGTATTCTCATCCTTTGACCTCAGTAGTTATTGCTGGAATGTCTCCTCTGTATCCTCAGTGTTCAGCACTGGGGTGTTTCAGTGTCCTCCATCCCATGCAGCTGTGCTCAGGCATTTTCTCCTCTACCTTCACGGGTCTGTGCTGAAGCATTTCCCCTTCCTCTCTCATTGACCAATAGCTGTCTTTCCACTTGCTAATCCTACTAGGACATATGGCATGTTACCATATGAAATACCATTTGTTTAAAACTGTACTGTCCCTTCTCTGCACCCCAATCCCCATGGGTCAGCAAAGAGGCTTTTTCCTTAACCTCACTTGTCCTCACTGAGATGAGCTTCTTGCATCTCCACAAATCATTGCTGCGGTGTTTATCCCATCGAGCCCCATGCGGATGGAGTAGGACACTTGCCCTCTTGCAGAGAGATGGTGCTGTGTATCCTGTCTTTGATGGAAAACTGGGCTTACTCCCAGTGGGATTTGTACCCCAGGAATGATCACTTCTAAGCCCTTGTCATTTTAACAGGGAGAAAAGAAGAGCAAGCAGGACCAGAAAATAGAAGAGAGGTATCTCAAATCTCTGGTAAGTGTTGGGGCTGTCAAGGGAGCAATCTTAGGCAAGAACAGGGACAAGAGGAATGTGTCTCACTGAGCCTGGGAGGGGAACCATCTACATGGGATTTGGAGATGGGAGGTAAGGTGTCAGAGGCCCTTCCCTCCCCTTTCCCAGTGGGGCAGTGGTTGTTCTCTTCCCATCTCTATCTCCATGGGAAGTTCTGGGCTTTTTGCATCTTCAAACATACTGGCTGTTAGTGATGGTAATATAGAATGTAGGCCTTTTTATTTGCCTGAGATAGAATTTTGGGTTTTGTTTGCCCATGTGAATTTTGAGGTCTTTAAAATATAATGGTTTGTGTCTTATATCCTTGTTGAAGTATGTGAACAAGGAACAAAGACACTGTTTGTTGCTGCTGCCTACAGCCAGATAAGGTTTTTTAGTAAAATGAGAAAGATAAGAAATAGAGTTCAAGTGTTGCTAGGTATGGTGGGAATTTGATATACCAGTGCAAAATTGATGGCTGCCGAACTCCTCTGCCAAAACAAGGTCAAACAATGACTTCGGAGCGGCGAGGGAGACGCGTATAAAAAACACTAAAAGCTAAAGAAAAGGTGACCCTGGTCAGTACATAACCTTACTCCCTACCCCTCCCATGGGGTACAAAAGAGGTGTTACTGAAGCCCCCAGACTTAAGACCTTACCAAATAAATTGTAAGGCGTGGTACCAGGAGCATGCACTACAGGTATAATTAGGCCTACTAAGAAGGGGGAGAAGAAGGCAAGGAGAAGCTCTACTGGTATACAGAGGTATGGTTATGCTTGCCTGTTAACCCCAATAAACATCGCATTGTCTGCACTATGGACTCTGGCCTTCTGCTTTCTGTCTGCATGCCTCCCCACATCACTGTGAGCCAGCAGAAGTGCTTCTCCTGTATCCTGTCTGACTGATGCTGGGGTACAATCCCAGTTCTCATGGGCAGTAATAGGGCATTTACTCCATTCCCCTGACTCAACCTTGGGAGTGGAGACATGTTGGGGAGAGGGGGATATGTGATGGGTTGGGTCACAGAAACCCCCTTGGGAACTGCCACCTGATGTGCTGAGACTACCTCTGAGCCCGTTTTCCCTGGCAGCTTGGGTCTTCAGTATCCTGCCTGGTTGTGCCAGACACGCTAGCCTGCTACAAACACAGACTCAGGTCTGAACCACATCCCCCAAAAGCTGCAGGCTTAACTGAAAACAGCTTAAGAAGTGTTCTTGTCTCGAACACCCAGATGCCCAGTTCCCAATGGGATCCAAAGCCCAAATAAATCCGTATTACTCTGTAGAAAGCTTATACAGGGTAAACTCATAAATTGTTCGCCCTCAATAACACTGATAGAGAGATATGCACAGCTGTTTGCCCCCCGCCCTCCATGTACTAATACATACTCTGGGTTAATTAATAAGTAAAACGTGATTTTATTAAATACAAAAAGTAGGATTTAAGTCACGGGTAGCCAACCTGTGGCTCCAGAGCCACATGCAGCTCTTCAGAAGTTAAGATGCGGCTCCTTGTATAGGCACCGACTCCGGGGCTGGAGCTACAGGCACCAACTTTCCAGTGTGCCGGGGGGTGTTCACTGCTCAACCCCTGGCTCTGCCACAGGCCCTGCCCCCACTCCATCCCTTCCCGCCCCCTCCCCTGAGTCTGCCGTGCCCTCACTCCTCCCCTCTTGCCCCCAGAGCCTCCTGCACACCACCAAACAGCTGATCGGGAAGTGCGGGGAGAGAGGAGGAGGCGCTGATCGGCGGGACTGCTGGTGGGTGGGTGATGCTGGAAGCAGGGTGGAAAGGGAGCTGATGGGGGTCTGCTGACATATTACTGTGGCTCTTTGGGAATGTACGTTGGTAAATTCTGGCTCCTTCTCAGGCTCAGGTTGGCCACCCCGATTTAAGTGGTTCCAAGTAATAACAGACAGAACAAAGTAAATTACCAAACAAAATAAAATAAAACACGCAAGCCTAAGCCTAATAGAGTAAAAACTAAATGCAGGTAAATCTCACCCTCAGAGATGTCCCAATAAGCCTCTTTTACAGACTAGACTTCCTCCTAGTCTGGGTCCAGCAATCACTCACACCCCTGTAGTTACTGTCCTTTGTTCCAGTTTCTTTCAGGTATCCTTTGGGGTGGAGAGGCTATCTCTTGAGCCAGCTGAAGAAAAAATGGAGGGGCTTCCAGGGGCTTCCAGGAGCTTAAATAGACTTTCTCTTGTGGGTGGAAACCCCTTCCCCACTCCTATGGAGAATCCAGCTCCAAGATGGAGTTTTGGAGTCACATGGGCAAGTCACATGTCCACGCATGACTCAGTTCCTTAACGGCCGATGCCACATTCCCAGGAAAGCTCAGATGTGGACTGGCATCTCTCAAAGTTTATTGTTAGCATAAGTGTTTCTTGACTGGGCACTTACTGAGAATAGTCTTTTCTCAAGAAGCTGACCAAATGCTTCACTGAGGCTACTTAAAATCAAAGAAGTACACAGCCAATATTTATAACTTTGAAGACAAAAATTATACACACCTACAGACAGCATAATTATAACCAGCAATCTACAATCTTTCCATAGACACCCCACGTGGCCTCCTCTGTACAAAACCAGGTGCAACAATGATCTGGATAGAAAGCTGGCTAGATCATCAGGCTCAACGGATAGTGATCAATGACTCCATGTCTAGTTGGCAGCCGGTTTCAAGTGGAGTGCCCCAAGGGTCGGTCCTTGGGCCGGTTTTGTTTAATATATTAATGATCTGGAGGATGGTGTGGACTGCACTCTCAGCAAGTTTGCAGATGACACTAAATTGGGAGTCATGGTAGATACACTAGAGGGTAGGGATCAGATACAGAGGGACCTAGACAAATTAGAGGATTGGGCCAAAAAAAACCTGATGAGGTTCAACAAGGATAAGTGCAGAGTCCTGCACTTAGGACGGAAGAATCCCGTGCACTGCTACAGACTAGGGACAAAATGGCTAGGTAGCAGTTCTGCAGAAAAGGACCTAGAGTTCACAGTGGACGAGAAGGTGGATATGAGTCAACAGTGCGCTCTTGTTGCCAAGAAGGCTAATGGCATATTGGGCTGTATAAGTAGGGACATTGCCAGCAGATTGAGGAACATGTTCGTTTCCCTTTATTCGACATTGGTGAGGCCTCATCTGGAGTACTGTGTCCAGTTTTGGGCCCCACACTACAAGAAGGATGTGAAAAAATTGGAAAGCGTCCAGCGGAGGGCAACAAAAATTATTAGGGGTCTGGAGCACATGATTTATGAGGAGAGGCTGAGGGAACTGGGATTGTTTAGTCTCCAGAAGGGAAGAATGAGGGGGGATTTGATAGCTGCTTTCAACTACCTGAAAGGGGGTTCCAAAGAGGATGGATCTAGACTGTTCTCAGTGGTACCAGATGATAGAACAAGGAGTAATGGTCTCAAGTTGCAGTGGGGGAGGTCTAGGTTGGATATTAGGAAACACTATTTCACTAGGAGGGTGATGAAGCACTGGAATGCATTACTTAGGGAGGGGGTGGAATCTCCTTCCTTGGAGGTTTTTAAGGCCCGGCTTGAGAAAGCCCTGGCTGGGATGATTTAGTTGGGAATTGGTCCTGCTTTGAGCAGGGGGTTGGACTAGATGACCTGCTGAGGTCCCTTCCAACCCTGATATTCTATGATTCTATGATCTATATGGTCACAGTTCCTGTCAATAACGTCCAAGGATAATTTTGCTTTTTTCTGATAATCTGCATCCTCATTCCATTCTTATAGGTGGCAAAGATGAAGAAAACCAATACACCTCAGGAGAGAGGGAAACAACCTCTTTTGAGCTTGGCAAGTGTTGGCGAGCATGTTTGTCTGTAGCTGGGGAGGGAGTTCAGTGTTTGAAATCAATGCACTCTGCCTTTGCCCAAAGATTTCCCAAGTCTCTAGCCCCCCCCCCCCTTTCCTGGGCAGATTTGAGACTAATTCCTTTCCCCCCCAAAAAAGTCCTTACTCCCCTTTTTCTGGGTAGGCTTAGGAGTATACCTTCACCAATTATACCTGGTGAACACAGATCCAAAACCCTTGGATCTTAAAACAATGAAAAACCAATCAGGTTCTTAAAAGAAGAATTTTAATTAAAGAAAAGGTAAAAATCATCTCTGTAAAATCAGGACGGAAAATAACTTTGCAGGGTAATCATATTCAAAGAGCCCAGAGGAACCCCTCTAGCCTTAGTTTTAAAGTTACAGCAAAACATGGATAAACCTCCCTCTAGCAAAGGAACATGTACAAGTTGAGAAAACAAAGATAAAACTAACACACCTTGCCTGGCTGTTACTTACAAGTTTGAAATATGAGAGACTTGTTCAGAAAGATTTGGAGAGCATGGATTGATGTCTGGTCCCTCTTAGTCCCAAGAGCGAACAACACCCAAAACAAAGAGCACACAAACAAAAGCCTTCCCCCTCCCCAAGATTTGAAAGTATCTTGTTCCCTTATTGGTCCTTTGGGTCAGGTGTCAGCCAGGTTACCTGAGCTTCTTAACCCTTTACAGGTAAAAGGATTTTGGTGTCTCTGGCCAGGAGAGATTTTATAGTATTGTACACAGGAGGGTTGTTACCCTTCCCTTTATAGTTATGACAACCACAGACAAAATAATGGAATGGCTGGTAGAAAACTCAATGAATAAAGAATTAAAGGAGGGTAATATAATTAAAGGCAATCTACATGAGTGTATGGAAAACAAATCCTGTGAAATTTGGTAACTCTTTTTAATGAGATTACAAATTTGACTGCAAAAGGTAATAGTTTTGATGTAATATACCTAGATTTCTGTAAGGCCTTTGACTTGGTACCACATGATATTTTGATTGAGTTACTAGAACAACCTGTGGCCAACCTGTGGCTCCGGAGCCACATGCGGCTCTTCAGAAGTTAATATGTGGCACCTTCTGTAGGCACCGACTCTGGGGCTGGAGGTACAGGTGCCAGCTTTCCAGTGTGCCGGGAGGTGCTCACTGCTCAACTTCTGGCCCTGCCACAGGCCTTTCCCCCACTCCATCCCTTCCCGCCCCCTCCCCTGAGCCTGCCATGCCCTCACTCCTCCTCCCCCCCAGAGCCTCTGGCATGCCACAAAACAGCTGATCGGGAGGTGCGGGGAGAGAGGGGGAGGCGCTGATCGGCGGGACTGCTGGTGGGTGGGAGATGCTGGGAGCGGGGGGGCGGGGAGCTGATGGGGGGCTGCTGAAGTATTACTGTGGCTCTTTGGCAATGTACATTGGTAAATTCTGGCTCCCTCTCAGGCTCAGGTTGGCCATCCCTGGACTGGAATGACACAATTAACATGGCACACATTAAATTATTAAAAAATTGCTAAATGATAGGTCTCAAAATGTAATTGTAAATAAGGAATTGTCATTGGGTGGGTCTGTTTCTAATGGGGTCCCCGAATGATTGGTCCTTGGCCCCACACTACTCAACCCTTTTACGAATAACCTGGAGGAAGATCTAAAAAACATTACTGATAATGTGTGCAGAGGACACAAAAATTGAGGGAGTAGTAAATAAGAAAGTGTCCAGGTAATGGGACAGTACCATCTGGATCCGTTGGTAAACTGGGCACAAAAAAGCAATGTGTGTTTTAATATGGGAGAAAAACAATATGTGTTTTAATATGGGAAAATATTTAGGAGAAGGCATGTAGGCACTCCTTACACAATGGGGGAATCTGAAAAAGATTTGGGGGTCATGGTGGATAATCAGGAGAACATGAGCTCCCAGTGTAAGGCTGTGGCCAAAACAGCTAATGTGATCTTTGAATGTCTAAACAGGGGAATCTCGAGTAGGAGTAGAGAATTTATTTAACCTCTCTAGTTGGCACTGGTGTATCTGCTGCTGAAATACTGTGTCCACTTCTAGTGCCCACAATTCATGAAGGATGTTGATAAATTGGAGAGAGTTCAGAGAAGGACAATATAAATGATTAAAAGGTTAGAAAATAGGCCTTATAATGACTGAACTCCTTGAAGCTATTTAGCTGAACAAAGAGATGTGTAAGGGGTGATATGATCACTGTCTATAAGTCCCTGTATGAGGGAACAAATATTTGATCATGGGCTTTTGAGTCTAGCAGACAAAGATATAACACAGTTCAATGGCTGGAAGATCAAACTAGAGACATTCAGACTGGAAATGAGGCTTACATTTTTAACCGTGAGAGTGATTAACCATTGGACCAACTTAAGGGTCATAGTGGATTCTCCATCACTGACCATTTTAAAATTAAGAGTGGATTATTTTCTATTTCTTCCTTAAATATCTGCTTTAGTTTGAGCAGGAATTATTTCAGGGCCCTTATGACCTGTGTTAAACAGGAGATAAGAGAACGTGATCACAGTGGTGCCTTCTGGCCTTATAATCTAACAGCAATTTTGGAAATGCCAAAATAAACTCTTTTCTCCATTTCAGAAAAGTTTAATTTTTGTTTTGTTTTGGATGAAACTATTCATCAAAATCATCCTGGATTTGCAAATATTTTGGCTGCCCTGGAACTGTTTGCTTTTCTGCAAATAAATGATTTGTAAACAAAAATTTCACCCAGTTCTACTCCTGACACGAGAACAAAGGAACATTGAATGAAATCTAAAGATGGGGAATTCAAAATGGATATAATACTTGTTCACACAGAGAATAATTAGACTAGTTTTGGAATGGGCATTTCCTGGGGCATTTTTCCTGCTCCCCCAACTTACATGGATATGACTGAGATCAGTGTAGCCGTGGGTATGCATATTTAATTATGCTACAGAATTGATGGTGCTGAGAAAATGGAGGAATAATTATTGCTTAGGAAAAATAAAATCTTAACTGCTGGTAGTAATGTGATCTAATAATCTCTTACAGCCCTAAAATCTATAAGCAATGGATTACTAGTAAACTGATGAAATAAGTATTAATTTTCTATTCTATGTCAGGAACCACCGCTGGGTCCCAATCTGAAGGACAGGACCAGGTTCAGATGTTGGCAGGTAAGAGTTTCTGTGGGGGCAGGGATAGCTCATTGATTTGAGCATTGGCCTGTTAAACCCCGGGTTGTGAGTTCAATCTTTGAGGGGGGCATTTAGGGAAGTGGGGTAAAACTCTGTCTGGGGATTGGTCCTGCTTTGAGCAGGGGGTTGGACTAGATGACCTCCTGAGGTCCCTTCCAACCCTGATACTCTATGACTCTGTGTGTATCTCTCCACCCTCAATCCTGTGTTGGTTTGCCCTTTACACACACTCAAGAGGACAAAGTGCTGTCCTTGTATTTAATATTGGGATAAATGGAGAAATGCTCTTTGACTTCAGTTGTGGTCTTCATTGAGCCTCAGAAATTACTGTTATTTCACTCTGTAATGTGTTTTCTGGCATAGACTAGTTTCTCTCTAAAATGACCTAAACGTGTGGACATGAATAGATTTTCTGACCTGCATCTCCCATCGATTTCACTGGCACCTGTGGGAGCTCAGTGGCTCTTAAAAATAAGCACGTTATTTTATTATCAGTAATTCATAGAGAGAATAAAAACAGAAAATAGAATAAACTATATTCTTATGTGAAAGACAAATGACAAGAATCAGGAGACTCCTGCTGGCAAAGATCTGGTAATACTGTTTGATAGCAAAACTCAGTTTGCTAGAACAGATGTTACCATCTATTACACTTTCTCATCTTCAAACTATGTTTCCTGTATCTCCATGGGACAGTGATGGAGCATTTCAGCCAACGCTGTGGGACAGCACTTTTGTAAGCTGTGTGGTCCCAGAAAGGGGGGTGGTGCTCAAAATATCAGCTACTATCAGGATATATAAAAGGAACATCTGCCAGCCATGGCAAATGCTGGGAATCTTATTGATAAAACAGAGAGGGAAGAGACCCCGTCAAGCTAAATCCTTCACTCCCATTTAAGATAAGTTGCTTTAGCAGCGCTGGGTCCTCCACACAATTCCATCCCCATTGGCTGAACAGCAGAGTTACTTTCCTTCTTTTACCTAAGTTCCAGTAGCAACTTCTTGCTTACTACACAGAGCAGAACTGGGGTTTCGTCATTCCATGCCAATGGCTCACCCAAGTGGTATTTCCCTAGGAGGCGTTGAGGTTGATTGCTGGAACGTCCCTCTTCGTACTTTCAGGGTTTAACACTTTGAGATTTCAATCCCCGTCATACCGATGGGGCTGTACTTAAACCTTAGACCACAGAAGCTCCCTTCACACAGCCAGGTTAATCACAGTGAAAGATGTGCTGGAGAATGGTAAGCTAAAAATCACAACTTGTTTTTTCCAAACAATTGGAGTTTGTGGGGAGATCAGTGGCTGTGCTGTGCTGCATCAGCCTTCTCTATCATTTCAGGCACTCCACATGTTGGAGGACAAAGCAGTTCTTGTGGTGCATGACTGATAGGGAGAGATTTTATTCCAATCTGCCGGTGGGAAACCAGTCATGTCTGCTCCCAAAGTATTCACACAAGGTGACTGAGCAGCACATCTACGAGTGGGCTAGTGAGGTGGCCCTGAAAATATCCCCTTCCCTGAAGAGTGACTTTCTGGAGTTCCTGCTACAGAAAAAAATGCACCTATAAGCATCCAGGATTGGGTCAGAATTCATGAGGGAATCAACAGGATGCTCTGTTAGTGTCTGCACACTTTAGTGGCTCCCCATGGCTTCTGAAACAGATTGATAGGGATTAATGCTGTCAGGAGTCAGGGAATCTAACTTTGAGCACTCCTCCTGTACTTACAGAAGAACATTCAGAAGGGTTTCATCCACCCATCTACATCCTCATCCAGTGCTCCAATCTTTTTCATGAAGAAGAAGGATGGTGCCTTGTGGCCATGTATTGACTATTTGACCCTGACCAAGGTGACCATACAAAAACACTACCCACTTCCCCTTATCAATGAGCTCTTAGACAGGCTCTGCACAGCCTCTGTTTTCACCAAGTTAGTTCTGCATGGGGCCGATATCCTGGTGGCGAGTGGATGACCATCTTTTATACTCGATACAGCCAAAATGACTATCTATGTTATGCTCTTGCCCCAGTAACCTTTCAACACTTTATTAATGTTATATTCTGTGATATGCTGGACCACTTTTTCATCATCTACCTTGATGACATTTTGATTTTCTCTGAAGACTATCATGTGTGTAGCATTCTTGAAAGACTATGCTAGAACCGCTTATATGCCAAGCTGGAGAAACGAGAGTTTGATCCGGATACCCTTGAATACCTTTGATATGTCATCTCCTCTCAGGGGCAGAATATAGATCCTCACAATGTATTGCAACTTCTCCTGTGTCAAAGCCTCCTCTGAGACGAGTTTCATCAGCAGCATCACTTAATGTGCCCCATTCAGTGCCTGCTGCTCACTCTCATCAGTTTCCATACTGGGTTCTGGAGTCATCGGGTCACCACCCTGGCTGACCACATCACTGTGTACTGCTGTTTGCTCAGTGCCCTCCCCTGCACCTTACCAAACCCGTAATAAAATGGGCATGCTGTAGGCAAATTGCCAAAGGTGCAGTTCTGGTACCTGTTTTTTTTTTTTTTTTAGTGTTCAACCTTGAGCTTCTATATCTGCTCCCCACACTCGTTGTCACTCCACTAAATTACTAGCACCACCATCTTCTTCACTATTTGCTGGTATGCATGGTCATTCCTGATACGCTGACTGGCTGTACTTAAAAAAAAGGGGGTTGCTTCCTTTTTTCCCTGGAGTCTATTGACAATTCTTGGGAGTGAGGAGACAGGAAGTGCCGCACAGGATTGTAGGATAGCTTTGGTGGACTTCCAGGTCCTTAGTCAAGTGGGGGTGGTGTCTATGTTCTAACACAATGGGGCTTGAACCCAGGGTCCTGGCTTGACTCAAGTTTGGTCCCTCTACCTTTGTGGGGTCCTAGGACCTGGATACAAGCCAGAGTCTGAGAGATGTGTGTGTGTAGTAGAAGGGGTTCAGAACTTGAGCCTGAGTCTGAGCCCAGGCTTATGTTGAAGTGTAGACATACCAAGTGGGGGTGAGAGGAAAGACGAGGCCATTAATTCTGAGAATACTCATCACTCACCTTGCAGAATTCCTTCTTTCCACTTTCAGAGAAAGGAGAGATGGGACTCTGGGGAGTCAGTGGTGAATATTTGTAAAAGATCATGTCATCCTTCAGTCCTCTGCATCCAATAATACTTCATAGTGGTTCCAGTTCTGCTCTAACTGAATTCAAGGGCCAAATGCACCTTCATTCGGGACTGATTAGAGCCTCACATTACAGTAGGTGGTGTGCAGGGAACAGCTTTTCAAACAGAGCAATAGCCTGACATATAAAAGCTTTCAGCCTGCTGACAAAGGTACTGAGAAGCTGCAGCTCCCATTGATTTCAATGGGAACTATGTCAGGTAAACCAGTGTGAAAAGCAGGCCATTGTTCTCTTAGACTCAGTAATTAATACAGAGAATGCAAATTAAAAATGGAGTAAAGAGAATTCTTTTCTTTCATGTGAAGATAAACAACAGGACAAAAATGTGGTCAAAGTCCAGTTTGCAGAGCTGGTTGATCGTTTTGAGGGCAAAAGTAAGTGTCATGGAACATATTACCTTACGTAACATGTCCCGCTCCCTGTCCCCTTGGGTCAATGCTGAAGTATTTGCTCCTGGGAGAGCGATAGGGTATTGCCCCTTCCCCTTTGGGAGACCCCAGTGTTGAGAGACACCAGGAAAGAGAAAAGCCCTGGTAACTGCAGAGCTCTTCCAGAAGATGCTGTGAGAGGAGGGCCCCATTTAAGATAGTTGGAAGGGCAGTGCTGGGTTCTTCCCACTGCACCATCCCCTTTGCTCAGCACTAGAGTATTCCTCCCCCCTCCCATGTTTCAGTTGGGATGTCTCTCTCCTGGCCCCACAGGGTAGGACATAGACTTCTTCCCTCCATCCCAGTGAGGGGGTATTCTCATCCTTTGACCTCAGTAGTTATTGCTGGAATGTCTCCTCTGTATCCTCAGTGTTCAGCACTGGGGTGTTTCAGTGTCCTCCATCCCATGCAGCTGTGCTCAGGCATTTTCTCCTCTACCTTCAGGGGTCTGTGCTGAAGCATTTCCCCTTCCTCTCTCATTGACCAATAGCTGTCTTTCCACTTGCTAATCCTACTAGGACATATGGCATGTTACCATATGAAATACCATTTGTTTAAAACTGTACTGTCCCTTCTCTGCACCCCAATCCCCATGGGTCAGCAAAGAGGCTTTTTCCTTAACCTCACTTGTCCTCACTGAGATGAGCTTCTTGCATCTCCACAAATCATTGCTGCGGTGTTTATCCCATCGAGCCCCATGCGGATGGAGTAGGACACTTGCCCTCTTGCAGAGAGATGGTGCTGTGTATCCTGTCTTTGATGGAAAACTGGGCTTACTCCCAGTGGGATTTGTACCCCAGGAATGATCACTTCTAAGCCCTTGTCATTTTAACAGGGAGAAAAGAAGAGCAAGCAGGACCAGAAAATAGAAGAGAGGTATCTCAAATCTCTGGTAAGTGTTGGGGCTGTCAAGGGAGCAATCTTAGGCAAGAACAGGGACAAGAGGAATGTGTCTCACTGAGCCTGGGAGGGGAACCATCTACATGGGATTTGGAGATGGGAGGTAAGGTGTCAGAGGCCCTTCCCTCCCCTTTCCCAGTGGGGCAGTGGTTGTTCTCTTCCCATCTCTATCTCCATGGGAAGTTCTGGGCTTTTTGCATCTTCAAACATACTGGCTGTTAGTGATGGTAATATAGAATGTAGGCCTTTTTATTTGCCTGAGATCGAATTTTGGGTTTTGTTTGCCCATGTGAATTTTGAGGTCTTTAAAATATAATTGTTTGTGTCTTATATCCTTGTTGAAGTATGTGAACAAGGAACAAAGACACTGTTTGTTGCTGCTGCCTACAGCCAGATAAGGTTTTTTAGTAAAATGAGAAAGATAAGAAATAGAGTTCAAGTGTTGCTAGGTATGGTGGGAATTTGATATACCAGTGCAAAATTGATGGCTGCCGAACTCCTCTGCCAAGACAAGGTCAAACAATGACTTGGGAGCGGCGAGGGAGATGCGTATAAAAAACACTAAAAGCTAAAGAAAAGGTGACCCTGGTCAGTACATAACCTTACTCCCTACCCCTCCCATGGGGTACAAAAGAGGTGTTACTGAAGCCCCCAGACTTAAGACCTTACCAAATAAATTGTAAGGCGTGGTACCAGGAGCATGCACTACAGGTATAATTAGGCCTACTAAGAAGGGGGAGAAGAAGGCAAGGAGAAGCTCTACTGGTATACAGAGGTATGGTTATGCTTGCCTGTTAACCCCAATAAACATTGCATTGTCTGCACTATGGACTCTGGCCTTCTGCTTTCTGTCTGCATGCCTCCCCACATCACTGTGAGCCAGGAAAAGTGCTTCTCCTGTATCCTGTCTGACTGATGCTGGGGTACAATCCCAGTTCTCATGGGCAGTAATAGGGCATTTACTCCATTCCCCTGACTCAACCTTGGGAGTGGAGACATGTTGAGGAGAGGGGGATATGTGATGGGTTGGGTCACAGAAACCCCCTTGGGAACTGCCACCTGATGTGCTGAGACTACCTCTGAGCCCGTTTTCCCTGGCAGCTTGGGTCTTCAGTATCCTGCCTGGTTGTGCCAGACACGCTAGCCTGCTACAAACACAGACTCAGGTCTGAACCACATACCCCAAAAGCTGCAGGCTTAACTGAAAACAGCTTAAGAAGTGTTGTTGTCTCGAACACCCAGATGCCCAGTTCCCAATGGGATCCAAAGCCCAAATAAATCCCTATTACTCTGTAGAAAGCTTATACAGGGTAAACTCATAAATTGTTCGCCCTCAATAACACTGATAGAGAGATATGCACAGCTGTTTGCCCCCCGCCCTCCATGTACTAATACATACTCTGGGTTAATTAATAAGTAAAAAGTGATTTTATTAAATACAAAAAGTAGGATTTAAGTCACGGGTAGCCAACCTGTGGCTCCAGAGCCACATGCAGCTCTTCAGAAGTTAAGATGCGGCTCCTTGTATAGGCACCGACTCCGGGGCTGGAGCTACAGGCACCAAATTTCCAGTGTGCTGGGGGGTGTTCACTGCTCAACCCCTGGCTCTGCCACAGGCCCTGCCCCCACTCCATCCCTTCCCGCCCCCTCCCCTGAGTCTGCCGTGCCCTCACTCCTCCCCTCTTGCCCCCAGAGCCTCCTGCACACCACCAAACAGCGGATCGGGAAGTTCAGGGAGAGAGGGGGAGGCGCTGATCGGCGGGACTGCTGGTGGGTGGGAGATGCTGGAAGTAGGGGGGAAAGGGAGCTGATGGGGGTCTGCTGACATATTACTGTGGCTCTTTGGGAATGTACGTTGGTAAATTCTGGCTCCTTCTCAGGCTCAGGTTGGCCACCCCGATTTAAGTGGTTCCAAGTAATAACAGACAGAACAAAGTAAATTACCAAACAAAATAAAATAAAACACGCAAGCCTAAGCCTAATAGAGTAAAAACTAAATGCAGGTAAATCTCACCCTCAGAGATGTCCCAATAAGCCTCTTTTACAGACTAGACTTCCTCCTAGTCTGGGTCCAGCAATCACTCACACCCCTGTAGTTACTGTCCTTTGTTCCAGTTTCTTTCAGGTATCCTTTGGGGTGGCGAGGCTATGTCTTGAGCCAGCTGAAGAAAAAATGGAGGGGCTTCCAGGGGCTTAAATAGACTTTCTCTTGTGGGTGGAAACCCCTTCCCCACACCTATGGAGAATCCAGCTCCAAGATGGAGTTTTGGAGTCACATGGGCAAGTCACATGTCCACGCATGACTCAGTTCCTTAACGGCTGATGCCACATTCCCAGGAATGCTCAGATGTGGACTGGCATCTCTCAAAGTTTATTGTTAGCATAAGTGTTTCTTGACTGGGCACTTACTGAGAATAGTCTTTTCTCAAGAAGCTGACCAAATGCTTCACTGAGGCTTCTTAAAATCAAAGAAGTACACAGCCAATATTTATAACTTTGAAGACAAAAATTATACACACCTACAGACAGCATAATTATAACCAGCAATCTACAATCTTTCCATAGACACCCCACATGGCCTCCTCTGTACAAAACCAGGTGCAACAATGATCTGGATAGAAAGCTGGCTAGATCATCACGCTCAACGGATAGTGATCAATGACTCCATGTCTAGTTGGCAGCCGGTTTCAAGCGGAGTGCCCCAAGGGTCGGTCCTGGGGCCGGTTTTGTTTAATATATTAATGATCTGGAGGATGGTGTGGACTGCACTCTCAGCAAGTTTGCAGATGACACTAAACTGGGAGGCATGGTAGATACACTAGAGGGTAGGGATCAGATACAGAGGGACCTAGACAAATTAGAGGATTGGGCCAAAAAAAACCTGATGAGGTTCAACAAGAATAAATGCAGAGTCCTGCACTTAGGACGGAAGAATCCCGTGCACTGCTACAGACTAGGGACCGAATGGCTAGGTAGCAGTTCTGCAGAAAAGGACCTAGAGTTCACAGTGGACGAGAAGGTGGATATGAGTCAACAGTGCGCTCTTGTTGCCAAGAAGGCTAATGGCATATTGGGCTGTATAAGTAGGGGCATTGCCAGCAGATTGAGGAACATGTTCGTTTCCCTTTATTCAACATTGGTGAGGCCTCATCTGGAGTACTGTGTCCAGCTTTGGGCCCCACACTGCAAGAAGGATGTGAAAAAATTGGAAAGCGTCCAGCGGAGGGCAACAAAAATGATTAGGGGTCTGGAGCACATGATTTATGAGGAGAGGCTGAGGGAACTGGGATTGTTTAGTCTCCAGAAGGGAAGAATGAGGGGGGATTTGATACCTGCTTTCAACTACCTGAAGGGGGGTTCCAAAGACGATGGAGCACGGCTGTTCTCAGTGGTGGCAGATGACAGAACAAGGAGCAATGGTCTCAAGTTCCAGTGGGGGAGGTCTAGGTTGGATATTAGGAAACACTATTTCACTAGGAGGGTGATGAAGCACTGGAATGCATTACTTAGGGAGGGGGTGGAATCTCCTTCCTTGGAGGTTTTTAAGGCCCGGCTTGAGAAAGCCCTGGCTGCGATGATTTAGTTGGGAATTGGTCCTGCTTTGAGCAGGGGGTTGGACTAGATGACCTGCTGAGGTCCCTTCCAACCCTGATATTCTATGATTCTATGATCTATATGGTCACAGTTCCTGTCAATAACGTCCAAGGATAATTTCGCTTTTTTCTGATAATCTGCATCCTCATTCCATTCTTATAGGTGGCAAAGATGAAGAAAACCAATACACCTCAGGAGAGAGGGAAACAACCTCTTTTGAGCTAGGCAAGTGTTGGCGAGCATGTTTGTCTGTAGCTGGGGAGGGAGTTCAGTGTTTGAAATCAATGCACTCTGCCTTTCCCCAAAGATTTCCCAAGTCTCTAGCCCCCCCCCCCCCCTTTCCTGGGCAGATTTGAGACTAATTCCTTTCCCCCCCAAAAAAGTCCTTACTCCCCTTTTTCTGGGTAGGCTTAGGGTATACCTTCACCAATTATACCTGGTGAACACAGATCCAAAACCCTTGGATCTTAAAACAATGAAAAACCAATCAGGTTCTTAAAAGAAGAATTTTAATTAAAGAAAAGGTAAAAATCATCTCTGTAAAATCAGGACGGAAAATAACTTTGCAGGGTAATCAGATTCAAAGAGCCCAGAGGAACCCCCTCTAGCCTTAGTTTTAAAGTTACAGCAAAACATGGATAAACCTCCCTCTAGCAAAGGAACATGTACAAGTTGAGAAAACAAAGATAAAACTAACACACCTTGCCTGGCTGTTACTTACAAGTTTGAAATATGAGAGACTTGTTCAGAAAGATTTGGAGAGCATGGATTGATGTCTGGTCCCTCTTAGTCCCAAGAGCGAACAACACCCAAAACAAAGAGCACACAAACAAAAGCCTTCCCCCTCCCCAAGATTTGAAAGTATCTTGTTCCCTTATTGGTCCTTTGGGTCAGGTGTCAGCCAGGTTACCTGAGCTTCTTAACCCTTTACAGGTAAAAGGATTTTGGTGTCTCTGGCCAGGAGAGATTTTATAGTATTGTACACAGGAGGGTTGTTACCCTTCCCTTTATAGTTATGACAACCACAGACAAAATAATGGAATGGCTGGTAGAAAACTCAATGAATAAAGAATTAAAGGAGGGTAATATAATTAAAGGCAATCTACATGAGTGTATGGAAAACAAATCCTGTGAAATTTGGTAACTCTTTTTAATGAGATTACAAATTTGACTGCAAAAGGAAATAGTTTTGATGTAATATACCTAGATTTCTGTAAGGCCTTTGACTTGGTACCACATGATATTTTGATTGAGTTACTAGAACAACCTGTGGCCAACCTGTGGCTCCGGAGCCACATGCGGCTCTTCAGAAGTTAATATGTGGCACCTTCTGTAGGCACCGACTCTGGGGCTGGAGGTACAGGTGCCAGCTTTCCAGTGTGCCGGGAGGTGCTCACTGCTCAACTTCTGGCCCTGCCACAGGCCTTTCCCCCACTCCATCCCTTCCCGCCCCCTCCCCTGAGCCTGCCATGCCCTCACTCCTCCTCCCCCCCAGAGCCTCTGGCATGCCACAAAACAGCTGATCGGGAGGTGCGGGGAGAGAGCGGGAGGCGCTGATCGGCGGGACTGCTGGTGGGTGGGAGATGCTGGGAGCGGGGGGGTGGGGAGCTGATGGGGGGCTGCTGAAGTATTACTGTGGCTCTTTGGCAATGTACATTGGTAAATTCTGGCTCCCTCTCAGGCTCAGGTTGGCCATCCCTGGACTGGAATGACACAATTAACATGGCACACATTAAATTATTAAAAAATTGCTAAATGATAGGTCTCAAAATGTAATTGTAAATAAGGAATTGTCATTGGGTGGGTCTGTTTCTAATAGGGTCCCCGAATGATTGGTCCTTGGCCCCACACTACTCAACCCTTTTACGAATAACCTGGAGGAAGATCTAAAAAACATTACTGATAATGTGTGCAGAGGACACAAAAATTGAGGGAGTAGTAAATAAGAAAGTGTCCAGGTAATGGGACAGAACCATCTGGATCCGTTGGTAAATTGGGCACAAAAAACAATATGTGTTTTAATATGGGAAAATATAAATGCATCTATCTAGGACAAGGAATGTAGTCCATCCTTACACAATGGGGAATCTGACAAAGATTTGGGGGTCATGGTGGATAATCAGGAGAACATGAGCTCCCAGTGTAAGGCTGTGGTCAAAACAGCTAATGTGATCTTTGAATGTCTAAACAGGGGAATCTCGAGTAGGAGTGGAGAATTTATTTAACCTCTCTAGTTGGCACTGGTGTATCTGCTGCTGAAATACTGTGTCCACTTCTAGTGCCCACAATTCAAGAAGGATGTTGATAAATTGGAGAGAGTTCAGAGAAGGACACTATAAATGTTTAAAAGCTTAGAAAATAGGCCTTATAATGACTGAACTCCTTGAAGCTATTTAGCTGAACAAAGAGATGTGTAAGGGGTGATAAGATCACTGTCTATAAGTCCCTGTATGAGGGAGCAAATATTTGATCATGGGCTTTTGAGTCTAGCAGACAAAGATATAACACAGTTCAATGGCTGGAAGATCAAACTAGAGACATGCAGACTGGAAATAAGGCTTACATTTTTAACCGTGAGAGTGATTAACCATTGGACCAACTTAAGGGTCGTAGTGGATTCTTCATCACTGACCATTTGAAAATTAAGAATGGATTATTTTCTTTTTCTTCCTTAAAATATCTGCTTTAGTTCGAGCAGGAATTATTTCAGTTCCCTTATGACCTGTGTGAAACAGGAGATAAGAGAACCTGATCACAGTGGTGCCTTCTGGCCTTATATTCTAACAACTATTTTGGAAATGCCAAAATAAACTGTTTTCTCCATTTCAGAAAAGTTTAATTTTTGTTTTTGTTTTGGATGAAACTATTCATCAAAATCATCCTGGATTTGCAAATGTTTTGGCTGCCCTGGAACTGTATGTTTTTCTGCAAATAAATGATTTGTAAACAAAAATTTCACCCAGTTCTACTCCTGACACGAGAACAAAGGAACATTGAATGAAATCTAAAGATGGGGAATTCAAAATGGATATAATACTTGTTCACACAGAGAATAATTAGACTAGTTTTGGAATGGGCATTTCCTGGGGCATTTTTCCTGCTCCCCCAACTTACATGGGTATGACTGAGATCAGTGTAGCCGTGGATATGCATATTTAATTATGCTACAGAATTGATGGTGCTGAGAAAATGGAGGGATAATTATTGCTTAGGAAAAATAAAATCTTAACTGCTGGTAGTAATGTGATCTAAAAATCTCTTACAGCCCTAAAATCTATAAGCAATGGATTACTAGTAAATTGATGAAATAAGTATTAATTTTCTATTCTATGTCAGGAACCACCACTGGGTCCCAATCTGAAGGACAGGACCAGGTTCAGATGTTGGCAGGTAAGAGTTTCTGTGGGGGCAGGGATAGCTCAGTGGTTTGAGCATTGGCCTGTTAAACCCCGGGTTGTGAGTTCATTCTTTGAGGGGGCCATTTAGGGAAGTGGGGTAAAACTCTGTCTGGGGATTGGTCCTGCTTTGAGCAGGGGGTTGGACTAGACGACCTCCTGAGGCCCCTTCCAACCCTGATAGTCTGTGTGTATCTCTCCACCCTCAATCCTGTGTCGGTTTGCCCTTTACACACACTCAAGAGGACAAAGTGCTGTCCTTGTATTTAATATTGGACCCTATCCTGCATCTGTGAAGTCAATGGATAAATGCTCTTTGACTTCAGTTGCGGGCTTCATTGAGCCTCAGAAATTACTGTTATTTCACTCTGTAATGTGTTTTCTGGCATACACTAGTTTCTCTCTAAAATGACCTAAACCTGTGGACATGAACAGATTTTCTGACCTGAATCTCCCATCGATTTCACTGGCAGCTGTGGGAGCTCAGTGGCTCTTAAAAATAAACACATTATTTTATTATCAGTAATTCATAGAGAGAATAAAAACGGAAAATAGAATAAACTATATTCTTATGTGAATGACAAATGACAAGAATCAGGAGACTCCTGCTGGCAAAGATCTGGTAATTCTGTTTGATAGCAAAACTCAGTTTGCTAAACAGATGTTACCATCTATTACACTTTCTCATCTTCAAGCTATGTTTCCTGTATCTCCACGGGACAGTGATGGAGCATTTCAGCCAATGGTGTGGGACAGCACTTTTGTAAGCTGTGTGGTCCCAGAAAGGGGGGTGGCGCTCAAAATATCAGCTACTATCTATCAGCTACTATATATAAAAGGAACATCTGCCAGCCATGGCAAATGCTGGGAATCTTATTGATAAAACAGAGAGGGAAGAGACCCCGTCAAGCTAAATCCTTCACTCCCATTTAAGATAAGTTGCAGTAGCAGCGCTGGGTCCTCCGCACAACACCATCCCCATTGGCTGAACAGCAGAGTTACTTTCCTTCTTTTACCTAAGTTCCAGTAGCAACTTCTTGCTTACTACACAGAGCAGAACTGGGGTTTCGTCATTTCATGCCAATGGCTCACCCAAGTGGTATTTCCCTAGGAGGCGTTGAGGTTGATTGCTGGAACGTCCCGCTCCGTACTTTCAGGGTTTAACACTTTGAGATTTCAATCCCCGTCATACCCATGGGGCTGTACTCAAACCTTTCCTCCTCTCACCTTATGGTATGTGCCAGGACATCATTCTAATGAGGAGATGGTAAAATCCCATTTCTTATTTCTCCCTCTTTGATGGTTTCTTTATGCAATATGACGAAGGCCTGAAAGGTTCCCCTCCCTGCATTGTTTTTATATGAGAAATTCAAATCTTGTTTAGTTAAAATATACTAGGAGGGTGGGAAAACTAAAACTAGTGTAATAGGGACACTGCCGAAGTCAAGGGAGTGAAAGTTCATCCTTTGAGAGGGGGAGGGAATTCTCTTTTCTTCTTCTTTGCCCTCCCACCTTCTCTTACTACCTGCTGCAATCCAGCTCGCATGTGCAAGTCGTGACTTTTCCCTTCCATCTCCTCTCACTTTCTCTCCACCTGCTCAAATCCCCTCTGAAAGTCAATCATAGTTTCCACCTCCATCTCCAGACCTTGGATCTTCTCTTCCATCAGCTCTACCAGGTGCTACTTCATACAAACGAGCTACTTTTCAGGTACCCGCTCCAGCATAATTTACATGCAACAGCTTCCCCATCCAGTCATCTTCATTCTCTTTTCCATTCCTTGGGTCACTACCTCTGCTCACACGGTAGCTATCCTAGCCTTCCCACCTAAGCTCCTGTCACTTACAACAACAACAACAACAAACAAAAAAAAGAACTCCACACACTCCTTCCCCAAACTCTGATAGGGATTGATGCTGTCAGGAGTCAGGGAATCTAACTTTGAGCACTCCTCCTGTCCTTACAGAAGAACATTCAGAAGGGTTTCATCCACCCATCTACATCCTCATCCAGTGCTCCAATCTTTTTCATGAAGAAGAAGGATGGTGCCTTGTGGCCATGTATTGACTATTTGACCCTGACCAAGGTGACCATACAAAAACACTACCCACTTCCACTTATCAACGAGATCTTAGACAGGCTCTGCACAGCCTCTGTTTTCACAAAATTAGTTCTGCGTGGGGCCGATATCTTGGTGGTGAGTGGATGACCATCTTTTCTACTCGATACGGCCAAAATGACTATCTATGTTATGCTCTTGCCCCAGTAACCTTTCAACACTTTATTAATGTTATATTCTGTGATATGCTGGACCACTTTTTCATCATCTACCTTGATGACATTTTGATTTTCTCTGAAGACTATCATGTGTGTAACATTCTTGAAAGACTATGCTAGAACCACTTATATGCCAAGCTGGAGAAATGAGAGTTTGATCCAGATACCCTTGAATACCTTTGATATGTCATCTCCTCTCAGGGGCAGAATATAGACCCTCACAATGTGGTGGCTGTGACAGACTGGGTGGCACCGAATGATGTCTGTGGAATCAAACAATCTTTGTATTTTGCTAATTTTTATAGATAACTTACTCCAAAGTTCTCTGCCTTGGTATGCGCTCTGACTTCCTTTCTTTGAATGCAAGCCTAATTTTCATGGTCTGCAGAAGCACAAGTGTGCTCTGATAACCTGAAACAGAAGTATATGTCCGCCCCATCCCGATCCACCCAGACCACATGTCAAGGCTGTATCCCTACTTTGAACTTTAGGGTACAAATGTAGGGGCCTGCATGAAGACTTCTAAGCTTAACTACCAGCTTAGTTCTGGTCCGCTGCCACCATACCAAAGCTAATTCCCTTTCCTGGGTAGCCTTGAGAGACCTTCACCAATTCCCTGGTGAATACAGATCCAAACTCCTTGGATCTTAAATAAGGAGAAATTGACCCTTCCCCCCTCCTTCCTTTCACCAACTCCTGGTGAATACAGATCCAAACCCCCTTTGGATCTTAAAACAAGGAGAGATCAATAAGGTTCTTAAAAGGAAGGCTTTTAATTAAAGAAAAAGGTAAAAATCATCTCTGTAAAATCAGTATGGAAAATAACTTTACAGGGTAATCAAACTTAAAGAGCTCAGAGGACCCCCCTCTTCTGTCTTAGGTTCAAAGTACAGCAAACAAAAATAAACACTCTGGTAAAAGGTACATTTACAAGTTGAGAAAACAAAGTAAATCTAAGACGCCTTGCCTGGCTTTTACTTACAATTTTGAAATAAGAGAGACTTGTTTAGAAAGATGGGGAGAACCTGGATTGATGTCTGGTCCCTCTCAGTCCCAAGAGCGAACAACCCCTTAAACAAAGGACACATACAAAAGCCTTTCCCCCCCCCAGATTTGAAAGTATCTTGTCCCCTTATTGGTCCTTGGGGTCAGGTGTCAGCCAGGTTACCCGAGCTTCTTAACCCTTTACAGGTAAAAGGATTTGGAGTCTCTGGCTAGGAGGGATTCCATAGCACTGTACACAGGAGAGCTGTCACCCTTCCCTTTATAGTTATGACACGCCCCCCAAATCACAGATAGTGTTGGACGTCCGGTTCCACACTGGCTGTGATTTCTTCCTGGAGCTCTAGGAGAAAACAGAGTTAATAAAACACATGTACCTTTAGACATACTACTGATTATATAAAAACTAACAATATGTTTTATTTTAAGAACAATTGTTAACCAGTTAACTCTGGGAAACTTTCCCGGGAGAGTGCATCAGCCACTTTGTTAGAAGCTCCCGAAATGTGTTGTATTTCAAAATCAAAATCTTGGAGAGCTAAACTCCACCGAAGAAGTTTTTTGTTATTTCCCTTGGCGGTATGAAGCCACTGTAGCGCAGCATGGTCTGTTTGTAGTTGGAAACGCCGTCCCCAAACATATGGGCGTAACTTTTCCAGCGCGTACACAATGGCGTAGCATTCCTTTTCGCTGATTGACCAGTGGCTTTCCCTCTCAGACAGTTTCTTGCTGAGAAACACGACAGGATGGAATTCTTGATCCGGTCCTTCCTGCATTAAAACTGCTCCCACGCCTCGCTCGGAAGCATCTGTGGTTACTAGGAACGGTTTGTCAAAGTCTGAGGCCCTTAGCACAGGGTCAGACATGAGTGTTGCCTTAAGCTGGTTAAAGGCCTTTTGACACTTATCAGTCCACTGAACTGCATTTGGCTGTTTCTTTCTGGTTAGGTCTGTCAGCGGGGCGGCGATTTGGCTGTAGTGTGGTACAAATCGCCTATAATATCCGGCCAAGCCTAAGAAGGATTGGACCTGTTTCTTTGACTTTGGAACCGGCCACTTTTGGATAGCATCCACTTTGGCCTGTAGGGGATTTATAGTTCCTTGACCCACCTGGTGTCCCAGGTACGCCACTCTGTTTTGGCCTATTTCACACTTTTTAGCCTTAACAGTTAGTCCTGCCTGCCGGATGCGCTCGAAGACTTTTTTCAGGTGCTCCAGGTGTTCTGTCCATGAATCAATAAAAATGGCCACATCGAGATAGGCAATGGCAGAGTCTCCCAATCCTGCTAAGAGACCATCTACAAGTCTTTGGAAGGTGGCGGGTGCATTTCGCAACCCGAAAGGGAGTACATTGAATTCATACACCCCTGCCTGGGTGACGAAGGCGGACCTTTCCTTAGCGGGTTCATCTAGTGGTACTTGCCAGTACCCCTTGGTTAAGTCTAAAGTAGAGATGAATTGGGCATGTCCCAATTTCTCCAATAGCTCATCTGTGCGTGGCATTGGATAGTTGTCAGGACGAGTTACAGCATTTAGCTTACGGTAGTCCACGCAAAAGCGTATTTCCCCATCTGGTTTGGGAACTAGAACCACTGGAGATGCCCATCCACTGGTAGAGGGGCGGATTATACCCATCTGTAGCATGTCCTGGATCTCCCTTTGTATAGCCGCTTGGGCATGAGGTGACTCCCGGTAGGGTGGGGTTCTAATTGGGTGAGCATTACCTGTGTCAATGGAGTGGTATGCCCGTTCGGTCCGTCCTGGAGTGGCTGAGAAAATCGGTGCAAAGCTTGTGCACAGCTCCTTTATCTGCTGTCGCTGCAGACGTCCCAGGGTCGTGGAGAGGTTCACCTCTTCCACGCCACCATTCCTTTTTCCTTCATAGTAGACACCTGCAGGCCACTCCGCGTCATCAGTTTCCTGGGCTGTAAACTGGCAAACGTTTAATTCTCTAGAATAAAAGGGCTTAAGAGAATGAACATGGTATACCTTAGGCTTTATGTTGGCGGTGGGGGAGGCTATGAGATAGTTAACAGCTCCTAGGCGCTCCTGGACCGTGAATGGTCCTTCCCACGATGCTTCCATTTTATGGGCCTGGAGCGCCTTTAAGACCATGACTTGGTCTCCTACTTTGAAGGACCGTTCTCTGGAATGTTTATCATACCAGGCCTTTTGCTCTTCCTGAGCATCCTTTAGGTTTTCTTTAGCAAGGGCTAAAGAGTGTCGGAGGGTGTTTTGTAGGTTGCTTACAAAGTCTAGAATGTTAGTTCCTGGAGAAGGCGTAAACCCCTCCCATTGCTGCTTCACCAACTGTAATGGCCCCTTAACCTCGCGGCCATACACAAGTTCAAATGGTGAAAACCCTAAACTGGGATGTGGTACAGCCCTGTAGGCAAAAAGCAACTGCTGCAACACTAGGTCCCAATCATTGGCGTGTTCATTTACGAATTTACGTATCATGGCCCCCAAAGTTCCATTAAACCTCTCCACCAGACCATTGGTTTGATGGTGATGAGGGGTGGCAACCAAGTGATTCACCCCATGAGCTTCCCACAGGTTTTTCATGTTCCCTGCCAGGAAATTAGTTCCCGAATCTGTAAGGATGTCGGAGGGCCAACCTACCCTGCCAAAAATGTCTGCTAATGCCTGGCACACACTTTTAGCCTTGGTGTTGCTTAAGGGTACAGCTTCCGGCCATCGGGTAGCAAAATCCATGAAAGTCAGTACGTACTGCTTTCCTCTGGGTGTCTTCTTTGGGAAAGGACCCAGAATATTCACAGCTACTCGCTGAAATGGGACCTCAATTATGGGTAGTGGCTGGAGAGGGGCTTTAACCTGGTCTTGGGGCTTTCCCACTCGTTGGCACACCTCACAAGACCGGACATAATTAGCAACGTCCTTGCCCATTCCCTCCCAGTGGAAGGACTTCCCCAACCGGTCTTTGGTTCTGTTCACCCCAGAATGGCCACTGGGATGATCATGGGCTAAGCTCAAGAGCTTTACCCGATACTTAGTGGGAACTACCAACTGTCTTTGAGGATGCCAGTCTTCCTGGTGCCCACCAGAAAGAGTCTCCTTGTATAAAAGTCCTTTTTCTACAACAAACCGGGATCGGTTAGAAGAGTTGAGAGGCGGTGGGGTGCTCCGTGCCGCTGCCCAAGCTTTTTGAAGGCTGTCATCTGCTTCCTGCTCGGCCTGGAACTGTTCCCTTGATGCTGGAGACATCAGTTCCTCCTTGGACTGTGGACTGGGGCTTGGTCCCTCTGGAAGCGATGCAGGTGCTGGGGGTTTTTTCATTGACTGTGAACCGCTGTCCGCTGGTGCACTATGTGGTATTTCAGGCTCTGGCTGAGCCTCTTGGGTAGGGTTATCTGCTGCTTCCGCCAGTTTAGGCTCGCTGGTGCCCTCTGGCATTGGAGTTGTAGACGGGGTTGCAAGCGCTGGACTCAGTGCTGGCAATGGTTCTGGTGCTGGTTGCGTTGCCAGTTCCGGTTCTGGGACTGGCTTTGGCTGGGTCTCTGGGATTGGATCCACTACGGCTGTTGCAGTCGTTGGCAGGGGATCCGGTTCCACCACCTGTGTTTGGGTCTCCGGTAACACAGACGGGGCCCTGGTGGACGGCTCAGGAACAGGGATGGGGGTGAAAGCTTGCTTAGCCTGGCTGCGGGTGATGATTCCCACCCTCTTGGCTAGCTTCACATGGTTGGCCAAGTCTTCCCCCAGCAGCATGGGAATGGGATAATTGTCATAGACTGCAAAAGTCCACATTCCTGACCAGCCCTTGTACTGGACATGCAACTTGGCTGTAGGCAAGGTTACAGACTGTGACACGAAGGGTTGAATTGTCACTGTAGCCTCCGGGTTGATGAGTTTGGGGTCCACTAGGGATTGGTGAATAGTTGACACTTGTGCCCCAGTGTCCCTCCAAGCGATAACCTACTTCTCAAGGTTTCCCTTCGCTCCGAGGGTATGAGAGAGGCATCTGGGTCTGGGGTTCTTTGGTGTGATTGGGGTGTAATGAACTGTAATCGGTTGGGGTTCTTGGGGCAGTGAGCCTTTATATGCCCCAGTTCATTACATTTAAAACATCGCCCTGCTAAGGTATCACCGGGGCGATGTTGGTTGATGGAGACTGGTGTGGTGGGGTGAGAAGGTGTCTGGGGTTTCCCTTGGGATGTGGGTGGGGCCTTGGGTTGTCCCCGGTGATAAGGTTTTGTTTCGGCTTGCCCCTTCTGATATTCGCTCCAACTGCTACTAGCTTTTTTCTTTTCTGTCACCTCCACCCATTTGGCTCCAATCTCCCCCGCCTCGGTTACAGTTTTGGGCTTCCCATCTAGGATGTACCTTTCTATTTCCTCAGGAACACCCTCTAAAAACTGCTCCATTTTTACTAGGGAAAGGAGATCTTCCAGAGATTTAACATTTGCTCCTGATACCCAGGCATCACAACTTTTGTCAATGTGGTAGGCATGCCAGGTAAATGACACATCTGGTTTCCACCTTAGGGCTCTGAACCGCCGATAGGCATGCTCGGGTGTTAGCCCCATTCTGAGTCTGGCCTTGTTTTTAAAAAGTTCATAACTGTTCATGTGTTCCTTAGGCATTTCAGCCGCCACTTCTGCTAAGGGTCCACTGAGCTGCGGCCTCAGCTCTACCATGTACTGGGTTGGAGGGATGTCGTATCCAAGGCAGGCCCTTTCAAAATTTTCTAAGAAGGCCTCAGTATCATCGCCTGGCTTGTAGGTGGGGAATTTCCTGGGATGGGAAGTGGTACCTGGAGAGGAGTTGTTAGGATGGTCTGATGCACCCTGTCTAGTCCTTGCTGCTTCCAGTTCCATCTCTTTTTCTTTCAGCTCCATCTCTCTTTTATGGGCCTCCTGCTTGGCTTTTTCTTCTCTTTCATGGGCCTCCTGTTTGGCTTTTTCTTCTCTTTCATGGGCCTCCTGTTTGGCTTTCTCTTCTCTGTCATGTTTGGTTTTTTCCAGCTCCATCTCTCTCTTGTGGGCCTCCTCTTCAAGTTTTTTAGTTTGAAGCAGTCTTTGATGTTTTCTTTCATTTTCTTCTGCTTCTAGTTTGGCCAGTTCTATTTTGTTAGCTGCTTCTTTGGTAGTCATTTTCCTGTTTTCTTGTGCTGGGTCACACCCTCTGCAGTTGACTGAAACTGGGATGTATTTAGCTCAGGCTCCTGCTGAGTGCTGCTGAGTTAACAGAGACTTTCTAACTAGCTACTTCCGAGGATGTAAAAAGAAAAAAAAAAACAATTCAGATTGCAAATTACCTTTACCAGATCAAAGTTTGCTCACTTATTGAACCGTTCTCTTAACAAAGGACCTTGTTAAAAAAACTTAACACCTCTGCCTTCAGGCAAGGAGAGATAAGATATGCATCTACCTTCAGCTCTGCTCTCCAAGCAGCTAGAAGGAAAAAAAAATCTCTTACTGGCTTTTGGGTTTAAAACGATCCCACCGCTGTGCCACCATGTCAAGGCTGTATCCCTACTTTGAACTTTAGGGTACAAATGTAGGGGCCTGCATGAAGACTTCTAAGCTTAACTACCAGCTTAGTTCTGGTCCGCTGCCACCATACCAAAGCTAATTCCCTTTCCTGGGTAGCCTTGAGAGACCTTCACCAATTCCCTGGTGAATACAGATCCAAACTCCTTGGATCTTAAATAAGGAGAAATTGACCCTTCCCCCCTCCTTCCTTTCACCAACTCCTGGTGAATACAGATCCAAACCCCCTTTGGATCTTAAAACAAGGAGAGATCAATCAGGTTCTTAAAAGGAAGGCTTTTAATTAAAGAAAAAGGTAAAAATCATCTCTGTAAAATCAGTATGGAAAATAACTTTACAGGGTAATCAAACTTAAAGAGCTCAGAGGACCCCCCTCTTCTGTCTTAGGTTCAAAGTACAGCAAACAAAAATAAACACTCTGGTAAAAGGTACATTTACAAGTTGAGAAAACAAAGTAAATCTAAGACGCCTTGCCTGGCTTTTACTTACAATTTTGAAATAAGAGAGACTTGTTTAGAAAGATGGGGAGAACCTGGATTGATGTCTGGTCCCTCTCAGTCCCAAGAGCGAACAACCCCTTAAACAAAGGACACACACAAAAGCCTTTCCCCCCCCCCCCCCCAAGATTTGAAAGTATCTTGTCCCCTTATTGGTCCTTGGGGTCAGGTGTCAGCCAGGTTACCCGAGCTTCTTAACCCTTTACAGGTAAAAGGATTTGGAGTCTCTGGCTAGGAGGGATTCCATAGCACTGTACACAGGAGAGCTGTCACCCTTCCCTTTATAGTTATGACACCACACTAGACAGTTCACAGTAATGGGAGATGCTTCAAACTTTGCACTAGCGGCAGTCATGAAATCTCACTATCGGTGTAATAAACTATGACATCCTGGACAAGGAGCTGCTGGCTATCAAAGCAGCTTTTGATAAATGGCACCATCTTCTTGAGGGCACTAGATTCCCAGTCCAATTCCTGACAGACCATAAACATTTGCAATACCTAGAAACAGCCAGGAACCTGAATTAGCCCCACGTATGCTGGTCCCTCTTTTTTTGTGCAATTTGACTTTGTGGTGTCCTACTGGCTGCGGACAAGGAATGGAAAGCAAAAACATTGTAACAAAAGGATGAGTATTAGAAATCCTGTGAGGAGACTACTTCCATGATACTCAAATCCTCGAATTTTATCTTTGGTACCATAATATCTGTTCTGTTATCCTCCGTCTGCTCCCCATTATCTAGTGATTCCTTTGCCAACCAAACCCATCAAGCCTTTGACCATGACTAGAACCAGACCTCAAGAAGCTTCACATTTGAAGAATGGATCCAATACCACAAAGATTATATCTATGTGCCTGAAGAGGCAACTCAGCTTCTGGTCCTACAACTCTGCCGTGATGTTCCTTTAGCAGGCCATTTTCGCTGTTCCAATACCCAAGACCTGGTTTCCAGGGACTTTTTGGTGCCCTGCTGTATGCACCTCAGTTGTGTCCTACATGGAGTCCTGTGATTTTTGCACCCAGACCAAGAACCCCTGCTCAAGGCCACTGGATTTCCTGCAGCCCTAACCTACTCCAACTCAGCCTTAGGCCATAATTTCCATGGACTTTATTCTGGAATTATCGCCTTCCCAAGGACACACTTCCATTCTAGTGGTGGACAACTAGTTAACCAAGATGGTGCATTTTGTCCCATATTGAGCCCTTCCTCCCTCTCAGGAGACAGCCTGCCTATTTGTGAGTAACATCTTCTGCCTCCATGGATTGCCAACAGGGTGGTGTTGAACCAAGGATGCAATTTTTCTTCTGCTTCTTGTGAACATTTCTGTTGCTGGAGTATTGAAACCCTGACCTCAACAGCACTGATGGTCAGGTCGATCGGGTTAATCAGGTCCCTGAGCAATACATATATTGCTTCCTGAACTATCACCAAGATGATTGGCTGGCTGTCCCTGATCCCTCAGGCCGAGTTTGCATACAACAATGCTTTGCATGCCTCCATGAAGGAGATTCCTTTCAGAGGTCCCTGCCAAATCATCTATGCCCACTCTTACTGTGCTTGCAACCCATATCCAGTAGAGACACCAGAAAATCTGGAGGCAGTTGGAAATCGCAAAGGTCACCTACAAATAGTATCCTGAATGGTCCTGCTTACCAACACTTGGTTTCAGGGTAGGGGATAAGATGTGGTTGTCCACCCAGAACCTGTGATCCACTCATCCCTCTGCAAAGCCAGACCACATGTACCTGGGTCCCTTTCAGATCACCAGAGAAATTCGTCTGGTAACCTTGAAGCTACCAGATTCTCTCAAGATTCACCCTGTCTTCTATGCTTGCCTTTTAAAACCATTTGTCAAGAGCCATTTCCCACTCCATACTGCTCCTCCTCCTTTGCCAGTATCCATTCAGGGCCTAGAAGAATATGTGGTACAGCAGATTCTAGACTCTTGTTGGGTCTGGGGAAACTACAATATTTAATCGTCCAGGATGGCTATGGCCCAGGAGAATGTTCGTGGGAACCCACAGACCACATTCATGCCCCAGACCTCGTATGTACCTTCCATAATGATTACTCTGAGAAGATGGGTCCCAAGACCCCTACACAGCATCCTCAGAGGTGTCAGGGGGAGGAAAGAAGTTAGGAATCAGGGCCTGCAGCAGAGCATGTTTCCAGGCAACAAAGCATTTTTCCTCATCAGTACAGCTGACCTGCAACACTTGCCTGATTAACCATGCAACCTGATTGGCTGCCGAGGCCAGGAGGCTGGCTCTTAAGTCAGCAACAGCAGCAGCTCACTGGATTCTCAATGCTTATGACCACCATTGTGCCTGCTCCTCTGTTACCTTGCTCCTTCTGTTCATGCCTTGCACAAAGCCTTGCCTCTGTCCCATCCCTGACTTGAACCCTTCTTTGCATGATATCCTGCTCACCTCAGTTACTGACCTTTGGTTGTCACCCCGCTTCTGGCTCCGGACTCCGGCTCAATCCCCCTGACTCTGGTATCCAGTTCCTGACCTCTGGTTTTGACCCTGGCTCTAGTAACTTATTACTGCCCTGAGTCCAGCCAGTAGCTCTGGCTACTACGCTAGACTGCCCTCATCCCCATTGGCTGATACATGCAAACACACAGAACTTTAGTGCACAACCCCTTCTACCCTGAGAAATTTCTTGACTAAATTCACTCCCCCCCCACACACACATACAGTCATATTGGTGACAAAAGATTTAATCACCCATGGAATATGTAGACTACTTTTAACAGAAGTGGACTACATTTGAAACTCTTCCCCTCCTCCACTGCACAGTTCACTCTTCTCAGGTGGCTTGTTAACACCTCTGGGTTGGAAAGGCATGTACTAGCAAAAATTTGTGCCTTCCCAGTAAAAATTCATTTTTACATGTTAGTTTTACTATTTGTGTTTCCTGGTCACCATTTAGAATTCTATCTGGTGCCAGTGGGAGGGAAGCGTGGATGGGAGGACGCCCAGGCTCTTGTATGCAATCTGCCATTAATGAGAACACACTGATAGCCGCATTTGTAATATCTTTTGCATTGGTTTATAGAGCGGAAATCATTCCTATATTAAAAGACACAAAAATGGAGCCAGAAACTTACCAGGTCCTGTGGCAGCTTTTTCCTTTTCTGTTTCTTCTGCTGGTTTCCTAACAGGTACTTTGCTGGCGAGGGGCTTCAAACAGATCCTCCAAGAATAGACTCAGGATGTGCTGTTTCAGCTTCTTCTGTGTCAAAGCCTCCTGTGAGACCATTTTTTTCAGCAAAGTCACTTCATGTTTCCCATTCAGTAGCTGCTGCTGGCTCCTGTCAGTTTCCATTCTGGTTTATGGGGCCATCGGGTCACCACCTTTGCTGACCAGGCCTTTGTGCACTGTTGGTGGCTCAGTGCAGTGCCCAGCTCCTGGCCAAACTCATCATAAAATGAGCACAATGTGGGTTAGTTGCCCAAGGTGTGGTTCTGGTTCCTGATTTTCCGGTACTGTCTTGAGCTTCTTCATCCACTCCCTCCAATGACTTTCAGTCCCATAAATTTCCAGTGCCACCAGTTTCTTTTCTATTTGCTGGTATGCTTGGTCATTCCTGGTATTCTTACTAAAACCAACTGTTTTGCTGGCCTCGTGCCAGAGATTAACCAAAGTCTGGCTCTGGGCCATGACCATACTGCAGCATGCTTGTTTAAAGGACTTCTTCTGCTCAGTATCCATTGTAAATGCACAAAGTTCTCTGAAGGTATCTTAGCAACTTGGTGGTCAGAATAAAATGGAAGGGTTAAAAACTAAGCTGCTGTGCTAGAACAAGGGGGTTGCTTCTGTATTCCCTGGAGTTACATGGCTATTCTTGGGAATGAGGAGAAAGGAAGTAGGCCCATTGGATTGTGGGATAGCTTCAATGGACTTCTAGGACATGAGTCCAAGGGTTTTGCGTCTACAATGCAAAAATATAGGGCTTGAACCCTGGGTCCTGGCTTGGCTTAGGATTGGTCCCTCCACCCTTGTGGGGTCATATGGCCCTGGGTCCAAGACAGAATCTGAGAGATTTGTGTGTAGACAGAAGGTGGGTTAGAACTTGAGCATGAGTCTGAGCCCAGGCTTACATTGTAGTATAGACATACCCAGTGTAGCCGAGAGCAAAAAGGAGGCCATTAATTCTGAGGATACTCATCATTCACCATGCAGAATTCCTTCTTTCCTCATGTAGTGAAATAAGGAGAGATGGGACTCTGGGAGGTCAATGGTGAATATTTGTAAAATATGTGCGGTTCTCCACATCTAATAATATTACATAAAGGTCCCAGTTCTTCTCTCACTGAATTCAAGAGCCAAATGCACCTTCATTAAGGACAGAATAGAGCCTCATGTTACTGTAGGTGATGTGCATGGAACAGATTCTCAAACAGAGCAATAGCTTGACATGTAAAAACTTACAACCTGATGCCAAAGTTACTGAGAAGCTGCAGCTCCCATTGATTTCAATGGGAACTTTGGAAGCCAATCCAGTCTGAGAAACAGGTCACTGTTCTGTTAAGCTCACTGATTCATACAGACAATGAAGATTAATCATGGAGTAAAGAATTTTTTTTTCTTTCATGTCAAGAAAAATATCATAAGATAATTGTGTGCAAAGACCTGGTCGCAAAGCTGATTGATTATTTTGAGAGTCTAGGTAAGTGTCCTGGAGCATATTTCCTTATGTTACATGTCCCACTCTGTGTCCCCCTGGCTCAGTGCTGAAGTATTTGCTCATGGGAGAGTGATGGGGTATTGACCATTCCGCTTTGGGAGACCAGTTTTGTTACCCTTCTGGACAATAGTGGAGGTTCCTGGCCCAGTGTTGACTGATAACAGGAAAGATTAAAGGGCTGCGCTCTTCCACAGAATGCTGGGAAAGGAGGGCCCCATTTAAGATAGTTGGAACTGCAGTGCTGCACCATGTCCCTTGCACAGCATCAGACTATTCCCCCTGTGACATTGCACTCCATATGCTTTGTGAATATATGCTTATGACTGTGAATATAATGTAACTGGAGTATGTTTTATGCAAAAGGTCTCTTGTGAGGTATCATTACAAAACTTATAATCTACTGAGTGTCTTCATCTTATTTCTATTCATGTATAATTCTTGTATTTGAATCTAGAAATATGAAGTATAAGTCTGAGGTCCTATTGTAATTATGCGAATGGTAGTTTAGAATCTTGATGGCTCCCATTGACTAGGACAATTGGTTGTAAATGGCTCTGTTTACTTGCAAACCTTCCTGTGTATGTGTGCGCCAGGCCAGGAAGAATGGAGGCTGGGGTCTCACAGAACATGTGAGCATGTCACCTGATACTGGAATCCATCTTAAATCTGGTACTTTTCCATTTAGAAGGAGGGGTGGGGACCCTGAGAAACAAAAGATTCCCGCCTTGTACCAAAGCTATAAAAAGGAGTGGAGCAGGACAGAGGGGCCTGCCAGTCATGAGAACATCCCTGTTTTCCACTGTGATGTGTTTGGTCACAGGGATCCCCTTGGGACTGTCATCTGACTTGCCGAAATTGTTAGTATAATGGAAACAGTTAAAAGCAGTTAAAGTGTAATGGTTTTTGATAGCAAAGGTCAGTTTTCTAGAACAGATGCTACCATCTATTACATTTTGTCATCCCCAAAGTGTCCATATGGGTCAGCACTGAGGTGTTTCCTATGTCTCCATGGGACAGTGATGGAACATTTCAGCCAATGCAGCGGGACAGCAGTTTTGTAAGTTCCATCCTCCCCTAGTGTGTTGGAGTTGTGTTAATATTTTTCTTTTTACTTCTCTTTCAGTTGTGACATCTGCAAAGTATCAGCCAACATCAGGAGAGATAAATGGGACATCTTCCACTTATGGCAAGTGTTAGGGATCTTGACCAAACTGAGAGGGAAGGGACACATGGGGGTGTGTCCCTCCACTTACATTTAAGATGAGTTGCAGTGGCAGTGCTGCTTCCTCCCCACAGAATTCCATCCCCAGTGCTTGACCAATAGAGCTTCTTTCCTCCTGTTTCCTAAGTCCCAATAGCAATTTTCTTGCCAATCACATAGAGCAATTGTCTTGCCAACCACATATTCTGTCACACCTCAGTGTAATGCACATATATCCTCATATCACAAACACACCTTTACCAAGCAGTCCCAACTACTGACTTCACCATTTAGTGTAGCTACACCTGATAGCTAACACCCTGATGGCACCTGGAGTGTATCCAAATAATTCCTATTGTCTACAGCCAGATCCAAGAGAACAGAAAGAAGGTGGTGTGGGCAACCACTTCCTTTTTGTGCTTTTCCACTCTGGTGTTATCTAGACCTGTATTCTGCTAGGTCACTCCAATCCTCAACTCTGGGAGCCAGCCTTACCATGCTCTGCTGTGAGAACCCTCACTCCTGGGCTGTTCACACACAGCCTCTGGCATGTAAGCTGCTCCTTGAACAGTGCAACCAAATGACACTAGCCAATATCTCTGGTCCCAGACACAACCCTAGGAACCTCCATCTTGCAGTGTCCAGTTATGCCCGCTGGACACTGCAGGCTTATATGAGTTCATATGTACCAGGCTTGTTATCCCAAGGGGAGTCTCTGACACGCGTCAAACCAAACGCACTGCTTCAGGTAGAAAAAACAAACAGATTTATTAACTACAAAGATAGATTTTAAGTTATAAGTCAAAACATAACAAATCAGATTTGATCAAATGAAAAAAAATGCATTCTAAGCTGATCTTAACACATTCAATGTCCTTACAAACTTACATGCTTTTCACCACAGGCTGGCTGGTTACTCTTCAGTCAGGCTCTCTCCTTTGATCAGTACTTCAGTCACTTGGTGGTGGTGGTCTCTGTCAATGTAGGTGGAAGAGAGAGGAAGAGCATGGCAAACATCTCTTCCTTTTATCATGTCCTTTCCTCTCCCTTGGCTTTGCCTTCGCCCCTTCAGCGTCAGGTGAGCATTACTGAGTCTCTTCAAGCAAGAACAACGAGGAGTCCTTTTGGCACCTTAGAGACTAACAAATTTATTTGGGCATTAGCTTTTGTAGGCTAAAACCCACTTCATTTTAGCCTATGAAAGCTTATGCCCAAATAAATTTGTTAGTCTCTAAGGTGCCACAAGGAGGACTCGTTATTTTTGCTGAAACAGACTAACACAGCTACCACTCTGAAACCTGTCTCCAAGCAAGGTTGAGCAATTCCCCTGATGTGGCCTGATGCAGGTGAGTCATTGCATTGTAGCTCCCTTGCTGGACAATGGCTGTTGATGGGTTGTTTGACACCCCACCCTGGCATTGGCTACTTTCCTTGCAGTTGCCTCTGGGGAGGTAATATCTGGCTGATGCCCCTAACTTACAGCATGTTTTAGTGACAACCATACTACACAATTCTCATAACTTCACATGCGTTAGTGATATACATATATGGATAAAGAAATGTCTTTCAGCAGATTGTAGCCATGTTAGTCTGTATCTACAAAAACAACAAGGAGTCTGGTGGCACCTTAAAGACATCTGTTAGTCTATAAGGTGCCACCAGACTCCTTGTTGTTTCAGCAGATCATAACCTTTCCCCAGATACCTTACAAGGCATGCTTTATACATAAGATCATGATTATATGAAAGAGTGCAGGGGGGAGTTGGCGTGGGCCACATTTGCTGTGCATTTCAGGTTTTCAGAAGTTTGAGTTTTGCTCAACTCAGTGTTCTGCAAGTGGACAACATACCACCAAGCAACCTTAATTCTTCATTAACACAGGGTCCCTCCCCATTCAATTGCTTAGTTTTTTTTTTTTTAACCAGAAAAGAGATGTTGGTATGAGTTAGTAGACATTTAGGCAGTTGTACATATCATGTGCAGTTATTTGCATACTCAGCCAGTCAGGCCTCCTACCCACACACACACACACCTGGGCCCACCAGCCCTGCTTTGGCACATTTCTCCAGTCATAACCCTCAACCATTTCTTCCATTTACCCCACCCACCTGCAACCTGACCCACTTTTCTACCAAGCTACCACCACCACTTCCAGAAGCAGTGGACACATTTCCCTGTTGTTCTCACTCCCTGGTATTCAAATGTTCTTCTTCAAGTGGCACTGCATAGTCCCACTTATGGGTATTGTAGCACGTTGTGGTGCTTTATGGTAGAACCTTCTCCGAGCTGTGCCTGCTGGAGCACAGAGGCACCCCCTCCACCTCTCCCCTCAGTGACTGAATGTTCTGAGTGTGAGGCTATATAAGGGGTGCCGTGCCTTCTACCACATCAGCTTCTTGAAACCGCCATGGAAGACAGAAGTGAACCACTCTGATCCCTTGGAACCAGGGTTTTCTCCATTATAAGTGCCTTTATTCTTATGGCATTAGTAGTATAGATAGCTTCCATAGTGTTATTGCAGATCCACAGTAGAAAAAGAAGGCAGGTTTAAGAGGTGCACTTTGTGCCCAGCTCTTTTCCCAGTGTCAGACAAGCACTTGAGGTGTCTTACATGTCTGGGTGAAGGACACTCCCCCTTCAGTTGCTCCGGTTGCTGAACTTTCACTCCTTGAGCTTGTAAGGATAAGCAGACCCGACCGCAGGTTTTTTTCCTGAAAGAAGCTTTGGCTGCTAAACCATCCAGTTCCAGAGATTCATTTGAACAGAAGACTAAGAGGCCAGATTTTGCTCCAGTAGCTTCTTTGAATAAGAAGAGCTTAAATTAATCAGTTTCTTATCCTTCAGTGAAAATTGCCAAGGCTCCTAAACACCAAGAATAGAAAAATGCCATCAGCCTGTCAAGCAACTGAAAGCTACATCGGCTCCAGCTTCATTGGTGCCAAAAAAGAGAACCTGTGGGAAAAGATGACCACTCCAAGCAGTGCCAGGTCATGCTCATCAGACTAATGGGATGCCACAGTTCCAACATCAAAATTCAAGTTGGTTCTAGGCTCTTTGAATCCCAGTGCTGTGCAGCAAAGTGTTTCTCCAGATCCCATAGCTTCCAGATCTCTGGTGCTGGGCCTGTACTTGGCTCCAATTCCAGAGCTTTCATCAGAACTGAAGACGATAACAATAGCGGCTAATGTCCATCTTTCTCCATCTAAGCAGTCCTTGGAACCGAGACACTGACTAACATAAATTAGGCAATAAGAAAGAGACGGTCTTCTGTTACTTCATCACCTGAGAAAAGGAGAGCAGACGAGATTGTCGGTCTTATCTGTACTTTTCTATGCCTTCTCTTTACAGGGTCTCACACAGATTTTTTTCACCTTTGTGCCTCTCCATCATCCAATTCTGTTGATCTTTTCAATGAGATCCATACCAGATCCAAGATCAGATCTGTCTGTAGAGGACGATAGAGGGAAAATCAGGAGACCTGTTTCATCTCAGGTTATGCCACCTAATTTCTTTGCTGCAGCTGCAGCTCTCATGGGTATGTTCCTTGATCCCACCAACTGGAAAGACTGGCAGCCATGGTCTTTTGGGTCCTACTAGGACCTACCATAAGAGTTTTTTGATTATCCTCCTCACAGATGGAGTGGTGAAGTTTTCTCAGATAAGGATCTGGTGGCTAATCAGTCCTCAGGTCTGGCTTCTCCTGATTGAGTCATGCAGACAGTAGTACTGGATGCAATCTTTGAAGAAGATAATGAAGAACTGGCTCCTCTTTTTGAACAGGAGCAACTGGATACATATCTCGATCCCGATTTGTCATCTGATGAACAAGTGGGTATGGCTTCATCCTCCTCCCCCTCTGAGGATGCATTAGAGTTCCATGATTTTATGGCTCATATGGTAGCCACATTGAACTTATCTTTCGTGTCTGTGCAGAAGATCTTCTACTCTGTATTTGACCTTTTGGGAGCTACCTCCAGAAGCAGGAAGTTGCTTCATATTTTGGATCGAGTTTTCCAGCATGAACAGGCTATTTGATCAATTCCTGCTTCCTGTCACCCTGTATCAAACAAAGCAGACAAACTTTAGCAGGGGGTGCCACAGGGAGGTTTATAATTTATTATTAATAATAATAATAATCATTTTTATTATTATTAAATAATATTTTCCTAGCATATATCAAATTTGCTGTGGTGGCTGCTGCTAGTAATGAATTTAGATCTGGCCAGTCTCACGCTACCCTGATGGATAGAAAAATTAATGCACCAGCGAGAAAGGGGGTTTCTTCTTCTTCTATTGGTATTTGGCTAATTATCAAGCAGTAGTGGTCCATTATCATTTACATCTGTGGGAAAAAATGGCTGTATTTGTGCAACACTTGGAAGAGCACAATTTAAGATTGGCTCTTGTCACAGAAGGTCAGAATGTCACCACGCATGCTCCAAGGGCCTCATTCAAAACTTAAGACTCTTTTGACAGAGCTTTGTCATTTGCAGTCTCCTTAAGGAGGCATGCTTGGGTCTGGTCATTTTCATTAGTTTCAGACTAGAGACTTTAAAGTGAAAGACTTCCCCTTTCAGAGGGATCTCCCCTTTGATGGGGATGGTCTTATAAGTTCCAAGATGGACAAGCTCTCAGAAAAATTAAAGGAGACTAGATCTATTGCTTACTCTCTGAGTCTGTACTCATCAACCAGGAGGAGACTTTCTACTCCATTCTTTGGCTATCAGAGACAGCATTACCCACACATATTATTGTATTATTTTTCCTCTAGCCAAAGTTGTCCTCAACAGCACAGGCCACCACGGACTTCATTTCAGTCTCAGCAGAAGAAGAGATCTGTCAGGTCTAGTTCTGGATGAGGCAACCAGCTCCCTTGTCTTCATCTGTAGCAAACACCAGGCTGCAGATATGATGCAATATTGACTTGTGGACCAATCAGTGATGTTCAGTCTCCTTCATTATTTGGAGACAGGCTAGCCCAATTTATCAACCAGTGGAGGCTAATTACATCAGACACATGAATACTGGAAATTATAGAAAAGGGATATGCCATTAAATTCAAAAATCAAAGGGGTAGCCGTGTTAGTCTGGATCTGTAAAAGCAGCAAATAGTCCTGTGGCACCTTATAGACTAACAAACGTATAGAAGCATGAGCTTTCGTGGGTGAATACCCACTTCTTCGGATGCATGTAGTGGAAATTTCCAGGGGCAGGTATAAATATGCAAGCAAGAATGAGTAAGACTAGAGATAATGAAGTTAGTTCAATCAGGGAGGATGAGGCCCTCTTCTAGCAGTTGAGGTGTGGACACCAAGGGAGGAGAAACTGCTTTTGTAGATGGCTAGCCATTCACAGTCTTTGTTTAATCCTGAGCTGATGGTGTCAAATTTGCAGATGAACTGAAGCTCAGCAGTTTCTCTTTGAAGTTTGGTCCTGAAGTTTTTTTGCTGCAGGATGGCTACCTTTAAATCTGCTATTGTGTGTCCAGGGAGGTTGAAGTGTTCTCTTACAGGTTTTTGTATATTGCCATTCCTAATATCTGATTTCTGTCCATTTATCCTTTTACGTAGGGACTGTCCAGTTTGGCCGATGTACATAGCACAGGGGCATTGCTGGCATATGATGGTGTCAATTACATTGGTGGATGTGCAGGTGAATGAACCAGAGATGGTGTGGCTGATCTGGTTATCTACACCAGCCACACCATCACAGGACCTAACCAGATCAGCCACATCATCACCATGTGCTCCAGCCCCCTAATCATTTTTGTTGCCCTCTGCTGGACTCTTTCCAGTTTTTCTTCCACATCCTTCTTGTACTGTGGGGCCCAAAACTGGACACAGTACTCCAGATGAGGCCTCACTAATGTCGAATAGAGGGGAACAATCACGTCCCTCGATCTGCTGGCAATGCCCCTACGTATACAGCCCAAAATGCCGTTAGCCTTCTTGGCAACAAGGGCACACTGTTGACTCATATCCAGCTTCTCGTCCACCATAACCCCTAGGTCCTTTTCTGCAGAACTGCTGCCTAGCCACTCGGTCCCTAGTCTGTAACAGTGAATGGGATTCTTCCGTCCTAAGTGCAGGACTCTGCACTTGTCCTTGTTGAATCTCATCAGATTTCTTTTGGCCCAATCCTCTAATTTGTCTAGGTCCCTCTGTATCCTATCCAGCGTATCTACCACTCCTCCCAGTTTAGTGACAGGTGCAGTCATCAAAAGTGCCTGAAGTTCTTGGTGGTGGGGGTACAATTTCCAATGCAAGATGTTTCCATTTGGTCTGTGAGTAGCAGTGAGAGTTGTTTCAAAGTGCTTTCCTGTGGTAGTAGCATAGCTGAGAAAACAAAGTGTTTTTGTTTACCCATACATTGCATGTACAATTGCATGTAGCTGCTTTCAGCTAATGATCCCTTGCATCACACGGTAGTTACAATCTCCCTCTTCTCAGAACTGGGGCTGAGTCTCAATCTCAAAAAGTCAAATCTCTGTCCAAGTCAGTGGATTCCCTTTATAAGTTCCATACTGGACTCAGTGGCAGGGAGAGCTTTTCTTCTGAAAGACAGGATTTTAAGACTACAACAAGTGATTTCCCAAATTTGAGCCTGTCAATACCATCCTCTTCTTGGGACTCATGGGGTTGATGGTACCTAGAACTTTATGGAACCCTTTCCACTCTTCTCAGAATGCAGACAATGCAGCAGTGGATATTGTGAATTTACACAACCAATCAAGACAGTCTTCATATGTTTGTCACCATGCCTCAGGGTGTTCTGCATGCACAGTGGTGATGGATGAATGATTGAATGAGGAAAGATAGGCTAGGATGCTGTATGAAGGTTCAAAATACTGTGTGATTAGAGAAAGTGGAGAGACAGACTGGTCTGCTATTGTCACAGTGCAACAAGGATGGATCTTATCACTTATCCTCTTCTGCACTGTGGTAGATTACAGGATGCAAAAGACAACATCAAAAAGAAGATGTAGGAATTACATGAAGTAGAAGAAAACTTCACTTCTGCAGATGACATTCTTCAGTTATACACAGATGACAGTGCTATGAAAAAGGCCACTAGCAATGTGAAATGTGAGCTGCCAAAGTAGGATTCAGAATCAGAAAAAAGAAAATGAAAGTCATGATCATTGAAAGAGGAGTGAGACATGCTGGTGCACATGTGATCGATAGCAAAGAATATGGCATGGTTCATAAGTTTGTCTCTCTTGGGAGCACAACTGTGACCCTAACAGCATCCTAATACAAGAGGGCAAGGAGGTCACTCGAATCCAATAGTGAGTTTAATGTGGCCCAGGGCCGGCTCTAGGCACCAGCAAACCAAGCACCTGCTTGGGGTGGCACATTTTCAAGGGCGGCATTCTGGCCATTTTTTTTTCTTTAGGTGTCAAAAGCTTAGAGCTGGCCCTTGCAGCAGCAGCGCTTGGTGTGCGGCGGGTGCCCTGGGGCCACTACGGTTCACGCTGCAGGGGAGCAGTGCCTGCACCTTGTGGCTGGGCCGGGCAGGCTCCGATCGGGGGACACTCTGGCTCGGGGCTGTCCTGCAGGACACTTGGATCCGCCTGCGGGTGCCGCAGGGCTGCCACCCCCCAGCGCCACAGCTGGGGCTGGGGGAAGTGGCCCAAGCCGCTGAGGGACTGCAGCAGGGCTGCCAGAAGCAGCAGCAGCAGTGGGGCCATAGAGGGTGCTGCTGTGCTGCCGTGCTGCCATGTGGGGCCAGATCCCACTCTCCAGGGCTCCACTCCCTCTGGGACTGTTCTGCCCCAGCTCCTCAGGCGCCTGCCAGGGCAGTCCCCCAGGTCTGCCCTCCCGGGTCCCGGCCGATCCTGGAGGCGGGAGCCCTGGCTGGAGGGACCCTGGGCTGAGGCGCGGCCTGGGAGCCCCACTGCTTTCCCTGACCCTCCGAAGGCTGGACTGGCTGGAGGCGAGGGTGGGAGCAGGTGGAGTCAGCACTAGTGGGGGGGAGCCCAGGGCTGGGGCGGCAGGGGGTGTGGGTGCGGAGGAAGAGAGAGCCCACAGCTGGAGTGGCAGGGGGCGCGGGTGGGGGGGAGAAGAGAGAGCCCAGCGCTGGGGTGGCAGGAGGTGCGGGTGGGGGGGGTGAAGAGGGAGCCCAGGGCTGGGGTGGCAGGGAGTGGGGGGGGGGGGTGAGAGCTCAGGGCTGGGGTGGGGGACAGCCAAAAATTCTTTTGCTTGGGGCAGCCAAAAACCTAGAGCCGGCCCTGATCTGGCCTGACAAGTTTAGTATACCCCAGTTCAATAATGTCATAAACTGTATCTGTGTCTGACGAAGTGGGTATTCACCCACGAAAGCTTATGCTCCAATACATCTGTTAGTCTTTAAGGTGCCACAGGACTCTTTGTTGCTTTTTACAGATCCAGACTAACACGGCTACCCCTCTGATACTTGTATCTGATATGTGTCATGTAAAGTATCATTGGAAAAGTAATAGCATACTAATCATTAATATTCTTGCATGGTGTATGTATGGCAAACATTCAAAGGGCCATACAAATATGATTGAAATGTGGAACTAAAATGTGTTTACTGAACAAGTCTGGGGAGTGGGTAAACAGGTTTCTCCCAGAAAAGGGACAGGCCAACATCTCCAGCCAGGTGTCATCAGAGTCGATTAGAAATCACATCTCAAGTGGCTATTCATTTGCATCTGAGAGGGCAGAAACAGATCAATTTGCATTTTAGAAAACATCAGTGGGAGATAAAAACAGGATGGAACTTTCTTCACCACCAGACTCCATGTCTTCTTCCTCATAGCTTGAATTAACTTTATTTTGGGGGTAACCTTCTGAAGAATCCATTTCAAAGGTTCACTGGACTATAAAAGATAGGGGCAAAGAACTCTGAGTTATCTTTCACCTAGAAAGAGAAAGCAAACAAGCACCCTGTACTACTGTGAAAGGGCGTGACTGAGAGACAGTCACATATGCAGCTACATGGAAGGGATGGGGGGTGGTACAGCTGCATCGGAAGAGCTGCTGGTTTGGGGCCACCCAGTGGCCCCACATTCTGTTGGTTTTGCCGCAGCAGTTCCCTGCTGAATGTGCCCCCCCAGGCATCTGGGGAGGGGAATGTGACCCTTTTTGCCCCTCCCATGCACCACTGAGACCAAGGGGAAGACCCACCTTGGAATCCACCTCATATCAGGGAGGGTGGAGTCCAACCTCTGAAGATGGGTATGCCCTCCCCAAATCCTGGCATGCATATGGGGGCCTCCTGGCATTTACCCCCTTCCCCCTTTTCCAGTGTTCTATCCCTCCACTCCTAATGCCCCTCCCCATCCCAGGAAATATTCTCATGTTTATTCCTTTTCACAAATACTTTGGTTATAGCCCCCCCACCTCCCAAAACTGAAATCACCATCCAAACCTCATAAACTGTAAGAAACTCTAGCCACTGAGTCCAAAAAAATTATTTGGTCTTAACTGGGGGGGGGGGGGGGGGGAGGGGGAGGTTCTGATAGTTTATCCTTAGTTATGTTAAGTGAAGGATGTGTTCACAGCTATCAATCTTGTCTGTGATTCATCCAGGCATTAATACCTCTCTGTTTAACAGTACAAAGGAGCAGAAGGAAACTGTTTAATTTTGGGGGTGGCAATAATTTGAGAATGCCTTGGTCAAATGACCCCTTATTTGGACCACTCTTTCTACCCGAGCCCCCCCCCCCCAGACACACCCATTTGCAAAAGCAATGTGAGTAACTGATCAGTTTTTAGAGCACTAAGAAGAGTTGAGCTCTAAAACGTATAAAATGGTGGGAATGCTGTCTTTCTTCATTGGAAAATGTGCACAGTAAAAATGTACATTTGTCTAAAATACTGTTCTCAGTTTGGAATCTCCAAAGACTTAGTGGGAACCAAATTCCACAAATTCCACAGAGAGAGACTATTTTGACCTCCATCACATCAATAGTTTGATGTCTAGCTTTGTGCAAAAATAAATAAATAAATAAATAAATAGAAGCCTAAAAACTTTTTGAAAAAATGGCTATTTTTTCAGGGCTTGTATCTTTGCAACCTCCAGCTCAAATGACTGCAAATTTGAGTCACTACCCTATCCGGCACCCTTTTGAAGCACACCAAATTTCAAAGGAATCTGACTAAGCACAGCTATTTTGGAGGACTTAGAAAAATTGACCTTTGCACAGAAATTGTGATGCATACTTAACTACAGTGGCATTGCCACACCACTATAATATGAGAAATACAAATTGTGTTGTGATGAGTGTGAGGGTGCTTGGTTATGAATATTAATCTCTTCCCCTGCCCATGGGGCCCACTCTGCCAGCATTAATTCAACAGAAGAGAAATACATTCTGTAACTGGCAAAATGATACCTCTAACCAATGAAAACATGAGGCTTATCACCTGCTCAAAGCCGAAGTCCAAAGAAGGCTACGTAATATCAAAAATAAGTGGTGGCAAGAGAAGACCTCTGAGATCCAGGGTTTCCTAGACTAGGATGACATGGAAGCTTCTTTCAAGCAGCAAAAGCTATATATGGGCCAAGCTCCAGTGTCCCAACCCCCTTACTTCCCAGGATGGCTCCACCCTCTTCAAGGGCAATGCAGCCATTAAACAAGACCTATTAAATGAGAGCCTACTAAACTGTGAATCCATGGTCTCTGAAGACACCAAAGAGTCTATTCTACAATGCTCAGCAATGGAACAACTTGTTGAGCCCCCATCTTTTGAGGAAATCTGGTGTGCCATCACCCAGATAAAAAATCAAAAGGCACCAGGCCCAGACAGCATCCCATATGAGGGTTTTAAAGCTGGTGGAACAATGCTCCAGCAATCTTTGCCAACTCCTCCATAAAATCTGGACCTCCAAAGAAATTCCACCTGACTTTAAGAACACCAACCTTGTTACAATATTCAAGAAAGGGGACAAATCTTTGTGTGGGTACTACAAAGGTATTTCCCTCCTCTCCATTGCAGGGAACATCCTTTTCCGGATCCTACTAAACTGCCTTTTCCCCGTTGCTGAGGAACTCCTCCCTCAATCACAATGTGGTTTCAGGCCATCCCAAGGCACAACTGACTTGATCTTCGTGGCACGACAGATTATCTATGGGTGTGAGACCTGAGTAACCTATGGACAACATCTCAAGAGGCTAGAGTGGTTCCAGTAGCGCTGCTTCAGGAGGATTCTCAGGATCACCTGGAAAGACCAATGCACTAACATCAGTTTTCTCTCTGCAGCCAACATAAGCAGTTTAGAAGCAGAGGTCATGAAACAACAACTCTGCTGGACTGGCCACTGTGTACATATGCCTGACACTCCCCTCCCGAAGCAAGTGTTCTTCTCTCAGTTAAGTCAGGGAAGAAGGGGTCACGGAGGGCAGTGGAAGTGCTTCAAAGACACACTGAAAGTACGTCTTAAAAAGAGAGGCATCAACCCAAGAAACTGGGAGGACTCGGCATGGAACAGAACACAGTGGCACCACACCATACACCAAGCCACAGTTCACTTTGAGGAGAACAGATGTGCTCATGAGACAGAGAAGCGACAAAGGATGAAAGAAAGGGCACAACATTCCAGTCAACAACTATGTCTCCTCCAAGACTACACCTGTTACTTCTGTGGGAAAATCTGCAGGGCAAGAACTGGGCTCCTCAGCCACTTAAAAACTCACCAGTGAACCTGCTCGGCAGACATCATCATATTTCATGCCCCAATTGCAGAGAGCTGCCACAGTAGGAGAAGAAGCAGCTTTAAATGTGTGTTGTGTGATTTTTTTCATATTTTTTTATATAATGTCAATCCTAAGGGAAATAGAAATGTCTTTGTTGCCAGTTTTCAAATGTCAGTACACTGTTTTCTTAGTAATTGTAAAAACATGATTAGTGAATGCATGTGCACACACAAACTCTCGTATTGGTTAGGTAGCTTTGTCGGAATTACTAAACATGTCACTAACATTGTGACATAACAGCATCCAACTTGCAGTATCATTAAAGCCTCTGGGGAAAATCCAGTTAGTGTCGGGAGTCTCCAATCTGAGAGAAGGTTCCTTTTGTGTTCTAAGTTCCTGCAATTTCTTTGGCCTCAGTGCCTTGTTCCATTTAGAAGAGACCAGATAATGGCTCTGAGGGCTTGTGTTGTGTACATGGTGTGTTGACCTACATAGCTATAGTGGAATTACTATTCAGCTATATGGAATAGCTATAGCTGAATAGTTATTCCACTATTCCTATGTAGGTCAATACACCATGTCGACAAGCTCTCAGAGCTTTCAAGATTTTCAGTAACTCATTCTGTGGACACTATTCCAAAACAAAAGTGATTTTATTCCAGAATAATTACTCTACTGTGTAAGTGGAGTAAGTATTCTCGAATGAAATCACATTTATTTTGGAATAGAGTGGCCACATGTGGGAGTTATTCTGGAATAGCTAAGTGTTCCTGAAATAGCTATTGTGGCATTATTTCAGTAAAGCTATGTTGGGAACTTTCCTCTGAGTGGAACCAGAAAACTCATGCATAAACTCATGTTTTCTGATATTTTTACTGTCTCTTTTTCAGAACTGGAAAAACTAAGAACTGAAACAGGTAAGAAGAATGCTTTTTCATTTAATGAAGTAAACCATTTTCTTGTAATCATATACTAGTTCATAGTCAGTACAGCAGTGTCCAGTACAGGGAAGGATGGAAAAGATACCTTTCTCTGAAGCAGCGGGCACTAGACACTATTTGTGACAAGATACTAGACTAAATGGACCCCTCTCCCCCTCCCGGTGTGATACATTCTGGCAATTCCTGTGCTAATAACATGCGTGTATATTGGTTATGCCGTGTGTGTGAACATTCAAGTGCAATTTTTGTATATTTTAATTTCTGAGATTGAAGGTGGTATTCAGCCATCTTCGTGACACCCCTTCCCCAAGGCTCCAACTCAGCAAACCACTTAAGCACGTGCCTAACTTTAAGCACATGTAGAATCCCATTCCTACTGTTGGAATATTTCTGGTAATCAGTGTGTGAATATTACTGAGTTAAATACTCTCCAGTCCTACATCTTCATTAACTAGCAACCTAAAGACAACATACCACTGTGACACTCTGTACCTCACAGTAGCACCGTGGAACCCCCATATTCACCACAGTGATATGATTATGATTAAGGCTATGATTTAATCATGGGCATTTTTAGTAAAAGTCAGGGACTGGTCATGAAACAAAAAATCATGGCCCGTGACGTGTCCATAAATACCCGTGATTGAATCTTGGGGTGGGGGGGCACTGTATGGGAGGGAGCCCACGGCACCAGCTGCAGGAGGGGGTGTTGGGAGCCCCAGGGCGCCCGCAGCACCAGCTGCAGGAGGGGAGATCCCAGGGGGCCCGCTGCTGGGGGGGGGATTCCTGGGGGGCCAGTGACTGCTCTGGCCACTGGCGGGGAGGAGCCCAGGGGGGCCAGTGGTTGATCCGGCCATTGCCAGGCAGGAACCCTGAGACCAGCCGCCCGAGACTGCTACTGGGAGCACGACTGCTGCTCAGGCACTCCCCAGGGCCAGCCACATCGGCTGCTGCTCGGGCAGTCCCTGGGGCCAGCTGCCTGGGGCCGCCAGAACAGCATCTGGTGCAGCTGGCTGTGGGGCCACCTGAGATGCTGGCTGCAAAGCCGCTCCAGCAGGAACCGGCGTGGCTGTCCCCAGGGCAACCTGAGCAGCTGGGCCTGGGGCCAGCTGCTTGGACAACCCTAGGGTCAGCCACCTGGCCGCTGCAGAAGTCACAGAGGTTGCAGGAAGTCTCTATTATAAATTGGGGAAATCCTTTTCAGAAGATCAAAATTATATATATTTTAAATGTTGTACACTACTGTGAAAATAGTCACAGTTTTTATTTAAAAAATAAAACCCAAGACTTTGTTTCATATTCTGAGATACACTGCCTTTTCTTCAGGTGTCTCTAAATATACAAACTTCCCCCACCCCTCAAACAAAAAGAATAGAGATGAGCAGCAGGGGATTCCCCTTACCCTGGGGCGTGGTTGATCTCCCACATCTGCAAATAAGTCAGCAGGAAATACAGGATCTCTGGCCACAGGAGGTCTCAAACTATTCACTGAAAATGAGTGGTCACTATTGAAAAATTATGTCCTAGATAGGCAAACATAGAGGGGAACTCAGCTTAGACTCAGCATAGACCTTTCCATTTAACAGAGCTTTGATAATTCTGTAAATGTTTCCCACAAAAGCCTTTTTATTCCATTTTTCTCATATTTTCAATGTTATCTTCTCATTTTTATAATGTTTATGTATTTTTGATATAACTCCCTTCCATCTTAGCTTGAATCATTGGTGCACTTTGTCCTGTGCCATGCCTCAAACACTTGCCTTTAGGGTTTGCTTACACTTAAAAGGCCACAGCAGCAGAGCTGCACTACTTTAAAGGTCCCTTGCTGCACCTTAAACACTTGCCTTAATCCTGGATTTCATAGTGCCGCCAGGAAAGGTACATCAAGATAATTCTGGGCTTTGATCGTCTCACTCCTGACTTTTAACTGCTCAGTAACAGTATTCACATGCCACAGAAAAGTGTCATTAGTCACTTTCAGTTGATTTTTGTAATATGGATGATTTGATTCTAACATTTGTGATCTCCCAGAGAATATGAGAAAATTAGGATTGTTTTGTGAACTTGCCCAGAAGCAGGCTGTGTGTCAAAGTGAGAACCATAAATATATTCATCTTACTGCTCTTCCAAAAAATGGCTTTCATTCAGATGTCCCACACAACCCAGGGAGGGGGTTCATGTATCCAGTTATTTCTCTTGCTCGAGGTACCGCCCTAAAAAGAGCAGTGTAGAGAGAGAGGTGGCAACTTTGGTTAGACACCCAAGTATAACACCAGTTGACCTCATGTGAAGGTGCTTGGCCAGATAGCTCAAACCCCTGCACAGGTTTGAGCAGAGCTGTTGAGCGTATACCTACCCAGCTAGAATTCACATCTCCCAGCTGCTCGGTAAACATGTTTCATGTTTTTCAGAGAAGCTTGAGAAGGAGAATGGTAGGTATACTTTGATTTTTGAGTTTAGTGCTAATCAGATTGAGCACGGATTTCTTTAAACTCTGTAACTGAAGTGTTGAGGATGTTCTCTGACAGGAAATTGGTTTGCTACCTTAGAATATTTGTACTTATTTTCTCTTTCTGGTGATAAATTAGGTGTGGTGTGTAGGAAAAGGTATGAATCAGAAAAGTGGTAGATGGTGATTGAGGTCTGTAGGGACAGTTCCTTCAGTGAGGAAAGGTGACACCAGTTAACCAACTTTCTATCTGAAATCCCTCTGTTTTTTTGCAGACCAACTCAAGAATGAAAAAGGTAAGCTCTCTTTTATTTCTCAACTGCTATCCTTGAGTAAAATGTTCTTCTATGAAAAGAGATATTTTTTCCTTTCATTGCCTTTCCAAAATCCAAGGAGACTTCATTACCTAGCAGATTTCTTTTTAACCAACAACAGAACTGTTGAGGACTTTCCCTCACAGCATTTTGAGTCATTACCCTAGTGTATTTGTATGTATTGTCTCTAAGGTCTAAAACTCAATTACTGATTTTAAGGATCACTGATCAGTGTACAGAGAGAAGGTTGGTGAGGTCATATCTTTGATTGGAAAAACTTTTCTTGGTGGGAAAGACAAGCTTTCGAGTTTACACAGAGCTCTTCTTCAGACCTTCAGAAACTTCTGCCACAAATAAGGCATGTAGTTTACCCTAATGTGCAAGTTATTCCTGAAGCAATTGCTTGCTTTGAGAGAATGGGGTCTCCAAAATGCACCAGGGCCATTGATGGGACTTCTGAACCAATGCTTTGCCCTTCTCACAGAGCACAGGAATACAAAAACCACAAAGGGTATTACTCCATTGTTATGCATGGCTTTGTAGACCACAGAGGCCAATCTTATGAATGTCAACATTGGCTGCACTGGAAAAGTTCATGCCAGACTTTTCTGCATTCCTGGACAGGCTGGGACACCATTCCCACCAAATGACATTCTCAGAAACAGATTTACTATCCCCACTGTTCTGAGGGACACTTCTTGCCCTGACTTATGAAAACATGCCCTGATCTCAGAGGCCCTGACAAAAGTAGGTTTAACTGCACTCTCAGCAGGTGTAGAATGGTGGTTTAATGTGCATTTGGCAGATTGAAATCCCATTGGAGATTCCAGGGTCATCAGTGCTGTTCATACTACTGTAACTTCTTGTGCCCTTCACAATCTCTGTGAAGCCAGAGGTGAGCCATTTCCCCCTGAATGGAACTATGGCAGTGATGTCAACTGAACTGGTGCACTCAGCCAGAAAGTGCACCTCCCACAGCTAGAGCTGGATGCTTCCGGGCACCAAAATCATGGAACCTTTGTACACCTTTCAATTCTCATATTAATTCCCATCTCCAATTTAATTAAAAGTTTCCCATGTGGAACTGTATAAAATGCCATATAGAAATCCAGGTAGAATAGATCTACTGCATTTAAGTTTAAGGTTAAGTTTAGAGGTGAGAGTAACAAGGGTGATGTTGTGGTGGGTGTGTGCTATAGCCCACCAGATCAGAAGGATAAAGTAGACGAGGCTTTCTTCGGATAACTAACTGAAGTTTCCAGATCACAGGCCCTGGTACTAATGGGGGAAGTCAATCAACCTGACATCTGCTGGGAGAGCAATATCACAATGCACAGACAATTCAGGAAGCTTTTGGAGAGTGTTGCGGACAACTTCAAGGTACAAGTGCTGTAGCAACCGACTAGGAGCCATGCTTCTCTTCACCTGCTACTTACAAACATGGAAGAATTGGTAGGGGAAGTAGAAGTGGGTGGCAACTTAGGCAGCAGTGACCATGACATGGTTGAGTTTAGGATCCTCACAAAAGGAAGAAAGCAGAGTAGCAAAATATGGACCCTGGACTTCAGAAAAGCAGACTTAGGCTCCCTTAGGGAACTGATGGTCAGGATCCCCTGGGAAGCTAATATGAGGGGGCAAGGAGTCCAGGAGAGCTGGCTGTATTTTAAAGAAGTCTTATTGAGGGTGCAGAAACAAACCATCCCGAAGTGCAGAAAGAATAGCAAATATGGCAGGCAACCAGCTTCGCTTAACAGTGAAATCTTTGGAAGCTTAAAAGAAGTGGATATTTGGACAGATGACTAGGGAGGAATATAAAAATATTGCTAGAGCATGCAGGGATGTAATCAGGAAGGCCAAGGCACTATTAGAGTTGCAGCTGGCAAGGGATGTGAAGGGTAACAAGAAGGGTTTCTACAGGTATATTAGCAATAAGAAAAAGGTCAGGGAAAGTGTGGGACCCTTAATGAATGGGGGAGGCAACATAGTGACAGATGATGTGGAAAAAGCAGATGTACTCAATGCTTTTTTTGCCTCGGTCTTCACAGAGAAGGTCAGCTCCCGGACTGCTGCACTGGGCAACACAGTATGGGGAGGAGGTGAGCAGCCCTCAGTGGTGAAAGAATATGTTACGGACTATTTAGAAAAGCTGGACGTGCACAAGTCCATGCGTCCAGATCTAATGCATCTGAGGCTGCTGAGGGAGTTGGCTGTTGTGATTGCAGAGACATTTTGCCATTATCTTTGGAAATTTGTGGCGATTCGGGGAGGTCACGGACGTTTGGAAAAAGGCAAATACAGTGCCCATCTTGTAAAAAGGGAAGAAGAAGAACCCGGGAGCTACAGCCTCACTTCAGTCCCTTGCAAAATCATGGAGCAGGTCCTCAAGGAATCCATTTTGAAGCACTTGGAGGCAAGGAAGATGATCAGGAACTGTCAACTTGGATTCACCAAGGGCCTGGCCAACCTGATTGCCTTCTATGATGAGATAACTGGATCTGTGGATATGAGGAAAGTGCTGGGTGTGATATATCTTGACTTTAGCAAAGCATAGAGGTAAATGGCAATTGGGATAAAATACAATATGGTTTTACAAAAGGTAGGTTGTCCATTACAAACCTGATCTACCTGATATTTTGAGAAGATAACTGATATTTTAGAAAAAGGATATCATAGAATCTTAGAATATCAGGGTTGGAAGGGACCTCAGGAGGTCATCTAGTCCAATCCCCTGCTCAAAGCAGGACCAATCCCCAACTAAATCATCCCAGCCAGGGCTTTTCAAGCCAGACCTTAAAAACCTCTACGGAAGGAGATACCACCACCTCCCTAGCTAACCCATTCCAGTGATTCACTACCCTCCTAGTGAAAATGTTTTTCCTAATATACAACCTAAACCTCCCTCGCTGCAACTTGAGACCAATATTCCTTGTTCTGTCATCTGGTACCACTGAGAACAGTCTAGATCCATCCTCTTTGGAACCCCCTTTCAGGTAGTTGAAAGCAGCTATCAGATCCCCCCTCATTCTTCTCTTCTGCAGACTAAATAACCCCAGTTCCCTCAGTCTCTCCTCATAACTCATGTGCTCCAGCACCCTAATCATTTTGTTGCCCTCCGTTGGGCTCTTTCCAATTCTTCCACATCCTTCTTGTAGTGTGGGGTCCAAAACTGGACACAGTACTCCAGATGTGGCCTCACCAATGCTGAATAGAGGGGAATGATCAGGTCCCTCGATCTGCTGGCAATGCTCCTACTTATACAGCCCAAAATGCCGTTAGCCTTCTAGTCAACAAGGGCACACTGTTGACTCATATCTAGCTTCTCATCCACCGTAACCCCTAGGTCATTTTCTGCAGAACTGCTGCCTAGCCGCTCCCTAGTCTGTAGCAGTGCATGGGATTCTTCCATCCTAAGTGCAGGACTCTGCACTTGTCCTTGTTGAACCTCATCATGTTTCTATTGGCCCAATCCTCTAATTTGTCTAGGTCCCTCTGTATCCGATCCCTACCCTCCAGTGTATCTACCACACCCTCCCAAACTTGCTGAGGGTTCAATCCACACCATCCTCCACATCATTAATGAAGATATTGAACAAAACCGGTCCCAAGACCAACCCTTGGGGCACTCCGCTTGATACCGGCTGCCAAGTAGACATGGAGCCATTGATCACCATCTGTTGAGCACGATGATCTAGCCAGCTTTCTAGCCACCTTATAATCCATTCATCCAGCCCATACTTCATTAATTTGCTGGCAATAATACTGTGAGAGACCGTATCAAAAGCTTTGCTAAAGTCAAGGAATAACACGTTCACTGCTTTCCCCTCATCCACAGAGCCAGTTATCTCATCATAGAAGGCAATTAGGTTAGTCAGGCATGACTTGCCATTGGTGAATCCATGGTGACTGTTTCTGATCACTTTCCTCTCCTCTAAGTGCTTCAAAATTGATTCCTTGAGGACCTGCTCCATGATTTTTCCAGGGACTGAGGTGAAGCTCACTGACCTGTAGTTCCCCGGATCCTCCTTCTTCCCTTTTTTAAACATGGCACTACATTTGCCTTTTTCCAGTCATCTGTGACCTCCCCCGAGCGCCACGAGTTTTCAAAGATAATGGCCAATGGCTCTGCAATCACATCCACCAACTCCTTTAGCACCCTTGGATGCAGTGCATCCGGCCCCATGGACTTGTGCTCATCCAGCTTTTCTAAATACTCCTGAACCACTTCTTTCTCCACAGAGGGCTGGTCACTGCCTCCCCATACTGTGCTGCCCAGTGCAGTAGTCTGGGAGCTGACCTTGTTTGTGAAGACAGAGGCAAAAAAAGCATTGAGTACATTAGCTTTTTCCATATAATCTGTCACTAAGTTGCCTCCCTTATTCAGTAAGGGGCCCACACTTTCCTTGACCTTCTTCTTGTTGCTAACATACCTGAAGAAACCCTTCTTGTTGCTTTTAACATTCCTTGCTAGCTACAACTCCAGGTGTGATTTGGCCTTCCTGATTTCACTCCTGCATGCCTGAGCAATAGTTTTATACTCCTCCCTGGTCATTTGTCCAATCTTCCACTTCTTATATGCTTCTTTTTTGTGTTTAATATCAGCAAGGATTTCACTGTTAAGCCAAGCTGGTTGGCTGACATATTTGCTATTCTTTCTGCACTTCGGGATGGTTTGTTCCTGCAACCTCAATAAGGTTTCTTTAAAATACAGCCAGCTCTCCTGGACTCCTTTCTCCCTCATGTTATTCTCCCAGGGGATCCTGCCCATCAGTTCTCTGAGGGAGTCAAAGTCTGCTTTTCTGAAGTATAGGGTCTATATTCTGCTTCTCTCCTTTTTTCCTTGTTTCAGGATCCTGAATACTACCATCTCATGGTCACTGCTGCCCACGTTCCCATCGACTTTTGCTTCCCCTACTAATTCTTCCCTGTTTTTGAGCAGAAGCTCAAGAAGAGCTCTGCCTCTAGTTGGTTCCTCTGGCACTTGCACCAGGAAATTGTCCCCTACACTTAACAAAAACTTCCTGGATTGTCTGTGCCATGCTGTATTGCTCTCCAAGCAGATATCGGGGTGATTGAAGTCCCCCATGAGAACCAGGGCCTGTGATCTAGTAACTTCTTTTAGTTGCCTGAAGAAAGCCTCATCCACCTCATCTTCCTGTTCTGGTGGTCTATAGCAGACTCCAACCACGACATCACCCTTGTTGCTCACACTTCTAAACTTAATCCAGAGACTCTCAGGTTTTTCTGCAGTTTCATACTGGAGCTCTGAGCAGTCATACTGCTCTCTTACATACAATGCAACTCCCACCTTTTCTGCCCTGCCTGTCTTTCCTGAACAGTTTCTATCCATCCACGACAGTACTCTAGTCATGTGAATTATCCCACCAAGTCTCTGTTATTTCAATCGCATCATAATTCCTTGACTGTGCCAGGATTCCAGTTCTACCTGCTTGTTTCCCATGCTCCTTGCTTTTGTGTATAGGCACTTAAGATAACTCGCTCATCATCCTGCTTTCTCAGTAAGAGGCAGGAGTCCTCCCCTCTTGCGCTCTCCTGCTTGTGCTTTCTCCTGGTATCCCACTTCCCCACTTACCTCAGGGCTTTTGTCTTCTTCCCTCAGTGAACCTAGTTTAAAGCCCTCCTCACTAGGTTAGCCATCTTGCTTGCGAAGATGTTCTTCCCTCTCTTCGTTAGGTGGAGCCCATCTCTGCCTAGCAATCCTTCTTCTTGGAACACCATCCCATTGTCAAAGAATCTAAAGCCATCCCTCCGACACCACTTGTGTAGCCATTTGTTGACTTCCATGATTCAACGGTCTCTATCCGGGCCTTTTCCTTCCATGGGGAGAATGGACGAGAACACCACTTGCGCCTCAAACTCCTTTATCCTTCTTCTCAGAGCCACGAAGTTTGCAGTGATCCACTCAAGGTCATTCTCAGCAGTATCATTGGTGCCCACGTGGAGAGGCAGGAAGGGGTAGTGATCCGAGGGCTTGATGCATCTCAGCAGTCTCTCCATCACATCATGAATCCTAGCTCCTGGCAAGCAGCACACTTCTTGTTTTTCCCGGTTGGGACAGCAGATAGATGACTCAGTCCCCCTTAGGAGGGAATCCCCGACCACCACCACCCGCCTCCTTCTCTTGGGAGTGGTGATCATGGAACCCCCATCCATAGGACAGTGCATCTCATGCCTTCTAATCGGTGGAGTCTCCTTCTGCCCCCTTCCCTCAGATGGATCATCTAGTCCACTCTCCGTATTAGTACCTGTGTAGAGAACATGAAAATGGTTGCTCACCTGTATCTGCATTGCTGGTACATGTATGCTCCTCTTTCTTCTTCTGGAGGTAACACTTGTCCTCCAATATATAGCTCAGAAATTAAAGTCTCCCATAATCACACATTTCCTGGTAGTATTTATTTGATTAAAAATGTTAAAGAAGTCTCTAGCCATGTCCAAACAGGATCCTGGAGATCTATAGCAGACCCCAAGCACTATCCCAGTAGAGCCTCTTTTACTTTCTTCCCCAAAGCGGTTTTCACCCAAATAGATTCTTTTTTATCCAGTCCATCACTTCTAATTTCTGTACAGTCTACCTCATTGTTAATATATAATGCAACTCCACCACCTTTACCTTTATTTCTGTCTTTCCTGAATAGCACATTGTGATAGGATCCCTGGAACCACTGTACCCCTATACCCTCTCTCCAGCCTGGGCTGTCTCTCACAATGCCTTGCTAGTGACCAGCAGCAAACCCCTCCAGGTGTTGTTATCAGTCAGCACAACCACATGTGGAGACCCAACACCCAGCTTGATTGCATGAATGCTCCCAGAGCCACTCATGAATCACACAGTGAAAGGCACCAGAGCGAAAGCCCCCCCAGATCCCAGCACTGTACCTCAGGAATATACCCTCTTGCACTGCTCAAGAGGAGCAGTGCAAATTTATTAATTGGTTCACCACTTCATCAATGGAAAGTCGATATTGCCTTTGCAAAACCTGAGGAGATATGCCACACACTTCATACAAACTCGCTGGTAAAGATAAACAGTTCAATAAAAGTATTGACTACAAAAGATAGATTTTAAGTTATTATAAGTGATAGGCAAAAAGTCAGAGTTAGTTACGAAAATAAAATAAAATATAAGCATGCAGTCTAAACTCTGAACCGTATTAGACTGGGCAACATCTAGATTAAGCAGTTTTTTTCTCAGCCCACTGGATATTGCAGTTCGTAGTACATAGATTTCACCCTCGAAATCTGGGCCAGTCCCCTCAGTTGGAGTCTTCAGAGTGTCCTTGTTGCTTACAGTAAGGTGGGTGAAGAGAAAGGCCAAGCATGGGCCCTCTGTGTCTGGTTTGATACCTTCAGTCCATGTGCTTGGAAAACACAAGTCCAGGCATGTCTTGATGGGCATTGCTGAGTCTCCAGGCAAGGTTTAGCAATTCCCCTGGAGTGGCCTCATGCAGGTGAGTTATTGAATTGTAGTTCCCTTGCTGGACAATGGTTGTTGATGGGTTGTTTGACACCCCACCTGGGTGTTGATTACTTTCCTTGCTGTTGCCTCTGGGAAGCTAATATCTGGCTGATTCCCCAACTTACCACATGTTTTAGTGAGAATCATACAACACATTTCTCATAACTTCATATGTATTAATGATATACATATAGGGATAGGGAAATGACTTTTAACAGACCATAAACTTTCCCCTGATACCTTACAAGGCATGCTTTATAATCAGGCCTGCACAACTCGTAAAGCAGCGAGGGCCATATTACTCCAAAGAAAACAGCTGAGGGCCCCGCTGAACCCCCCCCCCCCCCGCACCGCGCAGCCCCCCGAAACACAACACCCCCAGCCCCACAGAAACAACCCCCCCAGCGCTGCTGAAACACTCCCCCCAATGCCACCCAGCCCCCCTGAAACAACCCCTCCCCCCCAGCACCGCCCGCCCCACAGAAACAAACCCTCCTTCCCCTGTGGGCCACACAGTGAGCCCACCTACTCACCCCCCGCGGGCCGCACAATGAGCCCACGTGGGCCGCATGTTGTGCAGGCCTCCTTTATATGTAAGAATGCAATCATATAAAATGAGGAATATGTGCATTCCAGGACGCTTCTGCAAGGTATAGAATGTCACACACATACCCTTCAATACCTGTATTCCAGTCATGACTAGTGTTCTATCATGTTTCTGTTATCCCTATAATATATGTCTTTGATTCCTATTTCCTCCATTTTGTTACCCAGATGTCTTGCATTGGTGTAGAGACACTTTAGTTGTTTCTGCTTGGCTTTGCCCTAATAGGTAGTCATTCTTCTGCCAGTATTGCCTACCTGACTGTTACTGCCAATACCCACTTTTCTCTTGATGTCTATTCTCTCCCCTCCTCTGTTGTTCTTTTCTCCATTGCTGTATCCTCTCTTACTTGATTTTCTTTCCACTCAAAGTTAGGATCAGGCATGGAGGTTATATGAGTTCCTAGTTTAAAGCTGTTTTAATCAGTTCTGCCAACCTCTATCCCATAATTCAATTTCCCTCCCTACTCAGGTAAAGTCCATATCATGAGAACAGTCCTCTGTCTGTGAATGCCTCCCGGTGGTCAAATATATCAAAGACCTCCTTTATAGCACCACTGTCTGAGCAATCTGTTGATCATTTGAGCATAAGCTTTTGTGGGCTACAGCCCACTTCATAGGATGCATGTAGTGGAAAATACAGTAGGAAGATATATATATACACAGAGAACTTGAAACAATGGGAGTTACCATACACACTATAAGGAGAGTGATCAGTTAAGGTGAGCTTTTATCAGCAGGAGAGAAAAAGAACTGTTTGTAATGGTAATGAAAATAACCCATTTCCAGCAATTGACAAGGAGATATGAGGAAGTGTGTGTGTGTGTGTGTGTGTGTGTGGTGGGGTAAGCATGGGGAAATAGTTTTACTTTGTGTAATGGCCCATCCACTCCCAGTCTTTATTCAAGCCTAATTTAATGGTGTCCAATTTGCAAATTAATTCCAATTCAGCAGTCTCTTGTTGGAGTCTGTTTTTGAAGTTTTTATTGTTGTAATATTGCGACTTTTAGGTCTGTAATCGAGTGGCCAGGGAGATTGAAATGTTCTCCAACTGGTTTTTGAATGTTATAATTCTTGACGTCTGATTTGTGTCCATTTATTCTTTTACGTAGAGTCTGTCCGGTTTGGCCAATGTACATGGCAGAGGGGCATTGCTGGCACATGATGGCATATATCACATTGGTAGATGTGCAGGTGAATGAGCCTCTGATAGTGTGGCTGATGTGATTAGGTCCTATGATAGTATCCCCTGAATAGATATGTGGAGAGAGTTGGCAACGGGCTTTGTTGCAAAGATAGGTTCCTGGGTTAGTGTTTTTGTTGTGTGCTGTGTGGTTGCTGGTGAGTATTTGCTTCAGGTTTGAGGGCTGTCTGTCTGGGAGACAGACCAGTCCTTGCTTACAGACAGATATAAAAGTTGCAATATTACAAGAAAAAATTAATGAATAAAGTTAAGATGTTGTCAAGGTTAATTTTAATAAAAGTCACGGGCTGGTCATAGGGAATAAACAAAAAATCACCTGCCCCTGACTTTTATTAAAATTAATGGTGACAAAATTGAGGGGTTCAGCACCCACTACTGCTGCAACTCTGGGGTCCACCCACTGCCCATTGTGGCTGAGAGTTCCAGGGTCCCCACCACTGCCCACAGCAGCTCAGAGCTGTGGGGGCCCCTTCTGACGACAGTGGCTTGGAGCTCAGGGACCCATGATGCCTGGGAGATACAAGATCCCCCACCACCCATGGCGCCTGGGAGCTGTGGGGTTCCAGCGGCACCTGGGAGCTGTGGGGGTCCCCCACAAACTGACAACTCTAGCCTTGCCACTGAAGCAGAAAATGTCACAGAGGTCTCTGGAAGTGACAGATTCCATGACTTCTGTAAACTCCAGGACATAATCTTAGCTTTATTCATAAGGAAATCAACAGCATGGCTTAGTACCTCCCCACAGCTTCCAATACAGCCAGTTAGAGATACCTGCAAACACACACAACTCCAGTGCCTGCCCCCTTCGTTCCTGGCAAATTTTTGGAGTGTATTCAACCCTCCTTTCGTATTTAGGACTAAAGAATTCATTACCCATGAAATAACTGGACTATAATTTGTCTGAAACGGACTACATTTAAACCTCTTCCCCTCCTCCTACACAGTTCACTTTTCTCAGGCTGTTTGTTAACACCTTTGGGATGAGAAGGCAATGTAAGGGGCTTATTTTAATGAAACAGAATGTACTAGCAAAAATGTGCATATGCCCAACAAAAATTCACTTTTATATGCTTGTTTTACTGTTTGTGTTTCCTGGTCTCTTTTTGAGTTCTACAAGGTGTTAGGACAGGGCTGGGGGGATGCCAAAGCACAGGCATTCAATCTGCCATTAATGAATACACACTGCTAGCTGGGTCTTGAAATAATTTTTGCATTGCTTTATAGAGTGAATATCTCTCCCATTCTTATATTAATAAACTCAAAAATGGAACCAGAAACTAATGAGTCTCTGGGTATCTTCTCCCTCTTCCATTTTTGCTGCTTTTTCCATGGTGGGCTGTTCTGCAAGGAAGAAGCATCAAAAAGCTCCTCCAAGAATGGCCCCATACTGGGATGCTGCAGCTGCTTCTGTGGCAAAGCCTCCTCCAAGACCAGTTTTATCAGCAGAGTCACTTCCTGTGCCCCATTCAGTGCCTGCTGCTGGCTCCTGTCAGTTTCCATGCTGGGTTCTGGGGCCATCGAGTCACCACATTGGCTGACCAGGTTATGCATGGCTGGTGGTTCAAGTCCACAGTACCTGACCAAACTTATCATAAATGGACACCATGTCAACAAGTTGCCAGAATTGCAGTTCTGGTCCCTGGATTTCCAGTGTTCAATCTCGAGCTTCTAAGTCTACTCCCTGGACTGGTTGCCAGTACATTAAACTTCCAGGACCACCATCTTCTTCACGATTTGCTGGAATGCCCGGTCATTCGTGCTACTCTAAATAAAACCAAATGGTTTATCCTATGACCACGATGCAGTGCAGTTTTTAAAGTACTTCTTCTGGACAGTATCCATTACAAATGCAGAAAGAACTATGAAGGTGTGTTTGCAGCTTGGTGGTGAGAATAAAATGGAAGGAGTCAATTGGCAATTCTTGGGAGTGATGAGAAAGAAAGTGGGCCCATGGGTTTATACGGTAGTTATGGCACAATTCTAGGACATGAGTCCGGGGGGGGTTGCATCTATGCTGCAAAACAATAGGGTCCTGACTTGACTTGGGCTTAGATCCTCCACCCTCACAAGATCCTAGAACCCTGGTTCTGAGCCAGAGTTATTTGTTTGTAGAGAGATGTTTACCCTCCTTTGGTGATTTCTTTATGAAAGATGAGAAAGGCCTGAAAATTTCCCCTCCTGGCATTGTTTTTATATGGGAAATTCAGATCCTGTGTAGATAAAATATACTAGGAGGATGGGAAAACTGAAACTAGTGCAATAGGGATACTGCCGGAGTCAAGGAAGTGAAAGGACATCTTTGGAGAGGGGGAGGAAATTCTCTACCTTTCTTCTTTGCCCTCCCACCTTCTCTTATTGATTGCTGTGCCCCTTCTTCATTGTCTAACTCAGAAAACCTGCTCCTCAATTCTATTTCTCCTTCACACTTCCATTGCACACTTTCCTCACCCAGCGGTCTGCCCTCAGAGTTCTCCAGTCCACCTTGCTTCTGCGAGTCTTGACTTTTTTCCTTCAGCCCCCTCCTGCCTTCCCTCCATCTGCTCGAATCATCTTCAAAAGGCAACCATAGTTTCCACCTGGATCGTCTCTTTCATCAGCTCTATTAGGCAGCATTTCATACTTGTCAGGTATCTGCTCCAGCATATTGTACATGCCGCAGCTTTCACAATGAGTCATCTTCATTGTCTCTTCCCTTCCTTGGGTCACTACCCCTCCTCATTCTGTAGCTGTCATAGCCTTCCAACCTAAGCTCCCATCACTAAAGAAAAAGGAAAACAATAACTAAAACCAGAACATCACACACTCCTCCCCCAAACTCCCCTGACAAACTCCCACCCAAACTCCCCTGTAATTCATCTTTGTTTCTTGGCTCCTGTGCCACTGCCCCTCTTGTTGCAAGTCCCTTAGCCTTTGGTACTAAAACTGCTTGTTGGCCTGGCCCAGAACTTCAACCACAAACTAATCACAAACATTCTTGCACTTTGAACATTCTTCAGAAGTAGTGTCTCAGAAGCTGCAGTGTGGGCCAGCTGTGGAGGCATTGCAGCCTGTAGAACAGTGGCTCTCAATCTTTCCAGGCTACTGTACCTGTTTTAGGCATCTGATGTGTCTTGTGTATCCTCAAGTTTCATCTCACTTAAAAACTACTTGATTACAAAATCAGACCTGAAAATACAAAAGTGTCACAGCACACTAGTACTGAAAATTGCTTCCTTTCTCCTTTTTACCATATAATTATGAAATAAATAATTTGGAATATAAATATTTTATTTATATTTCAGTGTATAGTATATCAAGCAGTACAAGCAAGTCATTGTCAGTATGAAATTTCAGTTTGTACTGACTTTGATAGTGCTTTTTATGTAGCCTGTCGTAAAACTAGGCAAATATCTAGATGCATCGATACACACCCTGGAAGACCTCCGCATACCCCCAGTGGTATATGTACCCTGGTTGAGAACCAATGCTCCAGAGGTTGAGAGGCCTGCAATAGGAGAAGAAAACAAGGGTTACTGTCTTAAGTGGCTCTGTGCACGGCACATAAAAAATAATTTTGGAGTTTCAAGGATAGAAAATGTTATTTTTGTAACTGAACTTCAATACATTGTAAGAGATATGCTTTGGACCACAGAAGCTCCCTTCACACAGCTAAGTAAATCCCAGTGAAAGAAGTGCTGAGAGAATGGTCAGTTAAAAATCTCAACTTGTTTTTCCAAACAAATGGAATTTGTGGGGATATCAGTGGCTGGGCCATGCTACATCAGACTTCTCTATCATTTCATTCATTGCATATTTTGGGGGGACATAGCAGTTCTTGTGGTGCCTGACTCGCAAAAAGAGGTTTTATTCCATGCTGCCGGTGGGAAACTAACCATGTATGCCAGCAAATTATTCAAACATTGTGATTGAGCAGCACATCTATGAGTGGAGTGGGCTAGTGAGGTGGACCTGAGAAATATGACCTTCCCTGAAGAGTGACTATCTCTCTGGTGTTCCTGCTACAGAAAATAATTGCAGCTATCAGCACACAGGATTGAGTCAGAATTTAGGAGTGAATCAACAGGATGCTGCATTAGTGACTGCATGGCTTAATTTCTCCCCAAAGCTGCAGACATAGCCTGCTAGGGACGTATGCAAATAAATAAGTCCAGCGACATCCCTTTGCTTCCTAAAAATTTCTAGACTGAGTTAAAACCCCCTTTCATATATGGGAGTAAAGATTTAATCATACCTGGAATGTGTGAACTACATTTATCAGAACTGGACTACTTTTGAAACTCTTCCCCTCCCCCACTGCACAGTTCACTCTTCTCAGTTGGCTTGTTAACACCTGTGAGTTGGAATGGCAAAGCAAGGGGCTAAAAGTCATTTTTATGCTTGTTTCCTAGTCTCCATTTTGAATTCTGCGTGGTGGGTGATGGCAGAAGAATGGGGGTGGGGGGCACTAAAGTTCTGGGTTACAATCTCCCATTAACAGATACATGATGTTACATGGGTCTTGTAATATCTTATGCATTGGTTCACAGAGCAGAAAACTTTAAATGGACACCATGTCAGAGAGGTGTGGTTCTGGTCTCTGGTTTTCCAGTACTCAGTCTTGAGCTTCTTAATCCGCTCACTGCTGCAGTTGCCAGTGTGTTACATTTCCACCACAAGAAGCTTTTTTTACAACGGTGTGTGGTCATTGCTGGATGAAATGTTCTGCTGGCCTCACACCACAGATTAACCAAAATCTGTCTGTACTCCCATGACGATGATACAGCACACTTCTCAAAGGACTTCTTCTGGTCAGTACCCAATGCAGAAAGTTCTTTGAAACTGTGTTTGCTGATTGGAGGTCTGAAATAAACGGAAGGGTTAAATGCTGAGCTGCTGTACTAGAACAAATGGGTTGCTTTCATTTTCCCCTGGAGTCTATTGGTGATTCTTGAGAGAAAAGACAAAGGAATGCATCCCATAGGATTGTAGGATAGTTTTGGTGGATTTCCAGAAACAATTCCAGGGGGGCTACATTTACACTGCAGAACAACAGAGCTTTAAATTTGGGTCCTGGCTTGACTCGGGATTAGGCCCTCGACCCTCACATGGTGCAAGGACCCTGGTTCTGAGCCAGAGTCATGTGTGTGTAGAACAAATGAGAGTTAGAACTTGAGTCTGAGTCTGAGCCCAAGCTTACATTGGAGTGTAGACCTACCCATTGGGGATAAGAGGAAAAGGGGGCCATTAATTTTGGGTTCATTCTAATTCATCACTCAGCTTGCATAATTCCTTCTTTCCTCTTGTAGTGAAAGAAGGAGAGATGGGACTCAGTGGTGAATATTTGTAAAACATCATGTCATCCTACAGTTCCCTAAATCCAGTCCTTCTCTCACTGAAGTCAAGAGTCAAATGCACCTTCATTAAGGACAGAATAGAGCCTCGCATTACTGCAGCTGGAGTGCAGGGACCAGATTTAAAAACAGAGCACTCGCCCGACAGTGAAAATCTTACAGCCTGATGAAAGAGGTGCTGAGAAGCTGCAGCTCCCATCGATTACAGTGGGAATGACAGCAGCTAAACCAGTCTGTAAAGCAGGTCTTTGTTCTGATAAGATCAGTGATTCATATAGAGAACGGAGATTAAAAATGGAGTAAAGAGAATTTTTTCTTTCAGGTGAAGATAAAGGACATGGCATAAATGTGCCAGAAGGCACAGTCCAAGGCCAGAAAAGAAATTTTGAGAAGTTAGGCAAGTGTTCTGGAGCATATCACCTTCAGTTACATGTCCCTTTCCCTGTACCGTGGGTGAATACTGAAGTATTTGTTCATAGAAGACCAGTTATGTTAGCGAGTGTGTGGAGTTGGGAGCAAGACGTGCAAGGAGCTGAGAGTGAGAGGGTGTGCTGCTGGAGGACTGAGGAGCACAAGCGTTATCAGATACCAGGAGGAAGGTCCTGTGTTGAGAATAAGGAAGGTGTTTGGAGGAGGCCATGGGGAAGTAGCCCAGGGAGTTGTAGCTGTCATGCAGCTGTTACAGGAGGCACTATAGACAGCTGCAGTCCGCAGGGCCCTGGGCTGGAACCCAGAGTGGAGGGCGGGCACGGGTTCCCCCCAAACCTCCCAATTGACCTGGACTGTGGGTTCTTCCAGAGGGGAAGGTCTCTGGGATGTTCCCCAACCCACATGGTGAATCTCTGAGGCAAGAAAATCCGCCAATAAGTGGAGGACCCACCAAGATAGAGGAGGAACTTTGTCACACTGGTGTCAGGAATGGGATCTTGGGGTGCACAGCACGGCAGAAGAAGGAGGGTGATTTAAAAACAAAACAACAACAAAAACCAAAAACCAAAAAAGGAGAGGGTTTTTTCCCCCCACCACAATGGATGACGTAGTGCGGGCACTGATACAAGCTACGGCGGCCCAGCAGGAGGCTACCCGTGTCCAGGCAGCTGCCCAACAGGAGGCAGTGCGGCTGCAGCAAGAGACTAATCGCCTGCTGATGGACCAGGCTGCTCAGCACCGTGCTATGTTGCGGGAATTGGTAAACCAGGTAAAATCCCTTACAGAGCTGAATCACGGCCATGATGGGATGCGGCTCATACGGGCCAGCCATTGGCTGCAGAAAATGACATGGGAGGATGATGTAGAGGCATACCTTCTGGCCTTTGAGAGGACAGCCCTACGGGAGCCCTGGCATCGAGATCAGTGGTCTGGCATCCTTGCCCCATTCCTGTGTGGGGAGGCCCAGAAGGCCTACCATGATCTGCCTGAGGAGGCTGCGGCAGACTACCCCCAGCTGAAAGCAGAGATCCTGGCCAGATCTGGGGTAATGACAGCAGTGCGGGCCCAGCAGTATCACAGTTGGAGGTACCAGGAAGACAAAACCCGCGGTCCCAATTGTATGACCTCATCCATCTTGCACGAAAGTGGTTGCAAACAGAGTCCCAGAATCCGGAAGAGATACTAGCAGTTCTGGTGATCGACCGATACATGAGGGGACTACCACCAGACATTCGTGCCTGGGTAAGCCAGAACGAACCCTCCACCTATGATGAGGTTGTCGCCCTGGTAGAGAGGCGAAGGACAGCGAGGGAGCTGACCCGACCAGTTAAGGAAGAGGCACCCCGGGTTAAATTAGCAGCACCAAGCCGTAAAGTTTGGGTGACTGGGCCACCAGGAGGGCCCAGGTGGAAAAACAGAGAGGCTGAAGGCCCATCAGAGGCCACAAAGAGTCAGAGCACTGAGGGAGAAGAGGATCGTGAGGTTAGACTGCCAAAACCAAGAGACCGGGGAACACCTAGAGCTCCATACAGATGTTATGCCTGTGGGGAGTGGGGACACATAGCTGCACAGTGTCCCAATGCTGAGGAGGCTATGCAATGTAACATGGGGAACTGGGCAGATCCATGCTCCCTAATCCACCTTGTGGGGGGTCTCACTAACCCCACATATGTATACCAGACCAGTGAAACTAAATGGGGTAGGGACCACGGTACTGGTTGATTTGGGGAGTGCTATCACGCTTACCTCAGGGAAGCTCGTGAAGCGTAGTCAGCTGCTGCAGGCTAAACGTACGGGGATAACATGTGTCCATGGGACAGTTAGTTTCTACCCCACCATCCCAGTAAAAATCGAGATCCGAGAGAACACTACTGAGGTAGCAGCAGGTGTAGTCCCTAAACTCCCATACCTGATGCTCATAGGGAGGGACTTCCCAGGGTTTGGAAACTTACTCCCAGTAGGGGGATTGGAGAAAGATGGGGACCCTAAAATTGGTGAGGCATGCACAGCAGAATGTCAACCCCCAATCTTCTCTGAAATATCCCCAGATTTGTTCTCCACTCCCAGACGGGGTAGAATGACAAAAGGGGAAAGAAGGGCAGCTAAGGCCTTGGGAACCCGAATACTGACCCAAAGCCAGAGGGTTGCTCTTGTAGGTAGGCGGATCCGCACAGCTCAAAAGGATGCCACACAGGAGGGAGAAGCACCTGAGTCTGACCCCCACCCTAATACTTCTGAACCAGTAGAGGCAACAGAGCCTGGGCGCCTAGATCTTGGGCAGATTAGCCCCGGGAGAGGAAATTTTGGATGGGACCAGGCAGAAGACCCAAGGTATGACAACATTAGGAAGGAGGTGACTGAAATAGATGGGGTCCCCGTGGAAGGAAAAACCCAGGGACCAGGACCCTACTTCATAATGAAGAAGGATCTCTTATACCGGGTTGCACCAGTACAGGGGAAGAAGGTACAGCAGATCCTAGTACCTCAAAAACACCAGAATGCTGTATTATGTCTTGCTCATAGTCATCTTTTGGGGGGGCATTTGGGGGTAGAGAAGACCCTGGCATGAGTCCTACGACGGTTTTTCTGGTATGGAGTACATGAAGAAGTGTGGAGGTACTGTGCCTCATGCCTGGAGTGTCAGCTGCACAGTCCCCGTCCCCACTTGAGGGCACCTTTAGTATCCCTTCCCATCATAGAGGTCCCCTTCGAGCAAATAGCCATGGACCTAGTGGGACCCCTGAGAAGACGGCTCGGGGCCACCAATATATACTTGTTGTTTTGGACTATGCTACTCGCTACCCAGAAGCCGTCCCCCTGTGGAACACAGCCTCTAAATCTATAGCCAAAGAGCTGGTGGGGATCTTTGCCTGAATGGGGCTACTGAAGGAGATATTAACCGACCAAGGAACCCAATTTATGTCGAAGCTAATGAAGGACCTCTGTACGCTGCTCCATATACATACCCTCAGAACTTCGGTCTACCATCCGCAGACTAATGGGTTGGTAGAAAGGTTTAACCGAGCCCTCAAGGCTATGATAAGGAAGGTGGTAAGTCGGGACGGGAAGGATTGGGACACCCTACTTTATGTTCGCTATCCAGGAGGTACCACAGGCCTCAACTGGGTTTTCCCCCTTCGAGTTATTATACGGGCGTCACCCCCGTGGCATACTAGATATAGCCAAAGAGATCTGGGAAGGGGAACCTGTGACGAACTGGGACTGTTCGTACTGTGGTCTTTGAATGCTGACAGGGGAGTGTGGCTAGGATAGTCTGCATTGGGGGATGGGAGACTGACCGACGGAGAATACCTGAGCATGTAACATGAGAACCCAGGAAGGAGTTAAAGGCCAGGTGACACCTTTGCCCGGGAACCTGAACAAAGGCTGTGGGAGGGTTTGCTGAGGGGAGGTTTCAGGAGCTGGCTGGGAGGCAGATGGGGCTCTGACCTCCCAAGGGGGCTGAGGTGCCCTGGGAGCCCAAGATGGACCTAACTGAGGGGGGTCCTGTTGTCTGTTCCTGCAAGACCTATCTTGGACTGTATTCCTGTCATCTAAATAAACCTTCTGTTTTACTGGCTGGCTGAAAGTCATGGTGAATCGCAGGAAGCTGGGGGTGCAGGGCCCTGTGTCCCCCCACACACTGTGACAACTGGTGGCAGCGGCAGGATCTACTGCACCCCGTGGACGGCGCTTCCTGCAGTAAGTGACTGGGGAGCAGTAAAACGAAGGGGGATTGACGGGGACCAGGCGTGCTGAAGAGTTGGAGAGAGACGGTTATCACCCCTGGGAGTGTGTGACCAGCGAGAAGGACTTTTGCAGTAACAGGGTCCCCCGGGGGATTGCAGCGAGCAGTCCCAGGGGTGGAGGAATCTGCAGCTCGACCCTGGCAGAGAGGTGGTGACCTCGAGAAGGGCTGGCACACTAGGGGTCTCCCTGGAAACTGTGGGGAGCGGTGAGCACCCAGGCCTGTGAGTGGCCAGCAGGAAGATGTATGCCAAGCGGCTTAAGAGCGACCTGGTGGAGCTGTGCAAGCAGAGGGGGCTGCGCATTGGGAGGCTCACCAAAGAACAGCTCATTGCCCAGCTGGAGGAGAGAGATCGCTCCAATGAACTGATCCCTGTCTCTGAGGGAAGCAGCCTGGCAGATGCAGCGCAGGCACCAGTGTCTGTCCCAGCTGCGAGTGGTCAGCTGGCTGCTGAGGGTTTCCCGAGACCCCTCCTTCCTATGCGTAGGGGAAGGGCGGGGAGGAGCCTAGCAAATACCGAGGGCGCCATGACTCCCCCGGCCAGCAGGAGATCCTCACGGCGAAGCTCGCTGGCCAGCAGGGGATCCTCCCGGCGACGCGTGGCATCCGTGGAGTGGAATTGGCTGGAATGGGAGAAAGAGCTAAAACTGAGAGAGCTGGAGGATCGTGAACAACAGAGACAGCATAAACGGGAGGAGAAAGAGAAACGGAAGCAGCATGAAGAGAAACAGAGGCAGCATGAAGAGAAACAGAGACAGCATGAACGGGAGGAGAATGAGAGACAGAGGCATCATAAACTGGAGCTGGCGAGGCTGAGGGGCAGCGAGCCCCCGGCTGCGGTGAGTGAGGGGGGACCCAGGACTGCACGGAGCTTTGATAAGTGCATCCTGGCCCCACATAAGGAGTGGGAGGACATGGATGACTTCCTGGATGCCTTTGAGACAGCCTGCGAGCTGCACCAGGTTGATCCTGCGGACAGACTCCGGGTCCTCACCCCCTTACTGGACCCCAAAGCCATGGCATTGTACCGCCAACTGGAAGAGGCGGAAAAAGGGGACTACAAACTATTCAAAAAGGCCCTGCTACGTGAGTTTGGGCTGACTCCTGAGATGTACTGGGAAAGGTTCCGGAGTCAGGATAAAACCCCTGAGATCTCATATCTGCAACTAGCCATCCGCATGGAGGGATACACCAGCAAGTGGGCTGATGGGGCCCAGACGAAGGAGGACCTGGTTAAACTGCTGGTACTGGAGCAACTGTATGAGTGGTGCCCATCCGACCTGAGGCTGTGGTTGAGGGACAAAAAACCAGAGAACCTGTGACATGCAGGCCCGCTGGCCAATGAGTTTGTAAAGAGCTGGTCAGGGGATAACAGGGAGGAGTCCCAAAGGAACAGTCAGACCACAACGCAGAGAGAGAGTCACCATGGGACCTCCCAATGGGAAAATACAGAAAACCCCCATCAAAGGGGAACATCCAACTTCAGGGACATCCGACCCACTTGAGGGGACCCATGGGACATGGGCTGCTATCACTGTGGCCAGAGAGGCCACATACGGGCCCAGTGCCCCAGGCTCAGGGACAGACTGAGCAGACCGAACCCACAGAGGGTTGACTGGGTAGAGACCCAGCCGGACGAGAGGCAGCATTCCCAGGGAAGGGGGGATGGCAGAGTACCACCTGCTCCAAGCCAGCTCCTCTGGGGGGCTGTATGCTCCAGACTCAGGGTTTTTGGTTTATATGGTGGGCATGGGGCTATCCCTCTGGAGAGAGTACCTTGTTCCCCTGGAGGTGGATGGGAGGAAGGTCAATGGATACTGGGATATGGGCGCAGAGGTGACGCTGGCCCGGCCCGAGGTAGTGGCCCCATATCAAGTGGTGCCCAACACCTACCTGACCCTGACGGGGGTGGGCGGGACCCCAGTCAAAGTGCCCATGGCGAGGGAACACCTGAAGTGGGGGCCCAAGGAGGGCCCCAAGGATGTGGGGGTACACCCGTATTTGCCCACTGAGGTGTTGATGGGGGGGACCTTGAGGACTGGCCAAGCAACCCCCATGGTGCCCTGGTTGTGACCCATAGTCAAAACCGCTGAGAGGCACTGCGTCCTGACCTTGGGGAGGGTGACTTGCCCGAGGTGCAGGACCCTAACCTGGTGGGGAGGGAACACCCAGGGACACGGCTCAGGGAGGCTGCGGCTTCAGACCCAGCCGGCGAGAGAGAGCAGGTGGCCATCCCTGTCCCAGCTGCTGAGTTCCAGGCCAAGTTGCACAAAGATCCTTCCTTGCAGAAGATAAGGGACCTGGCCAACCTCAGTGTGGTACAGACCATGGGGAGAGGTGGCCGGAAAAGGTTCCTGTGGGAGAAGGGGTTCCTATACTAAGAATGGGCTCCCCCAGGGAAAATGGAGTCAGGGGGATTCAGGAGGCAGCTGGTGGTACCCCAGAAGTATCGCCGCCAGCTGCTGTGCCGGGCCCATGACATTCCCCTCTCAGGGCACCAGGGAACCTGGCATAACCAGCAGAGGCTGCTACGGAGCTTTCACTGGCCTGGGGTCTTTGTTACTGTCCAACAGTACTGCCAATCCTGTGACCCCTGTCAGAGGGTGAGGAAGGCCCGGGATATGGGGAAAACGGCTTTAGGACACTTGCCCAACATAGAGGAGCCTTTCCAGAGGGTGGCCAAGGTTCAAAGGGGGGCTCTGAACCAAGAGACCCCGAATCACTGACCGCCAGACTGGAACGCTGGGAGAAGACCACAGCCCAGTTGAAACCCCAGGGGTACTGGGGTGGGAAAAGGGCACAAGCCGCATAAACCTTCCCACACGTGAACTACGAGTGCCATCGAGCACCCCCGACCTAAAGGGGGGCGTGAAACTGGAGGGGCCTGATGTAATTCTCACCAAGGAACAGGAGGGATGCTGGGGCATCCACGGGAACGGGGGTAGATTCGAAATTCCCCGGGTCACTGGAAAAAGTGACCCCGCTCAGTTCGGTCTTGAAGGGGGGAGAGATTTGATTCGTAGAGAATAAACATAGAAAATTGAGCTAACTACATTCTTTTCACGTGAAGGGCAAACTACAAGAATCAGTAGTGGATTAATGTCTCCCCAAAGCTGCAGATCTAGCCTGTTAGGGATGTAGGCTAATACCTAACACCAGTGACACCCCTTTGCTTCCTGACAAATTTCTGGACCGAGTTAAAACCCCCTTTCATATTTGGAAGTAAAGATTCCATCATCCATGGAATGCGTGAACTACATTTCTGAGAACTGGACTGCATTTGAAACCCTTCCCCTCCCCCACTGCACAGTTCACTCTTCTCAGGTGGCTTGTTAACACCCGTGGTTTGGCAAGGCAATGCAAGGGGTTAAAAGTCAGTCAGTTTTTCAGGCTAGTTTTACTGTTTATTTTTTCTTGGTCTCCATTTTGAATTCGGCATGGTCATGGCGATGATGGCATAGAGGTGGGGGGGGATGGACCAAGGTTTGGCCTATAATCTCCCATCAACAGATACATGATGTTACATGGGTCTTGTAATACTTTATGCATTAGTTCACAGACCAGAAATCTCTCAGAATCCTATATTAATAAACACAAAAGTGGTGTCAGAAACTTACCATGCTCAAGGGCAGTTTCCCCCCTTCTGTTTCTGTTGCTGGTTCCATGGTGGGCTGTTCTGCCAAAGAGTGGCTTCAAAAAGTTTCTCCAAGAATAGCCCCAAGACTTGTTTCTGCAGGTGCTCATGCCACAACGCCTCCTCTGAGATCAGTTTCATCAGCAGAGTCACTTGATATGCTCCATTCAGTCCCTGCTGCTGGCTCCTGTCAGTTCCATGCTGGGTTCTGGGCCTTTGCTAACAAGGTCATTGTGCACGGATGGTGGCTTGGTGCATTCCCTAGCACCTGGCCAAACTCACCATTAAATGGGCACCATGTCACAGAGGTGTGGTTCTCGTCTCTGGTTTTCCAGTACTCTGTCTTGAGTTTCTTAATCCGCTCACTGCTGCAGTTGCCAGTCTGGTAAATTTCTAGCACCACAAAGCTTCTTTGTTATTTGAACCTGTGTGTGGTTATTCCTGGTGCTCTTACCAAAACGAACTGTTTTGCTGGCCTCACACCAGACATTAACCAAAATCTGTCTGTGCTCCCATGACCATGATACAGCACACTTCTTAAAGGACTTCTTCTGGTCAGTATCCATTGCAAATGCAGAAAGTTTGACACTATTCACTATTCGACATTGGTGAGGCCTCACCTGGAGTACTGTGTCCAGTTTTGGGCCCCACACTACAAGAAGGATGTGGAGAAATTGGAAAGAGTCCAGCGGAGAGCAACAAAAATGATTAGGGGGCTGGAGCACATGAGTTATGAGGAGAGGCTGAGGGAACTGGGATTGTTTAGTCTACAGAAGAGAAGAATGAGGGGGGATTTGATAGCTGCTTTCAACTACCTGAAAGGGGGTTCCAAAGAGGATGGATCTAGACTGTTCTCAGTGGTACCAGATGATAGAACAAGGAGTAATGGTCTCAAGTTGCAGTTGGGGAGGTTTAGGTTGGATATTAGGAAAAACATTTTCACTAGGAGGGTGGTGAAGCACTGGAATGGGTTACCTAGGGAGGTGGTGGAATCTCCTTCCTTAGAGGTTTTTAAGGTCAGGCTTGACAAAGCCCTGGCTGGGATGATTTAGTTGGGAATTGGTCCTGCTTTGAGCAGGGGGTTGGACTAGATGACCTCCTGAGGTCCCTTCCAACCCTGATATTCTATGATTCTATGATGAAGTTCTTTGAACTGTGTTTGCTGATTGGCGGTCAGAATAAAATGGAAGGGTTAAATGCTGAGCTGCTGTAGTAGAACAAAGGGGTTGCTTTCATATTTCCCTGGAGTCAATTGGTGATTCTTCGGAGAAAAGACAAAGGAACACGTCCCATAGGATTGTGGGATAGTTTTGGTGGATTTCCAGAAGCAAGTCCAGGGGGGCTACATCTACACTGCAGAAGAATGGAGCTTGAAATCTCTGTCCTGGCTTGAGTCGGGCTTAGGCCCTCCACACTCACGGGGTACAAGGACCCTGGTTCTGAGCCAGAGTCATGTGTTTGTAGAAAGAATGGGAGTTAGAACTTGAGCCTGAGTCTGAGCCCAGGCTTACATTGCAGTGTAGGATAAGTGGGGGATAAGATCCAGTGGGGATCAGAGGAAAAAGGAGGCCATTAATTCTGAGTTCATTCTAGTTCATCACTCACTTTGCATAATTCCTGCTTTCCTCTCACAGTGAAAGAAGGAGAGATGGGAATCTGGAAGGTCAATGGTGAATATTTGTAAAACATCATGTCATCCTACAGTTCCCTGCATCCAATAATATTTCAAAATTGTCCCAATCCTTTTCTCACTGAAGTCAGGAAGCAAATGCACCTTCATTAAGGACAGAATAGAGCCTCACATTACTGTAGCTGGGGTGCGGGGACCAGATTTAAAAACAGAGCACTCGCCCGACAGTGAAAATCTTACAGGCTGATGAGAGAGGTGCTGAGAAGCTGCAGCTCCCATCGATTACAGTGGGAATGACAGCAGCTAAACCAGTCTGTAAAGCGGGGTTTTGTTCTGATAAGATTCACCCTGTACCCTGGGTGAATAGAAGACCAGTTATGTTAGCTCTCTGGACACTAGTGGGGGTTCCTAGTCCAGTGTTGATTCATATAGAGAACGGAGATTAAAAATGGAGTAAAGAGAATTTTTTCTTTCAGGTGAAGATAAAGGACATGGCATAAATGTGCCAGAAGGCACAGTCCAAGACCAGAAAAGAAATTTTGAGAAGCTAGGCAAGTGTTCTGGAGCATATCACCTTAAGTTACATGTCCCTTTCCCTGTACCCCGGGTGAATACTGAGGTATTTGTTCATAGAAGACCAGTCATGTTAGCTCTCTGGACACTAGTGGGGGTTCCTAGTCCAGTGTTGAGAGACACCAGGAGAGATAAGAGGCTCTGGTAAGTGCCGAGCTCTTCTACAAGATGCTGGGAAAGGAGGGCCCCATTTAAGACAGTTGGAAGGGCAGAGCTGAGTTCTCCCACTTCACTACCCACATTGCTCAGCACTAAAGTATTTTCCCCCGAGTGTCAGTAGGGACGTCTCTTCCAGCCCCAAAGGGTTAGGACTGGGGCTTCTTCACTCCATCCCCGTGAGAGGCTATTCTCCTCTGTTGACCGCAGTAGTTATTGCTAGAATATCTCCTCTCTGCATCCTCAGTGTTCAGCACGGGGGTATTTCAATCCCCTCCATCCCATGTGGCTGTGCTGAGGCATTTCCTCCTCCAGCACAGACCTATGCAGTTGGAACATTTCCCCTACTCCTTCAGCAATGAAGAGCTGTGTTTCCCTTTGCTATTCCTACTGTGATGCTTGGGATATTACCCTATGAAACCCCATGTGTTTAACACTATAGTGTCCCTTCTCTGCTCCTTACTTCTCAATCCCAGCACTGACACTTCCTTTCCGCCCTCTCAACTTTTCAGTTGTATGAACTCTCTCTCTCTGTGTTGCCAAGGCTGCTCACAAAGAACAGGACATAGATGTCTGCACCTTATGACTGCCTGTGAGACTCTTCTTGATCATTTCTCCCCCTATTCTCACAGGTCTTTGCAGAGGTCTTCCCTTCCCCTTTCTACTGGCACAGAGGTTGATCGTTTTCCATGCCTATCTCCATGGGAAATTATATCTTCAAAACATATAGGCCAGCTCCAGTTTGCCTCCCCAGGTCACTGTGAGACAGCAAAAGAGTTTCTCCAATCTCCTCTCTAATTGGTGCTTAGCTATAATCCCAGTTCTCATGGGCAGTAATAGGGCTTTTTTCCTGCAATCTCCACTTACATGGATGTGACTGAGATCAACCTAGTCCTAAGGATGCAGGTTTGCTTATGTCATGTTACAGGAAACGGTGCTGAGAAAATGGAGGAATAATTATTGCTTAAGAAAAATAAAATCCTAGCAGGTGGTGGTAATGGAATCTAATGATATCATCTGGCCTTAAACTCTACAAGCAATAGATTGGTAGTAAATAGATGAAATAACTATTAATTTTCTATTCCATTTCAGGAACTGCAGATGGGTCCCAGCCTGAAGGACTGGGGCAGCTTCAGTTGGAGACAGGTGAGGTTCTGTGTTTTTATACACGCAGATGTGCCTCTCTCTCCACCTTCAATCCTGGTTCGGTTTGCCCTGTGCACACACTTAAGATGACAAAGTAGTGCCCTGGTGTCTGATGTTGGACCTTTACTACACCTATGAAGTCTATGGCTAAATTTTCTTTGACTTCAGTTGGGGGCTTGATTGAGCCTTAGAAATAACTGTTGTTTCACTCTGTAATGTGTTGTCTGACATGCACTCACTTGCCTCTGAAATGACCCAAACATGTGGACATGGACAGAATTTCTGACTAGCATCTCCCATCGATTTCACTGGCATCAATGCAAACTCAGCAGCTCTGAAAACCCAACAAAGTTTATTATAGTATCTGTAATTCGTCGAGAATAAACATAGAAAATTGAGCTAACTACATTCTTTTCACGTGAAGGGCAAACTACAAGAATCAGTAGTGGATTAATGTCTCCCCAAAGCTGCAGATCTAGCCTGTTAGGGATGTAGGCTAATACATAACACCAGTGACACCCATTTGCTTCCTGACAAATTTCTGGACCAAGTTAAAACCCCCTTTCATATTTGGAAGTAAAGATTCCATCATCCATAGAATGCGTGAACTACATTTCTGAGAACTGGACTGCATTTGAAACCCTTCCCCTCCCCCACTGCACAGTTCACTCTTCTCAGGTGGCTTGTTAACACCCGTGGTTTGGCAAGGCAATGCAAGGGGTTAAAAGTCAGTCAGTTTTTCAGGCTAGTTTTACTGTTTATTTTTTCTTGGTCTCCATTTTGAATTCGGCATGGTCATGGCGATGATGGCAGAGGGGTGGGGGGGGATGGACCAAGGTTTGGCCTATAATCTCCCATCAACAGATACATGATGTTACATGGGTCTTGTAATACTTTATGCATTAGTTCACAGACCAGAAATCTCTCAGAATCCTATATTAATAAACACAAAAGTGGTGTCAGAAACTTACCATGCTCAAGGGCAGTTTCCCCCCTTCTGTTTCTGTTGCTGGTTCCATGGTGGGCTGTTCTGCCAAAGAGTGGCTTCAAAAAGTTTCTCCAAGAATAGCCCCAAGACTTGTTTCTGCAGGTGCTCATGCCACAACGCCTCCTCTGAGATCAGTTTCATCAGCAGAGTCACTTGATATGCTCCATTCAGTCCCTGCTGCTGGCTCCTGTCAGTTCCATGCTGGGTTCTGGGCCTTTGCTAACAAGGTCATTGTGCACGGATGGTGGCTTGGTGCATTCCCTAGCACCTGGCCAAACTCACCATAAAATGGGCACCATTTCACAGAGGTGTGGTTCTCGTCTCTGGTTTTCCAGTACTCTGTCTTGAGTTTCTTAATCCGCTCACTGCTGCAGTTGCCAGTCTGGTAAATTTCTAGCACCACAAAGCTTCTTTGTTATTTGAACCTGTGTGTGGTTATTCCTGGTGCTCTTACCAAAACGAACTGTTTTGCTGGCCTCACACCAGACATTAACCAAAATCTGTCTGTGCTCCCATGACCATGATACAGCACACTTTTTAAAGGACTTCTTCTGGTCAGTATCCATTGCAAATGCAGAAAGTTTGACACTATTCACTATTCGACATTGGTGAGGCCTCATCTGGAGTACTGTGTCCAGTTTTGGGCCCCACACTACAAGAAGGATGTGGAGAAATTGGAAAGAGTCCAGCGGAGAGCAACAAAAATGATTAGGGGGCTGGAGCACATGAGTTATGAGGAGAGGCTGAGGGAACTGGGATTGTTTAGTCTACAGAAGAGAAGAATGAGGGGGGATTTGATAGCTGCTTTCAACTACCTGAAAGGGGGTTCCAAAGAGGATGGATCTAGACTGTTCTCAGTGGTACCAGATGATAGAACAAGGAGTAATGGTCTCAAGTTGCAGTTGGGGAGGTTTAGGTTGGATATTAGGAAAAACATTTTCACTAGGAGGGTGGTGAAGCACTGGAATGGGTTACCTAGGGAGGTGGTGGAATCTCCTTCCTTAGAGGTTTTTAAGGTCAGGCTTGACAAAGCCCTGGCTGGGATGATTTAGTTGGGAATTGGTCCTGCTTTGAGCAGGGGATTGGACTAGATGACCTCCTGAGGTCCCTTCCAACCCTGATATTCTATGATTCTATGATGAAGTTCTTTGAACTGTGTTTGCTGATTGGCGGTCAGAATAAAATGGAAGGGTTAAATGCTGAGCTGCTGTAGTAGAACAAAGGGGTTGCTTTCATATTTCCCTGGAGTCAATTGGTGATTCTTCGGAGAAAAGACAAAGGAACACGTCCCATAGGATTGTGGGATAGTTTTGGTGGATTTCCAGAAGCAAGTCCAGGGGGGCTACATCTACACTGCAGAAGAATGGAGCTTGAAATCTCTGTCCTGGCTTGAGTCGGGCTTAGGCCCGCCACACTAACGGGGTACAAGGACCCTGGTTCTGAGCCAGAGTCATGTGTTTGTAGAAAGAATGGGAGTTAGAACTTGAGCCTGAGTCTGAGCCCAGGCTTACATTGCAGTGTAGGATAAGTGGGGGATAAGATCCAGTGGGGTTCAGAGGAAAAAGGAGGCCAGTAATTTTGAGTTCATTCTAGCTCATCACTCACTTTGCATAATTCCTGCTTTCCTCTCACAGTGAAAGAAGGAGAGATGGGAATCTGGAAGGTCAATGGTGAATATTTGTAAAACATCATGTCATCCTACAGTTCCCTGCATCCAATAATATTTCAAAATTGTCCCAGTCCTTTTCTCACTGAAGTCAGGAAGCAAATGCACCTTCATTAAGGACAGAATAGAGCCTCACATTACTGTAGCTGGGGTGCGGGGACCAGATTTAAAAACAGAGCACTCGCCCGACAGTGAAAATCTTACAGGCTGATGAGAGAGGTGCTGAGAAGCTGCAGCTCCCATCGATTACAGTGGGAATGACAGCAGCTAAACCAATCTGTAAAGTGGGGTTTTGTTCTGATAAGATTCACCCTGTACCCCGGGTGAATAGAAGACCAGTTATGTTAGCTCTCTGGACACTAGTGGGGGTTCCTAGTCCAGTGTTGATTCATATAGAGAACGGAGATTAAAAATGGAGTAAAGAGAATTTTTTCTTTCAGGTGAAGATAAAGGACATGGCATAAATGTGCCAGAAGGCACAGTCCAAGACCAGAAAAGAAATTTTGAGAAGCTAGGCAAGTGTTCTAGAGCATATCACCTTAAGTTACATGTCCCTTTCCCTGTACCCCGGGTGAATACTGAAGTATTTGTTCATAGAAGACCAGTTACGTTAGGTCTCTGGACACTAGTGGGGGTTCCTAGTCCAGTGTTGAGAGATACCAGGAGAGATAAGAGGCTCTGGTAAGTGCCGAGCTCTTCTACAAGATGCTGGGAAAGGAGGGCCCCATTTAAGACAGTTGGAAGGGCAGAGCTGAGTTCTCCCACTTCACTACCCACATTGCTCAGCACTAGAGTATTTTCCCCCGAGTGTCAGTAGGGACGTCTCTTCCAGCCCCAAAGGGTTAGGACTGGGGCTTCTTCACTCCATCCCGTGAGAGGCTATTCTCCTCCGTTGACCGCAGTAGTTATTGCTAGAATATCTCCTCTCTGCATCCTCAGTGTTCAGCACAGGGGTATTTCAATCCCCTCCATCCCATGTGGCCGTGCTGAGGCATTTCCTCCTCCAGCACAGACCTATGCAGTTGGAACATTTCCCCTACTCCTTCAGCAATGAAGAGCTGTGTTTCCCTTTGCTATTCCTACTGTGATGCTTGGGATATTACCCTATGAAACCCCATGTGTTTAACATTATAGTGTCCCTTCTCTGCTCCTTACTTCTCAATCCCAGCACTGACACTTCCTTTCCGCCCTCTCAACTTTTCAGTTGTATGAACTCTCTCTCTCTGTGTTGCCAAGGCTGCTCACAAAGAACAGGACATAGATGTCTGCACCTTATGACTGCCTGTGAGACTCTTCTTGATCATTTCTCCCGCTATTCTCACAGGTCTTTGCAGAGGTCTTCCCTTCCCCTTTCTACTGGCACAGAGGTTGATCATTTTCCATGCCTATCTCCATGGGAGATTATGGGCTGTTTGCATCTTCAAAACATATAGGCCAGCTCCAGTTTGCCTCCCCAGGTCACTGGGAGACAGCAAAAGAGTTTCTCCAATCTCCTCTCTAATTGGTGCTTAGCTATAATCCCAGTTCTCATGGGCAGTAATAGGGCTTTTTCCTGCAATCTCCACTTACATGGATGTGACTGAGATCAACCTAGTCCTAAGGATGCAGGTTTGCTTATGTCATGTTACAGGAAACGGTGCTGAGAAAATGGAGGAATAATTATTGCTTAAGAAAAATAAAATCCTAGCAGGTGGTGGTAATGGAATCTAATGATATCATCTGGCCTTAAACTCTACAAGCAATGGATTGGTAGTAAATAGATGAAATAACTATTAATTTTCTATTCCATTTCAGGAACTGCAGATGGGTCCCAGCCTGAAGGACAGGGGCAGCTTCAGTTGGAGACAGGTGAGGTTCTGTGTTTTTATACACGCAGATGTGCCTCTCTCTCCACCTTCAATCCTGGTTCGGTTTGCCCTGTGCACACACTTAAGATGACAAAGTAGTGCCCTGGTGTCTGATATTGGACCTTTACTACACCTATGAAGTCTATGGCTAAATTTTCTTTGACTTCAGTTGGGGGCTTGATTGAGCCTTAGAAATAACTGTTGTTTCACTCTGTAATGTGTTGTCTGACATGCACTCACTTGCCTCTGAAATGACCCAAACATGTGGACATGGACAGAATTTCTGACTAGCATCTCCCATCGATTTCACTGGCATCAATGGAAACTCAGCAGCTCTGAAAACCCAACAAAGTTTATTATAGTATCTGTAATTCGTCGAGAATAAACATAGAAAATTGAGCTAACTACATTCTTTCCCCGTGAAGGGCAAACTACAAGAATCAGTAGTGGATTAATGTCTCCCCAAAGCTGCAGATCTAGCCTGTTAGGGATGTAGGCTAATACATAACACCAGTGACACCCCTTTGCTTCCTGACAAATTTCTGGACCGAGTTAAAACCCCCTTTCATATTTGGAAGTAATGATTCCATCATCCATGGAATGCGTGAACTACATTTCTGAGAACTGGACTGCATTTGAAACCCTTCCCCTCCCCCACTGCACAGTTCACTCTTCTTAGGTGGCTTGTTAACACCCGTGGTTTGGCAAGGCAATGCAAGGGGTTAAAAGTCAGTCAGTTTTTCAGGCTAGTTTTACTGTTTATTTTTTCTTGGTCTCCATTTTGCATCTTCAAAACATATAGGCCAGCTCCAGTTTGCCTCCCCAGGTCACTGTGAGACAGCAAAAGAGTTTCTCCAATCTCCTCTCTAATTGGTGCTTAGCTATAATCCCAGTTCTCATGGGCAGTAATAGGGCTTTTTTCCTGCAATCTCCACTTACATGGATGTGACTGAGATCAACCTAGTCCTAAGGATGCAGGTTTGCTTATGTCATGTTACAGGAAACGGTGCTGAGAAAATGGAGGAATAATTATTGCTTAAGAAAAATAAAATCCTAGCAGGTGGTGGTAATGGAATCTAATGATATCATCTGGCCTTAAACTCTACAAGCAATAGATTGGTAGTAAATAGATGAAATAACTATTAATTTTCTATTCAATTTCAGGAACTGCAGATGGGTCCCAGCCTGAAGGACTGGGGCAGCTTCAGTTGGAGACAGGTGAGGTTCTGTGTTTTTATACACGCAGATGTGCCTCTCTCTCCACCTTCAATCCTGGTTCGGTTTGCCCTGTGCACACACTTAAGATGACAAAGTAGTGCCCTGGTGTCTGATGTTGGACCTTTACTACACCTATGAAGTCTATGGCTAAATTTTCTTTGACTTCAGTTGGGGGCTTGATTGAGCCTTAGAAATAACTGTTGTTTCACTCTGTAATGTGTTGTCTGACATGCACTCACTTGCCTCTGAAATGACCCAAACATGTGGACATGGACAGAATTTCTGACTACCATCTCCCATCGATTTCACTGGCATCAATGGAAACTCAGCAGCCCTGAAAACCCAACAAAGTTTATTATAGTATCTGTAATTCGTCGAGAATAAACATAGAAAATTGAGCTAACTACATTCTTTTCACGTGAAGGGCAAACTACAAGAATCAGTAGTGGATTAATGTCTCCCCAAAGCTGCAGATCTAGCCTGTTAGGGATGTAGGCTAATACATAACACCAGTGACACGCCTTTGCTTCCTGACAAATTTCTGGACCGAGTTAAAACCGCCTTTCATATTTGGAAGTAAAGATTCCATCATCCATAGAATGCGTGAACTACATTTCTGAGAACTGGACTGCATTTGAAACCCTTCCCCTCCCCCACTGCACAGTTCACTCTTCTCAGGTGGCTTGTTAACACCCGTGGTTTGGCAAGGCAATGCAAGGGGTTAAAAGTCAGTCAGTTTTTCAGGCTAGTTTTACTGCTTATTTTTTCTTGGTCTCCATTTTGAATTCGGCATGGTCATGGCGATGATGGCAGAGGGGTGGGGGGGGATGGACGAAGGTTTGGCCTATAATCTCCCATCAACAGATACATGATGTTACATGGGTCTTGTAATACTTTATGCATTAGTTCACAGACCAGAAATCTCTCAGAATCCTATATTAATAAACACAAAAGTGGTGTCAGAAACTTACCATGCTCAAGGGCAGTTTCCCCCCTTCTGTTTCTGTTGCTGGTTCCATGGTGGGCTGTTCTGCCAAAGAGTGGCTTCAAAAAGTTTCTCCAAGAATAGCCCCCAGACTTGTTTCTGCAGGTGCTCATGCCACAACGTCTCCTCTGAGATCAGTTTCATCAGCAGAGTCACTTGATATGCTCCATTCAGTCCCTGCTGCTGGCTCCTGTCAGTTCCATGCTGGGTTCTGGGCCTTTGCTAACAAGGTCATTGTGCACGGATGGTGGCTTGGTGCATTCCCTAGCACCTGGCCAAACTCACCATTAAATGGGCACCATGTCACAGAGGTGTGGTTCTCGTCTCTGGTTTTCCAGTACTCTGTCTTGAGCTTCTTAATCCGCTCACTGCTGCAGTTGCCAGTCTGGTAAATTTCTAGCACCACAAAGCTTCTTTGTTATTTGAACCTGTGTGTGGTTATTCCTGGTGCTCTTACCAAAACGAACTGTTTTGCTGGCCTCACACCAGACATTAACCAAAATCTGTCTGTGCTCCCATGACCATGATACAGCACACTTTTTAAAGGACTTCTTCTGGTCAGTATCCATTGCAAATGCAGAAAGTTTGACACTATTCACTATTCGACATTGGTGAGGCCTCATCTGGAGTACTGTGTCCAGTTTTGGGCCCCACACTACAAGAAGGATGTGGAGAAATTGGAAAGAGTCCAGCGGAGAGCAACAAAAATGATTAGGGGGCTGGAGCACATGAGTTATGAGGAGAGGCTGAGGGAACTGGGATTGTTTAGTCTACAGAAGAGAAGAATGAGGGGGGATTTGATAGCTGCTTTCAACTACCTGAAAGGGGGTTCCAAAGAGGATGGATCTAGACTGTTCTCAGTGGTACCAGATGATAGAACAAGGAGTAATGGTCTCAAGTTGCAGTTGGGGAGGTTTAGGTTGGATATTAGGAAAAACATTTTCACTAGGAGGGTGGTGAAGCACTGGAATGGGTTACCTAGGGAGGTGGTGGAATCTCCTTCCTTAGAGGTTTTTAAGGTCAGGCTTGACAAAGCCCTGGCTGGGATGATTTAGTTGGGAATTGGTCCTGCTTTGAGCAGGGGGTTGGACTAGATGACGTCCTGAGGTCCCTTCCAACCCTGATATTCTATGATTCTATGATAAAGTTCTTTGAACTGTGTTTGCTGATTGGCGGTCAGAATAAAATGGAAGGGTTAAATGCTGAGCTGCTGTAGTAGAACAAAGGGGTTGCTTTCATATTTCCCTGGAGTCAATTGGTGATTCTTCGGAGAAAAGACAAAGGAACACGTCCCATAGGATTGTGGGATAGTTTTGGTGGATTTCCAGAAGCAAGTCCAGGGGGGCTACATCTACACTGCAGAAGAATGGAGCTTGAAATCTCTGTCCTGGCTTGAGTCGGGCTTAGGCCCTCCACACTCACGGGGTACAAGGACCCTGGTTCTGAGCCAGAGTCATGTGTTTGTAGAAAGAATGGGAGTTAGAACTTGAGCCTGAGTCTGAGCCCAGGCTTACATTGCAGTGTAGGATAAGTGGGGGATAAGATCCAGTGGGGATCAGAGGAAAAAGGAGGCCATTAATTCTGAGTTCATTCTAGTTCATCACTCACTTTGCATAATTCCTGCTTTCCTCTCACAGTGAAAGAAGGAGAGATGGGAATCTGGAAGGTCAATGGTGAATATTTGTAAAACATCATGTCATCCTACAGTTCCCTGCATCCAATAATATTTCAAAATTGTCCCAGTCCTTTTCTCACTGAAGTCAGGAAGCAAATGCACCTTCATTAAGGACAGAATAGAGCCTCACATTACTGTAGCTGGGGTGCGGGGACCAGATTTAAAAACAGAGCACTCGCCCGACAGTGAAAATCTTACAGGCTGATGAGAGAGGTGCTGAGAAGCTGCAGCTCCCATCGATTACAGTGGGAATGACAGCAGCTAAACCAGTCTGTAAAGCGGGGTTTTGTTCTGATAAGATTCACCCTGTACCCTGGGTGAATAGAAGACCAGTTATGTTAGCTCTCTGGACACTAGTGGGGGTTCCTAGTCCAGTGTTGATTCATATAGAGAACGGAGATTAAAAATGGAGTAAAGAGAATTTTTTCTTTCAGGTGAAGATAAAGGACATGGCATAAATGTGCCAGAAGGCACAGTCCAAGACCAGAAAAGAAATTTTGAGAAGCTAGGCAAGTGTTTAGGAGCATATCACCTTAAGTTACATGTCCCTTTCCCTGTACCCCGGGTGAATACTGAGGTATTTGTTCATAGAAGACCAGTTATGTTAGCTCTCTGGACACTAGTGGGGGTTCCTAGTCCAGTGTTGAGAGACACCAGGAGAGATAAGAGGCTCTGGTAAGTGCCGAGCTCTTCTACAAGATGCTGGGAAAGGAGGGCCCCATTTAAGACAGTTGGAAGGGCAGAGCTGAGTTCTCCCACTTCACTACCCACATTGCTCAGCACTAGAGTATTTTCCCCCGAGTGTCAGTAGGGACGTCTCTTCCAGCCCCAGGGTTAGGACTGGGGCTTCTTCACTCCATCCCCGTGAGAGGCTATTCTCCTCCATTGACCGCAGTAGTTATTGCTAGAATATCTCCTCTCTGCATCCTCAGTGTTCAGCACGGGGGTATTTCAATCCCCTCCATCCCATGTGGCTGTGCTGAGGCATTTCCTCCTCCAGCACAGACCTATGCAGTTGGAACATTTCCCCTACTCCTTCAGCAATGAAGAGCTGTGTTTCCCTTTGCTATTCCTACTGTGATGCTTGGGATATTACCCTATGAAACCCCATGTGTTTAACACTATAGTGTCCCTTCTCTGCTCCTTACTTCTCAATCCCAGCACTGACACTTCCTTTCCGCCCTCTCAACTTTTCAGTTGTATGAACTCTCTCTCTCTGTGTTGCCAAGGCTGCTCACAAAGAACAGGACATAGATGTCTGCACCTTATGACTGCCTGTGAGACTCTTCTTGATCATTTCTCCCCCTATTCTCACAGGTCTTTGCAGAGGTCTTCCCTTCCCCTTTCTACTGGCACAGAGGTTGATCATTTTCCATGCCTATCTCCATGGGAGATTATGGGCTGTTTGCATCTTCAAAACATATAGGCCAGCTCCAGTTTGCCTCCCCAGGTCACTGTGAGACAGCAAAAGAGTTTCTCCAATCTCCTCTCTAATTGGTGCTTAGCTATAATCCCAGTTCTCATGGGCAGTAATAGGGCTTTTTTCCTGCAATCTCCACTTACATGGATGTGACTGAGATCAACCTAGTCCTAAGGATGCAGGTTTGCTTATGTCCTGTTACAGGAAACGGTGCTGAGAAAATGGAGGAATAATTATTGCTTAAGAAAAATAAAATCCTAGCAGGTGGTGGTAATGGACTCTAATGATATCTTCTGGCCTTAAACTCTACAAGCAATGGATTGGTAGTAAATAGATGAAATAACTATTAATTTTCTATTCCATTTCAGGAACTGCAGATGGGTCCCAGCCTGAAGGACAGGGGCAGCTTCAGTTGGAGACAGGTGAGGTTCTGTGTTTTTATACACGCAGATGTGCCTCTCTCTCCACCTTCAATCCTGGTTCGGTTTGCCCTGTGCACACACTTAAGATGACAAAGTAGTGCCCTGGTGTCTGATGTTGGACCTTTACTACACCTATGAAGTCTATGGCTAAATTTTCTTTGACTTCAGTTGGGGGCTTGATTGAGCCTTAGAAATAACTGTTGTTTCACTCTGTAATGTGTTGTCTGACGTGCACTCACTTGCCTCTGAAATGACCCAAACATGTGGACATGGACAGAATTTCTGACTAGCATCTCCCATCGATTTCACTGGCATCAATGGAAACTCAGCAGCTCTGAAAACCCAACAAAGTTTATTATAGTATCTGTAATTCGTCGAGAATAAACATAGAAAATTGAGCTAACTACATTCTTTTCACGTGAAGGGCAAACTACAAGAATCAGTAGTGGATTAATGTCTCCCCAAAGCTGCAGATCTAGCCTGTTAGGGATGTAGGCTAATACATAACACCAGTGACACCCCTTTGCTTCCTGACAAATTTCTGGACCGAGTTAAACCCCCTTTCATATTTGGAAGTAAAGATTCCATCATCCATAGAATGCGTGAACTACATTTCTGAGAACTGGACTGCATTTGAAACCCTTCCCCTCCCCCACTGCACAGTTCACTCTTCTCAGGTGGCTTGTTAACACCCGTGGTTTGGCAAGGCAATGCAAGGGGTTAAAAGTCAGTCAGTTTTTCAGGCTAGTTTTACTGTTTATTTTTTCTTGGTCTCCATTTTGAATTCGGCATGGTCATGGCGATGATGGCAGAGAGGTGTGTGGGGGGGGGGGGATGGACCAAGGTTTGGCCTATAATCTCCCATCAACAGATACATGATGTTACATGGGTCTTGTAATAATTTATGCATTAGTTCACAGACCAGAAGTCTCTCAGAATCCTATATTAATAAACACAAAAGTGGTGTCAGAAACTTACCATGCTCAAGGGCAGTTTCCCCCCTTTTGTTTCTGTTGCTGGTTCCATGGTGGGCTGTTCTGCCAAAGAGTGGCTTCAAAAAGTTTCTCCAAGAATAGCCCCAAGACTTGTTTCTGCAGGTGCTCATGCCACAACGCCTCCTCTGAGATCAGTTTCATCAGCAGAGTCACTTGATATGCTCCATTCAGTCCCTGCTGCTGGCTCCTGTCAGTTCCATGCTGGGTTCTGGGCCTTTGCTAACAAGGTCATTGTGCACGGATGGTGGCTTGGTGCATTCCCTAGCACCTGGCCAAACTCATCATTAAATGGGCACCATGTCACAGAGGTGTGGTTCTCGTCTCCGGTTTTCCAGTTCTCTGTCTTGAGCTTCTTAATCCGCTCACTGCTGCAGTTGCCAGTCTGGTAAATTTCTAGCACCACAAAGCTTCTTTGTTATTTGAACCTGTGTGTGGTTATTCCTGGTGCTCTTACCAAAACGAACTGTTTTGCTGGCCTCACACCAGACATTAACCAAAATCTGTCTGTGCTCCCATGACCATGATACAGCACACTTCTTAAAGGACTTCTTCTGGTCAGTATCCATTGCAAATGCAGAAAGTTCTTTGAACTGTGTTTGCTGATTGGCGGTCAGAATAAACTGGAAGGGTTAAATGCTGAGCTGCTGTAGTAGAACAAAGGGGTTGCTTTCATATTTCCCTGGAGTCAATTGGTGATTCTTCGGAGAAAAGACAAAGGAACACGTCCCATAGGATTGTGGGATAGTTTTGTGGATTTCCAGAAGCAAGTCCAGGGGGGCTACATCTACACTGGCCAAACCAGTCTGTAAAGCGGGGTTTTGTTCTGATAAGATTCACCCTGTACCCCGGGTGAATAGAAGACCAGTTATGTTAGCTCTCTGGACACTAGTGGGGGTTCCTAGTCCAGTGTTGATTCATATAGAGAACGGAGATTAAAAATGGAGTAAAGAGAATTTTTTCTTTCAGGTGAAGATAAAGGACATGGCATAAATGTGCCAGAAGGCACAGTCCAAGACCAGAAAAGAAATTTTGAGAAGCTAGGCAAGTGTTCTGGAGCATATCACCTTAAATTACATGTCCCTTTCCCTGTACCCCGGGTGAATACTGAAGTATTTGTTCATAGAAGACCAGTTATGTTAGCTCTCTGGACACTAGTGGGGGTTCCTAGTCCAGTGTTGAGAGATACCAAGAGAGATAAGAGGCTCTGGTAAGTGCCGAGCTCTTCTACAAGATGCTGGGAAAGGAGGGCCCCATTTAAGACAGTTGGAAGGGCAGAGCTGAGTTCTCCCACTTCACTACCCACATTGCTCAGCACTAGAGTATTTTCCCCCGAGCGTCAGTAGGGACGTCTCTTCCAGCCCCAAAGGGTTAGGACTGGGGCTTCTTCACTCCATCCCCGTGAGAGGCTATTCTCCTCCGTTGACCGCAGTAGTTATTGCTAGAATATCTCCTCTCTGCATCCTCAGTGTTCAGCACGGGGGTATTTCAATCCCCTCCATCCCATGTGGCTGTGCTGAGGCATTTCCTCCTCCAGCACAGACCTATGCAGTTGGAACATTTCCCCTACTCCTTCAGCAATGAAGAGCTGTGTTTCCCTTTGCTATTCCTACTGTGATGCTTGGGATATTACCCTATTTAACCCCATGTGTTTAACACTATAGTGTCCCTTCTCTGCTCCTTACTTCTCAATCCCAGCACTGACACTTCCTTTCCGCCCTCTCAACTTTTCAGTTGTATGAACTCTCTCTCTCTGTGTTGCCAAGGCTGCTCACAAAGAACAGGACCGTTCTCCGTCTCTTCCAGCCCCAGGGTTAGGACTGGGGCTTCTTCACTCCATCCCCGTGAGAGGCTATTCTCCTCCATTGACCGCAGTAGTTATTGCTAGAATATCTCCTCTCTGCATCCTCAGTGTTCAGCATGGGGGTATTTCAATCCCCTCCATCCCATGTGGCTGTGCTGAGGCATTTCCTCCTCCAGCACAGACCTATGCAGTTGGAACATTTCCCCTACTCCTTCAGCAATGAAGAGCTGTGTTTCCCTTTGCTATTCCTACTGTGATGCTTGGGATATTACCCTATGAAACCCCATGTGTTTAACACTATAGTGTCCCTTCTCTGCTCCTTACTTCTCAATCCCAGCACTGACACTTCCTTTCCGCCCTCTCAACTTTTCAGTTGTATGAACTCTCTCTCTCTGTGTTGCCAAGGCTGCTCACAAAGAACAGGACATAGATGTCTGCACCTTATGACTGCCTGTGAGACTCTTCTTGATCATTTCTCCCCCTATTCTCACAGGTCTTTGCAGAGGTCTTCCCTTCCCCTTTCTACTGGCACAGAGGTTGATCATTTTCCATGCCTATCTCCATGGGAGATTATGGGCTGTTTGCATCTTCAAAACATATAGGCCAGCTCCAGTTTGCCTCCCCAGGTCACTGTGAGACAGCAAAAGAGTTTCTCCAATCTCCTCTCTAATTGGTGCTTAGCTATAATCCCAGTTCTCATGGGCAGTAATAGGGCTTTTTTCCTGCAATCTCCACTTACATGGATGTGACTGAGATCAACCTAGTCCTAAGGATGCAGGTTTGCTTATGTCCTGTTACAGGAAACGGTGCTGAGAAAATGGAGGAATAATTATTGCTTAAGAAAAATAAAATCCTAGCAGGTGGTGGTAATGGACTCTAATGATATCTTCTGGCCTTAAACTCTACAAGCAATGGATTGGTAGTAAATAGATGAAATAACTATTAATTTTCTATTCCATTTCAGGAACTGCAGATGGGTCCCAGCCTGAAGGACAGGGGCAGCTTCAGTTGGAGACAGGTGAGGTTCTGTGTTTTTATACACGCAGATGTGCCTCTCTCTCCACCTTCAATCCTGGTTCGGTTTGCCCTGTGCACACACTTAAGATGACAAAGTAGTGCCCTGGTGTCTGATGTTGGACCTTTACTACACCTATGAAGTCTATGGCTAAATTTTCTTTGACTTCAGTTGGGGGCTTGATTGAGCCTTAGAAATAACTGTTGTTTCACTCTGTAATGTGTTGTCTGACGTGCACTCACTTGCCTCTGAAATGACCCAAACATGTGGACATGGACAGAATTTCTGACTAGCATCTCCCATCGATTTCACTGGCATCAATGGAAACTCAGCAGCTCTGAAAACCCAACAAAGTTTATTATAGTATCTGTAATTCGTCGAGAATAAACATAGAAAATTGAGCTAACTACATTCTTTTCACGTGAAGGGCAAACTACAAGAATCAGTAGTGGATTAATGTCTCCCCAAAGCTGCAGATCTAGCCTGTTAGGGATGTAGGCTAATACATAACACCAGTGACACCCCTTTGCTTCCTGACAAATTTCTGGACCGAGTTAAACCCCCTTTCATATTTGGAAGTAAAGATTCCATCATCCATAGAATGCGTGAACTACATTTCTGAGAACTGGACTGCATTTGAAACCCTTCCCCTCCCCCACTGCACAGTTCACTCTTCTCAGGTGGCTTGTTAACACCCGTGGTTTGGCAAGGCAATGCAAGGGGTTAAAAGTCAGTCAGTTTTTCAGGCTAGTTTTACTGTTTATTTTTTCTTGGTCTCCATTTTGAATTCGGCATGGTCATGGCGATGATGGCAGAGAGGTGTGTGTTGGGGGGGGGGGGGATGGACCAAGGTTTGGCCTATAATCTCCCATCAACAGATACATGATGTTACATGGGTCTTGTAATAATTTATGCATTAGTTCACAGACCAGAAGTCTCTCAGAATCCTATATTAATAAACACAAAAGTGGTGTCAGAAACTTACCATGCTCAAGGGCAGTTTCCCCCCTTTTGTTTCTGTTGCTGGTTCCATGGTGGGCTGTTCTGCCAAAGAGTGGCTTCAAAAAGTTTCTCCAAGAATAGCCCCAAGACTTGTTTCTGCAGGTGCTCATGCCACAACGCCTCCTCTGAGATCAGTTTCATCAGCAGAGTCACTTGATATGCTCCATTCAGTCCCTGCTGCTGGCTCCTGTCAGTTCCATGCTGGGTTCTGGGCCTTTGCTAACAAGGTCATTGTGCACGGATGGTGGCTTGGTGCATTCCCTAGCACCTGGCCAAACTCATCATTAAATGGGCACCATGTCACAGAGGTGTGGTTCTCGTCTCCGGTTTTCCAGTTCTCTGTCTTGAGCTTCTTAATCCGCTCACTGCTGCAGTTGCCAGTCTGGTAAATTTCTAGCACCACAAAGCTTCTTTGTTATTTGAACCTGTGTGTGGTTATTCCTGGTGCTCTTACCAAAACGAACTGTTTTGCTGGCCTCACACCAGACATTAACCAAAATCTGTCTGTGCTCCCATGACCATGATACAGCACACTTCTTAAAGGACTTCTTCTGGTCAGTATCCATTGCAAATGCAGAAAGTTCTTTGAACTGTGTTTGCTGATTGGCGGTCAGAATAAACTGGAAGGGTTAAATGCTGAGCTGCTGTAGTAGAACAAAGGGGTTGCTTTCATATTTCCCTGGAGTCAATTGGTGATTCTTCGGAGAAAAGACAAAGGAACACGTCCCATAGGATTGTGGGATAGTTTTGTGGATTTCCAGAAGCAAGTCCAGGGGGGCTACATCTACACTGGCCAAACCAGTCTGTAAAGCGGGGTTTTGTTCTGATAAGATTCACCCTGTACCCCGGGTGAATAGAAGACCAGTTATGTTAGCTCTCTGGACACTAGTGGGGGTTCCTAGTCCAGTGTTGATTCATATAGAGAACGGAGATTAAAAATGGAGTAAAGAGAATTTTTTCTTTCAGGTGAAGATAAAGGACATGGCATAAATGTGCCAGAAGGCACAGTCCAAGACCAGAAAAGAAATTTTGAGAAGCTAGGCAAGTGTTTAGGAGCATATCACCTTAAGTTACATGTCCCTTTCCCTGTACCCCGGGTGAATACTGAGGTATTTGTTCATAGAAGACCAGTTATGTTAGCTCTCTGGACACTAGTGGGGGTTCCTAGTCCAGTGTTGAGAGACACCAGGAGAGATAAGAGGCTCTGGTAAGTGCCGAGCTCTTCTACAAGATGCTGGGAAAGGAGGGCCCCATTTAAGACAGTTGGAAGGGCAGAGCTGAGTTCTCCCACTTCACTACCCACATTGCTCAGCACTAGAGTATTTTCCCCCGAGTGTCAGTAGGGACGTCTCTTCCAGCCCCAAAGGGTTAGGACTGGGGCTTCTTCACTCCATCCCCGTGAGAGGCTATTCTCCTCTGTTGACCGCAGTAGTTATTGCTAGAATATCTCCTCTCTGCATCCTCAGTGTTCAGCACGGGGGTATTTCAATCCCCTCCATCCCATGTGGCTGTGCTGAGGCATTTCCTCCTCCAGCACAGACCTATGCAGTTGGAACATTTCCCCTACTCCTTCAGCAATGAAGAGCTGTGTTTCCCTTTGCTATTCCTACTGTGATGCTTGGGATATTACCCTATGAAACCCCATGTGTTTAACACTATAGTGTCCCTTCTCTGCTCCTTACTTCTCAATCCCAGCACTGACACTTCCTTTCCGCCCTCTCAACTTTTCAGTTGTATGAACTCTCTCTCTCTGTGTTGCCAAGGCTGCTCACAAAGAACAGGACATAGATGTCTTCACCTTATCACTGCCTGTGAGACTCTTCTTGATCATTTCTCCCCCTATTCTCACAGGTCTTTGCAGAGGTCATCCCTTCCCCTTTCTACTGGCACAGAGGTTGATCATTTTCCATGCCTATCTCCATGGGAGATTATGGGCTGTTTGCATCTTCAAAACATATAGGCCAGCTCCAGTTTGCCTCCCCAGGTCACTGTGAGACAGCAAAAGAGTTTCTCCAATCTCCTCTCTAATTGGTGCTTAGCTATAATCCCAGTTCTCATGGGCAGTAATAGGGCTTTTTTCCTGCAATCTCCACTTACATGGATGTGACTGAGATCAACCTAGTCCTAAGGATGCAGGTTTGCTTATGTCCTGTTACAGGAAACGGTGCTGAGAAAATGGAGGAATAATTATTGATTAAGAAAAATAAAATACTAGCAGGTGGTGGTAATGGAATCTAATGATATCTTCTGGCCTTAAACTCTACAAGCAATGGATTGGTAGTAAATAGATGAAATAACTATTAATTTTCTATTCCATTTCAGGAACTGCAGATGGGTCCCAGCCTGAAGGACTGGGGCAGCTTCAGTTGGAGACAGGTGAGGTTCTGTGTTTTTATACACGCAGATGTGCCTCTCTCTCCACCTTCAATCCTGGTTCGGTTTGCCCTGTGCACACACTTAAGATGACAAAGTAGTGCCCTGGTGTCTGATGTTGGACCTTTACTACACCTATGAAGTCTATGGCTAAATTTTCTTTGACTTCAGTTGGGGGCTTGATTGAGCCTTAGAAATAACTGTTGTTTCACTCTGTAATGTGTTGTCTGACGTGCACTCACTTGCCTCTGAAATGACCCAAACATGTGGACATGGACAGAATTTCTGACTAGCATCTCCCAGCGATTTCACTGGCATCAATGGAAACTCAGCAGCTCTGAAAACCCAACAAAGTTTATTATAGTATCTGTAATTCGTCGAGAATAAACATAGAAAATTGAGCTAACTACATTCTTTTCACGTGAAGGGCAAACTACAAGAATCAGTAGTGGATTAATGTCTCCCCAAAGCTGCAGATCTAGCCTGTTAGGGATGTAGGCTAATACATAACATCCACACTGCAGAAGAATGGAGCTTGAAATCTCTGTCCTGGCTTGACTCAGGCTTAGGCCCTCTACACTCACGGGGTACAAGGACCCTGGTTCTGAGCCAGAGTCATGTGTTTGTAGAAAGAATGGGAGTTAGAACTTGAGCCTGAGTCTGAGCCCAGGCTTACATTGCAGTGTAGGATAAGTGGGGGATAAGATCCAGTGGGGATCAGAGGAAAAAGGAGGCCATTCATTCTGAGTTCATTCTAGTTCATCACTCACTTTGCATAATTCCTTCTTTCCTCTCACAGTGAAAGAAGGAGAGATGGGACTCTGGGAAGTCAATGATGAATATTTGTAAAACATCATGTCATCCTACAGTCCCCTGCATCCAATAATATTTCAAAATTGTCCCAGTCCTTTTCTCACTGAAGTCAGGAAGCAAATGCATCTTCATTAAGGACAGAATAGAGCCTCACATTACTGTAGCTGGGGTGCGGGGACCAGATTTAAAAACAGAGCACTCGCCCGACAGTGAAAATCTTACAGGCTGATGAAAGAGGTGCTGAGAAGCTGCAGCTCCCATCGATTACAGTGGGAATGACAGCAGCTAAACCAGTCTGTAATTGGGGTTTTGTTCTAATAAGATCAGTGATTCATAGAGACAATGAAGATTAAAAAGGGAGTAAAGAGAAAAAAATTTTCAGGTGAAGAAAAAGGAAATGACATGGATGTGCCGGACGGCATGGGCCGAGAACAGAAAAGAAATCTTGAGATCCTAGGTAAGTGTCCTGGAGCATAACACCTTAAGTTACATGTCCCATTCTCTGTCCCCTGGGTCAATGCTGAAGTACTTGTTCATGGGAGACCAGTTGTGTTAGCTCTCTGGACACTAGTGGGGGTGCCTAACCCAGTGTTGAGAGACACCAGGAGAGATAAAAGGATCTGGTAAATGCCGAGCTCTTCTACAAGATGCTGGGAAAGGAGGGCCCCATTTAAGACAGTTGGAAGGATGGTGCAGGGATTCTCCCCACTACATCACCCCCATTGCTCAGCACGAGAGTATGTTCCCCCACAAGTGTCATTAGGGATATCTCTTCCAGCCCCAGAAGTTGATATTGAGGTTTCTTCGCTCCATCCCTGTGAGAGGCTATTCTTCCCCTTTGGCTGCAATAGTTATTGCTGGAATATCTCCTCAGTGTTCAGTACTGGGGTGTTTCAATCCCCTCCATCCCAGGTCAGACCAAAGGTCCATCAAGCCCAGTGTCCTGTCCTCTGACAGTGGCCAATGGCAGGTGCCTCAAAGGGAATGAACAGATAGGTTATCATTAAGTGATCCATGCCCTGTCACCCAATCCCAGCTTCTGGCAAACAGAGGCTAGGGACACTATTCCTGCCCATCCTGGCTAATAGCCATTGATGGACCTATCTTCCATGAATCTATCTAGCTCCCCTTTGAACCCTGTTATAGTATTGGCCTTCACAACACCCTTTGGCAGGGAGTTCCAGAGGTTGACAGTGCATTGCATGAAAAAAATATTGTCTTGTGTTTGTTTTAAACCTGCTGCCTATTAATTTCATTTGGTGACCCCTTGTTCTTGTATTATGAGAAGGAGTAAATAACACTTCCTCATTTACTTTCTCTATACCACTCATGATTTTATAGACCTCTATCATATCCCTCCTTAGTTGCCTCTTTTCCAAGCTGAAAAGTCCCAGTCTTATTAATCTCTCCTGATACGGAAGTTCTTCTATACCCTAATCATTTTTGTTGCCCTTTTCTGAACCTTTTCCAATTCCAATATATCTTTTTTGAGATGGGGCGACCACATCTGCACACAGTATTCAATATGAATTGAGATAGAGGCAATATGATATTTTCTGTCTTATTATCTATGCCTTTCTTGATGATTCCCAACATTCTGTTTGCTTTTTTGACTGCTGCTGCACATTGAATGGATGACTTCAGAGAACTATCCACAATGACTCCAAGATCTCTTTCTTGAGTGGTAACAGCTAATTTAGACCCCCTCATTGTATATGTATAGTTAGGATTATGTTATCCAATGTGCATTACTTTGCATTTATCAACATTAAATTTCATCTGCCATTTTCTTGCCAGTTTTGTGAGATCCTTTTGTAGCTCTTCGCAGTCTGCCTGGGACTTAACTATCTTGAGTAGTTTTGTATCATCTGTAAATGTTGCCACCTCACTGTTTACCCCTTTTTCCAGATCGTTTATGAATAGGTTAAATAGGACTGGTCCAGTACAAATCACTGGGGGACATCACTATTTATCTCTCTCCATTCTGAAAACTGACCATTTATTCCTACCCTTTGTTTCCTATCTTTTAACCATGAATCCATGAGAGAACCTTCCCTCTTATCCCATGACTGCTTATTTTACTGAAGAGCCTTTGGTGAGGGATCTTGTCAAAGCCTTTCTGAACATCTAAAGACACTATATCCACTGGATCTCCTTTGTCTGCATGCTTGTTGACCCCCTCAAAGAATTCTAGTAGATTGGTGAGGCTCGATTTCCCTTTACAAAAACCATGTTGACTATTTCCCAACAAATTATGTTCATCTATGTGTCTAACAATTTTGTTCTTTACAATAGTTTCAACAATTTGCCTGGTACTGAAGTGAGGCTTACTGGCCTGTAGTTGGTCACCTCTGGAGTGCTTTTTAAAAATTGGTGTCACATTAGCTATCCTCCAGTCATTTGGTTCAGAAGCTGATTTAAATGATAGGTTGCAGATGACAGTTAGTAGTCCTGCAATTTCACATTTGAGTTCCTTCAGAACTCTTGGGTGAATACCATCAGGTCCTGGAGACTTATTACTGTTTAGTTTATCAATTTGTTCTGAAACCTTCTCTAATGACACCTCAATTTCGGTCAGTTCCTCAGATGTGTCACCCAAAAAGAATGGCTCAAGTTTGGGAATCTCCATCACATCCTCAACAGTGAAGACCGATGCAAATAATTCATTTAGTGTCTCCGCAATGGCCCTATTGTCTTTGAGTGCTTCTTGAGCATCTCGATCATCCAGTGGCCCCACTGGTTGTATAGCAGGCTTTCTGCTTCTGATGTATTTGAAAAAAAATTGCTATTACTTTTGAACTTTTTGGCTAGCTTTTCTTCAAGTTCTTTTCTGGTCTTTCTCATATTTTTACACTTCATTTGCCAGAGTTTATGCTCTTTTCTATTTTCCTCATTAGGATTTATCCCTATGTCCATGCAAGGTTATGAGCTGTCTGCATCTTAACATTGTCCAGCACTAGTGTGCCTCCCCACATCACTGTGAGACACTAAAAGAGCTTCTCTAATATCCTCTCTCATTGGTGCTTTATGAAACCTATGAAGTCTATGGCTAAATTTTCTTTTACTTCAGTTGGGAGCTTGATTGAGCCCCATAAATAAACGTTGTTTCGCTCTGTAATGTCTTGTTTGACATGCACTTACATGCCTCTGAAATTACCTAAAAATGTTGACATGGAAAGACTTTCTGACCAGCATCTCCCGTCGATTTCACTGGCATCGGTGGAAAGTCGGCTGCTCTGAATAACAAACAGAGATTATTTTTTATCAGTAATTCATAGAGAATAAACATAGAAGATCGAGTTAACTATATTCTTTTCATGTGAACAGCGAACTACAAGAATCAGAGGAATCCTGCTGCCCAAACTCCTGTCAAAGATCTTGTGGTAGTTTTTGATAAGAAAAGTCAGTTCACTAGAACAGATGTTACCATCTATTATCAATTGCTATCCCCAAACTGTCCATATGGGCCAGCACTGAGGTGTATCCTGTATCTCCATGGGACAGTGATGGAGTATGTCAAGGTTCCTTCCCAACTCTGAACTCTAGGGTACAGATGTGGGGACCTGCATGAGAACCTCTAAGCTTAACTACCAGCTTAGATCTGGTTTTGCTGCCACCACCCAAATTATTTATGAGTAATTTGGGAAACTCTGTTTACCTCCTGCTCAGAATATCTCCCTCCCAAGTACGATAACTCTTCCCTGGGTAGGCTTGAGAGACTTCTCCACCAATTTCCTGGTGAACACCGATCCAAACCCTTGGATCTTAAAACAAGGAAAAATTAACCATTCCCCCTTCTCTCCCCGCCCCACCACCAATTCCTGGTGAGTCCAGATCCAACCCCCTTGGAACTTAAAACAAGGAAAAATCAATCAGGTTTTTAAAAAGAGGGCTTTTAATTAAAGAAAGGTAACAATCATCTCTGTAAACTCACGATGGAAAATAACTTTACAGTGTAATTAGATACAAAGAACACAGAGGAACCCTCTCTAGCCTTAAGTTCAAAGTCACAGGAAACAGAGGTAAACCCTCTAGCAAAACAAACATTTACAATTTGAGAAAACAAAGATAAAACTAACATTCCTTGCCTCGCTGTTACTTACAAGTTTGAAATATGAGAGACTTGTTCAGAAAGATTTGGAGAGCCTGGATTGATGTCTGGTCCCTCTTAGTCCCAAGAGCGAACAACCCCCAAAACAAATAGCACAAACAAAAACCGTCCCCCCACCAAGATTTGAAAGTATCCTGTCCCCTTATTGGTCCTTTGGGTCAGGTGTCAGACAGGTTACCTGAGCTTCTTAACCCTTTACAGGTAAAAGGATTTTGGTGTCTCTGGCCAGGAGGGATTTTATTGTATTGTACACAGGAGGGCTGTTACCCTTTCCATTATAGTTATGAATCATAGAATCATAGAATATCAGGGTTGGAAGGGACCTCAGGAGGTCATCTAGTCCAACCCCCTGCTCAAAGCAGGACCAATTCCCAACTAAATCAACCCAGCCAGGGCTTTATCAAGCCTGACCTTAAAAACCTCTAAGGAAGGAGATTCCACCACCTCCCTAGGTAACCCATTCCAGTGCTTCACCACACTCCTAGTGAAAAAGTTTTTCCTAATATCCAACCTAAAGCTCCCCAACTGCAACTTGAGACTATTACTCCTTGTTCTATCATCTGGTACCACTGAGAACAATCTAGATCCATCCTCTTTGGAACCCCCTTTCAGGTAGTTGAAAGCAGCTATCAAATCCCCCCTCATTCTTCTCTTCTGCAGACTAAACAATCCCAGTTCCCTCAGCCTCTCCTCATATGTCATGTGCTCCAGCCCCCTAATCATTTTTGTTGCTCTCTGCTGGACTCTTTCCAATTTTTCCACATCTTTCTTGTTGTGTGGGGCCCAAAACTGGACACAGTACCCCAGATGAGGCCTCACCAATGTCGAATAGAGGGGAACGATCACGTCCCTCGATCTGCTGGCAATGCCCCTACTTATACAGCCCAAAATGCCGTTAGCCTTCTTGGCAACAAGGGCACACTGTTGACTCATATCCAGCTTCTCATCCACTGTAACCCCTAGGTCCTTTTATGCAGAACTGCTTCCTAGCCATTCGGTCCCTAGTCTGTAACAGTGCATGGGATTCTTCCGTCCTAAGTGCAGGATTCTGCACTTCTCCTTGTTGAACCTCATCAGGTTTCTTTTGGCCCAATCCTCTAATTTGTCTAGGTCCCTCTGTATCCTGTCCCTGCCCTCCAGCGTATCTACCACTCCTCCCAGTTTAGTGTCATCTGTAAACTTGCTGAGAGTGCAGTCCACGCCATCCTCCAGATCATTAATGAAGATACTGAACAAAACCTGCCCCAGGACCGACCCCTAGGGCACTCCACTTGAAGCCGGCTACCAAGTAGACATGGAACCGTTGATCACTACCCGTTGAGCCCGCTGATCTAGCCAGCTTTATATCCACCTTATAGTCCATTCATCCAATCCATACTTCTTTAACTTGCTGACAAGAATACTGTGGGAGACCGGATCAAAAGCTTTGCTAAAGTCAAGGAATAACACATCCACTGCTTTCCCCTCATCGACAGACCCAGTTATCTCCTCATAGAAGGCAATTAGGTTAGTCAGGCATGACTTGCCCTTGGTGAATCCATGCTGACTGTTCCTGATCACTTTCCTCTCCTCTGAGTGCTTCAGAATTGATTCCTTGAGGACCTGCTCCATGATTTTTCCAGGGACTGAGGTGAGGCTGTCTGGCCTGTAGTTCCCCGGATCCTCCTTCTTCCCTTTTTTAAAGATGGGCACTACATTAGCCTTTTTCTAGTCATCCGGGACCTCCCCCGATCGCCATGAGTTTTCAAAGATAATGGCCAATGGCTCTGTAATCACATCCGCCAACTCCTTTAGCAACCTCGGATGCAGCGCACCCGGCCCCATGGACTTGTGCTCTTCCAGTTTTTCTAAATAGTCCCGAACCACTGCTTTCTCCACAGAGGGCTGGTCACCTTCTCCCCATACTGTGCTGCCCAGTGCAGCAGTCTGGCAGCTGACCTTGTTCGTGAAGACAGAGGCAGAAAAATCATTGAGTACATTAGCTTTTTCCACATCCTCTGTTACTAGTTTGCCTCCCTCATTCAGTAAGGGGCCCACACTTTCCTTGGCTTTCTTCTTGTTGCTAACATACCTGAAGAAACCCTTCTTGTTACTCTTAACATCTCTTGCTAGCTACAACTCCAAGTGTGATTTGGCCTTCCTGATTTCACTCCTGCATGCCTGAGCAATATTTTTATACTCCTCCCTGGTCATTTGTCCCATCTTCCACTTCTTGTAAGCTTCTTTTTTGCGTTTAAGGTCAGCAAAGATTGCACTGTTAAGCCAAGCTGGTCGCCTGCCATATTTACTGTTCTTTCTACACATTGGGATGTTTTTTTCCTGCAACCTCAATAAGGATTTTTAAAATATAGCCAGCTCTCCTGGACTCCTTTCCCCCTCATGTTATTCTCACAGGGGATCCTGCCCATCAGTTCCCTGAGGGAGTCAAAGTCTCCTTTACTGAAGTCCAGGGTCCATATTCTGCTGCTCTCCTTTCTTCCTTGTGTCAGGATCCTGAACTCGACCATCTCATGGTCACTGCCTCCCAGGTTCCCATCCACTTTTGCTTCCCCTACTAATTCTTCCCGGTTTGATGACACACATCCCAAATCACAGATAGTTTTGGACAGCCAGTTTCACACTGGCTGTGATTTCTTCCTGGAGCTCTAGGAGAAAAGAGAGTTAATAAGACACATGCATCTTTAGACATACTACTGATTACATGAAAAACGACGAATATGTCCCACATTTGAAGAACGATTTTTAACCAGTTGATTCTGGGAAACTTTCACGGGAGAGTGCATCATCCACTTTGTTAGAAGCTCGTAAAATGTGTTGTATTTCAAAATTAAAATCTTGGATAGCTAAACTCCACCGAAGTTTTTTTTTTTTTGTTTCCCTTGGGGGTATGAAGCCAGTTTAGCGCAGCATGGTCATTTTGTAGTTGGAAACTCCATCCCCAAACGTATGGGCGTAGCTTTTCCAGTGCATACACAATGGCGTAACATTCCCTTTCACTGATTGACCAGTGGCTTTCCCTCTCAGACAGTTTCTTGCCTAGAAACACACCAGGATGGAATTCTTGATCTGGTCCTTCCTGCATTAAAACTACTCCCACACCATGCTCGGACGCATCTGTGGTTACTAGGAACGGTTTGTCAAAGTCTGGGGCCCTTAGCACAGGGTCAGACACGAGTGTCACCTTAAGCTGGTTAAAGGCCTTCTGACACTCATCAGTCCACTGAAATGCATTTGGCTGTTTCTTTTTGGTTAGGTCTGTCAGTGGGGCAGCAATTTGGCTGTAGTGTGGTACAAATTGCCTATAATATCCAGCCAAGCCTAAGAAGGATTGGACCTGTTTCTCTGACTTTGGGACAGGCCACTTTTGGATAGCATCCACTTTGGCCTGTAGGGGGTTGATAGTTCCTTGACCCACCTGGTGTTCAAAGTTAGTCACTTTGTTTAGGCCTATTTGACACTTTTTAGCCTTAACAGTTAGTCCTGCCTGCCTTATGCACTCAAAGACTTTTTCTAGGTGCTCCAGGTGTTCTGCCCATGAATCAGAAAAAATGGCCACATCATCAAAGTAGGCAACTGCAGATTCTCCCAATCCCGCTAGGAGACCATTTACATGTCTTTGGAAGGTGGGGGGTGCATTTCTCAGCCCGAAAGGAAGCACATTAAATTCATAAACCCCTGCATGGGTGATGAAGGCTGACCTTTCCTTGGCGGGTTCATGTAGCGGTACTTGCCAGTACCCCTTGGTTAAGTCTAATGTAGAGATGAATTGGGCACGTCCCAGTTTCTCCAATAGCTCATCTGTTCATGGTATTGGATAGTTGTCGGGATGAGTTACAGCATTTAGCTTACCGTAGTCCATGCAAAAGCGTATTTCCCCATCTGGTTTGGGAACTAGAAGCACTGGAGATGCCCATGCACCGTTAGAGGGGCGGATTATACCCATCTGTAGCATGTCCTGGATCTCCCGTTTTATAGGAGCTTGGGCGTGAGGAGACACCAGCTATGGTGGGGTTCTAATTGGGTGAGCATTACCTGTGTCAATGGAGTGGTACACCCGTTCAGTCCATCCTGGGGTGGCTGAGGACATTGGCGCGAAGCTAGTGCACAGCTTCTTGATCTGCTGTCGCTGCATACATCCCAGGATCGTGGAGAGGTTCATCTCTTCCACTCCACCATCATTTTTTTCTTTGCAGTAGACAACTTCAGGCCACTCAGCGTCATCTACTCCCTGGGATGTAAACTGACAAACCTTTAATTCTCTGGAATAAAAGGGCTTTAGAGAATTAACATGGTACACTTTAGGCTTTAGGGTTGAGGTGGGGGATGCTATGAGATAGTTAACAGCTCCCAGGCACTCTTGGACTGTGAATGGCCCTTTCCATGATGCTTCCATCTTATGGGCCAGGAGCACCTTCAAGACCATAACCTGCTCCCCTACTTTGAAGGAACACTCTCTGGTACGTTTATCATACCAGGCCTTTTGCTCTTCCTGTGCCTCTTTTAGGTTTTCTCTAGCAAGGTCTAAAGTGTCTCAGGGGGTGTTTTGTATGTTGCTTACAAAGTCCACAATGTTAGTTACTGGAAAAGGCATAGAACCCTCCCATTGCTTCTTCACCAACTGTAATGGCCCCTTAACCTCACGGCCATACCCAAGTTCAAATGGTGAAAACCCTAAACTGGGATGTGGTACAGCCCTGTAGGCAAAAAGCAACTGCTGCAACACTAGGTCCCAATTTTTGGAGTGCTAATTTATGAATTTACGTATCATGGCCCCCAACGTTTCATTAAACCTCTCCACCAGGCCATTTATTTGATGGCAGTAAGGGATGGCCACCAAGTGGTTCACCCCATGAGCTTCCCACAGGTTTTTCATGGTCCCTGCCAGGAAATTAGTTCCCGAATCTGCAAGGATGTTGGAGGGCCAACCTACACTGGCAAAAATGTCTGTTAGTGCCTGGCACACACTTTTAGCCCTGGTGTTGCTTAGAGCTACTGCTTCCGGCCATCGGGTAGCAAAATCCATGAAAGTCAGTATGTACTGCTTTCCTCTGGGTGTCTTCTTTGTGAAAGGACCCAGAATATCCACAGCTACTCTCTGAAATGGGACCTCAATTATGGGTAGTGGATGGAGAGGGGCTTTGACCTGGTCTTGGGGTTTTCCCACTCGTTGGCACACCTCACAAGACCGGACATAATTAGAAACATCCTTGCCCATTCCCTCCCAGTGGAAGGACTTCCACAAATGGTCTTTGGATCTGTTCACCCCAGAATGGCTACTAGGATGATCATGGGCTAAGCTCAAGAGCTTTACCCAGTACTTAGCTGGAACTACCAACTGTCTTTGAGGTTGCCAGTCTTCCTGGTGTCCACCAGAAAGAGTCTCTTTGTATAAAAGTCCTTGTTCTACAACAAACCAGGATCGGTTAGAAGAGCTGAGAGGCGGTGGAGTGCTCCGTGCTGCCGCCCAAGCTTTCTGAAGGCTGTCATCTGCTTTCTGCTCAGCCTGGAACTGTTCCCTTGATGCTGGAGACATCAGTTTCTCCTCAGATTGTGGACTTGCACTTGGTTCCTCTGGAATCAATGCAGGTGATGAGGTTGTTTCCGTTGACCGTGAACCGCTCTCCACTGGTGCACTATGTGGTATTTCAGGCTCTGGCTGAGCCTCTTGGGTAGGGTTATCTGCTGCTTCTGCCAGTTCAGGCTCACTGGTACCCTCTGGCATTGGAGTTGTAGACGGGTTTGCAAGCACTGGACTCAGTGCTGGCAATGGTTCTTGGTGCTGGTTGCTTTGCCAGTTCTGGGACTGGCTTTGGTTGCGTCTTTGGGATTGGATCCACTACGGCTGTTGCAGTTGTTGGCAGGGGATCAGGTTCCACCACTTCCGTATGGGTCTCTGGTAACACAGACGGGGCCCTGGTGGACAGCTCCAGAACAGGGATAGGTGTGAAAGCTTGCTTAGCCTGGCTGCGGGTGACCATTCCCACCCTCTTGGCTAGCTTTACATGGTTGCCCAAGTCTTCCCCCAGCAGCATGGGGATGGGATAATTATCATAGACTGTAAAAGTCCACATTCCTGACCAGCCCTTGTACTGGACAGGCAACTTGGCTGTAGGCAAGTTTAAAGAGTTTGACATGAATGGTTGAATTGTTACCGGGGCTTCTGGGTTGATGAATTTTGGGTCCACTAGGGACTGGTGGATAGCTGACACTTGTGCTCTAGTGTCCCTCCATGCGATAACCTTCTTCCCGCCCACACTCACAGTTTCCCTTCGCTCTGAAGGTACCTGGGAGGCATCTGGGCCTGAGGACCTTGGGTGTGACTCCAGTGTAATGAACTGCAGTCTGTTGGGGTTCTTAGGGCAGTTGGCCTTCACATGCCCCAGCTTATTACATTTAAAACATCGCCCACCTGACTGGTCAGTGGGGTGAGGTGGATTGCTGGAGACAGGTGTGGTGGGATAATAATGTGTCTGGGGTTTTCCTTGAGATGTAGGTGGGGCCTTGGGTTGCCCCCAGTGATAGGGTTTTGTTTCGGGTTGCCCCTTCTGATATTCACCCCAACTGCAACTAGTTTTTTTTCTTTTCTGCCACCTCCACCCATTTGGCTCCAATCTCCCCCACCTTGGTTACAGTTTTGGGCTTCCCATCTAGGATGTACCTTTCTGTTTCCTCAGGAACACCCTCTAAGAACTGATCCATTTTCATTAGGAAAGACAGATCTTCCAGAGATTTAACACTTGCTCCTGATATCCAGGCATCCCCATTTTTTTCAATGTGGTAGGCATGTCGGGAAAATGCCACATCCGGTTTCCACTTTAGGGCTCTGAACCACTGACGGGCATGCTCGGGTGTTAGCCCCATTCTGATTCTGGCCTTGTTTTTTAAACGTTCATAACTGTTCATGTGTTCTTTAGGAATTTCAGCCGTCACCTCTCCTAAGGGTCCACTGAGCTGCGGCCTCAGCTCTACCATGTATTGGTCTGTAGAGATGCTGTACCCAAGGCAGGCCCTTTCAAAATTTTCTAAGAAGGCCTCGGCATCATCGTCTACCTTGTAGGTGGGGAATTTTCTGGGATGGGAAGCGGTACCTGGAGAGGGGTTGCTAGGGTTGGCTGGTATATCCTGCCTAGCCCTTACCAACTCCAGTTCATGCTTCCTCTCTCTTTGCCTCTCGTCCCTCTCTTTTTCTTTCTCCTCCATCTCTTTTTCCTTCTGCTTCATAGCTCTCTTGTTGGCAGCCTCCTCCCTCTCCATCAGTCTTTCATGTTCATTTTCTTTCTCTGCTGCTTCCAGTCTAGCCAACACTAGTTTAGTTGCTGCTTCACTGATAGTCATTTTCCTGTTTTCTTGTGCTGGGTAACACTCCCTCTGCAGTTCACTGAACCAGGGATGCACTCAGCTCAGGGCTGCTTAGTTAACAGAGACTTTCACAGCATTCAGTGTTCAGCCTTTCTAAACTAGCTATACCGGAGAGGTAGCAAGAAAAAAAATTCAGCTTGTAAATTCCTTTTGCTAGCTGCTTGCTCACAGCTTGAAACCTTCTCTTAACAAAGACAATTGTTAAAAAAAAACTTAACACCTCTGCCTTCAGGCAAAGAGAGATAAGATCTACCTTCAGCTCTGCTTTCTAAGCAGCTAAAAAGGAGGAAAAAAATCTTACTGGCTTTTGGTTTAAAATGATCCCACCGCTCTGCCACCATGTCAAGGTTCCTTCCCCACTCTGAAATCTAGAGTACAGATGTGGGGACCTGCATGAGAACCTCTAAGCTTAACTACCAGCTTAGATCTGGTTTTGCTGCCGCCACCCAAATTATTTATGAGTCATTTGGGACACTCTGTCTACCTCCCCGCGAGAATATCTCCCTCCCAAGTACTATAACCCTTCCCTGGGTAGCCTTGAGAGACTTCTCCAACAATTTCCTGGTGAGTCCAGATCCAACCCCCTTGGATCTTAAAACAAGGAAAAATCAATCAGGTTCTTAAAAAGAAAGAAAGGTAAAAATCATCTCTTTAAAATTTCAGAAAACAAAGATAAAACTAACATGCCTTGCCTGGCTGTTACTTACAAGTTTGAAATATGAGAGACTTGTTCAGAAAGATTTGGAGACCATGGATTGATATCTGGTCCCTCTTAGTCCCAAGAGCGAACAACCCCCAAAACAAAGAGCACAAACAAAAGCCTTCCCCCCACCAAGATTTGAAAGTATCTTGTACCCTTATTGGTCCTTTGGGTCAGGTGTAAGCCAGGTTAGCTGAGCTTCTTAACCCTTTACAGGTAAAACAATTTTGGTGTCTCTGGCCAAGAGTGATTTTATAGTATTGGTCACAGGGGGCTGTTACCCTTTCCTTTATAGTTATGACAGAGTATTTCAGCCAATGCTGTGGGACACCAGTTTTTGTAAGCCACGTGATCCCCTTGAGGGTGCTTTTGCTCAAAATATCAACCAATATGAGGAGAGAGAAAAAGGTCATCTTCCAGGCATGGCAAGTGTTGGGGATCTTCCTGACAAAACGGAGAAGGAAGGGATGCATGGGGGCTGTGTCCCTTCACTCCCTTTTAAAATTATTTGCAGTGGCATCGCTGGGTCCACCCCACAGCTCCGTCCCCAGTGCTCAACAGTAGAGCTTCTTTTGTCCTTTCCCCTAAGTGCCAGTAGCCACTTCTTGTCTATGTCGCAGAGCAAAACTGGGGTTTCTTCATTCCATGCCAATAGCTCACCCAAGGGTTATTTCCCTAGGTGACCTCAAGGTTGAGTGCTGTAATGTCACTCTTCATACATTCAGGATATACCAGTGGCAGATTTCAATCCCCCCATTGGGCTATACTGAGACCTTTCCTCCTCTAACCCTATGGTCTCTGCTAGGACATCATTTAAATGATGAGATGAGAAATAAAAAAAATAGGATGTTACCCTCCTTTGATGGTTTCTTTATGAAATATGGGGAATGCCTGTACATTTCCCCACCTTGCATTGTTTTTATATGAGAAATTCAGATCCTGTGCAGATAAAATAGACTAGGAGGATGGGAAAACTGAAACTAGTGCAATGGGGACACTGCCAGAGTCAAGGGAGTGAAAGGACATCTTTTGAGAAAGGGAGGAAATTCTCTACTATTCTTCTTTGCCCTCCCAACTTCTGTTCTTGCCTGCTGTGCCCCTTCTTCATTGTCTAACTCAGAAAACCTGTTCCTCAGTTTTATTGCTCCTTCACACTTCCACTGCCCACTTTCCTCACCCAGCGGTCTGCCCTCAGAGTTCTCCAGTCCACCTTGCTTCTGTGAGACTTGACTTTTCTCCCTCAGCCCCCTCTTGCCTTCCCACCATCTGCTTAAATCATCTTCAAAAGGCAACCATAGTTTCCACCTGGATCATCTCTTTCATCAGCTCTATTAGGCAGCACTTCATACTTTTCAGGTATCTGATCCAGCATATTGTATATGCCACAGCTTTCACAATGAGTCATCTTCATTGTCTCTTCCCTTCCTTGGGTTACTACCCCTCCTCATTCTGTAGCTGTCGTAGCCTTCCAACCTAAGCTCCTGTTACTAAAGAAAAAGGAAAACAATAACTAAAACCAGAACATCACACACACCTCCCCCAAACTCCCCTGACAAACTCCCACCCAAACTCCCCTGTAATTCAGCTCTGTTTCTTGTCTCCTGTGCCACTTCCCCTCTTGTTGCAAGTCCCTTGGTACTAAAACTGCATGTTGGCCGGGCCAAAACTTCAACCACAAACTAATCACAAACATTCTTACACTTGGAACATTCTGCAGAAGTACAGTGTCTCAGGCTTCTGCTGCAGTGTGGGCCAGCTGTGGAGGCATTGCAGCCTGTAGAGCAGTGGCTCTCAATATTTCCAGGCTACCTGTTTGAGGCTTCTGATGTGTCTTGTGTGCCCTCAAGTTTCACATCACTTATAAGCTATTTGCTTACAAAATCAAACCTAATAATTTAGAAGTGTCACAGCACACTAGAACTGAAGATTGCTTCCTTTCTCCTTTTTACCTTATAATTATGAAATAAATTAATTGGAATTTAAATATTGTACTTACATTTCAGGAACAGTCAACATTGATTCACCAAGGGCAAGTCATGCCTGACCAACCTGATTGCCTTCTATGATGAGATAACTGGCTCTGTGATTATGGCAAAAGCAGTGGATTTGATATATCTTGACTTTAGAAAAGCATTTGATACGGTCTCCCACAGTGTTCTTTCCAGCAAGTTAAAAAAGAATAGATTGGTTGAATGGACTATAAGGTGGCTAGAAAGCTGGCTAGATTGTCCGGCTCAACGGGTAGTGATCAACGGCTTGATGTCTTGTTGGCAGCCAATATCAAGCGGAGTGCCCCAGGGGTCAGTCCTGGGGCCAGTTTTGTTCAACATCTTTATCAATGATCTGCATGATGGGATTAATTGCACCATCAGCAAGTTCGCAGATGACACTAAGCTGTGGGGAGAGGTAGATAGGCTGGAGGGTAGGGATAGGGTCCAGAGTGACCTAGACAAATTGGAGGATTGGGCCAAAAAATCTAATGACAATTAAGAAGGACAAGTGCAGAGTCCTGCACTTAGGACGGAAGAATCCCATGTACCCCCACAGGCTGGGGACTGACTGACTAAGCAGAAATTCTGCAGAAAAGGACCTGGGGATTACAGTAGATGAGAAGCTGGATATGAGTCAGCAGTGTGCCCTCATTGCCAAGAAGGCCAACGGCATATTGGGCTGTATTAGTAGGAGCATTGCTAGCAAATTGAGGGAAGTGATTATTTCCCTCTATTCGGCACTGGTGAGGCCACACCTGGAGTATTGCATCCAGTTTTGGTCCCCCCACTACAGAAGAGATGTGGACAAATTGGAAAGAGTCCAACAGAGGGCAACAAAAATTATTAGGGGGCTGGGGCACATGACTTACGAGGTGAGGCTGAGGGAACTGGGGTTATTTAGTCTGCAGAAGAGAAGAGTGGGGGGGGGGATTTGATAGCAGCCTTCAACTACCTGAAGTGAGTTCAAAAGAGGTTGGATCTAGTCTGTTCTCAGTGGAGGCAGTTGACAGAACAAGAAGCAGTGGTCTCAAGTTGCAGTTTGGGATGTCTAGGTTGGATATTAGGAAACACTATTTCACTGGGAGGGTGGTGAAACACTGGAATAGGTTACCTAGGGAGGTGGTGGAATCTCCATCCTTAGAGGTTTTTAAGGCTTGGTGTGACAAAGCCCTGGCTGGGATGATTTAGTTGGTGTTGGTCCTGCTTTGAGCGGGAGATTGGACTGGATGACCTACTGAGTTCTCTTCCAACCCTAATCTTTTATGATTCTATGATTCTATATCAAGCAGTAGAAGTAAGTAATTGTCTGTATGAAATTTCAGTTTGTACTGACTTCGCTGGTGCTTTTTATGTAGCCTGTTGTAAAACTAGGCAAATATCTAGATGAGTTGATATACACCCTGGAAGACCTCTGCATACTCACCAGGAGTATGTGTATCCTGGTTTAGAAGCACTACTCCAGAGGCTGTGAGGCCTGCAATAGGAGAAGACCACAAGGGTTACTGTCTTGAATTGCTCTGTGCATGGCACATAAAAAATAATTTTGAAGTTTCAAGAACAGAAAATGGTATTTTTGTAACTGAACTTTCACCATTAAAAATGTGTGCATTGGTTGAACAGTGGCAGCAGTTACGCAAAATTATGCCTCTTTATCAAGATGTCTTATGCTTGTATTGCCCTACTCTCCCTCACAGATAGCACCATATGTAAGGGTGTGGAGTACCTTTCTGCCTTTCAGAAGCATCCATGCATCATTTTCTCTCCTTTGGAGACAGTCTTCCTTGACCTGGTAAAGTGAGTTTGTCCTTCAACCAAATTGTAAGTCTGCCCCTTCCAGAGCAAAACAAGAATTCAAACAAACAACAACAACAAAAACCACCATAAATCCTTTCCTCACACTCTGGCAGGGCTAAGGGTCTTTCAGCTACCTCAAGCTGAAGAAGTCCTTCACCCCTCAAAGCAGGGCTCCCCTTCTCAACTTGCATCAGGGGCTGATTACAGTCCCTATTTCAGGACTCTATATTCCTTTACACTCACTGCAGAGGTTTCTATGGAACCTCTTGAAGTGAAATCATTGGTGTTGCTGTGCCCTTCCTTGGCAACATTTACCAGTCCTGGGACCCAAACTGTGAGACAGCAGTGTGGCCTAAACTCAAGGCTGCTCTGATCCACTATTTTCTAGGGCCACTTCCTAGAATGCCTTTCTCTGGTCAGGACTCCTGACTTTCAGTGTCCTCTGCCTAGCTTTGCCCAGACATTTTCTCTGGCTCCCTCATTACTGGGAACCACACAGAGGACCAACTCCAATCCTGGGTGCCTCCTGTTTCAGAAGAACACCAGCAGGTTGGTGTTCTCCCTGGTGCTGCCTCATGTTAAGCATTTGTCTTGCACAACTCCATAGCTGCTCTCAGATTTTTAGTTTGAGTAAAGAGGTAGAGCTCTGTTTTATCACATGTACATGTCTCCCCCAGACAGGAGGGAAGAAGCCCTAAGCAATAAGCTCATTGCCTTTTCAAGATCTCCAATAGCTATATTTTTATTGAGCCTTTGGATAAGGTCATGGCTAAAACCAACCATCCAAAAAGTTTCTCACTTTTGTCAAGAGATACAGGAAGGGCCCATAGGAAGTCCAGGTGCTGCTTTCATGTCTCCCTGTAGATTACATAAAAATAACAGGAGTACTTGTGGCACCTTAGAGACTAACAAATTTATTAGAGCATAAGCTTTCGTGGGCTACAACCCACTTCTTCGGATGCATATAGAGTGAACCATATATTGAGGAGATATATATACACACACATACAGAGAGCATGAACAGGTGGGAGTTGTCTTACCAACTCTGAGAGGCCAATTAAGTAAGAGAAAAAAAACTTTTGAAGTGATAATCAAGATGGTTCAGTACAGACAGTTTGATAAGAAGCAAGTGTGAAAATACTTACAAGGGGAGATAGATTCAATGTTTGTAATGGCTCAGCCATTCCCAATCCCTGTTTAGCCCTGAGTTGATTGTGTCTAGTTTGCATATCAATTCCAGCTCAGCAGTCTCTCGTTGGAGTCTGTTTTTGAAGTTTTTCTGTTTTAAGATAGCCACCCGCAGGTCTGTCAAAGAATGGCCAGACAGGTTAAAGTGTTCTCCCACTGGTTTTTGAGTATTATGATTCCTGATGTCAGATTTGTGTCCATTAATTCTTTTGCGTAGAGACTGTCCGGTTTGGCCAATGTACATGGCAGAGGGGCATTGCTGGCACATGATGGCATATATCACATTGGTAGATGTGCAGGTGAACGAGCCGCTGATGGTATAGCTGATGTGATTAGGCCCTATGATGGTGTCACTTGAATAGATATGTGGACAGAGTTGGCATCGGGCTTTGTTACAAGGATAGGTTCCTGGGTCAGTGTTTTTGTTCAGTGATGTGTGGTTGCTGGTGAGTATTTGCTTTAGGTTGGGGGGTTGTCTGTAAGCGAGGACAGGTCTGTCTCCCAAGATCTGTGAGAGTAAAGGATCATCTTTCAGGATAGGTTGTAGATCTCTGATGATGCGCTGGAGAGGTTTTAGTTGGGGGCTGAAGGTGACAGCTAGTGGTGTTCTGTTATTTTCTTTGTTGGCCCTGTCTTGTAGGAGTTGACTTCTGGGTACTCGTCTGGCTCTATCAATCTGTTTTTTCACTTCAGCAGGTGGGTATTGTAGTTTTAAGAATGCTTGATAGAGATCTTGTAGGTGCTTGTCTCTATCTGAGGGATTGGAGCAAATGCGGTTATATCTTAGAGCTTGGCTGTAGACAGACTAACACGGCTGCTACTCTGAAACCTGTAGATTACATAGAAGAGCTTCCCAGTGTTCTGGGGAAAGGTTGAACAAATCTAGTGGTGTTAATTTAACAGGAGAGTCCCGTGGCCCTCACCACTCCTTCAAAGTAAGCAGCATGCCTATCCCTTTAACTGGTCCAAGGGGAACACCAAGACTGGGATCAGCTTCCATTGCTTACTCCTTAGTGGCTCCTGACCACCTTGCACAGATGGATCCTAAACCGCATCAGAAGGAGCTACACTTTAGAGTTTCCCAGTCCTCTGAACACAGATTTCTCCCCTCCCCAACCTTCTTCCATCAGCTGACTCTGAGGTATATGGTAGGGGCTGCCTGGCACCTTTCGCAGATTAGTGCAACAGAACTGCTCCCTTATTTGTAGAAGGATCACTAATTGATTCTCTTCCTTTTGGTCAAACCCTTAAGAGTCAATGGGGTGGAACTGGACTTAAAAAAAAAAACTCAGTAGAAATGGACCCAAAACATGCTATATGGGGTTCAGAACATTTCCTTTCATCACTGTGAGCTCTTTGCATCAGTGACAAGACCAGATGCAATGGAATTTCCACCCAGAGGAGTTCTGTGAGCTGCTGTCTCCATTTGCTACTCCCCCGCTAAGCATGAATGCTAAGCATCCCCAGTCCTTTTCCAGGAGCAGGGATCTGAAAGCAGAAGCCACAAACACAGTCTCTCAGCCTTAGCTATGTGGTTTATGGTACACCTTTCTGTCACTTCTAATTATGCATAAGCCTATACAAAAATTGAAGAGGTAGAATGCAGTGGTGCTTCTGATCTTATTGACATAGATTTAAATATTAAGAGCAAAATGAATCCTAACTATATTATTTGCCCATTACTAGATGCAAATGGAAGAACTGTCAATAATAATGCAGAACGGCAGATGTGTTCAAATAATATTTTTGTTCTGTATCTGGGAAAAGGCAGGATATGTGTTCATGATGAAACACTTCCCATTCCATTAGTACATCAGGATGATGTTCAACAGCAGATATAGGAGAAAGAGTGAGCCTACTGTATGGGCTAACTGGCCAGAGCAGCATGCAGAGAGAACACACACACACAGCCAACATCTGATGACACTCAAACTCCCCCCAAACACAGACCTGTTTCAGTAGCGAAGGCTCCCGTCTAGGTTTATTATCGACAAAGCATGGTACTAGTATCCCACAGACTCTACTGGATCACTAATACATGTATGCCTGTAACAAAGGAGCAGATCAGTCAGTGGCAGGACTTTCCACTGCCCTGAGGCCAGCCAAAGACACTCCCTCTGAGACCCCTCTTTATACACCAATACAAACAAGTTATGTATTGCCCCTCTGACACACTAGTTACCTCCCTTTACCTTGTACATGTTGGTTCAATCAAAACATCTTTATGCATCACGCTGTCATGTGAACTTCTTTAAGAGAGGATCAGTGTGTCCTTATATCATCTTTGGGGAGTGTATTTACACCATAACTCTATGTCGGGGTGCTCTGATACCACCCTTCTGGAATGGGTTTGCATGAGTGTCCTGTGCCTAGTACGTCTCAGGAATGTGTGTGGTTTTCAATAAAAGTCCTGTTCTTGCCAGGTTCTGTGAACTGCAAGCAGGCACATTTTATAACAGGGACTGGTTTCTGCTCACAGCCTCTCTTGCTGACTTTGTTTTATATTAGCAAGGTTTGACCATTACTTTAGTTCAGACCTCAGGCCTCATATCAGGCCTCTGATACAAGGCCTCATTTCTCAGGCTCTCTGTTTCTACTACAGCAGATACTAAAGTTAGACATTTCAAACAGCAGGTCCTGATAACTAGCATCCAAGAGTTTTTAAAGAGCTTGCTGAGGAGCTTGATCAACCATTTTTGTTGATTTTCAATAAGTCTTGGAACAATAGGGAAGTTCCAGAAGACTGGAAGAAAGCCAGTGTTGTGCTAATATTTAAAAAGTGTAAATGAGATGACCCAGGTAATTATAAGCCTGTCTGTCTGAGATTGAGCACAGGCAAAATAATGGAACAGTTGCTACAAAACTAAATTAATAAAGAATTAAAGGATGGTAATATAATTAAAGCCAATCTACATTGGTATATGGAAAATAAATCCTGTGAAATTTGATATCTTTTTGATGAGATTACCAATTTGGTTGATGAAGGTAATAGTGTTGATGTTATATACTGTGACAAAGCTCTGTCCTTGTCTCCGTGGGTCCTGCATTTCCTGATGGATTTTTCTAGCCTCAGAGGCTCACTGTGACCCTGACCTTAACCCTTCTCTCTCTAGAGACAAGGGTCACAGTCTACTGAGCCATTTTCATCATAAGCCAGTTAGGGAGGTGAGGAAAAGCTATCCTCCCTTGCACAGTCTCTGTTGTTTCCCAGTCTCAGTGATTAATCAGGGGGCAAAGGGGGGGGGGGGGAGCCCAGGCCCGCCTCTACTCCGGGCTCCAGCCCAGGGACCCTAATAGTATCAGCTATGGTAGCTGACCTTTTAGGAACAGGACACGTACAATTCCCCGGACTACTTCCCCACAGCAGCCCCCACTTCCTCAAGCTCCACTTCACCCTTACCTCAGGGCTGCCTTCCTTGTGCCTAATATCGTGTATACAGCTGAGTCTTTCCAACAGCACAACTTCTTACAGCTCCTGACATGAGCGCCCACCTGACTAACTGGGAGGCTTTTAACTAGTTTCACCCAGCCCCTGATTGGCTTCAGGTGTCCCAATCAACCTAGCAATCTTCACTGCCTTCTGGAAAGATCTTAATTGGCCCCAGGTGTCTTAATTGACCTGGAGCAGCTGCCATTTACTTATCCTGGTACCAAGGATTTGTTTAACCTGGGGCTAATATATCTATCTCCCACTACTTTTCTATAGCCATCTGGCCTTGCCCCTCACAATACTTAGACTTCTGTAAGGCAGTTGACCTGGACCTGCATAACACTTTGATTGAGAAACTAGAATGACATACAGTTAACATGGAACACATTAAATTATTCATAACTGGCTAAATGATATGTCTCAGAAAGTAATTGTAAATAGGGAATTATCATTTGGTAGGTGGTTTTGTAATATGGTCAGAGAAAGATTGGTCCTTGTCCCCATACTATTTAACTTTTTTTTTATCAATAACCTGGAGGAAGACATTAAAAACATCACTGATAATGTTTGCAGAGTACACAAAAATTGATCAGGTCATTAATATAAAGCAATCTGGATCATTGGTAAGTTGGGCAGAACAAGGAAACTGTATGTGTTTTAATCTGGCTAAATGTAAATGCAGACATCTAGGACAAAGAATGTGGGCCATCCGTACATGATGGGGGAGTCTGAAAACTATTTGGGGGTCATGGTGGATAATCAGGGAGCATGAGCCCCTATTGTGAGGCTGTGGCCAAAATGGCTAATGTGATCTTTGGATGCATAAACCAGGCATCTCGAGTTGGAGTAGAGAGGTTATTTTACCTCTGAATGTGACAATTGTGTGACTACTGCTGGAATCCTGTGTCCATTTCTGGTGCCCACAATTCAAGAAGAATGTTGATAAATTGGAGAGGGTTCAGAGAAGAGCCATGAGAATGATCAAAGGATGAGAAAATATGCCTTCTAGTGCTAGAGCTCATTGAAGCTATATACTTAGATGAACAAAAAGAAGGTTAAGGGGTGACTTGGTCACAGTCTATAAGTACCTACATGGGAAACAAATATTTGATGATGAACATTTGAGTCTAGCAAACAAAGGTATACCTAGATGCAGTGGCTGGAGATTAATCTAGAGAAATTCATAATGGAAATAAGGCTTACATTTTTAACAGTGAGGGTAATTAACCACTAGAACAATTTACCAAGGGTCATAGTGGATTCTTTATCACTGACCATTTTAAAATCAAGATTGGATTTTTTTTTTTTAAATATCTGCTTTAGTTCAAGCAGGAACTATTTTTGGACCCTCTACGGCCTGTGTTAGACAGGAGATCAGACTAGGTGATCACGATTCCTTCTGGCCTTATGCTCTATTAATTATTTTGGAAATGCCAAGGTGAACTGTTTTCACCCTTTCTGAACAATTTCACATTTTAATTTTGGCTGAAACTATTCACCAAATTTGTCATGAATTTTCAAATGAAACAGTTTGTTTTTTATTCAAATAAATGATTTTGAAATCAAAATTTTACACAGCTCAACTCCGGAAAGGTCATCTTTTGGAGAGTCAGATTCTTTCTAAATCTTCGTTTTCAGATGTGCACTTTATTTGTTAATTTCTCAGACTAAATAATGTTATGGAGAAGGATATACTTTAAGGGTTCAACTATGACTTTAGTTAAGTGAATAGCTGATAAAATCCATTTTTGGAGGCTCCTATCGATTTCCCCCATATATCCAACAAATAATTTGGAATGTATTGCATGAATTTTCTCTTACCAGCTCACATGGGCAGGAGATGTGATGAACTACATTTTTCACAAATGAAAAGATACTGCCTTCAATATCATGCTGTTCATAAAAGCGCTGGGTTATTCTCCTTCCCATTTCAATGAAAAAATTAACCTTTAACAGACATCTGTAATTAATTGAAATAAACTCATTTTTGTATTATTCTCTTCCTTAGTATTAGAAAAGAAGATGGAAGAGCAGTTGAAGGCAGAGATCAAAACCAATCTGGGGGTAATTGAGAAGTTATTGGATGAGAAATTAGGAAGTGTCCAAACATGCTCAGAAGCCCAGCTACAAAATCCCCTCTTGGGTCTGGAAACACAGATTAAACTGCTGACTAATCAGTTATCCTCCATTGATCAAAAAGTTTCCCAGGAAATAGAAAAAAAGCTCAAAACTTTAGACAGCATGCAGTTTGCCAACAGAGATGATCTGCAGCAATGGAAAGATCTCCTAGAGAAGAAACTCAGAACTTCACAGCCCACTCCGGAAATCAGTCATTTGGAGAAGAAATTAGAACAGCTAGAGAACTCAGGTAAGAGAAGACATTTTTTAATATAAAATTATATAAAATATAGTTTTAACCCCAGAGTAGCATAGAGGGGACAGATCAGGCTGTACTTGCATCAGTTATACATAAGCCCTCTCTGTCAATGAGAAGAAAACCTTCCAGGACTCTTAATGGATTCTGTTTAATTAGGGCAAGATTAAAAAAAAGAGGCTTCTAGCCTGTTTTGACAGTTTTTGAAGTATAAAGACATCCTGAGTGTCCCTTCCTCCCTTTGTGTATTACTCAATGGCGCAAAAAACTATGTTAATGCAGAGGTACGGTTGTTTAGTGGTATGTCATTCCCTTGCATAATGTTGAATTGAGCAAAACTCAAACTTCTTCAAACCAGAAATGAACAACTAAGTTAGCCCTTGCAAACTTCCCCCTGTCCTATTTCAGCAATGACCCAATATGCTGATGTGTTTATGGCTAAGTGTTTGAGAATACACCAGGAAATGGCATCTCCTGCATCTTATAGTGCTGACAGTCAGGCTATGCCTACACTGGCAATTGAACGACAAAACTTCTGTAGTTCAGAGGTGCTAAACCCCTCCCCTAGAATGACAAAAGTTTTGCTGCGGCAAGTGCTAATGTAAACAGTGCCTTGTTGGCAGGAGTGCTCTCCTGTCAACAACGTGAATGCTGCTCTTTGGGGGTGGAAGTATTTTGCCAGCAAAAGCGCTGACAAACAGCGTTTACACTGCCCGACATTTAGCAACACGGCTGTGTCGAAACGGCAAAGTTGCTAAAAGCTGTGTAGTGTAGACAAAGCCTCAGTATAAATATAACAATAGGTATTGTTTGAAGACGGTAGAGGGAAGGTGGCATGGGAAACCCTTTCCCCCCCTTTCTGTCCTTTAACAGTATTAGATGGAATCGTATGGGTGAGAGGGAATGGGTTGTAAAAAGAGATGAAGAGCTTTTATGTTTCAGTGACTGTGGGTTTGAGAGTGTAACGGTATGTATGTATGTATGTATAACAGGACATATTGGGGCATTGCTAAAAGAGATCAGCGTCACAGTCTTATGTGTAACTTCAATTGTTCACTTCTGGTTTTCAGAAGTTTGAATTTTGTTCAACTCAAATGTTCTGCAAGGGGACGACATTCCACCAAGCAACCTTAGTTCTGCATTAACATAGTTTTGTGCAATTCAATCAGTTTTTTGAACTAGAATAGAGAAATTGGTAGAAATTGTTAGTCATTTAGGCAATTGGGCATACAATATACAGCTATTTGCATACTCAGCCAATCAGTCCCTTCCCCCTCCCACACACCCACCCACAGAGGTGAGACCCATCAGCCCCACTTGGGCACAACTCCCCGGCCATGCCCCATACCTGTTCACTCCATCTTCCCATCCCCACTCCATCCTGGATCACTAGTGTACCAAGCCCTTCTCCTCCCCTCCCCACCTTGCAAGCAGGGAACACATTTCCCTGAAGTCCTCACTCCTTGGTATACAAATGTTGCCTGATTGAAGTTAATGATGATTTTAGATTGTCGAATAACCGGCTCAACTGGAATTGTTTAATCAAAGATTATCAATCAGAGATTAGTACAGCACTATACAGAATACAGAAAGAAGAGCTACATTACCACTTTTGATGTAAGGTAAAGAGCTGGCTCTGTGTCTCTTCTTTACTGTAACTGGTGGGATGCACACTTTCATGCCAAAAGTTCCAAAATTTCTGTCATTATATAGACAAAGACACCTATCTTTGCCAAGAATATTCTCACAGAAGCATATGTTCTGATGTCATTTATGTTAATATACATACACTCTCCGTTTACCTGATTGACTGATGGATGCATGATTGTTTACAGCTGAGAGCATCAACAATTTTTCAAGCTAATATTGTTCAGTGGGTCCTTCTTCCCTTCCATAATCATTCTTCCCTGTTGATTCCTCAGTAGGAGACATCTGCCATAACAAACATTCTTCATCAATCTCCCAGTGTTATATATGCCCTTGTAAGGGGGTGGTTTCCATGAATATCTGGAGTTCTATAGACGTGGAGGTGCCAAGGATTAGTAGATATAGCCTAATGCACAGAATTCCTGAATGGGGACACTTATAGGCTAAGGACTAGTGTTCTGGGCCTTAGAATCCACCATATTCTTTGTCAATATCATAAAATTTCTAAAGAATAGTTAATATATATAAATGAATCAAATATACAAAAAGAGAAGGACTAAAAGGGTTAATACTAACTAACAGGTACTAAAGCAAATGTTCTCCTTCAAGTTGCTCTGCATATGTTCACATGTGGGGACTGTGCTGTCGTGTGGTACTTTATGGTAGAACCTTCTCCAACTTGTGCCTGCTGGAGCACATGTGCGCCCTCTCCTACACGTCCCCTTAGTGACTCTGATGTTCGAAGGCCAGATCTGCCTGCAGAGGAGGATAGAGGAAGAATCGGGAGACCTACTTCATCTGGGGTTATGCCAACCAATGCCTTCGCTGCTTATGATCCTGGATGCAACCTAGTGGAAAGGCTGGCAGCCAATGATTTTTGGGCCCTACTAGGTTCAACCACAACAGTTTTTGGATTATCCTTCTTATAGTTGGAGGGATGAAGTTTCCTCTGATGAGGATCCAGCGATTAATAAGTCCTCAGATCTGTCTCCTCCTGATCCAATGGTGCTGACAGTGCTACGGGATACCTTCTTTGAGGAAGATGATGAAGATCTGGCTCCTGCTTTTGAACAGGAGCAACTGGACACAGATGTTGATCCAGACTTGTCACTTGATGAGCAAGTGGGTGTGGCTTCAGCCTCCTTATCTTCTGAGGATTCATTACAGTTCCATGACCTTGAAGATCATTTAGTAGCCACAATGAATTTATTTTCGGTGGCTGTGGAGAACCACCATCCTCTCCCCCCCCCCCCACACACACACTGTATTTGACATTTTGGGAGCTATCTCCAGGAATAGGTGGTTCCTTCCTATTTTGGATGGCATTTTGCAGTCTGCAAAGGCTATTTGATCAACTTCTGCCACCTATCACCCTGTCTCAAAGAAAGCAAACAAACTTTATCAGATGCCACAGGAAGGATTTTCTGTGCTTTCATATCCATCCTATAACAAACTTGCTACTTGTGGCTGCTGCTAGTAACATGTTTAGATCTGGCAAGACTCGCTCTACCCTGATGGATAGAGAGGGAAGGAAGATTTATGCACCAAGGAGAAAGGTGTTCTGTTGCTGCTTCACTAATTATCAGGCAATAATGGCCTGTTATCATTTCCACCTGAGGGAAAAGATGACTGTATTTGTCCAACACTTGCCAGAGGACAAATGAAGATTGGCTAATGCTCTTCTCACAAAAGGACAGAAAGTGGCCAAGCATGTACTTCGGGCATCATTCAAAGCCTCAGACCCTTGTGCCAAAGTTTTGTGATCTGCAGTTTCCCTGAGGAGGCATACTTGGCTCTGATCATCTCCACTGGCTGGCTTCAGATATGAGACTTCATGTGGAGGACCTCCCCTCTGAGGTATTTTTAGTTCCAAGATGGATGAAGTTTTGGAAAACTTAAAGGAGACTAGATCTACTGCTTGCTTTATGGGTGGTCACCCACTCCTGCTCTGAGGGGTTTAAAGACAGCCCTTGGAAAGGGCTGGGGTTGAGAGAGAAAACCCTAGGCTGATTGCCGGTGATGAGTAGGCTGATACTGCAGTCTTCCCCCGGGTGTGGGGGTTAGACGAGGACTGACAGTAGCCTTATACTGAGGCGAGGTGGGGATAGTGGGTGGGGGTTTCCCGGGGAGGGGAGACCCTGAGAAAAAGGAGTTACTGCCAGGGGGCAGTACCCCAGCTAACAAGGCACCGGAGTCCAGGGAGGGACACGGGGGCCAAGCGGTAGTGGATCACCGACCTGCAGAGGGCGCTCCGGGCTGGAAATTGAGCTAAATCCCATGGAGGACCAGCAGGAGGAGCCGCAGGGGTGAGTCCGCACTGCTACAGGGTCTTTATCCACCAACCATGAGGAAACCTTCTACTCCATCCATTATATATCAGAGACAGCATTACCCACAGGTGTCATTTTATTTTTCCTGTAGCCAAAGGTGTCTGCAACAGCACCAGCAACCTCCGGTTTCATTTCAGTCTCAGCAGAAGAAGAGATCTTTCAGGTCTAGTCCTAGGATGAAGCAACCATCTCCCTGTTCTTCATCTTCTCAGACACCACTGGTCTACAATTTTTGAGAAGTTGTCAGCTTCAGAGATAAAATGTGCTATTTATTATGTATTTTGATGTGCTGCATTCAAATATGACAATTAAAACAACTGATTGGCTACTGTTTCTAAGATATTTAAGTTTTTACATTTTATGTCTATGTATATTGTGTAGATAGTAGAGTTTTAATCATAAATTGTAAACCTAGGTCTTTTCATGTGTTTGTGGTTGCTTTACATGATAATATTTCACCTGTCCTGTTTATGTAACACTTTAAAAATCAGCAAAAGGGTTATATAAATAAAATTTATTATGAAACAAAAGGCAAAAAACTATTATGTACATAGTTTAGTTCTATTCAGTGTCTACTCGGCGCTTCTTGGCTTGTCTCTTGTATTCATTAAATGGAGCATCTCTTGTCACTGTCCAGCAATAGTCTGCAAGCTTGATGGGCTCCATTTGCCCTGATAGCATTTCTCCATTGTTGCAATATCCCGGTGAAATCGCTCGCCGTGCTCGTCGCTCACTGCTCCGCAGTTCAGTGAAAAAAAATCTAGATGAGTGTGCAAAAAATGTATCTTTAGTGACATGTTGCAACCAAGGCTTTTGTATGCCTTGAGGAGGTTTTCCACCAACAACCTGTAGTTGTCTGCCTTGTTGTTTCCGCAAAAATTTATTGCCACTAACTGGAAGGCTTTCCATGCCGTCTTTTCCTTGCCACGCAGTGCATGGTCAAATGCATCATCTCAAAGAAGTTCACAAATCTGAGGACCAACAAAGACACCTTCCTTTATCTTAGCTTCACTTAACCTTGGAAATTTTCCATGGAGGTACTTGAAAGCTGCTTGTGTTTTGTCAATGGCCTTGACAAAGTTCTTCATCAGACCCAGCTTGATGTGTAAGGGTGGTAACAAAAATCTTCCTTGATTCAACAAGTGGTGGATGCTGAACACTTTTCCTCCCAGGCTCCAATGACTGTTGGAGTGGCCAATCTTTCTTGATGTAGTGGGAATCTCTTGCACGACTATCCCATTCACAGAAAAAACAGCAGTACTTTGCAACAGTGTGTCCTGTGGCACCTTTAAGACTAACAGAAGTATTGGAGCATAAGCTTTCATGGGTGAATGCTTTCGTCTGATGAAGTGGGCATTCACCCATGAAAGCTTATGCTCCAATACTTCAGTTAGTCTTAAAGGTGCCACAGGACCCTCTGTTGCTTTTTACAGATTCAGACTAACACGGCTACCCCTCTGATACTTGACTGCAGTACTTTGTGTATCCAGTCTGCAGACCAAGCAAGAGAGCAACAACCTTCAAATCACCAAAAAGCTGCCACTGATGTTGGTCATAGTTTATGCACCTCAAAAGTTGTTTCATGTTGTCATACGTTTCCTTCATATGGACTGCATGACCAACTGGAATTGATGGCAAAACATTGCCATTACGCAGTAAAACAGCTTTAAGACTCGTCTTCGATGAATCAATGAACTCTGCACTCATCTGGATCGTGAACGATGTTGATGGCTGCCATCACACCATCGATGTTGTTGCAGGCTACAAGATCACCTTCCATGAAGAAGAATGGGACAAGATCCTTTTGACGGTCACGGAACATGGAAACCCTAACATCACCTGCCAGGAGATTCCACTGCTGTAGTCTGGAGCCCAACAGCTCTGCCTTACTCTTGGGTAGTTCCAAATCCCTGACAAGGTCATTCAGTTCACCTTGTGTTATAAGGTGTGGTTCAGAGGAGGAGGATGGGAGAAAATGTGGGTCCTGTGACATTGATGGTTCAAGACCAGAAGTTTCATCCTCTTCCTCTTCCTCGTCTGAATCAAGTGAGAATGATTCTGGTGCATCAGGAACCGGCAGTCCTTCTCCGTGGGGTACTGGGCGTATAGCTGATGGAGTGTTTGGATAATGCACAGTCCTCTTTTTCTTCTTTGACACACCTTTTCCAACTGGAGGCACCATGCAGAAATAACAATTGCTGGTATGATCTGTTGGCTCTCTCCAAATCATTGGCACTGCAAAAAGCATAGATTTCCTTTTCCTGTTCAACCACTGGCGAAGATTTGTTGCACAAGTGTTGCAGCATATGTGTGGGGCCCACCTCTTGTCCAGATCTCCAATTTTGCAGCCAAAATAAAGGTGATAGGCTTTCTTAACCATAGTGGTTATACTGCACTTTTGTGATGGAAAAACATAACAGAAGTTATCTGCACTGTTCACACAAGTACAAGGCATCTCTGCTCACTTTGGTTAAACAGAAATGTGTCCCTTTGCAAAATCAAACACTGACAAATAAGAGAGCATGACACTGTATGATTTCTAGAGCTGGTATAGGGCAATTTGTTCAGCAGAGTGATGTAAGCTTTGTTATGATTGCATCATCCATGACTTCTAGGAATAACATGATGCAATTCATATCATGTATGATGCAATACCAGCTTCAGATTGCATCATTCATTGTTTTGCCTAAAAAGCAAGTGCTGTCCAAACCCAGTCATAGATTTATTCATAGATCCAGTCAAAGATGTATTTTAGTCATTTCTGGTTTAAATTGAGATCCCTTCCCTTTATAACTCACTTATCCTCCGCCATTCCCAAGTCAAGGGTCGTATATACTGACCCAATAGCATATCTTGAAAACTAGAGCCAATCAACAATTTTAAGCATCATTTTTGTTCTCAGTGTCCCAGAATTAGTAAAGTTTGACTACATTTATTTCAGAAGCATTTTGGCTGTAGAGCAGTGTACCAGGCTGCAGATTTGATGTGATGGTCAAGAGTCATGGACCAATCAGTGAGGTTCAATCTCCTTTGTTATTTGGAGACAGGCTAGCCCAATTTATCAACCAGTGGTGGCTAATTATATCAGACACATGGATAGAGGAAATTATAGAAAAGGGTTATGTCATTTAATGTGAAAAACTCCCCCCATCTAATTCCCCCTGCTCTTCCTCTTTCAGGGACCTTTCTAAGAAGGTGATTTACAAATTAAGTTCACAAGCTGCTCCAGAGAAGAACTGTTTAGGTGGCACCCAAAGAACTTTGGGGTCAGGGATTTTATTCCACATATGTTCTGATACAGAAAAAAGATTGGGATTTACATATGATCTTATATTTAAGATGTTTAAAGAAGTACATCAGAAAATTCCAGTTTCAAAAGTTAACATTGCCCTCCATAATTTCCTCACACACAACAATAGATTGGGTCACCACTCTCAACTTAAAGGATGGGAATTTTCATATTGCTATCCAGTGCAATCATCAAAAGTACCTGAAGTTCATGGTGGTGTGATGCGATTTCTGATACAAGGTGTTCCCAATTGGGCTGGGAGCAGTAGTGAGAGGGGTTTTTGTATGAGAGAGAGTGTTTGTGTGTGTGTGTGTTTTCACAATGTACCTTTATGTGGAAATGGCAGTGTTGAGACAGCAAGGTAATTTTGTTTACCTATACTTGGGCAATTGCATGCAGCCACTTCAGCAGCTAAAGTTCCCTTGCGTCACATCGAAGTTACAATCTCCCTCTTCTGAGATCTGGGGCTGCTTTTCAGTATCAAAAAGTCCAATCTTTGCCCAAGTCAGTGGATTCCTTTTATACATTCCATACTGGAATCAATGGAAGGGAAATCCTTTCTTCTGGAAAACAGGATTTTAAGACTTCAACAAGTGATTTCCCAAATTCAAGCCTCTCAATACCAGATGGTCATTGTCTCTGTGGGACTCATGGGGTTGATAGGAACTACCACTTATGTAACACTTTCTGCTCTTCTCAGAATTCGAACTATGCAGCATTGTATGTTGCCAGGTTACACACCCAGTTGAGACAGTCTTCATATGTTTATCACCATGCTCCAGGACATTCTGCATTCGCTGAAGTGGTGGATGAACAGTTTGAATGTTCTCCAAACTGTACTATTCATTCTTCCTGCCCCATCCATGACAATAACATGAGATGCATCCAACACAGGACAGGGAGCCCATTTGTCTCAATTTACAATTCAGGGTCACTGGATTTTCCAATAGAAGATCTCACATTGCAATGTGTTGGCATTAGAAGTCATCTGGCTCTGAGATCATCCCTCCCTTATGTACAAGGGAACATTGCCCAGGTGGAAATGGACAATATAACCACTATATATTACATGGACCAAACAAGGGGATGCTCACTTGTTCCACTTACGTGCCAAAAGCGGACTACATATGAGAATTGTGTATTCTTCATGATATCTATCTGGTGGCTCTGCATTTAGCAGGGGAAAGAATTGTGCTTGTAGACCATCTCATCAGTGAGAGTTCTCTAATTCACAAGTGGACCTTGAACCATTAAGTAATTCAAGATATCTTTTCCCTTTGGTGTCAACCCAAGGTAGACCTGTTTGCAATAAAATTGAGGGGGAAAGTGTCCTTTCATCTGTTCAAGGGTTGGGAGGGACCATCAGTCCCTCTCTGATGCCTTCTTTCTACATTGGGAAAGGGAGAACTCTATACTTTCACTGCTCTTTCCAATCATTCTGAAAGTGGTGACAATTCAGTAGGAAAGAGCAAAAAAGTATCTTGATTGCTCCAACTTGGGTGAGACAGCAATGGTACAGATACCTCTTGCAGTTGTCATATGGATGATATATGCATCTTCTGCTGTCTCCAGATATTTTGTCACAGTAACAAGACAGGATTCTTCCTCTAGATTCACAATCTCTTCATAAGAATGTAAGAACTGCCATACAGGTTCAGACCAATGATCCATCTCGTCCAGTATCCTGTCTTACAATATGCCAGGTGTTTCAGATAATCATCAAATGATCTATCCTCTGTTGCTCTTTCCCAGCTTCAGACAAACAGGCTAGGGACACCATCCCTGCCCATCCTGACCAGTAACCATTTAAATTAATGGAGATATCCTATCTTCTAGAACTGGAAGGGATCTTGAAAGGTCATTGAGTCCAGTCCCCTGCCTTCACTGGCAGGACCAAGTACTGATTTTTCCCCAGATCCCTAAGTGGCCCCCTCAAGGATTGAACTTACAACCCTGGGTTTAGCAGGCTAATGCTCAAACGACTGAGCTATCCCTCCCCCCATTGATGGATCTAATCTCCATGAATTTATCTAGTTATCTTTTTTAACCCTGTTATAGTTTTGGCCTTCGTAACATCCTCTGGCAAAGTGTTCCAGAGATTGATTGTGTGTTGTATGAAGAAATACTTCTTTTTGTTTCCTTTAAACCTGCTGCCTATTAATTTCCTTTGGTGACCCCTAGTTCTTGTGTTATGAGGAGTAAATAACACCTCCTTATTTACTTTCTCCATATCAGTCATGATTTTATAGACCTCTATCATATCCCGCCTTAGTCATCTCCTTTCCAAGCTGAAAAGTCCCAGTCTTATTAATCTCTCCTCATATAGAAGCTGTTTCATACCCCTAATCATTTTTGTTGCCCTTTTCTGTACCTTTTCCAATTCCAATATATCTTTTTTGAGATGGGGCGACCACGTCTGCATGCAGTATTCAAGATGTGGGCTTACCATGGATTTAAATAGTCAATATGATATTTTCTGTCTTATTATCTGTCCCTTTCTTAATGATGCCCAACATTCTGTTCACTTTGTTGGCTGTCGTTGCACATGGAGTGGATGTTTTAAGATATGTATAGTTGCGATTATGTTTTCCAATGTGCATTACTTTGCATTTATGAATATTGAATTTCATCTACCATTTTGTTGCCCGTTCACACAAATTTGTGAGATCCCTTTGGAATTCTTCACAGTCTGCTTTGGACTTAACTAGCTTGAGTTGTTTTGTATCATCTGCAAATTTTGCCCCCTCACCATTTATCCTTTTTCCAGATAATTTATGAATATGGTAAATAGTACTGAGACCAGTACAGCCCCTAGTTACCTCTTTCCATTCTGGAAACTCATCATTTATTCCTAACCTTTGTTTCCTATCTTTTAACCAGTTACTGATGCATGAAAGGACCTTCCCTTTTACCCCCGACAGCTTACTTTGCTTAAAAGCCTTTGGTGGTGTATCTTGTCAAAGGCTTTCTGAAAATCTAAGTACACAATAACCACTGAATCACCCTTCTCCAAATGCTTGTTGACCCCTTAAAAATTCGAATAGATTGGTGAGGTATGATTTCCTTTTATAAAAAAACATTTGACTCTTCCCTAACAATTCACGTTTATCTATGTATCTAATCATTCTGGTGTTTACTATAGTTTCAATCAACTTGCCAGGTACTGAAGTTAGGCTTACTGGCCTGTAATTGCCAGGATTGCCTCTGGAGCCTTTTAAAAAAATTGGCATCAAAATAGCTATCCTCTAGTCATCTGATACAGAAGCTGATTTAAATGATAGGTTTCATACCACAGTTAGTAGTTCTGCAATTTCACATTTGAGTTCCTTCAGAACTCTTGGGTGAATACCATCTGGTCCTGGTGACTTATTACTGTTTAATTTATCAATTTGTTCTAAAACCTCCTCTAATGACACCTCAATTTGGGATAGTTCCTCACATTTGTCACCAAAAAAAATGGATCAGGTTTGGGAATCTCCCTCACATCCTCAACAGTGAAGACCGATGCAAAGAATTCATTTATTTTCTCCACAATGGCCTGATCATCTTTTAGTGCTTCTTTAGCATCTTGATTGTCTAGTGGTCCCACTGGTTGTTTAGCAGGCTTCCTGCTTCTGACATAATAATTTTGCTGTTATTTTTAGGGTCTTTGGCTAGCTGTTCTTGAAATTCTTTCTTAGGCTTCTTAATTATATTTTTATACTTCACTTGCCAGAGTTTATGCTCCTAGTTTCCTCAATAGGATTTAACTTCCACTTTTTAAAGGATCCCTCTTTTCCTCTAACTGCTTCGTTTACTTTGATGTTTAGCCACAGTGACACTTTTTGGTTCTCTTTCTATGTTTTTTTAGTTTGGGGTATACATTTAAATTGAGCCTCTAGAATGGTGTCTTTAAAAGGTTTCTATGCAGTTTGCAGGGATTTCACTTTTGGCACTTGACCTTTTAATTTCTGTTTAACTAACTCCCTGACTAGTCAAGACTGGTCAAAGTCCAATGGCCCACACTGCCATGTTTTTCCTTGGTACTGAACATATTGATCAGTTCTAGATAAATATTGACAAGAAAGTGTTTCCAATTAAAATGGGCTGGATTTGCTGCTTGGATGGAAGGAAAATATGATTCTCCAGTGGCAGTTCTGAACCCAGTAGTCTGGAGTTTTTAATGTACTTTAAATCTGAAAGATTGTCTAAGTCTTCTTTAAGAGTTCACCTGGCTGCTATTTCAGTTTATCAAAAATCAGTGAATGATAGATCATTATTTGTACATAATTCTGTGAGAAGGCTTATGAAGGGGTTATCCAACATCTATCCTCCTTTTGGGGATATCCTGTCCTATCTTGGGACCTTAATTTGCTATTATCTATATGTGACTCTCTATACCTCTCTATACCCTCAGGGAAGTGCCCTGCAACCCCCATATTTGTACTTTGTATATAATTGTGATATGTCATATAAAACATGCCATGTAAGGTATCACGGGAAAGGTAATGATCTGCTGAAACCCATTGTTCTATCTAAATATGTATGTCATTAGTGCATACGAAGTTATGAGATTGTGTTATGTTTTTTCCACTAAAATATGTTGTGAGTTGGGGGGAGGCATAGCTCAGTGGTTTGAGCATTGGCCTGCTAAGCCCAGGGTTGTGAGTTCAATCCTTGAGAGGGCCACTTAGGGATCTGGGGCAAAAATCAGTACTTGGTCCTGCTAGTGAAGACAAGGGGCTGGACTTGATGACCTTTCAAGGTCCCTCCAAGTTCTAGGAGATAGGATACCCAGATATTAGCTCCCCAGAGATGACAATAAGGGAGGCAACCAATGCCTGGGCTGGTGTTGAACAACCATCAACAGGTATTGTCCAGCAAGGGTGTTACAATTCAATGACTCACTTGCACAAGGCCACACCAGGGGAATTGCTCAACCTTGCCTGGTGACTCAGCAATGCCCATCAGACATGCCTGGATTTGTGTTCTCCAAGCACATGGACTGAGGGTATAAAATAGGGGTCAGAGCCAGAGCCTGCATGGTTTGTCCTTTCTCCTCCTGCACCCTTGCTGAAGGCAACGAGTACACTGGAGCTGAGGAGACTTGTCCCCAGGCTAACAGGGAGAGCCTGCATATGAAAGATTGTAACCAACCTGCGGTATCCATTAGGGTGAGAAAAACTGCTTAGTCTAGATATTGGCTAGTTTAGTGAAGTTGAGAATTTAGACTGCATGCTTATCTTTTATTTTATTTTTGTTACTGCTCTAACTTTTTGCCTATCACTTACAATCACTTAAAGTCTATTTTTTGTAATCAATAAACTTATTCTAATGTTTATCCTTACCAGTGAGTTTGACTGAGTAAATCTGCTCACGTGCAAAGGCTGGCGTATGTCCATTTTCCATTGATGAAGAAGTGGCGAATCAATTAATAAACTTGCATTTCTCAAGAAAGGGTCTTGAGCTGGGGGGATTTGGCTGGTGCCTTTCTCTGTGTGATTCATGAGTAACTCTGGGAGCATTCATGCAATCTAGCTGGGTGTGGGGCTCCACATGTGCTTATACTGAGTGGTAACAGCACCTGAAGGGTTTGCCACTTGTCACCAGTAAGGCATTGTGAGAGAGAACCCAGATTAATGAGTTAAGGAGAACAGTGGCCCCACAGTCTCAGGTTGCCTTCAGCACTGCTATTACATCAGCTAGAATTGCACATCCTGATGACTGACCTGCCATTTACTAATTTTAACAAAGATAAAATTGTTCTTAGACCTGATCCCAGATATTTACCAAAAATAGTGTCTGAGTTTAGCATCAGTCAGACTATTAAAGTGCAGGATTTTTTTTGCCAAACTTTGTGCTAATAAAGTGGAGTCTGTGTTACATACTTTAGATGTTAAGTGAGCTCTTGCTTACTACTTACACAGAACTGAGAGTTTTAGATGGTTTGTTTCTTATGCTAAGGATAATATGGGTCATAATGGGTCTGCTTCAGCTACTTCCAGATGAGTTAAATAGTGCATTGTGTAATGTTACGGGTTAGCTCAATTTCCTGAAACTTCTATTGTACAGTCTTATTCTATTAGAACTGTAGGAGCATCTTTTGCTTCATTTAACCATGTTCGTATTTAAGGAAATTGGCAAGGCAGCTAGTTGGAAGTCAGTGCACACATTCACTAAACATTATGCACTGGATCTTGCTTCAAAGTGGATGTCACATTTGGCAGAGTAGTGTTATAATCATTTTTCATTAGGGCTTTGTTCCCACTTCTGGGATTTTCAGCACTGCTTGTCAAACTACCCTTAAGTGACAATATGCCAAGCCACTCTAAGAAGTAATGGAGGTTACTTACTTGTGACCACAGTCCTGTGAAATAATTCTGCCTACTCACACTTCCTGCCCACCTTCTCCTCCTTCTCAGAGTCCTGCCATGGTTTTCTGGGTTGTCAGTGGAAGGAAATGAGGCAGTGGAGACACTGAGGGGAGGGGAAGGGGTGTGCATTGCATTCCAGAAGGCACTGGCATATAAGGAAACCCTTGAGGAAGATGTCACTGGCATGGAAACAGACTGTAGTGAAGTAAGAAACATGACATTAGACAGAAGAAGGTGGAACAACTTTGGCTGCCTTGTGCTACGAGGCACAAGAGCACTTAATGTCCCAAGATCCTGTTCACAGAGGGGGCATGGAGGAGTCCTCAAAACCACTCAGAGGGCAAGCCCCCCTTGGAATCCACCTCATACTGGGGATGGCAGGGTCAACCCCTGAAGATGGGTATGCCCTCCCTAGATCCTGGCACTCACATGGGGCAATGAGAGGGGCTTAGACAGCAACAGAAGAGCAAGAGCCCCCCCATATGTGGGCACACCCATGGGGAGGATGGAAATGTGGGGCTGACATATGCACTTGCCCCTATTCTCCCCCAAGTCTCCTGACATTCATCTCTCTTCCCAGTGTCCCACTCCTCCATCCCTAATGCCCCTCCCCTGCCAGGAAGCTTTCACATGTCTAATTTGTTTCCCAAATATTTTGATTACTATCCCCCACAAATTGTAGCAACCTACATACACTCATTCCAAGAACTCCTTTTGTCTTGAAGGACGTGTTCACAGCCATCAATCTCAATGACATCTGTGATTCATCCAGTCATTAGTACCTCTCAGTTTAACAGTGCAAAGCAGCAAAAGGAAACAGGTTTTTTTTTTTTGGGGTGGTGGGGGACTATAATTTGGGAATGCCGTGGTCAAATGATTCCAAATTTGGACCACTAATTCTATCCCAGAGCCCCTTCAGACACACCCATTTTCAGAATAATCTGAGTAACTGTTCAGATTTTAGAGCACGTACAAGCCTATGTGAGCTGGGAAACACATTCCTAGTTCCTGCTGTAGACATAGCCTTCTGTCTCTGGGCATGAACACTGCTGCTTTACTCTGGGCACCCAGATGCCTGTCTCATGTCTAAAGACCCAGTGTGATCCTCAAACCAGGTGAAGCTAGGTGGTCTGCAGCCTGTGGGGCCCACTGTGCTAGGTGTGCCCAGGGCATGCCTAAACCCACACAGAATGGCTGAGGCATGGAGGAAGCAGCTTCCCATTTAACCTGTAGCCCAGTAGTGAGGGAACTAACTCAGGCTGTGGGAGGGCCTGGTTCAGTGCCCCCCTTGGCCTGATGAGAAGGGATTTGAACAGGGCTGTCTTATCTTTCAGGTGAATCCCCAACCAATGGACTATGGGATAGTCTCTCCTGTTGAAGCCATTGTACATTAACATTCCATTGGGCTAGGGAGAGATAACTGAATGACTAAATCTATAGTCCCAGGTTTTGGGTGCTCAGTTTGAGAGATGAAAAACCTCTATTCAAATCCCTTCTCATAGGGTGAGGAATTAAACCAGGGTCTCTACCATTCTGTGTGGGTTCCTTAACCACTGTGCTAAAGTTTATAAGGGAGGCTGCCTCCTCCTTCCCCTCTGCCCACCATTTTGTGTGAATTTAGGTAGGTTCCTAAGCCATTCTTGCAAAAAATGACTTAGGCGCCTAAGCCACCTGACTGCAGGAGAAGCTTTCTGGCAGTGGGTCACCACGAGAGACAGAGGCCTCCTTGCCCCCTAGGTTTGGATACCAAAAACCATGAGAGGGGCAGCACTAAGGATGCCCCCTCTTGTCAGCATCTCCCATTGGCTTGCTTAGATAGTTCCCTGCCTAGTATCCTGGCTTTTGTGGATGCCATTGTCAGGAACTTCTCCTTCCCCATCAATTGTATCGGGAGCCTCAGTGCCTAGCTTAGGCTTTGTGGATTCCAATACTTTAAAAAACAAAACTAACAAAAAAAAAGCAGGTGTTGCAATACATAAGTCCCTTTGTGAATCCAGGCCTTGATCTTTAGGGTACAAATGTGAAATTCCGCCCCAAGATAGTTGAGGGCATGAGGCCTAATGCCTGACGGGGACCACTCAGAGAGGGGAAAGAGGGGAAATCAGCTGTGTAACCAAGGCACTTGTCTTAGTAGTTTCTGTGATAATGGGAGAACTAAAAGTAGTAAAATGGTGACATTACACAAGTCAAGAGATTGAAACTCCAGTAATTGAAAGGGGAGGGATTTATACTCAGACACTTTCATAATGTTTCACTTTGTTTTGTTTCTCTCTTGCCATTAAACACTTAATGAATTTCCAGAACTCAATAACATTTTACAGGAAACAATCCTGTGATAACCACGGAACTCACCCTTCAATTAATGAGTAAGCGCTGCTAATATGCATATTCTGAGTATCTTCAGACATCTTCCAGCAAAACTGGAGAATGGAATGTATTGTGCAAATGCCTTCCTTTTTGCAGCCCTACTGAGTATTTGGTGTTGGCTCAGTGAGGCAGGACATGCCATGAGCCAATTTTTTCCCCCAAATTAAAAGATTGTGCTTTGAATATTATGCTGTTCATAGACATGTTGGGTTATTTTTCTCCCTCCCTCCTTGGAAAGAAATGCACCAATTACAGACACATTAAGTTAACCAAGAGAAACTCAATTTATTATCATTATTTTTTTTACTTTCAATTAGAAAAGAAGATGGAAGAGCTCCTGAAGGTCGAGATCAAAACCAGTCTGTTGGAATGGAAGACTTTATTGGATGAGAAGTTAAAAAGTGTTCAGACACAATTAGAAACCCAGCTACAAAATCCCCTCTCACATCTGGCAACACAGATTACACAGCTGACAACTAGATTGTTCTCCATTGATGAAAATGTTTCCCAGGAAGCAGAGAAGAAGCATGAAGCTTTAGCCACCCTGCAGTTTGCTAACAAAGATGAGCTGCAGCAGGAAAAGTGTGAAAAGAAGCAATCCATAATATCAAAGTCGACCCCGAACCTCAGCAGTGTGGAAGTAAAATTGAGACCACAAGAGACCTCAGGTAATAAATGTTTTAAAAAATATCCTTTCTCTGTTCTCTTATAGAAGCCCAGATGAAAGTTATCTGCTTATTTCTGAAAGACCTCTGTCATTACACTGTCTAGCATAATGTGTCCCTGTTTTGTGACTGGGGTCCTTAGGCCCCATGGTGATACAAATTAGTAATAAATAATATCAACCTTTTGTATATGTATATGTCTATATGCTTTGTGGGATAATAAATGGAGGTTCATCTTCAGACAATTTATGAGTATTCCCACTCATGAGGTTAAACTGAAGCAGCTTGGACTGGTAGAACCACCTTCTTCTAGTGTCCACTGCATATTCCCACATATGGGATGCACCTAGATGTGTGTAATACTCAGCTGTGTTCCCAGCATCTGACACACATACTAGATGTCTGGCATTCTTGGGTGAGGGTAATTTTTCATCAAAATGTTTGATGTTCTTGATGCAAAAGAAGGAGAGAGCAGAAAGTTCTTCAGGCAATTTTACTCCAAGAAGCTTTGTCAGACAAGTTATCTGTAAAAAAGTGATCACAGATTTTGCAAAAGCCTTGTAGACCAGCATGAGCTTTGAGTACGTTTGGAGTGAATAAAGTTAATTCTTCCTTTTAGGTACTGAGCACTAAGGGATCTTGAAGTAAAGGGAAAGATCTGAAGTAAGGCTACTCAATCTACTATGATTTTTCTTAAACCTCAGCCTCCTAAGACTCCATCAGGATCCCCAGATAAGAGCTTTTCTCTGATCTCTTTTATTAATCTTAAATTGGTTCTGAAGAAACTAACGATATCAAGAATGTGCTTTGGCCAGAGACTGATCTGGAAAAGAGATTTTGCAAGCAGATTCAGTGCTGGGTTTGGTATGATACGGCAGAGTACTGTTAGGTCTCCAATAGTAGTAAGAGAGACCTTCTCGGAAGAGGAAGAGTCAGTGGAGCTTCAAGAGCCTGATCCGGACTCTGGAGGGGAGAACCTCTCTGGAGGAGAATGTTGGGGTGACATCAGCTTCACCACCATTGGAAGATGTGGTGCTGTTCTCTGAGTTGGTGGATTGGATGACAAGGACATTATATAATCTGTCAGTTTCTAGTGAAGAATCTTCACATCCTGTATTTGACATTCTGGGACCATCTACCAGAGAGTCGCACTCCCTTCGTTAGATGGGTTGCCTGAGTCAGCAAAAGTGATTTGGGCTGCACCTTCATCAGCTCAGCCTTTGGCAACAAAGAATGATAAATGGTGTGCCAGTTTCCTCTCTGTGTTTCATATCCACCCTTCCCCTAACTTCTTGGGCACCTAAAATGGTAGCTAGGTGCTTAAGTCCTTTTGTAGATCTCTGCCCTGTCCCCAACTTCAGCTCCTAGCCAGTCTCTCATGGGATACTTATTTGGTACTTATTTACTCTGATGAAATGCAACCTTGTCATGGTGGAGAGGTTTGCAAGCAGGTCTGAGGTGAAGCTCCTCACTAACTGAAGTCCAAACTTCACAAGACCCCAGTGGTGGATCAGATGCATATAGATGCCCCTGGGAGAGGGGCAGTGTCATGTGGATGAGGGCTGCAGCAGAAGGGAGGCCCCTGGTTGTCTTGGATCTCCTTGCCACTGGGTCAGGGTTTTCCTCCTGTCAAATCTCATGTGGTCATTGCCTACGCACCGGTTTCCTCACATTAAAAGATTTCACAAACAGGCCTCTGCTAAAGGGCTCACACCTGCACAAAGCCCTGCAGCGACATACGAGTGGTGGTGAAGACAGGAGCAGTGATCTCTGGGAGTCTTTAGTCACAAATCTGCAAGCAGGCAGCAGCCGTGTGATGGTCGTCTTGTGCTTGGATGTGATAGAAGTACATTTAGGCAGCAGAGTTGTGACTTATCAGGCCTTTTTAGGATCCCCTCTGCTCACCCCAAGTTGTGGGGGGGGAAGGGGGCTAGAAAATGTACCCCAAACATATGCTGTCTCTCACTCTTCCGACTAGATGGCCGCATCCAGTGGGATCACTCAACTCTGTGGCCAAAACAAGAGATATAAGAGAATGAATTTAGCCACCTGTAATATCTGCACCCTTATGGACTCTCAGCACAGTGAATGCCCAGAAAGAAGAACTGCCATAATTGCCAGAGAACTGGCAAGATTCAACATTGACATTGCAGCTTTTAGTGAGACCCACTGGGCCGATGAGGGCCAATTAAAAGAGGATGGAGGTGGCTACACATTTTTTTGGAAAGGAAAGCCACCTGAAGAGAGACACGTTCACAGGATTGGCTTTGCCATCAAAAATAAGATCGCAAGTCAGCTTCTGGAGGTTCCGTGGTAATAGAGTGCCTCAGGATTCTTCGGCTCAAGCTCAGCAACAACCAATATGCCATGGTCATCAGTGCACACACCCCAACACATGATGATGATGAAGAAAACTACAAGGAGCACTCTCGATGCAGTCCTCACAGCCACACATAAGGCAGACAAATTCATCCTCCTGGGAGATTTCAATGCCAGAGTCAGACGGGACTCCCAACTCTGGAGCGGCACAATAGGCAAAGATGGGGTGGGAAATGTAAACTCCAATGGGATTCTCCTCCTCAGAAAATGTGTGAAGCATGACCTGCTCATCACAAATACCATCTTAGGCAAAGTAATACATTTAAGACCACATGGAAACATCCTCAGTCCAAACGCTGGCACCTCCTTGCCTGTGTTATAGTCAGAGCCCAAGACTATACCGACATCCCTATAACACAAGCTATGAGAGGTGCAGATAACTGTTGGACAAACCATTGATTAATAAGATCAGTCATGTACCTGCAGCTCGCTCCACCACACCGCAAACACCCAAAGACTAAGCGAAAGCGGTACAACATCAAAGCACTTCAGGACAAAGCCAGCTGCGAGACGTTCCAGCAACACCTGTCTAAGAAACTCTCTAACTTGCCTGATAACATCATTGACATCCAAGAGCACTGGGATCAACTTAGAAATACCATTCACAGTGCATGTGCTGAAACTATAAGATATTCCACCCATTGGCACCAAGCCTGATTTGACAAAACAAGGAAATCCTAGCATTAATTCAACAGAAAAGAAATGCATTCTGTAACTGGCAAAATGATTCCTCTAATCAATGAAAATGTGAGGCTTATGTGCTCAAAGCCGAAGTCCAAAGAAGGCTAAATGACATCAAAAATAAGTGGTGGCAAGAGAAGACCTCTGAGATCAAGGATTTTGAAGACCAGGATGACATGGAAGCTCGTTTCAAGCAATAAAAGCTATATATGGGCCAATCTCCAAAGTCCCAACCCCCTTACATTCCCAGGATGGTTCCACCCTCCTCAAGGGCAATGCAGCCATTAAACAACACTGGAAGGAGCACTTTGAGAGCCTACTAAACCATGAATCCATGGTCTCTGAAGACACCATAGGGTCTATTCCACAATGCTCAGTAATGGAACAACTTGTTGATCTCCCATCTTCTGAGGAAGTCTGGCGTGCCATCACCCGAACAAAAAATCATAAGGCACCAGGCCCAGATGGTGTCCCAGGTGAGGGTTTTAAAGCTGGTGGAACAATGCTCCAGCACAAACTTTGCCAACTCCTCCATAAAATCTGGACCTCCAAAGAAATTCCACCTGAGTTTAAGAACACCAACATTGTTACAATATTCAAGAAAGGGGACAAATCTTTGTGCAGGAACTACAAAGGTATTGCCCTCCTCTCCATTGCAGGGAACATCCTTGCCCGGATCCTACTAAACTGCCTTCTCCCCTTGCTGAGGAACTCCTCCCTGAATCACAGTGTGGCTTCAAGCCATCCCGAGGCACAACTGACTTGATCTTTGTGGCACGACAGATTCAGGAAAAGTTCAGAGAGCAACACCAGGAACTGTTCATGATATTCATCTATCTAACCAAGGTCTTTGACTCTGTCAATCATGATGCCCTATGGAAGGTGCTGTGTAGGTTTGACTGTCCACAGAAATTCATTTCCATCATTAGACTACTCCATGATGGGATGACTGCCACCATTCTGTGCAATGGCTCAGAGACTGAACCATTCATCATTTGCATTGGTGTCAATCAGGGCTGTGTCATTGCTCCAACACTCTTCTCCATTTACCTTGCTGTGATCCTGATTCTCATCCGTGATCGCCTTCCTGATGGAATCTGCATTGAATATTGTCTGGATGGCCAACTTCTCAATCTCTGATGTCTCCAATCAAAATCTAAGATTACAAGAATTAGCATCACTGACCTTCAGTATGCAGATGACTGCATCATTCTTGCACACACAGAGGCCAACCTGCAAAGTATCCTAAATCTTTCTGCAGATGACTATCACAGCCTGGGTCTCTCTCTCAACATTGGGAAAACCAAAGTTCTCTACCAGCCCTCACCTTCACAAACTACTCTTCATACTCCACAAATCACCACCAGCAGAGAACCCCTGGAAAATGTGAACCATTTTCCATATCTTGGCAGCCACCTCTCCCAAACAGTGAGCATTGACACAGAAATGGAATACAGGATCTGCTGTGCCAGCACATCTTTTGGAAGACTACTCAAATGAGTCTTCAATGATAGGGATCTGCAAACAGGCTCCAAGTTCTTGGTTTACAAGGCAGTTGTCATCCCCACCCTTCTCTATGGGTGTGAGACCTGGGTAACCTATAGACGACATCTCAAGTAGCTGGAGTGGTTCCAACAGTGCTGCTTCAGGAGGATTCTCGGGATCAGCTGGGAAGACAGACACACTAACATCAGCATTCTCTCTGCAGCCAACATAAGCCGTATAGAAGCTCAGGTCATGAAACACTAACTCCGCTGGGCTGGCCACTGTGTACGTATGGCTGACACTCACCTCCCAAAGCAAGTACGCTTCTCTCTGTTATATCAGGAAAGAAGGGCTCGTGGAGGGCAGCAGAAGCACTTCAAAGACATACTGAAAGTACCCCTTAAAACAGGAGGCCTCAACCCCAACAAACTGGGAGGACTTGGCGCGGAAGAGAACACAGTGGCACCACAGCATACACCAAGCCACAGCTCACTTTGAGGAGAACAGATGTGAGACAGAGAAGCGACAAAGGAAGAAAGAAAGGGCACAACATTCCAGCCAACCACTATGTCTCCTCCAAGATTACTCCTGTCACTTCTATGGGAAAATCTGCAAGTCACGAATTAGGCTCCTCAGCCACTTAAAAACCCACCAATGAACCCCTTTGGCAGACATCATCCTTGCATCGAGGGATAGCTGAAGGCCTTATTTGAATATCTTTGGGAGTTTCTATCTCATCCATGAATGTACACCTCACAGTAATCTCTACTCATCATATTTTAATTGAGCAAAAGACTATGTTCAACCATGATATGATGAAAATGTTCTCAGAAGGGCTAGTTAATATGTACTCTCCAGTTAGGAACCCATAATCTGGTTCTCACCAAACACATGCAATTAGAGCTAATGAATACTGCTTTGTCAACATTTAAACTTTTAATTTACAACTAAACTTTCATTGGGAATGTTTCTCAAATCTAGAATGGAACTGCTCTTCAAACCTAGAGGAGGAAAGCAAGAGAATGCTAGCCTCCCACTCCAGAATAGGCAATAGCTGGGTCATTAAGACACTCACTGGGAATATGGGAAAACCAAGTTCAAGTCCCTAGTCAAAATGAGGTAGAACAGAGACTTGAATGTGGGTATCCCACATCCTAGGTGAATACCATAACTACAGGGCTATTTGCTATTCTGGTGTGGGCTTATCAGATGTGAAAATATTTGAAAGGTCTCAGATTTCTTCCCCATCAGAATGAAAGCAAATGTCAAAACCTCATTTTTTTCACCCAATTCTTGTTTTCCAGCCAACCCTAAATGCAACTCCCTTTCAAATTCATGGAAGAATCTTCCCTGTTTCGTTTGTCACTCAAGACAGCCCTTATCACAGACACCACATCATCTAAGAGAGTGAGCAAACTACAGGCTCCTACGGCTGACAACCCGGTTATGATCTTTCACAAGGATGAAATGGTCCTTCATCTTCACCCTAATTTCCTTCTCCTAGTGGTACAAAGTTTCATCTCAATCAGCCTCTGAAGTTGCCAATATTCTTTAGACCTTACTCCCAAATAAGAGACTCAAAACTACACACCTTAAATAAAAATAAAAATAAAAATAGAACATTAGCTTTTTACCTAAAGAGATCTAAGGAGTATAAAGTCACCTAGACTGTTTTTGTTTATATTCATTCATTTAATTGTAAAATACAAATATATCAGAATGTCTATCTAAGTGGATTAAGCTTTTTATTCACAAATGTTATAAAAAGATCTCATTCTGTCTCCCAGAAGGCTTAGAGCACACTCAGCTAGAACAAAAGCCAATCCCATGGCTTACCTTAGAGAGAATTGATTTCTGCCGAGTTGCCGTGTGAAGCTCAATTCATATTTTAACTAGAATGGATGCCTAATTTGGAAAAGAGGTGCTACGATCTCCTCATCACACAATCCTGTTTCCTAAACTCCCAGAGTGGGAATGTGCAGAGACCACTGGAACAAGGAAAGAGAGTTACTAACCTGTAACTGGAGTTCTTCAAGATGGCCTCTGCACATTCACACTCCCCTCCCACCCTTCCTCCGAGACCTCCTAACATCTCAAGAGTGTTTGGAGCTATCAGGGCAGAGGGCACAAGGGCATTCCAACAGGCACTGCTTCTGGAAGGTTCTATTAGTTCAGGCTGCACTGCCTGGGCATCACATAATTGTGAATATTCAGAGGCCATTCTAAGACCTCTAGTTACAGGTAAGTAACCTTCATTTCTAAAGTGGTTCCAGGTATTTATCACACTTTGATAAAATATCACATAGAAAGCTTGTAAAACAAAATGATTTGTCACAAACAAAGAAGAAAAAAGAAACAAAAAGGAACCAGTTGAATGAACTGTTGGTTATGTGAAAAGATTGGTCTCAAAAGGAAGAATTGGAATGTATTTAAGACAAGTCAACAAGAGAGCATTACAGATAGTATCTCTCGTCCATTATGGGGAAAGGACTGAAATTAAGCTGAATGGGAAAGATTGGAGGTCAGGGAGAAAACTCAACATTTATATCTTGACAGTTATAATACATGAGACATTACACATCAGTTGTGTAATAGGGTCTGACATATGTACCAATGACTTCAAGGCCCAACAAGCCATGTTTTCTCCAAGTCATTGTGGAGAACAATTCAGCTCCTCAGCTGGAGTATTGTGTCCAGTTCTGGGCACCGCATTTCAAAAAAGATGTGGAGAAATTGGAAAGGGTCCAGAGAAGAGCAACAAGAATGATTAAAGGTCTTGAGAACATGACCTATGAAGGAAGGCTGAAAGAATTGGGTTTGTTTAGTTTGGAAAAGAGAAGACTGAGAGGGGACATGATAGCAGTTTTCAGGTATTTAAAAGGGTGTCATAAGGAGGAGGGAGAAAACTTGTTCACCTTAGCCTCTAAGGATAGAACAAGAAGCAATGGGTTTAAACTGCAGCAAGGGAGGTCTAGGTTGGACATTAGGAAAAAGTTCCTAACTGTCAGGGTGGTTAAACACTGGAATAAATTGCCTAGGGAGGTTGTGGAATCTCCATCTCTGGACATATTTCAGAGTAGGTTAGATAAATGTCTATCAGGGATGGTCTAGACAGTATTTGGTCCTGCCATGCGGGCAGGGGACTGGACTCGATGACCTCTCGAGGTCCCTTCCAGTCCTAGAATCTATGAATCTATGAATAAATCCTCCCCACCAGAAGCCAGCTAAGCTCAAAACTTTACACCTACCTCCTAACAAGTATCATCTAAAGAGCCCTCCATCTAAGGCAGGTTCTCTTCCCTTCTTCCAGTGAGGGATTTCATCCCATCAAAATCAGCCATAACACAAGGAGCTCAAAACACTTTTTAAACATTAGTGAATGGAGTTTCCTAATGTCCTGGGGTGGCAGTGAGTATTATTGTTCTCATTTTAGAGATTCATGGAGTTTCAGTCAGTGGCCCAGGGTGACACAGGAACCTGTGAAAGATGTGCAAATAGAACCCAGAAGTCCTAACTCCCAGTCATAAACATTAGCTACAACAGTTACATTCACCATTGTTCTTCCTTTTGGAAAGAGTCTATTGGTTTGGGATTCCCACTGTCTACAACAGAGAATACTGGTAGAACCAGGAGTTCTCTCTAAGACTGGTGCAGACATAAAAGTCTGTACTAGACTATGTGCCCAACCTCACTACCTCCACCCCTGGGATCACCATTCTAATTCACCTGTTAGGGCATGCCTACCATAGGTTGTGTTTTAAAATATATTAGTTGGCTGTGGACAATGCTAATACGTCATTAAGGTGTTAAAATCTGTCTATGCTAGGTGCATATGCATGTTTTAAAACCTGTTAATTAGAAGGTCTGAGCTAACTCTTTGAAAACATCACATATTTTTTCCAATTTAAACAGAGTATTACTGAACAGCTTATCTGCAATCATTGCACCCTCAGTAGTCCCAGCTACATGATTACAAGACTGTGCCTAGTGGTATCTGTGCCTGATAAAATGATGCTAAAAATACTTTGTCTAATCATAGAATCATAGAAGATTAGGATTGGAAGAGACTTCAGGAGGTCATCTAGTTCAATCCCCTTCTCAAACCAGGACCAATTCCCAACTAAATCATCCCAGCCAGGGCTTTGTCAAGCCGGGATTTAAAAACCTCTAAGGATGGAGATTCCACCACCTCCCTAGGGAACCCATTCCAGTGCTTTACCACCCTCTTAGTAAAATAGTGTTTCTAATATATAACCTAGACCTCCCTCACTGCAACTTGAGGCCATTGCTCCTTGTTCTGTCATCTGCCACCACTGAGAACAGCTGAGCTCCATCCTCTTTGGAAACCCCCTTCAGGTAGTTGAAATCTGCTATCAAATTCCCCCTCACTCTTCTCTTCTGCAGACTAAACAAGCCAAGTTCCCTCAGCCTCTCCTCGTAAGTCATGTGCCCCAGCCCCCTGATCATTTTTGTTGCCCTCTGCTGGATTCTCTCCAATTTTTCCACATCCTTTCTGTAGTGAGGGGCCCAAAACTGGATGCAAGACCCCCATATGTGGCCTCACCAGTGCCGAATAGAGGGGAATAATCACTTACCTCAATCTGCTAGCAATGCTCCTACTAATGCAGCCCAATATGCCTTTAGCCTTCTTGCAACAAGGGCACCCTGCTGAAACATATCCAGCTTCTCATCCACTGTAATCCCCAGGTCCTTTTCTGCAGAACTGCTGCTTAGCCAGTCAGTCCCCAGCCTGTAGCAGAGCATAGGATTCTTCCGTCCTAAGTGCAGGACTCTGCACTTGTCCTTGTTGAACCTCATCAGATTTCTTTTGGCCCAATCCTACAATTTGTCTAGGTCACTCTGGACCCTATCCCTATCCTCCTGCGTATCTACCTCTCCCCCCAGCTTAGTGTCATCTGTGAGCTTGCTGAGGGTGCAATTCTTCCCATCATCCAGATCATTAATAAAGATGTAGAATAAAACTGGCCCCAGGATTAACCCCTGGGGCACTCCGCTTGATACCGGCTGCCAACTAGACATCGCACAGTTGATCACTACCCACCACCGGGGATGTCCAGGAAGACTCGGAGGGAACGGAGGGCAGATAAAAGGAGGGGGACGAGGATACCAGAAGTCTACGCTTGTAGGGGAAAGAGGGGGCTCAACCAACAGCGGGACTGGATCGGCGATCCACAACCCTATCGCCGGACCTGGTTCCCCAGGAGGTTTCCCCGAGGGGGAGACAGAGGTAGACCCCCCTGAGTTTGGACAAATGGGGACCACACTCGGGAATTTTGGTCAGGATCAGGCCAATGATCCCATATACCACAATATTTGTAAAGAAGTAGTCGAGGTAAATGGGGTCCCCGTAGAGGGGAGAGTTAAGGGCCCTGGGCCATATTATATGATTAAGAATGATCTGCTATACCGAGTAGTCCGGGTCCAAGAGGAAGTCGTAGAACAATTCTTGGTCCCATGGAAGCATCAGAGGGCCGTAATAGATCTGGCCCACAGCCATCTGTTCGGAGGCCATCTAGGGGTAGATAAGACCCTTGATCAGATTCTACGGAGGTTTTTTTGGCCTGGCATTTATGCAGTGGTCCGGCGATATTGTACATCCTGTCCGGAATGCCAGATACATGTGTCCCGACCACACATAAGGGCCCCTTTGGTACCTCTGCCAATTATTGAGACCCCATTTAAGCGAATAGCTATGGACATAGTAGGGCCATTGGAGAAGTCAGCCCGGGGCCATCAGTACATTCTGGTAGTACTAGATTATGCCACCCAATACCCCGAGGCCGTACCCCTACGGAATACCATGTCCAAGACCATAGCCAAAGAATTAGTCCAGATTTTTTCCAGAGTAGGAATACCTCAGGAGATCCTGATGGACCAAGGGACCCCCTTTGTGTCTAAGCTGATGAAGGATGTACGGACCCTCAGGACATCGGTCTACCATCCCCAGACCGATGGCCTTGTCAAACGCTTTAATAAGACATTGAAAAACCTGTTACGGAAAGTGATTAGTCGCGAAGGGAAAGACTGGGACGCCCTGCTGCCTTACTTGCTGTTTGCTGTATGGGATGTTCCTCAGGCTTCCACTGGATTCTCCCCCTTCAAGCTGTTATATGGTTGCCACCCCAGGGGCATACTGGACCTGGCTAAAGAAGACTGGGAAGAACAGCCGAACCCTGGGAGAAACGTTGTTGAACATGTGCTGCAGATGAAAGACAGAATAGCCCAATTCGCCCCCCTTGTGCACGAACACATGGAGAAGGCCTAAGGGGCACAATGGACATACTACAATCACCAAGCAATGACCAGGAAGTTCCAGGTGGGGGACCAGGTGATGGCGCTCATACCCACGGCGGAGAGCAAGCTCCTGGTCAGGTGGCAGGGCTTGTATGAGATAATAGAAGCTATAGGAAAATTTGACTATAAGGTCTGAAAGCTGGGTCGCCAGAAGCTGGAGCAGATCTACCATATAAATCTGCTGAAACCTTGGCAGGATAGAGAAGCTCTGGTGGTTGCACTGGGGGCACCATCCCCTAAAAACGACCAGCCCAACCAGGTGGGAATAGCTCCGGAGTTGACTCCGGAACAACGATCAGAAGAGATCAGCCTGATCAAACGCAACCAGGAAGTGTTCTTGGAAAAGCCAGGCAGGACTACTGAGCTTCAACATCGCATCCTCACAGAGCCTGGAGTGAAGGTGATCGTCAAGCCATACCGGATCCCGGAGGCCAAAAGAGAAGAGATTAGGACAGAGGTCAGGAAAATGCTGGCCTTAGGAGTCATCGAAGAATCTCATAGCCAATGGTCAAGTCCTGTGGTTTTAGTGCCTAAGCCTCATGGCAGTATGAGGTTCTGCAACGACTTCTGCTAGCTGAATGAGGTATCCAAAATTGATGGGTACCCTATACCCAGGATAGATCAGCTGATTGACAGACTGGGAAAAGCACGGATAATGTCTACCCTTGACCTGACCAAGGGCTATTGGCAGATCCCCCTGGCCAAGGCCGACAAAGAGAAGACAGCTTTTGCAACTCCAGAAGGTCTGTATCAGTACACTGTTCTCCCCTTTGGGTTGCATGGGGCTCCCGCTACTTTCCAATGGCTAATGGACAAACTGTTGCAACCCCATGGCAAGTACGTGGCAGCCTATCTCGACGACGTCATCATATATAGGAGACGCACTTGGAGAAGGTGGAAGCTGTCCTGGACACCCTGAGGAAGGTGGGGCTGACTGTAAATCCCTCCAAATGTTCGATTGGGTTAGCTGAGGCCAAGTACCTTGGGTATATAGTAGGGAGGGGCGTGGTGAAGCCCCAACTCAACAAGGTAGAAGCTATACAGAAGTGGCCCCGACGACTCCGGAAAAAACAGGTCAGAGCATTCCTGGGACTAGTGGGGTACTATAGGCGGTTCATTCCCCACTTCGCCACCAGGGCATGGCCATTAATGGACCTAACAAAAGCTTGGGGCTCAGACATAGTAAAATGGTCTGGTGCAGCCGAAGGTGCTTTTGCAGATATGAGGATGGCCCTCTGCACAGACCCCGTACTAGTAGCCCCAGACTGAGGGAAAGAGTTTATCCTACAAACTGATGCCTCTGAAGTAGGGCTGGGGGCAGTACTTTCACAAATGGTAGGAGACGATGAACACCCTGTCCTCTTGCTCAGTAGGAAGCTCCTACCTAGGGAACGGAAATACACTGTAGTGGAAAAGGAATGCCTGGCAGTAAAATGGGCCGTAGAAAGCCTCTGCTACTATCTACTTGGACGGAGGTTTACCCTTGCCACAGACCATGCCCCTCTGCAGTGGATGCACCAAAACAAGGACAAAAACATGAGAGTAACAAGATGTTTCCTGTTGCTTCAACCCTTCCACTTCACAGTACAACATAGGTCTAGAACCCAACATGGCAATGCGGATGGCCTGTCGAGAGTGCACTGCTTTCCGACCCAAGTAGCCCAACCCTTAGTGTTGAGTGGGGGGGGGGAAGGATATGTGGCAAACCCAGGACAAATGGCTACAAAGGGGGGTAGTAATTGGTCCCAGGGGGTTAAAAGGCCTCTCCCAATCCACTGAGGGGAGATAACCATGGGGAAATAAGGTTCAGCTGGCAAAGGAGTCACCAGAGAACTGAGTCACCAGGAAACTAATTAGGTTCAGCTGACTCCAACTGCTTGAGACCTTTTTAAACCCTCCCCTGTGTGGAAGGGGGAGGGAGGGGCTGAGAGAGTGAGAGAAGCAGGGAAGCTGCCAGTAGGTTGGGTATAGCAAGACACCGAACCCTTCCAGGAAGGAAGGATGCACTCCCTCCCCAGAAGGGAAGGAAAACAAGCACAAGGGACTGACTGGGGAAAGGAATAGCCGGACCCTGTGCTACCAGTAAGGATTTGCCTTGCCCAAGCCTGTGTCTCCAAGGCTGAAAAGGACTGATCCTGCTGAGGAGAAGAAGGTACTTTGCCACACCACCTTATAGTCCATTCATCCAATCCATAATTTTTTACTTTGCTGGCCAGAATACTGTGGGAGATCGTATCAAAAGCTTTGCTAAAGTCAAGATATATCACGTCCACTACTTTCCCCATATCGACAGAGCCAGTTATCTCATCATAGAAGGCAATCAGGTTGGTCAGGCATGACTTGCCCTTGGTGAGTTCATGTTGACTGTTCCTGATCACCTTCCTCTCCTCCAAGTGCTTCCAAATGGTTTCCTTGAGGACCTGCTCCATGATTTTTCCAGGGACTGAGGTGAGGCTAACTGGTCTGCAGTTCCCGAGGTTCTCCTTCTTCCCTTTTTTAAAGATAGGCACTACTATATTTGCCTTTTTCCAGTAATTTGGGACCTCCCCTGATCGCCACTACTTTTCAAAGATAATGCCCAATGGCTCTTCAATCACATCAGCCAATTTCATCAGCACCCTCGGATGCATTAGATCTGGACCCATGAACTTGTGCATGTCCAGCTTTTCTAAATAGCCCTTAATCTGTTCTTTCACCACTGAGGGCTGCTCACCTCCTCCCCACACTGTGCTGTTCAATGCAGCAATCTGGCAGCTGACTTGGAGCGCTGCCCTCTTCCCATTATTCCTCGGTCCTTTGAGTCTCAGGATCTTGACTCCTCTTTGGTCCTTCACCTTTCTTTTAAAAGAACAGGAGTTGTGGCTTCTTAGAGACTAACAAATTTATTTGAGCATAAGCTTTCATGGACTACAGCCCACTTCATCGGATGCATAGAATGGAACATATATTGAGGAGATACATATACATATAGAGAACATGAAAAGGTGGGAGTTGCCCTACCAACTCTAAGAGGCTAATTAATTAAGATGAGCTATGAAGTTGACAAACATGCCGGACAACTACAGCCCAGGCTTTCAGCACCTAACACTGCCCCTCTGAGGTCAGTAGAAGTGCTTCTGCTGAGGATGCACACCACCCACCCAAGGAGGGTAATGTGGACATATACCATCACAATAGTAACTGTTGCGGCTGTAAATTGAGCTAATATAGGTCAACTTGAGTTTCTAGTGGGGCCATATCCTAAAAGTCACCACAACACAGTGGTGCAGAAGGCCTGGAAAACTGGGGGTGCGGGAGAGCAAATAACCTAAAGTGTGTGGGGGAGGGGATGGTTGAAGGAGGCCCAGCTGATCGGCGGTGACTCCCTGCAGAGCCCGACTCCAAACTCCTCCTACTTGTGTCCTTCTCTTGTTCCCGGCAAAGGGCTCTGCTATCTGTCAATCCTGCTACCCAGCTTCTGACATCTTCTAACTCCAGCTCTGTCCTGGGCTCTCAGCAGCTCCTCCCCCCCCCCCTTGCTCTGCTGCACAAACCCAGTTTCAGTGTCCCAGGCCTCCTCCATACTGAGCGGCCACCAAGTGCCCATGTTCTCAAAAGTGGTGCTCCTGTTTAAAAAGAGGAGGGAAGGCAATCACCACTTGTCCCCCAATGTCTACAGCACTTCTGCCGCAAAAAAGTATTTCTTTTTTCCCCACACCCTTCACAAAGAACACTACTGATGTTTAAGTTATTGTATTTTGTTTGATTGGTTTTCAAGGTTTAGTTATTGCAGGACAATGCCCTGGCTGGGATGATTTAGTTGGTGTTGGTCCTGCTTTGAGCAGGGGATTGGACTAGATGACCTCCGGAGGTCTCTTCCAACCCTAATATTCGATGATTCTATGAAAACAATATCAGAGAAATGATGTGTATACTGTGAGCTGAAGACTGATATTCCTGTGGTTATTTGACTCCACAGATAGACCTAACCCTGCTGCTATTGAGGTCAACAGGATTTTATCAACTTCCATGGGAGCATGACTGGGCTGTGTGTGAATGTAACAGTGTTTGTCCTGAAAAAGGAAGAAACATCCATGTAATCACTGAGAAATGTTATCTATTTGCTTCTCTTCATTTAGACACTGAAAATCACTTTGAAACAGATAAGATTTCCTATATCTCCACCAAAGTGCCAATAAGGGTCAAGTCTCTCACTGCTATAGTGAGAAAACAGATGAGAAGTCACATGAATATCTGCCACTCTAGGGGAAGAAGCAGCTTTAAATGTGGTGGTGTTGTGTGATGTTTCGTCTTGGTTATTTTTTGTTTGTTTGTTTTGCTGAAACAATGTCAATCCTAAGGAAAATAGAAATGTTATCTGTGTTGCCAGTTTTCAAATGGCAGTAAAATGAGTTGTTAGTAATTGTAAAAAAGTGATTAGTGCACATGCACATACCCACATACACACTGATTACATCACTTTGTCAGCATTACTAAACGTGTTACTGACATGGGTGCTACAGGACAGCATCTAACTTGCAGTATCATTAAATCCTCTAGGGAAATTCCAGTTTGTGTCAGGAGTCCCCAGTGTGAGAGAAGGTTCCCTTTGTGTTCTAAGATCCTGCAATTCCTTTGGCCTCAATAGTGGCTCTGAGGGCTTGTCTATATGGGGGAACTGACTTACAAAGCTATAGTGCAATAACAAATCTCCTATAGCTGTTCCAGAATAACTCCCTCTGTGGATGCTCTGTTCCAAAACACAAATGACTTTATTCAAGCATAATTACTCTGCTATGGAAGTTGAGTAATTATTCTAGAATGAAATCATTTTTATTTTGGAATAGAGTGGCTACATGTAGGAGTTATTCTGGAATAGCTAAGTGTTACTGTAATAGCTATTGTGGAATTGTTATTTCAATATTGCTATGGTGGGAATTTTCCCCAGTGTAGACAGGGCCTTACTGTTTCCATTGACTTAACTGTGAACCAGAAAACTTATGTATAAATTCAGTTTTTTTGACCTTTTGACTGTCTCTCTTTCAGAAATGGAAAAACTAAGAACTGAATTAGGTAAGAAAAATGCACTTTCAGTAAATAAAGTAAACTGTGCTCTAATAATTGTGTATTAGATCATAGTCAATACAGCGGTGAACAGTGCAGGGAAGGATAAGAACATAAGAATGGCCATACTGGGTCAGAACAAAGGTCCATCTAGCCCAGTATCCTGTCTACCGACAGTAGCCAGTGCCAGGTGCCCCAGAGGGAGTGAACCTAACAGGTAATGATCAAGTGATCTCTCTCCTGCCATCCATCTCCACCCTCTGACAAACAGAGGCTAGGGACACCATTCCTTACCCATCCTGGTTAATAGCCATTAATGGACTTAACCTCCATGAATTTATCCAGTTCTCTTTTAAAAATCTGTTATAGTCCTAGCCTTCACAACCTCCTCAGGCAAGGAGTTCCACAGGTTGATTGTGCGCTGTGTGAAGAAGAACTTTCTTTTATTCTTTTAACCTGCTGCCCATTAATTTCATTTGGTGGCCCCTAGTTCTTATATTATGGGAACAAGTAAATAACTTTTCCTTATTCACTTTCTCCACATCACTCATGATTTTATATACCTCTATCATACCCGCCCTTAGTCTCCTCTTTTCCAAGCTGAAAAGTCCTAGACTCTTTAATCTCTCCTCATATGGGACCGGTTACAAACCCCTAATCATTTTAGTTGCCCTTCTCTGAACCTTTTCTAATGCCAGTATATCTTTTTTGAGATGAGGAGACCACATCTGTACACAGTATTCAAGATGTGGGCGTATCATGGATTTATATAAAGGCAATAAGATATTCTCAGTCTTATTCTCTATCCCCTTTTTAATGATTCCTAACATCCTGTTTGCTCTTTTGAATGCTGCTGCACACTGCATGGATGTCTTCAGAGAATTATCCACGATGACTCCAAGATCTTTTTCCTGATTAGTTGTTGCTAAATTAGCCCCCATCATGTTGTATGCATAGTTGGAGTTATTTTTTCCAATGTGCATTACTTTACATTTATCCACATTAAATTTCATTTGCCATTTTGTTGCCCAATCACTTAGTTTTGTGAGATCTTTTTGAAGTTCTTCATGGCCTGCTTTGGACTTAACTATCGTGAGCAGTTTAGTATCATCTGCAAACTTTGCCACCTCACTGTTTACCCCTTTCTCCAGATTATTTATGAATAAGTTGAATAAGATTGGTCCTAGGACTGACCCTTGGGGAACACCACTAGTTACCACTCTCCATTCTGAAAATTTCCCATTTATTCATACCCTTTGTTCCCTGTCTTTTAACCAGTTGTCAATCCATGAAATGATCTTCCCTCTTATCCCATGACAACTTAATTTACATAAGAGCCTTTGGTGAGGGACCTTGTCAAAGGCTTTCTGGAAATCTAAGTACACTATGTCCACTGGATCCCCTTTGTCCACAGTTTTGTTGACCCCCTCAAAGAACTCTAATAGATTAGTAAGACATGATCTCCCTTTACAGAAACCATGTTGACTTTTGCACAACAATTTATGTTCTTCAATGTGTCTGACAATTTTATACTTTACTATTGATTCAACTAATTTGCCTGGGACTGACGTTAGACTTACCAGTCTGTAATTGCCAGGATCATCTCTAGAGCCCTTTTTAAATATTGGCGTTACATTAGCTATCTTCCAGTCATTGGGTACAGAAACTGATTTAAAGGACAGGTTACAAACCATAGTTAATAGTTCCACAATTTCACATTTGAGTTCTCTGAGAACTCTTGGGTGAATGCCATCTGGTCCCATTGACTTGTTACTGGGATGGAAAATGTACCTTCCTCTGAAGCAGCTGGTACTAGCTACTATTGGTGACAGGATACCAGGCTATATGGGCATCCCTGTCTGATCCATTCTGGCAATTCCTATGTTCTTAATGTGCATGTATATTGGTTGTGTGTGTGTGTGTGTGTGTGTGTGAATATGTAAGTGTTATTTTTGAGTATTTCAATTTCTGCAGTTTCCATATTGCACAAGTAAATTGCCCAATGCTGTGTCTGACATCTTCCTTACCCTCAGTCTGAAAGATTCCTTCAGCTAGAATGAAAACAATATGTAGTATGTGCATCTTCTCAGTCAATGTTTGTTTCTTATTTTGATTTCAGATTGGAGAAGGGCTCGCAACAATGCAGGTAACAGAATACACACAGAGAGCACCGAATTACTACACTGACAAGTGCAGTGTGAGATCCTGAACAGAATAAGGAATTAAGATCCTTTAGTGCAATCAGGCTTCTTCGAATTGTTATAATGGCTCAAAGCAACCCTAAAGCCAGCTCAGCCCTTGCATAATTCCCCCAGTACCTGGTAATTCACACTAATTCTTTGCCACCTCCATCCTGGTTTCAGATACAGCCTGTGGCAGGTACAATTGAGAAAATGGGATATGGGTCCCTCCTATGTCCTAGTGATCTCCAGCTGCAGGGCAGCCAATTGGATCCTGTGTAGCTGCTGTAGTTTAGAATAGCCTAGAGGCTGCTCTAACATGTGGGCCAATGACAGATATCTCAATACTTCGGGTAGGTCAGACACACATGTGGCGCCTCACCTTCAGCTCAGCATCTGGGTCACAAACTCTTGTCATCTTAGAGCCAAATCCTGAGGCCACCACATGCTTTGTCCATCACTTCAGAAAATCTTCCATTTATTTTAGGGCCTGACTCTCATCTCTCAGCAGCTTCACACTGGTGTAATTCCAGTGACTTCTGTGGAGTTACTGCTGAATTACACGGGGTCAGTGAGATCAGGATCAGGTCTGCCGTGAGTTTTGGTTGAACAAAGACCTTAGGGTTTGGGCCACAATGAAGGCACAGAGGATGTGGTAGCAGGAATGGTGATTTCAATGATGCTGGTGATGGTGGAAGGGATAATGGTGGGGTTTCTGGCAGTGGGAGTTGAAGAGAAAATGACAGCAGTGGTGAGATGGTGCTCTGGTGATAATGGTGATTGATGCTCACAATTCTGATGATGGTGATGGTGGATATGATTAAACTGATGCTGGAGATGTTGGTGACTATGGATGATGAAGCACATAGTGGTATTGACAGTGGTTTGAAAACTGTAAGCTGGAGCGGCACTGGGTTAATGTTAGCAGGCCAGCCATTCCTCTGAGTCCCCCTGTACCCTAGACTTTCAGTCTGAGGTACTCTGAGGTCTCTATGTTCCCTAAGCACATGTAAGCCCAGCCCTCCAGCCTCCTTCCTTTGAGAGGTCCCAACAAGTCCTTGTTCTCCTAAGAGAAGCAGCCACATCTGGAACAGCACCAGGGTTGGAACTGGGGTCAGGCCTTGAGAGGCTCATGACCATTTAGAACCAGGAAACACCAGCAGAAGTTTAAAATGGAATGACTAGTGAAAGTGTAATGGGCAGTGGGCTTGGAGCTGGGAGCTGCTTAGGATTAAAATGATTTTGGAAAGAAATGCAGGGGAAAGTGGGGATAACCACCTATAATGGGAAGTGTGTGTTAGAAATAATTAAAATACTGTTGGGTTGAACAGAAAAGGGGTACAGTTGGTCAGTAAGGGTGTAATCCTTCCTAACCAACTGTGAAGATCTGGGCTGATAAGGGGAGGCTTATGTGGCACAAGAAGTGAATTTCTCACCCTTTGTTTGACGTTATTTGTCTCTTTCAGTCTGTCTTCCTTGTCTATTCAGTTTGTGAGCTCTTTTATCAGGGACTGTGTCCACCTTTGTCCATGCAGCACTCAGTACAATGTGCACTGATCTGTTCTGAGGCCTTTGGGCACAACTACTGATAATACAGGGATCATGACAGTGATACATAAGTAACAATAGTAGGTTTTGAGGGAGTTTGCAACAATGTGTCCTTTGAATTCATTTAAATAATCAGCTCCTGTGCTTTTAAATGAACGTCATATCCTAGTTCTGAGTTATGGGTCAAATACTTTACGTAAACTTCAAACAAATTTCTGAAATGTTTTAAGTCTACACTAAATTGTCCAATGTACAAGATGAAAGGACTAAGTCCTGCAAGCCTAATTTAGGGGAAAATGCTATTGAAACTGCAGGATTAGGCCCAATATTTCCCCTTCTCCCAGCTCAAGCTGCCATTATACCAGTGATTCTTAGAATTAAAACTCTCTCTTTGCAGATGACATCACTCTTGATGCAGGCACAGCCCACCCCAACCTCTCCATTGCTGGGGATAAGAAGAGTTTGAAACACGAATCCCAACCTCAAAAAGTTCCACCAACTCCAGAGAGGTTTGATTCAACTGTCTGTGTGCTGGGCTCTGAAGGATTCTCCTCTGGAAAGCACTACTGGGAGGTGGATATTGGGAGCAGCACTGACTGGGATCTGGGGGTGGCCAGAAAATCAACACAGAGAAAAGGAAAACTTTCTCTGTCCGCTAAAGAGGGAATCTGGGCTCTGGGTCAGAGTGGGAGAGATTACTGGGCAAAAACTGATCCATGGACCCGGGTCATAGTGAAGAAAAAGCCCAAGAAAATTGGAGTTTACCTTAGTTACCAAGAGAGGCAGGTGACCTTTTTCAATGTAACTGACATGTCTGTGTTGTTCACATTTAATGACTGTTCATTCTCAGGAGAGGTTTATCCATTCTTTAAAAATTCCCACAAAGAAACATCAATGAGAATTTGTTGTATAAAAGAAGATTAATCATTTTAAAATGTGGTGAGAACTACAGAAGAGAAGGATAAAGTCCATGAACCACTAGTTAACAACCACTAGGAAACCTCATAAATAATTTTGTTCTTTATCCCCCAGATCCCTGATATCTGGGGAAGAAATAATTGAACCACTCAGTTTTCCATTGTTATATAATGTATTAATTAATTTAAGTAATGGGGGAAAGGGAAGAGAAACTAATAAAAAAGATACAAATATAGCTAAAATAAAATGAGTTCAAACAAAACTATTTTATCAATCCAATTATCAGGTTAATCAATTCAAAACTATATCAAATAACTCCTCTATATACCTTAACAATCTGAGGTGATGGCAGCCAAAACTATTTGGACTTTGTCCCAGTTAGGTCTAAGCTTGTACTCCAGCCAAAGGCAAAGGGAAGCAAACCAGACCAAAAGCTAAATCTGATGTTTGAAACACAGATTAAATGTTGACAATGAGCTGCCTCCAAGATGTCAGTGGATAAATTATATTAATCCTATATTAATCCTTAATCCATATAGAATCTTCAAAATAATTCAGGGTAATGGTCCTTATTATATTTAACAAGCACACAATTATAAATAAAGATGACAATTTTTTAGATTTCCAGCTAATTTCTAGCAGGAAAACAATCACTCATAATCATTTAGCCATACACAGAAAGGAAAGTTCCTCAATATTAAAACTAAAAAAAAATGTATCTATATTTTGCAGGCAGATGTTTCAGTTTATTGATTGGTGCTGTTAACTGCCTAACTTTGAACAGTTGCTTTAACATCAAACTCTGAGTGAAAGCTTAGACTTTAACTCTATCAGGATAAAAAGTCTTTTACCTTAAAAATCACAATTTTAGGTCCACTTTTCATATATAGGCCGCTGTCTCACAATCCTATCACTACTTTTGTTATACTGGTGTATCTTTGAAATTTTCTTAGCAATAAAAATTGATGTAAAGAAGGGGAATAATGTGCTTTATTTATTTATTTTACTGTGTATTGACTGCAGTCATATCTCGTACTTAAAGTTCTTTGAAGGAGAGTGGACTACAGTCCCTTTGCATCCTCTTATGGAACAAAGGGGCTGCAGGAGGAAACTCCTGTGGTGAAATCTCTGTCTGGTGAAGAGCCAACATCAGCAATGCCATGTCATCTCCTAGTGTAGGGGGTGTACAGAGATGTGCCCAGAGGGAGGGGAATATGGCTACAGTACTGCTGCACTCCAGCTTTCCTTTGTTCCCTATAGGGCCGTTACCAATAGGTGTCAACTAAAGAAGTCATGGAGCTGTTTCATGTATGCTTGGGACCAGAGGACCCCCACACAGTTCCAAGGAATAGGGTAGATCAAAGGGGGTGTTCAGCCATCTTTGTTACACCCCTTCCCCAAGACCTCAACTCAGCAAAACACTTAAGCATGTGCTTAACTTTAAGCACATGAAGAATACAATCCCTATTGTCAGAATGTTTCTGGAAATCAGTGTGTGAATATTACTGAGGAAAATACGCTCCAGTCCTTCATCTCCATTAATTAGCAACCTGAGGACATCACACCACTAAGTCTATTACTAACTGAAATTCATCCTGTTCTCTATTGTGAGTTGCTGAAAGCTAAGACAGCCCCAGGATTTTCCTTTTAATGGGACTTTTTAAGATATTTTATTTCTGTTCCCATTTGCATATTGAAACGTCAGGGGTATCCAAAGGAATGTGGTGAGACCACATTATATAAAAATCCAACCAAATTCCACAGAATAGAATAATATAAAAATAGGGCTGGCAGGTACCTTCAGAGATCATCTAGTCCTTCCTCCTACGATGAGACAGGATCAAACATACCTAGACCATCTCTGACAGGTGTTTGTCTAACCTGTTCTTAAAAGCTTCCAATGATGAAGATTCCACAACCTGCTGTGGTAATCTGTTCCATGCTTAACTATCCTTATAGTTAGAATGATATTCCTCATATACTAAGTAAATCTCCCTTGCTGCTAATTAAGCCAATTATTTCTTGTCCTACTCTGAATGGACATGGAGCAAAATTGACACTGTCTTCTTTATAACAATCTCTTACATATTTGAAGACTGTTAGCAGATCCCCCCTCAGTCTTTTTTTGACTAAACATGTCCAGTTTTTTTCACCCTGTCCTCAAAGGTCAGATTGTCTAAACCTCTTATCATTTTTGTTGCTCTCCTCTGGATTATCTCCAATTTGTGCACATCTTTCCTAAAGTGTGGCATGCACAACTGTACGCGGTACCCCAGCTGAAGCCATGCTGAGTATAGCAGGGCAATTATCCCCCATGTCTTACATATGACACCCCTGTTTATACATATCAGAATAACATTGGGCTTTTTCGCAACAGCATCACACAGTTGACACTCATTCATTTTGTGATCCACTATACCCCGCCCCCCAGATCCTTTGCTGCAGTATGACTGCTTAGGCAGTTATTTCCCCATTTTGAAGCTGTGCATTTTGTTTATTCATTCCTGAGATCTCCATTAGGCATCACTGAGATTCATAAAACCCCCACTCAGCTGCAGCTGTCCCTGCAGATGCCTGAAATGCCATGGACACCTAGATTTTTCCTGTAAATGTTCCCTAGATGCTTAAATTTCTGCCTGTGAACATGCACACTGCACCTCAGGCAGGCTCTTGGACACCTAAGCCCCAGCAAGATTCTCAAAACAGCTGAAATTTGAAGTTTCCCTGCTCTCTTGCCGGTGGGGCCCATTTCAGTAGAGGTGCTAACTTATAACTATTAGCCCAGTGATAAGGGCAATTGCTAGGGATGGGAGAGTCCCTAGTTCAGGTCCTTCCTCTGCCTGCTACGGAGAAGTGGTTTCCCACCTCTCATGTAAGTGCCCTCGCCACTGGGCAGTCACTCTTGCTTTCTCTTTGGCCCATTACATACTGAATTATGGTTACACAATGGAACAGCCTCCACTGGAGAGTTGGAGAGAGCTCTGCCTCAGAATATGACATACCCCAGTGGTTAGGGCCCTCACAAGGTAGTAGATCCTTGTTTAAATCCCTTTTCCAGGAGAGGGGAGAAGTGAACTGGGACCACTGGCCTAAAGGTTGTAAGGGGGCCTATGCCTTTTCCACTTCACCTCTCCCTGTTATTTTCTAAAAAAAAATGGCTTGGGCACCTTACCCCAGGAGCGGGTTCATGGCTGTGGATCCCAAGCAGAGATAGGTGTTACCTTTAACTTGGATTAAAGTGCCTACATCACAGAGAGGGGTGGGGATTAGGACACACCCCTCTCATTGGCATTTGCTATTGGCTAGTTTAGGAGGCTCACTGTGCAGCATTCTGGCTTTTGATAATCCTGTTCTTAGGCTCTTGTACTTCCCCATGCTTTGTGTCTAAGGGTTCCGTGAAAGACTAAAACTGAAAAATGACTCCCCAGCTGGGTTCTCTCCCAAACAGCAACCTTCAGAGACCCTCTTCAGCTCTCTGCCTGGGCCCAGCTGATGGGGAGCTGGAAGTGGCTGAGTGAGCTGGAAGTGCCAGGGGAGAGGCACAGCAGGAGAACGAGAGAGCTGCTCTCCCTCAATGGCAGGCCGAAGAGAGCAAGCCCTTCAAGGAAAGCTTGGGACTTGCCAAAATCTGGGGGTGCACTTGACCCTGCATGTGTCCCCCATGCAGCACCTACAGTATAACCTATGGCCCTGGGATCACCCGGTGCCTCTGGCAAGGTACAACTGAACTTTTCGGGAAAAGAGAAGGAAATTGTAGTGATATGTGTGTGTGTGTGTGTGTGTGTGTGTGTACATAGCATTTGATGTGTGCAGTTACTCAGGTCCTGCTGCTACATATCTGCCATCTGGAGTGTTATGGTTTGTTCAGACTGTAGCTGACCAGAAAGCAAATGTGAAAAATCGGGACAGGGGATGGGGGGGTAATAGGCACCTATATAAGAAAAAGACCCAAAAATCGGGACTGTCCCTATAAAATCGGGACATCTGGTCACCGGAGGCTGACTTAACTGGTTCGTGGTTATTACATGTTTTGATTGACCATCTATCTGTGTGTCTTGCTTTGATTTCCTTGTGTTTTGGGCTTGCTGCTCTGGAGTGTATCAAAGTGTCAAAGGACCTATAAAAGAGGCCTCCCAGCCAGGCAGCGAGCAGCTATCAGCGAGCAGCGGTCGGCAAACAGGGCGGCTAACAGGGGAGTTTAAGTGGGAGTGAGTCTCATTGGAGGAGAAGGTACCTGTACTTGCGTCTGTCTTTGTGGTGCTTGTGTGTGTAGAGGCCTGTAGGGGCAGTGTGCTGAGCCCCGAGCCCTGATTAGGGGGCGGAGCCTGGCTGATTAGGGGACCTATAAAAGAGGCCTCCCAGCCAGGCAGCGAGCAGCGGTCGGCAAACAGGGCGGCTAACAGGGGAGTTTAAGTGGGAGTGAGTCTCATTGGAGGAGAAGGTACCTGTACTTGCGTCTGTCTTTGTGGTGCTTGTGTGTGTAGAGGCCTGTAGGGGCAGTGTGCTGAGCCCCGAGCCCTGATTAGGGGGCGGAGCCTGGCTGATTAGGGGACCTATAAAAGAGGCCTCCCAGCCAGGCAGCGAGCAGCTAGCAGCGAGCAGCGGTCGGCTAACAGGGGAGTTTAAGTGGGAGTTTACAGGGGGAGGCGGAAGGGGAGGCAGGAGGGCGCGGCAGTCGGTGTGCTTTGTTCCCTCAGAGGCTGCAGGCAGAGACCATAGCGGCCATGAGCCAAGCAGCAGGGGACACAATGCAGATGAAAGCATGTAGCAGCTGCGGTATGTATATAGTCCTAGCAGGTGCAACGGATCAGAGGTATGTTTGTATGAAATGCCGCCTACTTGCTCTGTTAGAAGAAAAGGTTCGGGGGTTGGAGATGCAGGTAGAGACCCTGGTAGAGTTTAGAAGGGGGTTTGAACAGCTAATGGAGCAAAGGCAAGGGGTAATTGAAGGGGAATGCTCGGGGGTGCAGGTGGAAGCGGGGGCTATGGTCTGTGAGGGGGGAACGTCAGGAGGACAACAAGAGCAGTGGAAGCATGTGACCGTGAGAAGCAGGCCAAGGAAAAGGAGGGCTAGTGAGGGGGAAATAGAACTCAGGAACAGGTTTGGGTGTTTGGCTAACGAGGAGGGGACGCAGCAGCTGGTAACTGATGGTGGGAGGCAGAGGAAGAAAAGAAGGGCAGCTAGTCCAATAGACAGGGGGGAGGAGTTGATGGAGACAGCACCAATACTCGGCCCCGGGAGGATACAGGGTGGCAACAGGGGGACTATAAGGGTAAATGGAGACAGACAGGACTTACGGCCGCAGGGAACAGGGGATAGACTGGTAGATTGCGCTGCCCCTAGGCAAAGGCAGGTGTATGTGATTGGGGACTCCTTACTGAGGAGGTTAGACAGGCCTGTGACCAGGGCGGACCCGGAAAACAGAAGGGTGTGCTGTCTGCCGGGCGCTAAGATACGGGATGTGGACCTGCGGTTGAAAAGGATCCTAAAGGGAGCGGGTAAGAACCCCTTGATCGTCCTTCACGTAGGAACGAATGACACGGCTAGGTTCTCGCTAGAGAGAATCAAGGGAGATTATGCAAGGCTGGGGAGGACGCTTAAGGAAGTTGAGGCTCAGATTATCTTCAGTGGGATTCTGCCTGTTCCTAGAGAAGGACAGCAAAGGGCAGACAGAATTGTGAGGATAAATAGCTGGCTGAGGGAGTGGTGCTATAAGGAGGGCTTTGGGATGTATGGCCACTGGGAGGCTTTCGGGGACAGACAGCTGTTCTCGCGGGATGGACTTCACCTGAGTAGGGAAGGAAATAGACTTCTGGGAGGGAGGCTGGCTCATCTCATCAAAAGGGCTTTAAACTAGGAACTTGGGGGAGACGGTTGGGAGATGTCCAGTTAATCTCCACGCCAGATTCCAACACTGAAAATGAGGGCAAAGAGATAAGCGCAAATATAGATAGGGGTAGGGAATTGGACACTAGAAGGAGGGGGCGGATGGACACTAGGGGGTCCGTACCAAAATGCATAACTAAGGAGAAAAAGGACAGACAGCATACGGTAAGATGTTTATACACCAATGCGAGAAGCCTAGGTAACAAAATGGAGGAACTGGAGCTCCTGGTCCAAGAAATGAAACCTGATATCATAGGAATAACCGAAACATGGTGGAACGGTAGTCATGACTGGAGCACAGGTATCGAAGGGTATGTGCTGTTTAGGAATGACCGGAAAAAAGGTAAAGGTGGGGGTGTGGCACTGTATGTGAATAATGAACTAAAATGTAAAGAAATAATAACTGATGGAATGGATAAGACAGAGTCTGTCTGGGCAATGATTACACTGGGTAAAAGAACTACTAGAGCCTCCCCTGAGATACTGCTTGGGGTGTGCTATAGACCGCCGGGATCTAGCCTGGATGCGGACAGAGAACTATTTAATGTTTTTAAGGAAGTAAAAACTAATAAGAGCTGTGTGATCATGGGGGACTTTAACTTCCCAGACATAGATTGGGGAACAAATGCTAGCAACAATAATAGGGCTCAGATGTTCCTAGACGTGCTAGCAGATGAATTCCTTCAGCAAGCAGTAGCTGAACCGACAAGGGGGGATGCCATTTTAGATTTGGTGCTGGTGAGTAGTGAGGACCTAGTTGAGGAAATGATAGTAGGGGACAACCTTGGCTCGAGTGACCATGAGCTAATTCGGTTTAAACTAAATGGAAGGATTAACAGAAATAAAACTGTGACTATGGTCTACGATTTCAAAAAGGCCAACTTTAATAAATTAAGGCAACTACTTAGGGAAATAGATTGGGCTAACATACTTAGAGAGCTAAAGGCAGATGAGGCCTGGGATTATTTCAAGCTGAAGTTGCACGCGCTGTCCGAGGCCTGTATCCCGAGAAAGGGGAAACGGTTAGTGGGCAGGAGAATTAGACCTAGCTGGATGAGCGGGCGTCTCAAAGGGGCGATTAAGAAAAAACAGAAAGCGAACAAAGAATGGAAGAGGGGGCTGATCGGTAAGGAAACCTACCTTATTGAGGTCAGAGCATGTAGGGATGCGGTGAGAAAGGCCAAAAGCCGTGTAGAGTTGGACCTCGCGAGGGGAATTAAATCCAATAGTAAGAGGTTTTATAGCCATATAAATAGGAAGAAAACAAAGAAAGAGGAAGTGGGACCGCTGAAGCATGTAAATGGAGTGGAGATTAAGGATAATCTAGGCATGGCACAATATCTAAATGAATATTTTGCGTCGGTATTTAATAAGGCTAATGAAGGGCTTAGGAATAGAGGGAGCGGGATAGAGGGGAATAAAGGAGGGGCGATTGACATTACAGTATCAGAGGTGGAAGCCAAACTTGACCAGCTAAATGGGACTAAATCGGGCGGACCGGATGATCTCCATCCTAGAATATTGAAGGAGCTGGCGCGAGAAATTGCAAGCCCCTTGGCGATAATTTTTAATAAATCTGTAAACTCGGGGGTGGTACCGATGGACTGGAAAATAGCTAATGTGGTTCCTATTTTTAAGAAGGGGAAAAAAAGTGACCCGGGTAACTACAGACCTGTTAGTTTAACTTCTGTAGTATGCAAGGTCTTGGAAAAAATTTTGAAGGAAAAAGTAGTTAAGGACCTTGAGGTGAATGGCAATTGGGACAAATTACAACATGGGTTTACGAAAGGCAGATCGTGCCAAACCAACTTGATCTCCTTCTTTGAGAAAGTAACAGACCTTCTAGATAAAGGAAATGCGGTGGATCTAATTTACCTTGATTTTAGTAAAGCGTTTGATACTGTCCCGCACGAGGAATTATTGGTTAAATTGGAAAAGATGGGGATCGATATTAAATTCCAGAGGTGGATAGAAAACTGGTTAAAGGGGAGACTGCAGCGGGTAGTACTGAAAGGTGAACTGTCGGGTTGGACGGAGGTCACCAGTGGGGTTCCTCAAGGTTCGGTTTTGGGTCCGATTTTATTCAATCTATTCGTTACTGACCTCGGAACCGAATGTAGGAGTGGGCTGATAAAGTTTGCGGATGACACAAAGTTGGGAGGTATTGCCAATTCGGAGAAGGATAGGGATATTCTGCAGGGAGACTTGGATGACCTTGTAAATTGGAGTAAAAATAATAGGATGAGATTTAATAGTGAGAAGTGTAAGGTGATGCATTTAGGGATGACTAATAAGAATTTTAGTTATAAGTTAGGGACGCATAGGTTGGAAGTGACGGAGGAGGAGAAGGACCTCGGAGTCCTGGTTGATCGTAGGATGACTATGAGTCGGCAATGCGACGTGGCTGTGAAAAAAGCTAATGCGATTTTGGGATGCGTTAGGCGAGGTATTTCTAGTAGGGACAGGGAGGTGCTGCTTCCGTTATACAAGGCGCTGGTGAGACCTCATTTGGAGTACTGTGTGCAGTTCTGGTCTCCTATGTTTAAAAAGGATGAACTGAAACTGGAACGGGTACAGAGAAGGGCCACTAGGATGATCCGAGGAATGGAAAACCTTTCCTATGAAAGGAGACTCGAGGAGCTCGGTTTGTTTAGCCTAACCAAAAGAAGGCTGAGGGGGGATATGATTGCTCTCTTTAAATATATCAAAGGGATTAATACCAAGGAGGGAGAGGAATTATTTCAGCTGAGTAGTAATGTGGACACGAGAACGAATGGATATAAACTGGCCGTGGGGAAGTTTAGGCTTGAAATTAGAAGAAGGTTTCTAACCGTCAGAGGGGTGAAATTTTGGAACAGCCTTCCGAGGGAAACGGTGGGGGCGAAAGACCTTTCTGGCTTCAAGATTAGGCTTGATAAGTTTATGGAGGGAATGGTTTGAAGGGATTATGTGATTTTAGTCAATTAGTCATTAACGTGCCATCGCGGGTAAAATGAGGGTCCGGCTGTAGACTCTTGCCTGTATGCTCGGGGTACTGCTGATCGCCATATTTGGGGTCGGGAAGGAATTTTCCTCCAGGGTAGATTGGCAGAGGCCCTGGAGGTTTTTCGCCTTCCTCCGCAGCATAGGGCAGGAGTCGCAGGCTGGAAGATTCTGTTGTGGGTGGGTCAGCTTTTGTGGCCTGCATCATGCGGGAGGTCAGACTAGATGACCATATTGGTCCCTTCTGACCTTAAAGTCTATGAGTCTATGAGTCTATGAGTAAAGTGTAACACTCCTGCTCCAGGAGTTGCAACCTGGCACGCAGGGTTGTAGCGCAGCTCAGGTTTGGCCTGCCCAACCCTCCATCATGAAGACAGAGGGTCAGGTAGGCTAAACCTCAGGGGTGCTGTGACTGTGTGACTGGTTGCAAAGCCCAAAGCAAGGATGCAAGTCCAGAGCCATGGGACACAGGAGCAGTGGCCCCCAAACTATGACTATGGGGGCTGACAGCCAGAGCCCCTCCAGCCCAGCACCACCCCCAACACTGCTTTTCCTCCAGCATTTAAAGTAGTGTTAAATATATATTAAAAAGAGTGGTTTTAATTCATACGGCATGGGGGAGGGGAAGAGGTTGCACTCAGAGGCTTGCTTTGTTTAAGGGGTCGTCAATAGAAAAAGTTTGAGAAGCACTGATTTAAAACCAGGCATTGCCAGCAGCAGTTGAAGCTGAAATGATTAGTGACAATGTGATGGGGAGTGGGATTGGGCTATCCGCTGTTTAAGATTAAAATGACATTAGGCAGGAAATATAGTGAAAAGTGGGACAGTGGGAGATAACGAGCTATAATGAGAAGAGATGATTACAAACAATTAAAATATTATTGGGTTTTTGGAGTAGAAAAGGTGCATATGAGGTCAGCAGTGGGTGTGAGGCTTTGGTGGAAACCTGGATTCATGAGGAGGAGGTTTTACACCACAAGAATTGAACTTCTAACTTTTGTTTGATGTCATCAATTTCTTTCAGTTTGTTTTCTTTCTCTATTCAGGTTTAAGTAGGGACTTTGTTCACCTCTGCTTGTACAGCTCTCAGCCCAATGGGCTGTTTTGAGACCTCTAGGCACAACCTCTAATAATATAGGGATCATGAAAGTAATACAGTAATGACTAAAGTGTTTGATAGAATCCAGAATAATATGCCTTTGAGTTCATCTTAATAATTAGCTCCTGTGTTTTTATATGAACGAGTTTTCAGCTATGGGCCAAATACTCCATTTAAACTTCAACCATATTTCTTAAATATTGTCATACTGCAGTAAATTGTCTGATAGACATGGTGAAAGTACCAAGTCCTGGAAAAACTTCCTATCAGAGCGGTTAAGCACTGGAATAAATTGCCTAGGGAAATGGTGGAATCTCCATCATTGGGGATTTTTAAGAGCAGGTTGGACAAACACCTGTCAGGAATGGTCTACATAATACTTAGTCCTGCTTTGAGTGCAGGGGACTGGACTAGATGACCTCTCGAGGTCCCTTCCAGTTCTATGATTCTATGATTCTTTTTCCTAATATCTAACCTAAATCTCCCTTGCTGAAGATTGAGCCCATTACTTCTTGTCCTACCTTCACCATCCTCTTTGTAACAGACTTTAACATATTGGAAGAGTGCTGTCAGGTCCCTCCTCAATTTTCTTTTCTCAAGACTAAACATGCCCAGTTTTTTTTAACCTTTCCTCATACATCAGGTTTTCTAAACCTTGATCATTTTTTCTGCTCTCCTCTGAACTCTCTTCAATTTTTCCACAGCTTTCCTAAAGTGTGACATCCAGAACTAAACACAACCGAGGCCCCACCAGTGCTGAGAAGAGTGGGACAGTTACCTCCCGTGTGTTGTATATAACAGTCTTGTTAATACACAACAGATTCATGTTAGCCTTTTTTGCAGCTGCATCACATTGTTGACATATAAAATTTGTGGGCCACTATAACCCCCAGAACCTTTTCAACACAATTACCACTTAGCCAGTTATTCCACATTTGCTGCAGGCTGGGGGCCGGCTGGCTGAGCGGCAGTTCTGCGGAGTGGGACCAGGGGATTGCAGTGGATGAGGGGCTGGATGTGAGTCAGCAGTGTGCCCTTGTTGCCAAGAAGGCTAACAGCATATTGGGCTGCATTAGTAGGATCATTGCCAGAAGATCAAGCGAAGTAATTATTCCCCTCTATTCAGCACTGGTGAGGCCACATATTGAGTATTGCTTCAGGTTTTGGGCACCCCACTACAGAAAGGATGTAGACAAATTGGAGAGAGTCCAGCAGAGGGCAACGAAAATGATCAGGGGGCTGGGGTACATGACTTATGAGAAGAGGCTGAGGGAACTGAGGTTATTTAGTCTGCAGAAGAGAAGAGTGAGGGGGGATTTGATAGCAGCTTTCAACTACCTGAAGGAGGGTTCCAAAGATAATGGAACTCGGCTGTTCACAGTGGTGGCAGATGGCAGAACAAGGAGCAATGGTCTCAAGTTGCAGTGGGGGAGGTCTAGGTTGGATATTAGGAAAAACTATTTCACTAAGAGGGTGGTGAAGCACTGGAATGGGTTACCTAGGGAGGTGGTGGAATCTCCATCCTTAAAGGTTTTTAAGTCCCAGCTTGACAAAGACCTGGCTGGAATGATTTGGTTGGTGTTGTTCCTGCTTTGAGCGGGGGATTCAACTGGATGACCTCCTGAGACCTCTTCCAACCCTGGTATTCTATGATTCTATGTTTTAGATAACAATTGTGTCACAAATATTTTACTTCTCTAGGCAGAAGTTAGAAACCACTGTCATAGAATCATAGAATATCAGGGTTGGAAGGGAACTCAGGAGGTCATCTAGTCCAACCCCCTGCTCAAAGCGGGACCTAATCCCAACTAAATCATCCCAGCCAGGGCTTTGTCAAGCCTGACCTTAAAAACCTCTAAGGAAGGAGATTCCACCACCTCCCTAGGTAACCCATTCCAGAGCTTCACCACCCTCCTAGTGAAAACGTTTTTTTCCTAATATACAACCTAAACCTCCTCCACTGCAACTTGAGACCATTGCTCCTTGTTCTGTCATCTGGTACCACTGAGAACAGTCTAGATCCATCCTCTTTGGAACCCCCTTTCAGGTAGTTGAAAGCAGCTGTCAAATCCCCCCTCATTCTTCTCTTCTGCAGACTAAACAATCCCAGTTCCCTCAGCCTCTCCTCATTACTCATGTCCTCCAGCCCCCTAATCATTTTTGTTGCCCTCCGCTGGACTCTCTCCAGTTTTTCCACATCCTTCTTGTAGTGTGGGGCCCAAAACTGGACACAGTACTCCAGGTGAGGCCTCACCAATGTCGAATAGAGGGAAATGATCACGTCCCTCGATCTGCTGGCAATGTCCCTACTTATACAGCCCAAAATGCCTTTAACCTTCTTGGCAACAAGGGCACACTGTTGACTCATATCCAGCTTCTCGTCCACTGTAACCCCTAGGTCCTTTTCTGCAGAACTGCTTCCTAGCCACTTGGTCCCTAGTCTGTAACAGTGCATGGGATTCTTCCATCCTAAGTGCAGGACTCTGCACTTGTCCTTGTTGAACCTCATCAGGATTCTTTTGGCCCAATCCTCTAATTTGTCTAGGTCCCTCTGTATCCTATCCCTACCCTCCAGCATATATACCACTCCTCCCAGTTTAGTGTCATCTGCAAACTTGCTGAGAGTGCAGTCCATGCCATTCTTCAGATCATTAATGAAGATATTGAACATAATCAGCCCCAGGACCGATCCTTGGGACACTCCGCTTGAAACCGGCTGCCAACTAGACATGGAGCCGTTGATCACTACCCTTTGAGCCCGACGATCTAGCCAGCTTTCTATCCACCTTACAGTCCATTCATCCAGCCCATACTTCTTTAACTTTCTGGCAAGAATAGTGTGGAAAACCGTATCAAAAGCTTTGCTAAAGTCAAGGAATAACACATCCACTGTTTTCCCCTCATCCACAGACCCAGTTATCTACTCATAGAAGGCAATTAGGTTAGTCAGGCATGACTTGCCCTTGGTGAATCCATGCTGACTGTTCCTGATCACTTTCCTCTCCTCTAAGTGCTTCAGAATTGATTCCTTGAGGACCTGCTCCATGATTTTTCCAGGGTCTGAGGTGAGGGTGACTGGCCTGTAGTTCCCCGGATCCTCCTTCTTGACTTTTTTAAAGATGGGCACTACATTAGCCTTTTTCCAGTCATCCGGGACCTCCCCCGATTGCCATGAGTTTTCAAAGATAATGGCCAATGGCTCTGCAATCACATCCGCCAACTCGTTTAGCACCCTCGGTTGCAGCGCATCCGGCCCCATGGACTTGTGCTCGTTCAGTTTTTCTAAATAGTCCCGAGCCACTTCTTTCTCCACCGAGGGCTGGTCACCTTCTCCCCATACTGTGCTGCCCAGTGCAGCAGTCTGGGAGCTGACCTTGTTCATGAAGACAGAGCCAAAAAAATCATTGAGTACATTAGCTTTTTCCACATCCTCGGTCACTAGGTTGCCTCCCTCATTCAGTAAGGGCCCACACTTTCCTTGACTTTCTTCTTGTTGCTAACATACCTGAAGAAACCCTTCTTGTTACTCTTAACATCTCTTGCTAGCTGCAGCTCCAAGTGTGATTTGGCCTTCCTGATTTCACTGCTGCATGCCTGAGCAATATTTTTATACTCCTCCCTGGTCATTTGTCCAATCTTCCACTTCTTGTAAGCTTCTTTTTTTGCATTTAAGATTAGCAAGGATTTCACTGTTTAGCCAAGCTGGTCACCTGCCATATTTACTATTCTTTCTACACATTGGGATGTTTTTTTCCTGCAACCTCAATTAGGATTGTTTAAAATACAGCCAACTCTCCTGGACTCCTTTCCCCCTCATGTTATTCTCCCAGGGGATCCTGCCCATCAGTTCCCTGAGGGAGTCAAAGTCTGCTTTTCTGAAGTCCAGGGTCCGTATTCTGCTGCTCTCCTTTCTTCCTTGTGTCAGGATCCTAAACTCGATCATCTCATGGTCACTGCCTCCCAGGTTCCCATTCACTTTTGCTTCCCCTACTAATTCTTCCTGGTTTGTGAGGGGCAGGTCTAGAAGAGCTCTGCCCCTAGTTGGTTCCTCCAGCACTTGCACCAGGAAATTGTCCCCTACACTTTCCAAAAACTTCCTGGATTGTCTGTGCACTGCTGTATTGCTCTCCCAGCAGATATCAGGGTGATTAAAGTCTCCCATGAGAACCAGGGCCTGCGATCTAGTAACTTCTGCTAGTTGCCGGAAGAAAGCCTCGTCCACCTCATCCCCCTGGTCTGGCGGTCTATAGCAGACTCCCACCACGACATCACCCTTGTTGCTCACACTTCTAAACTTAATCCAGAGACTCTCACGTTTTTCTGCAGTTTCATACCAGAGCTCTGAGCAGTCATAGTCCTCTCTTACATACAATGAAACTCCCCTACCTTTTCTGCCCTGCCTGTTCTTCCTGAACAGTTTATATCCATCCATGACAGTACTCCAGTCATGTGAGTTATCCCACCAAGTCTCTGTTATTCCAGTGACATCATAGTTCCTTGACTGTGCCAGGACTTCGAGTTCTTCCTGCTTGTTTCCCAGGCTTCTTTCATTTGTGTATAGGCACTCAATATAACTCGCTGATTGTCCCGCTTTCTCAGTCTGAGACAGGAGTCCTCCCCTCTTGCACTCTCCTGCTCGTGCTTCCTCATTATGTACTTAGTGGGCTTCTCTGCTTTAAACTTGACGTAAAATTTAAAAAAGTGTGTAAGTGTTGTGGGAGCCTAAGGGAGTGGGGTGCCTTGACATTTTGAGAGTCATGATTCACTCATATAATGGACAAAAGAGCTTTTTTTTTTTAATCTCTATTGTTGTCACTATTGCTTGCTTCTGACTCTGCATGTATATTTCTCAGATTAAAAGATTTTTGTTGCTGTTGTTGTTCTATTAACTTAGTTTTGTGAATGAGTTTATCATGAAACTGAACAACAATAGTTAGCATACATTCTGAGCAAAAGAACAGCTTTTATAGTGGCTAACTCATTCAGTTTTGCTCTTCCCTCCAAAGACTGTTCATTACACTTAATAGTGATTCCACTGGATTTTTTCCCCCTGGTAAACACAGATCAAATGTCACTTGCCATAGCAATATATCTTGAACAAATGGTTTGTATGATAAGAAATCCAAGCGTTCAGATGGATTAAATAAAAAGGAGAACATTTTGAGTGTCCTAAAAAAATCTTCCCAGGACGTGATATGAAAAAAATATGACAGTCCTGGTTATAGTAGGGTATATGATCATTTTACCCTACCCTGACACCTCCCCATTTCAAGATAACTGTTGTGTGGGGCTCTGCACTGGCCTGTGCATGAGAGTGGATTTCATCACTGGGAGCAGTTTTTCTGCATGCTGCTATCAACATATGCCATAGTTAGAAGGGAACCGGTGCCTCAAGTTTGATAGCATTACACAAAGTAAATGAGAAAAGAAGGCATGTACAGTGATCTGCAATGCTGCTACTGCTAGCTAGAGCTGCTGTGGGTAAAATTCTCACCCTCAGCAAAAATATGTTTTCACAGGTGCAGGAAGTGAAATTGTTTTTGTTCTCACCTCAGAAATGAGGGACAGTTTTCACAGATGGGAGGCTGTGAATTTTGCACACTAATAATCAGAATGAAAGTCAATAGTTCTGTTTTGTTCAAATGGCTGCGTGCACTGGGATCTAATTATATTTTATTACTATAGCACATGCAGTGCTGATAAACAGAGTCACATTTCCTTCTCTTCAGCATAAAGGGCTATGTGATGGTTCTGAGACAATGAAGTGCTGTGGAGAGTCAGAACTGTAATGCTCAGATAGTAATGGAGGCACATAGAACAGCCCCAGAGGTGCTGGGGACAGCATGCTCAGCAATGTACTTGCTACACCTGTGCAAATGATTTATATTGCCCTCTTCAGCCCCACTGTCCTGGTACTAACATGGCGACCCTGCCCATGCCCCCTTTGGGGTTTGCAATGCTGTCACCAGCTATAGCAGGACCCCTTATACCAGCATTGTGGCTACATTCTGCATGAGTGTACCAGAGGAGCATGCGGAGGGGATACCTGGCCTCTCACCCCTAAATGCACCTGCATCAGGAAGCCATAATGTGACCCAAGAATTATTAAGTCACACACTCACATTTTGTACAATTCAGTACAATGTGTGAGGGTGGGAACTGAATCTGTGTGTGGAAATAAAGGTGTGAGGAATCTTCTCCCAAGGTCAAAGAGCCTTTCTGCGGTCTTTACACCAATACATGTATTAGATCAGGCTTGTCGTAAAGCCCGGGCAGACCAGATGATCCATGTGGAAGCAGATCCTATTTAGGGTAATTATATGACACCCCCCCCCCATTACCATAACAGCTGAGTGCCTCTCAGTCTTTAAGTATTTATCCTCAGAACACTCCTGTTAGGTACTATATCCCCATCTTACAGACAGGGAACTGAGGCATGGGGAAGCTATGTGACTTTCCCATGGTCATGCAGGAAGACTGTGGTGGAGCAACGAATCAAATCCAGGTTTCCTAAGTACCATACTAATGGCTAAACCTGGACCATACTTTCTCTCTGATTCTCTGTCTCTGAGTCTCTCAAAAAACTGCCAGGCTTGACTCCACCAAAACTACACCTTTGCAGGGGTACCTGGCATCCTTTGCAGCGGTATCTGGCATCCTTCCCATCACTGACACTGCGTTGGGCACCCATTGCAACTGCAGAGGGGGCAGGACTTGGACCCGTGTCATCATTTTTTGGTTTGATTTTATTGAGGGTAGCCAAGGAGGGAGGATCCATGTAGTACAGAAAGTTCCTCACTTAGGAAACATTTATAATAGATTGGTGTCAAAGCTGCTAATTCAGGATAGAATACTAGTGCTTGTTCTGTATCTTCACCCTGCATTGTACACTACTTACCATTTCTTAGCGTTGACTTCCTGCATGTTAACTAGACTATTGGAAATATATTAGGAATGTCACTAATACTACATAGTGCTGTCCATTGAAAAGTAGCAAAAGCTCAAGGGAAACCACCACTGAACAGCAAAGGGAAGCTCACTAGATGCTTTAATATGCAGAAGAGCAGCAGCAGCCACTGCATTTGCAAGGGTGGTCCTGTCCTTCTCTGTAGATCCATCCCTGACCTGATAAAGAAGCCAAGAGCTGCAGGCCATGTTTTTCTCTTAGCTCATTGAAGACATAGATTCTTCCCACCCTTGTTTTCACAGTACAGCAGAATGCTAATGACAACATGTTAGATTCTCCACTGGCAGAAATTGGCATCCTCTGTTGACATCAGAATTTTACCAATTTGCACTAGATGAAGATCCGGATGATGAGTAGTAGAAACAGACTAGTTCAGTCTTAACATTGCACCCCAAGTCATGACTTACATTTTTCAGGTACCAACTTCTCAAATGATTTGGAACAATTGCTTAGTTTGAATATAATGGGACTATTTCATTCACTATACTGCAGTCACTTAATTATATAGACCAAGGTTAAATAAGAATAGCCCTTTAGTGCATGCAAAAATAAAGATACAAACTTATAGCAACCTGAGGAATTCAGCCATAGACACACCCAGGTCATCATTGTTATCCACAGTAACAAGAGGGAATCCAAGTTCTTCTTAATATTACTCTCCATAGGCATTTACTGTCCTGTAAACCCCACCCATTTCCCAAAATAGAGCAATGTCGTCCTGCCTTTGCATTGTCAATGCCCAGGACATTTATGACCAGAGGAAAAAAGGAAATTAAAGTATTTCCTTATAACAAGTCATCCCAGGTGGTAGCTGTTTATCAGTCTACCAGATAGGGTGTTTTGATCCTATGACACAGGATGGAATATGACATATTATCTCCTTTCATACAAATGCTCATGAAGTAATTAAGCGTGTTACAGTGATAAGGATAGGTCTGAGATGACCAATGTCCAATTTAATGCTTGTGAAAGGTTCCTGAGAGCAGAATTGTGAACTACACTCCTCTATAGAAAAAATGGTACAGCCAAACAGTACCTGCTTCCCCACCAATATGTCTCACCCCTGATGTGGAGGAAGAATCTCTTAAGCTCAGAGGAATGTTTGCTCAATGCTCATTTAAGATTTTACCACTCTGCTGATGAGATCAGTTGTACAGATAATTTTGTGATATAAGCAATTGTTAGTAGGAACTACAGTGAGACCAAGTGGTTTTTCATAGACAACCAAACTTTTGCCACATGGTAATACTATTATTACTTAACTGGGAGAATGAGACTTGTGTTCTACAAAGAAAAGGCTTTGTGTACTATGACCAAATAGCCCAGCAAACTGGTCTCCTTCCCCACTTGAAAGAGTTGCACTGGAGCTGCCTTAATTGTGGGACCTGAAGCTCTATATCAAGTATCATGTTGTGTCATATCTTTCTGAATATTACTTCTATTCTGCTTTTTGTATGGGAGTAGGGAGCACAGATTAGACAATTGCCATGGATTTAGCTGCTGCTGAAATGGAAAACACATGATTTTGTCACAAAACTGCAGCATTTCCAAACTTTTGTATTTTTAAGAGTGTATGGACCCCTAAGGAGCACTTTTAAATGCTTCTTAATTTTAAATTGGTCTTGGAAAAATACAGTCAGAAAGATCTAATACATTTTAGATATAGTGGCTCCTCCCACCACTCCCAGTTCCCCCCCCCCCAAACACACACTTTTAATTTTTCCACTTTTATTTAGCTATTCCTAATGACAGGTTTCAGAGTAGTAGTCGTGTTAGAGACTAATAAATTTGTTAGTCTCTAAGGTGCCACAAGTACTCCTGTTCTTTTTGCGGATACAGACTAACACGGCTACTACTCTGAAACCTGTCATTATGCAAGGCACTGCATTTAGCCGTATGGAGTGGAAATCCATCAACTTCATGAAAAAACTCGTACAGATACAGACTAAATTTGTTAGTCTCTAAGGTGCCACAAGTACTCCTGTTCTTTTAGCTATTCCTATATTTCACGACTTTGCAGAACTCCTTGTTAGAGATCTTATTCCTTCACTCTCCCACTTCCCTGGTCCTTCTCGCATGAACAGAGAGCAACAATACCCGAAGTCCGAAGGTACAAACAATTCGATGTTTATTGGGGTGAACTTCCAGTAAGCTTAAATCCAAGTTCCTTTTCCCTTATTTTCGAATCCCAACTTCCTTCCTGTTTGCCCCTAATTTATATAGTAATATTCTCAGCTATACCTTTGTGACATTATTGATATAATCTGGGACCATATAGAACATGGTTGCAACCAAAGTCCTGTAGTGGCACCAAATCTTGTATAAAGGGGGTCAAATGAGGTGTCTAAGACAAGGTTATGGTTTGCTGGTTATGATTATGCTGTCTATATGTGTGTATCAATTTTGTAGTTGAAGTTATGAATATTGGCTCTGTACTGTCTGTATTTCAAACTTATGCTATGCTTCTGGGAAACATCCCAGACAAGTTGGTGTTAGCTCTGCCTAGCCAGCTTGATGGCCCATTAAGGACCATCAGCTATACAATTGGCCCATTGAGAGAAGGCAAATATGCCTTGCAACTCAGCAAAGTATGCAGAGACTGGCCCATGTGACTCCAGACTCCATTTTGCTGTAATTTTCCACAGTAAGGACAAAGGAATGTTCGTACACCTGAAAATTACTATAAAAGGCTGGTTTCAGAGTAGCAGCCGTGTTAGTCTGTATCCGCAGAAAGAACAGGAGTACTTATGGCACCTTAGAGACTAACAAATTTATTTGAGCATAAGCTTTCGTGGGCTACAGCCCACTTCTTCAGATGCATAGAATGGAACATATATTGGGGAAATATATATACACACACATACAGAGAGCATGAACAGATGGGAGTTGTCTTACCAACTCTGAGAGGCCAATTAAGTAAGAGCAAAAAAAAACTTTTGAAGTGATAATCAAGATAGCCCAGTACAGACAGGTTGATAAGAAGTGTGAGAGTACTTACATGGGGAGATAGATTCAATGTTTGTAATGGCTCAGCCATTCCCAGTCTTTATTCAAACCTAAATTGATTGTGTCTAATTTGCATATCAATTCGAGTTCAGCAGTCTCTCGTTGGAGTCTGTTTTTGAAGCTTTTCTGTTGTAAAATAGCCACCCGCAGGTCTGTCATAGAATGACCAGACAGGTTAAAGTGTTCTCCCACTGGTTTTTGAGTATTATGATTCCTGATGTCAGATTTGTGTCCATTAATTCTTTTGCGTAGAGACTGTACAGTTTGGCCAATGTACATTGCAGAGGGGCATTGCTGGCACATGATGGCATATATCACATTGGTAGATGTGCAGGTGAACGAGCCCCTGATGGTGTGGTTGATGTGATTAGGTCCTATGATGATGTCACTTGAATAGATATGTGGACAGAGTAGGCATCGGACTTTGTTGCAAGGATAGGTTCCTGTGTCAGTGTTTTTGTTAAGTGATGTGTGGTTGCTACTGAGTATTTGCTTCAGGTTGGGGGGTTGTCTGTAAGCGAGGACAAGTCTGTCTCCCAAGATCTGTGAGAGTGAGGGATCATCTTTCAGGATAGGTTGTAGATCTTTGATGATGCACTGGAGAAGTTTTAGTTGGGGGCTGAAGGTGACAGCTAGTGGTATTCTGTTATTTTCTTTGTTGGGCCTGTCTTGTAGGAGGTGACTTCTGAGTACTCGTCTGGCTCTGTCAATCTGTTTTTTTCACTTCAGCAGGTGGGTATTGTAGTTTTAAGAATGCTTGATAGAGATCTTATAGGTTCTTGTCTCTGTCTGAGGGATTGGAGCAAATGTGGTTGTATCTTAGAGCTTGGCTGTAGACAATGGATCGTGTGGTGTTTCCTGGATGGAAGCTAGAGGCATGTAGGTAAGTATAGCGGTCAGTAGGTTTCCGGTATAGGGTGGTATTTATGTGACCATCACTTATTATCACAGTAGTGTCCAGGAAATGGACCGCTTGTGTGGATTGATCTAGGCTGAGGTTAATGGTGGGATGGAAATTATTGAAATCATGGTAGAATTCCTCAAGGGCTTCCTTTCCATGGGTCCAGATTATGAAAATGTCATCAATGTAGCGCAAGTAGAGTAGGGGCGTTAGGGGACGAGAGCTAAGGAAGCGTTGTTCTAAGTCAGCCATAAAAATGTTGGCATATTGTGGGGCCATGCGGGTACCCATAGCAGTGCCGCTGACTTGAAGGTATATATTGTCCCCAAATGTGAAATAGTTGTGGGTGAGGACAAAGTCACAAAGTTCAGCCACCAGGTTAGCTGTAACGTTATCAGGGATACTGTTCCTGATAGCTTGTATTCCGTCTTTGTGTGGAATATTGGTATAGAGGGCTTCTACATCCATAGTGGCCAGGATGGTGTTTTCTGGAAGATCACCGATGGATTGTAGTTTCCTCAGGAAATCAGTGGTGTCTCGAAGATAGCTGGGAGTGCTGCTAGCGTAGAGCCTGAGGAGAGAGTCCACATAGCCAGACAATCCTGATGTTAGGGTGCCAATGCCTGAGATGATGGGGTGTCCAGGATTTCCAGGTTTATGGATCATGGGTAGCAAATAGAATGTCCCTGGTCGGGGTTCTAGGCATGTGTCTATACAGATTTGTTCCTGTGCTCTGTCAGGGAGTTTTTTTAGCAGATGGTGTAGTTTCTTTAGGTAATCCTCAGTGGGATCAGAGGATAATGGCCTGTAGAATGTGGTGTTAGAGAGCTGTCTAGCAGCCTCTTGGTGGTAATCCAATTTATTCATAATGACAACAGCACCTCCTTTGTCAGCCTTTTTAATTATGATGTCAGAGTTGTTCCTGAGGCTGTAGATGGCATTGTGTTCAGCATGGCTGAGGTTGTGGGGCAAGTGATGTTGCCATGCTGAACACAATGCCATCTACAGCCTCAGGAACAACTCTGACATCATAATTATAATGCCATCATAATGGCTATTTTACAACAGAAAAGCTTCAAAAACAGACTCCAAGGAGAGACTGCTTAACTCGAATTGATATGCAAATTAGACACAATCAATTTAGGTTTGAATAACGACTGGGAATGGCTAAGCCATTACAAACATTGAATCTATCTCCCCATGTAAGTACTCTCACACTTCTTATCAACCTGTCTGTACTGGGCTATCTTGATTATCACTTCAAAAGTTTTTTTTTGCTCTTACTTAATTGGCCTCTCAGAGTTGGTAAGACAACTCCCATCTGTTCATGCTCTCTGTATGTGTGTGTATATATATTTCCCCAATATATGTTCCATTCTATGCATCCGAAGAAGTGGGCTGTAGCCCACGAAAGCTTATGCTCAAATAAATTTGTTAGTCTCTAAGGTGCCACAAGTACTCCTGTTCTTTTTATAAAAGGCTGATGCCTCTCCTCCATTTGGTCTTCAATTCTGCTTCTTACCTCTGGAGGGACTTTGCTACAAACTGAAGCTCTACACAAAGGACTGATGACCCATCCCAGCTAGGGATGTATTCCAGAGACTTGATTTGAACCTGCAGTTTATTCTATCACTGCTACAAGCCTGAACCAAGAACATTGCCATAGATTCACCAAGGGCAAGTCATGCCTGACTAACCTGATTGCCTTCTATGATGAGATAACTGGCTCTGTGGATGAGGGGAAAGCAGTGGATGTGTTATTCCTTGACTTTAGCAAAGCTTTTGATACAGTCTCCCACAGTATTCTTGCCAGCTAGTTAAAGAAGTATGGGCTGGATGAATGGACTATAAGGTGGATAGAAAGCTGGCTAGATCGTCGGGCTCAAGGGGTAGTGATCAACGGCCCTATGTCTAGTTGGCAGCCGGTTTCAAGCGGAGTGCCCCAAGGATCGGTCCTGGGGCTGCTTTTGTTCAATATCTTCATTAATGATCTGGAGGATGGCGTGGACTGTACTCTCAGCAAGTTTGCAGATGACACTGAACTGGGAGGAGTGGTAGATATGCTGGAGGGTAGAGATAGGGTACAGAGGGACCTAGACAAATCAGAGGATTGGGCCAAAAGAATCCTGATGAGGTTCAACAAGGACAAGTGCAGAGTCCTGCACTTAGGATGGAAGAATCCCATGCACTGTTACAGACTAGGGACCGAATGGCTAGGAAGCAGTTCTGCAGAAAAGGACCTAGGGGTTACAGTGGACGTGAAGTTGGATGTGAGTCAACAGTGTGCCCTTGTTGCCAAGAAGGCTAATGACATGTTGGGCCGTATAAGTAGGGGTATTGGCAGCAGATTGAGGGACGTGATCTTACATCCGCTAAGGGTATGACTACACTACAAAATTAGGTCGAATTTATAGAAGTCAATTTTTTAGGAAGCGATTTTTTTCAGTCGATTGTGTGTGTCCCCACTAAGCGCATTAAGTCGGTGGAGTGCGTCCACTGTACTGTGGTTAGCATTGACTTTCAGAGCATTGCACTGTGGGTAGCTATACCACAGTTCCCGCAGTCTCTTCCGCCCATTGGAATTCTGGGTTAAGCTCCCAATGTCTGATGGGGCAAAAACATTGTCATGGTTGGTTTTGGGTACATGTTGTCAGTCGCCCCTCCTTCCGTGAAAGCAACGGCAGACAATTATTTTGCGCCTGTTTTTCCGTGTGGATGCCATACTGCTTTCAGCAGACGGTGCAGTAGGACTGCTAACCGTCATCGTCAAACAACCGCTTCTGCTGCAGCTCTGCTCTCCTGCTCTCCTGGTGCCATGAATCAACCTCACAGGTCCTCTATATGACCGTCATCATCCACCGCTTCCGCTGCAACTCTGCTCTCCTGCTCTTGTCTCGCCATACCACGGCAAGCATGCAGCCTGCTCAGATGTTTAGAAAAAATCCAATCTTTATTTGAAAATTGTCAGTGATGGAGAATCCACCATGACTCTTGGTAAGATGTTCCAATGGTTAATTACCATCACCATTAAAAATGTACTCCTTATTTCCAATCTGAATTTGTCTATCTTCAACTTATAGCCATTGGATCTTGTTAGTCCTTTGTCTGCCAGACTGAAAAGCCCACTATCAAATATTTGTTCCCCATGTAGGTTCTTAGGTGGGATCCACAAAGGTACTTAGATACCTAAACCCCAGATCCAGGCAGCTAAATCTTGGGTTTGAGTGCTTAAATTCCAGTTTTAGGTTCTATTGCAATGCACAAAACTCTCGCTGAATGCTGTAGGTACCTAAACTCACTCAGTGCCTAAGTTTTTAGGGTAAAAGTTCTGCTGTCTCACTCTAGGTGTCTGGATGCCTGTCTCCTATCTATGCTACAGAGTGATTCACAAACAGAGGGAAAGACAAGCATTCATCTGCCTAAATCCCGTGTGGGGCTCAATCCAGTAGGCAGTCTCTGCAACCAACTACTGGATCAGGTCCCATTCAAAATCCCACTGCTGTTAGAGAATGTGGAGGTGGTGCTGAGCTTATAGCCTACTGGTTAGCATACTCGCCTGGGAGGTGGATAACCCAGGTTCAGTTTCTCTCTCTACCCTGAAGGGAGAAAAGATTTGAGCAGAGATCTCTGGTGTCTCAGAAGAGTGCACCAGCTAGTGGGTCACAGGCTGTTCTGATGGGATGGTGGTGCCATCAATGACTGTTGTTGAAGCTCTTTCACTGTGTATAAATAAATAGCTGTTGAGCAAGAGAGTGGAAATTAGTGTATAGCCTGCTAGTTAGGGCACAACCCCACCCCCTCCCCCCGCTGAGATCGGGGAATCTCCTTGCTCTAATCATTCTTTTGTTATTTATACACAGTGGAACAGCTCAACCGGAGAGAGTGAAAGGGAGCCCCACATTAGAATATCCTATGGGCCAGTGCTTTCAGCACTCACTGTAGTGGTGGGAGACACCTGTGCAAATCCTTTCTCTCCTTGAACTCTGACATAACCCTATTGGAGTCAATGGGCCAGATCATCAATTGGTGTAAATCAGAGCAGAACACGAGTGTCAATGCAACCAGATTGCCAACTGGTGTAAATCTGTGCAAACTCCTTAGGCGTCGATGGGCCAGATCCCCAGCTGGTGTAAATTCATACACTTCATTGGAGTCTAAGAAGCCATTCATGGTCAGATTAAGGCACAGAGGTCTCTGTGAAATGGACATAGTCCTCCTTATGGCAACCCAAACAAGTGGCACTTGCTGTGCTCTCGCGGGTGCTACCATTATATAAGAACATAAGAACAGCCATATTGAGTCAGACCAATGGTCCATCTAGCCCAGTATCCTGTCTTTCAACAGTTGCAAATGGCAGGTGCTTCAGAAGGAATGACCTTAACAGGGTAATTACTGAGTGATCTATTCCCTGTAATCCAGCCTCAGCTTCTGGCAGTCAGAGGCTAGGGACTTCCATAGCATAGGGTTGCATCTCTGACCATCTTGGCTGATAGCCATTGATGGACCTATCCTCCATGAACTTATCTAAAAATTTTTTTGAACCCCATTATAATTTTGGCCTCCACAACATCCCATGGCAACGACTTTCATAGATTGACTGTGTATTGTATGAAGAAGTACTTTCTTTGGTTTGTTTTAAACTGGCTGCCTATTAATTTCATTGGGTGATCCCTAGTTCTTGTGTTATGCAAAGGAGTAAATAACACTTCCTTATTCACTTTCTCCACACCATTCACAAACCACCACTGCCACACCCAAGTTTAATCTAAATGTTAATATTGTCTTTTGATCTCTGAATCAATAGAATATTGTAACAGACAGGAACCCTCTGGTTACATTGTTAACATCTCACAAGATATATGTAAACACAAACACATACAATCACTATCTTCTTCTAATTCTCTAACAGTACAAGTCTACGTTTCAAAGTTCTAGTCTATCTAACAGATATTTATTAGCTATTTATCAGGAATGGCCCTAATTACCATATATATACTCTTCTAATATGTCTTTAAAGGTTGAATTTGGGTAATTTAGCCTGCTAGTTGCTTAACTCTTTCTGGCTCAGTGTCACACCCCCTCTGCTTGATGTGAATGGAGGTCTCCCATTTCCAGTGTGAGTACTCTAACCACAGGGGGAAAACATAGAGGGCTCCTCCTCAGGTTTTTGTGACTAAAAGGCTTAGGCCCTAACTTCAGGAAAGCCTTCATGGCTCTGAGTCCCAAACAGAGATAGGCCCCTCCCTCCAACCCATATTTAGGTGTTTATATTCCTTTGAGGAGTGGTACTTATGTACCATCTCTTGCCTCAGCATTTCCTATTGGCTAGTTTAGGTTGTCCCCTGCACAAAGTGCCAGATTTATTGATCCCATTCTTAGGTGCCTAATTCTCCCCATGCATTGCACTGGGTGTCTGGGCATCTAACTTGGGCTGTGGATGCCACTAGGTGCAAGGGCCCTAAAAGTTAAGAGCTGCAACACTGAGTCTAAGGGTTTGTCTAGTCTTGAAAGCTACAGCAGCATAGCTGCACCATGGAAGCACTTCAGTACAGACACTACCTACTCCAATGGGATGGGTTCTCCAGTCACTGTAGTTAATCCACTTCCCCGAGAGACAGTAGCTAGGTAGACAGAAGAATTCTTCTGTCAGCCTAGCACTGTCTACACAGGGATTTAGGTCGGCTTAACTACACCACTCGGGGTTGTGAATTTCTCACGCTCCCGTGTGATGTAGTTAAACCAGCAATTTTCAAGCACAGACTAGACCTAAGTCTCCTTTGTGGAACTAGCCCTTACAGTCAAAGGAATCGATTTCTGTTAACTGGAGGTCAACTGCTCAGTTTGAGAGTATGTTACTTATGGACTTCTATTCAAGAAGAAAAGTGAATCCAAAAATTTGTCAAGGGTAAGAATCCAGTGCCAGTCTTTTCTCAGAAGATTAATCAAAGGCCAGAACCTACCCAGGATGGGAGAGAGAGAGAAAATAGACCATATAAGTGAACATTCACAGTAACCGAACTTCATATTCAGAAATTTATCTACTCAGAAGAACGTTATTAAAACTTAGAAGTGGTTGGAAAATGGAATTTCCATCCTCTTGGAAATTCTGATTTTTTCCCCAGCAGTTGTTTTTGTCCCAAATATTAACATATTTTGTAATGTAAAAATGAATTATGTTAAACACTTCTATCAAAATGAAATATTTCATTTTGAAATGTCGATTCAAAATGAAAAATTTAAAATGTCATCTAAATGTCATTTTAAGTCTAAATATTTATTTGAAATACAATATTTCATTTTGAATTGACATTTTTACTTAACTGGACACTTTACATCAAAATGTCAATTTGAAATTAATTTTTTGTATTGAATCATCATTTCCATTTTCCTGACCAAGAATTTAAAAAAGTAATAAAAAGACGACATTTTTCTCATGGGAAATTTTGATTTTGATAAAACTACATTTTACAACTGAAAATGTTTCATGCATTTTTTTTAAAACCAGCTCTGTCAAAAAACATTTGTTGCAATGCGTCTTCATAGCAGATGCATTGCAACAAACTATGCCCTCAGATATTTAATTTTAATGATAATTACATATATATGAGATGAATTTTGCTCCAAAAAAACGAAGTGACCTTTTCGCTGGCACTTGGTTTTTAAGCGTTAGTGTCTTAATCACCTACAGATTGTTAAATGTTATATTCACAATGAAGGGAGAGCTCCACAAAGAGGATGTAGCATTGCAACATCCAGTTTTAGGTGCCAAGCTGCCCAGTGGAATCCACAGCTGTAATGTAGGTGCCTAGGCTCCCTGTGCAATGAATGGGGGGAAACAAGCACCAAAAAATTGGGTTCACAAAACCCAGGATGCTGGGCAGGAAGCTGCCTAAACTAAACCACCAAACATTTAGTTTTCAGAAGCTGTTTTATTAAACAAAACAAAAAACAAACAAACAAAAAAAACCCATCAGTCTTCAATTTCCAGTTTCTCACTGAAAAATTGGAAGATTCAATCAAAATGAATTGTTTCTCTAAACATTTTAGTTTTGGTGAAAAAGCCACATATATATATATATATATATATATATATATATATATATATATATATATATATATATAAAATTGAAGAGAAAATTTTGACTATCTCTAATCAGTAATGGCCATGTAAATGAGAGCTAAATTCTCCATACTTTGGAGTAGTTCAGATTAAAATTTGGTCCCCGATCCAAATTTGGGCCTATGACTATCCTACAGAACACATGCTGGCACACAAGGCTTTAGGTACCTAATTGCCACTTTAGGCATCAACATCCCAGAATCAGGCGCCATTAGGTTTCGCAAAACCCCTGCTTAACTGCCGCCAAACCCTGTAGTTGCCTAAACTCACTCGGCACCTAAATTTTTGCAGTAACAGTTCCCAAGGTGCCTATGTTTCTGCATCTGAACAGGCACACTGCAGACCCATGCCAGGCACTGGATGCTCAAACCCCAGAGATTTTAAAGGACCTGGGGAAGACAGGTATTCCTCCCCATAACCCATGTGCAGGGCTTGATGCAATAGGCATATTTAATGGCCACTTACTGAATATAGCCATGCAAGAGAGCTCATGCAAAACGGGTGTTGGTGTGTGGGGAGAAAGAGGTCCTCCCTCTTAACTTTTAGCACAGTGGTTAGGGCACTCACCTAAGATGTGGAAGACCCTCCCCTCCTCCCCACCTCATAGGGAGAATATATTTGAACAGGAGTCTCCCACCCCTCAGGAGAGTGCCCCAAGCACTTGCCTATGGAGCACTCTCACAGGGGGGCCTCCCTCAGTTTGTTCTGTTGAAGCTGTTCCACTCTGGTGAAATAAGCAACATCAGAGTAGGTGGACTGGATCCTGGGTTGCCCAGATCTTGAGTGAATGATCTGACCACCAAGCTACGGTCATTCTCGCATGTGGATGTGTTCTCATTCTCATTCACCCAATAACTCATTAGCTATCCACAGTGGAACAGCTTCAGCAGGCGAGAATGAGAGAGCCCCACACTGAAATATCTCATGGTGCAGCGGTTAAGGCACTCGTGTGAGAAGTGGTCTAGGCTTGCTCCTCTCCCTTCTTGCCCTCAGGCACGGGGGGAACTTGAACTGGGGTCTCACGCATCTCAGGTGAGTACCCTAAAGTTATGAGGGAGGTCCCACTCCTCCATCTTCTTGTTGAAAAGGTGGAGGTGCCAAACCTCAAGAGAGGATTCACAACTGATAATCCCAAACACAGGGTGGTGCTGGATTTAGGCAACTATTTCCCTGAAAGGGGCAGGGGTTAGCACACACCCCTCAGGATGGCACCTCCCATTGGCTAGTTTAGGTGAGGAGCTGCCTAGCATGCTGGCTTTGTTGGATCCCATTCATTCTGTAAGAACGGCCATCCTGGGTCAGACCATGGTTCCTCTAGCCCTGTAGCCTGTCTCCGACTGTGGCCAGTACCAGAGCTTCAGGGGGAGTAAATAGAACAGGGCAATTACGGAGACATCCAACCTTGTCTTCCCCTCCCAGCTTCTGGTAGTCAGAGGTTTAGGGTGGCCCCGAGCATGGGGTTAAATCCCTGACCATCTTCACTAATAGTCATTCATGGACTTCTCCCCCATGAACTTAACTAGTTCTTTATTGAACCCAGTTACACTTTTGGCCATCACAACATCCCATGGCAATGAGTTCCACAGGATACTTATATGTTGTGTTAAAAAGTGCTTCCTCTTTTTGTATTAATCCTGCTGCCTATTGATTCAATTGGGTGACCCCTGGTTTCTGTATTGTGGGAAAGGGTATATAAAACTGTATTCACTTTCTCCACACTGTTCATGATTTTATAGCCCTCTATCATATGCCCCCTAAATCATCTCTTTTTCTAAGTTGAAAAGAGTATGGGGAACCTGGGCACCAAACACAGGCTCTATGAATCCCAGGGTATGTACAGGGAGTCCTCAGACTTACAATGCCCGACTTACGTCGGACGCCACTTACAATGCTTTTTCAATTGACTGCTTGTTTCGTCCCTATGACACTTGTTTTGCCCTTACGATGCATCATTTGCATAAAATTTGCTTGAAATCCCTTCCTGTACTGGTATGGAGCTGAAAAGGGTCACTTCTGATTGGCTTCGAGGCAGCAGAGTACCCTGTTGCTGGGTAGGATTGCCGCTTGTTTTTGATTGGCTCCCGGTCCCAGCCAATCAGAAAGCTTGAACAGTGCTTGTCTGAGGCTCAGCACGTGTGCCATTCTCCCTGGCTTTCTGAGCCTCTGTTGCCAGCGTTCTGAGTCAAAGTATATGTGAGTTTATATGTTTATTTCAATGCTGTTTACAAAGTGCAGGGTACAGTAAATACATTGATGTTGCAACATTATTCATCTATAATTCATTTAGTACAAAAATCTGGGTTAGTGTGGTGAACATAGTGTATCAAGCCTTGGTTCAGGAACCAATCCCCCCTTTATACCATTGATTCCTATGGGAAAAGCTGTTTCGACTTACAACTTTTTGACTTACAATGCAATTCTGAGGAACGAATTGTGTCATAAGTCCGAGGACTCCCTGCATACACTAGAAATGCTACTGCAACACCGCTGCAGCGGTGCTGCTGTAGAGTAGATACTTACTACAGCAACAGGAGGGGTTCTTCCATTGCTTTAGTAAATCCACCTCCAGGGCTTAGGTTGGCTTAATTACATCATACAGGGAGTGAAAATTTTCACAGCCCTGAGTGATATAGTTAAGTCAATCTAGCTTTGCAGTGTAGACTTGCCCCCAATGATTTTCCAGATGCCTAAAACTTAGGCATGGTGACACAGCATTTCCAAGCCTAAGTTAATTTGTGAATCTAGCCCATAGTGTAGATGGAGCGTACATCAATAGAAGGTGTTTTTCTTCCAGTATAGGAACATCACGTCCCTGAATGACATTTAGCTATGATAGAATCACTCTTCCAACACCATAGCTCCCCTGACCAACATAGCTATAATGGTAAACATTTTAATTGTAGATCAGGTCTTAGGGTACTCTTTAATTACCTTATCCATGCTGTATTCATGGGAAGATATCAATATTTAACTGATGGAGTAGTATGTGCTCACCAGTCTCAGAAAGATGAAAGAAAGGCTGTTCTGCTTATGAATCTGGAGGATCAACCACTCCCTGCCTTGGTATGAAAGTCAACAGTGAATAGATCACAGACTCTTCTCTTCTGATTGGAAAATTCTTTAAAACAATAAGCACAGGTATCAATCACCTGTAAAATGTATTTATGCAAAGTCTACAGAGAAAAAATAAGACATTTTTAAAAAGCAGAATGAGTTAATACAGCCAAAAATATTAAGGAAAATAATTATAATGTATCAAGAGGAAAACAACTAGGGAGAAAGGTCAGAATATCCATTAATAAATAAAGAAGGGGACAAAATTAGTGATGACTCAAAATAACTTCTGATTTTTTTCTTAATTTGTCTTTAAAAAGAAAGAAAAATAAAATAATGGAAAAATACCCTCTAGAATCTAGAACAAATTGAACCATAAACAATAAGCAGCATAGGTTTAAAAAGGAATAGAAATTGTCAACCAAATGAGATTTAAAAGACACTGGAAAGTTTATTTGAGGAGTGACACTACCTAGCTCTCTCTTAGGCTACATCTACACTACAGGGGGGGGTCGATTTAAGATACGCAAATTCAGCTACGCGAATAGCATAGCTGAATTCGACGTATCGCAGCCGACTTACCCCGCTGTGAGGACGGCGGCAAAATCGACCTCCGCGGCTTCCCGTCGACGGCTCTTACTCCCACCTTCGCTGGTGGAGTAAGAGCGTCGATTCGGGGATCGATTGTCGCGTCCTGACGGGACGCGATAAATCGATCCCTGAGAGGTCGATTTCTACCCGCCGATTCCGGCGGGTAGTGTAGACCAGGCCTTACTTAATGCTGAAATAGGATTCACATTTTACACCCAATTTTGTGGGTTTAAGTTTTAAGGGCTTACATTTTTACTTGTGGGGTTTGGACCCTCACTGACAAGGCAATCTCTTATGCAAGCTGCCAATTCTCTGGCCCCGAATCTACTGACACCTAATTCTGGACTCAGTACAGCAGCCTGGTAAAGCTCAAGGACCTCTTGTTTATTGGCCTATTTCACATCCTTTGTGCTGCTTGACGTGTGCCCTTAACTGTTCTGCTGAGGATATTCCCAACATGGGGGAGTTCCCAGCTGAGGACTATCCCTTGGGCTACGTCTACACTGAAGCTGGGAGCTACCAGCCTGGGTAGACAGATTCATGCAAGTGGGGCTTGAAGTAGTGTGCAGAAAATATCTGTTTGGACATTGCGGCTCAGACTGGAGTTCACGCTCTGAAGCCCACCTGACTCCCTTGGCTTGATAGCCCAAGCTCCGGCCTGGGCCACAATGTCCACATGGCTATTTTTAGCGTGCTAGCTTGAGCCCTCCTAGTACAAGTCTGTCTACCTGGGCTGGGAGGCTCACTCCCAGCTGCAGTATAGACTGTCATACCCTTAGAACCCATAGCTGGCTGACGCAAATTAGAGCAGACCCATGGCTGCTCTAACCTGGCCTGCACTTGGGAAGAGAACTAAGGAACTGTAACTGGCTCCCTGACAGTGCTGCAGTACTCAGTGAAACCTGGTTGCAAGAGACTCTAACCCTTAAACTTTAGAAACTTGGGTCCCAGAACAACTTCATGCATCCAGCCTGTATAGAATTCCATGCCAGATAGATTTTAACTTTCAGGGCACCTCATTTAATTTGTAAAAATCTGGGAAATTCCTATACATAAAAAACTTCATTAAGATAGCTTGAATTTAGATTAAAACATATTGCACTAAACCCAAATAGATATTTTCAAACCTCACAAACATATACTTCTAGAGAAACAATTACATCTTAGAAAGCCTGGAAATGTACATTTAAGACACATAGTACCATAACCATGGAATAAGTGAACGTTAATTATCGCACCCCCATGAATTTCCTGCTCTTCAGAGAGAGCTATAATAAATAACGTAGGAGGGACAAACACAGAACAGAATCCCAGGAAACAAAAAGAGAAAAACCAAACCAAACTAAAAATCAACAAAACAACACAGTAGAGAAGAAAAAAAAGAGGGAGACTTTGTTCATCCAGCAAAAGCAAATATTCCAGATTCTATCAAATTGGCATTTATTTGGCCTTGTTTAAAATTCAAACTTCAGGATATCTCAGACAGAACAGAAAAATGAATCACAATTATTTTTGCTAGGGAGAAGGATTAAGATTGTTGAAGGTTCGTATTTCCTGTTGGGATGACCTCCCCCCCACCAAATAATAGTAGCTAAAAGTGCTTTAAATATTTAAAAGTTTAACAGTTTCTGGTCAAATTTAAAAGCCAAAATCCAGACTCCAATTTGGATTCAGATCTGCAATTTTCTGGTGACATGTGCTATAGAAAGATTTATATAAATAACTTTGATAGTCTCACTTACTGTATCACTTCCAAGTCCAACAATCGAGGCATCTGGGGAAAGAATTACATTTAGTGCATTCTTATCAGTTTCCAGTGAAATGCCAGAGAACTTGTGTCAGTTCTCAAACAAGGAAGTATTCCAATTCTTGCTCCCAACACAATAGGACATAAAGTCACACTGGAGAGATCCAATCTCTGTCTTCACAAAGTCAGCATCACAGATCAGAGCTTCTCAATAAAGTCTCCTCCAATGCCCTTGGATACAGTTATGGGACAGAATGAGCCACAGTTCTTTTCTAGCTCTCATTTTAAGACATCGTTGCATTCATGTAACATTTAAAAATCATCTCATTCTGTACTCTGTGTTATAAATCAGGTCTCGAAGGAACCACACATTTGCGTTTCCTGAGTTCTGAGTACTTAAATTCTCAGCTGTAAAGATGCATTAATCTAGTGATATTGGATATGACTCGGTGTCACTTTCATGCTAAACTCCTTTAATCACTTAGTGAAATAATAACACCTGGGCTGCAATTTATCATGCTTATTTCATCCCTTATAGGGGAATGTTTCTGGAAAGCTTGAGAAAAATTTACTCAGCTATTTGTGAGGATCTGACGTTATAAAGACAGAATTTTGTAAACCAAATATGAAAACTACATTTTCTCTTTTTTTAAAAAGTGTCCTTCAAAAAACAACCTAAAGAAATTCATTTGCAAATTTAACACCATTAATTTGGGCTTGAATAGGGACTGGGAGTGGCTGGCTCATTACAGAAGCAGCTTTTCCTCTCCTGGAATTGACACCTCCTCATCTGTTATTGGGAGTGGACTACATCCACCCTGATTGAATTGGCCCTGTCAACACTGGTTCTCCACTTGCGAAGTAACTCCCTGCTCTCCATGTGTCAGTATATAATGCCTGCATCTGTAACTTTCACTCTGTGCATCTGAAGAAGTGAGGTTTTTACCCATGAAAGCTTATGCTCAAATAAATCTGTTAGTCTTTAAGGTGCCACCAGACTCCTTGTTGTTAACCTAAAGAAATAAAGTCAGAAATTTCCAAATTTATTGATAGTGATTAAAGTAACATTTATATCATGCTCTGGTTAGGGTGACCATATTTACCAAAGTTAAATCATGATACGGCGTGGGGCTGGCCTGAGCCACCTGGCATGACTGTTCGCCTGAGACTCCCCCTCCTCCCCACGGGGCTGTCCCAAGCCACCTGGCATTGCTGCTTGCCCAAGCCCCACGCCACCTGGAACTGAGGCTGACCGCTTAATCCCCACACCACCCTGGGCTGACTGCATGAGCCCCACCGCCCAGTGCCTTGTGTTGCCACTGGCCTCCCAAACATACCTCCGTGGTCCCCTCAGGGGGCACAACCCACTTTTTTGGCAAAACTGGGCATATGTTCCAATTGCTCTTGCCAACTGATCAGAGCAACTTGCAACTGGCAAGAGCAAATGGGACAAGTGCCCATTTTTGCCAAAAAAGTCAGGATGTCCAGGATAGCACTTAAAAAAGGGGGACTGTCCTGGCCAAAACAGGCTGTATGATCACCCTAGCTCTGGTCCATCAATGGCTATTAGCCAGGATGGTTAGGGATGCAACCCTATGCTCTGGGAGTCGTTAGCCTCTGATTGACAGAAGCTGGGACTAGACAACATGGGATGGATCACTTGATAATTGCCCTTTTCTGTTATGTCCCTCTGAAATACCTGGCATTGGCACTGTTGGAAGACAGGATATTGGGCTAGGTGGATCATTGGTCTGACCCAGTATGGCTGTTCTTACTTTTTTCATGTTCTTATGGAAAATAAGTGTTAAGGTCTCCCTAGCAGTTGAACGGGCTCTCTACCTTTAGTCCCCCTCTCCTCTTCACTGTACTCCTTTACTTCCCTCTCTCACAGTTCTATTCATGCCCTCATTTCTCAGCTCCGGCTCACTCCTCACACTTACTTTCTTTGCTCCAGCCCCCTGAGCTCTTTTGTGGAATATCTGGAGGCCATATGTCCATCAGTTCTACCATCTTCTTGTGGTTTCTACCTCCTCCTTGTGATTGAATTATGCACCTCTCTCATGTTCTGGTCAAAGTCCCACCAGTTTCTTTAAAGAAAATCTTTACACTCTCCAGTGGAAGCTTCCACAATGTCTGTCCCATCATTTGTACCCTATTCAGTGTCCTTCCTTTCTTTACACCAGTCTCCAGCTGAGTTATTTCAGCCTGTAATTCATCTGACTGCCCATGCGACACCATCCCTTCCTGACTGCTGGATTTCCTTGCTTTCACTCTTTATCTCCCTTCTTCTCACTTTCTCCCTTCATTATAGCTTCTTTCCATTGACTTTAAACATATTGTTCTATCTCTGATCCCCACACAGAGGTTCCTTAACCCCATACAACTGGTACTGTATCTATTACTATGGCTCAGAGAAGCCATACCATCCCAGTGGATTCTCTCACTACACTCACTGTTACCCCAGTAAAGGAGAAGGTGGTACACATGATGAGAAAAGATTTAATGGGGAAGGAAGAGTGAGGAGAAAGAATGGGGGAAGCAGCAAGAGGCCAGTGGTAAGTGGAGAAGAAAGAAGGAGGCAGAGGAAAGAAAACTGGAAGGATGGAGGATGGGCATAGCTCAGGAGTGCGAGCATCAAATAAAAAGAGAGTGAAAGGGAAGAAATGGGGGAGAAAAACATGGGAAAGAAAACGGGGTGTGGAGGAGGGACAGAGAAATAAATAGAAGAAGAAAATCTTCAGTGGGGACACAGGGAAATTGTAGGGTCACAAGAATTATACAGGGTTGGGTGGGCAGGGCCACAGGGCAGCATTGCTCCTTCTTATCTGGGGGTCTAGTTAACCTCTTCAGGAGATCCCCAGCTCTGGGTCTTCTACATACCTCGTTCCACTGGTACCAGTCAGCTCTGTGTTCTTGGGGAACCAGGGTGCAGTAACCAGCCTGTCTGACTCATGAAGGACACCCCCCTCTCCCAGCCTCTGCTTGAACCAAAACTGATCAGAGAAAAGACTTGCAGAGAGCAGTGAAGGGCAGTGGGAGACAGACCTAGACCACTCCTGACAAGGGTGATAGGATTAAGTCAACTCCTCTAGCCTCATCTGCATCAAAGATGGGACAGGGAGGTATCACCATTAGCATACAGAACGGAGAACAAAGATTGCAAGGCAAGAACCGAACTGAACTGTGGGACCAGAAAAGTAGGGAAGCACTGCATCCTGGAGGATCTCTGCTCCAGATGTTAATGAACCTACGCCTGCACACACCCAGCTCAGCAGTTATCAGACCAATTCTTGTAATGAATCCTTGATTGATATCCAAAATACTGAAGCAGCTTAATTGCATTGTGAGCTCCCTGAAAGAAACACCACCCATAGCCAAGAGTGATCAGCTCCTATTGTCTAGTCTAAAGAAAACCTTTGAGTCATCAGTTTACCCATAAACAAATCGAGTGTTCTCCCTTGAACCATTGTATTTTCCCTTCAAAACCCCCTACCCCACACTCCAGTCAGTGTTCTGATGCAGGGATCTAAACTCTGCATCAGTCCCACTGGGATTCCATCTCCTGACTGATCGTGCTCCAGCACTCAGGACCCTGAGCTACCACCATCACCTGGGAACCCCGACCAGTTCAAGTTTCATGGAGTGGTGAGATCCCAGTTCTCTCTCTCTCTTTATCTCTTTTCTTTTCTATCTCAGGCAGGTATAGTTTTCTATATTTGACTTTTGTAACCTTTATTAATGTAACTGTTATGTTTGTTTATGCTCTCCTTGTGTGGTTATCACTATTATTGAATAAATAACTTTTATGATTAAGCTGGTTGTTTCTCTCTCTCTCTCTCTTTCTCTCTCTCTGAACTTTACTCTTTTGTGTTTTTAGCTTCCTCATTTACTCTGCAGCAACACTTCTTTTATCTAAGCTAAAGATCACTGTAGCACCCAAAAATACTGTGGGGTTTGCTCATCAAGTGGATTACTACCAGAATAATTGTGACGTGAAAGTGGGGATAGGGACATGCTGAACCTGTGGCTTACGAGGGTGGCAGCTTGAAAGTGCTGCTCGACCCAGTCTGCTGACTACAGGGGCATATAAGGGTGGCAGCCTGGAAGTGCTGTTCGACCCAGCCCACTGAGTTCAGGGACATAAAAGGGGTCAGCTTGAAGGTGCTGATTGACCTAGTCCACTCAGACTTGCTCTGTTAATGTGTGTGTGTGTGTGTGTGTGTGTGGTGTGTGTGTGTGTGCGCGCGCGCGCGCTCATCTGATTCTGGGGCTGGAGGAACCTAGCCCTGGGGAACCTAGGTCCTGCAGGATAGCTCCATTGGGAGGGGACGTGCAGAAGGGAGAAGTAGAGCTCCATATGAACACACATGTGACACAAGCAGTAGATTAATAGAATTACAGAACCCCCTCCCCAGAAGAGTAACCCTAATAAATGAGTGTACCGCAAAGTAACGGGCAAATCTGGTAACACCACCCCAGCATAACGTGCCCTCATAGACTGGTCAGACAAGTGCAGAGTCCCTATACATGTAAAAAGAAGGCCAGTGCACCATATCCTCCTGAATAAGAGTGTTAAAACATGGCCATGGAAGAATAACATAATAGTGAACACTGAGAGGCCTCTGGGTTGCAAAACTGTATTCCAGAAGATTTGGTTTGCATGGTAAAGAGGGAACATGAAAAGTATATTTTAAATGGGAAATAAAATTAAAAAAATAATTTAAGAAAATCAGAATTCATCTAACAAAGTTACATTTGTTCATTTTTAAGAGTGATCTATGTAGTCTCAAATTGAGAGCAGTGCAAATAAATTTTACAAAATACACAAAAAATTAATTAATTTGGTCTTCTCTTTTGGAAATATGGGAATGCATGTATAACTGAAGAGTTATAATTTCTTTGTTTTTCTGTATCTATTATAGATTTCCTATGGCAATTTCTAGCTTTCCTGTCACCTCATTCTCTTTCTTATTTGCCCTCGTGTAAATATAGAGAAAAATCTTAAAACTGGGGTGGGGAGAGTACATAGCAGTTTCTTACAGTGAAGCTGATCCTCGGTGATCGTGGCATTGGTGTATCTTGGACTTTGCTCCCTGTAGAAAACAGAAATCCATTAAAATCGGTGAGACCTGATGCTGCCCTCATTTGTAATTTCTATCCTGATGTCAGAGAGTGGTGCTACAGAGTAGCTGGTATAAAGGGTGAAGCCCCCAAGGGCCTGCTGGTGCAGGATGCTGTGAAGTACCTCCTGAGGGGTGGTAACTGCTCTCAATGGGCATTCAGGCCTGACCCTGTCCACAAGGCCTGATCCTGCAAACCCCTACTGCAGGTGAAATGCTAACATGATCTGTGACAGGGCATTCTCACCTTCAAGGCCTTCCCCTCAGAACACTGTCCTGCTGTTATACATCACATGAGTCAGAAACTGTTCATGTTTAGAATAAGATACAGGACCTGTCCCGTTGTTTATGTTTTCAACTAAAAAAAAAAAAAAGCCCTTGGACACTGAGGCCCCAGATATTTCTCTGCAGCTGAGGCGAACTCAGTGCAGCTGAGATGGAAGGGGTTGCAAAGATGGCTTTAAGCAACCTCTGTGATTCCCCTACCCAAATCTGTGCTTGTCCAGTCTCTGGTGTAATTTAGAGCAACCCTGAAGGTGAAAGATTACATACCTGACAACGCTGGTAACCAACCAAACAAAAAAAGTACATTCTATTTTACATGTATCTGCATAAATTTGCCGACATAGGCATGGATTCACATGTCCTTCCCATGCTTATTCCATGCATTTGTTCCCTACCTTTCAGCTAGCATTAATTCCACATCCACTTTCATTCCATTCCATTGCACCCACCTGCTTACTAGTTATTCACATACGGCCCAGACACAGCTTACATCACAACTTGCCCCGATTAAAACAAAACAGACCTGACCACTCAGTCTGCTCACATACACACTGAGTAATTATAGACACTCGTCGACATACCTGACCCAACACTCCACACCCACCCATTTAACATGCACCCATGACTAATCCATGCACACATTAATTTTCCACCCACCCGTTCAGTCCACACGCCAACCCCCAACACTTCACACTCACTCATTCCCTACACATATCCCGTCACCCATGGGAGCAGTTCACCAGTTGCCTACACCAAGCCAAACTACCCCAAGGGGGAAAGCACAGTAAGGACCCTTGCCTTTCTAATGATAACAATAGTACCTAGCTATTGTGGAGCCCTTTTCATCAGTAAAACTCAAAGGGAGATACAGACAAAGCCCAGGAGAAGGATGGTGTTTCCATGTGTTCTGTGTAAAGTGCATCCTTCCCAGGAAGCACCCCAACCAGTGCCTTCCTGCTCCTATCTGGCTTCCCTTTATCTGGAAAAGAAACTCCAGTAGCCCCAGTCTGCATCCCACTGGCTCTCCCAATATCTGGTCTCTCAGTTCTAATGCCTGGGTCCTATTTCCCTGTCCAGAAATTCCCCTTAAACTCCAACTCCCCACTTTACTCCCTAGCCATGGGGGTCAGCTCAGCTTCGGTCCCTCCCACTCCACCCAAACTCCTCACTCCTCCAGACACCTGCTCTCTGCTCCAACCTTACTGGAAGGCCCTGGACTCTGTCAAAGAGGCACACATCAGGAGGCGAGGACCCCAGAGTCCTCAAACTCCCCCTGCCCCCTACAAGGTGACTGGTCCTGAGAAACCCCTAATACCCTCCATGTGCCTCTGACCCCCATTACTGCCTGCATGTGCTTCTATCCTCTGAGACCCACCAGTGTACCTCTATTGCCCCTCATACTCCTCTCACCCCTCAATCCCTACTCTGTATCTCTGGTCCTGTCATGTTCGGCTGTGCCAGATATGGACTGGTCACAGAGCTTGCTCATTATCCACACCAAGTTTCTTCATTATAAGATCCTTTAATGCTCTGGCTGGTATGTCTGAGGTTGCCTTAAATTAGGTATTTTACATGCAGTGACACCTAGTGGCTGAATGATATTGTACAGTTCAGCATTCCATTATGTCTCCCCCTTTAAGTACTATTTACAGTATTTACACTACCACTTTATCATTGAAGTTCAGTACAGGTCAGTCTGTTAAGTGTCTCTGAATCATATAGGTTTTCTAATTCCCTGACCCACACACATAACAACTTGTCCATCTGTCTGTCCATTAGTTGCAACAGATGGCTGTGGTCAGTTTGGAATCCTTGAGCCTTCTTCTTCTGCATCTGCCATCTGTACAATTTTGTCTGTTGATTGTTCTTTCTAAGGAACAAACTGTAGATGTTGATGGCTTCCGTTGAATTTTCCGCTGTTGGTCTTGATCACATATGATCTGTGCTCTGAATTTTTTCCCCATGGTCAGTAGGTTCTAGACCCGTCAGGTCTCTAACTGTAGGACATCTGTTGTAAAAGTGTTTGTAAGCTCTTTTGCCTTTTTATCTGAATTGGCTACTCTCGTCACGTTTGGCCACTTTGGAGATAGATTGTTTTTACAAAGTTGGAACAGTAGTTTTGAGATGTTTTGCCATCAGGAGTTGTGCTGTATTATGCCCAGTAGCTGCCATTAGTGTCGATCTGTGACTCAGAAGAACAAGGAAGGGATCTTCCTGCCTTAGGATTTTCTGAACTGTCTGTACAGTTGTCTCTGCCTCTCTAGTCACTTGTGGGTAATGCAGGCTTCTATGAATATGACAAAAAACATATTCTTTTTGGAATGACTCAAATTATTTTGCTGTGAATTGTGGTCCATTTTCCATCACTAATTGCTCTGTAATACCGAAGTGAGCAAAAGTGAACTTCAGTTTCTCAATTACACTGCAATATGTTATGTCTTTCAAGTACATTATTTATATCTACCTAGAAAAATAGTCCACGGTGACCATGTAATGATGCCTGTTTAGGGTGACCAGATGTCCCAATAAAATGGGGACCATCCTGATTTTTAGCTGTTTGTCCCGCCTCCTGATATTTTGCTCCGCCAGCAGCACTCGGCTTTTTTTATTTCTTTTTATTTTTTTTTGCTCTGCCAGCAATTTTTATTTTTATTTTATTTTATTTATTTTTTTGCTCGGCCGGCAGCACTAGGCTTTTTTAGATAGATATTCAGGCCTGCCTGTAAAGTCCTATACTTTAAGAACGTTGGTGTATTTTTATCACTTAGCTAGTTACAGGGGTATAAAAACAAAGAATCAAAATCACAGTCTGCCTGTGTATGGACCTTCTCTCACTAGGATAATCTGAGGCCTTGTTCTTAGGCTAAGGCCTTTGGCTAAGTAGTAAGGGCAGCCATAAACTGGGAAGCGTAAGGTCACATCCTCACATTCCAAACCAGTCACATTGCAATAAGGTTGTATTGGGCTGTTAGGAAGACCATCCTGTCCTGATAGTGCCCATCATCACCAGATAAAGAAACAGATCTTAATATGGTTAAATAAAACTTAGTTCGATAGCATCCTGTCTGGCAAGAAATCACTTATCAATGGTCTTGGCTGTGAAACCCTCATTTCTGTATCGTTTTATCTTTATGGACACAACTTTTCTATTATTAATCTGTCTGGTTCTCTAATTGTTTCTGTCTGCTGTATAATTAGCTTTGCTATCTGTAAATTAATTTGGGTAGTGGGATGTAATTGGTTAAAGAATTATGTTACAATATGTTAGGATTGATTAGTTAAATTTCAGTAAAATGATTGGTTAAGATATAGCTGAGAATATTACTATATAAACTGGGGTCAAACAGGAAGTGTGTGGGGGAATTGGAATCATGTTTGCTAAGGGGAGGAATGGGAACAGAGAACGGGGAACAGGGACACAGGCAAGGCTCTGCGGTGTCAAAGCTCGGAATGGGGACACGGGGTAAATTCTCTGCAGCGTCACAGATGGGAAGGGAACACTGGGGAACAGATTTTGCTGCTGCCAGCTGTCATGACTATAAAGGGAAGGGTAACAGCTCTCCTGTGTATAGTACTAAAAATCCCTCCTGGCCAGAGATTCCAAAATCCTTTTACCTGTAAAGGGTTAAGAAGCTCAGGTAACCTGGCTGACACCTGATCCAAAGGACCAATAAGGGGACAAGATACTTTCAAATCTTGGGGGGGGGGAGCCTTTTGTTTGTGCTCTTTGTTAGAGAGTGGTTCGCTCTTGGGACTAAGAGGGACCAGACATCAATCCAGGCTCTCCAAATCTTTCTGAACAAGTCTCTCGTATTTCAAACTTGTAAGTAAACAGCCAGGCAAGGTGTGTTAGTTTATCTTTGTTTTCTCAACTTGCAAATGTACCTTTTGCTAGAGTGTTTATCTCTGTTTGCTGTAACTTTGAACCTAAGGCTAGAGGGGGGGTCCTCTGAGCTCTTTAAGTTTGATTACCCTGTAAAGTTATTTTCCATCCTGATCTTACAGAGATGATTTTTACCTTTTTCTTTAATTAAAAGCCTTCTTTTTAAGAACCTGATTGATTTTCCTGTTTTTTAAATCCAAGGGGTTTGATCTTGATCCACCAGGAGTTGGTGGGAGAGAGGAAGGGAGATGGTTAATTTCTCCTTGTTTTAAGATCCAAGGGGTTTGGATCTGTATTTCACCAGGGAATTGGTGAAGAGTTTCTCAAGGCTACCCAGGGAAGGGACTAGCATCGAGAATGGTGGCAGCGGACCAGATCTAAGCTGGTAGTTAAGCTTAGAAGTTTTCATGCAGGCCCCCACATTTGTACCCTAAAGTTCAGAGTGGGGAAGCAGCCCTGACACCAGCATATAGAAGTAAGCCTGACTGGTGTGAAGGGCTTCGGAATATGCTTTCTTGGAACTAACCCCAATAAACATTGCATTGCCTGCACTTTGGACTTCTGGTCTACTGCTTTCTGTCTATGTGACAAGAACCAGGGGAGAGGGTGAAGGGAAAGCCCTCTAACAATGTCCTCTGAATTTGGATAAATGTACAGATAGGCTCTTCCAAGGTCTCTCTGGCAGGGGTATTTGTACGCGGTATAGTTCAGGATTGTCTCTTAGGTTGATTTGTATTGGATCTCCTTTCATAAGTCCAATATCACTAAGTCCTCCATCAAGTTCTCCTACCTTTCTCATGAGGCCCATCCTGGCTGCCATGCTGCAGCTGAGAAGGCTGTTGATCTTTGATCCTTTGATCACATGCATTCTGAATGCAAAGTTTTGGCTTTGCAAGTTGTTTCTGTGGTGAACAGGCCCATGCAGTTCAGATACCTCCAGGGCTAGTCACACGTGTGTAAGTTGATTTCAGCTCTCAGGAGGCGTTGAAGGGGATTGTAAGTCCCTTCTGAGATGATGATGACTTCAGCTCCTGCATCAATTTTTAAAGTCAATAGTCTTGCCACGAACATTTCATTATCCAGGTAGGTTCTGTGTCATCACAAGCGATAGATCCCAGAAACAATGGCTCTTGGTCGTCTGTAATATCAGTCAACTCCCTGATTGCTTTGGTATGGCAAACAGCTGCAAAATGTCCATATTTCATGCACGTATTACACCGTGTTCCTGTGGCTTGACATGCATCATCTCTTGGGATATATTTTTTTTCCATACCTTGTACATGTAGACTGGAATTTGTCCCTCTTAGCCTTGGAATTCTCTCTTCTTGCCTCAGGGGTCTTATGGTAATGAATTGTGGCACTCATGCAGCATCTGTTAGCAGCTTCTATGACAGTTTCTTGTTTTTCAAGTCTGATAATTTGCTCTTCCTTTTGCTGTCTCACCAGCTCAGACTGCTTTGCTTTCTGTATAGTTCTGGCTAGGTTTAAATCGCTGTAGCTGCTGTGAAAGAAGTTTATTTGTTAACCAAATAACCAGCCTGTCTCTGATATTTTCATGTTTTGCATTCCCAAAATCACAGTTTTCAGCCAATACTTCTATTAGTCTTAAAGGTGCTTTTTACAGATTCAGACTAACACGGCTACCCCTCTGATAGTTTTCAGCCAATGTATGCAGAATGTATGCATTATCCTCTGGTGAAAACAAGCTCTTTCAAAAAAACAAATGTCTCTGGGGTATAACGTATGTCTCAAACATAGTTAGAGCCCTTTCATAGTCATCTTTGTACCCATCATCAGCAATGTCAAAAGATTTAAAGATATGTTCTGCCTTCTTCCCCATAGCATAGATTAAAGAAGATACCTACATACCTTCCGTTTCTTTATGCAGCTTAGTAGCAATGTGAAATCTTGCAAAATGTTGCTTCCAGTCTGTCCATTGTGAAGGTTTGTCAAAGCTGAAGGTCTCTGGGGCATTGAAGAGTGGCATGTTGATGAGATCCTGCAACCTTTGTTGCTTTGTTCCTTCTGTTTGCAACCTTTGTTGCTGTTTTCCTTCTAATTTTCTTCTTAGATTACTCCAGACACTATGTCATGTTTCTCTGTCTCAGATATGGACTGGTCATAGAAATTGCTTATACACCTTAGATGTGTTCATCATAAGATCCTTTAATGCTCTGTCAGGTATGGCTGAGGGTCATTTCAATAAGGTATTTTACATACAGAGCTACCTCGTGGCTGAACAGTGTCATATGGTATAGCATTCCATGTACATCTCATGCTTTTGCTGCCCCACATAACTCTGGTGTTTTGAACCCGATGTGCCTCTATTGCCCCATAATGCCCCTATGTGCTTTTGATATCACCCCCATTCCCCATGTGCCCTATGACCCCAACCCCCCATGTGTATATGGCCACTCCATCTCCACCACTGAGCCTCTAGGTCTTGGTTCCCCCTTCTATATCAGAGTCTTCTGAGAGGGGCCCTGATAGCTTCCCCTCCTGTCTCCAGGGGTGTCCATCTGCCTCCCATCCATTGAATAAGAGACAGAACATGCCAGGATCTCCAGAGACAGGGACTCAGCCTCTGCTAAGAAGAAGGACACAGCCCTGCTCACACACTAACCCATGCTAGCTTCAGTGCCACCAACCTGCTGTAACTCTCTGCATTCTCTTTCTCTCTGCCATCAGATTCCCAGGAGGGGGAGCCAGAGACATGGAGTGGAAACCATAGGGGCGAGAAGACACTGTGGGAGGACAGAGGTACATGGAACAGTGTGTGTGTTTGGGGGGGTGTCAGATGCTCATAGGGGCTCACAGACATGGGGAAGTGTGGGGGGAAGTCAGAGGCTCATGGGGGCTGAGACACATGAAAGGATCAGAGCTCAACCCTCCTTGATCATTTCAAGTGGCTGGGGATAGGGTGGTCTCTGGTCCTTACAAGGAAGGTGACTAGGGAGAGGTGTTCATCCTCTGAGAAGAGTGCATGGGATCTATGTCTGCTACTTCCTACCATCACAGAATTGGTGAAGGTAGGAAAAATATCTGATTGTATGTGATGGGGGTGGGGATTAGGGGCAGGAGGCAGAGTTAAGGTTGGTGTATTCTGCACATCAACATAATGTTAAATGAAGCTTTAGTAGGTGGAATAATATAAGGAATAATCATTTCCTACCTTATAGGTCTCTTTTTAGATTGAACTAAACAAAAACAAAAGGAAAAGTTATCAAAAAACTCTTCACATCGTCATGAGAGTAAGAAAATGAACAGGCACACATTGCAATCATCTTTCTGTGTAGCTCTTTGCTCCATGCTGCCTCTGCTCCCATTGAAATCAATGGCAAAGATCACATTAGTATTAATGGAAACAGGACAAGACTGTAATTTCAAACTTTAGCTTGGCTTTTCTTTATCTATATACTACACATTTTGATCCCTACTTGTTATCTGCATTAGTCTATAGAAGAGCGATTTTTCCAAAGCAGAAATGGGATTTGGGTTCCTAACTCCCCTTGACTTTCATGGGGAGCCTAACTTTCATTTGTGCCTTTGAAAAATCTCCCCTCTGGCATTCTTACATCCTAAGATATTGCCTGAAAAACAGTTTCAGTGTTATTCATTGTAGCACCAGTCTGGCAGAACAAAAACAATATATTAGAATAGTTGTGTTCAGCAGATTTCCCACTTTAGCTACATTATACATTCACTAGAATTAGTTAAACAATGCTTAGGCCTGGTCTACACTAACCCCCCAATTCGAACTAAGGTACGCAACTTCAGCTACGTGAATAACGTAGCTGAAATTTGAAGTACCTTAGTTCGAACTTACCTCAGTCCAGACGCGGCAGGCAGGCTCCCCCGTCGACTCCGCGTACTCCTCTCGCTGAGCAGGAGTACCGGAGTCGACGGCGAGCACTTCTGGGTTCGATTTATCACGTCCAGACAAGACGCGATAAATTGAACCCAAAAGTTCGATTGCCAGCCGCCGAACCAGCGAGTAAGTATAGACGTACCCTTAGTTACATGTGTAGTCACTTTTTTTGTTACAAAATTGTTTGTGGACTGACCCTATTTCTCTGAATATTCTATTTGTAAGCATTCACCAAAGAGTTGGTTGCATAATTTTCAATCTATGTTTCTTTTAGCTAGTTTGCAGTATGTGGTTGGTCCACTAAATCATATACTATTGTATGTGCTCTCTGGTTAGTTGTGGGGAACAGTTAACTGAATGTTCAAGTAAACAGTAATTTGTGCTAAATCAAATAAAGCTTTCAGGATTTACAAACATTTTCAGGAATACCCAGATGTTTCCTAAATTTGCCCAATATTTTTTAAGACCCATGAATCTAAGTGAACCAAACATGGCTCTCTTATTCATAAATCTGATTTGTCTACTATTCAGCCATACTGAAGTTCATATCACAAGGCCTTCACTGCTCATGTTATTCATGCTAGCTAAATTAAAGCTATCACAGGTATGCCTATCCAATTACACATTAATTTGCTGAATAGACATACCCTAAAGGGTTAGTATGTGGCAAGCTAGGGTTAAATCTACTGCGCTCTAGCCTGCTGTGCACTCACTGGCCAAGTGGACCCTGCTGTCATGCATTAAATGTCCCCTAGTGCACTTTGATTTATTTCCATTTCAAAGTAGGACAGATCAGAGTGCACTCCAGATCTTTTAGTGAATGGAAGCAGGGCCCACAAGGACAGCAGGCTAGTGTGAGGTATCCATCCCAGCTTGTCATGCACTAAGTGGTCATAAAGACAAGCCCTGAGAGATGCACTTACGTATAAAAGGCAAGATGTTCAACTGGGGTGAACTGGTATAGCTTCACTGACTTTAAAGGAGCTGTCTGATTTATCCCAGCTGGGGATCTGACCTAACTCCAATGGAGCAGGGCTGATACACACCTGCTGCGGATCTGGCCCATTGACTCCAATGGAGCGATACGAAATTACACCAGCTGGAGCTCTGTCCCATTAAGTATAAAACCTTCAAAGCCACATATGGCTTTTAGTGACTGTTTCTGAGTCTCTATCTGTGCAGTTGTGAGCACTGAAGAATGTTACTATTACCTTTTTTCACCATAAGAGAGCACACCACAACTAGAACCAGGAGCAAAGGAACTGAGATTCCCAATATTGCTGGAAGGGACAATCCTAGAAAAGAAATCGGTCATAAATCAGACTCACAGTAGGCAACAGAAACACAAATAAATAAGGGAGAAGTAATTACAAAGGGCACTGATAGTGACCCCTATATTTAGCTTGCCTAGCACTTTCCAATGCAAAAGATTTGTGAGGCCTTTTCTTTGAGAGGCTCCCACAGCTCTGATATTTTCAATAGGCCTTTGACATTCAGCAAGGGGAATCCCTTTAGGCTACAGAAGTGACTTTTCTTTGTCCCATGAAATTCCATTTTGATGTGACTGAGATATAAACTGTTAAAAATTGCCATTTCCCCTCTCTCCTTCCATTCTGAAGGTATCTGTTGTCAATGCCAAAATCACTGAGCACTCTGAGGCTGGCAGGGGCACAGGAAACTCCAGGAATACTGCTGGAGCAGTAGAGAAATCTGGCCAGGCCCAGCAACCCCTAGTGCAAATGCCTGAACCCAACACATGGCCCCAGTGGCCCACATTCCCCCCCCCCCCCACACACACACACACTTCAGGAGCACCATATGGGAAAAGATCTCTGCCAGCTTCTGGGCATGGAGAGAGAAAGACAGACTAGGGTCCCCTAACTACCCCCTAGACCTACCACAGAGTGCAAGTGATCAATCCCCACCCTCTAAGGGCAACAAGGTGGTAAGACCTCCCCAAATTGCAAGGGTGAGAGAGCGAGAGAGAGAGATGGAATCATCTTCTCCCCAACCACTCCATGGAGTCAGTACCTGGACCCACAACCCATCCATCAGACCCTCTGGAAAAGCAGCTTTCTGTACCTGCCACTAAAGTTCTTAACTTAGTCTCATAGCACAAGCAGTAGGATCCTATGCTGCAGTGCTGAAGGATCAATGCTCCAACGCTGCTATGATACATGGGGAGGGAGGGATTTACAGCTGAATAATAATCAAATTGGTTTTTATTTTTAAAAGAAAAAGCCTTAGGAAATTACACACACGCAGACATGCACATGTGCGCAAATACACACACACACACACAAACTTCCCCCTTCACATACACACAAATAAACTCCCCTCTGCCCACACACATACACACACACACAAACTCCCTCCCCCCCACACACTATGTAAAAAGAATTTAGGTTGTTATTTAGGTTGTAAAGTCAAGCACTCAAAAGTTAGGTCTAGTGGGCACCACAACATGATTGAATTTCATGTGTCTCCTTGTAGAAGTTGTTGCATACTCGAAGGGACCACACAGCCAAACACCTCACCTCCGAACATTCCTTCTATTGCTCTGGGAGCAGAGGACGTGAAGACTGTGAGCTTCACAGTTTTGGGGATGGGGGGACAAAGCACCAATTTTACTCCGTAACTGATACACTGAGGGGCCAAAAGGTGACATTAAAATAGGCATCGGTTTAAGCAGCTCTAAATGCTGAAGGAGAACATAGATAGTAACACTCATTACCTTTAGTGGGTTGCTGCTCTTTACAAGTACTGTGGCTGCAACCAGATGCTTTTGCTGTGGAAGAGATGGAAATTGTTGCAATAATCTGAAATCCTTACAGAAATCTGCTTTATAGCAACAGTGCTTAAAAAGGAAATACTTCTGGCCCACCTAATAATTGAAAATGTTCCAATAAATAGCATATATTAGTGTCTCACCTGTCACATTCAGGTACTGGGGAGCACTTAGAAAAGAACGGTACTCCTGGTTATGGGTGTCCTTATGCTCATACAAACAGACAAATCTTCCTGAACTACTTGTGGATACTTTGTAGTGTAGGTCATATGCAAATTTATTCTCCTGCATTGGTAGGACTGCAAGATCCGTTACGTCTTCACAGAAAATAACACGGGTGAAATTAGAGAAAGCTGGTACTTTGCATTTAACCACAACTGTTTCCCCTTCATGGCTGGTTTTCTTATTCAGAAATATCTGAGGAGCAGAGAGAAAGCCTGAGGGAAGAAAATAAATAGATCAAACACATTAAGCCAGTTGCATTTTTCATGTGGCTATTCACTTAACTGGAGTTCCTCAGATATGTATTTTGCCCAATATACCACTCTGAGCTCAGTGCAAACGGATGCAAATGTCAGTGGTTGAGCAGAAAAGGAGACTGAAATAACGGTGGGATAAACTGAAGGAAACCTTGAGGATTAAAGCTTCCAATTAGAGCTGGCGGAACCAAAAAATAGGGAAAAAATGTTTCAGATTGACTCAAAACAAAGAAACTTCAACTTTTCATCAAACAGAAAAAATGTGTAAAAAAAAATCTGGGTCACAGTAAATGTTTTGTTTCACCCCAAATATTTCATTTAGTTTTTAAGTTTTTTGAAACCCTTTTTAATTATTTAAAATAAAACTAAAGTAAATTTCAAAATGAAGTCATTTCAGATCAAACTATTTTGTGTTTAAAACATCAAAACAAAATGTCTTGATATAGTCAGTAAGTTTTTTTTTTAATTGAAACAATTCCATGACTTTGACATAAATTCACAAAAAGTTTTGGTTCACCCAAATCTGCTTTTTATGGCATAAAAAGATAATGTCCAAAAACTTGTACCCAGCTACACTTCTAATTTTCCATACAGACAATTGGAGCAGCCTTTGGCAAAAGTCACCCATCCAACTAGTTGCCTCCCTTCTTTACACCTGCCTCATACTGTAATGGTTGAGTGCTGCGGATACAAATAGCAATACAAACTGCTGAGTGAAGAACTGAAGTCCTTGCTTGCTCACCCCAGCCCTTCTCCACACAGCAGCCATGTGCAGCATATTCAGAAGTGTTCTAGGAGCAGATTCCCCCACATCTGCAAGAAGAATAGAATCTTCCCAGGGAGTACTGTGGGGAAGGCCCCATTGAAGGCAGAGTTGAGCAGTGGAGGGGGAATATTCAGCAGAAGTGGGGAATGGATCAAAGACTCCAGGACTCCAGCAATGAGGTCTCCAGAAAATTAATGGGGAAAAGTGGGTTCAGCATGAAGCTGGGAAATTGGACTTCTCATAAGAGGAAGGATTCCAGCAATATTAGGAATTCCAGCTCTGATACTGGGGATTGAGACTGCATCAATGTGCCAGAGAGGGGAAGAGAGATTCAAACAAAGGGGAGATAAGGAGACATGAATTCGGAAATGAGGAGGAGGAAGGGAAATATTGATTCCATCTACTGGGGGAGGAAGATTTCAAGTAATCAGGGTACTGAGGGATGGGGAGGTAGATTAAAACCTAGAGAAGGCCCAGATGAAAGGGAAAGGGAGGAAAGATTCGGGTTGATCAAGTAATCGAGGCAGCAGTGAGGGCTGGATACTTAATGAAGTGGGATGGAAAGAGGTGTGGGAACAAAAGGAAAAGAGGTGGCAATGTCAGGGGAGAAAGAAATGAGAGAGAGAGAGAGAGAGAGAGAGAGAGAGAGAGAGAGAGAGAGAGAGAGAGAGCAAATTCATAAACAGATCTTAGGTGTTAAAAGCCCACTCCATTCATACCAATCTTTCCCCTTCCATCTTATACCCTATCACACTGCTTTCTCTAGTTCATGGGGAAAAAAAATTAAAAACCCAATAACAATAAAAAGAACAACAATAACCAGACCAAAAAACCATGTTGTTAAGATGGAGTTGTGGCTGAGAATATAGTAATAAAAGTGTAAAATCTTTGCAAGAATTATGTAGTTTGAGGTAGTGGTCAGGGGACAAAATACTGTGTTCTCAAAAGGAAATTAAAGATCTAGTCAGTTAGGTACAACCTCTTAACTCCACCCCACAATTCTTACTAAGAATGGCAAAGCTTTGGGGAGGGGAAAAAAAGAGAAAAAAAACACCTTAAAAGGTCATTCTGTGATGTTCAGGAAATACAGCTTCAGTAGACGCCATAACTGTAATTTGGCTACATTGTATATATATTAAGAAGTAGAAATAAATATATACAAAGTAAAACTAAATGTGGAGAATGAAATATGGTTGCTTTGGGGACAGATTTTGTTGCATATAAAATGACAATTACAATCTTTCTTTTTTGTTGTTCTTGGCATCTAACTAGGCAACATTTGCATTGACTATGGTGTGTCTTTCTGATTCTGCAAAAACTGCTGAACCCAGGGCTTACACACTTTTATTATTATTAATTATTATTACTAATGTATCACTGAGCCCAAGTTATGGGCCAGGACCCCACTGCGTTAAGTGCTATAACAGAACAAAAAGACTTGCCCCTAAACGCTTATACTCTAAGTATGAGATAAGGCACCACAAATGGAGACAGCTCAGTGACGAAGGACAAGTGAACAGAGACAATATTGAGCAGTACGAAGGGCAATGGTCTCAGGACACCAGCAGCCTGACTGCTGTCAAGTGCTTTGCTGGCATCACAGAGAGGGAGATTTCTGAGGAGGGATTTGAAGCAGGCAAAGCCAGCACTAGGCATAAGCTGACTGCCCCGAGCAGCTCAAGGGGCCCCCATTTGGTTTTTATTATATGATCTTGCGTGTTTTAGTATAGGGGGGCAAAAATATTCCTGCTTAGGACCCCCAATGGGCTAGCACCGGCTCTGGGAGCAGGATAACAAGGGAGCTTTTGTGGCAGTGCTTAATTTGTGCCAGGACTTGCCAGGGCTGAGCCCCGGCACCTCTAGGTTTGGCAGTTCAGAGCCCCGACACCTCTGGGCTTGTCACATCAGTTATGAAAGTAAAAAAATTGCTTGAGTCCTGACACCTAATTTCTGGAGCCCCAGTGCCTCTTTCATCACAATGAGGAGTGCCTCCCAAGGCAAGGACAACCCAGGAGAAAGCACAAAGGTGCGTCTTTGAGAACCTAACAAATGGGCAGTGAAGGTGGCATAATCGGCCAGTCAGGGGCAGGAGTCACACCTCAGTGCTGAATGAGAGGTGACGGAGGTGGGGATTGGCCTGGAAAGTTAAGACAAGTAGCTTATAGAGAAGGAGAAGCCTGCGGGAGGAGGCACTAAGAGGGGTGACAGGCTCAATGTGACACTGATCAGTCCCATTGACTTCACTGAGAGTACAAATGGTTATTATAAAATATGATCCACAGTAAACAGTTGCAAGAACAGGCTATGGAGACTGCTGAGAAGCACCTGATTTCTGGGTTAAAGCACCATAGCACACCACAGTTTTACATCTCACACATTCTAATTTAGTGCCCTTGGGACAGTTCCCTCACCCCAATACTCTCCTGACTCTCCAGGGAATGATACTGCCATGGGGAGGGCCAGATCCTCAGCTGGTGTAAATCAGAAGCAGCTCTATTGACTGGAAAGTTGCTATGGCAATTTACATCTGCTGCCGATCTGTCCTTTGACTCTAATGAAGCAATGCTGATCTACACCAACTGGCGATTTTCACCATTGACCCCAGTGGAGTGGAGCTGATTTGTATCAGCTGGGGATCTGGTTCTGAAGGAGTCACTACCCAGCCTCAGTTCAGAGGGTCCATTCTTCATGTCACTCTGGACATGAAGCACTGTCATGTCAGCCCTGGAGCAGGATTCTCCCAGAGTGGGGTCCAGCTTGAGTGTTTTATTCTCCCATGGCCTAAGCCTTTCCTCTTAAAGGCCGACATCTTAAGGATACCCAGATTTCAGCCCCTCCTCCCACAATTAATGGCTTATACAATATTGTCCTATGGGGGGAGGAGAGGTACTTTTCTTCCCTTTGAAAGAAGCTGAGCTCTTGCCTCCCTTTACTGTACACACACCCCATCACACAGGCTATCTCTTTGCAAGGTATCATCTACATTTACATTGATACATAATAGCCAGATTGAGCAAAGTCTTGTTGCTTTAATTCTGAAAGAATGGGCCCAGAATGTCAGAGATGTCAACGTGACCCTGGCACTTCACAACAGTGAAACATGGTTCAGGGTTTGGAAGACAGAGACCCCGGCCTGATTAGTCCCCTGGCAAACACACAATTAAACATCATTTTAATCTTTTATTAATTAAAGATATAGGAAGATGATAGATAAAGCATTTGAAATGTAAATTATTAAATAAGTTGTCCTTTTTAACATTATCCTGCATTCCCTTTCCCTTTAGCTGGAGAGAGTTTTTAGGAGGAAGAAACAACCATGTCTCACCATCTTAGCTGGTATTAAAGATGGTCAAAACTGTCCATTTTCAGGAAAAGAGAAGAAATTAGTTGACTTGGCCTGGAACTGTTGCTGTTAAAGCCAGACTCTTATTAAACAGAAGGTAAAAAGAGAGTGATAGGAAGAGAAGAAATAAGGTGGGGAAGGAAAAGGACACATAAAGGAGTGGTTGACAGCAGATACCCAAAAGTTACATGATAAGTGATGTTTGGAATTTAGTCAAAATAAGTAGAGGTGATGTCATCAGCTCACTTACTGGCCTGGTCTGGTCAGGACATCTTTCAGGATCAGCACAGTGAGGGCCCAATAGTGTTGTGAGATAGTGTAGGGGGAGCTGCCATAATAGTGAAGCTCTCTTCCTCCAGTCCACCAGTCTCCCAGCCATCCATTTATTTTTTCACTCTAAAGTCTCTTTTTAAGGTCCCCAAAAGGGAGATTTCTGGTCCCATATTCTTCTTGTTTACCTGACATAATTTCCACACAGTCCTTGAGATATGTCAGTAGGCCTTTTTGTTTGGACTAATGGAGTTTTTCTGTCTCTCTTTTGTACCTTTCTTCATCAACATTGGTTGTTATAGGTGACTGGACTTTTACCCACTTCCCCACAGTTGAGCTTACAGTTGGAGTAGGCCTGTCAGGCTCAATTATCACAACGGTCCTGGATATACCTCAACTCCATTGAAATCAATGGGAGATGAAGACAACCACATAACAAAGGTGTGATCCAACACCCACTGAGATCAGTGGCGAGACTTCCATTGACCTCAGTAATCACTGGATGAGGCCCCAAATGAATTAATAATAAGAGTATGGTTCTACTTCCATTGAAATCAGTGTCAAATGGATACAAACCAGCCATCAACAAGTTTAGGCTTGAAATTAGGTGAAGGTTTCTATCCATCAGAGTAGTGAAATTCTGGAACAGCCTTCAGGAGAGGTGGGGGCAAAAAAATCTAACTGGCTTGAAGACTGAGCTTGATAAGTTTATGGAGGGGATGGTATGATGGGACTGCCTACAATGGCATGTAGCTCATCTACAACTGCTAGCAGTAGATATCTCCAATAGCCAGTGATGGGACACTAGCTGGTGAGGGTTCTGAGTTACTACAGAGAATTCTTTCCCCAGTGTCTGGCTGGTGGATCTTTTCCACTTGCTCAGGGTACAAATGATCACCATATTTGGGATCAGGAAGTATTTTTTCTCCAGGTTAGATTGGCAGAGACCCCGAGGGTTTTTTTTGCCTTCCTCTGCAGAATGGGGCATGGGTCATTTGTAAACTAGTGTAAATGGTGGATTCTCTGTAACTTAAAGTCTTTAAATCATGATTTGAGGACTTCAGTAACACAGCCAGAGGCTATGAGTCTATTACAGGAGTGGTTGGATGAGGTTCGGTGGTCTGCAATGTGCGGGAGGTCAGACTAGATTATCATGATGGTCCCTTCTGGCCTTAAGTCTATGAGTCTATGAGATGGAACAAAATCAAGCCTGATTTTAATAGCTGATTTTTTTTAGAAATGTTACAAAGTGATAATACTCCACTTAACCTGGCTCATTATTTAGTAAGATTTTCAAAACTGTATTGAACTTAAAATAATAATTATAGGAGATATCCTATCTCCTAGAACTGGAAGGGACCTTGAAAGGTCATTGAGTCCCACCCCCTACCTACACTAGCAGGACCAAGTACTGATTTTGCCCCAGAGCCCCAAGTGGCCCCCTCAAGGATTAAACTCACAACCCTGGGTTTAGTAGGCCAATGCTCAAACCACTGAGCTATCCCTCCCCCCTAACTTGAGAAAGCTTCTCTCTCTTACTGACAGCAGTTGGTCCAATAAAAGATATTACCACACCCACCTTATCGCTTGAAGTTGAGAATGATTTAAGGAGTTAATTTAATACACAATTTGCATGCAAGCACATGTCATAGTCTATCACTGTTTTGAAACCTTTGAGATCTAAAATGGTCCTCCATTTGAATCTATCTATGTGCAGTTATCATTTCTCTACTGTACTGAAGCAAAAAATGCAGTTTGGAAAAATAGCCACAGCAGGAGTGTAACCACAGCGAAAGTTTCTGAGGTAAGTTGTTCATTTAAAACTAAGTGAAAACTCATATATAATCTCATTTTAAAAATAAGAGTCAATAAAAGCATGTCTGATTCCTGCTCTATACAAACCCTGAAAGGCTGCTAGTGAAAGCTTCCATGATGCAGGACTGGGATAGAGTCTTGTAATTAAATATTACTAAATAAAAATCTATTAAACTCTTTCAAATGTTCTATGTAGCATTAAATCCAGGACAAGGATCATAGTTTTCCCTTTTAATTTTTTTTTTTAAATTGACCCTTTTTTTAGCTGTTTCAACTAAAAAACACTATCTGATTGTAATTTATATGCCACTAGTGCTGGATCAATAGCATTCAGTGATATGCTACTTTACAAATTTGACCACTTTTTCTCAATTGAATTATCACCAGGTACATTTTTACATTATTCAACCAGGTCTACATCTGATCAAAAGCTCTTCGGCAATTATATTATTCAGTGAATATCAACAAATCAGTTGAATGCTTTCTTCCGCTGTTCAACTATTTATGCGTAACTCCATGTTTCTTTATTCCTTTATATCTCCCAGAACTAATTTACAGTCTTTCAGAGAATCCAGAAAAGATTCTTCTCTCCCGTGGATTTTTCACTGGTGTAACGCTATTGACTTCAGTGTATTTACAGCATAGTCTGTACATTTCTTTTCTGGTTATGTTTAGCTAAACACTCACCTGGAGAGCTGCAGATTTCTTGGCATGTAAGATGAACACCTTTAAAATAAACATACAATAAATACATTTTAGTACAAGGAAATGCAAAAGGCCAGATTCTGGTCTTGGTAACACCAGTGTAAATCTAAAAACCTCCAGGGACTTTGATCCACTCTCTTTGGATTAACATAAGTGTAGATGAAAGCAGAATTTGGCACACGTTGTACAGAAGTAATTTACTTACAAATAGTCAGGGCACTGTCAGAACAATAGCTAAATGCACACTTGAATTTACACTTTGTAAAGAAATATCAACCTGAAAATCATGAGAGTTCATTTAGTACATTAAAACTTTTGGCCCGAAGAATGCAATTGGATGATGTAGGCTGACACTTTTGCTCACATGGGTTCCACTGAAATAAATGGACTGCTCAAGCACAGTCCACCTGGACAAGTTTGCAGAATCTTTGCTTGCAGTGCAATTGCACAGTAAATAAGGTCAGATAGCAATTTTCATTAGAGACCCTTTCTTAGTTGCTTGTAATTTCTCAAAAACAGTGGATCAGATCCCCAGGAGGGGTAAATCAGCATAGCTCCAATGACTTCAATGGAGTTATAGCATTTTATATAAGCTGGTGATCTGGCCTTTCAAATTTAACATGTTTAGGGTTACCACCTGAAAAAGTAAACCAGGTCTAATTTGAAGGAGAAAGGCTTAGAAATTTAGAACTCTGAAGGTTCTATAATTATCTGTGAATATGTACAGTGGAATGAATTTTGTTCAGTATTAAACGATCCTGAAACCTATTGGTATTTGTGAACATTGCATATCCATGGCTTCTCATATCTGAATACATGTACTGAAAATTATACCCCTAAGTATTGGGACAGTTATAGTCAGCAAAGCTACTTGTATGGAGCCCATTTGTTGAGGAGTTGCCTGCAGAGCTTTCTCCATAATGTCCCCTCAGTTCTGGTATTAACTTCCCCAACAACTCAACCTTTCATGCTCCATGATCACAGGGTTTTTAAACCTCCTGGACAGGCCAGCACAAGAAGGTTTCTAACCATCAGAGGGGTGAGGTTCCCAATACTGGTAGTGGGGGCAAACAAACTTAATTAGTTTTAAGAGAGAGGTGGACAAATGTATGAATCTGATTTTATGCTGGGCTTGCTTGTGATGGTGGGGGGCAGGGCTCAGCAGCCCTGGAGCTCACCTCTTATTTACATCTGATGTTATAAAGCTCATGCTTCAGGGTTTCAGCTGGCCACCAGCAGGGGTCAGGAAGGGATTCACACACCCCCAACAATATATTCTGGGCATTTTTTTAAATCTCTTTCCTCTGAAGCATAAGGGATGGCCATGGCTCAAGATGAGACATTGGGCGGCTGGGCCAGACCTCTGCGGTGGCACCGAGCTTTCTCTCCCTTAGTTGCTTGGATGTCTGGTTCTTGCTCAAATGCTAGGGTTTAACTAGCAGCCATATGTGGGGTTGGGAAGGAATTTTCTTCCAGTCATATTGGCAGGGACCTTGGGAGGGGAGGGGGTTGCCTTCCTATGAAGCATGTGGATGTGGGTCACCTGCCAGGATCATCTGGGTATCTCTCACTTAATCTTTTCCCTGCCACTACTGGAGCCTCAGGCATTGGTGCACCTCAGTCTGTCCAATTCTCTGCCAGTGGCACCTAATAATTTAGTTTCCTGTGGACAGTGATACTTTGGTCTAATATTCACTGTTGGGTTTAGTGTGTGGGTGCTGGGTGGTGTTGGTGGGCCAAAGGACCGGATGATCTCGTTGTCCCTTCTGGCCTTAAATTTCATAGTTCTTGTGTTACAATATTTATTACTTTTCTTGGTCATGGGGGGACACTGTATTCAATGTGAGTGTTTCCAGTAACTACAGAGAGTTTAGATTAGGACTTTAGAGAAGAGTGGACCGAGGGATAGGAGGGGATAGATTTGGGATAATTATTATTTTACCATGACAGTCAGAGTGCATGTGTGTGTGAGACATACATTCACACAGAGAACGTAGGCTACAATGACAAGGGGACAAGCTCAGCATTGCATTTCCTAAACTTTTAGGTGATTTTACTACCTAGTGGAATTCACAACCCCAAATTAAGCACCCAGGTTTCATATACACTTCATGGGGAGAGAGACAGATTGTGAGACCTGCCCCAGAATACCCCTTATCCCCTTGCAGATGGCAGATCTGGGTTTAGGCTTCTGCTCTCCATTTGAGGTGGAGTGGGCATTTTAGTGTGTCTCCCACATCTTGGGTGAGTGCTCTGGCTAATGGGCATAGGAGCATTCCATCAGCACCATCTCCTCCAGCTGTGATTTGTGCAGAGACTGAACCTGTAGGCATGCTCTTAGGGGGCCTCCGAGAATGCCTGTCAATAAGCTAGGCATTTCCCACCCTATAAATTGCACTGGGGCTTAAGCACCATCGGGACTTAGGAGGATTTGTCCATACACAGTGCAGAAATGTAGGTACCTAGGGGACTTCACTGAAAGACATGTGGGTGCCTGGTGACTTTCAGCACCTGCAGGGTTAGGTGGCATCTAAGCAGCAGTTTTGTGAATGTCAGTGACGCCTAAATGTTGGACTTAAGCACCTAAAGGAGCAATTAGGCATCTAAGACCCCCTTGTGAATCTTACTTCATACAGTTTGTCCACAAATTAATTTTGCAATCAATCCAAAAATGCTATTGGAGTAATGCAATAGTTTAATTGTGAAATTTCAGTTACAAACTGTTAGAAAATTCAGATTTATTCTGCCCTATTACACTCCTCGGTGGGCTTCTCAAAAGCACTTAGATGATTTTGGAGTTCAAGTCCCATTGACTTTCACTGGGTGTTATGCTCCTAAATCACTTGAGGATTTTAAGAATCCCACTCTCCTTCAGTAGAATAGACACAATGCTGGGCAATCACATACTTGGTAAATAATGAAATGAAATATAATAGAAAGGAATAGCACTCCCCCACTTCCCATCTTTGACTCTATTTTTAATTATAAAATTAATTATTTAGGCCTCTGTTGAAGTCAGTAGGGCTCCGTGGAGGTGCGGTTATCCTCTCACGCACAGTGAATTGCAGGACTGAATTTAAATTAGGGCCCAGTCCTGCAACTGGCAGGTGCAGGAGTCCACCTGCACAGAACCAGTTGCGGGATACAATGTAAAGCCTCCCGTACTGTGTTATTTTTTACAAGCTATGGTCCTAAACTTATAATGGGGCAGATGCATGGTTCCTACTGCATAGAGTCTACTGCAGGATTGGGGTAAACAATATGCTAAACTTACTTGTGTATGTCTACACACCCAAAAAATTGCAATTTACAAACTTCCACTGCAGTTTAATTAGTGATGTTCAAAATAAGCAGTTATATTTGTTGCATGGATAGAGGTTTATTTTCCACCATCAAATAAGTAAAGGGATCTTGCTAAAACTGTCAAATAAAAGCTTTTCTTATAGCCTAAGCCCAAACATAGAACATGTCAGTTCAGAAGGAGTATTTTTGTAAGAAATGCTGTACAAAGCATGTAAAAAAAAGTATTTTGTTTTTTTACTGAATAATGAATATAATCTTAACTACTGTAAATTTTGCTAACATTAAAGTTTTTAGTCCTAGTCCAATGAAACCGAATGGCTAAACTCATAATGACTGATAGCTACATCACTAATTATCTAAAAGGAAAAGAACCATAGTCAGTAGGCAACTTTGTGTAGCTATTACAAGTAGGGAAAAAATAATTTAACTAACTAACTAACATTTATTTCTCTTACCTGACAACCAGTCCTCATCTAGCTATTCATTGAAAATAATGTACCTGATAAATGTAGTCATTTTCTTCAAATCATTATACACATTTTTCCTCTTATTTTTGCACCTTTCAGTCATGATCCCAGTAAATCTGACCCGTCAGTTATCCAGATTTCATGTTCCATAATAATGTTGGATAATCAAGAGATCACTTCTGTATTACAAATGAAGTTATGCTATCAAATATTATGAAAATATTAAATGAACAGGATTTTTTTTAAAAGTCAGGTTGTATAACTGCCAAAAATATGCTCCCAATCCATAAACACAATGGACTAACATAGTCAAATTGTGTTTAATATTGGTCAAATTGTTTTATAAACAAAGGAAGGATCTGATTTACCACTCAGATTCATGGAAATAAGTGGAACTGCACCAGCATAAACCTGCTATAATGGAATGGAGGATCCAGTCCTAAATGTCTAAAGTAGAATTGTCATTAAAATGTTTCAGATTGAGTTAAGAAATATCTTCTAGGCTGTTTTGTCTCTTAAAACCAGACTATCCTTAAAATACTCACAGCAAAGCCAAAGTCCCAGTAACAGAATCATTAGAAGAATCCACGGTAACTGCTCAGTCTTGAAATTTTGCAGAGGCTTATGCTGCTGAGAGTGTAGACTAGAAAAGTCTGCACTAAACTCAATGGGCTTCATAGAACAGCAAACACGGCCACTCTGAACTGAGCTCCACGGTGCTCTTTGGGCTTGCGCTGAGGTTTTTGCTCCTCAGGAGTCAGACAGCAGTCAGGTTGGTGTCACTCTCTCCTGCAGCTTGTCCTCTTTTACTGTGGGACAGCTGCTCTATGTCACTGCTCTTCCTACAACGTGTTTATTCCACTCTCTGTACCAAACCTCCACCAAAAAATATATATGTTATCAATTAAATGCAAAGGCTATATAAAAAAGTAAACTTGATCTGTATCAAACAATTTTAATGAGTGATCTAATGATAGTTTAACATGCTGGATGGCCAAATAAATAGGAAAGGACGAATATCAGGAGATGAATATCTTTAATAGATGTTTTTCTTGGAGGATTTTGGAGATCTCTGCTGTGTCAGACTCCCAAGCATGTTCCAGTAATGTCTGTCTGTTGAGATTGGATTTGGCTCTTAGATAAGGTTGGACCTATTTTTCATCAATATTTTAATGAAAGCTTCTACGTTCTTTTGTGTACCACTGTATATAAAATGGGCCAGATCCCCAGCTGCTGTAAATCATCCTAAATCCATTGAAGTCAACAGCCATAGGTTGATTTACACCAGATGGCATTTTGACTGATTTTATACACAGTCTATAGCACTGAAAGCATGAAAAGACTATGGACTAGATTAACCACATTCAAAATGGGTGTCCAATGCAAGAAACTCAAGGATTTTAAGGCACAAACAAAGATTCTGTAAAGTTGGGTCTTTATTCGATGAAAGAATCACATCACACAGTTGTTATATCAGGTGTCACCATGCAGAGACTGTGGGGAGAAGGTCTCTTCCTTCCAGGCTGGAGTTACCTTTGCCATCTCCCGGGCAGCTGTCATACATTCTACTTGGCATTCCCACACTCCTCATGATGGGTACCATAGTCATAGACTGGGCAGAGCATTGCACTGTCTCAGACAAAGGCAAACCTTTGGCTAGAGACACTGCCACCACCAGGCTCTGAAATACCTGAGTCTCTGCTGAGGGTAGGGAAAGGTTAAATTAAATGAGATATCCTATCTCCTAGAACTGGAAAGGTCATCAAGTCTAGCCCCCTGCCTTTACTAGCAGGACCAAGTACTGATTTTGCCCCAGATTCCTAAGTGGCCCCCTCAAGGATTGAACCCACAACCCTGGGTTTAACAGGCCAATGCTCAAACCACTGAGCTATCCCTCCCTTCTAGAGCCTAGAAAATTGCTCTTCAGCTCAGCAGCTCTTGTCCTTCCCCTCTCCTCAGGTATTTGTTTGCATACACGGAGAAGGAACTTAATTCCTCTTGGGGACTGGCAAAACATGGGGCTTAACTGTGGTTTTATCACTGCCCATCCAGTGAATGTCTCCTCATTAACTACCTCCTTCCACCCTCACAGATGGGCCGGTGGATCTGCACCTGGCAGCTTGCAGCATGACATGTAGGCAGTGGATGGGGGTGAATGGTTCAGCATGATGGTTATATGCCATCAGCAAACTGGCTGCAAGACACCCTCCCTCCAGAGATTCAGTCACACAGTTAGTGAGGCTGGGCTGCAGCTGACCTTTCCAGGACTGCACTGCGACTCAGTGGGCGGTGTGGGTAATCTCAGGTAAAGTGACCCCACTGGTGACATATGAAACACCACTTTTCCCCACACCCTCCCAGGGCTTCTCGGAGGTGGTTCCCCCCTCTCCTCCATCCACACGGTGTGAATGTCTGCTGGGGCCTGGTCCCTATCCTCTGATCCCATTCCATCCCTATTAGGTTTTCTATCAAACCCAGGCTGACTATCCACAGGAGGCTCTGCCATTTCCCAGCTATGGTTACAGCTCAAGGATTTTTGCCTATTAACCATGATTTCACATTGGGGTGGCAGAATTTATAGAACTGTTCTATTACCATTAAGTCATAGGCCTCATTGACAGTGGTACCTTCCACAGTTCCTCATTTTCATACAAAACCCCTAATTTGGGTCGAAACTTCTGGTCATTAGAATATAGTACATTTACTAGCTGTGTTTTTGTCCGATCCTCAGGATTTAACCTCCTTTCTCTGCATAGCTCACCCAGCCTATTTCTTGTTAGATGTTCATTTTCTTCTCTCTCTCTTTTTTCTGTCCCTTTCCTGAAAAGACAATTGAGTCTTTTCTCTGTGCTTTTCCCTCCTAAGGTACTTGCTTTGACTGCTGTTGACACTTATGGCAATTCACACTGTTACAAATCCCATATACATTGCCATCATATCTATCACAGTGCAGGGGAACTATATTTCCCGTCTGTGTTCCAGAAGGCCTCTCACTCTACGCCTCCAGCTCCCCAGGCATTGCCTCTCTTGAGTGGAGACATGTGTCTCTCTCCCTTCGGACTGCGGTATTTCCAGGCTGAACAGTTCCCTGACTGCACTGGGATATCCCCAGCAAAAGACAGAGATCACCCCCAACTCCAACAAGGGCTCTGGTTGGAGATTAGTCTTTCAAAACCTCACATAGGCATTGTTTCCTGTGGTCCCAAGTTCATCAAAGCTTTCATGCATCAAAGCTTCAGCTAAGAACCAGCACCCACATCTTATGGGGACTCAGCTGGCCAAAGAGCTTCCAACCCTCCCCTAAGGATTGGCATCTGCCCATTTGCTGGATCAGAAAGAGGGCCCTGAGTCAGTTTAAACTCAGGCTATTTAACCAAACATCCTTTCTTTGTCTGTTAGCCCCTGGGGAATCCATTTTGAACCAGTATAGGCAAGCCTCTCTCCCGGTGATAGTGGCTCTCTGGAGGTGTTATAACCAGAGTGAATTTGCCTAACAACCCCAGTGTTCTTAGTTCCTGAAGGGCTGCAGTCCCTGTCCTACATGGAATTACATATAATCCCCCAAAATACATAAACATTTGCATTCTTAATAACGTGAACTCCTAAAATACTTGAACTTAATTCAAAAAGGTTTGTCCAGGATATTATCATATCGGTCACTCAAAAATCTGGGGAAATTTCAGCATTGCTCCCATTGGAACAGTATGAGCCCCTTCCAAGTTACATTGGAAATGGTTTACAATTTTGTTGAGCTAAAAGAAAGGAAATAGTCAAGGGTTATGGGTTTGTCTTCATTTAAATGTCTGTAAAGTGCCAAGCACTTGTGTGGCTACTCTAAATAGTAATTCAGGGCCAGATTGGGATAGTCTTACTCACAGTAAGTAGCACCTTACTCTGCGAGGAGTTCCATTGACTTCAGAGGGACTGCCTGTGGTTCAAGGTACTACTGAATGTGAGGGTAATGCAGTCTGGCTTCAAGAAGCAGCATGCATATCCTGAAATTGAAAAAATGTTCAGATTAACAGGGAACTGGATCTCATGTGCTCAGATCTCATCGCACTGGCATATGAATTTGCTGGTTTGCTGGAAATTGAAGTGAGATGAACAGTCTTATTGTAAAAAATTCCATAGGACTTGCCGGAATTTGAACTTGCCTGGTGACTACAGTAGAACCTCAGAATTACGAACACCAAAGTTACGAACTGACTGGTCAACCACACACCTAATTTGGAACCAGAAGTATGCAATCAGGCAACAGCAAATATTAAAAAAAAAGAGAAGCAAATAGAGTACAGTACTAAACGTAAACTACTAAAAAAAAATATAGAAAAGTTTTAACCAAAAAAAAAAAAAAATGGACAAGGTAAGGAAACTTTCTTGGCTTGTTTCATTTAAATTAAGATGCTTAAAATCAGCATTTTTCTTCTGCATAGTAAAGTTTCAAAGCTGTATTAAGTCAATGCTCCACTGTAAACTTTTGAAAGAACAACCATAACATTTCCAAGGTGTTCATAACTCTGAGCTTCTACTATATGTTTCAAACTCTTAAAACACTGGAAAATATGGTTTGAAATAAATAAATAGTACTAGAAAATAGCCTCAGTATTTGTGAATATAGAGATAGAGCAAACGTGTTTGTGTACAGCTTGATTAAAAGTTCTTGTATATGAAAAAGATTAATCAAAATCGCTGGTTCAGAAATACAGGTGGGTTGAAAGTTTTGTTAGGGAAGCATGGGTTCTGATGTACATTCATGCCGCTGGCACAAGGGGTGGTCAAGTGATTAAAGGTAGGTAGGTGCCTAATGATGTAGATGGGCAGCTGATGGGATTTTCAAAATTGTTTGGTGCCTAAATTCCACTGAAATCGGTAGGCGTTATGCACCTAACCTGCTTAGGAACTCTTGAAAATCCCACTAGGTGCATATGTGCATCTTTAGGTGCCTAAAAACCTTTGAAAATCTGGCCCAAGATGCTTGAAGAATAAGATACATGTTGACAACTTGGTTTAATGCAATTATTTAAGCCTTGTAGACAATTTCTAGCTTTCAGCATCTGTTTTCTTTGCTATTGTGGATACAGAGCCTACCTCTTCAGCTTGGGTTCCAAGTTAGGGTTTGATTCTCACAGGGGGTCACTTATTTACAGTTATGATTTGTATTTTTAGGAGCTAGAGTCACTGGGGAAGAGTGATGCATCAGACAGAAGTCAGCTCTAAGTGGGGGAATAGAAGGCAGTTATAGTTGTGAAGTTTCTTCCTATATAGCCTCAATCTATCAATGAGCTCAATGCAGGTGGATTCCAGCATCCCTAGAATCATAGAACATCAGGGTTGGAAGGAACCTCAGGAAGTCATCTAGTCTAACCCCCTGCTCAAAGCAGGACCAATCCCCACACAGATTTTTACTGCAGTTCCCTAAGTGGCCCCCTCAAGGATTGAACTCACAACCGTGGGTTTAGAGGGCCAATGCTCAAAGCACTGAGCTATCCCTCTTGAGAGCCCACTGTAAAATAAGGGTCTAAATGGAGACTGTGGAATGATTCTCTCAACTGGCACCAAGAACACAGTATGGACCACGATTGCTAGCACTTTAAAGATGCAGAAGTTCAGCAATGATCCCTATTACATACATAAGTACACCAGATATTACCTCAAAGTGTACTTGACCGGATGGTGCAGAAAAGAGAATCTTTCACGTAAAACTGTTTAAAAAACTAAACTATCATCCAACAGGAGATTCTGATGTTTTGACATGTGTTTTCTTCACAAAAAGGGATAAAAGTCAAAATACTGATAATTCTTGTGGAATGAAAGTATTGAAAAGCTTTTATTTGGAAATACTGAAACAAAAAATGTAAACATTTTAGTTAAAATGTTTCATTTCAGAATGTTGGCACATTAGAAGCTTGATAAAAAAAAGTGTTTTGTTTAGAATTTTCCTGCTGAAATACTGGGAAATGTTGTCAAAAATCAACATTTTGTCATGAAAAAAATTAGATGTTGATGAAACCCCACACTTCATCAGGAATTTTTGTGACTCAAGAAATTTCAACAAGCCCTAGTTTTAGATTTATAAGACATAAGAAAGTCTTTTGACCTTAACCTGAAGGAGATCAGCTCTATGGTAATCACATGGGAATAGTCAGTGGGTAGTAAAAATGTGTAGTTTTTGTGTTGAAAATCAAACTAGAACCTACCAAATAAAGTCATTTCTTCTTCTTGAATCCTTGGTTTTTTAGGTGTGAGACAAGGAGGGTGAGGTAATATCTTTTATTGAACCAACTTCTGTTGGTGAGAGAGACAAGCTTTCGAGCCCCACAGAGCTCTTTTTTTCAGATGTCTTTAAGTGGGGACAGGTGGGACAAATATCTCAACCTAACAATTTGGGGAAAACTCTGTGGAATCTTGTATAGTGCACACTATCTATCTCATACTTTCTCACACACCCCGTCTCTCCTGCAGCAAGGAGTGACCAGTTCCAGTGTTTCCACCTGGATTTCAAATGTGAGAATAAAGTTGCAATTCACAGGCATGTGAGAAAGAACCTGACATTTTTAGTCTTAACCCCAGTCCCCTGATGTGGGCCAGGGATACAAAGGTCACATGTCAAGCATCAATAGCCACTTACTTCAGGGGCTCCTATTACATCTTCCACCACCACACCAAATCATTTGCTGCCTTGGTGGGGGCCTTCCACTAGTCCTCCTGTTTGGGCAGGTTGGGTCGTGATCTGTCCCAGAGGAGGGAACACTCAGATACTACCCAATCTGAGTGGCAGACTGTGTGTGTGGAGTCCAACACTACCCCAGTAGAACCAGAGACATGTGGCTACAACAAGCCCCACCCCCTTGTGCTTACTTTGGGGTCACACTTTCAAGATATTTTTCCCTGACACATCAGGGCTAGAAACTTGTTTTTCTTAAAATGAATGATTGTTATTTTTATTTGTAGGAGCCCCAGTCATGGCCCAGGACTCCATTGTGCTTGTGACACTGTGGGGTTCAACCCAGACCAGTAAGGTCTGTCTCACTGCCTACCCTGTAACCCTGGATGCCTCTGTGCTGTCTAGCTTTGGTTCAGAGCCCTGGCACCAGCAGCCTGCTCACAGCACAATAGTCTCACCTGGCTTCCACCAGCCTGGTTAGTCCTGGCAGGGTAATTCCAACAGCCCTTCCAGTCCCAAGTTCTCCCCCAAAACATCTTTCTCTGCAGTGCAAAGCAGCTCTTACTATAGCACCCACAAAACACTTCCCAGGGTAAAAGACCTGGGGTTTTGGTGGTGGGCCTTCAGCTCATTGGATAGGGTGAGCATCCGTGGGGCGAGGTCAGACCTTGTGGCCCTCATGGGCAGAGGTCCCCACCCTTCTGCACCCTCCTGTCTCTCTCATGGGGTGGAGGGTGCTCAGACTCAGAACAAGCTAGTCTTGGAGGGGTATGCTGAGGAGAGCCTACCTTGAGTTACAGGTTATATAATAGGCAACAGAGAGTCCTGTGGCACCTTATAGACTAAAAGATGTATTGGAGCATAAGCTTTCCTGGGTGAATACCCACTTCGTCAGACACATGTAATGGAAATTTCCAGAGGCAGGTATAAATATGCAGGTTATATAATAGGATACCTGTAACCCCCACACTGGAACCAATTAACTGCCTGGTATAGGAGAATGTGGGTGATGGCCAGGTAGCATCCCTTCTCGTGTTAAAGGTGAATAAAAGTTGCAGCCAGTTGCTTAAAATCCACTCATGTGTCTGTCTTTATTTCACTGCTGTGTCTGCATCAATGTGTGTTTGGAGCTGCACTGGATGATTCCAGTTCAGAAAGTTTGTATTTGTTTATCTGATTTTTGTTAAGGCTTGTGCAGAATCCCTTCGGCTGTTCTTAGATGACAGTGAAAAAATATTTTTGTCCATTGTAAGGAAACATGTGTCCAGCCTTTTATGTTCTTCATGCACAAATCAAAATTGGCTGAACTCGCAAAACCAGGCATGTCCATAATCCTTATAGAAGAAAATGCCTATAAGTGAATTTGAAAAACACCCCCCAGCCTCCTTGCTGGCTAAATCACTGATTGAAATATCATTTGTGAGTATGCCCAAGAGCCCCTGGTAAGAGCTGAGCAGTCTGCTGAAGCTTCACACTTATTAAGACACCACTACATATTCCCAGTGCATATCCTGGAACAGGATGTGGAATTGGGGCTAGACAGGGAAAATTTCTGTAGCTGTTAGGACATTTTGCATGAAGGAGATTTGTGTCTCACTGAAGAACAACAGTACAGTCCCCACCCCCCAAACTTGTCTTAATGTAAGGGACAGGAGAAAACTTAGGCTACGTCCTCACTACGGGGGGGGTCGATTTAAGCTACGCAAATTCAGCTACGCGAATAGCGTAGCTGAATTCGACGTATCGCAGCCGACTTACCCCGCTGTAAGGACGGTGGCAAAATCGACCTCCGCGGCTTCCCGTCGACGGCGCTTACTCCCACCTCCGCTGGTGGAGTAAGAGCGTCGATTTGGGGATCGATTGTCGCGTCCCGACAGGACGCGATAATTCAATCCCCGAGAGGTCGATTTCTACCCGCCGATTCAGGCGGGTAGTGTAGACCTAGCCCTAGAGTCTGATAAGACTTTCATCTTCCCTATACCCGCTTCATAACTATCCCTTTATACCCAACCCCCTGACTCTTCACATCTACATCTTTCTCCAAATTCTCCCATCTTCCCTCACTTTCTATCCAATATCCTCCGCTCCTTCATATCTCCCTGTTCTCCTCTACCCTTTGTTAATAGTTTTGGGGGTGATTCCCTCCAGGGATTAGGGTATTGTGTGAAGCCAGATTGTTCTCCTTCTAAGCCTATTGAAGCAGTAGGGGATTTTTTGTCTTTCCCAAATAACATTGACCTCGGGAGGAGGAAGGACGAATATTAAAGGCCATTGGGTCTGGCTCTCAGCTTCTCATTTCTCCTTTGAGCCTGGGGAAACTGCATTGGCCAGGAAGGCAAAATTTAAGTTTCATTATTATTTTATTTGATTGCATTATACATTTTTTTGCAAAGCAAACTGGTGTGATGTTGGACAACACTTGCCTGTCACAATCTGCAAATACTGCACAGAAATGTAATAACTAATATTAGCTATGAGCTGAGCAGTGGTTTTAAAATGACGAAATCCTGAATAACTGCACGGACACCATTTGATTTCATAGTCATACACATTCAGAAACCACAGGATGTGGCTAGAGTAAAATAAAAGGTGTATGAGAACAATGAAGAAACATGTTTCTCCCACGTCCATGTCTCCACAGACCCTCATGCTCTCGTGCTAACAACAGAGGAGATTATTTGATGTGCTGTACTGTCTTTATTTATTTTCTGAGAAACATCTATTTTCTCGTGGTCACTTTTTGAAGTCACTTCTCAAAACACATCTTGCCCTACATCTGTAAAATTGAATTCCAGTTCCGACACACAGATGTAGTAACATAATTGTCAACAAGGAATAGATTTAAAAAAAAGTAAACATAAATTGTGGAACAAGTAAAAAATACACTAACGTTTACTGCTCTCATCACTCTGGCATTGTTGCACCCCATTTCCCATTCTTGTCTGTCAAAAGCTAAAGTAGCAGGTATTGGGTCCTGATTAAGCAAAGCACTTAAGCCCTTGCTTAACTTTAACCATGGGAGATGTCACCTTGAACTGCTTTGTTGAACTAGAACCTAGAGAAGGAGTGTTTGTACTATTTGTAAAGCTCTCAGGATAAATAGATTATTAGAGTGAGATTTTCAAAGGGGCCTATGGGAGTTAGGTACCCAGATCCCACTGACTTTCAATAGGATTTAGGTACCTAACTCATTAGAAAATCCCAGCAATAATATATATTCTATGGTTTTCCTAAACACACTTTTGCAAGACCTATGTGCTCTCACCCAGTATGTTTTTTTGTGTCTGTGCGTGAAATGTGGTTTGTTTATTTGTTTGTATCTCTAACTTGAATTGTAGAGTGGCTTGGAAAATGGAATTTTTGACACTGATTTTTGTCTCCAATTAGGATAAAAAGTTGAAAGATTAAAAAAAATCACAAAATGAAAAGTCACTAATTTTTTTGATCAAATGACATTTTCAAATGAAGTGTTTTAGCATGTAAAACTGAAAAAAAACCCCATAAAAATGGTCATACTGGGTCAGACCAACAGTGGCCAATGCCAGGTGCTTCAGAGGGAATGAACAGAACAGGGCAATTATTGAGTGATCCATCCCCTGTCATTCACCCCCAGCTTATGGCAGTCAGAGGCTAGGGGCACACAGAGCATGAGGTTGCATCCCTGACCATCGTGACTAATAGCCCTTGAGGGACCTATCCTCCATAAACTTATCCTATTCTTTTTTTTTTGAACCCCATTATAATTTTGGCCTTCACAACATCCCCTGGCAACACGTTTCACAGGTTGACTGTGCACTGTATGAAGAAGTACTTCCTTTTGTTTATTGTAAACTTGTTGCCTATTAATTACATTGGTTCTTGTGTTATTTGAATGTATAAATAACACTTACTTACTTTCTCTACACAGTTATAGGCCCCTATCTTATTCCCCCTTAGTCATCTCTTTTCCACACTGAAAAGCCATACCCTTAATAATTTTTATTGCCCTGTACCTTTTCTAATTTTAACATATCTTTTTTGAGATGGTGCGACCAGAACTGCATGTATAATCACTTTAGTATCGTAGCACTGCAGAGGAAATTAGATCTGAATGGTAAGGTCCCAAGTGGACTTCATGGAGGTTTGTACTCACTTCCCTTCCTTGCCTAGAGGAAGCTATCCTGGGGTGGGGGAGAAGAAGTGAGAGGAGGGGTCACACATACCTTTAAAACATTCTGATTATGGTGGGGAAACTTTATCTAAGAGGAAGAGAATTTTACAATGTACCCTATATGTGGTCAGATTCTGGATTAGCCTTATCGCTCCTGCGTTTGGGCCTGAGCTTTGTAAACTGCATTGTCCCAGAGGAGTGCAGCTGTCTTGTTGATGGACAGAGATGCAGTTTATGGGTCTTGACTCACTGGTATTTTTAAAGATCAGGACGAAGGTCTTGAACTGCCTGTGGAAGTGGTTCAGAATACATGTTGAAAGTAAAAAAAAAAAGGATGTTTTCCCTTGATGGTACCTGTTCATCTAGGCTTAGTGAAGATTGAGGTAAAATCCTAGGCTTTGAATTAGAAAGGTAGTGGTGCTCAGAACACTCATATGCACCCATACAACATACAGTATCCCACAATTCTCCAATAAAATTGATTTACAGAAGTTAGTAAAGGGTCATCACTGCCCTGCTCCATTTTCTTGTGTTTCCTGGCAGAGGAGCTCTGTAGCCAGAAATTCTTTCTGTGGTATTGATGGGCAGACAATTCCATTGTCTTTAATGGGCCTGCTACTTCTTCATAGTGTTTCCCCTTTATGATCAGCATAACTTTAGACTTGGTCTAGTTACATTTATACCCCAAAAAGCCAGTATAATTTAGAAGTAAATCCACCAATGTATACTATAAAATGTGCTGTACACTGTGTGTTCAGTTTTTAATTTGATGTTTTATGTATTTTGTAATAAGCTGGATCCAAATGCACACATTTGTAGACACCAATTACTTTGATTGTATGCAAACTTTCATTGATGGAAGGAGTCATGATATGCAAAAATGCCCAGTCCATGTAGACCAAATTTGTATATAATTTGTCATTTCTATAACTCTTTCCAAATTACAAGAAGAAATTTTTCTTTCAACATCCTCTACCTCCTTATTTAATGATGTGTTGATACCATAGAAAACGTACCGACCTGTTGAATTTGGCTTCTCAAAGTGATGCCTTTATAGAATTTCCCAGGCAGTTTTAATAAGTCCTAAACAAAACACATTGGTCGCTTTAAATTAAGGCTAGTGAGGCAAGACTTGTGCAAACTGCATTCCAAATATGATTACGTTTGTATCTTGGGATTTATCATTTAAGAGTGTGAACAGAGATTCCAATTATACTGCAGCAGACACATTAAACAAAACAATGCATGTCTACCAATTTACAGAATCATTTTAGTTCAGAGCAGAAGAACAAAGCATGTGAACAGGAGATGGAAAAGTGATTAGCAGCTTTAATGAGAAATTCTTTGGGGGCCCAAATGTGCGCTGACTTCCATGGAGTTGTGTTGAGTGTAAATCAACCAATGTTGGCCAGAAAGAACAATTCTACTCAGAAAAGTGACTAAGCAGATATAGTGCCTACTTATTCCACAGATCTTCTCTACTGTGTGTATCTCAGCCAGATTTACTGGTTTTGTGACAATAAGTTTTACTGCGATTTGTGCCTATTAATACGCTAGTGCCAAAGCAGCTTGGACAAAACACTGGAGTTCACTTGGCATCACACCTCAACAACAGAATGATAACAGAACGGCAGGGCCAAATTCTGTCCTTATTTTACACCTGTGCAACCCCACTGAACTCAAAGGAGTTGCATAGGTGTAACTGAGGGCCTAATTTATCTTGCAGAATTTTAATGCTGGTGTGAATGAATGCTTGAGCTAGAGGGACCTTAGCTTGATTTTCAGATGCCAGCTTGAATTTTAAAGACTGGCAGTTAGGAATTTTTTTATTGTTTTTTAAACCTGTAAACTGTATGTCACAGTCCTAGCAGGGCCCACTTAGATAACCCTGGCCAAGCTGCAATGCAGTTTCCTGGGATGGCAAGTGAACTGCATCCTTGCTGACCTGAGTGTGGAGAATGGGCTGCAGCTGGTGCCCAGACTTGGAGAAGCACGTTCCAAAATAAACAAGAGACCTAGACACACATTGTCTCACCGGCACTTGGCATTCCCCTCCAGGTCCTAGGTAGGCATAACTTATTGGTGTCCCCTCATCTCTCAGGGCAGCTAGCTACATCCTGCTTGCTGCAGACTCTGACTCAGGTGGCCTGTCTCTGTCTCACCCCCCTTGCATGCTGACTCTGGTTCTCTTTTTACATTTCCAGCTGAGATGACCGTTTCCCCCTCCTGTTCCATCTGGGGCACATTTTGCAGCCCTAGCCTTGGGAGAAGAAAAACACCTTAGTTTGCATGGTCCCAGCAGCTAGATAATTTTTTCTCCCAATTTCTGGCCCAGCCATTGTTGTCTTAACTCCTCTGAAGCAGGTATCTAAGAGGATGTCTTATCTGTATTATTGTTTTTTCCCTTTCTAGGTTTCTTAACAATCCCCTTTACAGCCTCTGTTGATTTAACTACTTGCAATCAGACAGGTAACAACCCCAGACTGTGGAGGGAAACAGGGTCATACACAACATTAATAAGCAATAATACAGACATTTTAATTTGTCACACTGAGTACATTTGATCTGCAATTACTGAATCAACAGTCATGGACTCACTTGGCCTTTTTTAAGGGTAGTTTTCAGAACAGAACCATGTACTTTAAAGGTGACCAGCAAAGAGGGAACAAATGGTTTATGTTCTGTACTGTCTGACGGGAAAAGAGGCTTGAATTACTTTTCTTCAAATTTCCACTTGTTTTTTACCTCTGAATTATCAGGACTATAAAGTCTGCTCTTCCCATGTAAAAAGAACAGGAGTATTTGTGGCACCTTAGAGACTAACAAATTTATTTGAGCATAAGTTTTCGTGATGGCATATCATATGCCAGCAATGCCCCTCTGCCATATACATTGGCCAAACCGGACAGTCTCTACGCAAAAGAATAAATGGACACAAATCTGACATCAGGAATCATAACATTCAAAAACCAGTGGGAGAACACTTCAACCTCTCTAACCACTCAGTGACAGACTTGAAGGTGGCAAATTTACAACAAAAAAACTTCAAAAACAGACTCCAAAGAGAGACTGCTGAACTTGAATGAATATGCAAATTCGATACAATTAACTTAGGTTTGAACAGAGACTGGGAATGGTTGGGCCATTACACTAATTGAATCTATTTCCCCATGTTAAGTATCCTCACACCTTCTATGGGTCATCTCAATTATCACTTCAAAAGTTTTTTTTCTCCTGCTGATGATAGCTCATCTCAGTTGATTGGCCTCTTACAGTTGGTATGGCTACTTCCACCTTTTCATGTTCTCTGTATGTATAAATATCTTCTTGCTATACGTTCCAGTCTATGCATCCGATGAAGTGGGCTGTAGCCCACAAAAGCTTATGCTCAAATAAATTTGTTATTCTCTAAGGTGCCACAAGTACTCCTGTTCTTTTTGCGGATACAGACTAACACGGCTGCTACTCTGAAATCTTCCCAAGTATTGCTGCATGACAACAGAAAGGTCTCAGGGGTTTGTTTGAGCTTTTAAAAACTCAGTTGAAGGGGTGAGGAGGTGGGAGATTTAACAAAGGCTTTCTTTCTCAAAAAACATTAATTAGACATTGAAATTAAATGATTAAATGATTAAATAATTGATGATAATAATAATAACAAAATAAACAATCTGATTAAAAATCTTTCCTTCTTCCAATAATTCAACTTACATCCTATTGGTTATTGTGATGTCACTGTTTCACTGCCTCATCAGTCATCAGAGACTATGAGCCTAGACAGGACCTGAATTTCTAATGCAAAAAAGAGCCACAACAAATATTTTTCAAAAACATAACATGCTTGTGACATTCTGTACCTTGGGGCAGTGCCCTGTAACACCCATATTACTCATTTATATATAATTATGATCTTGCATATAAAGCAAGCCGTGTGAGGTATCAGGGGAAAGGTTATGATCTACTGAAAGTCATTTTTCTATCCATATATGTATATCATTAATGCATATGAAGCTATGAGAAACGTGCTGTATGGTTGTCACTAAAACATGCTGTAAGTTGGGGAATCAGCCAGATTCTAGCTCCCCAGAGACAACAGCAAAGAAAGTAACCAATGCCTGGGTGGGGTGTCAAACAACCATCAACAGCCATTGTCCAACAAGGGCACTACAATGCAATGACTCACCTGCATAAGGCCACACCAGGGGAATTGCTTAACCTTGCCTGGGGACTTAGCAATGCCCCAGATGTGCCTGGATTTATGTTCTCCAAGCAAATGGACTAAAGGTATAAAACAGGACATAGGGAGGCCACGCTTCACCTTCCTCCTGCCCACACGTATGCTGCAAGCAACAAGGACAATGAGAAGACTTAAGACTCCAACAGAGGAGACTGGCCCAGGTTTCAAGGGTGAAATCTGTGTGCTATGAACTGCAATATGCACTGGGGTGAAAAAACTGCTTAATCTAGATGTTGCCTAGTCTAATAGGGTTTAGACTGTATGATTATATTTTATTTTATTTTGGTAACTAACACTGACTTTTTGCCTACCACTTATAGTCACTTAAAATCTATATTTTGTAGTAAATAAACTTCTTTAACTGTTTGTCTTTACCAGTGAGATTGTATGAAGGGTGTGGCAAAACTGCTCAGTTGCAAAGGCTGGTGTATATCCACTTTCCATTGATGAAGTGGTGAATCAAATTAATAAATCTGCACTGCTCGTCTTGAGCGGTGCAAGACGGTATATTCCTGAGGTACAAGGCTGGGAGCTGGCGGGATTTCGCTGGTGTCTTTTTCTGTAATTCATGAGTGGCTCTGGGAGCTCATGCAATCTAGCTGGGTGTGGGGCTCCACATGCAGTTGTGCTGAATGCTAACAACGCCTGGAGGGGTTTGCTGCTTGTCACTAGCAAAGCATTGTGAGAGAGAGCCCAGGCTGGAGACATAAGGGGGCACAGTGGTCCCACGGGACCCAGGCTGCACCCCAGGGGAATCCCGCCACAATGCTTCCTGGGCCTCTTTTCCATCATCAAGTTAAAAAGGGCATAAGCCAACCCCCTCCAACCCTGCTCCACACACGTGTGCACTTTTGTCGGTCATCTTTAAAGATGGCCAAGAAAAACGGTAAAGAGTGAGGCAAAGGTGGGGAAAGCCAAAGAAATACAGATAGGGATATTATGATGACATCAAATAATAGGATCAGTCTGGTGATTCTTGTAAAAACAGGAAGTAACATGCTAAACTGTGTTTCAGATAGAGCTGGTTGAAGTTTTTCAACTGAAAGATTCTCACTGAAAAGTAAAATTTAATCAAATCTGAACATTTAGTTTAGTTGTACATTCAAAACATTTTGCCAGGTGGATGAAGAGTGGGGGCAGAAAAAGCAGTATCTTTTATATGGAAAAAATAAAACTGTAAGGAAAAAAAAACATGTAACTTCCATAGAAGGTTATTTTTTTAAACATAAAAAATATCCATTGTTCAGCAATAAGTTTTGATCATTTATCTTCATTTACAGCCCTACTAAAATAAACATAGATAAGTTCATTCCATACGGTGTCCCAGTGATGAGTGCAAATGAAAGCAGTGCTTTCCCCACGGTGGTATCTTGTGTGAAGGCACAGGGCGTTTTCCCAGCTGAGAAATAGAGAGGCAGATCTGTTTAAAGAAAACTAGTTGCAATTAATGCCTGATATGCACAGTGATGGGGAACGTAATTCATCTTCTCCCTAGGGAGGAAACAAACAGCTGAGTAGGACACAAAGTGATTGGTAAACTGCAGAATATAACATGATGCAGGGGTGAAATGCACAAGAGATTGCTTTAGTGTTCTGAGACTGCCCCCACCCCATTTACCTATGATGTATTAAATATGAATGACCCTCACCTGATCATACATCACAGCTGGGAAATGGAAAATGAAAATCCCTCAGGTCTCAAGGCAGCAGAGGCCCTTTGACCACTTCTGATTTTCAGTACCAGAAGATAGCCGTAGAGTTTCATGTAGTTCAACAGTATTATATTCACTTATCAATATTTACCCAGTAGCTGACCACTGATAGCAAAAATATGCACTCAAATTTCAGAGGAGGGAGGGCTATGTCAACTCCACAAACTGTTCTGGTCCCGTAAGCAAAACACTAGGTTTTGCAATTTTGCTTTAGCAATTGATATTTTACGTTACATTTTTATGTGCATGTAAAAGTGATGAGTCATGCAGGGGGAGGGATAGCTCAGTGGTTTGAGCATTGGCCTGCTAAACCCAGGGTTGTGAATTCAATCCTTGAGGGGGCCATTTAGGGAACTGGGGTAAAAATATGTCTGGGGATTGGTCCTGCTTTGAGCAGGGGGTTGGACTAGATGACCTCCTGAGGTCCCTTCCAACCTTGATATTCTATGATTCTATGAATAGCTACAGAGACAATTCTCCATCTAACCCCATAAGAAGTTTAGCAGCAAGGCAATGTGTCTTACAGATAGCAAATATATCTTCTATGTATACTTATATGCTATAAGTTATTTACTTATTATATGCTATATGTTATTTACTTATTCCCATAATACAAGAACTAGGGGTCACCAAAAGAAATTAATAGGCAGCAGGTTTAAAACAAATAAAAGGAAGTTCTTCTTCACGCAGCGCACAGTCAACTTGTGGAACTCCTTACCTGAGGAGGTTGTGAAGGCTAGGACTATAACAATGTTTAAAAGGGGACTGGATAAATTCATGGTGGCTAAGTCCATAAATGGCTATTAGCCAGGATGGGTAAGAATGGTGTCCCTAGCCTCTGTTCGTCAGAGGATGGAGATGGATGGCAGGAGAGAGATCACTTGATCATTGCCTGTTAGGTTCACTCCCTCTGGGGCACCTGGCATTGGCCACTGTCGGTAGACAGATACTGGGCTAGATGGACCTTTGGTCTGACCTAGTACGGCCTTTCTTATGTTCTTATGTTCTTATGTTCTTATACATACACTTCTGGATTTGAGAATGCAACAAAAATATGCAGTCTCTCCACAGATGGGAGAAAAGTTTTGAGTGTAAGAAGAGGTGTGGGAGTGAGAGAGCGAGCTATTTTTCTCTAATGTCATCCTGATTTCCATCCCCAAGCCAATTCAGGCAAACCTCATGTCAGACTCCCACAAAAAGCAGTCTACTCAAGCTTTCTTCAGAGGAGGGGATTTCACCCCAATTCCTCTAGAGAGAAATCTCTGCAATCAGTGTGCATATAAATGTAAAGTCATCAGTCAAGAGAGAAGAGGATCACTTAAAAGCTAATATCATGGGAAGGCAGGCTCACCTTCTCTTTTGTGTGGAGTGTTGAATAAGACTCACCCTCCTGTGGAGTGGAATTTAAATTTGCATAGATTGTACACACCATTTCTTTGCCTTCTTGTTCCTTTAATTAAAACATGTACATATTCACCATAAGCAAAGTGGCTATTTTCTTCCTCATAAACTCTTTTAAAGCCAGGAATAAAGACAAGAAGCCCATTAGAGAATAATACACAAAATAACTGCAGTAAGTGATAGCTTACTGTCGGTAGACAGATACTGGGCTAGATGGACCTTTGGTCTGACCCAGTACGGCCTTTCTTATGTTCTTATGTTCTTATGTTCTTAGCTGCAGTAAGTGATTTGTCACTCATATCGGGGTTGGACTAGATGACTTTCTGAGGTCCCTTCCAACCCTGATATTCTATGACTTTAATCAGAAATCATAGCTAGTTAAGTATCGCTGCACCTGTCATTGTTCTACACAATTTAAAGATAAGTAAACTGAGGCAAAAAGGTTACTGGCATGTGAAAACATTAATGAGAACCAAAATAGCAGAACAATGGCAGGATGCTAGTAATACAATGTTATTTACAAGAAATTTCATCAGGGGAAAAACACTTCAGTAGGGAAATCATCATTGCAGTTTATAGTTATGATTTTAAAAAGCACTTACTGGGTTGTGGAAATATCCGACAGATGGGCCATCTGAAAAAAAAGTATTGCATTCAATACCATTTCTGTTAGGAATGGTGACGATCAGACCTTCATAGGCACTTTCAAAGCCTGGCTCGATCATTGTCAGGCAATGCAGAGCCGGAGTGTATCAGTCTATTTTGCTCTATTGAACCCAAGAAAATTTCTATTTTTTCATCAATAAATGTGACTTTTTCCAGTTTTTGGAATTACAACCAATCATTAAGGGGCCTAATCCTGCAAAAACTACCAAGCATGGTAATTGTCAAAGGCACCAACCATGTAGTCACTGTTTGTCTACTGAGCTCTGCTACATCCCTCAAATAGTCATGGGACCCAATTCACCATTACCCTATACTTTTGTATGACTCATCTGCTATGGCTGCTTTATGCCAATTATGTTTATGTAAAAACAGGGCTGCAAGTCAGGCATCAATTCCACCACCTCCACCAGCCCAGAGAGACTGGTGGATGGAAGAAGCAAGATGGAGTGTCTTGTGGCTGGAGTTGGTGCTAGGAAGAAGCTCTACAATGAAGCCAAGAGGAAGGCAGGGGAACGTTAGGGAGAGTACTGTTCCCCTGAAACTGACAAAGTGCCTTGTTTAGCTTTGGAATCACAGAATAACTTTCTTCTCCTCCTCTCATTGCCATGTGGTAATGCACCCCTCCACAATGGAGCTAGCAATCCTCAGGACAGCCAGATCAACTGCATGAAGAACACTACATATTGATTTGTGTCTCATCTCTCATTTTTTAGGGAAGTTCTGGTAGGTTCTTAATTCTGAATTCCTTAAACTTCTTTGACCTCAGTCATTCTGGGTACAGGCCTGGGTATGGGGTAGAACCTGCACAGGTTGTATTGCTCGATTATCTTCTAGCAATAGATGAGGGTAAAGCGCTGACTCATTTGGATACATCACCAAACTTTGATACCATTGACCAGGATATTTTGCTGGCTCTTTTGTGGATACTAGTTGGGTGGATGAAGTCACTCAAGAGCCTCCTCATGTGCAAGAAGCAGCTGGAACTTATATTGCTCACCCTCACTGAGAAAGTGTGACTTCCAAAATGTACAACACAGATGTGTCACTTGGAGCGCTGCTTAATTCTGGGCTTCTCTGGGAAGCCCTTTTACTGGCTGAGGTCAAAAGTGCTTTCTTCTGTCTGAGCCTGACAAGAAGTAAATGACCTTGTCTCTCCAGTATAGACCTTGCCTCCATGTCTTTGTCACCTCGGGATTAGATTGCTGCAGCATGTTCAAGATGGACCCATGGGACCAGTCAGAAGCTGAAGCTAGTGCAGAACTAAGTGGAGTTTCATCTGGGAGCACATGATCCTAGTCTCCTGAAATCTGCGCTGGCTGCAGGGGCATTCCTCGGGAGAGTTAAAGGTGTTGGTGTTTAACTTATAAAGCCTGAAATGGTGTGGGACCCAGTTACATGAACAATGCCTCTCTCCCCTGCCCATACTGCCATGGCTGAGACCAGCAAATGGAGCTGAGCTAGAGCCCCCCTCAATAGAAACAAGATGGATCTGCGGCTATGGAATTCTCTGACGGGAATTTGTTCCCCTATTGTTCTGCTCGAGGCAGGATAACTTTCTGGTTATGTTACAAAGCCATCTCTTTTCATGGCTATTGAGGAGGGGCAGGACTGAGGGTTGGGCGGGCATTTACGGGCAATCTTTTATATTATACTGCATTTTAATTTATGGGATAGGCATTCAGAGCAAAGGATGGTGGCATCTAGAAAGATTTTTATAAACAAAAGTGTGTGGTGATGAATTACATTTGAGTGAGGTGTGGGGGCTAGAGTCTAGAGGAGGATGGAATTGAGATGTTTACCTGTCATCAGTCTGATCCCATTACTTGAATGGCTTATTGCTTTCCTCCACCCATCATCTGTTTTTGTTTTTAAATTGTAAGTCTGCAGGGCAGGGATCATTTCTCCTTATGTGTTTGCACAACACCTGCCATAAGAAGTCCCAAAGTCCTTCAGCGCTTCCACAACACAAGGAATAACAAGACTCTAATTCTGAGATCAAGTAGCACAGCTTTATGGCACACAGCTCTCCATCCTCCAAAGTCCATGTCCAAAGTCCGTGCACTTTGTTGTTCCCTACTGGTATCTGCCCCAGCCCCACCAGATTTCTGCCCTACCCCTCCCATCTCCTGCACCTATGCTCAGTATCGGATAAATTTCAGCACCACTCTAGCAAGGAAGCTGATTGGTTGAGATAGACCCTCTGATTTTCTCTATGCCTGTTATTAGTAACATATGCATTTATTGTTAGGAATATTTGAAATTAATATTATACCTTGCTCTCTGTACATGTGAAAGCAATTCTGTGTGAGTGTGGTCCAGGATGTAGTGAGAGGTGACAGGAAATGCTCCATGCCTGCTGTCAGTAGCAAAATACATTTATATTTAGGAACATTAACAAAAATTATACCAGGCTCTGTATAAATATTAAAATATCTTTGTACTGGTCTAACCCAAACTTTAGCTAACAGAAAAAGGACGGGTGGTTGTGGTGGTGAATTCTACCATCCCAATGTTTTTTCCTTTTTTCAGGATCCTATGGCATGGCTGAGTCAGGCCCCCTTCCTTGGCATTCAGATAGCCCCTTTTTATAACCCAGTTTTCATTATCGCTTGGTTAAACCCTTCCCTATCTACTTTAGCATGGGTGTCACAAACTTATTTTATGTTTATTACACATATTTGTAATTTCCCCACTCACCCACATAAAACATCTAAAAAGCCACTTTTCTTCAGCAATGCCAACGAACCAAAACAATACTGGAGTTTCTAGGCTAAACCGTTTTGGAGATGGGATGACTCAAAAATAAAAAGTTTTAGAAAACTTTTCTAGTTACCTTCAGGAAAAATGTTCAGAAACTTTAAAGCATTTGTCCTGCTTTTTAACCAAACCACCCAAAACCACTTTACTATGCTTTGAGAAGTGGCATAGAAAATGTCAGGAGGGCCATTTTTATTTGAGGGTGGGGGACTGGAAATAATTTAGCAGGCTTATAATGGGAAACTAGCGTCACACTTAGTTATGGACTCACTACTGACCCTCCATAATGGTAACACAAACCAGGAGTGACTGGGCCCTAGTGTGGAACTCAGTAAATATGGGTTCAGCTCCCTGATCTGCCACAGACTTCCTGTGTGAACTTGGGCCACATTTTTGAAGGTATTTAGGGACATAAAGATGGAGATAGGCACCTAATGGGATTTTTAAAAAGCACTTGAACAGATTAGGTACCTAATTCCAATTGATTTCAATGGGAGTTTGGTACCTCTAGGTGCTTTTTAAAATTCCACTAAATACCTTTAAAAATACCTTGCACCATGAAAAATGGCCCCTAACAGGAGAGTTTAAAATGAAGTTGTGGTGGAGTCCGTGCTTGGAGGTAACAGCACTTGGTAAGAAGGGCATTTGGTCAGTCTGATTGTTTGTTCTCTCAGTAAGGGATGGGCCATGGGCAGCTTGTATGCTCTGCTCAGCTTTCTGAAGTCAATGGGCAAGTGTCCACTCATGATAGTTCATATCAGTACCAATAACATTGCATCAAGGTATATCTCTCCAATTATAAGGGCGCTGAAGGAGAAGAATGTCCAAATGGTCTTCTCAGATATTCTGGACCATTAATGTTGATTTTCAATGACTCTTGGAACACTGTGGAAGTTGCAGAGGACTGGAAAAAAGCTAATGTTGTAGCAATATTTTAAAAAGGTAAATGGGATGACCCAAATAATTATAGGCCTGTCAGTCTGACATCAATCCTGGGCAAGATAATGGAGCAATTCATATGGGACTTGATTACTAAAAAATGAAAGAATGAAAGGTGGGTAATATAATTAATGCCAATGAACATGGGTTTGATGTATATATTTTTATTATATTGCATGCTTGGTTGATAAAGATAATAGTGTTGATGTAATATACTTGGTACTGCGCAACATTTTGATTAAAAAATTGCAACAACAGAAAATTAACATGGCACTCATTAAATGGATTAAAAACTGGATAACTGATAGGTCTCAAAAATAATTGTAAACAGGGAATCATCATTAAGCAGATGTATTTCTAGTGGGGTCTCAAAGGGATCAGTTATTGGCCCTACACTAACACTATTTAACATTTTTATTAATGGTCTGGAAGAAAACACACAAAAAAAATCATAGATAAAGTTTGCAGATGACACAAAGATTGGGGGAGTGGTAAATAGTGAAGAGGACAGGTCATGGATGATCTGGAACACTTGGTAAACTGGGTACAAGCAAACAATACACATTTTAATATGGGCAAATGTAAATGTATACATCTAGGAACAAAGAATCTAGGCCATACCTACAAGATGGGGGAATCTATTCGGTGAAACATGATGTCAAAATAGACCTGGGGGTCATGGTGGATAATTAGCTGAACATGAGCTCCCAGTGTGAGACTGTGGCTAAAAGGGCTAATGTGATTTTAGTATGCATTAACAGGGGGTCTTGAGTAGGACTAGAGTGGTTATTTTACCTCTGTATTTGGCACCGGTGCAACCACCGTTGGAATACTGTTGCACACAATTGAAGAAGGATGTTGATAAATTGGAGAGGGTTCAGAGAAGAGCCACAAGAATAATTAAGGGATTGGAAAACATGCCTGATAGTGATAGACTCAAGGATTTCAATATGTTTAGTTTAACAATGGGAAGCTTAAGGGGTGACTTGATCCCTGTTTATAAGTAGCTACATGGGGAATACCTATTTGACCATGGGTTCTTCAATCTAGCACACAAAGCTCTAACAAGATCCATTGGCTGGAAGCTGAAGCTAGACAAATGCAGCCTGGAAATAACGCATAATAGGAGTAATTAACTATTGGAACAATTTACCAATTGATTCTCCATCACTGGATGTTTTTTCTAAAATATTTGTTTTAGTTAAAACAAACATTCTTTTGGGGAAGTTCCCTGGCTACTGTTATACAGGAGGGCAGACTAGATTATCACAGTTGTCATTTTGGCCTTAGAATCAATGACTCTTTAGGTGCCTAAATACCTTTAATAACCTGTCCCTCTGTAAGATGGAGATAATACTACTTCCTTGCCTCACAGGGGTGTTAGGAAGATGAATATATTAAATATTGTGAGTTGCTCAGATACTATGATATTGTGGACCAGATAGGTACCTAAGGTATCTAGAAAAACAACAAGGAGTCCGGTGCCATTTTAAAGACTAATAGATTTATTTGGGCATAAGCTTTTGTGGGTAAAAAACCTCACTTCTTTATCTAAGAAGTGAGGTTTTTTACCCACAAAAGCTTATGCCCAAATAAATCTATTAGTCTTTAAGGTGCCACCGGAATCCTTAAAGTATCTAGATGTCTTTTTTACTGCCTTAGATTAATAATGAAAAAAAGAATTTGTATCTTGTCATTGGAAAACTATATTTAAATGTTGGAATACCTGATACCACCTGGCTTCCTGAATATCAAAATCTGGACAAACTTGTTCTTTAACTTTTTTTGGGTTTTTAATTTTTTTTATTTACATGTCCAGAATTTCTGAATTATATTTTATTTAAATAGTAGCTAAAAGCTTGATCTCAATTTTGCAAAGCTCAATCAGAACATTTTAAAAGATTTATTTACATTTTATTATATTTATTCATGAGGTATCTTATTAAAATAAGTATTTTTATTACTTTTGGCTGTTGTATCCTCTCTTCCATTTCTCTACTATTATGAATAAATATGGGAGAAGTGACAATAAATTTCTTCTTACAGTTAGGCTGATATTCAGCGTCCCAGTATATGTCCTCTGGATCTTGTTCCCTGTAAAGAATGAGAGCACACGAGCAATGAAGTCTGGTAACTGCCCAATTTTTTTATTTCCAACATGATATTAATGACTGACGCAGAAATTTAGGATCAGTGATTGCCATAGCTGGAGCATCCGGAAGACAGCATATGCTCTATTTTATAAAAGATAAAGCAGTGCACTCCCGCAGTACCTTTGAGACACTATCCAATAAACAGATACAATCTCTCTTTAGTATCTATTCCTTCTCCTCATATTCCAATTACTCTGTGTTATTCCTTGGCACCAAGCTTTTGAAATGTTTATTTAATACATGGGTAGAAAAATACATGTTAGAACACAAAGAAATTCCTACAGAAAGAATATTAGCAATACCCAGTGAAGTTTACAGATGTATTCCTCACACCCTAGACTTCACTGACAAATGTTAAAGTTCAGAATGTCTACATGAGCATATTAGTTATCTCTCATTTCAAGTGCAGTTCTGTACTCTTAAAAGTGACTCAAACAGCATTGTGCAGTTTAATGATTCTCTCAAAGCTTTCACATTGAATTGACTTGATTAATGAGAATAGATACCCCTCACAAGTGTTAGCTCTGCAAACTCACCATGAAATCAAAGTCAAGCTCATGCACAATCTTCACTAACCCTGACACAAACAAAACATTTTATAGATGTGGTTAAAGTACACACCTCTACACCCATGATTGTGCAATTAGAACTGAGTTAACAGTTCTGTTGATGATACCCAAGAATGCAATCTTGATGTCTTCTTTAAAAAAAAAAAAAGAATACTGAAAAACTGCATTAGCTATGCAGGGGTAGCAGGAATGGAAAACATGAATACATTGATGGAACTGAACTGCTAAATAAGGCATTGAAGATGTCACAGTCTCTTTTCTGAACATTTTAAGGTTTCAGTTAAAAAATTGTGGACAATTTTCAAAAGCATCTAATTTATATGAACTTAAGTTGCATTGACTTTCAATAGGACTTAGGAACCTAAAGCTACTTATGGCCTTTTGCAAACTTTACCCTTAACTACCCTCACTCCCATTCTCATTATAGGAGCCAGTGAAACGCATATCTATCTCCTAAATCAGGGGTGGGCAAACTGTTTGGCCCGAGGGCCACATCGGGGTATGGAAATTGTATGACGGGCCATGAATGCTCACAAAATTGGGTGTTGGGGTGTGGGGGTGTGGGCTCCGGCAGAGGGTGCAGGCTCTCGGGTGGGGCTGGGGATGAGGGATTGGGGGTGCAGGAGGGTGCTCCGGGCTAGGACCGCCGGGTTCAGAGGGCGAGAGGGGGATCAAGGCTGGGGCAGGGGGTTGGGGCATGGGAGGGGGTCAGGGGTGCAGGCTCTGGGGGGTGCTTACCTCAAGCAGCTCCCAGAAGCAGTGGCATGTCCCCACTCCGAACACTCCGGCTGTCCTACATGGAGGTGCAGCCAGGCGGCTCTGCGCGCTGCCCCGTCTGCAGGCACCACCCCTGCAGCTCCCATTGGCCATGGTTCCCAGCCAATGGGAGCTGTGGGGGCGGCGCTTGAATCAAGGGCAGCATGTGGAATCCCCTGGCTGCCCCTATGTGTAGGATCCAGAGGAGGGACATACCGCTGCTTCCGGGAGCCGCGCGAAGCAGGGCAAGACCCGGACCCCACTCCCCGGCAGGAGATCGAGGGCCGGATTAAAATGTCTGGAGGGCTGGATGCGGCCCCAGGGCCATAGTTTGCCCACCCCTGTCCTAAATGCATCATTCCTCACTCTGCCACTTTACACATGTCTATATAGAATTCCTGATATATGACAATTTATGCTAAAGATTCTCTCCTCTTACCTTGATTCTCTGCATTTAATTATACCTGAAAAGAGAAATAATATTACTGAAAATCCTGCAGAGGAAGGGGAACCCCCCCCACACACATACAATCATACATGGTGTTTCTTCCTTTTGGCCTGTTTCTGCTCACACTAACCCAAAACTCCCATTGACTACAGTGGGGATTATTTTAGCTGATTTCCCCTATTAGCTAGTCAATGTACTTGATAGAGCAAGTGAAATCACTCATTATCAATAACAATCATTATGGACTAGATTCACAAAGGGACTTAGGCACCTAATTGCCACGTTAGGTGCCCAAATCCCAGAAACCACTGGGATTCACAAAGTCCCTGCTCAGCTACCACGGAACCTTGTATGTGCCATAAACTCACTAGATGCCCAAGTTTTTTCCAGTAAAAATTCCCTAGAGGCCCATGTTTCTGCCTCTGGGCACATGCACTGCTTATTCACTCTAGGTATCCCTGGAGTGATACAAAAATGGAGGGAAGACAGGAATTCCTCTGCCTGACTTGCCTGTAGGGTCCAAGCCAGTAAGTGTGCTCAGTGCTCACCTACTGCATCAGACACCTTTAGGCAAGCTGAAACAAAACAGACAGACAAGGCCTTCCTTCATAATGTTTAGTCCAGTGGTTAAGGTACTCATCTGGGATGATGGAGAATGCTGGCTCAAGACCTCACTTTGTCTAAGGGAGAAGACAGATTTCAACTGGGCTCTGCCTCTTCTCAGGTGAGGGTGCTAACTAACCACTGAGCTGCAGGATATTCTGATATGGACCCTTCTCAGTCTCTCCTATTGAAACTGTTCCAGTGTGTCTAACTAATGAAAGAATGACAGGGTCAGTGGGACTGGATCCTGGGGCTCCCGCAGCCTGAGGGAGTGCTCTAACCAACAGGGTACAAAGGCATTTTCAGGTTTATTTACTCTCTCTCTCTGCCCAAGTTACTCTTTATTTATCCACAGTGGAACAGCTTAAACAGGGGAGATTGTGAGACCTCAACAGCAGAATACCCTATAGCCCAGTGGTTGGAGCACTCACCTCACAGGTGGCAAATCTCTGTGCCTTTCCCTTCTCCCTGTGATGCAGAGTAGAGATTGAAGGGTTTCCCAGATCCCTGATGAGCACCCTAACCACTGGGCTAATGGCTACAAGGGAGGTCCCCTTGGCTTCTTGTAAAAATGACATAGGTGCCAAACACCAAGAGCGGATTTGCAGCTAAGAATCCCAAGCAGAGAGGGATGCTTACCACACACCCCTCAGCTTCATATCTCTCATTGGCTAGCTTAGGTAGGGAGCTGCTGAGCATGCTGGCTTTCATGGAGCCCATTCCTATGCACCTCTCACCCACCCCAATTCATTGCATGGGGAGCCTGGGCCCCACACTCAGACTTAGTTAATCTCAGTGATTTTCCAGGTGCCTAAAAGTTAGGTGCTGTGACAGCATCACCACACCTCCGTTTCTTTGTGAATCTAGCCTTCTGAGTTTTGCCTCTTTTTTTGACCAATAACTAGTTTGTGGTCTGATTCCAATTTCTTACATTTTTGAAAGAGTATTTACCAAATAATCTGGATGAGTAATTTTCAGCGTATTGGCTATTTGTTAATTATTTACTTTAACTATTCACTATTTGTTTCGTGATGCAAGCTAGAGGAGAGGACGCAGATCCACAAAAGGACTTGGAAGCCTAACTGCCACTTTTGGTGAATAAGTCCAACTTTTTGGTGCCACTGGGACTGTCAAATGCTTTTTTCAGCTTCTGCCTAACCCTGCAGGCACCTAAAACCCCCAAGTGCCTGAGTTTCCATCATGAAAGCTCACCAGGCCTTGACTTCCATGGAACTACTCATGGGCTTAAAGTTAATCACATGCATGAGTGTTTTACCGGTTTGGGACCTTTGCCACCATTGTGCAATCACTACCTGGTAGGGTTGGTATCTGAAGTCATTATTTGCCGACATGTGTATTGCTACATTTGTGAGATGTCCATCACTATGCCATACTTTTATTTGTACACATTGTAAATCACTCTCTATCTGCCCCCATATGCAGTGAGCTGAAAATACCATTCAAGTTCTATTAGTCCAAGAGACGCTCTTCACTTTGCAAGATTTAAAACATTTAAAGATTTCAAAGCACATGCAATTTTAATGAAGGTTTTTGAACATCTGCCTGTACAGACACAAACACTGATCAGTATTACTGTCACCTATTGTTACCTGTTTTTTCCAAAATGTAACCGACCAAAAGTAGGACCAGGGCAGAAAGAATTGTAATTCCAAATACTAATATAAGCACAAACCCTAAAAAAGAAATTGTACATGTATCAGCTCCCAAAAAGCAACAGAATGACAAAGAGTAAATCAGGAAAGAGAAAAATGGGAAAAGGATACTATTAATAGTGGGTAAAATTTCAATAGTGCCTAATTGACTTGGGAGCATAAGTCAATGGGAAATATGGTTCCTAAGTCACATAAGATGCTTTTGAAAATGTTACCCAATGTTATCATTACTAGCTTGAATCTTGTGGAAGTAGTGAATATATGGGACAAGTATGAATGCACAGTGGGTGGAAAATTGGCAAGGAAGTTAACTTTAGCAGCCACATTTTGGGCAGGATGGATGAAGGAAATATGGAAAACTAGGAGGACAGAGAAGAGGAAGTTTCTCTACCTATTTAGCTGTTTGCAAACATGTCTGCTATGGACAATTGGCTTAACAGTTCTTCTGTTAAAGTCATGGTTGATCCAGTGCACAATTAGACTGAGCAGGGATTAGGTTGTGTTACTGAGTCCATATAACAGCAGTGAAGGACATAATACAGTTTATAATTATTAATATTTGATGGGGTATATCAGGATTTAATGTTTACATGACACACTTTCCTGGTGGGATTGTCTATCACCTTTAGCTTTAACACAATAAGGACCTTTTTGAAGCAGCTCAGACATTTCAGTTCAATGACATTATCTGGATTTCTGAGGCGTTCTTTCAATCAGAACCCAGTGTTTGGGGTCGTGGACACCAGAACATGCTTGATTTGTACATTTCTCATTTGTCTCATGACAAAAGTCATACGGCCCAAGGGCCCAGAGGTGTTAAACATTCTGCCATGCCTCCTACCCCAGGCCTCACCACTGAATGTCTCTGCCATGTCTAACCCCATAGGACTGGTGGACTATGTTTCTCCCCTCCTGCTCCCATTATTTTCATGCAAGGATACTTTGAAAATGCAGCCAGAGTTTGGACCTGTGTTTTTCAACTTGTGCACTCAGGCTTTGTGCATTTTAAGGAGGAGACTTCTATATGTTCGGGGCTAGGGGGAAGGGATTTGTCTGTACATTTTAGAGACGGGATTTGTATGCTCTGAGGGCCACATCTGGAGACAATGGGTGAAGTGATGTATGTGAGCCTAACAAAGTCTTACTGGCCCAGATGTAAGCCAGCAGCATTACTCTAGATTTACAGAGGTTATGAGTGAGAAGAAAACATGGCCCATAATTTGCTATAAAGGAAATGTGCCAACAACATGTAATAATCTACTCCCCCTTCCCTTTGGACCAAGTTACAGGACAAAATTCAGCACTCTGACCATGGCTAGCCAGGCCCTTGTCACTGTCTACTTTCTGACTAATAAAAATTGCTTTTAGGACCAGGGACAGAGGGGAGGCAGCTCATGTGTCCATTATTCAGGGGCTGCAAGGCCTGGTCCAGCTCCTGGTGCAGGTTAAAGAACCTCAAGCTGTGCCCCTAGTATAAAGGCCTCTGTGGGACTTTGCAGGAACAGAGAATGGCTGGGGTACAGATCCACCCATACCATTCCTCCTCATATCTTTAATCTTCCTCGTCTGGCCTATGCCCTGCCCACACTGAGGCACCAAGGTATTTTAATTCCTCTTTACTTGAATAAACATCCCCAAATGTTGTAAAAATCCTAGAAGAAGAACTATAATCACTTACCGTAGGAAGCAGAAAAGCCTTTGAAATCTGTGGAGAGGATGCAAAACATCTTTGAAAAATTACTATCATAATCTGAAATCCTTACAGAAACAGGATTTGAACCCACCATGTCATGTGAGTAAACATGTGCCCGAGTCCTTTGTGCTTGAGGCAGATCATACAGTAGGAGCACATTTAGGCTATCTACATTACACACAATGCCTGGGTCTGTGGGACCCAGGCTTGTGGACTCAGTATTTCCAAATTCTGTGCTTTAGCATCCACACTGCATTGTAAACCAGGGTTTACAATTGCTGGACCCGAGTCTCACAGCTGTGCTAACATGTCCATCTTGCACTATGCAGACCTTCTGACTCAAGCTGTGAGCTGCGTCCACACTGCAAAATAACAAGACTTGGACCTGAGTCACTGTGGCACTTGGGCTCTAACCTGCCACTGTAGCAGGGTCCTAGGACCCAGGTCCTGAATGCTTGATGTCCCAAGTCAGCCTGATTTGTGTCTGGACAGGATAAAGGCTTGAGCTCAAACCTGAGTCAGAGTCTAGGCTTAGTGTGCAGTGTAGACACACTCTTACATGCAATTTTACTTTGAGGAATGAGGAGAGGTACAAAAATTGTCTTGTGAGGAGAATTTCAAAGGCACAAAGGGGAGTTAGGTATCCAACTTCAGTTAAAAGTCCCATGTTTCCCCATTTACTTTCAGTAAGTTGCTTTTATGATCATGTCTCAGAATTAATGTGTGTGAGCTACGGTCATAAGTTGTGCTTATCATATTAAGATCATATAGGCCACTTATTGAAAATAAATAAACCTCCACAATCCCCCAAAGGCTGAGGCTGCTTTTGCTATTGTCACTCAGCGAGATCAGAACCTGAGTTCTGTTGGACCGCGCTCCTCAGGGAGCCCACAGAAACTTTCCACTTCGGTCTGCAGCTCAAATCCCTGTATAGTCCTGCTTCCTTCCTTGTAGTTGGTAATAGCCCACTTGTGCCTTCCCCAATTACTCCCAGCTGGGTCTGCCTCTCCCCAAGGACAGTAATTCTCAGGAAGTGGCTGTTTGAACTCACACTGGAATTTAATAAATAAATAAATAAATAAATAAATAAATAAAGGATATGGGTGCCGAAATCCCACTGAAAGTCAAATGGATTTGGGAGACCAACTCCTTTAGGCTCCTTTGAGAATCCCAGCCGCATGTTTGTGTAGTGTCTAGCATAGTGGGTTCACAATACAAAATTCACAATATAAATAATAAATCAACCCTCCACCCCTAAATTGTTTCCAAAAATGCAAATGAACCTACCAAAAGGAAAATGGAGTAAGTGGAAAACAAAAATCCAAATGGAAAGAACTGCTCTCCTTTCTACTCTGGGGCAGAAAATAGAACATGGATCCCTGCAGCCAACTGGAAAGAACCCGTATAACATTCACACCAGCATGGTTCACAAAACCCTCCCGGGAGCATCACCCAGTGGTCCCTACCTCCATTCTTTTAGAGAAGCGACCAGAAGGAGTCACACTGAATAATTAGGGGCGGGGACTGATGCTAAGAGCCCCTTGCCCAGAATCCAGCTGCAGTAAGTGTTCTGCACACCACTCTGCAGGGTTCTGACCATCAGACTCTGCAGGGCAGGATTGGTCATGGCAGCTTTGGAGACTTCTGGGTACTTTGTAACAGCAGGCACCTTGTAATTGGCTGATTTTGTTCTCTACCATGTGCAATTCTGCACCATGCAAACACTTGCCCATATGCTTAATCTGAAGTCAGTGAGATAACTCAGTGCATAAAATTAAGCATGTGTGTAAGTATGTAGGAATGGGGCCTTACACCATAAACTCTTCAGGGCAGAGACTATCTTCTAGGTTTTTGTACAGTACCAAGATGAATGGGGCCTGCATCTGACTGTAGCCTTTGAAAGGTAACACAACATAGGTGTTAAGCAACAGTAGGGGAGCCTACAATTAAAGGGGAATATTTCTCCAGCATCTACGAGAGAATGAATGAAAACCATCTTAGCCCCCAGCTAAACAAAATGAAGACATCTGGTCAGACAGAGTCCTCCAGTGATAAAATGCAAAACACAAGTACAAAATATTCCATATAAAAGGCATCTTTCATCTTTAGTTGAGTCCTTAGTGAAAATGGTTAAACAAGAAGGAGAAAAATTATTGTTTTGAAATGTGGATTTGAAACAAAAATACTTTGTTTCAATCCTTTTTGTTTTGGCATTTCTGAATTGAAATCTTTCATTCCAGGAAAAAAATATTGATATTTCAACTTTTCATCCCTGATAGGATGAAAATAAATGTGAAAATATCAGAATTTTTGACAGGATGAACATTTCATTATCTAGTCAGTAGTAGTCTCAAGGTCTGACAAATATTGCCGTATATTCCCAGGCACAGATGTCATATTCACTTTTTGTAGAACAGCGGTAGACTTAGGAGAGTTCAGAGTAACATCATATACCAGAGACTTCTTTCCTGAAATTCCAAGGCTGAGATTTTCTCATGAGCCAAAGGGAGTTTGATGTCAACTCCCAGTGAACTGGATTTGGACATTTATGTTCCTTACCATAGAAGCTTAGGGTTGGAAGAGGCCTGAGGAATTCATCCACTCCAACCTCCTGCTCAAAGCAGGATCAACCCCAACTAAATCATCCCAGCCAGGGCTTTGTCAAGCCAGGCCTTAAAAACCTTTAAGACTGGAGATTTCACCACCTCCTTAGGTAACCCATTCCACTGCTTCACCACCCTTCTAGTGAAAACGTTTTTCCTAATATCCAACCTAGACCTCCCCCACTGCAACTTGAGACCATTGCTCCTTGTTCTGTCATCTGCCACCACTGAGAACAGCCGAGCTCCATCCTCTATGGAACCCCTCTTCAGGTAGTTGAAGGCTGCTATCAAATCCCCCCTCACTCTTCTCTTCTGCAGACTAAATAAGCCCAGTTCCCTCAGCCTCTCCTCGTAAATCATGTGCCCCAGCCTCCTAATCATTTTTGTTTCCCTCCGCTTGACTCTCTCCAATTTGTCTACATCCTTTCTGTAGTGGGGGCCCAAAACTGGACACAATACTACAGATGTGGCCTCATCAATGCCGAGTAGAGGAGAATAATCACTTCCCTCAATGTGCTGGCAATACTCCTACTAATGCAGCCCAATATGCCGTTAGCCTTCTTGGCAACAAGGGCACACTGTTGACTCATATCCAGCTTCTCATCCACTTTATTCCCCAGGTCCTTTTCTGCAGAACTGCTGCTTAGCCAGTCAGTCCCCAGCCTGTAGCAGTTCATGAGATTCTTCTGTCCTAAGTACAGGAATTTCCAGCATAAAAACAGTACATATGAAAATATAACAGTTCAAGAAGAGCTTGTATACAAATGTGATATTTCTTAAATTAATATTTCTAAATAATGTTAACATGAAGAAAACAGAAATGTACTCATTTGGATTATATGAGATCATTAATAACGTTTTCTATAAATATTGTGATTTTAGTGTCTTACCTGTTAAGTACTGAGGGGCACTTAGATGTGAGTTATTCACTTGGTTATTTTCATTCTTGTACTGATACATACAGGACAATTCTTCTGAGCTGTCTGTGGATGCTTTATAATTAAAGTCATATGCATATTGCTTTTCCTTCATTGGTAGGACTGCAATTTCTACCCCATCTTTACAAAAAATAACACGGGTGAAATGAAACAATGAAGGTATGTTACATTTAATGACAACTGTGTCCCCTTCCTGCCTGGACAACTTGCGCAGAAATATCTCAGGAGCAGGGAGATTTCCTAAGAGGAAAATTACAATACATTACATTAGAAACACTTCAGGTCAAATTCTTTCCTGGTAGATAGTTGGCTCATTATATTTCTGTGAGCAGCAAGTCTGAAGACTTAAATACATTCCAAGTGCAAATGGATAACTATTTCTGTTGGCTGATGTTGTTTTAGTGGTTGATTAGAAAGAGAGGATGATGGAATAATACTGGTGGTATAAACTCAGGAAAAAGGATTGAATCTTCTAATTTTCCATAGAGACGACTGAAGCCATACAACCCCTGGCTGTTTGGTGACCCAGGATTCCTTCCAAAAAGGAGAAGAAATATGGAAAGTTTTGTCCAAAATAAGGAGTGATATTTCACCTAACATAAAAAAAATGAAAAAAAAAACCCTGTAATTTCCACTAAAAGTAAAATCTAGATCAAAAACAAATATAAAGCATTCACTGGAGATACAGCTTCCGGAAGTAGAAGCCTGCAGCAATGGGTTTTTTAGATCCTTAGTCTCTCAGAATTGCCATTTCTCATAATTTTATCACAAGTCTCAGTATTTGCTGTTTTTTACTGGCCATCATGATCCCTCAATTATCTAGCAAGTTTCTTGCCATTTCTTCCCTATCCAAAATGTCTTCCAATCCCTACTACTTCTGATAGGACTAAAACCACAAGATACCCTCAGAGAAGATGACTGTGTCTATGTTCTATTGTTAGTAAACTGGACAAGGAACTTATGTGGTGAGACAAGAGGGAGGATGAGGGAGTGGAGGGAAATGAGGGAGCAGGATGTGGACTGATGGGAAGCTGAGGAAATTAGGGTAGAGAAGAGTGACTAGATGGGATGGAGAGGAGTGGAGGTGTAGGAGGGAGTCTGATGATCAGAGAGAGACTTCAGAGAGAAAAGAGGGCAACATGTAGGGGGCAGAAGATTGGACAAGTGTGAAGGAAGAATATAAGCTTGGCAGCAGATTCTGTGAAGTGAGGAGGGAGATCTCATGTTTGTTGTATCCAACTGTTGTCTCTCATCCTATATTTATGGTACTTTGACAGATAATGCAACCCCATTCAGTGTCTTTGGGGACCATTGTATTAAATTTATGAACGGTTTGTGTACGATTATGTTCTACACCATGGGGGCAGGTTACCACAGATCCTACAGGATTTAAAAGAATTGTGAAGGTGGGGAGGACAAGGGATGATTAAGGCAACTTGCTGAAGCTGTAAGCACCTCCAGAGAGGTAATGTTCCCTGGGGTGGTTTGCATACACTAGCATAAACTGGGCTTTGGGCTGACTTTTAAACTGCATAACTCACTAATATTATCACCACAAGTGAGTAATGCAGCAATCTTAAGCTCATCCAATTAAAACCTTTGTACCATAGCATCATGCATTCTCTCTCTGGGATAAGAAAAGAGAGAAATAGAATTTGCTGACTTAACTGTGTTTACAATAACATCTACAATCTTACTCCATTCCCTCCCCTTGCCAATCTATCTATACAGTACCTGAACTGGCTGTCCCTCCCTGCCCCATTTAAAGGTCTAATCCTGTAAACATTCACTAACAAGTTCAATGGAACTACTCATTATAGTTATGCTAGATGTTTCCAGGATCAGGGCCTGTGTTTGTAAAATGTCATGTATATTTGCTTTACATAGGGCCAGATTTTTCAAACATGCTTAGGCCCAGTTGTCAAGTTCTCACCAACCACAACGGGGGCCAGATTTTCACAAGAGCTCTGCCAACGTGCATCCAATGTGCAGAGCTCATTTGTAAATGAGGAATGGATCCTCCAAGGTGCTAAACTCAATCTACTCCCCTTGAAATTGAGATAATTTTTGTGTTGCTCAGCAATTTACACTGTCAGCCATGAATTAGTACTTAAGGGAATGAATCTGGCTCCCATGAAAGTCACTGGGAATTTTGCAATTAAATTCCCAGTCAATGGGAATGGACACACTCTGATGAAATTTGTCCATATTATCCTTGCTTTGTGATTCCAGTGAAGTCAGGTCCACTTGTGTGACAGAAATCGTGGAATCAGGGACTTCTTTGGCAAAAAGGTGTGACAATCTGTTTAACAAGGTTTATATATTCACAAGATTTCCAGACCTATTTGTTGAGAACTCCAGCATGATTTAATGAGTTAAGATATATCCTAAAGTATGAGTGAGCAGCTGTCCCGTGTATTGTTTCTGAGACTAAGATAATTTGAAATTGTAGAGATCTAAAACAGTTTCCCCCCATCCTGAAGTGAGCTGCATATTGTAGTTAGTGTTCTCAGTCTTCATTGATGCACAGAAAGCAGCTGGGGAAAGTGACCAGAGTGTGTCATAGTTTTTACATTAATAATGTAAAAACTTAAATAGTTGAGCCATTTTTAACAATACAGAGAACTTGCCTGAACCAAAACCAAAATAATGTAAAATGTCATTAAAAGTCACAGCCAGAAACAATAAAAGCCTGTCTTATTCTTTCCTCATAGAAACTTTGAAAGGCTGCTGTTTCAGGCCAAGTAGAAGCTTCTATGGTGCAGAATTGGAATAGATTAAAGAGTAACCATGTTTGGTTTGCATTTTCTCCAAAATCTGTGAAACTCTTCAAATGTTTTATAAAGCACCCCAAAATAGTGCTAACTGCACCAATAGCCTATGCCAAATCCTGACTTCGCTACCCAGGCAAAATGCTCACTGGATCAAATTCTGAAGGTTTATCCTAGTGCACACATGACCTATTTTGGATACTTTGTTTAGAGCTAAATGCAGCAAACTTTTCAACTGTTTAAACAATTAGTTAGCTAGAGGAATCTTTAAATTAAATAAAACAAAACAAAAAAACCTGTTAAATATTAATTTTAATCTCATATTTAATTCCTAGCTAGTACACAGAATTACATGTTACTTCCCAGAAAATTCAGACTGTCCCTTAAGCATTTGTCTACAACATAAAATATTGTTCCTGTTTTTAAGCAGTGATGCAGGGCTTGCAACATTTTAAATGCCTTTGTAGACGGGGCTTAACCAGGTGAATCATTTTTTATTGCAGATGAAGCCTAAAAGTAAGTTGTGAATGTTTGCTGAAGACACATCTTCCTCCTTATACATACGAAAGGCATTAAATTACTACTATAACTACCAAGCACTAACAACATCTCCATAATAGATTGATATGCCCAGTCTTAGAAGGTACCATGTACTCTCAACTCCCTGAAGCCTGCAGGATTGAGTCCTAAAAATGTGCATTCTGAGTCTTCCACAAGGGGGCATAAACCCACAGAGACCTTGCTCCTTGAACTCAGACAAGAGTCCCATTCAAGATAAGGGTCAGGTCCAGGGCTTTTCCTTGTATTTAACTTTTTAATGGTTCCTAAGTGGAATAATTTAACTTTTTACACTGAGCTGCTCTCCGTCCTTAATAAAATGCCTTATGTAGCACTGTGGTCTTCCTATTCCATTCTATCCCTGAACCAGACTTTGCATGTTTTCTTTGCTGTATTGTTACATTTCTCCTCTGGTTATACAGTGCAAACACTCACCTGGGAAGCTGCACATTTCTTGGCTTGTTGTATGATGAATACCTTTAAAATGAATAAAGTAGTTCTTAGTAGAAAAAAATGCAGGGTCAAATTCTGGTTTCCATTATATGGATTTAAATCAAAGTTACAGGTGCTTAGTACTAACTAGATAGGTAATGCTGTATATTTAAAGGCCTCTCTTTCCTGATAGAAACAGGAATTGCTGATTGACTCACACTTAAGATCTATCTAGCCCAGCATCCTGTCTCTAACAGTAGCCAGAGCCAGACACTTTAGAGGAAGGTGTTTGTTTTTAAATCATGCGATCCAGATAAATTGCATACAAGAATTTTAAAAGAGTCATCAGAGGAGCTCACTGGACCATTAATGTTGATTTTCAATCAATCTTGGTGCACCAGGAATGTTCCAGAAGACTGGAAGAAAGCTAATGCGGTGCTAATATTTTAAAAAGTGCTAATGGGATGACCTGGTTAATTATAGGTCTGCCAGTCTGACATCGATCCGGGGCAAGATAATGGAGAGGCTGATACAGGATTCAATTAATAAAGAATAAAAGGAAGGTAAGATAATTAGTGCCAATAAACATGATCTTATGGAAAATGGATTCTGTCAAACTAATTTGATATCTTTTTATGGTGAGATTATAAGTTTGAATGATACGGGTAATAGTGTTGATGGAAAATATTTAGACTTCTGTAAAGCATATGACTTGGTCCCACATGCCATTTTGATTACAAAACTATAAAACTATAAAAATAACATGGCACACATTAAATGAATTAAAATCCGGCTAACTGATAGGTCTCAAAATTTAACTACACAGGGAATCATCATTGAATGGGTGTGTTTCTAGTGGGGTCCCTTAGGGATCAGGTCCTGGCCATTTAACATTGTTATCAATGACCAGGAAAAAAACATAAAATCATCACTGGTAAAGTTTTCAGATGACACAAAAATTGGGAGAGTGGCAAATAATGAAGAGGACAGATCGCTGATACAGAGCAATCTGGATTGCTTGGTAAGCTGGATACAAGCATTTTAATATGGCTAAATGTAAATGTATACATCTAGGAACAACAAATGTAGACCATCATTACGGGGTGGTGAAGCCCAGTCCTGGGAAGCAGCAACTCTGAAAAAGATTTGGGGGTTGTGGTGGATAATAAGCTGAACATGAACTCCCCATGGGAGACTCTGGCCAAAAGGGCTGATGCAATGCTGGGATGCATAAACTTGAATACAGTGGAGAGGTTATTTTACTTCTGTATTTGGAGTGGTGTGACCACTGCTGGAATGCTGCATCCAGTTCTAGTGTCCACAATTGAGGAAGGATGTAGATAAATTGGAGAGGGTTCAGAGAAGAGCCACTACAATGATTAAATGAGTAGAAATCCTGCTTTATAGTGAGAGACTCAAGGAGCTTCATCTATTTAGTTTAACAAAGAGAAGGTTAAGGGGGGACAATCAAAGTCTATAAGAACATACAGGGGGACCAAATATTTAGTAGTGGGCTATTCAATCCTGCAGCAAAGGGTCTAACACAGTCCAATGGCTGATAGCTGAAGCTAGACAAATTCAGACTGGAAATCAGGTGTTAATTTTTGACAGTTAGGGTAATTAACAATTGGAACAATTTACCGAGAGTTGTGAGGGATTCGTCACTGACAATTTTAAAATGAAGATTGGATGTTTTTCTAAAAGATCTGCTCTAGGATTTATTTTGGGGAACTTCTATGCCCTGTGCTCTGCAAGAGGTCAGATGAGATGATCACAATGAATCTATTAACCCCTAGCAGATGTGGGATAACCTGACCCCCCACCCTGCCCTTATAAAGGCACTATCCTGGTTAGAAATTGGGTTAAGACCTGTAGGATGAGATTTGATATCCTCTCCAAAATATTTGCTAGTGTTAATTATGGTAACTCGGGATAGTCTTATTATCCATATAAATGTCCAATCCTTTTTGAATCTAGACAAGTTTTTGGCCTCAATGATTTCCTATGGCCATGAGTTCCACAGTCTAACAATGTGTTGTGTGAATAATTAGGTCTCTCTGAAGTTACTCACAAATAACGTTGTATCATCTGCAAATTTTGTTACCTCACTACTCACAGGCCATTCCAGATCATAAATAAATCTATTAAAAAACATGAGACCCAGTTCGGAACTTTGAAGTAACCTTTGCTGTGTTAGCCACTGTTAACCTTTTGCCATGATGAAAATTGACCACTTAATCCTACTTTTTGCTTTCTTTCGGTCAGTTTTTGATATATGGCTATGCTTTGCTCTCACTTTATGACCACTTACCTGCTATAGTGGCCTCCTGTGAAGGACTTTGTCAGAGGCCTGTTAAAAGTCTAAATAAATTATGCCAACTGGCTCGCCTTTATCCATTACATTATTGACACATTCAAGGAATTCAAAGAGACTGGTGAATCACAATTTTCCTTTGCAGAAACCATGCTAGTTAGACCACGATCTTCTAAGTATTTTTGTAGTCTGTTTTTAACTATCCTTTCAACCAAATATCTAGGTGATGTAAATATGTAAGGCTAACTGGTCTGTAACTCCCCAATTCATCACTAAAGCCTTTTGTTAAACATTTACTACCTTCCAATCCTCTGGAACACTGTTTTGAATGAGATGTTGCATATATTTGTTCGCAGTGCAGACATTTCATATCTAAGCTACTTCAGAGCTCTTGGAAGTAAAAATAGATCAGACTATAATTAAAATACTCACAGCAAAGCCAGAGACCCAGCAATGGAATCATTGGAAGAATCAGAGATAAATTCAGTCTTGAAATTATGCAGATGTTTCTGCTGCTCAGGATGTAAGCTAGAGAAATCCAGCTTCTCTTTGCTCTGAGCCTCCTTCAGTGGGATGGATTTCAGAGAACGGCAGTAGAAGTAAGTCTAATTTGAGTGGCCATATGCTCTTTAGTCTGTGGGTATGGTAGTTGCTGACAGTCTGCTCTGAGTTTCCTTTTGCTCCTTAGGGGTCAGACAGACAGGTTAATGTTGCTCTGTCCTGCTGTTTGTCCTCTTCTGCTATAGCTCCCTGCTCTGTGCCACTGTTCTATGTATAATATGCTTATTCTACTCTCTGTGCCAAACCAGAGCTAAAGCATCCTAATTTACTCTGCAAAACAAAAACTATTTTACTGAAGTATTAAAGTTGAAAACTTTTCGCCTTTATAGGCTATAGGTTTCTATGATGAATGGAGAACTAGTGAAATGGTGACATCATAAGAAAGAAACAAATTGTAATTGAGATAATAAGGGGAAAGGTTTATAGTCAAACTGTTTAAAAAAATTGTTTCTGGCACGCCCATTTGATTTCAAGGACTAGATAAAGAAGAGGGAAAAATTTTCAAAAGCACCTAAGTGACTTAGAAATTTTCCCATTTTCGAGAGTGACTTAGACACTTAGTTCTCGCTAGCGGTTTTGGTTGTCTCATTTTTTGGAGGCCCAACATGAGAGACCTTCAAGGAAACTGATTTTCAGAAAGTGCTGATCACTCACCCCGATGTTGAAATACTCCATTGCAAATTATTTCCTCTGGTGAGAAACACCCTGCAATCCATGGTAAATTAGGTTTATTTTTATTAAAATTAGTAGAGGTATGAAATTTGGCTTTTAAATAGAAAATTGGCTCCAACTTTCTGTATGCAGAGATGATGCTTCTTTCCATAATAATAAGAAAACTTAAGGAGTGGAATGATTTGAGCTTTAGTGCAAGAGGTTGTGATAATTGGTCCACCATTAGTGTAACATGCTGAATAACCCAATATATAAGGAAACAGGCATTATAGTAAATTTAAGACTGAGTCCAGTGCCCAATATAATCACTAGAAAGACTTTCATTGACTTCAATGAGCATTGGATCAGAGCTGGTTGTTGGATAGTTTGGACCTATTTTAAAATACTTTAATGGCCATATGAGATTTTCTGTTTTTCAAAATATATTGCTCTGTCAGATAAGGCTATTGACTTGAAAACATGACTAAAATTTCTTTGAATTTAGTTTCTTAATTTTGTAAACTAAATGTGTGTATTAGCATCTTACCCATGAAGAAGGCATTTGTTTGTTTGATTAGGAGCCAAAGAAGAGGGTTTAGAATCTGACAAAGAGCCCATTCCTGGTCTCAGTGAGGTCAAAGGAAGTTTTGCCATTGACTTCATTGGGTACAGGATTGGGCCTTGAGTCAAGAAGCCAGAAGCTGCCATTCTCATAGGTCAGGAAGATCATGTTTACAGGTGTAATATGTAGTGAAATGTATTGCATTATAAGTGATAATTGCATGTAGCCAGTGTGTGAAACTCAAGTTTCTTGGGGCAAATTAAATAGAGTTGATTTAATAGACAAAAGCTAAAATATTTTGATTCCAAATAGCATCATGATGTCTCATGTGAGTTACCCTCCAGGTACATTATACTCCCATTGTCCTCTATGGGCTGGACTCTCTGTCCACATTACATCTCTAATGAGGAACCAGGTACTCTTATGATCGACCCCCTTCCCTCACCAAGAGCGGAGACCATGCTGCATCTCAGGTTTAGTCTCAAAAGAAGCCTGGTCCGTGGAGGATAAAGGATGGGGGAGGCACACAGACTACAATTCCCATGAGGCACCACAGCACCATTTGGAATAAAAATATTTCAATTTTCTGTATTTTGACAAAACATCAACATTTTCCAGAGAAAGCAGATACTCTTTGCAGAAGAAAAAGAAACATTTTTGTTGAAAACCCAATTTTCTATCATAAACCATTTTGATTGAGAATTTTCCATCATCCCTCAACCCTTCTCAATGTACAAGGAGTTAGGGTCAACGATTACTTCAGGATAGTCTGAAAAGTGAGAGGAAAATGCCAAACAAAATATTTTAGCCAGGGCAACAAAAAATCTTCACTTACAAATCTCCTGTAAGCAGCGAATTCGTTCTGTATGAGGAAGATGGTCAATATCCCAGTTACTCTGTGCATGTGCTTGGAGGTATGAGTGGAAGGGCACGGGGCAAAGTGCCCTCTGTATTATGAGGCTGCTAGTGTGGTCTGAAGCATCCTCATGGCTACCAAATCCAGGGAGGTCCCCCTACACAGTGGGATATCTCATTGGGGCATTCTTAACCACTTTAAGGTCCTTTACATAGCCAGAAAGGCCTAATGGAAATCAGTTTCCATGTTGCCATCCCACCAAGACTTCAACCTCTCTCCTCACCCCATCTTCATCCCTCTGACAACAAAACTGCCAGTCCCTTGACCCTGGCCCTGATTTTCAGTCACACTCAGGCCTGTCAAGCCAGCAGTGCACGTAACCTTTTTAGCAGCCATTTGCTCTGTTGACACAGATGAGAGAATTCCTCCCTCCCTCACTCAAAGTCCCAGATTGGGCCTCTAAGGAGGCACAAGTATCAACACCTTCCACACTCATCCACACTATTCTGTGTGGGCTACAGCGTTCTAAAAATACTCATCCTCCTTCCATCAGGATTCCCTCAACCACCTTCGTACCAAGGCATAAGGCCTCAGCCATCTCTCAGTTCCCCAGTTCTCTCTGAGCAAGGGAACTCAGACAGTGCCATTCCAGACCCAGAGGAATCTCCAGAGAGACCTTCCCCAGGACTTTCTTAACCCAGCATTTCCTGCAGCTCTTTAAAAACATCTCATGATTTTTGGATGACTTTCATGAACTCTTTGGGATCTGACTCTTGGTCTTTCTGGGGTGGCCATATTGACTTCCACATTATGAGACACTGAACATTCTCCTCACTGGCCTGACCACAAAGACAAGAACTGTTGCAGTTGAGATGATTTGCCTGAGGGAGATTTTTGTCTCGTTGCAAAGCACACAACACAACACAACTGTAAATAGGTATGAACTGAGCCTAAACTGATATAATGCTGTAATTATTATGACTATCTATGGATACAATTTATTTCACAATAATCCACATTCAGCGAGGTGGTCACAAAAACCACAGGATGTGGTTAGAGTAAAATAAAAAGTGCATGAGAACCAGTGAAGAAACCTGTTTCCTGCCTGTCCATAATAGCGTCAGATCCTTCCCTCAACACACTCACATTCAGGTTTCTGTGCTAGCAGCAGAGAAGATAATTTGATGGACTGTCCTGTCTTTATTTATTTTCTGATTCACATCTGCTTGCTTATAGTCACTGTTTGAGAAGGAACCAACCTTTCTTCCTTGAAGTCCATTTCTAAAACTCATGTTCTTGGAAGCCTGTAACACTTACTCTCACCACAGATATAGTTACACAACAGTCAGAGAACAGATTTTTTAAAATCTAATCAAAGGTCATGGAAAAAAATAAAAAAAAAATACTGCTAAACTTCACTGTTTTAGCACTTTGATATTATTCTATCCTATCCAAAACCCTGAGCTGTAGCTTGTCTATTTAGATAGTAAGTTCTTAGCAGCAGGAACTATGACATCACACTCATAGATTTGCAGATATTCAGGTAAGAAGGGACCATTAGATCATCTAGACTGAGCTCTTGTATATCACAGGCCACAGATTTTCACACACTTACCCCTGTACTCAGCCACATAACTTATGTTTGGCTAAAACATCTTCCAGAAAGGCAGCCTGTATATCTGGATCTGAAGACATGAAGAGATGGAGACTCCACCACTTCCCCGTGCAGTTTGTTCCAATGACAAATCAGCCTCACCATTAACTATCTGTGCCTTTGCATTTGTCTGGTTTAACTTCCAACTACTGGTTCTTGTTTTGCCTTTCTACACTAATTTAAAGAGTCCCTTTCTACCCGGTATTTTCTCCCCATAAAGATACTTCTAAACTGCAATTAAGTTACCTCTTGATATGCTTTTTGATGCACATTTTTTTTGCCCTCAAATATGTTTTGTGGCTCTTTTCTGTACCCTCTCCAATTTTTCAACAGCTTTTTAAAAATATATACCCTATAGCTGTATGCAATGTTCTGGTATCAATCTCACCAATGCTCTATACAGAGTTAAAATTACCTCCCTACACCGATTCACTACTCCCTTGATTATGCATCAAGGATTCTATTAGCCGTTTTTGCCACAGCATCACAGGAGCTCAGGTTGAGTTGTTTTTTTCCACTATGACTCCTGCACACATTTCTGAGCCCCTGCTTCCAGGATACAGTCCCCCATTCTGTAGCTATGGCTTGCGTTCCTTGTTCGTAGATGTAGGACCTTGTATTTGGCCATATTAGAATGCATTTTGTTTGAATGGGCCCAGCTTACTACGTGATCAAGATCACTCTGAATGATTGCACTGTCCTCATCATTATTTAACACTACACCAATTTTTTTGTTATTCACAACTTTTACTTTATACTATCTTTAAATACCATAGCACTATCATGGTTCTAAATAAATAAATGATTTATTTCCCTTAATATCTTTATTAAAATTCCTGGGTTTTTTTTGTTTTTTGTTTTCTCTCCCCCACTGGAAAGGTAGTGAGGGAAAATTAATTGTTTTGTGTTTAAATGTCCTGTGCAAAATTGAAATTATTCTTGGAGTTCTTGTCTCTATGTGTCATCTACTTTAGATTGCACATGTGTGCCAGGTTCCTGAGACCACAGATCTTGCCACCAGTATCCCTTTGGTCTGCACATGCATCTTAGCTTTACTTGTGCATCATTCCAAAGGTATGAAGTGCAGTGTGAGACCAACCACCAGGCCAGTTTTTCTCACCACCCTTTGTTTGACATGGGTTGCTAGTGGTGGATTCTCTGTAACTTGAAGACTTTAAATCATGATTTGAGCATTTCAGTAACTCAGCCAGAGGTTATGAGTCTACTACAGGAGTGAGTGGGTGGGGTTCTGTGGCCTGTAATGTGCAGGAGGTCAGACCAGATGATCATGATGACCCTTCTGGCCTTAAACCAAGACTATATATCCTCAGTTTAGCATGGAAAGTTTAGTTTATTCTTGATAGCATCCCTAGGTAAATATTAAGAGTTTTAGCTTTTGTATAAACGTATAATTAGTACAGAGTCAGCTTTGTATTGTTAGCAAAGGATTTCAGTAGGATACAGCCAGGGTAAAATTATGAAGGAAAGAATAAACACAATCATTAAGAGAAGGAGGACAAATGTCCTCCCAAGTCCTTGTCAAAGAAGAAGTGAAGATTTCCTTCACAATCCATGCATAGTGAGACTCCATGTGCAGGAATGGGTACAGCTGGAGTTCCTGAGAAGCACAGTAATGGCACTTCAGCAAGGAAGAATAAGGGCCATTTGGTGCTCCCTACTACTGAGTCTAGCAGTACAGGGCCATTTGTGGTACCTACACATCTGGAACCAAGTGATTTGATGCTGATGGTAACCACTCACACGACACTGTTTGTTAGGTAATCGTTGGTACCAGCCACTCCTACAGCATACAGTCAGTACTGAGTAAGGAATGGGCTACTGTTACCCCTCCATCTGTGATGCCAATCTGATATACATTGCTGGCTGACTTGACAGTCTATATTGAGCCTTAATCCCTGCTGTGAATTCTCCATTGGTGCTGAAGTGTGAAAAGGTACATTCTTCAGTACGTTATTCTTCTCTGGTACCCTCCACAAGTCAAGGTAGACTCCAACTCACGCTGGTACGAATGGTTCAGATTTTAGATTCAGTGGTCTCATACTTCTGCTCTGAAGTTCAGGCTAGTGGGATACAGTCCTTGATTATCTTTTCAGGGCCCAGTCACATGAAATTAGTCCAGAGAATTCATCTACGACCACTAGACTATCTCATTATTTTCATTTTAGGGGCCACCAGCCCCACATGTTCTGATATCTTTCTTCTTGGCTTCTGCCTCCTTTCTCCTATGATAACCCTGTGAGAACTAGATCAGGTGCCTTCCCTACCCACCTGCCACTGCCTCTCTCACAGAACCTCATCTGGGGTGATAACCCCACACCAGTCCTCTCCCTTTTTATCCTTCTGCTATCAAGTATCTCCATCTCTGCCTGCTCATTCTTGATGTCTCTCCCTCCTCACTCAACCATGTCTGCTTCCATCTCTCCAACCTCACCTGCTACACACACATAGTGAGAGTTCCAAACTAATAACCTCAGCCACCAAATAAACGTAGCATCGCCTTCCTTCCCATCTGTCAATGGTTCCGTGTGCTACGTCTGTGGGGTGAGCACCCTTCCCTCTCTCCACTTGCCCTCACTTCTCTCCCCAGCTTCTTCTTCCTGCCCCACCAGTATCACCCCTTGGAAGTAGGGAAGGGGGAAGCTCCCTGGAAATGGGGGGCAGAGAGATAGGAGGACGAGTTAGGAGAGGTACTGAGACTCATACAAGGCAGGAGAAGAGCTGGCTGCACACTGTGAAGGATGCTGCCAGGGGTTTCTACCTGTTCCCATGCCCATTCCAGCACTTCTGGGGCCTGCTCTCACCTCTGCCATCCCCTTGCCCCCTAGGTGTGCACAAGTTTATGCAGGGGCAGAGCCCCCAGAATATTTTCATTGTGGGGGCACTAGCCTCCCTGGCTAGTTCTAAGGCCCCTGTCCTGAAGAGAATGAACAACATTCCCTCCCATAGCTCCACCTGTGCTTCTCTGCCACAAGGGAGGGATGTGAAGACCCCACTCCTCCACCATCTGACTGTCCTGCTGCTCCCCCATGCTACTGCTACTAGGATACATGAGTGCAAGTTCCCTAACTCCCCACTCTCTGCTTCTCCTTTAAATGGTCAATTTGTCTGAGTAAGGACTGCTGCATATCTCCACTGCGGGAGGCTACAGCAGAATTGGGTTGAATCAGCCAATCATCTGGGTGCTTTGCCCTAGCTGTGCCCCCTTTGCAGCCAGTATTTACTACTTTCGCACAGGTTCATAAGAGATGACATCAGCTCTCTAGTACAGAGCTTCTCAAACTATGGGACACCTCTCCATGAGCAGGCTCCAGGGAAGGCTCCAGTTGTCTGGTTTTTGTTTTGTTTTGTCTTTTGTTGCTCATGCAGGGAATGGACGGCAAAATAGAAATTCTTTTGCTGACAATCCCCATGGCAGGTGGAAGCCTTTGCCTGTCTTGTGAAACAGCCTGCACAACACAGTTCTGAAATGAAGCACGCTGGGTCTCTCAAGGTAACGATATACCTCTTTCCTTTGATCACACACACAGGAGACTGGGAAAGATGCATGGGTCCCTGAGCGCTCTTATCTCCTTCACAGCTCTTCAAAGCTACTCTAACTAATCCCTCTACCATTCAATATGGCTACACCTAAGACAGCAAATGCAGCTGGAGAGCAAGCAGCTAATTCTCAGTGGCTATTGCCAGCTTCAGGGGGCCATAGTTAAAGTTGTGAGCATGTTTACCTGCACTCTGTATTTCCTGGGTTTCAGAAGTCTGAGTTTGAAATATCTTAGCTCCTCATTTCCTGGTTTTCATTTTCTTGGTGTTCAGATGTTTGCATTTTGCTGAACTTGACATTCTCATCAGGCACGAGGTACCCCCAGGCAACCCTGAACTCTGTGTTAACAAAGGTTTTTTTTTGGCAGGGAATAAATCTGTCACAGTGTCTAACAAGCCTCAGCTATCTCTGAAACCTGTCAGCTAACACTTGCCTCCTGCTTTCTGGACATTTGTGGCTTCTTAATTCAGGGATGGTTCCTGATTAGCACAGCACTTTGATGGGTAGTAGACACCCGTCACACCTCTACAAAGCCAAGCTTCTCCTATTACATTTACTCTTAACACTTGCCTCTTCACAAACCCATTCCAACACAACCGCCCATCTCCCTACAGCTTCTGTTAGGTTCCCTCACTTCCATGCTCAACTTCCCCATCCCCTCTAAACTACTGATCTTTTACACAGATTGTCCCCATTTCTCCTGTTGTCATTCTGTCATTGGAATTTTATATAACTGTATATATGGTATCTGTAAACTACAGAGCAGGTAACATTTTTCAGCCAAAATTTTTACCCAAGGAAATATGGGGTTTCATCTAGAGCAGTACTTTTCCTACAAAAACATCAATTTCAATAAACTTTTCCAATTTTTGAAGAAAAAATTCAAAGTGAAATATTTAGTTCTAGATTGGCATTTTGAAACTCAAACATTTAATTTCTAACTGACATTTTGAAATGTCAGTATGTTGATATTTAAAAGTGCCAAAAAACGTTCATATTTTCAAATGAAGTCATAGAATCATAGAATATCAGGGCTGGAAGGGACCTCAGGAGGTCATCTAGTCCAACCCGCTGCTCAAAGCAGGACCGATCCCCAACTAAATCATCCCAGCCAGGGCTTTGTTAAGCCTGACCTTAAAAACCTCTAAGGAAGGAGATTCCACCAGCTCCTTAGGTAACCCACTCCAGTGCTTCACCACCATCCTAGTGAAAAAGTTTTTCTAATATCCAATTTAATCCTCCCCCACTGCAACTTGAGACCATTACTCCTTGTTCTGTCATCTGGTACCACTGAGAACAGTCTAGATCCATCCTCTTTGGAACCCCCTTTCAGGTAGTTGAAAGCAGCTATCAGATCCCCCCTCATTCTTCTCTTCTGCAAACTAAATAATCCCAGTTCCCTCAGCCTCTCCTCGTAAGTCATGTGCTCCAGCCCCCTAATCATTTTTGTTGCCCTCTGCTGGACTCTTTCCAATTTTTCCACATCCTTCTTGTAGTGTGGGGCCCAAACCTGGACACAGTACTCCAGATAAGGCCTCACCAATGCCGAATAGAAGGGAATGATCACGTCCCTCAATCTGCTGGCAATGCTCCTACTTATACAGCCCAAAATGCCATCAGCCTTCTTGGCAACAAGGGCACCAGGATGACCAGATGTCCTGTTTTATAGGGACTGTCCCGATATTTTGGGCTTTTTTTTATATGGGCTCCTATTACCCCCCCTCCACCCCATCCTGATTTTTCACATTTGCTGTCTGGTCACACTAAAGGGCACACCGTTGACTCATATCCAGCTTCTCATCCACTGTAACTCCTAAGTTATTTCCTGCAGAACTGCTGCCTAGCCACTCGGCCCCTAATCTGCCGCAGTGCATGGGATTCTTCCATCCTAAGTGCAGAACTCTGCACTTGTCCTTGTTGAACCACATCAGATTTATTTTGGCCTAATCCTCTAATTTGTCTAGGTCCCTCTGTATCCTATCCCTACCCTCTAGCGTATCTACCACTTCTTACAGTTTAGTGTCATCTGCAACCTTGCTGAGGGTGCAATGCATGCCATCCTCCAAATCATTAATGAAGCTATTGAACCAAACCAGCCCCAGGACCAACCCTTGGGGCACTCCGCTTGATACCGGCTGCCAACTAGACATGGAGCCATTGATCACTACCCGTTGAGCCCGACGATGTATCCAGCTTTATATCCACCTTATAGTCCATTCATCCGGCCCATACTTCTTTAACTTCCTGGCAAGAATACTGTTAGAGATCATAGCAAAAGCTTTGCTAAAGTCAAGGAATAACACATCATCCACAGAGCCAGTTATCTCATTATAGAAGGCAATTAGGTTATTCAGGCATGACTTACCCTTGGTGAATGCATGTTGACTGTTCCTGATCATTTTCCTCTCCTCTACGTGCTTCAAAATTGATTCCTTGAGGATCTGCTCCATGATTTATTTGATTTTAATTTGACACTTTGAAGCTAAATGTTTACTTTCAATCAAAAATTCCAAATTTCAATATTCGTGAATCAATTTTTTCAGAACTTTTTGTTCCAAAAAAATTGTAGCTATTTTTGCTTTTCATCCAATTTTGGAATGAAAGCAAATGTCAAAATATAAGATTTTCCCATTGGATAAAAATATGTTTTCTGAACAACTATTATATATGCACATATGTAAATAGCTAATGTAAAGAGAGCCTTCTCTTTATATTTAAGAATATTTTGTTGCCTTTTGTTGAGTGGAAAACTGAAATTCAGGGCCTTGTGGGTTGATTCCATTTGGATGAGAAATCGATGTCACGGAGTCAGTTTCTTGTAATTATTTATTTGCAAAGATCTTTTCCCCCTGAACAGCAGTTGGGACATACAGCACACAGCCTTTTGCAGAAATCCCAAGCCTAGCCGTTTCCATATGGTCCTCTGTCTCTGCTTTCTTACCAAGGTCAGACACAATTGCTTCTGCTGGTTAGCTCACTCCAGCTACTTGATATCATTTGCAACTTGGGAAACTCTGTTAGCTTCAGCTGCAGAGCCTGCCAGATAACTTGGTAAAAGGTGGAACAAAGGGGCCCCACTGGATGCAGAACAGGAAGTAGTTTTGCTTCCACATGGTGGTTACACTATTTTGTTGTTTAACCACTTACTTTGTTATTCCTGTGCTTTATAAAAATAGCAGTAAACCAGAAGTGTATTGCCAGGAGTGTTTCATTATTTTATTGGATGACCTTTACACCAGATAAGCTGAGAAGCAGTATGGGGCCTTACCCCCTAGTCCTGCAGTAAATGCATTGATACATTTGTGCACCCATTTATCCCTGGGGAATAAATGTCTTCTGCAAAGTTTTGCTGTTACCTTGTCTATGGTGTCAGCACTGTTCCATCATAATAGTCAAGCACTAACTGATGGGGGTTAAGAAGAAGCTAATAAATTGCCAGAGACAGGATATTGGACTAAATGAACAACTTGTCTCATCTGGGATGTAAACTCCTATTCTTATGTAATTGTCTAATCATAATCCTACTAAGCTTTTTGGTCTTAGTGACGTCATGTATTGGTGAATGCAACAGGAAATTATTGCCTCTTCTTCAGCCACTATTAAATGCTAAACTCAGGCTATTTTCCAACTGCTTTTATTGTTAAAAATATATTATGATGGAACAGTGTTGACACCATAGGTAAGTGTAGTGAGGAGGTGTGGCCTCCCTCTGAGATTGACAGTGAGGGACCACAACCCACCCCCTGATGGGCAGAGCCAGGAAGGCGATGTCTGGCCCACCAGAATCAGAGGGGTGGGACAGGAACGGGAAGTATAAAAGACAGGTCCTTCAGCTCAATTGGGCTGGATCTGCTGAGGGAGACAGATGCAGCTTACATGCTGCTGTAACCTGAGGAGAATCCTGACCATACTGAGGACTTGCCAGAGACACTGGCCAATCAAGACGTCGAGGAGCTTCTGGGGCCACTGCTGTCTACCTGCCCCCAGGAGACAGAGGACACCCACTAAACAAAGGTACCACACAAAGGGGACACAGGTAGTAGACCAGGATAGCTAGACTACAGTCTGGTTGAGTCTTGGCCTGATTCTAGGTCAGTGTGTTGTGCGCAGTTCACGGCCGACCCAGTGGCGGAACATTACCTATCCCCAGCCACCCCACCCCTGGTGTGGCAGCCTCCCCATCTTTAGGCCAAGAGGCCTGAATTTGTCCATTACAAGAAGGATGCATGAGTGTTTGGTGTCCCATCTTGCCTGAGGGAATGGGCTCATAGACTCCTTTGGGCTCTGCCCTGATTGCAGACCAGAGCCCTAGACTTTCTGGTGCCCTGCCCTGCCCGAAGGCCTTGGCTCCTAGACTCTTTGTTGCTCTGCTCAGACTGAGTGCTGTTCGGCCCAGCTTAGAGGGTCGAAACTCCACAAATGGCTAATTTCCCCGTTTGATAGAGTGCCACTCTAAGGGTATGAAAGGGAGGAGGCGTGGCTTCCCTCTGAGACTGACAGGGAGGGACAGCTATGCACACCTACAGTAAAGTTGCAGCAAAGTTTTGCAGAACAAGGCATTTCTTCTGCAGGGATTAATGGGTGCAAAAATGTATCTTGCTTTTACTACAGGGTATGCGGTAAGGCCAAATACAGCTTTTCAGCTCAGCTGAGTTAAAGGTATTCCAATAAAATAATAAAACATGCCTGGCAATAAACGTATGGTTGACTAGTACTGTTACGAAGCATAGGGCTGACGAGATCAGCTGATACTCATTAGCTCTTGTAGGTGGATTATGGCTGTTAGACTTTTGAACCTTCCCTCTATCTATTATGGTTGATAAATCTGTACTAATAATTTACAGACAAGAAACTATTTTCTCAGTGACGACAGACACAGAAAAGACAAAAAACGTGAGTCTGAACTGTAGTACTTTTAAAATAATGCTGTTTTCTGTGATACTTCCTATATGCTGTTGTTTAAGTTCTTGTGTTATCTGTTCCTGTCCTGATACTTGAGAATCAACAACATTCCTTTTAGTCGGAGGGTCTCCTTCTCACACTCCATTGAATTCACTGGATTCTGGAGCTTCTGTTAGTAATTCTTGGAGCATTCCCATCTATTTCTGAATCTTAGTTTAAAACTTCTGGAGATAATTCTGTGGAACCCTCCACAACTGCCAAAGCTAGTTGAGCCAGGAAAAAGCCCAAAGATTTTGGTAGTGACCTTGATTTATTTTTTAGTTTATTCCCTAATTATATAGGAATAGGAGTTTCCAGGCCAGATCAGACTAGGTGTTCATCTATTCTAGTATCTTGTCTCTGACAATGGATTAGCTTAACCCCCATCAGTTAGTGCTTGACTTGTGAATTTATTCATTTTTATTCTATCTAATGTAACCAGATGATCTCATTATCCATATGTGTCTAATCATAATCCTACTAAGCATTTGGCCTTAGTGACATCATGTGTTGGTGAATGCAACAGGCAATGATTTCCTCGTCTTCAGCCACTATTAAATGTTTAACTCAGGCTATTTTCCAACCATTTTTCTTGTTAAAGCTGCATTATGATGGAACAGTGCTGATACCATAAGTAAGGGTGCAGTAGAGCTTTGCAGAATAAGGCATTTCTTCCCCAAGGAGAAATAGGTACACAAATGTACATGTGCATTTACTGCAGCATAGGGGGTAAGGCTCCATGCAACGTTTCAGCTTAATTTACGTAAAGGTCACCCAATAAAATAATGAAACATTCCTGGCAATAAACTTCCAGTTTACTGGAATTGTTATAAAGCACATGGCTAACAAAATAAGTGGTTAATCACCAAAATGGTGTAATGACCATGTAGGAGCAAAAATTACTTCCTGTTCTGTATCCAGTGGGTCCCCTTTGTTCCACCTTTCACCAATACTTAACTCTCTTTTTCTTTGCCTGATCATTAACTTTGAGATGTGCCTCCCTTAACATCTTGATCCTATTCTAATATAATTACTAGTCTCTCTTAAGAACACAAGAGCTGCCATACTGGATCAGACCATGGTCCATCTTACCTAGTATCCTGTCTCCAACAGTGGCCTGTACCAAAGCTTCAGAGGAAGTGTACATAATATGGTTGTTTTGTAGTGATCCACCTGTCTTTTCTTGGCAAAGAGTCAGAGGTTTAGGGTTGCCCCATGCATGGGGTTGGATTCATGACCATCTTGGCTAATAGCCATTCATGCACCTATCTTCCATGAACTTATTTGAACCCAGTTAAAATTTTGGCCATCACAGCATCCCCTTGCAATGAGTTCCACAGGTTAGTTGTACATTGTGTGAAAAAGTACTTCCTCTTGTTCGTCTTAATCCTGGCTGCCTATTAATTAGAGGACCTCCTTTTAATTTATTATTATGTGAAAGGGTAAACAACAATTCTCTGTTCACTTGTTCCACACTATTGATGATTTTATAGACCTCTATCACATCCCCCTTTAGTCACCTCTTTTCTAAAATGAACAAAGCAAAAAGTCGTTTTAGTCTCGCCTTGTATGGAAGCCATTCCAAACCCTTAAAAATCTTTGTTGCCTTTCTCTAAATATTTGCCAATTCCACTATATACTTTTTGAGATGAAGCAACCAGAACTGGACACAGTATTCATTGTATGGCACACCATGAATTTATATAGTGGCACTGTGATATTATGTACATTATTTACTGTCCCTTTCCTAATAGTTTCTAACATACTGTTAGCCTTTTTGACCACTGCCATGCATTGAATGCAATTTTTCAGATAACTATCCCCAGGGACTTTGAGACCTTTCTAGGCTGGTAACAGCTAATTTAGAATCTAGCATTATATATATATATTTTCCAATTTGAATTACTTTGAACTTATCAACAATGTATTTCATCTGCCATTTTGTTACCCAGTCACTAGTTTTGTGACATCCCTTTGCAACTCCTTGCAGTCTGCTTTGGACTTAACTATCCTGAATAATTTTGTATCATATGCAAACTTTGCCACTTCACTTTTCACCACCTTTTCCAGATCATTAATGAATATGTTGACCAGCACAGGTCCCAGTGCAAATCGTTCGGTTATCCCATAATTTACCTCTCTCCATTGAGAAAACTTACCATTTAGTACAACCCTTTGTTTCCTATCTTTTACCAGTTATTGATCCATGAGAGGACTTTCCTTCTCATCCCATCACTACTTAATGTCTGTAAAAGCCTTTGGAGAGGGACCTTTTCAAAAGCTTTTTGAAAATCCAAGTACAGTCCATCTTCCACATATTCCATCTAGTTGTCCTCTGTTTCCTTGTGGTCTCCTCTGTCCTCAAAAACTTTCAATCCTAACTGCTTTTCCAGCAACTAACCCATCACTCTCCACCATTTCCTGTCCATTTTTGGTTCATCTTGCCTGTTTCCACTGCCTCAAGTTTCTCTCTTCCATTGCTCTCTCCTTGATCCCTGTTCCACCAAAATTGCTCTTAACAAGGTCACTTATGACCTCTTTCTAGCCAAGTCTAAATGCCTTTTTCTTATTTTGCTAATAGGTATTACATTATCTTCAGCAATTTAAAGTTGTGTGTGTATGGGGACATCCACTAAACTTGGTTCAAATTAACTAAAGGTGTGAATTTGAAGTTGATTAGCTAAACCTTGTTAAATCCCTGTGTGGACTCCCTCATTCAGAATTAAAGTGACCTTAAAATGTTAAAATAATTAATTAATGTGACCAACAGGAGCTGATGATATTGAGCATATTCCTTGGTTTAATTCATATCTTAAGCTATGAAATTTAACTAACTAACCAACTAACTAACTAAATGGTGGCAATTCATTGCTGACATGTATGTTGTACTTCCTTGGAGTTGTACTTCTTCTGCTTTTCTGTTGTTATATTTCACAATAATTGTTACACTCCTCAAATGATATTCTTTTTTGCCCAATTTAGAATAAAAATAATTTTGCAGACATCATCCAGGAGGAAAATGGTAAGTTTGTTTTTTTTGTAACATTCACATACCAAGGCATCAATTCAGCAAACCATCCCTAGTTCGCAAAGCACTTAAGCACATGCTTAACATTAAGTATGTGCTTAAATTCTTAGTTCCTTTGGGCCCAAAAAGAGGAATATTCTATGACATAATTTATTATCTCACTGCCCTTCACTGCAAAAATGAAGACTCGGGTCTTTCACATGAGTTTATAGCATTATAACTGATCCCACAGTTTCAAAACAAAAAAAAATGGGTGTTTCCTTAATTTTTTTCCATTTTCAAATTTTTTTGAAAAAATAAATATTTCATTGAAAACAATATTTTCCAGATGAGAATTTCATTATCAATGAAATATTTTCTGATCAAAGAAGTGTTCTACAAGATCTAAAGGTGTGCTTGTGCCTATAGCTAAATTGGTTTCTAACTATTTCTGGGAGACTGCTGGGCCTTTTCATCAATCTATCTTAGGCCTGGTCTACACTAGAAGTTTATGTCGAATTTAGCACCGTTACATCAAATTAACTCTGCACCCGTCCACACAATGAAGCTATTTAGTTCGACATAGAGGGCTCTTAAATTCGACTTCTGTACTCCTCCCCAATGAGGGGAGTAGCGCTAAATTCAACATGGTCATGTCGAATTAGGCTAGGTGTGGATGGAAATCGATGGTAATAGCTCCGGGAGCTATCCCACAGTGCACCACTCTGTTGATGCTCTGGACAGCAGTCCGAGCTCGGATGCTCTGACCAGCCACACAGGAAAAGCCCCGGGAAAATTTGAATTCCTTTTCCTGTCTGGGCAGTTTGAATCTCATTTCCTGTTTGGACATCGTGGCGAGCTCAGCAGCACTGGCAACGATGCAGAGCTCTCCAGCAGAGATGGCCATGCTATCTCAGAATAGAAAGAGGGCCCCAGCATGGACTGATCGGGAAGTCTTGGATCTGATCGCTGTGTGGGGTGATGAGTCCTTGCTTTCCGAGCTGCGATCGAAAAGACGGAATGCAAAGATCTATGAGAAGATCTCAAAAGCCATGGCAGAGAGAGGATACAGCCGGGATGCAACGCAGTGCCGCGTGAAAATCAAGGAGCTGAGACAAGGCTACCAGAAGACCAAAGAGGCAAACGGACGCTCCGGATCCCAGCCCCACACATCCCGTTTCTACGAGGCACTGCATTCCATCCTAGGTGCGGCCGCCACCACTACCCCACCACTGACTGTGGACTCTGAGGATGGGATATTGTCGACGGCCGGTTCCTCGGAGATGTTAGCGGACGGGGAAGATGAGGAAGGAGATGAGGAGGACGAGGCAGTCGACAGCGCTTACAACGCTGATTTCCCCGACAGCCAGGATCTCTTCATCACCCTTACAGAGATCCCCTACCAACCGTCCCCAGGCATTAACCCGGACACAGAATCAGGGGAAGGATCAGTCAGTAAGTGTTTTAAACATATAAACATTTATTTTTAACAGAACAGGAATATTAACAATATTAACAATGGGTTTTTCATGATTAGTTTGCCCTAGGTGCTTAACATTTCAGTCCTTGGCAGTGCAACTACTGAAAAAAAATCTAACAATGTCCGGTTTAGCATGATTGGTTTGCCCTAGCCGCTCTACTGTTTAGTCCCTGCCAGTGCAGCTACAGTAAAATCCGGTCTATATGTCCGGGGATAGAGCAGAAATCCTCCTGGGACATCTCCACGAAGCTGTCCTGGAGGTAATTGGAAAGCCTTTGCATCAGGTTCCTGGGGAGAGCGGCCTTATTGGGTCCTCCGTGGTAGGAAACGTTTCCGCGCCAGGAGACAAGCAAGTACTCGGGAATCATTGCCTTGCAGAGCATGGCGGCATACGGCCCTGGTCTTTGCAGGCTTTCCCAAAGCATCCTCTCTTTCTCGGTCTCTGAAATCCTCATCAGAGTGATGTCGCTCATGGTGACCTGCTTTGAATTAGGTAGGGGAATGTTAGTATTGGGACTGCTTGCCTGTTCCTCTACAGAACTGTAACCGGCAGTTTACAGCCACGTGGTGGAGGCGGGAGAGGAGCAGCATACTCCCTGGGACAGCCGCGAGGGGGTGGGACAGGGGCAGAGTTCATGCTTGCCGGATTGCTGGCAGCAGGGACTGGCATTGCTTTGAACGTGAAAGGAGGCCAGTGCTATTATTAAAGTTTTAAGCAGCCACAAGTCTATGGCTTACCATGTCAGCCTGTTACCCAAATTCCGCTGTCCTGCCCCGCTTGTCAAATCTGCACTGCAAGACCCCAGGCACTGAATGCGAAGGCCGAAAATTTGACCTTGTCCTGAGTGCGCATGTGATAGGTGCTGTGCATGGTCTTGTTCACAGAGAAAGACTATGTTCTTTGTTCACAAAAAAAATTATATTTCTGAGGAATTCACTCCCTTTTTCCCATCCCACAGCTGCGACTGTCTCCCGACCTACCCTGGCATCACACTCCCAGAGGCTAGCGCAGATTAGGCGTAGGAAGAAGAGGACACGGGAGGACATGTTCTCGGAACTGATGGGCTGCTCCCGAGCCCAGGCAGCACAGCAGACCCAGTGGAGGGAGAACTTGTCCCAAATCCACCGATCACACATGGAACGGGAGGAGAGGTGGTGGCAGGAAGACCAGCAGGTGACTCAAACGCTGCTTGGACTAATGAGGGAGCAAACGGACATGCTCCGGCACCTTGTGGATGTTCTGCAGGACTGGAGGCAGGAGGACAGAGCCCCGCTGCAGTCTATCTCTAACCGCCCTCCCCCGCCACAAAGTCCCATACCCCCCTCACCCAAAGTCCCAAGAAGGAGGGGCAGCAGAGTCCGTGAAAACTCTCACTCCACCCCTGCAGACTGCTCAAGTTCCAGAAGGCTCTCATTCCCCAAAATTTGATAAGTCCTTTCCTTCGCGCCTCACCCAAGCCCCCGTCCCAGTTTCATCCCCCAGTTTCATGTGTAGTTGTTAATAAAAAATACGTTTGTGTTCATTACTGTTTCAGTCAGGCTGTTTTGAGGGAGAGTCTGTCTGCAGGGGGGGAAGGGGCTTGGTAATTGGACAGGACAGTCACCTTTACCAGGGTACAGAGGCGGGGGCAGGTTCAACAGCAGGGCACACACACATTGCAGTCACTAGTTACCCAGGTCAGTCTGGGAGGTGATTTTCATGTTCTGTGTGGGGGGGTGGCTATGTGACTTTGTGGCGGGGGAGGGCGGTTAGAGATAGACTGCAGTGGTCCTTATCCTGGATCACAGAGCCACGCAGCAGGGGATCTGTAACCGTCCTCCCCCTGCCACAAAGTCACATAGCCCCCACACACAGAGTCCTGAACAGGAGGGGTGGCAGGCTCCGTTGAAACAACCAGTCCACCAGTGCGGAGCCTGTCATTCCTCGAGTTTAGAAGCGTCCTTTGCATCACTACACTACACCCGCTCCCCACCACAGTCTGCGTCCCAGGTTCAACACTTTACCGCGAAAACAGTAATAAAGAAAACGGTGTTCATTAACAAATTTGAAGTGATTTTATTTTTAAACGTGTGTTGGAAGGGGGGGGAATGGGGTGAACGGGGTATGTAACTGGGGAGGATAGTGAACATTCACTGGGTAAAGAAACGGGGGCAGGTTCAGCTTCTCTGTAAACAAACTTAAAAGTCACTGGTTACCCTGCTCACTCAGGAACCTAGCTTTCAAAGACTCCCGGATGCACAGCACGTCCCGCTGGGCTCTTCTAATCGCACGGCTGTCTGGCTGGGCGTAATCAGCAGCCAGGCTATTTGCCTCAACCTCCCACCCCGCCATAAAGGTCTCCCCCTTGCTCTCACACAGATTGTGGAGCACACAGCAAGCTGCAATAACAATGGGAATATTGGTTTCGCTGAGATCAGAGCGAGTCAGTAAGGTTCTCCATCTCCCCTTGAGACGTCCAAAAGCACACTCCACCACCATTCTGCACTTGCTCAGCCGGTAGTTGAAGAGTTCTTTTTCAGTGTCCAGGGCACCTGTATAGGGCTTCATGAGCCAGGGCATTAGCGGGTAGGCTGGGTCCCCGAGGATCACTATAGGCATCTCCACATCCCCAAGAGTTATTTTGTGGTCCGGGAAGTAAATACCTTCCTGCAGCTGTCTAAACAGACCAGAGTTCCTGAAAACATGAGCGTCATGAACCATCCCCTATGGTCCACCAGTGCTTGCAGCACCATTGAAAAGTATCCCTTTCAGTTAATGTACTGGCTGACCTGGTGGTCCGATCCCAGGATAGGGATGTGAGTTCCATCTATAGCCCCACCGCAGTTTGGGAATCCCATTGCGGCAAAGCCATCTATGATGACCTCCACGTTTCCCAGGGTCACTACCTTTGAGAGCAGTAACTCAACGATTGCGTTGGCTACTTGCATCACAACAACCCCCACGGTAGATTTGCCCACGCCAAAGTGGTTCGCGACTGACCGGTAGCTGTCTGGCGCTGCAAGCTTCCAGAGGGCTATGGCCACTCGCTTCTGGAAACTCAGGGCTGCTCTCATCCGGGTGTCCTTGCGCTTCAGGGCAGGGGACAGCAACTCACAAAGTTCAAGGAAAGTCCCCTTCCGCATGCGAAAGTTTTGCAGCCACTGTGATTCATCCCAGAGCTGCAGCACTATGCGGTCCTACCAGTTCGTGCTTGTTTCCCGGGCCCAGAATCGCCGTTCCACAACATCAACATGACCCGTTGCCACCATGATGTCCTCGGCGTGGGGTCCCATGCTTTGTGACAGTTCTGTGCCACTCTCAGACTTCAGGTCCTCACCGCGCTGCCATAGCCTCCTCGCCCGATTTCTCAGCATCTGCCTCTGGGAAAGGTGGATGATAAGGTGTGAGGTGTTGACAACGGCCATAACTACAGCAATGGTCGCAGCGGGCTCCATGCTCGCAGTGCTGTGGCGTCCGCGCTGTCACTGACCAGAAAAGTGCGCGAACTGATTTCCCGCCGGCGCTTTCAGGGAGGGAGGGCGGGAGTGACGGTTGGATGACGACAGTTACCCAAAACCACCCTCGACACATTTTTTTCCCCAGAAAGCATTGGGGGCTCGACCCAGAATTCCAATGGGCAGCGGGGACTGTGGGAACTGTGGGATAGCTGCCCACAGTGCACCGCTTCCAATGTCAACGCTTGCCCCGTTAGTGTGGACTCACAAAGTCGAATTACTGTCCTTAGTGTGGATACACACGTTCGACTTTGTAATATCGATTCCACATATTCGATTTCAGTAAAATCGAACTACTCTCGTTGTGTAGACTTACCCTTACAGTTTTCTACATGTGGTATCTGAATACCTTCCATGTAAAATCCATAGCAATAGCAAAATCCCTAGTAGATAGCATTGAATTTCTGATACTTTTCCCTTTTGGGGGTAAAAAAGCTGCTCGATGTAGTGTGTGTGTGTGTGTGTGTGTGTGTGTGTGTGTATATACACATTTATATAATTTTGTTAATATATATATAATTTTGTTATTAAATTTTATTCAGGAGATTTTGAGGTTTATTTGTTTCAGATTTTTTGTTCGTGATTGCTTTTGTTAGTTTCTTTGTCTTGTTTTTGCTTGGTTTTTTTTACTTGATTTTTTGGGGGGGATAAAAGGTGGTGTTAGTACTGGGAATGGCATTCTTGTCGTGGAAAGGCCTTTGATCCATTAACTGGTCTGAAAATTAAGGACAATTAAAATTAAAAACAACAAAAATGTTTTTTTGCCTATGAAGTATGGTATATGGATTGTATTTTTCAAGACCACCTAACAGATTTAGACAAGTTCCATTGAAAATCAATGGAACTTGTGGTCCCAAGTCACTTAGAAATTTCTGAAAATTCTTCCAACAGTGTTTAATTATATGATCACATATAACATGAACATTCATTATGGCATTTCCTGACTTGAATGTTGGACAGTGCATCTGTAATGTTCTGACAACACAGACCTGTGTATGTGCAAAAAAAAGATGAATCCCACTCTTCAAAACTTTGAATTCTCCATCACTGGCAACTTTCAAATCATACCAGTTGTTTTCTTTAAAAGACCAGCTCTAGTTCAAACAGGAATTGTGTGGGGGAAGTTCTCTGCCCAGTGTTACACAGGAGGTCAGACTAAATGATCACAGTGGTCCCTTCTAGCGTATGAATCTATGACTCTATTGATTTTCAAATTAAATTCAGCAATAAAAATATCACATTTTGCGTTCACATACAGGTTGCTGATAAAGAATTGTCAGTGTGAACAGAAATGTTTATGGTCATGCTGCAAATTTCAAACTGGTTGGTTAGATCCAGATTACCACAGGACCTGCATTATTAATCAGTGAAACAAAGGAAGGGAAAACAATCAGATAAAGTGTATTTTTTATTAAATAAAAAATGAATATGGAGTTGTTTTAACCTCTCGCTTGCATTTACTTTGTAATGGAATGTCATGGGCTTTTTAACATGTTTTTCGTTCTCTCTCTATTAATATAAAGGACCGGATTCTGCCACTTTTCTCGTTCTGTCCATGTAGCCCATGTAAGAAAGAAAATCAACAAGCAGATCGTTCAGGTAAGGGAGACTGCATGATGCATGATTCTGAATGTGGGTAAATTACTAGAATGTAAATGATGCTGAAAACAGCTGTTTGCTGATGCTCCATATTCCCACTAGTGCAGAACGTCCTGCTGAACTTGTATTCAAAAGCTGGTTTATTTGCCTTCTCCATTACCTGTTCATTGCCAATTTTCTCCAAACAGATGGAGGACCAAACTGTGATGCAATCACTCCAGGTCTCCCAAGTGAAAAGTGCACTTGGGTGTGACTATTTGTGGCCATTTAATCATACTGTTTCTTATGAACGTCCCACTGTAGATTGGACTTTAACAAGTCCAGTCAAGACATCAAACTGCATCCCATAAACGGCATCACTGGTGTCTGATTTGTAGTGTCATGGGCTGCACTCCTATAGGCCAATAATATTTTTGCAGTTTTGCGCTAGAAGCTGCCTTTATCCAGGATCACTTGCTTGAATGTCTGAATTAATCTTTCTACTAAACCCATTATGGCAGGATGGAAAGGAGCTGATGGCGTAGCTGGTGGCATATTTGATACTATGTTTTTGACAAATAGTTGGAATGCTGTGGATGTGAATTGAGTCTAATTGTCATTTATGATGTGTTCAGGAACTTCTGTCCTTGAGAACGAGTCTTAAAGCTCTCACCCTCTGGGCTGAACTAGTTGAATTCACACAGAATAAATCAGGCCATTTAAAATTGCTCCTTCTACTGTCAAAAAAATGCTTCATAAATGGTCCCGTGTTGTCTATATGGATTTTCTGCTGGCAGGGTAGTTGGTCACTCCCAAGGATATTATGGAGCATGTTTAGGCCTGAATTTCATTTGATGACAATCTTGACATTGTTTTGCTATTCCCTCTATTTGTGCAACAATCTTTGACGACCACACACAGCTCCTGTCAAGGTCTTTAATTTTTGCAATTCGCAAATGGCCTTTGTTTAATTCTTTTAATATGTGTGACTCATTGCAATAGCATGCACTTTAGCGCCTACTGGATCATTTTTAGTTTTATGTTGTACCATAGGATTTGTCATTGGGAAGGGCTCAGTTTGCACCATATAAAACATATTGACTGTCTCTGATTCCACATCAGAATTCATACCTACCTCTTCCAATGTCCAGGGTGAAAAGTGAGCTGTATTTGCATGTTGGTTGTTAACCTTGAACTGAGTGCCAAGAGTATCACCCATGTTTGTAACCAAGCCTCAGTCATTGCCAGGATTCCTTTCTTTGGATTAATAATTGAAATTAGCTCTTGGCACTCTGTAACCAGTCAATCATTTCCAATACAGAGATTGGGGAAACTGTCCAACTACCCAGACTAAACTCAGAACATAGTTCCATTCTGTGGAGGTGAGAGATCTAGAAGCAAAGACATTCAGTCTTTGAGTACAATCTTTCCTCACTGCTCCCATTGCATAACTTTGCAGGTAAAGATGTACTGTAGTGAGTAAGGAACATTTTAGAGGATATGAGCTTCTTGGCCTCAGCAATAGGCTTGATGCACTGTGTGGACCAACAACATTTCTGTCCATTGTGTCACAGCTCATTTAGGAGCTATAACACTGTTTCTGTATTAGGCAAGAATCTGTGGTAATAGCTGATCAGCCCCAGAAAATGGTGTCATTGTGATACATTTTGTGTTTGGGGCACCTTAAAGACAGCTTCAGCTTTATCTTGCGATTTATGTAAACCACGTCTATGGATGGTATGGCCATAATATAGAACTGAGTCAGTGGGAGGGGGGAACCACATACATTTTCCGGAGTTTGCTCTGAGAACTATACTCAGACAGTGCCTTTAGGAGGTTTCCAAGGTGCTTTTTGCCATTAGTGCCAATGACCAGTATATTATCTAAGTAACACTGACTAGCAGGAATGCCATGTAACACCTGGTCTATGGCTCACTGCCAAACAGCAGGTGTGGACATTAATCTAAACACCAACCTTTTATATTGGAATAACGCCTGTCTGTGTATTTCTTGTCACTGCCTTCAATCTTCAATAGGTTTGGGCTTGGTCAGTCTTGGAGAAATGCCTCCTACCAGCTAATGAAGCAACTATATCTCTAGTCTAGGTAAAATATACTGATCCTCAGTCAATACTGAGTTAATGGAAACCTTGAATTCACCACAGATATGGACAGCTCCATTCTTTTTCGTCACTGGCACTATAGGGTCCTTCATTTGTTCCAGTTAATCTTGGATAGAGTAACAGAGTCCTGCTAAATGCTGTAGTTCTGCCTGTCGTATCTCAAAAGTTACTGGACGAGATTTTGCAAAAATTAGAATTGCTCCTTCTTCAACCACAGTTTTTGCTTTCACATGTTTTAAGTTTCTGATCATCATCAGCTACCTTGTCCAAAAATTCAGCTAATTTTTGTTTTGGAACAGACTATTCTTTTATTATTCTTTTTTAATTTGCAGATATGCTTTGCTAGTCCAGCTGAATCTCACTCAGTCTGTAAACAATTCCAAATTACATTCTATTGCTTGTATTCAAAGTTAAACAATTGTAGAGCTGCTATTGGCCAACACACTGGGGACTGAACCGGGGAGTCCTGCAGCTAAAAGCATAAGCTAAAGCTCTATAACTGGGGACTAGAACAACTATTAAACTCCACAGTGTCACCTGCAAATTGATGAATCAGCTGGTATTGCTGTCATTATCTGGTTGTTATGCACTTTGCACTAAACTGCACATTTTCTGAGTGTCCCCCAATTTCTTGCAGTTTCTGCCAGGTTGGTCCATGACCCAAAAATCATGTGCATTGTGAGACTGTTTCCAACAATGAATGCACCTAGGGCTAGATTCACAATGGGGATTAGGGGTTGTAATGCCTGACATTTAGACACCCTGCTGCCCAATGAAACTTACAGCTCAGTTAGGCACCCAGGATCCCGATGCAATGCCTGGTCAGAGTTGGATGCTGAAAAAAATGATTCACAGAAGCCAGCAGCAGAGTGGTAGACTGACTCTATACCCAAATGCTTAGGGCTTGTGCCTTCAAAATAAGAGTTAATAACAATGTACTTGTTTTTTTCTTGAGAAAAGGCTGACCTGGCTTACGCACTTAATTCAAAGGGAGTCTAGATTTCAAGGCCAGAAATGCCCACTATATCTGTCTGACCTCCTGTATGTCACAGGCCACCAACACCACCCAGCACCTACACACTAAACCCACCAACCAAAATTAGAGCAATATATTACGGCCCCCAGAAGACCACACTAATATGTGCCACAGGCAAAGAATAAGAGAGACCCAAATGTGCCAGTGTCAAAAACCATGCAGTTGCAGGAAATGATTAAGTGAGAGATACCCAGTAATCCTGGCAAGTGCACCCTGCATCCTGCACCCAAATGTTGCAGAGGAAGGTGAACCCCTGTCTCCCAGTCACCGCCAAACTGACCTATGGGAAAATTCATTCCTGACCCCACTCATAGTGATCACTTAGAACCTGAGCTTGTGAGCAAGAACCAGCCAACCAAGCACCTGAGAGACAGAATGCTCAGTGCCGCCCCAGAGCCCTGGCAATTACACCCAATGTCCCATTTCCACCCATGGCCATCCCTGATGTTTCAGAGGAAAGAGACCAACCTCATCCCCTCCCCAGAATACACTGTGGGGAAATCCCTTCCTGACCCCTGCAGGCAGGGCCGGCTCCAGGGTTTTGGCCGCCCCAAGCAGCCAAAACAAAAAAACCAAACCAAAACAAAAAAAAGTCGCGATCGCGATCTGCGGCGGCAATTCGGCGGGAGGTCCTTCGCTCCCAGGCGGAGTGAGGGACCGTCCGCCGAATTGCCGCCGAATACCTGGACGTGCCGCCCCTCTCCGGAGCGGCCGCCCGAAGCACCTGCTTGGCAAGCTGGTGCCTGGAGCCGGCCCTGCCTGCAGGTGGCCAGCTGAAACCCTGAAGCATGAGCTTTTAGGAACATAACACATACATCGGAATTGAGCAGCTGATCCCTGCCCCCAACTAGGATGATCATCCCCATCATACAATCCCACTCATAAATGTGTCCAGCTTTCTTAAAACTAATTAAAGTTATTTGCCCCTCCAACTTATTTTGGGAGTCTTTTCCAGAACCTCACCCTTCTGATGGTTAGAAACCTTCTTATAATTTCCATCCTGAATATGGCCAGTATATATCCATTCATTCTTGTGACAACGTTGTCCTTTAGCTTAAGTAGGTCTTCACCCACCCTGGTGTTCACTTCCTCAATGTATTTATAGACAGCAATCAGACCCCATCTCAGTCTTCTTTTTGCTAGGCAAAACAAGAAAGCTTTTTCAGTCTCTTTTCATAAGATAAGTCCTTCATTCCTTGATTGTCCTAGTAGCCCTTCTCTGTACTTGTTCTGGTTTAAATTCATCTTTCTTGAACCTGGGTGACCAAAACTCTACACTTCCAGATGAGGTCTTATCAGTGCCTTGTACAACACCAAGAATACTTCTCTATCTCTATTGGAAATGCTTCGCCTGATACATCCTAGAATTGCATTAGCCTTTTTTCTCCACTACATCATTTTGGTGGCTCATAGTCATCATATATTTGACACACATACCCAAATCTCACTCGTTCTCTGTCACTTCCAATTAATGCGCCTGCAGCTTATAGCAGAAATTCTTATTATTAGACATTAAGTACATGGCCTTTCGCTTTGCATTATTGAATTTTATCCCTTTTCTGTCACTCCAGTCTTCAAATTCATTTAGTTCTTCCTGTATAATATTCCAAATCCTCCTCTTTATTGATGATTCTGTGATGGGCTGGACCCCCCTTCCAGGGTGCCACCTGATATACTGGAGTTCCACTGAGCCCACCCGTTCCACCAGCTTGGGCTCCCCTACCCTGTCCTGCTACACAGACAGTTAGGGCCACACCCAGTGGCAAAAGGACACATACACAGAGATCAGTTCTGTGTGGGAAGACTCAGCTCCAGGATTTCCCAGCACTCAAGTGCACACACCCTCTGGAGTGTAAACCCAAAATTATATTGTCTCACGCTGTATCGAGATCTATACAGCGTAAGATCATGAAATTTGCTCCGTCCCTCAATGTGGAAGAAGAGATGCACAACTTATTGCCTTCCCCTCCCAAGTTATGAATTACACAAACAGGTTATAGAATAAACAAAAAACAAGTTTATTAACTACAAAAGGTAGATTTTAAGTGATTATAAGGGTTAGCAAACAGAACAAAGCAGATTAGTGAGCAACACTCAAACTAAGCGTAATACACTAAAGAATACTGCCTACAAATAATGATTTCCCACCCTAAATGTTGTTTTAAGCAGGTTTCAGAATTTCTTTGTGGACAGAAAGCTCTTACTTGCAGCTTAAAACTCCAGGTATATCCTTCACGGACCAGCCACCATTCCTAGCCCGGGCTCAGCCCTTTGCCCCCCTCCCAGCTTAGTTCCTTTGTTTCTTCAGATGTTTTCAGCAGTCTTCCTTCTTGGGCGGGGAGGAAGTGGAGAAGAACATAGATTAACTCACTCCCCAGCCTTAAATAGAATTTATATATGGCAGGAATCCTTTGTTTCCCACTTTGAGCCCCACCCTCTCCTAGTGGAAAAATTCCAGCAGTTCAAAATGGTGTCCAGTATCAGGTGACCTAATCACCTGACCCTGCGGTGTCAAAGCAGCATCCAAGGAAACTTCCTAATGGCCCATCCAGGCCATTTGCATACTGTCTGGTGGGTGTTCCTCAGGTGAAAACACAGTTGTAATTATTACATAGTCAATATTCCTAACTTCAGATACAGAAATGATACATGCATACAGATTGGATAATTACATTCAGTAGATCATAACCTTTCCAGTGATATCTTATGATACCTTATGATACCTCACATGACCCATCTTGCATAAAACATATCTAAATTATGAAGAATATGGGGCATAGCATCTCAGATGCCTCCCAACATCATATCATCAGCAGATTTCAATAGCAAGTGAAATTGGTCCCAAGGCCAATCCTTGAGGAACACCACTAGTAACTTCCCTGCAGTCTGATATTTCACCTTTCAGCACAACCCATTGCCTTCTCCCCTTTAGCCAGTTTCATATCCACTTACAATTTTTGTACTAACCCCCATCTTCTCTAATTTAACTAATAATTTCCCGTCTGGTACCATGTCAAATACCTTACTGAAGTCCAAGTATAGAGCTGTTTCACTTCTTTTATTTAAAATATCAGTTATTTTCTCAAGGAAAGAAATCAGGTTAGTCTGGCCTGATCTACCTTTGATAATCCCATATTGCATTACATCCACTTTTCCATTTAGCTCCATGAATTTAATTATTATTTCCTTCACAATGTATTCTAAAGCCTTGCATACTAATGACGTAAGACTGGTAAGTCTGTAATTGCCTGGATCTCCTTTTTCCTCCTTTATTAGCTATTCTCCAGTCAGATGGTACTACTCCAAATAGATTTTTTTTTAAACTCCTTGCTACTGGACTGGCAATCTCATTTGCCAGTTCTTTCAGTATTCTGGAATGGAAATGATCTGGTCTCCCTGATTTGAGAACATTAAGCTTTTTAAGCTTTTCTTCCACATCAGATGTAGTATTTTTCATTGGTATGCATGCATTTCAATCAGCCATCCTGCCTACATGCCCACATTTCATGTTAACATCCTTAGTGAAAACTGAGGCAAAGTATTATTTTAGGTTTTGGGCCATGTCTAGATTATAGATTCATAGATTCATAGATTTTAAGGTCAGAAGGGACCATTGTGGTCATCTAGTCTGACCTCCCGCATGATGCAGGCCACAAAAGCTGACCCACCCACTTTCCCTTAACTCAGCTGTTGAAGTCTCCAGATCGTGATTTAAAGACTTCAAGTCGCAGAGAATCCTCCAGCTTGCGACCCCTGCCCTATGCTGCGGAGGAAGGCGAAAAACCTCCAGGGCCTCTGCCAATCTACCCTGGAGAAAAATTCCTTCCCGACCCCAAATATGGCGATCAGTAGAACCCCGAGCATACAGGCAAGAATCTCCAGCTGGACCCTCATTTTACCAGCGATGGCACGTTATTTCCTAATTGACTAAAATCACATTATCCCATCAAACCATTCCCTCCATGAACTTATCTAGCCTAATCTTGAAGCCAGGGAGGTCTTTCGCCCCCACCGTTTCCCTCGGAAGGCTGTTCCAAAATTTCACCCCTCTGACGGTTAGAAACCTTCGTCTAATTTCAAGCCTAAACTTCCCCACGGCCAGTTTATATCCATTTGTTCTCGTGTCCACATTAGTACTGAGCTGAAATAATTCCTCTCCCTCCCTGGTATTTATCCCTCTGATATATTTAAAGAGAGCAATCATATCCCCCCTCAGCCTTCTTTTGGTTAGGCTAAACAAACCGAGCTCCTCGAGTCTCCTTTCATAGGAAAGGTTTTCCATTCCTCGGATCATCCTAGTGGCCCTTCTCTGTACCCATTCCAGTTTGAGTTCGTCCTTTTTAAACATAGGAGACCAGAACTGCACACAGTACTCCAAATGAGGTCTCACCAGCGCCTTGTATAACGGAAGCAGCACCTCCTTGTCCCTACTAGAAATACCTCACCTAACGCATCCCAAGATCGCATTAGCTTTTTTCACAGCCACGTCACATTGCCGACTCATAGTCATCCTGCGATCAACCAGGACTCCGAGGTCCTTCTCCTCCTCCGTCACTTCCAACCTATGCGTCCCCAGCTTATAACTAAAATTCTTGTTAGTCATCCCTAAATGCATCACCTTACACTTCTCACTATTAAATCTCATCCTATTATTATTACTCCAATTTACAAGATCATCCAAGTCTCCCTGCAGAATATCCCGATCCTTCTCCGAATTGGCAATACCTCCCAACTTTGTGTCATCCGCAAACTTTATCAGCCCACTCCTACATTCGGTTCTGAGGTCAGTAATAAATAGATTAAATAAAATCGGACCCAAAACCGAACCTTGAGGAACCCCACTGGTGACCTCCCTCCAACCTGACAGTTCACCTTTCAGTACTACCCGCTGCAGTCTACCCTTTAACCAGTTCTTTATCCACCTCTGGATTTTCATATCGATCCCCATTTTTTCCAATTTAACCAATAATTCCTCATGCGGCACAGTATCAAACGCTTTACTAAAATCGAGGTATATTAAATCCACCGCATTTCCTTTATCTAGAAGGTCTGTTACTTTCTCAAAGAAGGAGATCAGGTTGGTTTGGCACGATCTGCCTTTCGTAAATCCATGTTGTAATTTGTCCCAATTGCCATTTGCCTCAAGGTCCTTAACTACTTTCTCCTTCAAAAATTTTTCCAAGACCTTGCATACTACAGATGTTAAACTAACAGGCCTGTAGTTACCCGGGTCACTTTTTTTCCCCTTCTTGAAAATAGGAACCACATTAGCTATTTTCCAGTCCAACGGTACCACCCCCGAGTTTACAGATTCATTAAACATTATCGTTAAGGGGCTTGCAATTTCTCGTGCCAGTTCCTTCAATATTCTAGGATGAAGATCATCCGGTCCGCCCGATTTAGTCCTGTTTAGCTGGTCAAGTTTGGCTTCCACCTCTGATGCTGTAATGTAAATCGCCCCTCCTTTATTCCCCTCTGTCCTGCTCACTCTATTTCTAAGCCCTTCATTAGCCTTATTAAAGACCGATGCAAAATATTCATTTAGATATTGTGCCATGCCTAGATTATCCTTAATCTCCAGTCCATCTACATTCTTCAGCGGTCCCACTTCCTCTTTCTTTGTTTTCTTCCTATTTATATGGCTATAAAACCTCTTACTATTGGATTTAATTCCCCTCGCAAGGTCCAACTCTACACGGCTTTTGGCCTTTCTCACTGCATCCCTACATGCTCTGACCTCAATAAGGTAGGTTTCCTTGCTGATCCCTCCCCTCTTCCATTCTTTGTATGCTTTCTGTTTTTTCTTAATCTTATCTTTAATCTCTTCCCCATCCACACTGCATATCAACCAAAACTCACCCTTCCTTATTCTCTTTTTCATTGGTACAACTAAAAAAAGCTCTTATGATTTATTTTAATTTCCCTAGCAAGAGCTAATCCATCTTGACTTTTAACAATTCTCACATTATTCCTACATTTTCTAACCTCTAAGGTGTAGCTTTCTTTGCTGATCCATTCCTTTTTTTTCTATTCTCTATAAACTCTCTGCTTACTCCAGATAAACGTTTGGAGGTGATTAGTAGGGCTGTCTATTAATCACAGTTAACTCACACGATTAACTCAAAAAAAATTAATCATGATTATTTGGAGTTATAATAACACTGTTAAACAACAGAATACCAATTGAAATTTATTAAATATTTTGGCTGTTTTTCTACATTTTCACATATATAGTATTCTGTGTTGTAATTGAAATCGAAGTGTATATTATTTTTATTACAAATATTTGCACTGTAAAATGATAAACAAAAGAAATAGTATTTTTAAATTAATCTCATACAAATACTGTAGTGCAAGCGGTTTGTCATGAAAGTGCAACTTACAAATGTAGATTTTTTTGGGTTACATAACTGCACTCAAAAACAAAACAATGTAAAACTTCAGAGCCTACAAGTCCACTCAGTCCTACTTCTTGTTCAGCCAATTGATAAGACAAACAAGTTTGTTTACATTTACATGAGATAACGCTGCCCTCTTCTTATTTACAATGTCACCAGAAAGTGAGAACAGGTATTTGCATGACACTTTTGCAGCTGTCATTGCAAGGTATTTACATGCCAGATATGCTAAACATTTGTGTGCCCCTTCAGGCTTCAGAGGACATGCTTCCATGCTGATGATGCTCGTTAAACAAATAATGGGTTATTTAAATTTGTGACTGAACTCGTTGGGAGAGAAGTGTATGTCCCCTGCTCTGTTTTACCCTCATTCTGCCATATATTTTCTGTTATAGCAGTTTCGGATGATGACCCAGCACGTGTTGATTTTAAGAACACTTTCACTGCAGATTTTACAAAATGCAAAGAAGGTATCAATATGAGATTTCTAAAGATAGCTACAGCACTCGACCCAAGGTTTACGAATCTGAAGTACCCTCCAAAATCTGAACGGACGAGGTGTGGAGCATGCTTTCAGAAGTCTTAAAAGAGCAACACGCTGATGTGGAAACTAAAGAACCCGAACCACCAAAAAAAAAAAAGAAAAGAAAATCAACCTGCTGGTGGCATCTGACTCAGATGATGAAAATGAACATGCATCGGTCCGCACTGCTTTGGATTGTTATCGAGCAGAACCCTTCATCAGGATGGACACACGTCCCCTGGAATGGTGGTTGAAGCATGAAAGGACATATGAATCTCACAGCACATAAATATCTTGTGAACCAGCTACAACAGTGCCATGAAAATGCCTGTTCTCACTTTCAGGTGACATTCTAAATAATAAGCGGGCAGCATTGTCTCCTGCAAATGTAAACAAACTTCTTTGTTTGAGTGATTGGCTGAACAAGAAGTAGTACTGAGTGGACTTGCAGGCTCTAAAATTTTACACTGTTTTATTTTTGAGTACATTTTTTTTACATAATTCTCCATTTGTAAATTCAACTTTCATGATAAAGACATTGCACTACAGTACTTGTATTAGGTGAATTGAAAAAAAAAATCTTTTGTATTTTTACAGTACAAATACTTTTAATCAAAAATAAAAATAAGGTGAGCACTGTACACTTTAACAACAAGGAGTCTGGTGGCACTCCCTGATACTGTACACTTTGTATTTTGTGTCAATATCAAGTTGCAGCAGGGGAGGTCTAGGTTGGATATTAGGAAACACTATTTCACTAGAAGGGTGATGAAGCACTGGAATGGTTACCTAGGGAGGTGGTGGAATCTCCATCCTTAGAGGTTTTTAAGGCCCGGCTTGACAAAGCCCTGGCTGGGACAATTTTTTGGGGGTTGCTCCTTCTTTGAGCAGGAGGTTGGACTGGATGAATTCCTGAGGTCTCTTCCAACCCTAATCTTCTATGATTCTACATTTGAAAATGTAGAAAACATCCAAAAATGTTTAAATAAACCATATTCTATTATTGTTTAACGGTGTGATTAATTTTTTTAATTGCTTGACAGCCCTAGTGGTTAGTCATTCACCTGGGTCTGGAGCCTTTCCCTACATGATTTTTCCCCTTGCATGGGATGCAAATTTCAAATATTTTTTGTATAGTTGATTTAAAGTAATTACAAGTCTCCTTCACATTTAAATCGTTGAACTATTCAGTCCAGCTGACCTCTTTAACTCATTCTCTTAATTTCCCAAACTCTGTTCTTTCAAAATTAAAAATCATAGTTGATTACCTGGTTTGATTATCCTTTCATTTAATTTAAACTGAATCAATTTTTGATCACTCAATCCAAGGTTATTTTCTAGGGCCAGCTCTTTTATGATGTCTTCACTGCTTACCATCACCAGGTCTAAAATTGCATCACCTTTTGTTGATTCAGTGACAGTTTGGTGAAGAAATCTGTCGTCTATCACCCACAGGAATAACTGAACCCTAGCCCTACCAGTATTAGTAGCATTTATTCTCCAGTCTGTATCCAGGGAGTTAAAAACTCCCTTTATGACATAATTCCCCCAAAGTCTTTTCTTTTTCTCATTCTAATAAAATTAATGAGATCTCTATCAATATCCAAGACTGACCCTGGGGGTCTATAACAGACCCCTAACACTATCCCAATAGAACATTTTTTACAATCCAAAGTGATTTTGACCCAAAGAGATCCCATTTTGTCCATATTGCCACTTACTTCTTTACAGTTTACCGCTTCATTGATGTTCAATGCTACCCCACCAGCTCTATTTTAGATTTATCTTTCCTAGACAACAATTACCCTCTAATACCTGTGTTCCAGCCATGAGTGCTATTCCACCATGTTTTTAACCCCTATAATATCCAGTTTGATCTCCTGCACCAGTGGTTCTAGTTCCTCCATTTGATTGCCCAGATTTCTTGCATTCATGTACAAACATTTCTGTTGTTTCCCAAGGTCAAAGAGTCCTGCTCATCCATGTTAATGATATTGTGTTAATTCCAGAGTCTGTTAGATAGAAGCCAAATTGAATGATAGGGAACAGAGAAAATCATTAACCATTGGAATAAATTACCAAGGGTCATGGTGGATTCTCCATCTCTAGCTATTTTTCAATCAAGAGTGGATGTTTTGTTCTAAAATGTCTGTTCTAGTTCGAAAGGATTTATTTTGGGGGAGTTCTATGACCTGTTATACAAGAGGTCAGACTAAGAGGATGGATCTAGACTGTTCTCAGTGGTACCAGATGACAGAACAAGGAGTAATGGTCTCAAGTTGCAGTGGGGGAGGTTTAGATTGGATATTAGGAAAAACTTTTTCACTAGGAGGGTGGTGAAGCACTGGAATGAGTTACTTAGGGAGGTGGTGGAATCTCCTTCCTTAGAGGTTTTTAAGGTCAGGCTTGACAAAGCCCTGGCAGGGATGATTTATTTGGAATTAGGTCCTGCTTTGAGCAGGGGGTTGGACTAGATGACCTACTGAGGTCCCTTCCAACCCTGATATTCTATGATTCTATGATTCTAATGTTCCCTTCTGGCCTTGGAATCTAGGAATCTATGAATTGCTTAAGATTCAGCCATGGAGATGGCTGTGTCATCTGATTCCCTCTTCTTGTCTGGTCTGCTCAGAACATATTTCAGGTTCAAGAAAAAATAAGGCTCAATGGCAAATGCCAAGGCTAAGTCATGGCTGTCTAGGGACCCAAGGGGAATGTGAAGTTTGGTAAGACAACATGCATATAGGTCTTTATTACATCACATACATTTCTCTACATCTGTGCATTGTTTGGGGAAATAGATGATACTTTGCTTTGGAAAAGCTGCTTCAGCATCACTGCAAAGGTATATTGACCACAAGCTCCCGTAGGAGATGTCTGGTAGGATCTAGGCCCAGTTGGGTTCTAAGGAACACGTTTAACAATGTGGGGATTGTGGTGGTGATCTAGAGACCCAATTGGAGAGTGGTTGGGTTGCAGAATCCCATCTCTGAGCAAACTGGAGGCATGGGGTATACCGATTTATGTTTTCTTTCTGCCTTTTTCCCCTTCACTCTTGCTTAAAAAGAAAAATTAGAATTACAGGAAAGTAGTTTTTCCTTTGGAACCATTGCAGGTTTGCTCTGTGTTCACACCAGTGCTGTTTTAAACTGTTTCAGTTGCAATTCCCTCTGGTTACCTGTCATACAGTTACCAAAACACCCTCAACCAGCAATGGATTCTGAGAGATTATAAAAGGGCCTGGAAAAGGGGCTTAAGAAGGTGCAGCCTGTCTTGGGACCATGACACACACTAATGGATCCTGATGTTGGCTCAGGACCTTCATTTGTCGGTATATTAAAAAAATGTGCATCCCCTATACTGAAATATATTTTTTTGTCCTTTTTCAGTACCATTGACAGTGAGTAATGGTAAGTTTATCCATTGCTGGAATTTACATCCAGAGCTCCAGTGTAGACGTAACCTGAGTGTAAATATTCTCTTCAGAAGATTTGTATGCTCTGCACATTAGCACTTTCATCCCACCTTTGGCTACGAGTATTGGGTCACAAGAGGAATTCTTTCAGTAGTGTGAATGCTGCAGGCAATTTTGAGGCAGTTCAGAACCCCAAAAATATACTCATGAAGTATCTGGAGGGCGTCTGAGTTGAAGAGGTGAACAGGGTCAGCAATGCAGATTACATATTGTTGAGAGAGATAGACAGTAGGGTTTGAGGAGATAAGTTAGAAATTTTTCCTAAGGTGCTAAATAAATGACTTCCTCTCTCCTGCCCAGCACCACCCTGTGAGACACCAAGCCCTTGGTTATTCCCCTGGAGAAGTGCGGTTCTCTACCCCCAGTTCATGTATGCTCCATGCTAAAAGCACAAATCTAAGCCTCCATTCATAATTACTTTGAAAAAGTGCATATATTGAAATGGTCTTTGATTTTGTTTTGTTTTGTTTTGTTTTGTTTTGTTTTTAAGAGGAACTCCAGAGGACAAATGGTGAGTTTTCACATATTTATTATTTTAGTTGTATTATTTTTAATTATTAGGGAAGCACTTCTCATGGTTCCATAGCAAGGACTGAGTTGAATTTTGCACCTAAAGCAGGGATTCAGGCACTTTGTTACTGATCAGTTTGATTTAATCTACAAACACTACTGTGAACTGCAGAAATTATGGATATGCCATAAAAACATCACTACAGGTTGGATTTAAGGTTTTTGGTTGTCTTAACTCAACATTTTCGTCCTTTGGGATGTTTGGATTTCTCTTAAATTAAACCTAAACTCTTTATTTCTTAGGTTTGCAATGACTGTTTTGGGGATTATGGCATTCCTGTAATGTGTTAAACTACGGATATAGCTACTTTTCTTCTTTATTCCAGTTCAGCAGTTTTGGGGGGGGAGGCAGGGGAAATACTGCTTGCACTCAAGCAGAATAATACTCTTTAAGTGATATCTTACTGGTTTACCCTGTCCTCTCCTTAATGTGTTTAATTCCCATTCAATTGTAAGCAAAATGTGAAGTGAAATGCCTGATGCCTAGATTATTTCATAGGAAGAGGATGAATTAGCAATGAATATTTCTGATAAACATCGAATAAGTTTGACATTATATAAGGCCAGATGGCTATATTGAATTTTTTTATGTATAACCAGGTTATATTCAATAGTGATGTAGAAATTAAGAAATTATGAATCGTAAAATCATCATGATACTGGCCCAGAATGAGTGTTCACTTTATATTGGTCTTCTCTGTTTGCAAAGAAGTTGCATGAAATATTCATATGACAATAAATTCCTTTCTATTCCAACAGTAACTAAGAAAGATATTAAACAGCTTACAATATTGTTAACCATTTTTAAATCAATAGGTCTGGATAATATCCACTCAAGAGTTTTAAAAGAGAAGTCCAAGGTGCTCTGTGACCATTGATGTTAATTTTTAAATAAATCTTCAAATTCTGGGGAAGTTCTAGAGGACTGGAAAAAAGCCAGTATCTTGATAATATATTAAAAGGCTGAACAGATAATCATGTTAATTCCAGGGGAAATAATGGAAAGGATTATATGGGATTCAATTAACAAAGAATTAAGGAATTTAAATAAATACCAATAAACACAATTTCTTGAGTACTAGGTTTTATCAAATTAAAAAGATATTGGGTTTTGATGATATTACAAATTAGATTGATAAAGCTAACTGTGTTGATATAGTATACCTAGACACCTGCAAGACTGATGATTTATGTTAATCTGATTTTTTTCCAGAAGTAGCACTTCTCAAAGTTAATGTATTACATATTGAATTGATTCAAACCTGACTAATTGACAGATCCCAAAACATATTTGTAAATGAGGAATGATCATAAACTGACTTACTTCTAGAACAGTCTCCAAGGGATTGATTCCCAGCCCAACACTGGTCAATAGTTTTTTCCAATTATCTGGAAGAAAATTCAAAAACATTGCTGATAAAGTTTGCCAAACTTTGTCAAAGTTTAGTATGGTGGTAAATAAAAATAAGAGCAGAGCACTTATATAGAGAGTGAGCTGGATTGCTTGAGAAACTGGGTGTATTGAAATAACAAGTATACACATCTAGGAACAAAGTATGCAGATCACACTGACAGGATGAGGAAATGTAGCCTGGAAAGCAGTGGTTCTTATTATTTAATTATTTAGTATATGTGCTCCAGGAGTACCTAGAAGCCTCCGTCATGGACCACACACCTGTTGTGCCTGGACAAGAATAAAAAGGCAGTCCCTGACCCAAACAGCTTACAGTCTAAGTATAAGACAAGAGGTAACAGAGGAATACAGACATGAGGACACAAGGAAACAATGGGACAGTAGTGGTCAGCGTGATAAAGAGTGGTCTCACTCTCAGCACACAAGCTGCTTAAATGTTGTCAAGTGTTTTGTAGGAATTGCAAAAGATTCTTAAGGAGGGTTTTGAGGGAGGATACTGGAGATGTTTACAGGCAGCCTTTCCCAAGGGCGAGGGACAGTGTGGGAAAAAGTATGGAGGTGCTTAACTGAAAATTGGCACCATGGGCTGACTGGAGGAGGGAGTCTGCTTCTTTATGGTGAATGGGCTGTGTGGGGAAAGGCCATGAATTCAATTACCTTCTGTATGATGCTATGGTGAGCTAGGGGAGGTATGCAAAGGGAGGGATGATATAGCCAAAACAACAAATTAGAAAAATGATCTTTACAGCAGCATTCTCAATGGATATGAGCACAGCAAGATGGGATTTGTTGGGTTGCAGAGGAGGATGTTGAGTAATCAAGATGCAAGATGATGATGGCCTGGGCAAGAATATTAGCTATGTGGACAGACAGGAGAGGTTATTTCATAGAGATGTTCTGAAGAAAGAATCAGAAAGATTTGGATGCAGCCTGGATATGAGGATCTACATAGAGGGACAGGTGGAAGTTGATGCCCAGATTACGGGCCAGAATGATTGGAAGGATGGTTGTTTTGTCCACAGTGATGGAAAAAGGATGGAGTGAAAAGGGATTGGGGGGACAGACGAAGAGCTCTGTTTTGGCCATGTTGAGTTTAAACTGACATCTGGACATACAAAATGAAAAATCAGAGAGGTACTGTCAGGGTTCCTTCCCCACTCTGAACTCTGGGGTACAGATGTGGGGACCCCCTAAGATTATTTTTACCAGCTTAGGTTAAAAACTTTCCCAAGGCACAAATTCCACCTTGTCCTTGAACAGTATTCTGCCACCACCAAGTGATTTAGACAAAGAATCAGGGAAAGGACCACTTGGAGCCTTGTCTTGTCTGGTCTGCTTCCTGGGGAAGGCTTGAGAATAATATCCTCAACAATTGGTACAGGTGAACACAGACCCAGACCCTTGGATCTTAAGAACAATGAAAAATCAATCAGGTTCTTAAAAGAAGAATTTTAATTAAAGAAAAGGTAAAAGAATCACCTCTGTAAAATCAGGATGGTAAATACTTTACAGGATAACAAAAGATTCAAAAACACAGAGGATTTCCCCTCTAGGCAAAACTTTAAAGTTACAAAAACAGGGATAAACCTTCCTCCTAGCACAGGGAAAATTCACAAGCTACAACAAAAGATAATCTAACACATTTCTTTGTTATTACTTACTATTTCTGCAATATTAGAAGCTTAGTTCAGATATGGTTTAGGGAGATGTATTTTCCCTGCCCTGGTTCCTTGCTGACTCCGAGAGAACAAAGGAACACAAAAAACCCTTCCCCCACATATTTGAAAGTATCTTCTCCCCTTATTGGTCCTTTTGGTCAGGTGCCAAGCAGGTTATCTGAGCTTCTTAACCCTTTACAGGTAAGGAGGGATTTTATGCTACCTGTAGCTGTATGTTTATGACAGGTACTATTTCAATTTTGACAGGAGACAGTTCTGGAGTAGAGAGGTAGGTCTGTTGAGTTATCAGCATAAGGGTAATAGTACAATTTGGTTTTGTGGATTAGATAACTCAGAAACTAAGAGCAGAGGAAGAAGAGAAGTGGACCAAGAAGAGCACTCATAGACCCCCCTTCCAAAAGTTGGAGGTGGGATAGTTCCAGAGAAGGAGCCCTTAGAGACATAAGAGGAAAACTAGAAAAGGATGGAGTCAAAAAAGCCAAGAAAGGACAAGTTTTTGAGAAGAGCATGGTTGACTGTGTTGAAGGAGGCTGACACATCAAGGAGGATGAGGCTGGAGTACTAGTTCTGAGCTTTCACCAGGAGGAAGTCATTAAGGACTTTAGTGAGAAACATTTCAATGCAGGAGGTGGAAATCAGATAGAAGTCATCTGAGGATGGAACTGGAGAGGAATTCTAGACAGAGACTGTAAACAACATGTTCAATGACCTTAGCGATGAAAGGGAGAAGAAACATGGGGCCAGTAGTTGGAGAGGGAAGTGGGGATAAAGGTGTTTCTTTGTTTTGTTTTTTTAAGATGGAAGAATATAAAACATGTTCATATTCTGGGAAGCCAGAGAAGAATTGGTTAAAGAGAAGAGTAACTGTGAGATGAACATGGGCACAATGAATATCTGGAAATGGGATGGGATGAGCTCACTGGGACAAGTGGAGGGGTTAGAGGAGGAGACCAGATGAGAAACTTCTGCATTTGTGCCAGGGAGAAGGAAGAGAGGAAGGGAATGAGAAGGTATGGTCAGCATAGGGGAGGGGGAAGGGAAGGAGAACAGAGTGGAGGAGAAGGGTAGTCAGGTAGAGGGAAAGGGAGAGTCACATTGTATTTTGTCAGTTTTCTTTTTTAAAGACATCAACAAATTCCTGTGCAGAGAGAACTGTAGGCAGAGTGGGGCAGAAAATGTGAGGAGATGGTTAAAGGTCAGTTGGTATTATGGGTGTTGGCAGGGCCAATCAGAGGGGGGGGGTGGTGGCAGGAGGGCCATTTGGCCTGGGCCTCAAGCTCAAAGGGGCCTCAAATTTAGACACTTGTTAATTTTTCGGCATTTGATAAGTTTCGCAATTTGTTTTTATGAGCATCCCTATCAGACCAAAATGTGACACAGTCTCTCAGCTTAGAGCTGCAAATTTAAGCAAATAAGAGATGTGATTTAGTAAAAGACATAATTTTTTTGTTCACTGATATAGATTGTCATATTAAAGAATTAAAAATGTTCATAAATATTTATAAAAATATATCGGTTCTGATGGCACAAGATTAGACCATGATGAATGTGTCCTCTCAGATCAGCTGATTATATAAACAAACCACTACTAGAGGCTGGTGCTGGATCAAGTGCATGTTGAAAGGTAGAGAATTGTTACATTTTAGTGTCTTTATAGTTTTATGGCTAGTTGACTAAGGAATTATTTATGTGTGAGAATTCCTCATTATTATCTCCATATGGTAGCTAAAAGAGGTGACTGGTTGGTTGATTGAGCCCTAGCTTGGTAGCTTGGCTATCATCATAGGTTTTCATAGTCTATAGGCCCAGATTCAAGGTGAAAGTTTGTGAGGACAATCTTGTACAGTGAGTTTCGTAAGGACACGTTTGAAATTTTTGGACATTATCCCTCTGTCTGTATCCGTCTCTGTGTTTACTATATATATGTCATCCCTTTGTCTTCAGATCAGTCTGTTATATTATACTTTGCGTGCTTGAGTTTAGACTCAGTGATAAGGATAATAACCTATCTGACTGTTTCATTTTGTGTTCTTAATTAGTATTCCTTCGTTTTACATCTTTTCAGCATTTGTGTACCATTCAGCATTTGTGTACATGTTTACAGTAGAAGATTTCAAGTGTAGATTAGCTACTTATTTACAGCAGAATATTTCAAGTGTGGATAGGCTACATATTGACCAGATAGATCACTATGAACAGGAGATTTGAAAGTGGTGCAAGCAAGAGACGGCAAAAACAACTGAGTGAAGCAGCAGCTAAGAGCTCAAAGTCAATCACTTCATTTCTCAAATCACTGGAAAACACACCTTACCCAACAAACAATGCTACAGATGAAAACTCTGCAACTGCAAGAGATGATATTTCAATGTCAATACCTGAACATGAGGACAGTAGTCAAGAAAGAGATGTGCCAACAGTAACGGATGCAGCAGAAGATCCTGTGTATGATCAAGAAACTCAACAGCAACAGGAAGTTGTAGATCTTACGCAGCAAGAGCAATTCATGACTACTACAGGTTTTACTGTGACTGACATTGGAATTATTGACAAGAGCAATGCTGCCCAAACACAATCTTTTCTTCAAATTAGTTGTTTTGAAATTCCAAGTAACAGTCCATGAGATGCTGATAATCATGTTTTCCCTACTCGTCTGCTGACAAAAACTCTTCCAAATGATGAGATCTGCACAAGAGACTGGTTATGCTGGAATATGGAAAAACAATCTCTGTACTGTGAACCCTGCTTCATTTTGAACAAAAGTGCTGCAAATGCATCAGTTCTCTCTGATCAATCAGGATGGAATGTCAACAGAGGTTGGAGGAAATTGAAAGACCAAATACCATCACATGAGAGTTCAACATCACACAAAGAAAACTGTTGCATGGAAATCAGCCAGTAGGGCAGCATCAGCTGAAAGTTCAGTTGAGAATTTACTCTTGACTGAAATCTCTACAGAAACTAATAACTGGGGAAAAAAAACTTCCTGAGTGCATCCTGAATATCATCCTTTTTCTTTCTGAGTGGGGATTGGCTTTCTTTGGTTCCAGTCAACGTATTGGTGATCGTGCAAATAGAAACTTTCTAGGCATAGTTGAGCTCCTCAGCAAATATGACCCACTTTTATCAAAGCATGTTAAACGTGTTTGAGAATCGCAAGAGAGTCAAAAACACATGCAAGTCCATTATCTCCCCACATTCATACATAACAAGTTTATTGAGCTATGTGGGTCATTCGTACAAACAACAATTTTTGATGAGATTCAAAATGCCAAGTATTTTTCAATCATTGTTGATGCCACTCCAGATTGTCCACAAGGAACAGACTACTATGTTTATTCAATATGTTAAGATTGTAGACAGCTCAAAATTTTCAGTTGAAGAAAGGTTTATTTTGTTTGATAATTTCATGAGAAAAACTGGAAAAGAAATTGCTGCTCAACTACTAGCAATTCTGGAAGGTTTTAAGTTAGATTTTCAAGTCTGCATTGGTCAGGTCCATGAAAATGGATCTAATATGGCTGGGAAGTACAAAGATGTCCAAGTAGCTCTGCTTGAACATAATTCAAACTGTGTTTTCTCCAGCTGTGGAAACCATACACTAAACCTTGTAGGTGTTGACTGTGCTGAATCATGCAAGGAGGCAATTACTTTATTTGGAACTGTTCAGCAAATGTACAATCTCTTCAGTAGCAGTCCACAAAGGTGGGAAATTCTGAAGCAATATCTTCCTCTTTCACTGCATGGGATGTCCAAAACTGGATGGTCTGCACGGATTGATGGTGTTCAACCAGTTGCGTGGCATTTGAATTCAGTGAGAAAGGCTTTAAATGAGCTTCAATCTCTCAATCTCACTGCACAGGTTTAAACTGAACTTCAGTCTAATCTGAAGCACATGTCCAAATTTGAATGCATTCTGATGTCATCTTTCTGAATGAAGCTACTTACAATGATCCACCAAACTAATCTGGTAATTGAAGCACACAATGCTACACTTGAGGTTGAAAGGGATAGCACTGAAAGTCTTATCAATGAGATTCAACAGATTCGTGAACAAAGGGATGCCATCCTGACTGAGTCCAAATTAGTAGCACAGAATATTGGCATTTCATCTGAGTTCTACACCAGTCACAACTTACCTACTGAATCCGATGCCAAGCAGCATTATAGGGTCAATGTCTTCCTTGTCGTTATTGACTCTGTTCAATCAGGTCTTACATATCAATTTGTGTCACTGCAACTAATCTGTACTCTTTTGGGGTTTCTTTGGTAGTTCAACAGACTGAGTAATGAAGATCTACTTTCTTCAGCTGAACAATTTCAGCCACAGTACAACAAATAAATCTCAAAAGAGCTCAGCGACGAGGTCATCTTCCTCAAATGAATATACTCCAAAAACTTTAAATTGGATTGCAAATGCCAAGCAAAAGGAATTGCTTCAAGAATTACTCGAACTTGGACTCTCTGGGGTGTTTCCTAATATCACAATTACATTGCATATTTTTGTCAGTTTGTCTGCATCAGTGGCTTCAGGTGAATGCACCTTCAATGTGTTGAAGCAGGTAAAGAACAATCACTGTTCATCTATGAGAAGAGTATTTGAATGGGCTCACCATGCTTAATATCAAATGTGACATCGCACGAAAGCTAGATTTTCCCTCAATGATTAGTGCATTTGCACAGAAAAAGGCTAAAAAAGCATCTGTTAAATAAAAAAAAATCAAATTATGTCTCACTCTATTTTGGTGCCTTATTTTGTTTTCATGTGTCATCATTTTTTATCTTTATTATGGCTAGGGGACTCAAAAGCTGGAAGTGGCCCGGGCCTCTCTGGACCTCTGAAAGGTCCTGGGTGTGGGAGTCAATAAAGGTAGAGAAGTAAAGTTGTTGGCTAGGAAGATGTCAGAACTGAAGAAAGAGAAAACAAGTTTGTAGTGGAGGAAGCTGGTCTTGTCACAGGATTCCCACCAGAAGCTCCATGGAAGGAGTGGAGGAAACAGATGTTGGGGTGATCCTGGGTACGAGGTTTGCAGGGGGCCTTTGTGATGGGAGAAGGGAGCAAAAGAGTCAAGGGTGGAGGAGTGAAGCATGGAGAGAAGCAATGCCATATTGATGGAAGAAAGGTCAGGGAGGAGATGGCTGAGAGCAGAACAGAAGTCACCAGCACTGAATCACTGGAAACCAAATAAGAGTCAGATGTCAGAGTGAGAGGGAGAGGACAGAGGTCAGAGAAAGAGAACTCAGCAACACAAAGATTAGAGAGATAAGTGCTTAGTGACAGCCTGGCCAATGAATGACCTTTTGCTGATTGCATGGATTGACTCAGAGATGTAGGTCAAAGGAGGAGGTGAGTGTGAGGAAACATCTGGCTTAGATTTCAAATGGGCCATCAACATGGAAACTGAAGTCACCAAAAATATTGTGAAGAGAGGAAAAGCGAGAATGGGGAGTCAAAAGCTTAAAGGAAGGCTGGTGAGGAGGACCTGGGTGGACAGTAAATGACAGAAACATGGAGGGGGAGAGGAGAGAAGCATCAGACACAGTGCTGCTCAAAGTGTGTCAGAGCAGGAGGAAGGGTTTGTAAGTGGCAGGAATGAGAGAGGAGAAGCCCAAGACCCTGCCATCCAGGATGGGGAGTATGACAGAAGGAGAGGCCTCCATGAGACAGGGCAGCTGCAAGGGTAGTGCCAAATGAAGGGATCCAAATCTCTGTGAGAGCCAGGAGGTGGAGGGAGCAAGATATGGAGAGGTCGTAGCTGGCTGGGCTTTTTTTAGAGATGGAATGGGCATTCCAGAATGAGCAAGAGAAGGGAAGGGAGAAGGGCGAGGAAGATGGGTAAAGTACCTGAGGTTAGAAGTGATGTGGTGAGACGGGCAGAGTGGTTGGTGAGAAGGGTATGGGAAATGGAGGGAGAGCCAGAGCTGGGGCAGACGGCACCAGAGGGGAAGAGAAGAATACAGATGTGGGACATAGATATCTGCTGGTGGGAGGAGAAGGGTGAAGAAGGGGAGAGGACTAGGTAGAGTTACTGGCAACTGTAGAGTGGTGAAAGTAACAAAGAAGAAGAAATGGAGACAGTGGTAGGAAAGGGAAAAGAGGAGAATGGAGGAAAGAGGAGGAGGGTGAATGCTATTAGGGAAGGGTGTGATGAGCAACATGAGTGAGTGGCAGATGGCGAGGATTACAAACAAATTCAGCAATGGATAATTAATGGGAACCAATAAGATCAATGGCAATGAGTCTGTTCCATTTTGAATTACACGAAATACCATCTACACACTGCAATGTTGAGATCCAGAACACCTGCAATCAGTTACAGATTCCGTAGGTCAGTGATCTCTAGTGGTTGTAGTGTGAGGACATAAACACAAAGAGCCATGCTTTAAGCAGTAACTAGAGAAGTCCCTTTCTTTATTAGGATCCCCCTGGAATATACCCTGTCCCTCTCTGGTTATTATGGAGGACCAGGAACTCTAGAATTACTCCACATCTCCCTTTCTCTATAAGAAAATATTAAAACTTAGATTATAAACCATTGTGTATAAATGCAACAATTCAAAATAAACTTCAAGTTCCTTAAAACTATTTACTTTAATATGTCCCCTTATCAGTTGTTTATAAATAGTCCTGAGCAATGTTTCAAAGATAAATTTTTTTAGGGGATCTGATGAATCTTTCAGACTATGTCCTTACTTCTGTTGAGTTTGTGCATGGAGTTCCCTATGGAGAGTGATCACTTCCTGAAAGAGTACATGTAGGTCACAGATTCTCTTTTTGTTGTGTAGGGGAAATAATGAAAATGAACCCTATTCCTCCAGTGAAGTCCTTCTGGAGTCTCCACTAGGTAGGATCTGGGAGTTTCTGCTGAGTTATGAATAGTTCCAAATGTCCCAGAGGTTTTGAGCTAAATTTTATTCCTGGTCTCAGTTGAAGTAGTGCTTTAGTTCTGTGCCAAATATTGAAGTTTTATTGCTGATGAACTTTTATTTCAGCATCCACATTTTAGAAAGTGCTTCACATAGGTCACTTAGGTTTAAGTTGTATTAGTGCAACAGGTATGAGCATCTTTAGTCATATTCCCATCAGAAGTTCTGCTGGAGATAGCCCAGGTGCGAGCAATGTTGACGGATATGTTAATAGTGCCTTATTTTTGCAGAAGTCTTTTAAAAGTCTGCACTACTCTCTTCACTCTTGTTGCTCTGGGGGCAATATGGAGAACTAGTATGGTGTTCAAAATTGATGTCTCATGCAAATGTTAGAAGTGTTGCAGAGGTTAATAGAGGCCCATTAACCAATGTGAGGACTTCAGGAACTCCATGTCTAGCAAATATTTAATTTCTGGATGACCTGTGCCTGCGAAGTCTGTGTAAGTATAGCCAAGTCAATGTACCTGGAGAAGTAATCAACAACAATAATGTTTGTATATCCTTTCTGTAAAAACAAATCTGTTGCCAAGGTTTGTCAGGCAGCTTTGTAGAGACTAATGGCCTTCCATTTATAATTACTTTTTAAAAGTGCATATTATTGAAATGATCTTTCTTTTTGTTTTTAAGAGGAACTCCAGAGGAGAAGCGGTGAGTTTGCATTGATTATTGACCCTTACTTTATTCAACTTTCTGGGGCTATAAGCCCATGTAAGTAAATCTGGTAAATGAGCTGCCTGTAATTATAGCATTGGAATTTTGGGAGCAGCATCAGAAATGATTCTTCCCAGGAGTAATTCAGCAGAGACGAGTCAAGAAGCATGGAGGGAGGAATGGAGTAGGCAGATCCATGGCTCCATAGTCCTATAACTGGTCATCTGAACCTTTTAAAGGGCTGATGTAAATCAGTGGTTCACTACCTTTCCAGACTACTGTACCCCTTTCAGGAGTCTGATTTGTCTTATGTACCCCAAGTTTCACCTACTTGCCACAAAATTAGACATAAAAATACAAAAGTGTCACAGCCCGCTATTACTGAAAAATTGCTTACTTTCTCATCTTGTCTGTATGAAATTTTAGTTTGTACTGACTTCACTAGTGCTTTTCATGTATGCTATTGCAAAACTAGGCAAATATCTAGATGAGTTAATGTTAGGGTGACCAGATGTCCCGACTTTATAGGGACAGTCCTGATTTTTGGGTCTTTTTCTTATATAGGCTCCTATTACCCCCCACCCCGTCCCGATTTTTCACACTTGCTGTCTGGTCGCCCTAGTTGATGTACCCCCTGGAAGACCTCTGTGTACCCTCGGGAACATGCATACCCTGGTGAGAACCACTGATGTAAATTACTCCCTCCACTCTCCTGCCCAGCACAGCCCTGGGAGACACTGTGCCCTTTGGTTCTTCTAGAGAGGTGTGGTTCTCCACCCCACCTGCATATATTCTCCATGCTAAAAGCACAATCTAGACCTCCAGTTATAATTAGTTTGAAAAAGTGCATATATTGAAATATTCTTTGCTCATTGAGTTTTGTTGTTTGTTTGTTTTTGTTTTTAAAGAGGAACTCCAGAGGACAGTTGGTGAGTTTGCACTGATTTCTGACCTTACTGTATTCAGCTTTGCAGGGTAAGTAAATCTGGTATATGAGCTGCCTGTAATTATAGCATTGGAATTTTGGAAGCAGCATCTGAAATGGTTCGTCCCAGGAGCAATTCAGCAGAGATGAGTAAAGGAGCATGGAGGGAGGAATGGAGTAGGCAGATCCATAGCTCCATAGTCCTACAACTGGTCATCTGAACCTTTTAAAGGGCTGATGTAAATCAGTGGTTCTCTACCTTTCCAGACTACTGTACCCCTTTCAGGAGTCTGATTTGTCTTATGTACCCCAAGTTTCACCTACTTGCCACAAAATTAGACATAAAAATACAAAAGTGTCACAGCCCGCTATTACTGAATAATTGCTTACTTTCTCATCTTGTCTATATGAAATTTTAGTTTGTTCTGACTTCACTAGTGCTTTTCATGTATACTGTTGCAAATATCTAGATGAGTTGATGTGCCCCCTGGAAGACCTCTGTGTACCCTCGGGAGCATGCATACCCTGGTGAGAACCACTAATGTAAATTACTCCTCCACTCTCCTGCCCAACACAGCCCTGGGAGCAGGGCCGGCTCTAGGCACCAGCAAAACAAGCTGGTGCTTGGGGCGGCACATTTTTAGGGGCGGCATGGCTGGCGCCAGAATGCCGCCCCTAAAAATGTGCCCCGGCCGCCCTAGCTCACCTCCGCTGCTGCTGGCGCGCGAAACAGCTGTTTCGCGCGCCGCGGCCACTCGGAGTCTCCCCCTCCCTCCCAGGCTCTCAAACCTGGGAGGGAGGGGGAGATCCCGAGCGGCCACAGCGCGGGCGCCGCTTCTCCCCCTCCCTCCTAGGCTTGAGAGCCTGGAAGGGAGGGGGAGAAGCGGCGCCCGCTCCGCGGCCACTCGGAGTCTCCCCCTCCCTCCCAGGCTCTCAAACCTGGGAGGGAGGGGGAGATCCGGAGCGGCCGCGGCGCGGGCGCCGCTTCTCCCCCTCCCTCCTAGGCTTGAGAGCCTGGGGGGAGGAGGCAGGGAAGGGGCGGAGTTGAGGCGGGGCCGGGGTAATTAAAAAACGGGGGGGGCGGCCAAAATTGTTTTTGCCTTGGGCGGCAAAAATCCTAGAGCCGGCCCTGCCTGGGAGACACTGTGCCCTTTGGTTCTACTGCTGCAGAGGTGTTGTTCTCCACCCCCACTGTATATATTCTCCATGCTAAAAGCACAATCTAGACCTCCAGTTATAATTAGTTTGAAAAAGTGCATATATTGAAATGTTCTTTGCTCATTGAGTTTTGTTGTTTTGTTTTGTTTTGTTTTGTTTTAAAGAGGAACACCAGAGGACAGTTGGTGAGTTTGCATTGATTTCTGACCCTTACTGTAGCCAGCTTTGCAGGGTAAGTAAGTCTGGTATATGAGCTGCCTGTAATTACAGCATTGGAATTTTGGGAGCAGCATCAGAAATGGTTCATCCCAGGAGCAATTCAGCAGAGATGAGTCAAGAAGCATGGAGGGAGGAATGGAGTAGGCAGATCCATGGCTCCATAGCCCTATAACTGGTCATCTGAACCTTTTAAAGGGGTGATATAAATTACTCCTTCCCCTCTCTTGCCCAGCACACCCTTGGGAGACACTGTGTCCCTTGGTTCTTCCCCTGGAGATGTGTGGCTCTCCACCCCCACTCCATGTACGCTCCATGCTAAAAGCACAATCTAGCCCTCCATTTATAATTATTTTGAAAAAGTTCAAATATTGAAATGTTCTCTGTGTTGTTGTTTTTTTAAAGAGGAACTCCAGAGGAGAAATGGTGAGTTTGCATTGATTTCTGAATATTAATAATTCTATTATATAATTTTTGTTGTTATGGAAGCACTTCTCATGGTTTCATAGAAAAGAGTGGGTTGACTTTGGCAACTGAGGCAAGGATTCAGTCACTTGCATACTGATTTGTTTGGTTTAAACTGGGACTGCAAACACTACTGTGAACTATTCAGAAATGTGTGGTTATTTCACAGTAATATATAATTGAGGCAAAGGTTGTCTGAGTGTCTTAATTACGTATTTTCATCCTTTAAAGTCTTTGCATGGTTCTTAAATTAAATCTTAATTCTGAATGTCTTGGATTTGCAATATCTGTTTTGTAGATTAAAACATTTCTGTAACATATTTGAGCCTCAAACTACCGATATCTACTTTCATTCTTAACTTCAAGTTGAAATAGTGTCATGGCCGGGTCATGGGCAGTCAGACCTAGTAATCAGAGCAAGAATGCATGGTCAAAAAGACAGGAGTTTAGGCAGGGCCGGATTAACTTTTTGTGGGCCCGGCGCCAAACATATTTATGGGCCCCTATTAGGGAAATGGGGCATGTGATGGGGGGTGGTCCGCAGAGCGAGGGGCCGGTTGGGGGCAATGAGACACAGCACAGCAGGAGTGGCCCCACTCAGCCCAGCATAAGGGCACTGTTTACAAACCCCAAACTGCTAGACACACACTGGCCCGCCCAGCCCTGCGCTGCCAGCGTGCCCCTTCCACACTGCCCCCCTGCCCAGTGCCTTGCCCTTATGCCAGCGCCCCCTCACCCAGAGACTTCCCCCGCAGATCCCTATGCCCAGCACCCCCTGCCTAGAGACCCCTCCCGCTGACATCCCATCACAACTGCACAGCACCCTGCACACCATACCCCCTGCCCAGCTCCCCCACCCACAGATCCCCTACTATCCAGCACCCCCTTCACAGTCCCATCATCACAGCTGTGCAGCACCCCATATTCCTGAGGGAATTCTGCATCAAATTCTGGGCATAATATTTTAAAATTCTGATTTTTTTTTTATAATAAATAAATGTGGAAGCTCCACCATGGCAGTGGGGAGCACAGGCCACTGGCTGCATGGAGGTGGGAGATTCCCCTTCAGCCTCCCCCACCCCCTGGGACAGGGACTTGGCAGTGAGACTGAACGTGGCCTTGACACAGCACAAGGGCCATGCCTGCCACAGAAACACCCTGGGGCCCTGCCCCTTTTCTACCAGGCACACCAGATGTGGGCAGGGAGGCTCAGCCCGGCAGCAGGATCCAAGTGCAGAGGAACTTAGTGTGGGGGGATCCAGATGGGGGTAAGAGGGTTCGGGGGGGGAAGTCTGGGTGCAGGCAGCTCAATGGGGGATCTGGATGCACAGGGAGGTGCCAGGTACAGGGGCAATGGGAGTCTGCAGGTGGGACCAAGTGAAAGTGGTTGGAGCTCAGCGGGGGGGGAGTCTGGGTGCAAGGGAGGTGGGGTTGTTGTACTTAAAGTACTGCACAGGATCTCTTCAGGGGGAATAAGGCAAACGCCACATTCATTGGTAATACATGCATCAATCAACACTGTATCATGTGCATATGATCTATATTACACTCATGCACTCACTCACACACACACACACACAAACACACTCCATCTTGTTGTTGTTACCAACTAGTTGCTCCCCTTAACTTCACTGGCCAGGTGAGTTAGATGGGGAGGGGTGGAGCCGGGCTTCTGCCGATCTGGATCAATGCTCCGATGTTGACAAGACCCAGGGTCCTCTGCAAGACACCTCACATTTATAGCAGCTTCCCTGTCATGCAAATCTATACCAGATTAAAAATCTGTGTCCGTTGGTCCTTTATGCTGCTTCCTTCTGCGTGTTGTACCACTGCTGTTCAAAGAGGTTGTTTCCAAAAGAAGATGCTTGATTCTAACCCCCCCCCCCCCTGCAGGCCGTCAATATGTCTGCTCTTCTTTAGTGAGCCCACTTGACAAGTTTGATTGTCCTTGGGTCTGGCTTCCATCCCCTCTCCAACTAGCTGTCTGGACGTGCTTGCCTTCCACACCTTACTCGTTCACACTTCATTCATTCAACATGCCAATTGATTAAGGGAGTGTGGGGAGGGGGAATCTTATTCTACTCCTAGCAAAAAGACATTTTTCTTCTACTTTAACTATCCTTAGGGGCTCTAACATTATACCCAGGGCCGGCTCCAGGTACCAGCCTAGCAAGGAGGTGCTTGGGGCGGCCAATGAAGAGGGGGGCGGCATGTACGGCCCTTCGGTGGCAATTTGGCGGGACCGTCACTCGCTCTGGGAGCGAAGCACCTGCCGTCGAATTGCCGCTGTAAAATGAAGCGGCGGTAGAGCTGCCGCCAATCACGATCGCGGCTTTTTTTTTTTTTTTTTTTTTTTTGCTGCTTGGGGCGGCAAAAATGCTAGAGCCAGCCCTGATTATACCAAGGCTTAACACAAAGTTTTCTGTAAGGTTTTTCACATAGGGATCTGATACAAAGTTCCTATATCAAATGACTTGATACAAAGTTGTATGAAAATAGCTTAATACAGGATTATATGAAGAGGCATAATACAAAGTCATATGACAGTTATGTGAAGATGCTTAATACAGAGATTTATCTACAGGGTTCATTTGGGTGGGGGTCTAGGTGTAGGTGGTTGTGGCTCAGTGGGGAGGGTGTCTGGGGCGGGGCTCATCTGGGTGGTACAGAGGCAGGGGAGGTGGGGCTTGTCAGGGTGAGGGTTTGATGGGCCTGCTTAACAGGGGAGCCCCAGCTGCTGCCAAGGGGATCCGCATGCTGGCACCCCATTTCCCCTATCCCAGGGATCGGTAACCTTCGGCACGTGACCCACCAGGGTAAGCCCGGCCGGGCCGGTTTGTTTACTTGCCGCGTCCACAGGTTTGGCCGATTGCAGCTCCCACTGGCCGTGGTTTGCTGCTCCAGGCCAATGGGGGCTGCAAGAAGCCGCGGCCAGCACATCCCTCGTCCTGCAGCCCCCCATTGGCCTGGAGCCGCAATCGGCCGAACCTGCAGATGCGGCAAGTAAACAAACTGGCCTGGTGGGCCGCGTGCCGAAGGTTGCCGATCCCTGCTCTATCCCCTTCTCTTCCCCATCCCATGCTCCTTCCTTCCCCACTGCCTCTGTCCCCCTGCCCTGCCTGCCCCACCATGGGCACTCACTATTGTACAAGATGAAGGATGGGGAAGGCTCCCAGCACACAGAAGGGAGCTCAACCAGCACTAGGACCCAGAAGGTGGTGTCCAGCTGCAAAGTCCCCGGAGCTAAGCAGCACCTTCTTTTTTCAGCCTGGTTGTGCAGCTCTGCAGTCAGAGTAAATATGCTCATTCCACCCCCCTCCCCAAGGACCCACCCCCACCTCTTCTCTGCCTCCTCTCCCCAGGTGAGCATGCTGCGGCTGTGCTCATCCCCCACCCTCCTGCTGGCAAACAGCTGATCAGCAAACAGCTGATCAGCGGCAGGGAGGGGGAGGGCGGGAAGGTAGCAAGCTGTGAGAAGAGGCAGGGGAGGGGGAGCTTGGCTGCCCTACTGCAGCAGGAGCCTCGGTGCCAGGAGAACCAAGCTTCTGCCCCCCGAAGGAGAGAGCAGGGGCACAGAGAAGAGTGGGCCTGGTTGGGGGGCCCCCCTGGAGTGTGGGCCCGGCTCCATGGAGCCAGTGGCTCCATGGTAAATCTGCTACTGAGTTTAGGAGTCAGGCCAGGTCAGGATACCAGAGTCAAATCAGATGCCAGGAGTCAGGCCAGGTCAGGATGCCAGGAAATGGGGTAGGGGCAAGAAGCAGAAGTCATGCAGGCCAGAAGAGAGTGGAGCTCAGTTGTTCAGAAAGTTTCCTGTTCCTGCTATTGGCTTAAGTAGGGCCAGCCAGCCAATCAGCTGCATTGGGACTCTGCCAATACAACTGCAAGAGCAGAGACTCAAACTGAGGTTGTACTTCCTGGGTCCCAGCTACACAGCCCACACAGATAGACAGATTAAAAGCTGGAGTCTGGCTGAACCTAGAAATCCTGCAGACCCACATTTGAAACCCCCAGGGAAAAAGCACTTCCACTCAAGCATAATAATATTCTTGAGGGATATTTTACTTGATTGCCCTGAAATGGGAATGTGGGAATTTTTCTGTAATATTTTTTATTAACTGTATGTGTGACTCAGGGTACCTTCCTATTCTTTCTTGCTGTGATGTGTGGGGAAAAGAGTTATTCTCTTCCCTGGTGCAAGGGAGACAAGAGCTGGGGGGGGGGGGGGGGGCGGAACTGAATCACATCAAGCTGCCTGGCTTGAGACCAGGCATTGTAACACTGAAAAAGATTTGGTGGTAGTGGTGGATAATCAGCTGAACATGAGCTCCCAGTGTGATGCTGTGGCCAAAAGAGCTAATATGAACCTTGGATGCATAAACAGGGGAATCAGAGTAGGAATTTTTACCTCTGTACTTGGCACTGGTGTGACAGCTGCTGGAATACTGTGTCCAGTTCTGGCACCCACTGTTCAAGAAGGATGTTGATAAATTAGAGAGGGTTGTACTCCAGGCGCCTAAATCCTCCTGCTGCTCATATAGCTGTGACTACACTATTTTTAGTGTCATAACTCGACCAGGGCTAGCCCCCAAGTACATCTACCCAAGCAGGAAATTTTACCATTAACTTCATTGTAGACATACCCATTGAGTGAATATTGTCTGCAGGAGATTTGTGTGGTCCTCATTTTCATCCCACCTTTGGCTGGGTTTATCGGGCCACAAGAGGAAAATTTTAGTAGCATGAGTGGTGCATGCATTTTTTAGGAAGTTCAGCACCCCCAAAATATACTCATAATCCATTCACCATTGCGCACTTCCCAATTTTAGGGTATGAAGGTACTGGAGGGCATCTCAGTTGAGAAGATGAGCAGGTTCACCAGTGGAGATTGCATATGGTTGAGAGAGACTGACACTGGGGTTTGAGCAGATGAGAGTTAGAAATTTTGGCCTAAGCTGCTAAGTATTAAATTGTCTCCAACCATTGCTGTACAGACCCAGATAAGCAAATCTGGTGTTTGAGCTGCCTATAATCACAACATTGGAATTATAGGATCATGAGAGCAGCATCTGAGATGATTCCTCCCAGGAGCAATTCAGTGGAGATGGGTAAAGATGAGTGGGATTATGCACAGAATAGGCAGACCTGTGGCACCACATCCCTACCACTTGATGTAAATTGCTCCCTTTTGTCTTCTGCCCAGCACAACCCTGGAAGATACTGTGCCCCTTTGTTCTTCCCTGGAGAGATATGGTTCTCCACCACCACTTCATGTATTACCTTTTTAAAAGTGCATGTGATTGAAATGGTTTTGTTTTTCTTTTGTTTTTAAGAGGGACTCATGAGGGCAAATGGTGAGTTTGCATTGATTTCTGAATATTTATTACTTTATCTGTATTATTTTTATTATTATGGAAACACTTCTCATGCAAATCACTTGTCACTTCGATAGCAAAGAGTGAGGTGAATTTGGCACTTAAAACTGGGATTCAACCAATTTGTTACTGCTCAATTTGAGTTAATCTGGAACTAGAAACACTAGTGTGAACAGCAGAAATGTATGCGTATTTCACATCAGCATCACTACAGGATGGAGTTAAGGTTGTGTGGTTTCCTTAACTCTGCATTTTCATCCCTTAAGATGTATGCATTTCTCTTAAGTTAAACCTTAACTCTGAATTTCTTGTATTCGCAATGTTTGGATTTGGGGTTACAACATTCCTGTAATTTTCTGACATCTACTTTCATTCTTAACTCCAATTTAACATATTTTTCCCTGGGGAAAATACTGCTCATACTTAAGCAGAATAACATTCTTAAAGACAATCACTATCTTACTGGATTGCTCTATGTCCCCCATAATATGTTTATTGCCCATTGAATTGTAGGCAAAATGTGAAGTGAAATGCCTGATATCTAAATTATTTCACAGGAAATGGATGAATTATCAGGGAATATTTCTGATAAACTTTGAGTAAAATTGGTATTACATGAGGCTAGATTTCTATTCTGAATATTTTTATGAATGCAGGACATTAGTTCTAGTAGCATAGCTGGGACTGGGGGTTAGGATGAGAACTGTGAAAAACATTCATAGTGAACATATTCATTGATTTTACCCCTTCATTTACTTCACAAATTGTCTATGAACATCTCCAATCATTTCTTTGCTTTTCAAAATTGTTCGATGAATGTTTTATATGAGCATATAGGCACAGAAATGAACTTAACTCATTGTAAATTGGGATGGTAGAATCAGACATAATGTTTAACGGGAAACATAATAATGCTCAGGGATTAGTGTGATATTTTTATCTATTGATATTACCTCCTTCATCCACTCAAAAAAAAAAAAAAAAAAAAAAAAAGGCCTGATCCTGTTGCCATTGGAAGAGGAATGTTTCCTACCCTCATCCCTTGCTTTATAAAAGTGCCATTATAATTCCTAACATCTATGAGCCCAATTCTGCCACACTCACTCACACTCACCTTATGCTGGGTAGATTCTGATACCCTTATTCAAACCGAGTAGTGCTTGGAAGCAGTCTTTCCTGAATCCCCACTTCTGGCCTTCACACACACCCCCAACCTCTCCAAGCTCATCATCAGAAACAAGCTCCCCAAAGACCAGGAGACACCAACTCAAAGCAGAACCAGACCTGGCCAGAACAACAGATACAAAAGTTGCAGACTTATCGCCACTTCTACAATGATCAATACCCCCCACAGCACACTTTTCAAGATCCATGAGTCCTACGCATGCCAATCACAACATGTGGTGTACCTCATCCAGCGCACTAAATGCCCCACTGACACATATGTGGGAGAAACCAGACAATCACTACATTCTTGAATGAATTAACACAGGAAAATTATAAAAGACACCATGTCACCTGTGGGCAAACATTTTTCACAAAGTGATGGCTCTGTATCTGATCTATTAGTCCTTATCCTCTAAGTAAACCTGCACAACACTTCAAAAGTGGGCGAAAGAGCTCTCTGGCTTCAAGAGTAGGCTAGATAAGTTTATGGAGGGAATGGTTTGATGGGATAACGTGATTTTAGTCAATTAGGCATTAACGAGCCATCGCTGGTAAAATAAGGGTCTGGCTGTAGAATCTTGCCTGTATGCTCGGGGTTCTACTGATCGCCATATTTGGGGTCGGGAAGGAATTTTCCTCCAGGGTAGATTGGCAGAGGCCCTGGAGGTTTTTCGCCTTCCTCCGCAGCATAGGGCAGGGGTCGCAGGCTGGAGGATTCTCTGCGACTTAATTTAAAGACTTCAAGGGAAAGTGGGTGGGTCAGCTTTTGTGGCCTGCATCATGCGGGAGGTCAGACTAGATGACCATATTGGTCCCTTCTGACCTTAAAGTCTATGAGTCTATGAGTCTAAAAGATGAGCTTGAGAGCCTAAATGCATAACTCTGCTAGACATTAAAAATCATGGCCTGAAGAGAGACACTGTATACATGGCTTATTACAGCAGTTAAGTCCAAAGCAGATTGTAAAGAGTTATACAAAAATCTCACAAAACTGAGTGACTGGGTAATAAAATGGCAGATGAAATCCGATATTAATAAATGCAAAGTAATGCATATTGGAAAACATAATTCCAACTATACATACAAAATGATGGGGTCTAAATTGGATGTTACCACTCAAGAAAGATTTTGGAGTCGTGGATATTTCTTTGAAAACAACCGCTTAATGTGCAGTGGCAGTCAAAAAAGCTAATAGAATGTTAAGAATCATTAGGAAAGGGATAGATACTAAGATAGAAAGTACCATAATGTCACTATAGAAATCCATGGTATGCCCACATCTTGAATACCGCATGCAGTTCTGATTTCCCCATATCAAAACAGATATATTAGAATTGGAAAAGTTACAGAGAAGGGCAACAAACAATGATTAGGGATATAGAACAGCTTCTGTATGAGGAGAGATTTTAAAAAACCTGGAAATAAGATGATGAAGGGGTGATATGATAGAGGACTATAAAATTTTGAATGGTTGGAGAAAGTGAATAAGGAAGTGTTATTTACTCCTTCACATAACACAAGAACAAGGGGGCACCCCATGAAATTAATAGGCAGCAGGTTTAAAACAAACAAAAGGAAATACTTCTTCACACAATGCACAGTCAGCCTGTGGAACTCGTTGCCAAGGGATGTTGTGAAGGCCAAAATGATAATGTGGTTTGTTAGAGGGCTTTCCCTTCACCCTCCCACTTCCCTGGTTCTTGTCACATAGACAGAAATCAGAAGACCAGAAGTCGGAAGCACAGACAATGCGATGTTTATTGGGGTTAGTTTCCAAGCAAGCATATTCCGAAGCCCTTCTCACCAGTTGGGCTTATCTCTATACGCCGATAGAGTCTATTCCCCAGTGTTCCACTCCCAGCTCTGATGCCGCAGAGCATTTACCCCGCGTCCCCCTTCCCAGCGCTGACACCTCAGAGTGTTTACCTCATGTCCCCCTTCCCAGCTCTGACGCCGCACAGTCTTGCCTCTGTCCCTGTTCCCCGTTCCCTATTCCCTGTTCCCTTCCCCCCTTTGCAAATATGATTCCAATCCCCCCCACTTCCTGTTTGACCCCAGTTTATATAGTAATATTCTCAGCTATACCTTATCCATTTTACTGAAATTTAACTAACCAATCCTAACGTATTGTAACATAATTCTCTAATCAATTATATCCCACTACCCTAATTAACTTACAGCTAGCAAAATTAATTATACATCAGACAGAAACAATTAGAGAACCAGACAGATTAACAATAGAAAAGTGGGGGCCATAAAGATAAAACAATACAGAAATGAGGGTTTCACAACCATAACAATTGACAAGTGATTTTTTGCCAGACAGGATGCTATCAGACTAAGTTTCCTTTAACCATCTTAAGATCTGTTTCTTTATCTGGTGGTGATGGGCACTATCAGGACAGGATCGTCTTCCTAACAGCCCAGTACCACCTTAATTCAGTGTGACTTGTTTGGAATGTGAGGGTGTGACCGTACGCTTCCCAGTTTATGGCTGCCTCGGCTACTTAGCCAAAAGCCTTAGCCTAGGAACAAGGTCTCAGACTATCCTAGTGAGAGATGGCCCATACAAAGGCGGACTGTAATTTTGACTCTTTGTTTTCATACCCCTGTAACTAGCTAAGTGATAAAAATGCACTTATGTTCTTAAAGTATAGGCCTTTACAGGCAGGCCGGAATATTTATATTCTAACATGGTTCAAAAAAGAACTAGATAAGTTCATGGAGGATAGTCCATCAATGGTGTGTTGCTTAGGTTGGTAGATATTGAATGGTATCTGGCTACTTCCTAGCGGGTAACTGGATGAAGTTAGGGTGACTAAAATTCATGTGTATTTCTGGGGTTGGCATGCTGGATGCTGTTGGGTTTGGGTGGGTGCTGGATGTCTGGGCGTGCTAGGATTGGTAAGTGTGTGTTATCTGGGAGAGGCGCAGAAGTCTGTCTGAGGGCTATCTGCTAAGGAACTGGTGGTTGGGGTCTTGCAGGAGGACAGGGGGCTGAGGGTTGGCTAAGGGGTAGGAGGCTGACTAGGGTCTCTCCAGGCATCTGGCTTATGGAGCAGAATGTTCCTAGAGGTCTGAGGACTCTTTGAAGGACAGAGCCTCTAGGATTTATCTCTGGGTCTGGAGTCTGACTGGGAGGCATGGAGATTTGCTGGAGTCTGGCAGGGGCAGCCTGGAGATAGTACTGAGCTCCCTCACTGTCACATGACATTCTGGACACATAGGGCATGTCTACACTGCAGTTAGACATCCACAGCTGGCCTGTGCCCACTAACTCGGGCTAAGGGGCTCTTTAAATATGGTGTAAACATTCGGGCTCAGGCTGGAGCCTGGGCTCTAAGGTCCTGTGAGGTGGGAGAGTCCCAGAGCTCGGGCTGCAGTCTAAGCCTGAATGTCAACACCACAATTAAACAGCCCCTTAACCCAAGCCTGAGTCAGAGAGCACAGGCCACCTGTGGTGTCCAATCGCAATGTAGACATAACCCTTGGGTCCCAGGAGTTAGGTAGCTAAATGTGAATCACCTGCTTGGAAGCTTTGTCTGAGCATAACAAAGGTTCTGCCTCTCTTACAGGCATGCGGAATCCAAAATGAACCATTTCGTGATATAGCATGTTCAATAATGTTTCCTTTGTGCTTTTATTTACAGAATTATTGAAGGACTATTTCCACAAAGGTGAGAATAAAAAAGGAAAAAAATATTGAAAATAAATAGCTGGGAAAACTCTAGCTCCCAAGCAAATGCTAATTAGAAAGCAGTAACAGGGAGCTAACTCTTCATCATTGTTGTTTAGGACAGGGTTCTTACTCATCAAATTAACTTACTCTTGAAATATTGGTGGTAACTGTAAGAACTGAGAAGTAACTCCAAACTTCGGCCAAGCTTTCAAAAATTAGGATAAAAATGTTAATTGTGGTGTTTACCTCAATGGAACAGAATTAATCAGCCAAATTCAGCCCTTATATAAAATGGGGAGCTAGTGAAACAAATACTGTAATTGGCTGAATATTGAAATGCACGAGAGGTTGAAATAAACAGGGGTATCTGTAAAATAACAAGATTCTCAACATGCATTAATCATGGCAGAGAGCTTCTTTAAACCCCAAAATTGCATCTATGCAAGCTAAACCGATGTAATCTAGGGCTTGGTCTACACTCACCCCCCAAATTGAACTAAGGTACGCAACTTCAGCTACGTGAATAACGTAGCTGAAGTTCGAAGTACCTTAGTTCGATCTTACCTCGGTCCACACGCGGCAGGCAGGCTCCCCCGTCGACTCCGCGGTACTCCTCTCGTCTAGCTGGAGTACCGCAGTCGACGGCGAGCACTTCCAGACAAGACGCGATAAGTCGAACCCAGAACATTGATTGCCAGCCACCGAACTAGCGGCTGGGTATAGACGTACCCTAGGTTTAAACTGATGAAGAAGTATCAACATACAGAGTTGCACTCGTTTAATCAAATTGTTTTAACATTGCATCTATAGTTACATCACATTTCATAGCATGTTCGACCCTGGGATCAACTTAGATTTCCTGTCTGTTGTGAATAAAAACTGGTGATTGTTTTTATTTAAATCAGATTTTTTTTAATTTAAATTGGATTTTTTAATTTAAATTCAATGTTTTTCTTTTTTTTTAAATAAGTCTATTTAAAATTAAATTTGAAATTATGCCAACCTATATGAAGGCCTAAATTAAAATAATTTAAATTCAATAAAAACTTATGAAGCAGTACATGTTTCTGGCTGAAGTTTTAAAGACAGTCAAACCACCAAACTGGTGAAAGTCACTGGCTAAGCACCATGATCCATAGTTTGCTGAAGTGCTAAACCAGCTTTTCACAGCAGTGACCTTTTCTGCAGACACAGAGAACATTCTCTGCATTTCAGTTTATACAACTAGTTCAGTTCAGCTCATTCAAAGTGAAGAAGCCAATTGGGAGTTGAAAAAGCAGGAAAGCTTGTTTTTCTCTTCCAATCTATGAATACAAACTTGTGCTAGAAGATGAGATTCACTGTTTCTAACATCAGATTTTTAAAGGTATTTAGGTGTTGCTGTGCTCGGAATGCAATGTCTAACTGATTCAGGAGCTTAAATCTGATTTTCAGAAGGGATTTAGGAACTTAGGAGCCAATATCCCATTGACAGTCGTATCGCTTCTGAAAATGAGATTTCGGTTCCTAAATCAATTTGGTATTGCTGAGCACAGGAATACCTAAATACCTTTAAAAATCTGGGCCATGAAGACCGAAACCAATCAGTTCAATTCACTAACTAATCGTTCTTATTAATTATTAGTGTTATTTATATTATCATTGCATGCAGGATCCCTCGTCATAACCAGGATATAATACTTTCTTTTTTTTAATAATCAGTTAGTTTTAAAAACAAAATATGTTTTGATAAACATTTTTTCTTATGCATCCGGGGCTTAAGGTACTTTATATTTAACTAATCAAAAAGCATTTTTACAGTGCTATTTTTGTGCATTTTTAATTGAATTCTAATTTCCATCCGAACAGAGGTCGTTACAAATCCTGAGTAATAATATAATAATCTAGTAAATAAGAAATGCTTCATTCATTATTTCCAAACAGTGAGAAAAAATTGAAGTATCTGAAAAAATGTTTGTTAAGCTATGTAATTGCTCAAATAAAAATATATAGACATAGTGTTCATCCTCTTGGTTAGCAAAAAGAAATACCAAATTTTGTGTATAGGCTATAGTTAGAGTGAAATCAAGATGTTTTAATGGTTACTAAGAAAAGAGAATCAATCTTTCTTTAGGAAAAGAAAAAGTTCAAATGCAAAACAAGATTAAAAGCAAAAATTTAAATAAAGGTTACCTGCTTGCTGGTTTAAATCATGATTAAAATCAGTTTTAAATTGCTTTGATTTGAATCGTGTCATCTTAAAGCAGGTGCAACTCCATTTTAGAAAAAAACCACAAAGCCTTTCACACCCAATGTATATATCATGAAAAAGAATGGGGGGAAATGCAAAGTCCAAAAATGTGTGGTTAAAAAAAATAAATCCTTTGCAAGCCATTTTAAAATGAATGGAAGAAAATAACCCACAAATGGCAAAATTAGTTCAGAAATGAGAAAAGGGTGTTTTAGAATTTATATTTGAAAAAAAACCTACATCGTATACTTTAGATTTAAATGTCTTTTATGTTATGTTTGTCTTCTTTTTCTTCAAAAGAAAATCAGTGTTTGTAATCCTTAATAACCAGAAGTAGCTCATCTGAGAGTTTGTAGATGCAGAGTAAATATTGCATGTTAACATTTCTTCTTTTAAATAAAAAGGATCCCTCCCGCTTACTAGACAGTGCACAGACAGAATCATATGCTGTTTTGGAGGCTTCAAGAGTTTGGAGGCTTGTGCAGTGAAGACTTTTCCCTTTTTTTCCAGAAGCTGATGTCACTCTGGACCTTGACACAGCTCATCCTAGACTTGAAGTTTCTGAAGGAGGGAAGTGTCTGAGGGACACGGGAGCTGTTAGAAATGTGCCAAACAATGAGAAGAGATTTGACTCCCAGATGTTTGTGCTGGCATCTGAAGGTTTTGAATCTGGAAAATATTACTGGGAAGTGGACATTGGGAAGAAAAGTAACTGGGAATTGGGGGTGGCCCGTGAAGATGTGTCTAGAAAAGGGAAGATCACTCTGTCCCCAAAGAATGGCTACTGGGTCATAGGGTTAATAGATGGGAAAGATTATTGGGCTCGCACAGATCCCTGGACCCGTTTAACAGTGAGTGGAAAACCAAGTAATATTGGGATGTTCCTGGACATGTCAGCAGGAAAGTTGTCATTTTACAATGTTGACAGCAAATTTGTTTTTTACACTTTTACTGATAACTTTGAAGAGAAACTTTATCCCTTCTTCTCTACAGGCTCTGCTGTTACAAGAGACACTGAGCCAATGAAAATCTCCTCCAGTTTTGAAAAACAGTAGATTCTCTAAGACAGGTCGAGTGAAATCTAAACCCAGCAATCAAACAGTAACATTTGGTGGCTGACTACTCTTCACTTACCTGTTTGCTCTACCTTGACACCTTCTGTATTCTCTCAGATGGTGCCAACTGCTCTTGGGGAATTCTCCCTAGGCTAGGTCCCAGTTTTATCCTAACTGGTCTCCTTCTATTCATCTCCAGGGCCGGCTCCAGGCACTAGCTGAGGAAGCACATGCCTGGGGTGGCTCATGCTAAGGTGCGGCATTCCGTCCTTGCTAAGGGGTGGCACATTCCGTCCATTCTTGGGGCGGCACAGTCCAGGCGCTTTTTTTTTTGTTTGTTTTGCTTGGGGCGTCAAAAATGGTAGAGCCAGCCCTGTTCATCTCAAATTATCCCAGTCCATCAAGTTAATATAAAATGAGTCAAGCAGCCCTTAAGCTCCAGTCTTCATTTGTCTCCCTGTCAGTTTCTTAGAGGCAGCCTGGCACAGGTTCTGGTGCCCCTCCACTATCCCAGGCTGTTCAGCCTTCTCATCTCTCTCTTTCTCCTTCCTTTATCGCTGGACTTGTTTTCCTGATTGGTCCCAACTGTGGGTGCAGGCCTCCATGATTGGCTATTCTGGTAGCTGTGCTGGGGTGTGGTCAGCTTGGTTGGTCAGGCTGTTTCTCCTCTCCCGTCCACTTATGCTCAGTCTGGGAAAGATGATGCTGACTTTTAACTCCCGTTGCCTGTTTCTTTCTTTTTTTTTCTGTTTGTCTCACCTATTGAAAATGGTTCAGGCTCCCTCATCCTTGCTCCCCAAACAAATATTTTGATATAACAATCTGAAATGTGACAGAACAGTCTAGGTCTGATTCTAATCACAATGGGACCTAAACTTACTCCCTGGCCCAATACCTAAACAATAACTAAAAATGGAACCCCTCCCTCTCCATTGAATGTTTTTAATATCACAGTAGAGAGAAAACCAGGGGTATATTCATGCTACTGCACTCACCATAATGAACCATGTAGCCTTTTTGTCCCTACCCCTTCCCCATTATTAGCTTCTCTGAATCTAAATACTATTATTAAGGCTATCATTTGGTCATGGGGATCGTGAAAGTCACTGAATCCATGACTTCCACAGGCCTCCATGACTTCAGGCCACAGAAGCTTGGAGCTGCAGGGTACCCCCACCACCCATGGTGGCTGGGAGCTGCTGGGTACCCCTGCCACCAGGAGTGTCGGGAGGCCCACAGCTTCCCAGCTGCTGTGGGCAGCAGGGGATCTCCAACAGCTCCTCAGCCACCGCTGCCGGCAGGGGAATCCCCTGGAGCTCCTCACTACCAGCAGATGGCGGGGGGATCCCCCACAGGTCCACAGCTGCTGCAGATGGGGGGAATCCCCCAGAGCTCCCCAGTGTCCGTGGGTGGGGGGAATCCCCCAGAGCTCCCCATGAGTGGCAGGGGGTCTCCAGCAGCTCTTCAGCTGCTGCTGCCAGCGGGGGACTCCCCCAGAAGTCCCCAGTCCCCAGGCGGTGGGGGATCCTCCACAGCTCCCCAGCCACTATGGGCAGGGGACCCTCCCAGCTCTCATCTCCCAGCCACGGGGCAGGGGCTGCAGCTCCCAGCCACAGTAGGTCAGTGTGCTCTCCATTTTGTCGTGGATATTTATAATAAAAGTCAGGGACAGGTTATGGCTTCCCTGAATATTCATTTATTGCCCGTGACATATCCGTGACTTTTACTAAAAATGTCCATGACTAAATCATAGCCTTAACTATTATTACAGAATATCACCCAAACAACTACATGTGTAAATTCATGTATGATCCAATTTTCAACTGAAATACTAAAATATTATACAGCAGATGAGCTGGCAGTCTATGGTCATGTACACAGCTGGCTGAATTGTTGTTATTGTGTTATTAATATTTATTATAGTGGACCTCCAGGTCTGCTTTAGCTAAGTTTAAAACCTGCTTCCTATTTAAAAATTAACTATTGTAAGTGCTCTAAAAACCACAGTTACTCAGGTTGCCTTGAAATTTGATTTGCCTGATGGGGATATGAGGGAGAGTTAGTGAGCCAAATTTAGTGTCCTTTAACTTAGAGATTCCTAAGATGCAGTCCCCTGGAAAAAAAACAAGCTTTCTAAAGGTGTGCGCTCCCTGAACTCTGTATTTCCTGGTTTTCAGAGGTTTCAGTTTCAGGGATTTGACTGTGTGACGCCAAAGCAATCTTCACTCCACCCTCATTGAACAATGGCCCATAGCATACATACATGCTCTTCCTTTGCAGACAGTGCACATCACTTAGGGAAATGGGCACATGACAAAGTTAAGCTATGCTTAAGTGGTCTGCTTGATTGGGACCCATGTGACTTGCCTCAAGAATCTGTGGTGATGGAGCTGAGACCTGAACAAGGTTTGAACTTTGCAGAGCTTGACTTTCTGGAAGGACACAAGATACATCCACCTTAATTCTGTGTTAATGAAGTTCTTTTGTTAGTGTATTTATAGTTCTGTAGTGCCTAGAAACCTTAAGAAAAATTAAAGCTCTGTCATGCTATGTACTGTAAATACACATAGTAAGAGAAAGCCCTTGCCCAAACAAGAGATTGCAATCTAACTAGACAAGACAGGAAATGGGTGGAAGGACATATACCTTTTTACCATTTTACAGTAGAGGAACTAAGGTCCAAAGATCTTTAAGCCCTGATCCAACAAAGCTCTCAGGCATATGCTTAAATAGACAAGTGTCCTCAGTGACACTATTCACAAACTGAAAGTTAACCATGTGCTTACCTGCTCTGATTGGGAACTAAGTAAGTTGCCTAAGGAATCTGGGATGGAGCTGAGAACTGAACTCACATCTCTTTAGACCAATTTCAGTACCTTGACCCAAAACTAACCTTCCTCTGTTTGTTTGAACAAGATTATCTGACAAATGTTTGCCTTTTTCTTTTAATAAAATATTTCTAAAAATGTGAGAGGTTGTTTTTTACTATTTGAGCAGTTGTCAAGTAAATAGCTTGCTTATTTTTCCATTAATTATCAAATGCATTATTTATGATTGTTTGTTCATTATTCACCCAGGCATAATCACCCAGGACAATCTCTCTTATGCATGGCCAGAATGGGAGCTATACCCCATATAGGACACATGCAAGAGAAAGATAAACAGGAAAGGAACAAAAGTGCATTGAGGGGGTGAAGGTGATGGTGTAAGGAAGCCCTTGGGGCAGACTGGTGGGATGTGTGGGAGGGGCTGTGACTGGTACAGTTTTTCAATACCTGACCTATATTCATACTGATCTAACACGTGCATGCCCTCTCTTGCACAGCTACCTCCTATGACAAAGAAAAATACAATCTGAACGGAAAGGCAATTGGGGGAAAGGAACCTCTAGCCACAGACAACCAATTCCCCACAAACACCCTTCTCCTTCATACTTCTGTCATTAGTTACATACAGGACAGCAAAGCACCCCTTGGTGATAGGGATGGGCGGAGATAAATGTGGATATATAAGTGTAATGCTTTATGGGATCGTTTAAGATATTGGGCACTGAGAAATGTTATCCTTAAAATTATTAATGTTGGCAGTGAAGAGAAAGAAGAAAGGGTGAGACATATCTTATTAATCTCTGTTAATGCCTATTCAAGGATGTGACCCCCATTGTTTTAGTCACAGGTGGTTTTTAGCATCCTTTGGGACACAATCATTAGAGATGAGCAAAATACTCAGTTATTCATTATGAACATTTTATTTATATGAAAAGGAACAAAAAGCAAGCACAACCCAATGGTTATTTCTGTTGCAATTTCTGCTGTACATCTCCCTTGTGTAGAGCTTTGGTACAGAGATTACACAATAAGCGGTCCCTGTTTCTATGTAAGTTAAAAACAAAGTATATCATTATCTCAATCAGTAGTGCATCCTGACTTATATATCATCTTGTATCATATAATATATCATAGATAACTAAAACAACTTAACAGACGGGCAAAGGGATGTTGTTTAATGCTCCTGTTAAGTTTAGCATGAAAAACAGCAAAGAATTTATAAATAAGCAGAGGCAAGTGATCTTAACTAAGGTTACGTCTACACTGCAGAGTTTTGTCACCAAACGTTATGCCACTTTAATTAAAGCATTTTAATTAAACCATAATTGCATGCCCACACTATGCTCCTTGTGTTGGCAGAGCTCATCCACACTAGCAGCTCTTGCACCAACATAGAGAGCAGAACACTCTGGTAGCTATCCCCCTGTGCAGCTGACCACAGTGTGCTTTGGGAAGAGTTTGCAATGCCTCATGGGGCAGGTACAGCGTCACATGATGCAGGTTTCTAAATTGCATTGTTCCAAAAAATCTGGTGTTTAACAAATTTTTAGTACCTTATTGACAATAGCATTTAACTATCTAATTAAAATCTTTACAAGAATAAACTATCCCTTGACAATGTTTTTACAAACATCATTTCACCAATACTTTTGAAACCTGGGTGAAATGATCACATGGCAAAATTACAGTGCTGGAATCCTCTTAATCCTGTGTTGTAGTTTCTATGCTTTTGCCATTTTGGGCCTGCTCTACAAAGTTACGTCAACACAAGCAACCTTGTATCAACCTAGTTGTGTATGTAAACATTTAAAATCGGGACGGAGGTGAAGGGTAATAGGTGCCTATGTAAGAAAAAGCTCCAAAAATCGGGACTGTCCCTATAAAATCGGGACATCTGGTCACCCTACCTGTGTCACTCCTAACAGTCCTCCAGCAGATGTCTCACAGTGCCTGACACTGTACACTCTGGTCACAATTGTTAACTCCACTGCACAGGGGTCACTCAGACTGAAGGACCCACTCCCCTTAAAGCCCTGCAAATGTTTGAAATGTCTTTTCCTGATTGCCCAGTTTGGTGAGCACACCTAGTAGCTCTCCATTGTTGGGTACATCTGCCCAACTGACCATGTCAGCTACAAGCTCCAGAGGTGCTCTGCCTTGGAATAGATATTGGATCTCCTGAGTCTGTGGGGAGAAGAGGCTGTGTAAGTACAGCTATAGGCCAGCCGTAGAAATGTCAACATCTATGAGCAGGGGATGGAGAAGAAGGGCTACAACAGGGATTAACAGAACAAGGAGCAATGGTCTCAAGTTGCAGTGGGGGAGGTCTAGGTTGGATATTAGGAAACACTATTTCACTAGGAGGGTGGTGAAGCACTGGAATGCGTTACCTAGGGAGGTGGTGGAGTCTCCTTCCTTGGAGGTTTTTAAGGCCCGGCTTGACAAAACCCTGGCTGGGATGATTTAGTTGGGAATTGGTCCTGCTTTGAGCAGGGGGTTGGACTAGATGACCTCCTGAGGTCCCTTCCAACCCTGATATTCTATGATTCTATGATTCTAACAGCAGTTACATGTGAAAGCAAAGGAACTGTAACAGGCATAGCAGAAGGCCAGGAAGGCCAACAGTCAATCCGGTGCTGAGCAGAAAACCTGCCACTTTTACTAGCTGCATGCCATACTTGGGAGAGAACCCATCCACCCATCACTGTGTATACCTCCGAAGAACCCAAGCTACAGACCCCTGGTGTAACCAGTGAGGATGAGGATGAGGATGAGGATGGGTTATATGCAACTGGTGGGGGGGCAGCTATGCCAGGAGCCAGGACCTGTTTGAGATGGGACACTAGATGGGGAGGGCTCTGAGTTACTACAGAGAACTTTTTCCCAGGTATCTGGTTAGGGTTGGCGTAACCAGGGTTGCTGCCGAGGAGGAGCGGCGGAGAAAAAAGGCGCATGTCCTTCGATGGCATTTCGGCGGCCCTGCACATGTGCCGAAATGCCGCCGAAAGACAGAGCAGCGCATGTGCAGGGCTGCCGAAATTATTCTTATTTCGGCGGCCCTGCGCATGTGCTGCTCCGTCCTTCGGCGGCATTTCGGCGGCCCTGCGCATGCGCCGAAATGCCACCAAAGGATGGAGTGGCACATGCACAAGGCCACTGAAAGACAGAGTGGCACGCTGCCAAAATCTCGGACCCGTGGAAAAGGTGCCACTTGGGGAATTCTGGGCTTGGGGGAGCAGGCGCTCCCCCTGATCCCCCACAAGCTACACTACTGGGTCTCACCCACATGCTCAGGATGTAACTGATCACCATATTTGGGTCCGGGAAGGAATTTTCCCTCCGGGTCAGACTGGCAGAGACCCTGCAGCATGGGACATGGTCACTTTCAGGTTTACACTAGTGTAAATGGTGGATTGTCTGTATCTTGAAATCTTTAAAAGATTATTTGAGGACTTCAGTAACTCAGCCAGAAGTTAGGAGTCTCTTATAGCAATAGGCAGGTGAGGTTCTGTGGCCTGCAGTGTCCAGGAGGTTGGACTAGATGATCATGATGGTCCCTTCTAGCCTATGATTCTATGAGGAGGACATGTTCAATGAAATCCTGCAAGCCAGTGCTACTTCAGACTGTGAACATAGGGCCTGGACGGTAAACATGTCTGACAGTCTGGAGAAGGAAAGAGTGGTGAGAAGACAGATCCAGGTGTCCCAGCAGGAAAGGGAGAGGGAGATGCACCAGGACATGATGGGGCTTCTCTGGTAGCAAAACACTGATACTGCAGACTCTTGTGGAGCTACAGATTCATTGATCCTGGGCTTGCCTCCCTTTGCAGTCCATGGAGAACTCCACTGCAGCACCTCCCTGCACCCCCCTCATCATTCCATGTGGTATCAGGGGCCACAGAGCTGCCTCTCCTACTCCACCCCACAAGACTTTAAGGACAACTGCAGCTTCACATACACTGACCTGTGAAAGCCACAGTTATTGTATGTGTAGGTAAAATGAAAATGAATGTTCTTTCCCATTGATAGGTTCCATTTTATTAATTTATTAAGTTTTTAATGTACTTGCTTTTAAATTGCATTTTTTTTTTCTTTTCACCTATTTTGTTACTGAATAAAATGCTATTATTTGGAACATCATTTATCTTTATTGGTTCACAACTTAGGCTACAGCTTGCCTGGCAGTTCTGAAAGTACTCACTTACTTGTTACCATACAATGTGACACAATTCATAGGATCAGTGACACAGTGTAATAATCATAAAAGTACAGCAAGCACCGCAAAAATAATAGGTGCAGTGACAGTGTTATATTCATACATGTACACCAAGAACCACACAATTCCTAACAGCAGCGCCAGGTAGAGCACAGTACAACACAATGCATCACTGTGGCTCACTGTTAAAGTAATTCTTCAAAGCCGCTTCGAGCCGTATTGCTCCACACTGAGCTGTTCTAATAGACCTTGTGTCTGGCTGTTCAAACTCAGTAGACAGCCTCCGTCCTCCACCCTGATGGCAACTTTCCCCCCTTTGGTTCACAACTTTTATGAAGAACAGAGCAGGCAGCTATAACCACTAGGATATTTCCCTTATTGAGATCCAATCTTGTGAGTAAACCACGGCAGCATCTCTGCATGTGATATTCAACATGTGGGTGTACCATGGAGTCAGATTTTGGCATTATGATATGTCGTGTCTTATTATCTATCCCTTCCCTGAAGGTTCCTAATATTCTAACAACTTTTTTGGCTGCTGCTGCATATTGGGCAGATGATTTAAGAGAACTGCCTATGATGGCTATTTCAATGTAGGTACAAACATTACCACAAATTGAAATTTTGTCATGGAAATTTTTGATTTTGTGGAAATCCCATTTGTTCTGAACTGTTACCATTTTCTTTGATTTAGATCAAATGTACCTTCACACTTAAAGAGCGAGGTCACATAATACCCATACTGTTTAGGTGGTGTGTTATTAAAATTACAAATTGTCACTTCAAATTCTACAGGTTTTTCTGGTCCCGCTTGCAACAAGGGGCTCTGAGTGGAAGTTTGCAATCTGGGTCCTCAGCAATCAGTCTGTCAGGACAGTCTGGATCAAGATGGGTTGAGTTGTGTCTCTCTGCCTTCGGTAACAGTCTGCTTGGTCTATTTCTGTGTTTGGTTGTTCAGTGTTAAATTTCTGGATTCAAAGAAATAAAGTAGTCTTATGTTGCAATTGTCTAGCAAGAGTATTGTTTCTTTCTAACTATGTGTGTGTATGCTGTGAACATAACAGGGAGTGTCTTGCTTTTTGAACCTTTGAACTTTTCTACATTCCAGCTGCAGTGAATAAAGCTTGTACATTGATTTTCCAAAAAGGAGACTGGTTTCTGTTTTAGAGAGAGAATAGAGTGAGTTCCGATAGATGATCTTATTCAACGGGATATTCCAGAAGGCACTCAAAGGGACTGTGATTAACTTCAGAGTCAAAATGTGAGTCAATATTCATAATTTTTTTCTAAATAAGGCTGTGTTACTTTGCTGAAAGTTGTAAGTTTTGTTGTTGAAGTTTCTGTTTTATAGGATTATTCTATCAGCCTATCAGTCAGCAAAAGGATGATATCTACAAAAAATTGAGTATGATCAAAGAGGCAATTAAGTCTAATAAAACATTAATAATGGGTAACTTCAACTACTCACAAACTGGCCAAATTTAAAAAAAAGTGTCAAGGTTTAGCGTACAAAAGAGGAGAGACATTTCTTGTACCACACAGAGTAACACACACATACAACAAAGGGAGCAGGTAGACAAGGGGTCCTTCAGAAAATAGAAATCAAGCTCAAGCAAAGACAATGTAGTAAAGGAACATAAAATATGTCAGATAAAATATCCTGTATGTGCAAGTTAATCAGTAATGGCTACTACAGGGACCTTCCACCTTGTCAGACCCAACATGGCAATTGCTATTTTCCTGTGTCTCCTTGAGTGTGTTTAGCTTTTTCCCTTGTCCTGATACATAAATAACAACATCAACTATTTTTGCAGGAGTGTCTCAAGTATTCTTTTCATCACACCTACTGAGGCCTTGATGTGTTTAAAATATCCTCCAACTAAGGGTATGTCTACACTACGAAATTAGGTCGAATTTATAGAAGCCGGATTTATAGATATCGGTTTTATACAGTCGATTGTGTGTGTCCGCATATAAAATGCTCTAAGTGCATTAAGTCGGCGGACCGCGTCCACAGTACCGAGGCTAGCGTCGACTTCTGGAGCATTGCACTGTGGGTAGCTATCGCACAGTTCCCGCAGTCTCCGCCGCCCATTGGAATTCTGGGTTGAGATCACAATGCCTGATGATGCAAAAACAGTGTCGCGGGGGGTTCTGGGTACATGTTGTCAGGCCCCTCCCCCTCCGTCAGAGCAACGGCAGACAATCGATTCATGCCTTTTTACCTGGGTTACCTGTGCAGACAACATACCATGGCAAGCATGGAGCCCGCTCAGCTCAGCTCACCGTCACCATATGTCATCTGGGTGCCAGCAGACATGGTACTGCATTGCTACACAGCAGCAGCTAATTGCCCTTTGGCAGTAGACAGCGCAGTATGACTGGTAGCTGTCATCGGCTATCTGGGTGCTGGCAGACGTGGAGCTGCATTGCTACACAGCAGCAGCTCCTTGCCTTTTGGCAGTGGATGGTGTATTACGATTGATATCCGTCATCGTCATATTCCTCAGTGAGTTCAATCAGAGGCACCTGGGAAACTTCTTCAGCAGATTCCTCTAAGAAATACTGAACCAAACTTTTCACTCTGGGCATCTGATTCTGCATTTTGTCTCCTGGAGACCCGGCAGTCCTATTGAACCGTCTTGACAATGATGGCTAGCAGTCGTAATACAGCATTTTCTGCCAAGCACCCAGAAGATGCTGATGGCTATCAGTCATGCTGCACCGTCTGCTGCCAGCTTAAGATGTAAAAATAGATGGACCAGATTTGTTCTGTATTCATTTGCTTCCCCCTCCATCCGTGAAATCAACGGCCTGCTAAACCCAGGGTTTTGAGTTCAATCTTTGGGGGGGGCATTCTGTGTGACAGTTGTTTGTGTTTCTCCCTGATGCACAGCCACCTTTGTTGATTTTAATTCCCTGTACCTGTACGCCATGTCATCACTCACCCCACCCTCCCGCCCTCCATCAGACATTAGTTTTGCACCTTTTCTCAGCCCAGACGCCATAGCACTGGGATCATGGAGCCCGCTCAGATCACCGCGGCAATTATGAGCATATGAACACCACGCGCATTGTCCTGGAGTATATGCAGAGCCAGAACATGCCAAAGCAAAACCAGGACCAGGCGAGGAGGCGATTGCAGCGATTGCAGCACGGTGATGAGAGTGATGAGGAAATTGACATGGACATAGACCTCTCACAAAGTACGGGCCCCAGCAATGTGCAAATCATTGTGTTACTGGGGCAGGTTCATGCCGTGGAACGCTGATTCTGGGCCCGGGAAACAAGCACAGACTGGTGAGATCGCATCGTGTTGTAGGTGTGGGACGATTCCCAGTGGCTGCGAAACTTTCGCATGCGTAAGGGCACTTTCATGGAACTTTGTCACTTGCTTTCCTCTACCCTGAAGCACCAGAATACCAGGATGAGAGCAGCCCTCACAGTTGAGAAGCGAGTGGTGGAAGCTTGCAACGCCAGACAGCTACCGGTCAGTCGGGAAGCAATTTGGAGTGGGCAAATCTACTGTGGGGGCTGCTGTGATCCAAGTTTCCAGGGCAATGAAAGACCTGCTGATATCAAGGGTAGTGACTCTGGGAAACGTTCAGGTCATAGTGGATGGCTTTGCTGCAATGGGATTCCCAAACTGTGGTGGGGCGATAGACGGAATCCATATCCCTATCTTGTCACCGGAGCACCAATCCACCGAGTACATAAACCGCAAGGGGTACTTTTCAATGCTGCTGCAAGCCCTGGTGGATCACAAGGGACGTTTCACCAACATCAACGTGGGATGGCCGGGAAAGGTACATGATGCTCGCGTCTTCAGGCACTCTGTTCTGTTTTGAAAGCTGGAGGAAGGGACTTTCTTCCCGGACCAGAAAATAACCGTTGGGGATGTTGAAATGCCTATCGTTATCCTTGGGGACCGAGCCTAACCCTTAATGCCATGGCTCATGAAGCCATACACAGGCAGCCTGGACAGTAGTCAGGACCTGTTCAGCTATAGGCTGAGCAAGTGCCGAATGGTGGTGGAATGTGCTTTTGGACGTTTAAAAGCACGCTGGCGCAGCTTACTGACTCGGATAGATCTCAGCTAAACCAATATCCCCATTGGTATTGCTGCTTGCTGTGCGCTCCACAATATCTGTGAGAGTAAGGGGGAGACATTTATGGCGGGGTGGGAGGTTGAGGCAAATCGCCTGGCCGCTGATTACACACAGCCAGACACCAGGGCGGTTAGAAGAGTACAGCAGGGTGCAGTGCGCATCAGAAAAGCTTTGAAAATGAGTTTTGTGACTGGCCAGGCTACGGTGTGAAACTTCTGTTTGTTTCTCCTTGATGAACCCTCCGCCCCCCCCCTCCGGTTCACTCTACTTCCCTGTAAACTAACCACCCCACCCTCCCCTCCCCCCTTCAAGCACCGCTTGCAGAGGCAATAAAGTCATTGTTACTTCACATTCATGCATTCTTTATTAATTCATCACACAACTAGGGGGATAATTGCCAAGGTAGCCCAGGATGGGTGGGGGAGGAGGGAAGGAAAAGGACACACTGCAGTTTAAAACTTTAAAACTTTAACACTTATTGAAGGCCAGCCTTCCGATGCTCGGGCAATCATCTGGGGTGGAGTGACTGGGTGGCCGGAGGCCCCCCCACCGTGTTCTTGGGCGTCTGGGTGAGGAGGCAATGGGACTTGGGGAGGAGGGCTGTTGGTTACACAGTGGCTGTAGCGGCGGTCTCTGCTCCTGCTGCCTTTCCTGCAGCTCAACCATACACTGGAGCATATCAGTTTGATGCTCCAGCAGCCGGAGCATCGACTCTTGCCTTCTGTCAGCAAGCTGACACCACCTATCCTCTTCAGCCCGCCACTTGCTCTCTTCAGCCCGCGATTCAGCCCGCCACCTCTCCTCTCGTTCATATTGTGCTTTTTTGCACTCTGACATTGACTGCCTCCATGCATTCTGCTGTGCTCTGTCATCTGGAGCTCCGAGAACATATCATCACGAGTCCGCCGTTTTCTCCTTCTAATCTTCACTAGCCTCTGTGAAGGAGAAACATTTGCAGCTGGTGGAGAAGAAAGGAGAGGTGGTTAAAAAAGACACATTTGGGTACACTCTTTCACGTTAAATATTGCTGTTCACATTACATAGCACATGTGCTTTCGTTACAAGGTCATATTTTTCCTCTTATATTGAGGGCCTGCCAGTTTGGTGTGAGAGATCACTCACGCAGTGCCAGGCAACAGATTTTGGCTTGCAGGCAGCCATGGTAAGCCACAGTTTTTTGGCTTTTTTAACCTTCTTAACATGTGGGAATGGTTTCAAACAGTAGCACCCTCATTTCCCATACCAAGCACCCATTGGGTTGGCCATTTAAAATGGGTTTGCAATGTAAAAGGCGGGGCTGTGGTTTCCGGGTTAACATGCAGCACAAACCCAACTACCCCCCCCACACCCAATTCTCTGGGATGATCACTTCACCCCTCCCCCTTACCGCGTGGCTAACAGCGGGGAACATTTCTGTTCAGCCGAGCAGGAACGGGCACCTCTCAATGTCCCCTTAATAAAATCACCCCATTTCAACCAGGTGACCGTGAATGATATCACTCTCCTGAGGATAACAAAGAGAGATAAGGAATGGATGTTGTCTGCATGCCAGCAAACACCGGGACCATACGCTGCCATGCTTTGTTATGCAATGATTCCAGACTACATGCTACTGGCCTGGTGTGGTAAAGTGTCCTTCCATGGCGGATGGGATAAGGCAGCCCCCCCCCCCCCAAACCTTTTGCAAAGGCTTTGGGAGTACATGAAGGAGAGCTTTCTGGAGATGTCCCTGGAGGATTTCCGCTCCATCCCCATACACGTTAACAGAGTTTTCCAGTAGCTGTACTGGCCGCGATTGCCAGGGCAAATTAATCATCAATCATTAAATACGCTTGCTTTTAAACCATGTGTAATATTTACAAAGGTACACTCACCAGAGGTCCCTTCCGTCCACACTACCCCAAATCCTACCCGCAAAGGCCGATTTTAGTGCTAATCCCCTCGTCGGAGGTGGAGTAAAGAAATCGGTTTAAACGGCCCTTTAAGTTAAAAAAAAGGGCTTCATCGTGTGGACGTGTCCAGGCTTAATTCGATTTAACGCTGCTAAAGTCGACCTAAACTCGTAGTGTAGACTAGGCCTCAGGTAGCAAATGTCACTTGCTGCCTTTTTTCCATATCTTATTATAAATAGGTGAGTTCTTAACATGTAATTTCATTCTGGATTTTCTGTCAATTTGCTTAATTCACTTGTTTAATTTCTGTTTGTCCAATTAAAGATCAGATGGACACCATCAGCCTGTCAACAACAGCTAGGTGATTTTTTTTTTGCAGTTGGCAAATTCAATTTGAATTTGGTGAATAGTTTTTGCTGGAAAAACATGGTATACAATTTTTTGAAAAAGTTGAATTGTTTTGTTTTGACTTTTTGTAAATGAAACATTTTAACCTTTCATTTCACAATGCTCTTTCATCTAAATATTAGCAATATTTAATTAAAACAAAGCAGTAAAACATCCATAAACTAAATGAAACATTGTGTTTAACTTGAATTTTTGGGTGTGTGTGTGTTTCAGACATTAAATTGAAAAATCAATTATTCACTCACTTCTTTAATCACTATTAATTTCAGAAATTAAAAAAAAACAAGTGCCATCTCATTATAATTAATACTAATAAAGCAGTGCTATAAATTTCTTTGACACTATAGAGAAATAAAAGAAAAATAAGACCTCTGTCTTGATCAGGGCAAACAATCCAAAGTTGTTTTGAAAACCTAAAATAAATTATTGCTATCAGTAAGTAGCCCATATAAAGAAGATGGACCAGAGGGAGGCCGTACATTTCCCTACATTCAGAAAAGGCTGCCTAAGGGCTCATGATCATAACTTTTATTTGACCACTTGAAGAAAGAGCAAATGATTTTATGTATATACATGATATAAAACATGCTGATGAGGATATGCTTAAGGTTGGTGGGTTGTCTGTGGGGGAGGACTGGCCTGCCTCCCAAGGTCTGTGAAAGCGAGGGATCATTGTCCAGGATGGGTTGTAGATCACTGATGATGTGTTCATAGAATCATAGATTATTAGGGTTGGAAGGGACCCCAGGAGATCATCTAGTCCAACCCCCTGCTCAAAGCAGGATCAATCCCCAACTAAATCCCCAAATGGCCCCTCAAGGATTGAGCTCACAACCCTGGGTTTAGCAGGCCAATGCTCAAACCACTGAGCTATCCTTCCCCCCTGGGGAGATTGGAGAGGTTTAAGCTGAGGACTGTAGGTGATGGCCAGTGGAGTTCTGTTGGTTTCTTTCTTGAGCTTGTCTTGTAGCAGGAGGCTTCTGGGTACACATCTGGCTCTGTTGATTTGTTTCCTTATTTCCTTGTGTGGATATCGTAGTTTTGAGAATGCTTGGTGAAGATCTTGTAGGTGTTGGTCTCTGTCTGAGGGGTTGGAGCAGATGCGGTTGTACCTCAGCGCTTGGCTGTAGATGGTGGATCGTGTGGTGTGTCCGGGGTGGAAGCTGGAGGCATGAAGGTAGGCATAGCGGTCAGTGGGTTTTCGGTATAGGGTGGTGTTAACATGACCATCACTTATTTGTACTGTGGTGTCTAGGAAGTGGACTGCCCGTGTAGATTGGTCCAGGCTGAGGTTGATGGTGGGGTGGAAACTGTTGAAATCATGGTGGAATTCTTCCAGGGTTTCCTTCCCATGGGTCCAGATGATGAAGATGTCATCAATGTAGCGTAGGTAGAGAAGGGGCGTGAGTGGACGAGAGCTGAGGAAGCGTTGTTCCAGGTCAGCCATAAAAATGTTGGCATATTGTGGGGCCATGCGGGTGCCAACCTTTAGCATATCCTCACCAGCAACCACACACCGCTCCATAACAACTCTAACTCAGGAACCAATCCATGCAACAAACCTCGACGCCAACTCTGCCCACATATCTACACCAGCAACACCATCACAGGACCTAACCAGATCAGCTACAACATCACCAGTTCATTCACCTGCACGTCCACCAATGTCATATATGCCATCATGTGCCAGCAATGCCCCTCTGCTATGTACATCGGCCAAACTGGATAGTCACTACGTAAAAGAATAAATGGACACAAGTCAGATATCAGGGATGACAATATACAAAAACCTGTAGGAGAACACTTCAACCTCCCTGGCCACACAATAGCAGATGTAAAGGTAGCCATCTTACAGCAAAAAAATTCAGGACCAGACTCCAATGAGAAACTGCTGAGCTTTAGTTCATTTGCAAATTTGATACCATCAGATCAGGATTAAACAAAGATTGTGAATGGCTAGTCAACTACAAAAGCAGTTTCTCCTCCCTTGGTGTTCACATCTCAACTGCTAGCAGAGGACCTCACCCTCCCTGATTGAACTAACCTCGTTATCTCCAGACTGATTCTTGCCAGCATATTTATATCTGCCTCTGGAAATTTCCATTACATGCATCTGATGAAGTGGGTATTCACCCACAAAAGTTTATGCTCCAATACATCTGTTAGTCTTTAAGGTGCCACAGGACTCTCTATTAGATTTATAGATTCATAGATTCCAAGGCTGGAAGGGACCACTGTGTTCATCTCCTGTGTAGACGCCAGAGAATTCCACCTACTAATTCCAGTATTGACCCTAACATGGTTGAGCCGGAGCAGATTTTTTTAGAAAGAGACATTCACATTTGAATTAAAGAATCCAAGGGAGGGAATGCAAGTGATTAGGTCAACTCTCCATACCCCAGAAGCTATGGGCAACTGTTCCAATGATTAATTACCTTCATTATACAAATTTTGGATCTTAGTGATCAGTTCATCTGTGTGTCTGATAATTCTGTTCTTTATTATAGTTTCAACCAGTTTGCCTGGTATTGAAGTTAGGTTTAACATCCTGTAATTGCGAGGATCCCCTCTGGAACCTTTTATTTTAAATAGGCGATACATTAGCTATCCTCCAGTTATCTGGTCCAGAGGCTGATTTCAAGAATAGGTTACATATCACCATTATCAAAGGGGTAGCCGTGTTAGTCTGTATCCACAAAAACAACAAAGAGTGGCAGCCTTACAGACTTATGCCCAAATAAATGTTAGTCTTTAAGGTGCCACCGGACGACCCGTTATATCACAGATAATAGTTCTGCAGTTTCATATTTGACTTCCCTCAGAACTCTTAGGTGAATATCATCTGGTCCTGGTGACTTATTGCAGTTTAATTTTTCAATTTGTTCCAAAACCTCCTCTATTGACTCCTCAATCTGGGACAGTTCCTCAGATTTGTCACCTAAACATTATGGCTCAGGTACGGCGATCTTCCTCACATCATCTGGAGTGAAGACTGATGCAAACAATTCATTTAGCTTTTCCACAACATCCTTATCTTCTTTGGATGCTCCTTTAGCATGTTGATTGTCCAGTGGCCCAACTGATTGTTTGACAGGCTTCCTACTTCTGATGTACTTTAAAAAATTGCTGTTAGTTTTTGTGTATTTTGCTAGTTCATTTATGCTTTTATACTTGACTTGCCAGAGTTTATGCTCTTTTTTATTTTCCTCACTAGAATTTGACTTCCAAGTTTTAAAGGATGCCTTTTTGCCTCTAACCACCATTTTTATTCTGCTGTTTAGCCATGATGGAATTTTTTGGTCCTTTTACTGTTTGTTGTTATTTTAATTTTGGTAAACATTTAATTTGAGCTGCCACCATGGTGTTTTTTTTTAATGTTTCCATGCAGCTTGCAGGCATTTCACTCTTACAACTGTTCCATTTAATTTCCATTTAACTAGCTTTCTCATTTTCATGTAATGCCCCTTTTTGACTTTAAATGCTACTGTGGGGAGTTTCTTTGGCATTTCCCCCCCACACTAGGATGTTAAATTTCATTGCATTATGGTTGCTGTTACTGAGCAGTTCAGCTATTTTCACCTCTTGGACCAGAACCTATGATTCACTTAGGACTAAATCAATAATTGCCTCTCCCCATGTGGGTTCCAGGACTAGCTGCTCCAAGAAGTGGTCATTAATGGTGTCTAGAAATTTTATCTCTGCAGCCCATCCTGAGATGACATGTACCCAGTCAATATGGGGATAGTTTAATTCCCCCAATATTATTCTGTTTTCTGTTTTTGCAGCCTCTCTAATCTCTCTGATCATTTCACAGTCACCATCATCATGCTAGTCAGGTGGTTGCAGTATATTCCTACTGCTATACTCTTATTATTCAAGCATGGAATTTCTATCCATAAGATTCTATGGATAGACCTTTGGATGCAAAGTAAACAAAGTCTTGGCAAAGTGCTATGAGTTTAAGGACTACATCATCTGGAAGATCTACATAGTCTGCCAATGGTGGTGTCTCTGATGCGCCAATAATCCAGGCCATCAATTGTAAAATTCATCTGGTATGACAGACTTTGCAGCATCAACAGTTAAATCAACTGATGTTGGTGGCCAGGGACAACTCATTCCAGGACAGTCATCCAATGTGCTCTTGATGCTCATTGGAGCATTGTAAAAAGTCCTAGTTGACTGAAAGTCAGGAGCTGGTGTACTTACTTTTCATGATCTAAGGGGTGGTAGATCAGCTTGTGGTTGAGAATGAATTCACTCCTCTAAACTCAGAGTTCTCTCTGAGTTTAGAAAAGAATAAATGTACACAAATCTGACATCAGGAATCATAACATTCAAAAACCAGTGGGAGAACACTTCAATCTCTCTAACCACTCAGTGACAGACCTGAAGGTGGCAATTTGGCAACAAAAAAACTTGAAAAACAGACTCCAAAGAGAGACTGCTGAACTTGAATTAATATGCAAATTAGATACAATTAACTTAGGTTTGAACAGAGAGTGGGAATGGTAGGGTCATTACACTAATTGAATCTATTTCCTCATGTTAAAATATCCTCACACCTTCTACGGGTCATCTTGATTATCACTTCAAAGGTTTTTTTTCTCTCTCCTGCTGATGATAGCTCATGTCAATTGATTGGCCTCTTACAGTTGGTATGGCTACTCCTACCTCTTCATTTTCTCTGTATGTATAAATATCTTCTTTCTGTGTGTTCCATTCTATGCATCCGATGAAGTAGGCTGTAGCCTACGAAAACTTATGCTCAAATAAATTCGTTAGTCTCTAAGGTGCCACAAGTACTCCTGTTCTTTTTGTGGAATCAGACTAACACGGCTGCTACTCTGAAAAGAATTCTCTCTATATCTGTTCCAGCCTCCGATTGATAAGGAAGTCTATTGATAAGCAAAATTGTTAATAGTGTGGCAACATACACCATCTCACTAACACTATTGTGGTATAGTGCATCAAAACTGAGCTGAGGGAAGTCACATTTCAGGCTGATCAGCGTCTCCTCCTCCCTCCCAGCACCTACTGCCTGCTGCAGATCAGCTGTTTCACAGCATCAGGAGGTGCTGGGAGGGAAGGTGGGAGGAGCGAGGGCGCAGGACATTTGGGGGAGGGGCAGAACTGGAGGGGGAAGGGGCAGGGTGGGAAGAGGTGGGGAAGAGGCGGGGCAGGGGTACGGCATTGGGGGAAGGAGTGGAGTGGGTGCGGGGCCTGGTTGGAGCCGGGAGGGAGCGCCCCCTGGCAGATTAGAAACTCGGTACCTATGCACCCCATAGATTCTACAGGGATAATAAGACTTGTCTGTGTATTACAATTACTTTCTGCTCTCCCCAGGCCAGACAAAGACACCCGCTCTGTGACCCCTCTTTTATACACTGATACAAACAAGTTACGTATTGCCCCTCTGATGTGGTTAGTTACCATCCTTTACCTTGTACACGTTATTTCATTCAAAACATCTCTAGCCATCTGAATGGGGGAGGCAATATAGTGATAGATGATGTGGAAAAAGCTGAAGTACTCAATGCTCTTTTTGCCTTGGTCTTCTCACACAAGGTCAGCTCCCAGACTGCTGCACTGGGGAGGAGGTGAGCAGCCCTCACTGGTGAAAGAACAGGTTAAGGACTATTTAGAAAAGATGGACGTGCATAAGTCCATTGGTCCACATCTAATGTATCCAAGAGTGGTTAGGGAGTTGGCTGATATAATAGTAAAGATATTGTCCGTATCTTTGAAAATTTGTAGTGATCGGGGGAGGTCCTGGACGATTGGAAAAAGGCAAATATAGTGCCCATTTTTTAAAAAGGAAAAAAAAGAGAATCCGGGAAACTAAAGACCTCACGTCAGTTCCCAGCAAAATCATGGAGCAGGTCCTCAAGGAATCAATTTTGAAGCACTTGGAGGAGAGGAAGGTTATCAGGAAGAGTCAACATGGATTCATCAAGGGCGAGTCATGCCTGACCAACCTGATTGCCTTCTGTAATGAGATAACTGGCTCTATGGATATGGGGAAAGCAGTGGATGTGATATATCTTGACCTTAGCAAAGCTTTTGATATGGTCTCCCACAGTATTCTTGCCAGCAAGTTAAAAAAGGCTGGATTGGATTAATGGACTACAAGGTGGATAGATTGTTGAGCTCAGCAGGTAGTGATCAATGGCTCGATGTCTAGTTGGAAGCTGGTATCAAGCGAAGTGCCCCAGGGGTCAGTCCTGGGGCCAGTTTTACTCAACATCTTTGTCAATGATCTGGATGATGGGTTTAATTGTACCCTCAGCAAGTTCTCAGATGATACTAAACTGGGGGATAGGTAGATATGCTGGAGGGTAGGGATAGGGTCCAGAGTGACCTAGACAAATTGGAGGATTAAGCCAAAATAAATCTGATGAGGTTCAATAAGGACAAGTGCAGAGTCCTGCACTTAGGAAGGAAGAATTCCATGCACCGCTACAGGCTGAGGACCGACTGGCTAAGCAGCAGTTCTGTAGAAAAAAACAGTGGATGAGAAGCTGGATATGAGTCAGCAGTGTCCCCTTGTTGCCAAGAAGGCCAATGGCATATTGGGTTGTATTAGTAGGATCATTGGCAGCAGATCGAGGGAAGGGATTATTCCCCCCTATTTGGCATTGGTGAGCCCACACCTGGAGTTTTGCGTCCAGTTTTGGTCACCCCACTACAGAAGGGATGTGGACAAATTGGAGAGAGTCCAGCAGAGGGCAACAAAAATTATTAGGGGGCTGGGGCACATGATTTATGAGGAGAGGCTGTGGGAACTGGCGTTATTTAGTCTGCAGAAGAGAAGAGTGAGTGGGGATTTGATAGCAGCCTTCAACTACCTGAAGGTGGGTTCCAAAGAGGATAGATCTCAGCTGTTCTCACTGTTGGCAGATGACAGAACAAGAAGCAATGGTCTCAAGTTGCAGTGGGGGAGGTCTAGGTTGGATATTAGGATACACTATTTCACTAGGAGGGTGGTGAAGCACTGGAATGGGTTACCTAGGGAGGTGGTGGAATCTCCATCCTTAGAGGTTTTTAAGGCCCGTCTTGACAAAGCCTTGGCTGGGATGATTTAGTTGGTGTTGGTTCTGCTTTGGGCAGGGGGTTGGACTAGATGACCTCCTGAGGTCTCTTCCAACTCTAATCTTCTATGATTCTATGATCACTCTGTCCTCCTGACCTCATCTTTAGGAGGGGTCAGTATGTCCCTGGATCGTCTTTGGTGAGTGTGTTTATACCATAACTTGGTATCAGGGCGTTCTGGTACCAACCTTCTGGAATGTGTTTATGGGAGTGTCCTGTGCCTAGCATTTCTTAGGAGAGTTTGCATTTTTGCAATGGCAGCCCTGTTCTTGCCAAGTTCATGTGTCGGATAATGAACCTTCAAGAAGGCATCTGCGTTGTAACAGGGCTGATTTTTGCTCATAGCCTAACGCTTGCTAACTTTGCTTTATATCAGCAGGACCTGACTTTAAGTTCAGACCTTAGGCCTTACACCAGGCTCGTTATACCAGGCCTTACTGTTTAATTTGTCAATTTGTTCCAAAATCTCCAGTAATAACACCTCACTCTGGGAGAGTTCCTCAGATTTGTCACCTAAAAAGAATGGCTCAGGTTTTGGAATCTCCCTCACATCCTCAGTCATGAAGACCAATGCAAAGAATTTATTTAGTTTCTCCACAATTGCCTTGTTGTCCTTTAATGCTCCTTTAGCATCTCAAGTGTCCAGTGGCCCCACTGTTTTTTTTAGTAGGCTTCCTGCTTCTGATGTACTTAAAACAAATTTTGCTATTACTTTTTGAGTCTTTGGCTAGCTGTTCTTCAAATTCTTTTTTGGCCTTCCTAATTATATTTTTACACTTCATTTGCCAAAGTTTATGCGCCTTTCTATTTTCCTCACTAGGATTTTAAACTTCCACTTTTTAAAGGATGCTTTTTTGCCTCTCACTGCTTCTTTTACTTCGTTGTTTAGCCATAGTAGCACTTATTTGGTTCTCTTACTATGTTTTTTAATTTGGTGTATGCATTTAAGTTGAGCCTCTATTATGGTGTCTTTAAAAAGTTTCCGTGCAGCTTGCAGGAATTTCACTTTCGGCACTGTACCTTTTAATTTCTGTTTAACTAACTTCCTCATTTTTGTGTAGTCCCCCTCTCTGAAATTAAATGCTACAGTGCTGGGCTGCTGTGGTGTTTTCCCCACCACCGGGATGTTAAAATTAATTGTATTATGATCAGTATTACCAAGCGGTCCAGCTAGATTCACCTCTTGGACCTGATCCTGTGCTTCACTTAGGACTAAATCAAGAATTGCCTCTCCTCTGGTGGGTTCCAGGACTAGCTGCTCCAAGAAACAGTCATTTAAGGTGTCAAGAAACTTTATCTCTGTGTAAGGGGACTGTTGCCCCTTACTAACATTCAGTGGGGGTGTTTTCGTTGGCTAGCTCCCAGCACTAAAAGGGGAGGGGTCGATGGGAAATCAGGACCCTGAGACTGACAGTCCCCAGGAACAATGGGGAGAGGCCAATGCTCCAGATCAGCCTGATTGACAGGCTAATCAGAGGGTCAGGAGGCCAGGGAGGTCCCGTCCTCCGTGTGAGCTGGAATTGCCTGTGTCAGACTGAGTGGGGCCGAGCTAAGGAGAAAGCAGGGGCCCAAGCTGAGCTGGAGAGCAGAACCGTGCCAGATCCAGAGGGGCCAGAGGCGCAGCCACAGAGCCAGAGATGCAGCCCAGGGAGAGCAGATCCTGTGCTGGGAGCAGAGCCACAGCCACAGAGCCAGAGACGCAGCCCAGGGAGAGCAGATCCTGTGCTGGGAGCAGAGCTGCAGCCACAGAGCCAGGTGTGGTGAGCAAGTGGGTCCAGCCAAGGGGGGACCTTGGGCAAAGGGCCCAGCACAGAAAGACACCCCCAGCCAAGGGCCCTTGCAGGCCAGACCGGGAGGGGGACCTTAACCTGACGGGGGGCTGACACTGGGAAGAAGGGTCCCACCACTCAAAGCCCGGAGGTGTGTGGCCACCACCATTGCAAGTGTCCAACCCGCAGCATACCTGCAGCACAGCCAGGGCCTGAGAAGGAAATCTGGGACCTACAAGGAACAGACTGCAAAGTGCTCTGATGTCCAGAGACACTGTTTGTGATGTTCCCTGGCACAGAGCGGGGTGATGTGTTTTCCTTTAACCTTTCCCATTTTTCCTTGTTCTTTTCTTTAGATTAATTGTTAATTAAACAACTTGTATTTGCTTTAAATTGTATGGAATAATCAGTGGGTCAGGGAGGTGCCCAGTGCAGAGAGGGTATCCCGGAGTGGGGACACCCTAGCCCCTGTCCTAGGTGACCACAGCAGGGTTGGGGGTTGAGCCCCACAGGAATCCTGGGCCCAGCCTTGTTGGGGTTACGAGGACTCTGGAGAGTGGAAGGGGAGCCCTCAAGGGCAGGGAGGCCTCTGGGTAAAGGGAGTGGGAGCGAGGACTCAGATCCTTTCGCTAGCCCACTTCACCGGGGTAGTGCAGAAGCCAGGAAAGTTCCCCACAATAGCGGGACCATTCCCCCGCTTACATCTGCATCCTGTCCTGAGGTGACACGTACCCAGTCAATATGAGGATAGTTGAAATTCCCCATTATTATTGAATTTTTTATTTTAATAAAAATAACAGGAGTACTTGTGGCACCTTAGAGACTAACAAATTTATTTGAGCATAAGCTTTCATGGGCTACAGCCCACTTCATCGGATGCATAGAATGGAACATACAGCAAGAAGATATTTATACATAGAGAGAACATGAAAAGGTGGAGGTAGGCCACAGAATCCTTCCTACCAACACTACAAAAAGAAGGATTCTGCATGGACTCCTCCTGAAGGTCGAAACAACAGACTGGACTTCTACATAGATTGCTTCCGTCAATGTACATGGGCTGAAATTGTGGAAAAGCAGCATCACTTGCCCCATAACCTCAGTCGTGTTGAACACAATGCCATCAACAGCCTCAGGAACAACTCTGGCATCATAATCAAAAAGGCTGACAAAGGAGATGCTGTCGTCATCATGAAAAAGTTGAAATATGAACAAGAGGCTTCTAGGCAGCTCTCTAACTCCACATTCTACAGGCCATTATCCTCTGATCCCATTGATGATAACCAAAAGAAACTACACCATCTGCTCAAGAAACTCCCTGCAAAAGCACAGGAACAGATCTGTACAGACACATGCCTAGAACTCCGACCTGGGGTATTCTATTTGCTACCCAAGATCCATAAACCTGGAAATCCTGGATGCCCCATCATCTCAAGCATTGGCACCCTAACAGCAGGATTGTCTGGCTATGTGGACTCTCTCCTCAGTCCCCTCACTACCAGCACTCCCAGCTATCTTCGAGATGCCACTGACTTCCTGAGGAAACCACAATCCATCGGTGATCTTCCAGAAAACACCATCCTGGCCACTATGGCACTGGAGTACAGGAGTCGAAGGGAGAGCGCTAGACTAGACATACCCTCAGAGACTTTGTTTCTCCATTGTGTGTAAGACATGGATTATATAGGGTGGTGTGACCATAGTGCCTGGAGGGGCCTTACTGAGATCGCTCAATCAGGACAAACATGCAAAGGATGTGATAGGTGATCCTCAAAACTGGAGATTATTTCTAATAATTAGATTCACCAACCAGCAACAAAACAGCTTCTACAACATCTTACTGGTTACCAAGAAGCCCTGGGTCACCCAGACAGCAAAGTCAAATATGATGAGGATTACTTAAAATCCTTTTCACCCTATATAAAGTTATACCAGTCCCAAGGGATTGGACACATTAGCCACCAGGTCGATGAATATTTCAGACTTTACCCAAATCACATGCTTACAGCCAATTCTTATTAACTAAACTAAGATTTATTACAAAAAAAAGAAAGTGATTATGGTTAGAAGATTGTTATACATACAGTTATGAATAATGTTCTTAGGTCAGTTTCATAGTAGAGATTGTGAGGTGAAGAGCTGCAAAAAGTTCTTTCAGAATCAATCCATAAATTATAATCCAATAGGCAGTGCATGAGCAGCAAAAAAAGTAACTACAAAGGTGATGGGGTCAGTTAGACCATTCACGGTTAGTCAAAGGAGAAGATGAAAGTACTATACTGATTAAGGTCTTTCAGGTGGGGGGCTCTGTTGGACCCCAAATATGTACACAAATGTAAATAAAACTTGATTGGCTAACCACTGCTGCTTCTTTCTTTAAGTACTCTCAAATTATGATGAGGACAACCCGTTAGCACGGGTTTTGTCTGCAAACCATAGCAGGGATGTGTTAACAACGTACCACAGACACATCTGGAGAAAAGATTTCACCTGGCTGTGGCACAGGGAGTCTTTAAAATCATCTATGGTGGCTGTAACTGTATCTTTCCTCATTCAGACACAGGCCATGCAAAGGCACAGGCTCTCCCTGTAGCCATCCAGCACCACTGGGATGAGCTGGATGGAGAACAAGACAGGACAGTGCAAAGATGCTGTCCCTGATATGCAGAGACTCAGCATCTGTGTCACTGGGGCTTTTCAAAGGACCATCAGGGGTATTCCACTGTCTGCATGAGCCTAAGGGTTTCCCTAACTGCTGTGATCTGTAGGGTCCTACTGGACTTTGATCTCTCTACTGACTGCTCCATCATCTGACCCAAAGACTCCAAATACATATATGAAGGAAGGGAGAGACAACCTCATTTGGCACCTCAGAATTCAGATCAAGCGCTGAATGAATCTTGCTGGTTGCAATTTTCTGTATTTGATAGTGGGGTTTTGGTGTCCCTGTGGCAGAGGGACAGGATATGTGTGTCTCAGTGTTTCTGTAGGACTGAGGTGAATTTTACACTTGTATTTCATGGTGGGAGATTCTGCAGCATTTCCAGTGAGGGGAGCTGGAACAGACCATGAATCAAGGGGGTGGGGTAGAATGAGAGGGTTTGGCAATGGGGCTGAGGGATACATGTGCAGCAATTTTTTACCCTAGGAATTGCATCTCTGTTGAAAACAATGTCTGTGAGAAAACTGTAAAGATGACTTGGTGATTTTTCTTTTAGCCTGTGTCCAAGAAGTGGAGGGTAAATTTCCAGTTGCTTTCTGAACATTGACACTCAAAGAGAATAATGCTCTGAGAGTGATCCCATATAATTACTTTCAGATGTCACTACTCAACACACAGCTATTTGTTTTCTGCAGGGTTTTCTTTCCATCTAGATTAGTTCACAGATGGTTAATTAGGAAGTTGTGTGGCCTCAGGGGCAAAGGGCAGATTCTGCCTGGCCTTGAATCATAGAATCATAGAATATCAGGGTTGGAAGAGACCTCACGAGGTCATCTAGTCCAGCCCCCTGCTCAAAGCAGGACCAATCCCCAACCAAATCATCCCAGTCAGGGCTTTGTCAAGCCTGACCTTAACCTCAAAGGAAGGAGATTCCACCACCTCCCTAGGTAACCCATTCCAGTGCTTCACCACCCTCCTAGTGAAAAAGTTTTTCCTAATATCCAACCTAAACCTCCCCCTCTGCAACTTGAGACAATTACTCCTCGTTCTATCATCTACTACCACTGAGAACTGTTTAGATCCATCCTCTTTGGAACCCCCTTTCAGGTAGTTGAAAGCCGCTATCCATTCCCCCCTCATTCTTCTCTTCTGCAGACTACACAATCCCAGTTCCCTCAGCCTCTCCTCGTCAGTCATATGTTCCAGTCCCCTTGGTGCAGGTGCACAGGGTGAATAAGCAGGGAGTAAAGACCCCTCCCTCTTACATGGCAGACTTTCAAGCTCTGTGTTCAGGAGAACACAGGCACTGCTTTGTCCCTGCTCCCTTGGTTTGTACAGTGCCCCACAGGGGGCAGGGACAATGGCTCTGCTTCCTCTGCTGCTCATATGCTGCATATTTTACTAAATAAGTCAGAGAAGTTTTACTTTATCAACTGAATTTACCACAGGGTGAGAATAGAGCAAATGGGAAAAGGATTTTCACTGGTTACGATTGGGTAGAATTATCATCTAAGCTGCACTCAAACCGCACCATAGCCCCAGTGGTCCTCTCCAGGTGAGCCAGCAAAACACTTAAAGGACCGGAGGTAGACAGGGCAGACACAGCCTGATTCTCCCAGCCTCCAATATCACAGAAGTCCCTGCTCAGGAACACTGTAAGTTAAACTTTCTGTGGCTCAGAATGATGCTTGTGTATTTCAGAATGATTGGCTATAGGGAATTCTGACTTTGTAAGATGGATCAGGTTTCCTTCTATCCCATGATATGCCCTGTGCCCTGTTTGCTCCCTTTGCATGGTCTGGGCCATGGAAAGGGAAAGGAACAGGGCAGAGAATCTCCACAAACTCCCTTTAGAAATAACCAGAAAGATCCCATTGTACAGCCTTACTCTAGAGAAGCGTGCTCTAGATTTAGCCAAGTGCTGAACTGTTAAAAATCACACACTGAGCATCCAGAGTGGGCTATTCTGTTAAAGAGAGATGCCTGCATTGTGAGCCTAGCTTAGCTTTTAAGTGAATTAACTAGATACAGTGATTTACAGGATCTGTGCTATGCCACAGCCTGCATAGTCTCCTGGGAGCACCCTTTTAATGTGCTAGACCCCCAAGAGACTATTCCACAAGGGCAGGCCATGCGGCTTCAGTGCCTCCAAGACTGAGCCTTCGGGCTCCAGCACTCCTATTTCACACCGGAAGTTCTGACCACCAATTAAACTAAGACAGACCCCTGTCATCACCTCAGAAAGTATTTGCAATGACACATGCATCCTCTTCAAAACAGTGTAAGTTTTATTAGTCAGCTGGAAGACAACATCAGGAAATGGTTACATTAGCATAGAGAATCAAAGGTTAAAACATCATCCAAACTGGCCAAGCCAGGGTTCCATTAAACTGTATCTCTGTATCTCTGTCCTGTTGTCTCCCAGTCCCAGATGAGCTTCTGTGTCTCTCCAAAAGCCAGGTCTTATCCTCACCTCCTGTCACCTATCAGTCCATTGTCTTCCTCTGCAAAACCATGCTGAGTTCACAGGTTCCACATGGTGGAGTTTCCAGTTGATAGGTGCTAGCTATTGAATCATTTGGGTTCCCCTTGTCTTTCTGGATCCTCCATTGATATGGGTCAGTTTCAGCCTGTCCTCAGTGACCTGTTCATATCATCCCAGACAGTTACATGGCACACACACTTCATGTCTCCTGCTCTGCCAACATTTTTATCCTTCTGGGTAGCAATCCCAAGTCACATGAGTAAGAGCCACGCGTATCAGTCATGAAAATATTACAGAAAATCCCCACATTTGTCACACCTACTTGGCAGAATGGTTCCAGACCACTTCAGTGTGTAGCAAAATAGATCCTCTTCCTTCATCTTCTTCTTCTATGGCCCCAATCCTGCAATGGGATCTGTGCTGTTAACCTTCACACTTGTGCAGACTTCCACCCTCCTAGCAGGCATGGTGATGAAATGGCTGAGGACTTCAGGAGCTCTTCCACCTTTTTGGTACAGGGAGATGGGAAGTGTGATAAATAAAGCGGGGAGGGGTAGCTCCCTTTTGTGGACACCCAGCCAGCCAGTGAGCTATAGAATTCCTCTTGGTAGTTGTTCTCTACTTGCTTTACCTGTAAAGGGTTAATAAGCCCATAATGGACAGGTAAAAGGAAAGGAGTGGGCCAATGGGAGGGCTAGAACTTTTTTAAATTGGGAAAAATCTTCCCTTTATCTGTGTGTTGTGGTTCTCCAGGAAAGAAGGAAACAGGGAGCAGTTTTGCTGTAAGAAGCTGAAGGCCAGTTATGAAATCATCAGATCATATCTAGAACTACTTATTTAAACCCAGATATGTAAGTAGATCAGAAATGTCTAAGGTTTATTTCTTTTATTTTGTAAGGCTTGTGGAGTCCTCTGTGCTAACCCCCAAATGCTTTTGTTTTGCTTGTAACCTTCAAGCTGGACCTCAAGAAGGTTATTCTTGATGTTTAAATTTTGTAAGTGTTTTTTTTTAATCTAGCAAAAGTCTAAGTTCCAGATGTATTTTCTTTCTTTTTGGTTTTAATAAAGTTTACCTTTTTTTTAAGAACAGGATTGGATTTTTGGTGTCCTAAGAGGTTTGTGCATATGTTGTTTAATTAGCTGAGGGCAACAGCTAATTTCCTTTGTTTTCTTTCTCAGCTCTTCCCCGGGGGGCGGGGGGTGGTGAAAGCGCTTGAGGGTACCCCACAGGAAGGAATTCCTAAGTGCACCTTCCTGGGTCTCAAGGGTTTGTTTGTTTGTTTTTTGCACTTGGGTGGTGGCAATATCTACCCATCCAAGGTCAGAGAGAAGCTGTAACCTTGGGAGTTTCATATCAGCCTGAAGTGGCCAGTATTAATTTTTAGAATCCTTGCGGGCCCCCATCTTCTGCACTTGAAGTCCCAGAGTGGGGAATCAGCCTTGATATCATGGCAGAGAAGTGGGATAATTTTGAACCAGAAGCGCAGGCCTCGGGATTTTAAAAGGACACATTTTTCCTTTTGACCGCTTGAAAGTCAGGGAGTGTTTTTTTTCTTTCTTTCTTTTCTTTTCTTTGCTGCCTGAGAGAGAACAGTCACACAAGGGGTTCAGCCTGCAAAGCCAGGGAGTCCAACAAACAGTTTTTTGTTTCTAGCTTCTGGCAATGAAATAGTTAGGCTAGAGTAGGGCAGCCTGTGCATGAGGTTGAGGTCAGACACCGAAACCCTAGAGAAACCAGTCTTCCCAAAATGGCACGCCATGGAGAAGACAGACCCAGATCAAGCCCAGACATCCAGCTCCATGACAGAAATGTAGGGAGGGGATGGGGGACCAGGAACTTCCCAGGAGGAAAGCATCAACCCTCCCCAACCTGAGATCCAGGTGCCAGGATGGAGGGATGCCTTTAACTCAGGCCGAGTTCTAACTGAGGCAGAAAGGAATTTCTTCCTAGAGATGAAGTGCTTGGAAGCAGAGGACAAGTGCTTGGAGGGGGAAGTGGAGGCAAAATGCTTGGAAGCAGAGGAAAAGCGCTGGCAGGTGGAAGTGGAAGAAAAGCATTTGGAGGCGGAAGTGGAGGAGAGGAGAGAGGCGAAGTGCTTGGAAATGAAGCTCTTGGAGGCGGAAGTGAAGGCAAAGCACTTGGAGGTGGAAGCAGAGGAGAGGAGAGAGGTGAAGAGCTTGGACCTGGACCTGAAGTGCTTAGAGCTGGAAAGGGCTAAGCTGGATCAATCAGGTAGCCCTAACAATCCTTCTCCAGGTACCACTACCTGTTCCAAAAAAATTTCCCACATACAAGGTAGGCGATGATACAGAGGCCTTCTTAGAAAATTTTGAAAGGGCCTGCCTTGGCCTCCAAGCACTTTGCCTACCCTTCCACCTCCCTCCCGCCTACTGTCAAAAAGTTCCAGCCCTCCCATTGGCTCTTTTGGTCAGGTGCCCACTCCTTTCCTTTTACCTGTGGGCTTGTTAACCCTTTACAGGTAAAGCAAGTAGAGAACAACTGCCAAGAGGGATTCTATAGCTAACTGACTGGCTGGGTGTCCACAAAAGGGAGCTATCCCCCCTCTCATTTATCACAGGAAGGGAGAAGCCATCTTCATTTGCTGAGGAAAGAGGCTGTCTCTCACTATGTGCAGCAGCTCTGATTGGCTGAAGCCAAAGGAGTTGGGCAGGTATCCAGTCAGAGTGGGGTTACCATAACATCTGAAAACCTGTGGATTATGGGGAAATCCCATACACCTGGCAAATTAGAGGTCGTCTGAAATCCCACAGAGCTGGCAGGTCTGAGTTAATTTGACTTTGAAGGGTGTCACCCTGTTGAAATATCAATAAGTACAGGTACAACATTATCATACAAACTTCTGATTCCTTGGTTATCTTTGTGCAATGATATTTTTTCTGTCTCATCCAGGCTCCACCTTTAAACATACTGTTCTCTAGGTTATATGGAGGGAACAGGGCTTTCTCTTGTATTCCCCTCCTATATCCCTTGCTGTTGTAGCCCATTTTCATGTCTCTCATGGCAGGAAGACAGCAGCTCCAGGTAGAGACAATGGAGCTCCCCACACTGCCAGTATCACCACACATATTTGCTAGTGATCTGACTGAGACTGAGGAGTGAATGACAAATGGAATGGACCTGGTGACTCCATAACAGCCACAAATGGGCCCCAAAAGTGTACAATAACCATAGTGCGTGTGTACCATTTCTCTTTTCTGTACAATGTCCGCCATCCTCAGTTATACTCAACCCGGGACATTTCTGCTGCCAAAAGGAGGAAAATCGGCAGTATGTGCCTCTTTGAATTCAACGTCTGTTGTTTCTCACGTTCATTTCAGATTGGAGCAGAACTCACAAGTATGCAGGTAACAGAATACATATCTCCCCTGGTAATCAGAAATCATATTCATACTTTAAAAAAACTATAAACAGAACATACTGCTGTCATGGAGATGAAACCTGAGACCTTTCTCCATTTCAACTCAGGCCTTTCTCATTCAGCTCCTTCAACCAGTGTAACATATCAGAATCTGGCACAATATATTTGAGTATCAATAAGATAAATATTCCGGGATCCCTTCCATTTTTGTGTTATGTTCAATCAAATATCACATCTCTGAAGTATTTCAGTTGTGGAAGTAGAGAAAGGGATAAAGGGAATTTGAACACAGATATCTTAGGTTCTAGGAAGAGAGCAAGAGTCAGGCTAACACTAACTTTAATAATGTGAGATTTTAAGGGACCCTTTGTAAATATCCAGATTGATTTTATTCAAATGTCTGAATGTTGTATTTATGAGTTTTTGTTAGTTTTAGTTGATGTATTTTCAAACTGGGTTGCGGCCTTCCCTTGCAGAAGGGCAGATGCCAAGACTGTTGTAAAACTTTTGCTTAAGAATTTTGTACCATGATTTAGCATACCTGTGAGTATCAACAATGATAATGGAATGCATTTTGCTGGAGAGATTGTAAGAGTTATGTGCAGCTTTGCAAATCCAACACAACCTCCACTGCCCCCATCACCCGCAGTCTGCTGGGACAGTGGAACATCAAAATGGGATTTTGAAAAATAAACTGGCCAAGATCTGTGCCGAGACAAACTTAAAGTGGCCAGATGCCCTCCCATTAGCATTGATGAATATGAGGGCCACTCCCAATCGAAAGACTGGACTCAGCTCTTATAAGATCCTGACAGTGCGCCCGATGCAACTTCTGGCAGTGTCTCCACTGACCCTTGCCCAGATGGACATTCATTGAATGGATGACACAATGCTTAATTATTGTGAGGCACTAATGAAATGTGTCAGGTCTGTTTATACACGGGTGAAAGAAGCACTACCCAAGGATACTGATCACCCCTGCCACTCACTGGAACCAGGAGACTGGGTCTACATAAAGGTCCATCAGTGAAAAACTGCCCTAACCCCATGCTAGAAAGGCCCTTACCAAGTCCTATTAACTACCAACACCTCTGTGAAGTGCCAAGGACTGACTGCCTGGACCCATGCTTCTCACTGCAAAAAGGCCTCGATGACTCTCCGACTGATGATTGGTTTATCTCTCCTTTTGGTGCTGCTGTTCCTTCTGGACAGCAGGAGAAAAGGACAAGGTGAAGTGCTAGTAACCTCTCCCTTGTCCACTGACAGAACTACCATGCATTTGAATTTCTGTAGAAGAGCCAAATCATTACAGGGTGAAGTGCTAGTAAGCTTTCCCCTGTATAATGCTAAACTACGACTGTTCCAAGAGAGAAGAAGGAACACTTGCTCTGCTGAAACCACTGAGGTCCAGGAATTCCTGACAACAAATGACATTAAAAACTGGCTCTGGTGAAGGAAATGGAGTATTATATATTGGTAGGGAGGGAACTGCGGGGACCGTTCTTGGGAATGTGGAGTTGAGTGGTAGTGTGGATTTCTTCCAGGGTCTGGGCTTTGTGCTTATGGACAAGTACCATCAGAATGTACTGCCCTCCCTAATTGGCTTCCCAATGATGAATACCAAAGATGCCTTGCTGCCATGAATATTACCCCCACCATCCCCTCCACCTTTGCCACCACCCCTGTAATTTACCCAAATACCAACAATACTGAATATTCTAATGAAACCCAATGGCCAAGGCCTTAACATCATAGTCATTTACTGAAATTTTGTTCAGAAAAATTATATTTTAAGGTTCAGAATAGGTCATATGAGTGAACAACTGAGTAGAAAACAAATGGCTCAGTGGAAATAGAAATATATGATCTCACTACAAATGAGCCCCAAGAATCGGAAATTGAGATTAATGGCTTCTATAGCGAGGTAGATATGATGGCCGTTCCTGGAGTCTGCAGTATGTTAGATGAAAGAGGCCCTTATTGTTATTTGGTCACCCAATTAGTGAATAATCAAACATATACCCAAAGAGTCTGTTCTGCCGCTGGAAATTTTACCTGCATTGAAATAATCCCAATAACCAATAATTTAACCTGAACCATATTGCAATATACCCCTTCCTATGCTATTAATGCTAATGCCTCTTGGAAGTATATGGAAGTGTTTAGCCAACAGATATGGTATAGTACTTCACCAAAAAAAAATTGTTAGAATATCAATGGACTGTAATTAATACTGCACTAGGGACTATAAAATTCACGCTACCCTTATCCAGTTTTGAGGTCACCTCTACATATCATAGACTCATAGACTCTAAGGTCAGAAGGGACCATTATGATCATCTAGTCTGACCTCCCGCATGATGCGGGCCACAAAAGCTGACCCACCCACTCCTGGAATAATTCTCTCCCTTGACTCAGCTGTTGAAGTCCCCAAATCATGATTTAAAGACTTCAAATCGCAGAGAATCCTCCAGCAAGCGACCCCTGCCCCATGCTGTGGAGGAAGGCGAAAAACCTCCAGGGCCTCTGCCAATCTACCCTGGAGGAAAATTCCTTCCCGACCCCAAATATGGCGATCAGCTGAACCCCGAGCATGCGGGCAAGATTCTCTAGCCAGACCCTCTGAAAAAAGTTCTCTGTAGTAACTTTTAATATCCCATCATTGACCATTGTTACTAATTACCAGCGATGACACGTTATTGACCTATTGACTAAAATCACTTTATCCCATCAAACCATCCCCTCCATAAACTTGTCAAGCTTAATCTTAAAGCCAGAGAGGTCTTTCGCCCCCACTGTTTCCCTCGGAAGGCTGTTCCAAAACTTCACCCCCCTGATGGTTAGAAACCTTCGTCTAATTTCAAGCCTAAACTTCCCGACGGCCAGTGTATATCCATTTGTTCTCGTGTCCACATTAGTACTGAGCTGAAATAATTCCTCTCCCTCCCTGGTATTTATCCCTCTGATATATTTAAAGAGAGCAATCATATCCCCCCTCAGCCTTCTTTTGGTTAAGGTAAACAAACCGAGCTCCTCGAGTCTCCTTTCATACAACAGATTTTCCATTCCTCGGATCATCCTAGTGGCCCTTCTTTGTACCCGTTCCAGTTTGATTTCATCCTTTTTAAACATGGGAGACCAGAACTGCACACAGTACTCCAAAAGAGGTCTCACCAGTGCCTTGTATAACGGAACCAGCATCTCCTTATCCCTACTAGAAATACCTCACCTAATGCATCCCAGGACCGCATTAGCTTTTTTCACGGCCACGTCACATTGCCGACTCATAGTCATCCTGCGATCAACCAGGACTCTGAGGTCCTTCTCCTCTTCCGTTACTTCCAACTGATGCGTCCCCAGCTTATAACTACAATTCTTGTTAGTCATCCCTAAATGCATAACCTTACACTTCTCACTATTAAATTTCATCCTATTACTATTACTTCAGTTTACAAGGTCATCCAAATCTCCCTGCAGGATATCCCGATCCTTCTCCGAATTGGCAATACCTCCCAACTTTGTGTCATCCGCAAACTTTATCAGCCCACTCCTACATTTGGTTCCGAGGTTAGTAATAAATAGATTAAATAAAATCGGACCCAAAACTGAACCTTGAGGAACTCCACTGGTAACCTCCCTCCAACCTGACAGTTCACCTTTCAGTATGACCCGCTGCAGTCTCCCCTTTAACCAGTTCTTTATCCACCTCTGGATTTTCATATCTATCCCCATCTTTTCCAATTTAACCAATAATTCCTCATGCGGTACCGTATCAAACGCTTTACTGAAATCGAGGTATATTAGATCCACCGCATTTCCTTTATCTAAAAAATCTGTTACTTTCTCAAAGAAGGAGATCAGGTTGGTTTGGCACGATCTACCTTTCGTAAAACCGTGTTCTAATTTGTCCCAATTGGCATTGACCTCAAAGTCCGTAACTACTTTCTCCTTGCATATTACAGATGTTAAACTAACAGGCCTGTAGTTACCCGGGTCACTTTTTCCCCCCTTCTTGAAAATAGGAACTACATTAGCTATTCTCCAGTCAAACGGTACCACTCCCGAGTTTACAGATTCATTAAAAATTATCGCTAATGGGCTTGCAATTTCTCGTGCCAGTTCCTTTAATATTCTCAGATGAAGATCATCCGGTCCACCCGATTTAGTCCCGTTAAGCTGTTCGAGTTTGGCTTCTACCTCGGATACGGTAATGTCAACCCCCCCTCCTTTATTCCCATCCGTCTCGCTTCCACTATTCCTCAGCCCTTCATTAGCCTCATTAAATACTGATGCAAAATATTCATTTAGATATTGTGCCATGCCTAGATTATCCTTAATCTCCACTCCATCTACAGTCTTAAGCGGTCCCACTACTTCTTTCTTTGTTTTCTTCCTATTTATATGGCTATAAAACCTCTTACTATTGGTTTTAATTCCCCTTGCAAGGTCCAACTCTACATGGCTTTTGGCTTTTCTCACTCCATCTCTACATGCTCTGACCTCAATAAGGTAGGTTTCTTTGCTGATCCCTCCCATCTTCCACTCCCTGTACGCTTTCTGTTTTTTCTTAATCACCCCTCTGAGATGCTCGCTCATCCAGCTCGGTCTAAATCTCCTGCCTACGAACCGTTTTCCCTTTCTCGGGATACAGGCCTCCGACAGCTCCTGCAACTTCAACTTGAAATAATCCCAGGCGCCTTCCGCCTTTAGATCCCTAAATATGTTAGTCCAATCCACTTCCATAACTAGTCCCCTTAATTTATTAAAGTTAGCCCTTTTGAAATCGTAAACCTTAGTCTCCGATTTAATTCTGTTAATCTTTCCATTTAGTTTAAACTGAATTAGCTCATGATCACTCGAGCCAAGGTTGTCCCCTACAACCATTTCCTCAACGAGGTCCTCACTACTCACCAAAACCAAATCTAAAATGGCATCCCCCCTCGTCGGTTCAGCAACTACTTGATGAAGGAATTCATCAGCTATCACGTCTAGGAAAATCTGAGCCCTATTATTGTTACTAGCATTTGTTCCTCAATCTATATCCGGGAAGTTAAAGTCTCCCATGATTACACAGTTCCTATTAGTATTTACTTCCCTAAAAACATTAAAGAGTTCTCTGTCCATATCCAGGGTAGATCCCGGTGGTCTATAGCACACCCCAAGCACTATCCCAGGGGAAGCTCTAGTAGTTCTTTTACCCAGTGTGAGTATTGCCCAGAAAGACTCCGTCTTATCCATTCCATCACTTATTATTTCTTTACAGTTTACCTCATTATTGACATACAATGCTACTCCCCCACCTTTACCATTGTTCCGGTCTTTCCTAAACAGCACATACCCTTCCATACCTGTACTCCAGTCATGACTACCATTCCACCATGTTTCGGTTATTCCTACGATATCCGGTTTCATTTCTCGGACCAGGAGCTCCAATTCCTCCATTTTGTTACCTAGGCTTCTCGCATTGGTGTATAAACATCTTAATTTATGCCGTTTGGCCTCTTTCACATTCATTATCCCATTTGGTATGGACACCTTACCGCCAGTATGACCTATTAGTCTAGTATCCATCCCCCCCCCTCCTCCTTATGTCCAATCTCTTCCCCCCGGCTATATCCGTTCTTATCTCATCGTCCTCCATCTCAGTGTTATAATCTGGTGTGGAGATTAACTGGACATCTCCCAACCATCTCCCCCAAATTCCTAGTTTAAAGCTCTTTTGATGAGATGAGCCAGCCTCCCTCCCAGAAGTCTATTTCCTTCCCTACTTAGGTGAAGTCCGTCCCGTGAGAACAGTTTTCTGTCCCCGAAAGCCTCCCAGTGGCCATACATCCCAAAGCCCTCTTTATAGCACCACTCCCTTAGCCAACTATTTATCATCACAATCCTGTCACCCCTTTGCTGCTCTTCTCTAGGAACAGGCAGAATCCCACTGAAGATGATCTGAGCCTCGATTTCCTTAAGCGTCTTCCCCAGCCTGGCATAATCTCCCTTGATTCTCTCCAGCGAGAACCTAGCCATGTCATTCGTTCCTACGTGAAGGATGATCAAGGGGTTCTTACCTGCTCCTTTTAGGATCCTTTTCAGCCGCAGGTCCACATCCCGTATCTTAGTGCCCGGTAGACAGCACACCCTTCTGTTCTCTGGGTCTTCCCTGGTCACAGGCCTGTCTAACCTCCTCAGTAAGGAGTCCCCAATCACGTAAACCTGCCTTTGCCTGGTGACAGTGCAATCTACTAATCTATCCCCTGTTCCCTCTAGTTGCAACCCCTGTCCATTCCTATTTTCCCTTATAATCCCCCTTATGCCATCCTGTATCCTCCCGGGGCCCAGATTTGGTGCTATCTCCATCAACTCCTCCCCTCTTTCTATGGGACTATCTGCTCTTCTCTTTTTCCTCACCCTCCCCCCTTCAGTTACCACCTGCTGCACCCCTTCCTCGTTTTCCAAACACCCAAACCTGTTCCTATTTCCCTTTCACTGGCCTTCCTTTTCCTTGGCCTGCTTCTCACGGTCACATGCTTCCACTGCCCTTGTTCTCCCCCTGGCATTCCCCCCTCACAGGCCTTTGCCCCTGCTTCCACCTGTACCCCTGAGCATTCCGCTTCAGCCACTCCTTGCCTTTGCTCCATCAGCTGCGCGAACTCCCTTCTAAACTCTACCAGGGTATCTACCTGCATCTCCAAACCTCGGATATTTTCTTCCAGCAGCTCTATTAGGCGGCACTTCCTGCACACATACCTCTGTTCAGGCCCCCCTGCTAGGACCATGTACATACCGCAGCTGCCGCATGCAATCATCTGCATTGTGTCCCCTGCTGCTTGGCTCATGGCTGCTGTTGTCTGAGCCCACCTGCTCCCTGTGCCCTCCGCACCTGGGGAAACACAGCACACGGGGCACCACGCCCTCCTGCCTCCCCTTCCACCTCCCCCTGCAAACTCCCCTGTTAGCAGCCCTGTTTGCCAGCTCCTGTGCCGCTGCTCAAAAGGGGCTGCCATTAGGTTAGCACAGCAAAGGGCCTGGCTTTCCTCTAGAAAGAAGAGGGACTTGGCTGGACACCTATGGGATGGTGCCAATAGTGCAGCTGCAATTTGGAATATTTATAAAAGCCAACAACATGAAGAGAAATTAGGACAGTTGGAAAAAGCCACAGGTCTTATTACTGGAGCACAGTTAATCCAGGTGCAGGGTGGAGTTGGTGAATTACATGTTATCTCCACCCTCAGTTCAATGACCCAGAAACTTCTGATGATAATGATACTAAATATCACTGTGGTTGGGAAGGCATTGCAGTGGGATCTGGCTTGTTCAGAAATTCAGAAACTCATGGCTATTCAGAGTGATCTTGAGCATTAGGCTTGGCCCACTGCCCTTACAGATACTTCAGGAGTATCATCTCATCTGTGGCCATGGAGACATACTTGGAGATTTTCTGGGTGGAAGTGCAGACATTCACACACCCCCAACCGGTCCACTGTGAACGTCTGCACTTCCACCCAGAAAATTCACCAAGACATTTGTGAAATTAAACTACTTGGTATGCCTAACCAATTTATAGTCAGTGCTCCTGGAATAACACCTAACATTTGGATAGGGATAGGGAGTTAATGGGCACTCTGGCCGTTAGAACCCCCACAACTTCAGTGTGTACGTAAACTGAAGCCAGGGAAAGTTGTCACTATTCATGACAACATTCGTTGGGAGAGTATGGGACTAGGAACTACCCTGACAGGACACCTGCTTTTCCAAGCTAATGACAGCTGTGTGTTAAGACCACCACTTTACAAGACATACATTTTAATCTCACCACTGCTGCAGATAATTATATTATTTATTGGCCTGCGGATAAAATCCTGCAATCAGCCCTTAGGGTTTAGAAACCCTTTAATTGGACTGCCTTAGTACCTGACCGGTTCCAAAATTTGCTTTCACTCCTACCAGAGGTCCGGGAAATCTCTGCATTACAAGGGCAAATTCAAGTGTTCCAAAATATATATCAAATTGAAAAGTATGCCTTTCATACAGCCTATAGAGTGTCTATTTTAAGTACTAATTATGATGTATTGTGTTTTGTGACTAAGTCTATACAACAACCCCCTTACAATGGGAATATTAATGCTTTTATTGCTATTGTTTAGTTTAGGATTATGTTGTTGTTGTTGTTGTAAAGGGCATAATAATAATAACACCTTTTATGTTCATACTAACCATGCATTGTCATTGCATCAGAAGGCTGAGCCACTTGATCCAGAATCAGAAATACAAGATTTAATGAAAATGGAGGTTTAAGACTGATAGTTGTGCTGGAAGCACAAAATAGGGGAGTGTGGAAGTGGAGAACGGGACAAAGGGAATTTGAACGCAGATATCTTAGGTTCTAGGAAGAGAGCAAGAGTCAGGCTAAGACTAGCTCTAATAACGCGAGACTTTAAGGCAAGGCCTGGGTGAGTGGGAAGCGAGCGGGAAAGAAAACTGTAAGAGATACTGTTTTTCGACCTTGGGTTAGATAAGAATGGAACACAGACTGTAGCAGGAACTGCTGAGAAAACTAAGTTATCAGGAAAGAATATGTATAAACAAGACGCAGTTGTTGATCATTACTGTATCTAACAAAAGGTATAAATGCTTGCCCTAATTGTTTTCTGGCAGAGACCTGCCTAGGTAGGGGGAATCCCTGTCCGTGTGTGCTCTCCCCCTTGCAATTGCTTGAGAATAAACTGTCTCTGACTTGTTGCTAACAAACCTAAGAGTGAAGACTGTGTTTTCTTCCACACAGTGTAACCAAATTCTCTGAATAAAACAAAACCCAATATCAATGGGAGTTTTGCCTGAGTAGGGGCAGTAGGAATTGGCCCAGAAGCTATATCTTCCACTTAACAGTTCATACTGGCATTAGACAAAGTTTTTCTTTTTAAATCCAAATCTCTCTTTGCAGGTGACATCACTCTTAATGCAGACACAGCCCACCCCAATCTCTCTATTTCTGGGGATAAGAAGAGTTTTACTCATGAAGCTCAACCTCAAAACATTCCACCACATCCAGAGAGGCTCGATTTGACTGTCTATGTGTTGGGCTCTGAAGGATTCTCCATTGGAAAGCACTACTGGGAGGTGGATGTTAGGAGCAGCACTGACTGGGACCTGGTGGTGGCCAGAAAACCCATAGAGAAAAAAGGAAAACTTTCCCTGTCTCCTAAAGAGGGATTCTGGGCTCTGGTTCTGAGTGGGAGAGATTATTGGGCAAAAACAGATCCATGGACGCGTGTCATAGTGAAGAAAAGGCCCCAGAAAATTGGAATTTACCTTAGTTACCAAGACAGGCAGGTGACCTTTTTCAATGCAACTGACATGTCTGTGTTGTTCACATTTAATGATTGTTCATTCTCAGGAGAGGTTTATCCGTTCTTTAAAAATTCACACAAAGAAAAAACAATGAGACTTTGTTCTATAAAAGAAGATGAATGAGCGTAAAGTGCAACTATGACTCATTTATCCCACTGTATCTCTGAAATCAAATTTCTCCCAAACGAATTTGAATTACATTTTGGCTCTATATTATCTGCGATGCCATCTCCAAAAAAGCACCATTACTCATTTTATGGCTATGAACCTATGACATCAAGTTTCTCTCCAACAACATTTGAACTGTATTTTTTACTCTGTACTTTGTGAGTTGCCATCTTAATTACTTGCTTTCAACAAAAAATGATTTTGTTTGTTACGTCTGACAAATACTGTTATTTGATTAGGCTGCTAAGGAAAGGATATTTGTGTTGTAGATTTTCAAGAGAAATCAGCGCCCAAAATTAGGTTTTCAAGATTTCAATTTTTTAAAGAGCTCGCCTGCCATTTATCCAGCATGAAGAGCTCCTTAGAAAATTGGACAATAACTGTCACAGTGGGAGCTGCTGGGTGGCTATTAATGGGTGTGACAAAGTCCCTCCTCTATCTTGGTGGGTCCTGCGCTTATTGGCAGATTTTCTTGCCTCAGAGATACACCATGTGGGTTGGGGAACAACCCAGAGACCTTCCCCTCTGGAAGAACCCACAGTCCAGGTCAAATTGGGAGGTTTGGGGGGAACCCAGGCCCGCCCTCTACTCCGGGTTCCAGCCCAGGGCCCTGTGGACTGCAGCTGTCTATAGTGCCTCCTGTAACAGCTGCATGACCGCTACAACTCCCTGGGCTACTTCCCCATGGCCTCCTCCAAACACCTTCCTTATTCTCACCACAGGACCTTCCTCCTGGTGTCTGATAACGCTGGTGCTCCTCAGTCCTCCAGCAGCACACCCTCTCCCTCTCACTCTCAGCTCCTTGCGCCTCTTGCTCCCAGCTCCTCACACTCACACCACAAACTGAAGTGAGCTCCTTTTTAAAACCCAGGTGCCCTGATTAGCCTGCCTTAATTGATTCTAGAAGCTTCTTCTTAATTGGCTCCAGGTGTCCTAATTAGCCTGCCTGCCTTAACTGGTTCTGGCAGGTTCCTGATTACTCTAGTGCAGCCCCTGCTCTGGTCACTCAGGGAACAGAAAACTACTCATCCAGTGACCAGTATATTTGCCCTCTACCAGACTCCTGTACCCCACTGGTCTGGGTCTGTCACATGGGGAAAAAAACCATCCAACTCACCACACATTCATTTTTATCTTAGAGGCACAACACTAATTTACGGCTTTTGACTGGCCTGTGTAACTACACAGTGGGGAAAGGGAATATAAAATACCTCCCATCCCTCTATACAGCCACGCAAGATTTACTGTCATAGTTGCAAGGCAGCTGCACCTCTGATACCTTTCTAGTCCCTCTCAGAGCAGCCACCATGAGGCCTCTTGCTCTCACCTGTCTCAGGGTGGAATCTCATGAGTCTTCAACTCTTAGGCAGGGATCTGACTATAGTAACCTGGTTATACCATCCATTTACCACCCTTCAGTCCTATCTCAGATTGGGTACCTGCTTGATCTTCCTCTCAGAAAACTGTGACCAATGATACTGACCAAAACCCTTTAAAAAACGAAGTGTTTTTCTTTAGCATTTGTGTAGTTTATAGAAATAGAGCAATATCCCTTTAAATCATCTATGAGCTCTCTGTTCATGGTCACCGTATTCTATGAACTAGAAGCAGTCAGAAACTTGTCAGAGCAGCAATATGTACACACCTAGGCTTGTGTAGATTTAGTAAACTCCATTATTTGGAATTGGCTGTGCCTGTGTGGTTTATTTTACACACAAAACAAGCAGCTGCCCAAAGCTAACCAGGCAGAAAAAAATATTTACAAAAGGGGCACACTCCTCACCCTGCAATATTCTGAATGGGTTTGTCTAGAATGGAGGGAAAGCATCATGTCAGAAAACATAACACATTTAAACAGGGATGCTGTTAAACATATTTGTCCTTAATATGGCCAAGGACAGTCAAGTTTATTAGTGGGTCAAGGGAGACATCCACAGCCAGCTAGCATTATTGTAAACATAACTCTCCATGCCTCCTCTCCTAAAGGCAAAAATCCTGTTTAACATCATGTCAGTTAAAATGGGTGAGTTGATATATTTTGTCATACATGTACACAAAACCAATATGTGAAAGAGACTCAAAATGAGGAATAAAAAATAATAATTCTTTCAGGGCCCTGAAGATATTCTGGGGTTCAACTCTTCAGTGTAAATAGCTCTCTCTATAACCTCAGTTTCACAATTCTTTATTCCCAATTTTATGGGGAGCTGGTAGGGAGTCCTATGATTGGGTTACCTATTTTTTTAAAAATATGCTTGCAACATTTTAGAACACCTCCACTGTTTATAGCAGACCTTAGAAATTCAACAGGGGGAGCCTTTGAGCTAGAGAAATTACTTTTATGTGTCCCAGGACAGCTTCACATACAATGACTGTGGCTTTCACAGGTCAGTGTATGTGTAGTTAAAATGGACATGAGTGTTCTTTCCCCTTGATACATTCCATGTTATTAATTTATTAAGTTTTTAATGTATTTGATTTTAAATTGCATTTTTTTTCTTTTCACCTATTTTGTTACTGAATAAAATGCTATTATTTGGAACATAATTCATCTTTATTGGTTCACAACATAGGCTGCAGCTGCTGGCAGTTGTGATATAACTCATTTTTTACCATACAATGTGACACAATTCATAGGATCAGTGACACAGTGTAATAATCATAAAAGTACATCAAGCACTGCAAAAATAAGTGCAGTGACAATGTTATATTCATACATGTACACCAAGCACCACACAATTTCTAACAGGCCCAAAACAGCAGGACCAGGTAGAGCAGAGTACAACAAAATGCGTCACTGTGACTCATTGTTAAAGTAATTCTTCAAAGCCTCTCTGAGCCGTATTTTTCCATGCTGAGCTGTTCTAATAGACCTTGTATCTGGCTGTTCAAACTCAGTAGACAACCTCCGCTCTCCACCCTGATGGCAACTTTCCCCCCTTTGCTCCACAACTATTATGAAGGACAGAACAGGCAGCTATAACCACTAGGATATTCAAGTATTGAGATCCAATCTTGTAAGTAAACCACATCAGCATTTCTTCATTCTACCAAAAACTCATTCACCTGTCATTCTGCATCTGGTGAGCTGGTAGTTGAATGTTTCTTTGGGGCTGTCAATATAGCCAGTGTATGAGTTCATGACCCACGGGAACTGGGTCCCCCAGAATCACTACTGGCATTTCAACATTGCCAGTGGCAATCCATAAGTAGGGGAAAATAGTCTCTGCTTGTAACTTTCTGAAAAGTCCTGTGTTTTAAAAGATGTGAGTATCAATCATGCACCTTCCCTGACCAGCCAGCACTAATATCAGTGACTTGCCCCCAAGTGATCCACCAATGTTTGCATAACCATAGAAAAGTAGCCCTTTCTCCTGATGTACTCTGTGGCAAGGTGGGCTGGTGCCAAAATAGGGGTATATGTGCCCTATATCGCCCCACCACAGTTCTGGAACCACATTGCTGCAAATCCATCCATGATTTCATGCACATAGCCTAGAATCACAGTCCTCCATAGCAGGAGATGATTAATGGCCCTTGTATTGTTTTTTGCTATGTACTTTAGCAACTTATCCATAAAGGAATTGTCCATGAAGAAATCATTGTTGTGGTACTTCCTGTAGGTCTGCAAATACAGGATAATCATTTGTCCTATATTTGCAAGATTCATGGGAATGGTGCAGACTTTTGTGGAATCCATACTTCTGGATGGCGGACATGGGAAAATGCCATACAAGTTTGTGGGATTTTTAAACAACGTGTGAAAATTTGTGGGATGTGGATGACCTCATCAGATGAAGAAGTTGCATGCTGGGAATTTGACCCCAAGTGCCCAGAGATCCCTGCATGACTCATTTCTACCCCACAACACATTATGAAAAGTTTACAAAAGGCATTGCATTGGACAGTGACATGTGGCACACTGAGTACCTACCCATTGTGTAATGCACTCTGCATTGACACAAGCCCTCCTGGTGAGTTTGTGCAGTACCGTCGCAAGCAGTACACAGAAGATATATTAACTGCAATGGTTAATGCTGACATAACTTTTATTAACTGAAATTTGTAATGTAGACATAGAATCATAGAATATCAGGGTTGGAAGGGACCTCAGGAGGTCATCTAATCTAACCCCCTGCTCAAAGCAGGACCAATTCCCAACTAAATCATCCCAGCCAGGGCTTTCTCAAGCCTGACCTTAAAAACCTCTAAGGAAGGAGATTCCACCACCTCCCTAGGTAACTCATTCTAGTGCTTCACCATCCTCCTAGTGAAAAAGTTTTTCCTAATATCCAACCTAAACCTCCCCCACTGAAACCTGAGACCATTACTCCTTGTTCTATCATCTGGTACCACTGAGAACAGTCTAGATCCATCCTCTGTGGAACCCCCTTTCAGGTAGTTGAAAGCAGCTATCAAATCCCCCCTCATTCTTCTCTTCTGCAGACTAAAAAATCCCAGTTCCCTCAGCCTCTCCTCATAAGTCATGTGCTCCAGCCCCCTTTCCAATTTTTCCACATCCTTCTTGTAGTGTGGGGCCCAAAACTGGACACAGTACTCCAGATGAGGCCTCACCAATGTCCTTACCCATGGATGTAGGGTAACAGAAAGCGGTTGTTCCTAAGGGGAGAGATAAACAAAGTGTTTTCTGCAGCATTTTCATTATATTATAACTATATAATTTGGAAATTGTAAACACATTCACACAGAGATGTCTGGGACACTGGCATAAGAAGGTAAGAACAGCCATACTGGGTCAAAACAATGGTCCATCTAGCCCAGTATCCTGTTTTCCAACGGTGGCCAGTGCCAGATGCTTCTGAGGGAATGAACAGAAGAGGGCAATTATCAAGTGATCCATCGCCTGTCATCTTGCAGTCAGTGTCTAGGGGTTGCATCCCTGACTATCCTGGCTAATAGCCATTGATGGACATATCCTCCAGGAACTTATCTAATTCTTTTTTGATCCCTATAATAATTTTGAACTTCACGACATCCTCTGGCAATGAACTCCACAGGTTGACTGTGTGTTGTGTGAAGAAGTACTTTCTTATGTTTATTTTAGATCTGCTGACTATTAATTTATCTGGGTGGCCTCTGGTTCTTGTGTTATGTGAAGGGGTACATAAACTCTCTCTATTCACTTTCTGCTTATCATTCATGATTTTATAGACCTCTATCATATCTCCCCTTACTCATCTCTTTTCCAAGCTGAACAGTCCCAGTCTTTTTAATCTCTCCTTATATGGAAGCTGTTCCATACCCTGTCACTGCACCTTTTCCAATTCTAATCTATCTTTTTTGAGATAAGGTGATCAGAACTGCACGTGGTATTCAATGTGTGGGTGTACCATGGAGCCATATTTTGGCATTATGATATTTCATGTCTTATTATCTATTCGTTTCCTGAAGGTTCCTAACATTCTAATATTTTTTTTGACTGCTGCTGCATATTGAGCAGATGTTTTAAGAGAACTCTCTATGATGGTTATTTCAATGTAGATACAAACATTTCAGCAACTTGAATTTCTCACGGAAAATTTTGATTTTGTGGCAATCCCATTTGTTCTGAACTGTTACCATTTTCTTTGATTTAGATCAAATGTACCTTCACACTCAAAGAGCAAGGTCACATAATACCCACACTGTATAGGTGGTGTGGTATTAAAATTACAAATTGTCACTTTAAATTCTATGGGTTTTCCTGGTCCCGCTTGCAACTGGGTGCTCTGAGTGGAAGTGTGCAATCTGGGTCCTCAGCAATCAGTCTGTCAGGACAGTCTGGATCAAGATGGGTTGTGTTGTGTCTCTCTGCCTTGGGTAGCAGTCTGCTTGGTCTATTTCTGTGTTTGGTTGTTGAATGTTAAATTTCTGGATTCAAAGAAATAAAGTAGTCTTATGTTGCAACCGTCTAGCAAGAGCATTGTTTCTTTCCAATTCTGTGTGTGTATGCTGTGAACATAACAGGGAGTGTCTTGCTTTTTGAACCTTTGAACTTCTCTACATTTCAGCTGCAGTGAGTGAAACTAGTACATTGATTTTCCAGAAAGGAGACTGGTTTCTGTTTTATAGAGAGAATAGAGTGAATTCCGATCAAAGCTCTTACTCAACGGGAAATTTCAGAAGGCACTCACAGGGGCTGTGATTAACTTCAGAGTGAAAATGTGAGTCAATATTCATATTTTTTTTCTAAATAAGGCTCTGTTACTTTGCTACAGGTTGTAAGTTTTGTTGTTGAAGTTTCTGTCTTATAGGGTTATTCTATCAGCCTATCTACAAAAAATTGAGTATGATCAAAGAGGCAATTAAGTCTAATAAAAATTTAATAATGGGTAACTTTTAATTACCCACAAACTGGCCAAATTTAAAAAGTGACAAAGTTTAGAGTACAAAAGAGGAGAGACAATTCTTGTACCACACAGAGTAACACACACATACAACAAAGGGAGCAGGTAGACAAAGGGTCCTTCAGAAAATAGAAATCAAGCTTAAGCAAAGACAATGTAGTAAAGGAACATAAAATATGTCAGATAAAATATCCTGTATGTGCAGGTTATTCCGTAATGGCTATTACAGGGTTCTTCCACCTTGTCAGATCCAACATGGCAATTGTTATTTTCCTGTGTCTCCTTGAGTGTGTTTAACTTTTTCCCTTGTTCTGTTACATAAATAACAATATCGACTATTTTTGCAGGAGTGTCTCAAGTATTTTTTTCATCACACCCACTGAGGGCTTGATGTGTTTAAAATATCCTCCAACTTAGGTAGTAAATGTCACTTGCTGTCTTTTTCTTCATATCTTATTATAAATAGGTGAATTCTTAAACTGTAATTTCATTCTGGATTTTCTGTCAATTTGCTTAATTTACTTGTTTAATTTCTGTTTGTCCAATTAAAGGTCAGATGGTCACCATCAGCCTGTCAACAAGAGCTAGGTGATTTTTTTTTCAGGGCAACTGAAGCAGTTGGCAAATTCAGGTTGAATTTGGTGAATAGTTTTTGCTGAAAAAAAATTGTATACAATTTTCTGAAAAAAAGTTTAAATGTTTTGTTTTGACTTTTTGTAAATGAAACATTTTAACCTTTCATTTCAAATTGCTCTTTCATCTAAATATTAGCGAGGTTTAATTAAAACAAAACAGTGAAAACCCCAAAAAACTAAATGAAACATTGTCTTTAACTTGAATTTTGTTGGGGGGTATGTGTTTCAGACATAACATCGAAAAAGCAATTATTCATTCAGTTTTATTATCACTATTAATTGCAGATATTAAAAAAACAAGTGCCATCTCATTTATAAAATTATATAAATTATAAATTAAAATAATAATTCTTATTAATAAAACAGTGCTATAAGTTTCTTTGACACTATAGAGAAATAAAAGAAAAAAAATAAGATCTCTGTCCTGGTCAGGGCAAATAATCCAAAGTTGTTTTGAAAACCTAAAATAAATTATTTCTGTCAGTAAGTAGCCCATATAAAGGAGATGGACCAGAGGGAGGCTGTACATTTCCCTTCATTCAGAAAAGGATGCCTAAGGGCTCATGATCACAACTTTTATTTGACCACTTGAAGAAAGAGTTACTGATTTTTTATATACATGATATGAAACATGCAGACCACAATATTGTCCTCCTTCAAATTCCTCCTTCAAAAAACTCAAGGGTGGTTCAGCATCCGGGGAGCTGACATTACAATCATCTAATTGTTTCCTTGTGTTCCACATGCCCCCCAACCCAAGTTTTTGTTTCATTCATTTGTTGTCTCTTGGTTCATACTTAGAATGTAAACCTGTTTGGGCAGGTATTTTATTTTGTTAAATATGTGTGTATGCTGTGTAGCCCTGTCAGGCTGTTGCTAGGTTGAGCACAGTACAAATAATATATGTAGCAGATAAAGAGTGGAGATTGTGGCATCCCTAATTTATTAAATAATAATAATATTAATACATGAAGACACATTAAATTTATAGATTCATAGACTCCAAGGCTGGAAGGGACCACTGTGTTCATCTCTTGTGCAAACAGGCCAGAGAATTTCACCTTCTGTTTCCAGCATTGACCCTAACACAGTTGAGCTGGAGCAGATTTTTAAGAAAGAGACATTCAGATTTGATTTAAAGTATCCAAGGGAGGGAATTCGAGTGATTGGGTCAGCTCCGCATACCCCAGAAGCTATGGGCACCTGTCCCAATGATTAATCACCTTCATTATTCAAATTTTGCATCTTAGCTCCTGCTTGAATATTTCTGGCTTGAATTTAAAGCAACTGGATGTTTTTTATGCCTCTGACTGACAGATTAAAGAGCCACCAAATGTTAGATATCTTCACTCTCTCTCAGTATTTGCAGACCAGGAACAAGTTATTTATAGGTATATATTACAGTAGCGCCTAGGAGGCCCAGGCATGGCCAAGGACCCCATTGTGCTAGGGGCTGTACATTATTTAGGGCCAAGGAGCCCCAGTCATGGATCAGGACCACATTGTGCCCGGCACTGTACAAACACAAAACAAAAAGACGGTCCCTTCCCAAAAGAGGTTATATTCTAAATAGACAACACTGACAAGGATGAGGAAGGGGCAGAACACTGTGTTTAGTTTAGTTAGGAGCTACAAGGCAGAGAGGGGGGGGGATTCCCTCAGGGAACTGATGGGCAGGATCCCCTGGGAGAACAAAATGAGGGGGAAAGGAGTCCAGGAGACCTGGCTGTATTTTAAAGAATCCTTATGGAGGTTGCAGGAACAAACGATCTCGATGTGTAGAAAGAAGAGTAAATATGGCAGGCGACCAGCTTGGCTTAACAGTGAAATCCTTGATGATCATAAACACAAAAAAGATTCTTACAAGTGGAAGATTGGACAAATGACCAGGGAGGAGTATAAAAATATTGCTCAGGCATGCAGGAGTGAAATCAGGAAGGCCAAATCACACTTGGAGTTGCAGCTAGCAAAGTATGTTAAGAGTAGCAAGAAGGGTTTCTTCAGGTATGTTTGTAACAAGAAGAAGGTCAAGGAAAGTGTGGGCCCCTTACTGAATGGGGGAGGCAACCTAGTGACAGAGGACATGGAAAAAGCTAATGTACTCAATGCTTTTTTTGCCTCTGTCTTCACAAACAAGGTCAGCTCCCAGACTATTGCACTGGGCAGCACAGTATGGGGAGGAGGTGACCATCCCTCTGTCAAGAAAGAAGTGGTTCAGGACTATTTAGAAAAGCTGGATGAGCACAAGTCCATGGGGCTGGATACACTGCATCCGAGGGTGCTAAAGGAGTTGGCAGATGTGATTGCAGAGCCATTGACCATTATCTTTGAAAACTCATGGTGATGAGGGGAAGTCCTGGATGACTGAAAAAAGGCTAATGTAGTGCCCATCTTTAAAAAAGGGAAGGAGGAGGATCCAGGGAACGACAGGCCAGCCATCCTCACCTCAGTCCCTGGAAAAATCATGGAGCAGGTCCTCAAGGAATCCATTTTAAAGCACTTAGAGGAGAGGAAAGTGACCAGGAAAAGTCAGCATGGATTCACCAAGGGCAAATCATGCTTGACTAACCCAATTGTCTTCTACGACGAGATAACTGGCTCTGTGGATGAGGGTAAAGCAGGGATGTGTTATTCCTTGACTTTAACAAAGCTTTTGATATGGTCTCCCATAGTATTCTTGCCAGCAAGTTAAAGAAGTATGGGCTGGAAGAATGGACTATAAGGTGGCTAGAAAGCTGGCTAGATCTTCGGGCTCAACGGGTAGTGATCAATGGCTTTATATCTAGTTGGCAGCCGGTTTCAAGCGGAGTGCCCCATGGGTCGGTCCTGGGACTGGTTTTGTTCAATATCTTTATTAATGATCTAGAGGATGGTGTGGATTGCACCTTCAGCAAGTTTGCAGATGACACTAAACTGGGAGGAATGGCAGATATGCTGGAGGGTATGGTTAGGATACAGAGGGACCTAGACAAATTAGAGGATTGGGCCAAAAGAAATCTGATGAGGTTCAACAAGGAAAAGTGCAGAGTCCTGCACTTAGGACAGAAGAATCCCATGCACTGCTACAGACTAGGGACTGAGTGGCTAGGCAGAAGTTCTGCAGAAAACAACCTAGGGGTTACAGTGGACGAGAAGCTGGATATGAGTTGACAGTGTGCCCTTGTTGCCAAGAAGGCTAACAGCATTTTGGGCTGTATTAGTAGAGGCATTGCCAGCAGATCGAGGGACATGATCGTTCCCCTTTATTTGACATTGGTGAGACCTCATCTGGAGTACTGTGTCCAGTTTTGGGCCATATACTACCAGAAAGATGTGGAAAAATTGGAAAGAGTCCAGCGGACGGCAACACAAATGATTAGGGGGCTGGAGCACATGATTTATGAGGAGAGGGTGAGGGAACTGGGATTATTTAGTCTGCAGAAGAGAAGAATTAGGGGGGATTTGTTAGCTGTATTCAACTACCTGAATGGGAGTGCCAAAGAGGATGGATCTAGACTGTTCTCAGTGGTAGCAGATGACAGAACAAGGAGTAATGGTCTCAAGTTACAGTGGGGGAGGTGTAGTTTTGATATTAGGAAAAACATTTTCACTAGAAGGGTGGTGAAGCACTGGAACGGGTTACATAGGGAGGTGGTGGAATCTCCTTCTTTAGAGGTTTTCAAGGTCAGGCTTGAGAAAGCCCTGGGTGGGATGATTTAGTTGGGGATTGGTCCTGCTTTGAGCAGGGGGTTGGACTAGATGACGTCCTGAGGTCCCTTCCAACCCTGATATTCTATGATTCTATGACATTGAAGGGAAGAATGGTGAGGGGGACAGCGCAGGGGTGAAGACAGTAAAAGGAGTATTGCTGAGGGGAAGGGGACACTTGGATAAACTACATAGCGCTGCTTTATTCTCTCACTGTAAGGTAGGTTTTCCAGACCTCAAATTATTCTTGTCACTCTCCTCTTGAACCCTATGAATTTTTAAAAATCCTTTATGAAGTGTGGACACCAGAACTGTATTCAGTAATAGTCTTACTAGTGCCATATATGAAGGTTACGTTAGTGTTTATTATATTTATTAATATATAAAGATTCCATAGGTACTTAGCAAAATATGCTTCATAAAGCACTTTCTGTTACAGGAAAACAGGTATGTATAGATTTATATCTACATTTATTGCAGCTATGGTGTACAGTTTCCGTGTTCTATTTTCTATAAGTGTTCATATAAAGATCACACAAACCTTTGAGGTATATAGGCAATAAAACAGGGTGTACCTAATGTTAAATAATAAAACATGTCAAGCACAATATTTGTAGCTGATAAGAACAGTTATAAAAAACAGGTCTGACCACATAAAATAGAGCATAGTCTTTTATGGGCAAAGTCTGCTTGCTATCTTCTCTGCAGTAAGTTAGGGAACTCTCTGCACTGGAACTGGTGCAATCCCACTGGGTCTAGGACTGGATGTGGGCAGAAGGGAGAGCACAAGCAATCCATCTTCCTATTGCCCTGTGTAGCAGTGGGGCAAATTGTCCCTTTGCAAACAACTGTTTAGAAATTAATTGATACTTACTGTCTTTCTCCTAGGATGTCTCCCTCCCTATCTATCAAGTTACCTATTTGGCTTCCATCATTGTAGTTACCTGACCATCTCCCAAATATTTAAACATAGAAATAGCAATTCTCTTCCTCCTTTCCCAGATTGTGGCATTACTAGGTTTTAGGGATATTCATTTTTTCTGCATGTGTAGGTGTTGGGGGTGTAAGTGAGTTTGTTGTGTGTCTCTATGTGCATGAAGAAGTTATTGTGGAAAATCTATGCCAAAGAATGGAGTTTTACATTTAGTGGGGTCTGTGCTCATGCTTCTCTCCTGTCAGTATGAGTTCCATACCCTAGAGTTGGCTTCCATGGAAATTTTCTTTCATCAACTCAGGAGACTTCCTCTGTTAGTGGATAGTTTCATGGCTCCAGTAGAGAATACAAATGATCAGCTGGTCATGGTGATGGACAGGGAGGAGATTTCTAGTCTGTTCTATTCAGGGTTCCATACCAAACCCATCACCCTAGTATCCAAGGACCTTGGGTAGGATTGGGACAGTTGTGTGGAGGCCTTGCATATCAGGATAAGCACCTTGAATTTGTCTGTATTTATTACAGAGCCAACCCACAAAGCAGAGCACTGAATGAATGTTGCCTTTGGGGGGGGGGGGGGGCTAAGCAGGTGGGCTGCAGCATTTTGTAGGAAGTTGCTGGAAGTTGGTGTGAGAGATATTGCAACTGCAGGCAATATCTTTGAGGACCATATCGTATGAAACATATGATTTCTTTATGCATCACTGAGAGCCAGGAATTGTACAGAATGTCAGGAACTAAAACAATGGGGTGGGGGAGGTGATGAAGATGAATCACTCAGGTTGCAAAGCCCTCCAGGGAGATACCTCCTGCAGGAGAGGCTCCCCTATACTGACAAACTGAGTTTTGACCAACAGACAAAGAAATGGCTTTGGGCAGCATACAAAGGTTGAGTTTAAACACACAGAGGGCCTTTGTTCTGAACCAGGAAACAGACAAGACCTTCTGTCCAAGTTGAGGGAGGGGAACTTTGGCTTACTGAGGCCCCATAAGACAGATGGGTGATCTGTGGTAAGCTTTTAGCATGCATCTAGGAACTTATCTGTATTTCTCTGTAATGCTTTTACCCTAAGAAAAAGTGTGTTTTGATTTGTGAAGTCTGGTCGGTCACTGTTATACACTATGGTAGCCCCTGTGGAAAGGTGAAGCACAGGTGCTGGACCCTGGTCAGACCTGCTGAGGAAATCAGTGAGGTGCAGAGGGACTGCAAGCTTGAAATCACAGTCTGGTGGGAGAGAGGTGCAGGTTTCTGCCTGAGCTAGGTGATGGCTGGGTGCCTGAAACCCTAAGTGGATGCCCTCCTGGAAGGCCACAAATTTGGTTTAAAACTGCAGTTAACACTGAAAAACTTACCCTGTTTTTTGAGGTCCCTTTGTAACTCTTTGTTATCTGCTTTGGACTTACCTATCATGAGTAATTTTGTATCAGTGTCAAATTTTGCCACCTCATTGTTCATCCCTTTTTCTGTATCATTTATGAATATATTATACAGCACTGGTCCCAGTGTAGCTCCTTGGGGGACTCAGCTATTTACCTCTCTTCATTGTGAAAACTGACCATTTATTAGCACCCTTTGTTTCCTATCTTTAACCAGTTACGAATCCATGAGGGGACCATCCTCCTTATCCCTGACTGCTTGCATACTTAAGAGCCTTTGGTGAGGGATCTTGTCAAAGGTTTTCTGAAAGTCCAAGTACAGTATATCCACTGGATCACCCTTTTCCACATGTCTGTTTGAGCCCCTCCAAGAATTCAATATGTTGTGGCTGCATGATTTCCTTTTCAAAAATCATGTTGACAATTGCCCAACAGATCATGTTCATCTTTGTGTCTGATCATTCTGCTCTTTATTATAGTTACAACCAGTTTGCTTGGTATTGAAGTTGGGCTTAACAGCCTGTAATTGTCAGGATCCCCTCTGGAGCCTTTTATTTTAAATAGGCGATACATTAGCTATCCTCCAGTTATCTGGTTCACAGGCTGATTTAAATGATAGATTACGTATCACAGTTAGCAGTTCTGCAGTTTCATATTTGACTTCCTTCAGAACTCTTAGGTGAATACCATCTTGTCCTGGTGACTTATTGCAGTTTAATTTCTCAATTTGTGTTCCAAAACGTCCTCTATTGATTTCTCAATCTGGGACAGTTCCTCAGATTTTTCACCTAAAAATTATGGCTCAGGTGTGGCAATCTTCACTTCAGACGATGTGAGGAAGACCGATGCAAACAATTCATTTAGTTTTTTCACATCCTTATCTTCCTTGGGTGCTCCTTTAGCATGTTGATTGTCCAGTGGCCCAACTGATTGTTTGACAGGCTTCTTCTTGTTTGACAAGTACTTGTGATGTACTTTTAAAAATTGCTGTTAGTTTTTGTGTATTTTGCTAGTTCTTTTTTAGCCTTCCTAATTATGATTTTATACTTGACTAGCCAGAGTTTATGCTCTTTTTTATTTTCCTCACTAGAATTTGACTTTGAAGTTTTAAAGGATGCCTTTTTACCTCTAACCATCATTTTTATTCTGCTGTTTAGCCATGATGGAATATTTTGGTCCTTTTACTGTTTGTTGTTATTTAAATTTGGGGTAAACATTTAATTTGAGCCTCCACTATGGTGTTTTTTTAAAAAGTTTCCATGCAACTTGCAGGTATTTCACTCTTGTGACTGTTCCTTTTAATTTCCATTTAACTAGCTTTCTCATTTTCATGTAATGCCCCTTTTTGACTTTAAATGCTACTGTGGGGAGTTTCTTTGGCACTTCCCCCGCACAAGGATGTTACATTTCATTGCATTGTGGTTGCTATTACTGAGCAGTTCAGCAATTTTCATGTCTTGGACCAGAACCTGTGGTTCACTTAGGACTAAATCAATAATTGCCTCTCCCTATGTGGATTCCAGGACTAGCTGCTCCAAGAAGCCGTCATTAATGATGTCTAGAAATTTTATCTCTGCATCCCAACCTGAGATGACATGTACCCAGTCAATATGGGGATAGTTTAAATCCCTCAATATTATTCTGTTTTCGGAGCCTCTCTAATCTCCCTGATCATTTCACAGTCACCATCAGCATGCTAGTCAGGTGGTTGTAGTATATTCCTAGTGCTATACTCTTAGTATTCAAGTATGGAATTTCTATCCACAAAGATTCTATGGATAGACCTTTGGATGTGTAAAGGTGCGGGACTCACCCCTGCGGCGCCTCCTGCTGGTCGTCTCCGGGAATTAGCTCTTCAGCCATTGGAGCGCCCTCTGTCGGCCGGTGTCCCACTACCGCTTGGCCCCCGTGTCCCTCCCGGACCCGGTGCCCTGTTATCTGGGGTGCTGCCCCCTGGCAGTAACCCCTCACAGCCTCAGGGTCTCCCCCTCCCAGGGGAACCCCCACCCACTATCCCCACTTCGCCTCAGTGTTAGGCTATTGCCAGTCCCCGTATAGCCCCCCGCTCACTGGGGCGGACTGCAGTGTAAGTCACTCATCATAGGCAAAGGAGTTCGGACCTGCTGCCTCTGCCTACCCATAGGCTGCCCCCTGCAACCCTACATTTATTTGGCCTGTCGGCAGGCCTGCAGCCTGGAGCTTTCCAGGCCGGAGTTTCCAGTTCCTCTGGCCCTTCGCCAGCCCTGCTCCAATCTAGGTTCCTTGCTTGGCACTTTGCAGCCAGGCCCTTCTCCCTCTACAGGCAGCGGGAGACTGAGTGGGCTCTGGCTCACAGCCTCTTATAGGGGCCAGCTGGACCTGATTGGGGCATGGCCCCAGCTGAGCCTACTTTCCTCAATCAGCCCAGGCTTCTTGCCCCAGCCACAGCCCTCTCCTAGGACTGGTTTTAACCCTGTCAGGGCTGGAGCGGGTAACCACCCCGCTACAGATGCAAAGTAAACAAAGTCTTGGCAAAGTGTTATGAGTTTAAGGACCACATCATTTGGAAGATCAACGTAGTCTGCCAATGGTGGTGACTCTGATGCTTCAATAATCCAGGCCATGAAATTGTAAAATTCAACTGGCATGACAGATTTTGCAGCATCAACAGTTAAATCAAATGATGTTGGTGGCGAGGGACAACTCATTCCAGGACTGTCATCCGATGTGCTCTTGATGCTCATTGGAGCATTGTAAAAAGTCCTAGGTGACTGAAAATCAGTAGCTGGTGTATTTACTTTTCATGATCTATGGGGTGGTACATCAGCTTGTGGTTGAGAATAAATTCAATCCTCTAAACTCAGAGTTCTCTCTGTATCTGTTCCTGGCTCCATTTGATAAGTAAGCCTATTGATAAGTATAATTGTTAACAGTGTGGCAACATACATCATCTCACTAACATTATTATGGTATAGTGCATCACAACTGAGCTGAGGGAAGTCACATTTCAGGCTGTCAACTTCATAATGAAAAAAGATGCATGATTTCTAAAAACAGGGTTCTTTACAGAGACAATGATTATTTTTGTAAGGCATAAGTCTTGCTACTGTGTTTTAAATGTATACTTTACTGTTGCATTCAAGATTTATTATACACCAAAAGGTTAGGAAAATGCTGTGATGTTTACATTTCTATTTGTCGTTACCATAATTTTGCCTAAATGATTATGAAAATTTCTTCCTGTAGACTGTATCACTTCCCTGTTGTTGTCAGTTGCTGGCTGTGTGTGTGTTCCCTCTGTGTGCTGCGCCAGCTCAGTGCAGATAGCTGATGCAGCAGACATCGATCAAACTGCCCAAAAAGACCACAACCTTGGTTCAGTAACGAAGGCATTTGGCCAGGTTTATTGTCAACGAAGCATGTTCATAGCACCCCATCTTAGGCAACTCCCCTACCAGAACCTCCCCTCCCCTCCCACCAGCGCCTCCTGCCCCCAGTGGGCCCCGCCGATCAGCACCTTCCCCACCCTCTCAGCGCCTACCGCCGATCACCTGTCTCACGGAATCAGGAGGAGCCGGGGGGGAGGGGGGAGGAGCTAGGGTGCAGCGCGCTTGGGGAAGGGAGCGGAACTGGACGGGGAAGGTTGCAGGGTGGGGGCGGGAAAAGGCAGGGAAGAGGCAGGGTGGGGGCAGAGCAGGGATGGGAAGAAGCGGGGTGGGGGTGGGGCCTTGGGGGAAGGGGTGGAGTGGGTGCTGGGCCTGGGTGGAGCCAATGGATAGCAACCCCCAGCAGATTAGAAACTCAGCACCTATGCACTCCATAGATTTAAAAAAAAATATTAAAGCTAATGTTAATATATATATATATATATATATATATATATGTTGAGAAAAGAGTGACTGTATATCTGGATATAGTGCTTAGCTTATCTACAAATACAAAGTTTGTTTTTAAAAGTCATATGATGCATAGAGTACATAATTTAGTTGGGAATTGGTCCTGCTTTGAGCAGGGGATTGGACTAGATGACCTCCTGAGGTCCCTTCCAACCCTGATATTCTATGATTCTATGAATCAGCAATAACCCAAATTTAGGTGATTAGATTTAACAATACAGTTTAGATATTAACATCCCCATATTCAGGGGGAGGGGTAGCTCAGTGGTTTGAGCATTGGCCTCCTAAACCCAGGGTTGTAAGTTCAATGCTTAAGGGGGCTACTTAGGGATCTGGGGCAAAAATTGGTCTTGCTAGTGAAGGCAGGGGCTGGATTTGATGACCTTTTGGGGTCCCTTCCAGCTCTATGAGATAGGTATATCTCCATATATTAATTAATTAATTAACATCCCTCATGAAAAGTTGTACAGATATTTGGTTGTGGAAAGCAAAATATAACAATGAGTGGAGATTGTCCCTCAGTAATTGAGAATTAGGTAGGTTGTCCATTTAGAAAATACAATCCATGAGGAAAATATTTCAGTTAATTTCCTGACTGCGTTTCTCATCGGCACTCCAGCTCATCCCTCCTGGTATTGCCGATGTCCAGTGATGTGTTCTATGTAGATGTCCCTTGACCACCTGATGGCGTCCAACACCACGTTTTGCCACATCAGTCGAGCATAGCGTTGACCAATTCCACATTCTCTCAGCACTCGCTCATTACTGGGGTCCCATGTGCCTAAGGCTCCGACAATCAGTGCGTGTGTCTGGACCAGGTAACCCTTACCTCTCAAAATTTTTGGCCAGAGGGGCATATTTCTCTATCTTTCAAGCTCGGGCATCGTGGAAGGCCAGGGTCCTGTTCTCGAAGGGCACTGTGACGTTCACCATGATGATCTTCTTCCGGTTCTTGTTGGTGATGACAATGTCCGGTCGCAGTTGGCTGTCGGTTCTGGGGGATGGCGGAGTTTACAGCAACCTTCCCCATGGGTGGCATGATGGCTCTGGCCAGGCGATCTTGGATGGTATTTTGTGGCAGCTGCCAAGCTCTCGAATGGGGCTTGCAGGTACACAGGACATGGGGTAGCATCTCGTTGGCGTAACCGCAATTCCTGCATTGCTTGTCCCAATTCCCATGGTGGACAGCTCTGTTCAGCAGAATGCAGTTGAGCCGGGCCCTGTGGATGAACCTCCAGTCAGCAAATCATGTGAAGTTCCTTCCAGGGAGAAAGTGGTTGCTGGCGTCCCACTTTCACATCACCTCAAATGCCTTGCCCTGGTCCAGCTTCCGTTTCAGGTTTTCCACATATTGGCAGTGGATGGAATCCTTCAGGGTCCTCTCCAGCATGGTTCTAGCTCTCGGAGTGATGATGGTGTGCTCCGTGTTCTTCACCTGTGGTACCAGGACTCCCAGCTCCTGGCATTCATCGCACCACATCCAGTGGCAGCCGATACGCTTCTCCAGTTGTCGCATAGTGTTGCGGGCACGAGTCCAGAGAGAAGCAAAGTCTCCCCTGTCTCTTCCAAATTCACCTTCCAATGAGCCACTCAGGTAGGTGGCAACAACATCTTGGTTGGAGGGGGTCCTGGTGATTCACTTCTTGATGGCATCCTGCATAGCACTCTCCACGATGTTCCTCACTGTGGCGTCCGGGCACTTCAGAAGGTGTAAGGCGTGAGTGATCATGGCAATGTCAGACAGATCACCTATTCGGGGGACGTTGGCACCGCCCTGCCTGTGCGAGATGTACACCAGTTCATTGCTGGCCCTCTGGGGAAGAAACATCCACTTCTTCACCAGCTGCCGGATGGTGTTGTCTGCCTTGTTAAAAGGTATCTTTGCCACGGCAGATCCCCTCAGGATGAATGAGATATGGCGGATCAGGAAGGTGTTCGAGGCATTGATCTTCTGCCACGGTTCCGGTATGGGGGAGTCTAACCTGGCCACATCTTGTAGGATCTCCGCGATGGTATCCTCAGGTGTCTGCTGAATGCGGAAACCCGAGGGTGTGCCGAGATGTTGGTATGCCTGCCCGTCCTCAAGGAAGATCATGGGTTCACCCTGGATCTGAAATGGTGTCTCCTGGACTGAATCCCTTCTACTGCCATTGATATGCAGGGATGCACACTTCCTGGCATTGAAGCGGAGTCCCATTCAGTTGGCAGCCTGGCTGGTGATGTCATAGAAACATAGAATCATACACTTTAAGGTCAGAAGGGACCATTATGATCGTCTAGTCTGACCTCCTTCACAAAGCAGGCCACAGAATCTCACCCACCCACTCCTGTAACAAACCCCTAACCTATGTTTGAGTTATTGAAGTCCTCAAATCGTGGTTTAAAGACTTCAAGGTGCAGAGAATCCTCCAGCAAGTGACCCGTGCCCCACGCTGCAGAGGAAGGCGAAAAACCCTCAGGGCCTCTGCCACTCTGCCCTGGAGGAAAATTCCTTCCAGACCCCAAATACGGTGATCATCTAAACCCTGAGCATGTGGGCAAGACTCACCAGCCAGACACCCAGGAAAGAATTCTCTGTAGTAACTCAGACCCCACCCCATCTAACATCCCATCACAGTTCATTAGGCATATTTACCGCTAATAGTCAAAGATCAATTAATTGCCAAAATTAGGCTATCCCATCATACCATCCCCTCCATAAATTTATCAAGCTTATTCTTGAAGCTAGATATGTCTTTTGCCCCCAATGCCAAATAGATTTTGTTCCAGAACTTCACTCCTCTGATGGTTAGAAACCTTTGTCTAATTTCAAGTCTAAATTTCCTGGTGGCCAGTTTATATCCATTTGTTCTTGTGTCCACATTGGTACTGAGCTTAAATAATTCCTCTCCCTCCCTGGTATTTATTCCTCTGATATATTTATAGAGCACAATCATATCTCCCCTCAGCCTTCTTTTGGTTAGGCTAAACAAGCCAAGCTCGTTGAGTCTCCTTTCATAAGACTGGTTTTCCATTCCTCGGATCACCCTAGTAGCTCTTCTCTGCACCTGTTCCAGTTTGATTCATCCTTCTTAAACATGGGAGACCAGAACTGCACACAATATTCCAGATGAGGTCTCACCAGTGCCTTGTATAACGGTACTAACACTTCCTTATCTCTACTGGAAATACATCGCCTGATGCATCCGAAGACCGCATTAGCTTTTCTCACAGCCATATCACATTGGCAGCTCAGAGTCATCCTGTGATCAACCAATACTCCGAGGTCCTTCTCCTCCTCTGTTACTTCCAACTGATGCGTCCCCAGCTTATAACATTTTTTTTTTGTTATTAATCCCTAAATGCATGACCTTGCACTTTTCACTATTAAATTTCATCCTATTACTATTACTCCAGTTTGTGAGGTCATCCAGATCTTCCTGTATGATATCCTGATCCTTCTCTGCATTGGCAATACTCCCATTTTCTGCAAACTTTATTAGCACATTCCCACTTTTTGTGCCAAGGTCAGTAATAAAAAGATTAAATAAGATTGGTCCCAAAACCGATCCCTGAGGAACTCCACTAGTAACCTCCTTCCAGACTGACAGTTCACCTTTCAGTGTGACCCGTTGTAGTCTCCCCTTTAACCAGTTCCTTATCCACCTTTCAGTTTTCATGTTGATCCCCATCTTTTCCAATTTAGCTAATAATTCCCCATGTGGAACCGTATCAAATGAGGTAATTACTTACTGAAATTGAAGTAAATTAGATCCACTGCATTTCCTTTGTCTAAAAAATCTGTTACCTTCTCAAAGAAGGAGATCAGGTTGGTTTGGCATGATCTACCTTTTGTAAAACCATGTTGTATTTTGTCCCAATTACCATTGACCTCAATGTCCTTAACTACTTTCTCCTTCAAATTTTTTTCCAAGACCTTGCATACTACAGATGTCAAACTAACAGGCCTGTAGTTACCCGGATCACTTTTTTCCCCTTTCTTAAAAACAGGAACTATGTTAGCAATTCTCCAGTCATACGGTACAACCCCCGAGTTTACGGATTCATTAAAAATTCTTGCTAATGGGCTTGCAAATTCATGTGCCAGTTCCTTTAATATTCTTGGATGAAGCTTATCTGGGCTCCCCCGATTTAGTCCCATTAAGCTGTTCGAGTTTGGCTTCTACCTCGGATGTGGTAATATCTACCTCCATAGCCTCATTCCCATTTGTCATCCTACCATTATCCCTAACCTCCTAATTAGCCTCATTAAAGACTGAGGCAAAATATTTGTTTAGATATTGGGCCATGCCCAGATTATCCTTAACTTCCATGCCATCCTCAGTGTTTAGCGGTCCCACTTCTTTCTTTGCTTTCTTCTTATTTATATGACTATAGAACCTTTTACTATTGGTTTATGTCAAGCATTTGTTGGAGACTCTCAGGGTTGTCCGCAATCAGGATCAGATCGTCTGTGTAGGCCAGGATATTCACTCTGTTGTCGTATATATTGAAATAACCTAGACCACTGGAGATCATTCAAATGAGCTGCTCCGTGGCCAAGTTGAAAACAATGAGGCTCAGAGGCAGCCATGCTTCACGCTGCTATGGATAGGAATTTTGGGTGTCTCTCCTTCCATGGAGCAGATGGTGGTGGTGCAGCCTTCATACAGTTCCCGAATCAGTTGGAGAAAGTTTTCAGGTATCCTGAACTCTCACAGAATGGCAAAAATGTGCTGGTGGGGCATCAATCTGAAAGCATTAGCCAGGTTGAGCCATGCTATGGCACATTGCCTCCGTGCCCTCCTGGCCATGTGGATGGTAGTTTGAAGGGCAAAGTTGTGTTCGTAGCAGCCTTCTCATGACATGATGCCTTTCTGAATGGAGCTGATGGCTCCTCCGTTCACCAACCAGTCTGTGATCTTAGTTGTGAGGCAGTTTGGCATACAGTTTGTACATGGTGGAACAGAGAGAGGGGTATTAAGACATGTATGCCCATTACAATGGACCTGCTCAGTAAGTGGCAGGACTTTCCACTATCCCCTAGGCCAGACAAAGACATCCCCTCTGTGACCGCTGTTTTATACACTAATACAAACAAGTTACATATGGCCCCACCCTTTACCTTGTACATGTTGGTACAATCAAAACATCTCTAGCCATCATTGTGTCCTCCTGACCTTCTCTTTAGGAGGGGTCAATGTGTCCCTGGATCATCTTCAGGGAGTGTGTTCATACCATAACTTGGTATCAGGGCATTCTGGTACCACCCTTTTGGAATGTGTTTATGTGAGTGACCTGTGCCTAGCATTTCTTAGGAGTGTTTCAATTTTTGCAATGCCAGCCCTGTTCTTGCCAAGTTCATGTACTGGATAGTGAACCTGCAAGCAGGCATCTGCTTTGTAACAGGGCCTGACGTTTGCTCATACCCTCACTCTTGCTTACATGGCTTTATATCAGCAGGTCCTGACTTTAGTTCAGAACTTAGTCCTTACACCAGGCTCCTTATACCAGGCCTTACTGTTGCAAATTTATTTCAAAACCTCCTCTAATGACACCTCAATCTAGAACAGTTCCTCACATTTGTCACCTAAATGTGACACCTTTGCAGGTAACACTAAGCTGGGAGGCGTGATAGACACACTGGAGGGTAGGGATAGGAAAGAGAGGGACCTAGACAAATTAGAGGATTGGGCCAAAAGAAATCTGAAGTTCAACAAGGACAAGTGCAGAGTCCGGCACTTAGGATGGAAGAATCCCATGCACTGCTACAGACCAGGGACCGAGTGGCTAGGCAGCAGTTCTGCAGAAAACAACCTAGGGGTTACAGTGGACGAGAAGCTGGATATGAGTCAACAGTGTGCCCTTGTTGCCAAGAAGGCTAACAGCATTTTGGTCTGTATAAGTAGGAGTATTGACAGCAGATCGAGGGACGTGATCATTCCCCTCTATTTGGCATTGGTGAGGCCTCATCTGGAGTACTGTGTCCAATTTTGGGCCCCTCACTACAAGGATGTGGAAAAATTGGAAAGAATCCAGCGGAGGGCAACACAAATGATTAGGGAGCTTGAGCTCATTACTTATGAAGAGAGGCTGAGGGAACTGGGATTATTTAGTCTGCAGAAAAGAAGAATGAGGGGGGATTTGATAGCTGCTTTCAACTACCTGAAAGGGGGTTCCAAAGAGGATGGATCTAGACTGTTCTCAGTGGTACCAGATGACAGAACAAGGAGTAATGGTCTCAAGTTGCAGTGGGGGAGGTTTAGGTTGGATATTAGGAAAAACTTTTTCACTAGGAGGGTGGTGAAGCACTGGAATGGGTTACATAGGGAGGTGGTGGAATTTCCTTCCTTAGAGGTTTTTAAGGTCAGGCTTGAGAAAGCCCTGACTGGGCTGATTTAGTTGGGAATTGGTCCTGCTTTGAGCAGGGGTTTGGACTAGATGACGTCCTGAGGTCCCTTCCAACCCTGATATTCTATGAAAAAATGGCTCAGGTTTGGGAATCTCCCTCACATCTTCAGCTGGGAAGACCGATGCAAATAACACTTGTCTACAATTTTTGAGAAGTCGTCTGCTTCAGAGATAAAATGTGCTATTTATTATGTATTTTGATGTTCTGAATTCAAATATGACAATTAAAAAAAACTGATTGGCTACTGTTTCTAAGATATTTAAGTTTTTTACATTTTATGTCTATGTATATTGTGTAGATAGTAGAGTTTTAATCATAAATTGTAAACCTAGGTCTTTTCATGTCTTTATGGTTGCTTTACATGATAATATTTCACCTGTCCTGTTTATGTAATACTTTAAAAATCAGCAAAAGGGTTATATAAATAAAATTTATTATGAAACAAAAGGCAAAAAACTATTCTGTACATAGTTTAGTCCTATTCAGTGTCTACTCGGCGCTTCTTGGCTTGTCTCTTGTATTCATTAAATGGAGCATCTCTTGTCACTGTCCAGCAATAGTCTGCAAGCATTGATGGGCTCCATTTGCCCTGATAGCGTTTCTCCATTGTTGCAATGTCCTGGTGAAATCGCTCGCCGTGCTCGTCGCTCACTGCTCCGCAGTTCGGAGGAAAAAAATCTAGATGAGAGTGCAAAAAATGTATCTTTAGTGACATGTTGCAACCAAGGCTTTTGTATGCCTTGAGGAGGTTTTCCACCAACAACCTGTAGTTGTCTGCCTTGTTGTTTCCGAGAAAATTTATTGCCACTAACTGGAAGGCTTTCCATGCCGTCTTTTCCTTGCCACGCAGTGCATGGTCAAATGCATCATCTCGAAGAAGTTCACGAATCTGAGGACCAACAAAGACACCTTCCTTTATCTTAGCTTCACTTAACCTTGGAAATTTTCCATGGAGGTACTTGAAAGCTGCTTGTGTTTTGTCAATGGCCTTGACAAAGTTCTTCATCAGACCCAGCTTGATGTGTAAGGGTGGTAACAAAATCTTCCTTGATTCAACAAGTGGTGGATGCTGAACACTTTTCCTCCCAGGTTCCAATGACTGTCGGAGTGGCCAATCTTTCTTGATGTAGTGGGAATCTCTTGCACGACTATCCCATTCGTAGAGAAAACAGCAGTACTTTGTGTATCCAGTCTGCAGACCACGCAAGAGAGCAACAACCTTCAAATCGCCACAAAGCTGCCACTGATGTTGGTCATAGTTTATGCACCTCAAAAGTTGTTTCATGTTGTCATAGGTTTCCTTCATATGGACTGCATGACCAACTGGAATTGATGGCAAAACATTGCCATTATGCAGTAAAACAGCTTTAAGACTCGTCTTCGATGAATCAATGAACAGTCTCCACTCATCTGGATCGTGAACGACGTTGAGGGCTGCCATCACACCATCGATGTTGTTGCAGGCTACAAGATCACCTTCCATGAAGAAAAATGGGACAAGATCCTTTTGACGATCACGGAACATGGAAACCCTAACATCACCTGCCAGGAGATTCCACTGCTGTAGTCTGGAGCCCAACAGCTCTGCCTTACTCTTGGGTAGTTCCAAATCCCTGACAAGGTCATTCAGTTCACCTTGTGTTATGAGGTGTGGTTCAGAGGAAGGGGATGGGAGAAAATGTCGGTCCTGTGACATTGATGGTTCAGGACCAGAAGTTTCATCCTCTTCCTCGTCTGACTCAAGTGAGAATGATTCTGGTGCATCAGGAACCGGCAGTCCTTCTCCGTGGGGTACTGGGCGTATAGCTCATGGAATGTTTGGATAATGCACAGTCCACTTTTTCTTCTTTGACACACCTTTCCCAACTGGAGGCACCATGCAGAAGTAACAATTGCTGGTATGATTTGTTGGCTCTCTCCAAATCATTGGCACTGCAAAAGGCATAGATTTCCTTTTCCTGTTCAACCACTGGCGAAGATTTGTTGCACAAGTGTTGCAGCATATGTGTGGGGCCCACCTCTTGTCCTGATCTCCAATTTTGCAGCCAAAATAAAGGTGATAGGCTTTCTTAACCATAGTGGTTATACTGCGCTTTTGTGATGCAAAAGTCACTTCACCACAAACATAGCAGAAGTTATCTGCACTGTTCACACAAGTACGAGGCATCTCTGCTCACTTTGGCTAAACAGAAATGTGTCCCTTTGCAAAATCAAACACTGACAAATAAGAGAGCACGACACTGTATGATTTCTAGAGCTGATATAGGGCAATTTGTTCAGCAGAGTGATGTAAGCTTCGTTATGATTGCATCATCCATGACTTCTAGGAATAACATGATGCAATTCATATCATGTATGACGCAATACCAACTTCAGATTGCATCATTCATTGTTTTGCCTAAAAAGCAAGTACTGTCCAAACCCAGTCATAGATTTATTCATAGATCCAGTCAAAGATGTATTTTAGTCATTTCTGGTTTAAATTGAGATCCCTTCCCTTTATAACTCACTTATCCTCCGCCATTCCCAAGTCAAGGGTCGTATATACTGACCCAATAGCATATCTTGAAAACTAGAGCCAATCAACAATTTTAAGCATCATTTTCATTCTCAGTGACCCAGAATTAGTAAAGTTTGACTACATTTATTTCAGAAGCATTTTGGCTGTAGAGCAGTGTAATTCATTTCGTTTCACCACAATAGCCTTATCATCCTTGAGTGCTCTTTTAGCATCTTGATCGTCCAGTGGCCCCACTGGTTGTTTAGCAGGCTTCCAGCTTCTAATGTACTTGACATTTTTTTTTGCTATTACTTTGAGTCTTTGGCTAGCTGTTCTTCAAATTCTTTTTTTAGTCTTCCTAATTATATCTTTATACTTAATTTGCCTGAGTTTATGCTCCTTTCTATTTTCCTCACTAGATTTGAACTTGCACTTTTTAAAGGATGCCTTTTTGCCTCTCACTGATTCTTTTACTTTGTTGTTTAGCCACGGTAGCACTTTTTTGGTTCTCTTCCTCTTTTTTTTAATTTGGTGTATACATTTAAGTTGAGCCTCTATTATGGTGTCTTTAAAAAGTTTCCGTACAGCTTGCAGGGATTTCACTTTCGGCACTGTACCTTTTAATTTCTGTTTAACTAACTTCCTCATTTTGTGTAGTCCCCCTCTCTGATATTAAAAGCTACAGTGCTGGGCCACTGTGGTGTTTTCCCCACCACAGGGATGTTAAATTTAAGTATATTAATGTCACTATTACCAAGCGGTAATTACTCTCACCATTAAAAATGTACACCTTATTTCCAGTCTGAATGTATCTATCTTTTTTTTTTACACTGAAAGACAAACTAATGCAGAGCAGAAGATGCATTCAGAGAGCCAATAAACCCTCAGGAATTCAAATAAATTGCAGCTGCTATACTGATTGAAAAATTCCCAGGACTATACATCCACTAAACTCTTGGAATTCCACCTGTGGAATTCAGACTTAAATAGGAAAAGAAGAATGTCTGAGAACATGAGATCCTTAAACTGATTCATCTGGTGCTGGGGCTGTCAGAATATTATTGTACTGTAACTTTTGTTATGATGGATCGTTTCATATAGCAAACAATTTAGATGCTGAATAAGTGCCTTGTTTTTAACTCATTTGAAATTAAACAATATGCATATGTTGTTTTTCTCTTTCAGAAAAGCCAACGATGGAGAAAAGTGAGTACTGTTCTATGCATTGATTTCTGAAGTTGAATTGGTGTAATGAGTGCTCTATGATCCAGTTCTGTACTATACATTACTGGCTTCTCTGACTTCCCTTCAGAAATATTTGCTATATGTAATAGAGTTTCATTAAACCTCACAACCACTGGCCATTTGGATGATGGAATAGATTCCATGATACAAGGTTAACTAAGAGACTTTGTTTCTCTATTGTGTGTAAAACATGGATTATATAGGGTGGTGTGACTATAGTGCCCGAAGGCGCCTCACTGAGATCGCTCAATCAGGACAAACTGCAAAGGATGAGATAGGTGATCCCCAAAACTGGTGGTTTATTATAATAATTGGATTCATCAACCAGCAACAAAACAGCTTCTACAACACCTTACTAGTTACCAAGAAGCCACAAAATACATTTCCCTTAAGAAATCCAGCCCTGGGACACCCAGACATCCAAGTCCGATATGGTGAGGATTACATAAAATCCTGTTCACCATATATAAAGTTATTCCAGTCCCAATGTTACCCACATTACCCAACAAGTCAATGAATATTTCAGACTTTAGCCAAATCACACACTTGCAGCCAATTCTTATTAACTAATGCAAGATTTATTAAAAAGAAAACAGAGTGTTTATGGTTAGAAGATCGTTATACCTACAGATATGAATAAAGTTCTTAGGTCAGTTTTATAGTAGAGATGGTGAGGTGCTGAGGTGCAAAAAGTTATTTCAGAATCAATTCCATAAATTATAATCCAATAGGCAGCGCAAGAGCAGAAACTGTATAAATTCTTCCATGAGAAATAGTAGGGAAATCAAGAGCACACCTGGAGACCTCAGTCTTGTCACTTGAAACCTCCCCTGATAAGGTTCAAGCGGACGTAAGATGAAAAAAGATCAGGTCCCAAAGTTCTTTTATAGGTCTCTGGCAGGCTGCGATAACATCTTGACAGCAGGTAACACAAGGACTAGTAATGTACATTGTTGCTTTGAACAGTCAAGTCCTATTTCCTGAGTGTACACAGGTAATTAGTTGCATTGTTTAGCATCAGGCCATTAACCATCCAAAGGTTCATTGGTAGTTTACTACAAACTTCAAAAAGAAATAAAGACAATGATATTTTTACACCTCATGTTTCATCTACTTGCTATATTCCCTTTTGATATCTGAATCGTTAGAATACAGTAATGGACAGGAATAGAAGTTTGCCATCTACAAGCTAATAAAATCACATTATTAACATCTAACAAGATATAGGTACACAAAGGCCAATATAATTAGCATTTACTTCTAATTCTCTACAATACAGGTTTAAATTTCAAACACTTTGGCTTATCTAACATGACTTTCTTAAAGGTTGATCTGGGGCCACTTTAGCCTGCTGGTTGCTTTACCCCTTCTGTCTCAATGTCACAGGTGGGCTTTTCAAAAGAGCTTAAATGATTTAGGAGCACAACTGTCACTGAAAGTGAATAGGACATTTGCTTCTAAGTAATTTATATAGGGCCAGATACGCAAATGGACCTAACCCCCAGATTTTGGCATCACTGAGATCCACAAACCCCACACTCAGCTGCAGCCAAACCCTATATTCACTCACTCGGTGCTAAATGTTGGGGATAAAAGTATCCTTGGTGCCTAAACTTCTGCCGCTGGGCATGTGCACTGCTGCCTTCCTCTAGGCATCTCACTGTCTATCTCCCACATAAACCCCAGAGCAATCTTCAAGCCAGGATAAAACATGACAGGCAAACCAGTGCTGCTTCTTTCTCTAAGTAGACTTAAACTACAATGAGGACAACCTATAAGCACGGTTTTGTCTGAACGCCATAGAAGGGAGCTGTTAACAATGTGCCACAGGCACCTCTAGAGAAAAGGTTTCACCTGACTGTGGCACAGGGCATCTTTGAAATCATCCATGGTGGCTGTACTGTATCTTTCCTCACTGAGATACAGGCCACACAAAGGCACGGGCTCACTCTGTAGCCGTTCAGCACCATTGTGATGAGCTGGGTGGAGAACAAGAATGGCCAACGCAGGGTTGCTGTCCCTGATGTGCAGAGACTCAGCATCTGTGTCACTGGGGCCTTTCAAAGGACCATCAGGGGCACTACAAATGTGAGGCATTCCACTGTCTGCATGAGCCTAAGGGGCTTCCTGAACTGCTGTGATCTTCAGATTCCCACTGGACCTCAACCTCTCTACTGACTGCTCCATCATTTGCCACAAAGACTCCAAATATATATATGAAGGGAGGGAGAGACAACCTCATTTGGCAACTCAGAATTCAGATCAAGTGCTGAATGAGTCCTGGAATCTGTGCTCCCCTCCAACACCTAGCAGGTGTCTCAACAGGGCAGATATAAGGTACATGGCTGATGCCCATGTTGTACAATTTCTGTGGCAAAAAAAAAATTATTCCAACTCCACAGCTGTCAAACTGGCAGCATCGCAAGAAGGAAATGTACAAAGTGGCATCTCAAAGGTTGCTGCATTACTATGGAAGATTGTGATTCTGTCAGTTTCAGGATGGGGGGTATGGGTAGGGACAGACAGTCAGAATTGGAAAGGGATGAGGGGATTTGACTGGGAGTGATTCAGGCTGAATTATTTCTAACCCTGGCAAACTAAGCTATTTTCTCAACTTGTACATTAAAATAAGTTCCTCTGTTGAAAACTTCACTTTTGTCTTTCTTAGATAAAGGACGAGGACTACTGGGTAAGTCCCCAGGCCAAAAAATATTATTTAAATGTTTGTTTTTGTAATCCCATGATCTTGGGGCGGGGGTCTTATTTGTGATTTTTGAACTTTTTGGGTTGGCAATGCCATATTATTTGGTTATGCTTATATTACTGTGTATAGTAATAGGATAGTGTCCCTTTAAATTCTCTGTGAGCCCTCTAGTGGTTCTCACAGTGTTCTATACTTTGGAAGTAACCACAAATCACTCATGGCAGAAATATGTATGGAGCTAGGCATTGCATGGTTGTTTACATGTAATAAGCAGAGTTTTTTTGGGATGCAGCTGTGCCATGTGTTTTTTCCATACTGTGATTAGATGGTCTATGGTACATGGCTGTTGTCAATGCTGCATATTTTTGGAAGATCAAAGAATAATTATTCCAACTCCACAGATGTCAATCTGGCAGCAACATGAGAAGAAAATGTACAAAGTGAGATCTCAAATGTTGCTGCATTACTGTGGAAGATACATCTGAAGAAGTGGTTTTTTTTCACATGGAAGCTTATGCCCAAATAAATCTGTTAGTCTTTAAGGTGTCTTTAACTATACAAAAATGAGGGGGTTAGTTAGACAAAAGTTAAAAGGTACAGTGACTAAAGTGAAATCCCTGCAAGTTGCGTGGGCCCTTTTTAAAGACACCATAATAGAGGCTCAACTTCAATGTATACCCCAAATTAAGAAAAACAGTAAAAGAACTAAAAAAGAGCCACCGTGGCTTAACAACCATGTAAAAGAAGCAGTGAGAGATAAAAAGACTTCCTTTAAAAAGTGGAAGTCAAATCCTAGTGAGGCAAATAGAAAGGAGCACAAACACTGCCAACTTAAGTGCAAGAGTGTAATAAGAAAAGCCAAAGAGGAGTTTGAAGAATGGCTAGCCAAAAACTCCAAAGATAATAACAAAATGTTTTTTAAGTACATCAGAAGCAGGAAGCCTGCTAAACAACCAGTGGGGCCCCTTGACGATGAAAATACAAAAGGAGCGCTTAAAGACGATAAAGTCATTGCGGAGAAACTAAATGGATTCTTTGCTTCAGTCTTCACGGTTGAGGATGTTAGGGAGATTCCCAAACCTGAGCTGGCTTTTGTAGGTGACAAATCTGAGGAACTGTCACAGATTGAAGTATCACTAGAGGAGGTTTTGGAATTAATTGATAAACTCAACATTAACAAGTCACAGGGACCAGATGGCATTCACCCAAGAGTTCTGAAAGAACTCAAATGTGAAGTTGCGGAACTATTAACTAAGGTTTGTAACCTGTCCTTTAAATCGGCTTCGGTACCCAATGACTGGAAGTTAGCTAATGTAACGCCAATATTTAAAAAGGGCTCTAGGGGTGATCCCGGCAATTACAGACCGGTAAATCTAACGTCGGTACCGGGCAAATTAGTTGAAACAATAGTAAAGAACAAAATTGTCAGACACATAGAAAAACATAAACTCTTGAGCAATAGTCAACATGGTTTCTGTAAAGGGAAATCGTGTCTTACTAATCTATTAGAGTTCTTTGAAGGGGTCAACAAACATGTGGACAAGGGGGATCCGGTGGACATAGTGTACTTAGATTTCCAGAAAGCCTTTGACAAGGTCCCTCACCAAAGGCTCTTACGTAAATTAAGCTGTCATGGGATAAAAGGGAAGGTCCTTTCATGGATTGAGAACTGGTTAAAGGACAGGGAACAAAGGGTAGGAATTAATGGTAAATTCTCAGAATGGAGAGGGGTAACTAGTGGTGTTCCCCAAGGGTCAGTCCTAGGACCAATCCTATTCAATTTATTCATAAATGATCTGGAGAAAGGGGTAAACAGTGAGGTGGCAAAGTTTGCAGATGATACTAAACTACTCAAGATAGTTAAGACCAAAGCAGATTGTGAAGAACTTTAAAAAGATCTCACAAAACTAAGTGATTGGGCAGCAAAATGGCAAATGAAATTTAATGTGGATAAATGTAAAGTAATGCACATTGGAAAAAATAACCCCAACTATACATACAACATGATGGGGGCTAATTTAGCTACAACGAGTCAGGAAAAAGATCTTGGCGTCATCGTGGATAGTTCTCTAAAGATGTCCACGCAGTGTGCAGAGGCGGTCAAAAAAGCAAACAGGATGTTAGGAATCATTAAAAAGGGGATAGAGAATAAGACTGAGAATATATTATTGCCCTTATATAAATCCATGGTTTGCCCACATCTCAAATACTGTGTACAGATGTGGTCTCCTCACCTCAAAAAAGATATTCTAGCACTAGAAAAGGTTCAGAAAAGAGCAACTAAAATGATTAAGGGTTTAGAGAGGGTCCCATATGAGGAAAGATTAAAGAGGCTAGGACTCTTCAGTTTGGAAAAGAGAAGACTAAGGGGGGACATGATAGAGGTATATAAAATCATGAGTGATGTTGAGAAAGTGGATAAGGAAAAGTTATTTACTTATTCCCATAATACAAGAACTAGGGGTCACCAAATGAAATTAATAGGCAGCAGGTTTAAAACAAATAAAAGGAAGTTCTTCTTCACGCAGCGCACAGTCAACTTGTGGAACTCCTTACCTGAGGAGGTTGTGAAGGCTAGGACTATAACAATGTTTAAAAGGGGACTGGATAAATTCATGGTGGCTAAGTCCATAAATGGCTATTAGCCAGGATGGGTAAGAATGGTGTCCCTAGCCTCTGTTCGTCAGAGGATGGAGATGGATGGCAGGAGAGAGATCACTTGATCATTGCCTGTTAGGTTCACTCCCTCTGGGGCACCTGGCATTGGCCACTGTCGGTAGACAGATACTGGGCTAGATGGACCTTTGGTCTGACCCAGTACGGCCTTTCTTATGTTCTTATGTTCTTATGTTTCTTAAGGTGCCACTGGACTCCTCGTTGTTTTTGTGGATACAGACTAACACGGCTACCTCACTGACACTGTGGAGGATTGTGACTGGGTCTATTTCAGGACAGGGTCTATGGACAGGGATAGGCAATTAGCATTGGGAAGGGGTGGGGGGACTTGACTGGGAGGGGTTCAGGCTGAATGATTTCTCACTCTGGATTTTTCTTCTATTTCTACAAGCTATTATCTCAGCTTGTACATGAATATAAGTCCCTGTGTTGAAAAGTTCACTTTTGTCTTTCTCAGATAAACTAAGATTCCGAAAGGGTAAGTCCCCACTGATTTTTGTTTGTTCCACTCACACAGAATAACACCCTGGAAGCGATGCCGTATTTTAATTACTAGTAATCTCTGTGTCCTAAACTATGTTAAATGCACATTGTATTAGAGGGGCCGTCTTTGTAAGTTCCAAGGGGATGCTCGACCCCCGCTCTGTCCCAGGCCCTTCCCCCACTCCACCCATTCCCCCATCCCCACCCCTGCCTCTTTCCACCCTCTCCCCCGCCCCATTCTGCTGCCTCCCCCAAGCGTGTCCTGCCTTCGCTCCTCTCCGTCCCCTTCAGCGCATCCTGAACACCACTAAAGAGCTGATCCTTGGCAGTCAGGCGGCGCTGGGGGAAGGGGGAGGAGCTGATTTGGGGAGCTGTTGGTGGCTGCTGAGCACCCACTATTTTTGTGTGTGGATGCTACAGCCCTGGGGCACCCAGGGAGTCAGTGCCTATGCATCATATAAACTATTTTGGCTGTATGTCATTCTGACTGCAGGCCTGGAACAGCACAACTTCTGTAAACCCCATCAGTCTGTGCCTTGTGACCAAGAACTCCAAGTGGGGTTGGTGCTTGGGGGTACATAGAACATGCACAGCTGCAGGAGGAGCAGAGCTGGTCAGGGGAGTTGGGAATAAGTGAAGCTGGAGAGTACAGAAACGATGTGTGATGAGTGGGCAGAGTTGATGAGGGGGTGGGAGAGCTGTGAGGTTGGGAAGCACAAAATGAATTGATGTGGTGCTGGGAGGAAGCACAGAACTAGTTGTTTTGATTTTTGGGAGAAGCTGGAAACTCTGCACAATCAGGCAGCACTTTACACCAATGTGTGAAATCTGATCTCAGCTGGGTTTTCTGGTGCTCCTGCACCAGGGGACAAAATCATCTTACTCACTATAAATATATGAGAGTCAGCAACACTTATTGTCACCCACACAATGGTGGTGGCAGGAACAGTTTGGAAGACAGGCCAAAAAACATGATTTAATTGTTTGTTTTCAATACCACTATTTTTGAGGGCTTTATTTGTGATTTTTGAACTTCTTGGTTTGACAAAGCCATATTTGATATGCCTAGTTAAAGTGGGTGTAAATGGAAACTGGAGCCACTGGGCATGAAAATTGCTCAGCGAGGAAGAAAAATGTGTTAAAAATGCCTGGCTATTCAGGGAAAGTGGAATTATTTGCAGATTCAGTAGAAGACTGGTCTCCTATATCGAAAGACTGGAAGGGAACAGAATGGTTAATAGTATGGGTGGTGAGAGAAAGGTGGTGTTTTTACTGAGTTTAATGGAGTCTTAAATATATAACCTGCTGCCTAGCCTATGAGCTCACATTAAACCCACAGACAAAACATCTGCTGTTTGGAGCTGTATGAATAATGGAGTTTTGGCACATTGGCAATTCCAAAGATCCTCCCCAAAAGAAATGATCTGTCCTATCTCAAAAAATTCGAAATGGTCCATTTAGATTTTGACCATTTTTATATTTGTTTTGGATAAAAAAATTAAAAGATTTTTTTAATAAAAATATGTTTTTAACTGAAAAATTGAAATATTTCCTTTAGAAAGTGTCATAATGAAACATTTTGATTTCTTTAGAACTTTTTTACAGATTTTTTTTCTGACAAACAATTTAGAAAAACCAACATGAATTCCTGAAAAGTTTCAATGTTGCTGAATCTGCACATTTCACACAAAAATGTTTTCACTACAAAATTTTGCCCGGTCTGATTGTGGAAATTCTACTATATCGATTATTCCCAAAGTCATTGTTTTCTGCTTTAATAAATGGAATCCAAACAAAAATGAAACCATTCCTGAATATATGGCTGAAGTAAGGTTACTAACAGAGGATTGCAAGTTTAGAGAGTGTTTAAATGTTGCATTAAGGGACAAGTTATGTCTGCAAAATAAAGTGCAACTTTACTGCCCAGTATCAATGGCAGTAGCTAGGGTTGAGCTCAATCTCTTTAGACTTCCCTTTCTAAGCTAAATAAAACTGCCTCCAGCCCCCACCAACAGCTGTACTGAAATTTCTGGTTCTTTGAAATTAAAATAAAATTGTCCTGGTCACCTTTATAGGCTCCCCCCCCCAACACACACACACACACACACAAGCACTCAGCAGTCTTTGGGGGCAGGGAAAGTGGAAAACAGTCAAAAGAACCTTGTATAAACTTACATATAAGTCATTGAGCAACCCAAAACAGACATCAGGAATTTGGTTAATCCACAACTCCCACATAATACCACATAGTCCACCCACCTAAAAGCCTCTTCAAAGGTTGTGTTAGATTCACTGATAGTCAAGGGATAGCTAGAGTGGCTCTCCTCTAGTGGTCTTCTCCAGTCCTGAGAAACTGTACCCAGATTTTATAAAACAACTCTGTTCCCTGGCAGCAGTGCTTGGGGAATGTGATATAGCATAATGTTGGTGCTTGGTCTGATTTGAGTTCCTTTGAGCTGCTAAGGTAGCAATACAATAGGTACGCAATTGCTGTCAATTTTGCAATATACTGATGATTCTCATTGTTGTCTCCAGCCTCACATACACTAAAACATAAATTTCTGGGCAAGTTCGGTTCCCATCCATACATCAGGTGATATGGTGTATTTCCAGGAGCAGTGCATGGGATTCTTCCATCCTAAATGCAGGACTCTGCACTTGTCCTTGTTGAACCTCATCAGATTTCTATTAGCCCAGCTATCTTTTTTTCTGTACATAGTTTTTTAGTAGTTAGAATCATAGAAGATTAGGGTTGGACGAGACCTCAGGAGGTCATGTAGTCCAACGCCCCTTCTCAAAGCAGGACCAACCCCAGCAAAATCATCCCAGTCAGGGCTTTGTCAAGCCAGTCCTTAAAAACCTCTAAGGATGGAGATTCCACCACCTCTTTAGGTAACCCATTCCAGTGCTTCACCACCCTCCTAGTGAAATAGTTTTTCCTAATCTCCAACCTAGACCTCCCCCACTGCAACTTGAGACCATTGCTCCTTGTTCATCATCTGCCACCATTGAGAACAGCCTAGCCCCATCCTCTTTGGAAGCCACCTTCAGGTAATTGAAGGCTGCTATCAAATCCCCCTCCCTCTTCTCTTCTGCAGACTAAATAATCCCAATTTCCTCAGCCTCTCCTCGTAAGCCATGTGTCCCAGCCCCCTAATCATTTTTGTTGCCCTTCGCTGGACTCACTCCAATTTGTCCACATCCTTTCTGTAGTGGGGCACCCAAAACTGGATCCAATACTCCAGTTGAGGCCTAATCATCACAGAGTAGAGTGGAAGAATTTCTTCTCCTGTCTAGTTTACAACACTCCTGCTAATACATCCCAGAATGATGTTTGAGGGTTTTTGCAACAGTGTTACACTGTAGACTCATATTTAGCTTGTGATCCACTATGACCACCCCACAGATCTCTTTCAGCAGTAGTCCTTCTTAGACTGTCATTTCCCATGTTGTATGTGTGCAGCTGATTGTTCCTTCCTAAATTGAGTTCTTTGCATTTGCCCTTATTGAATGTTATCCTGTTTACTTCAGACCATTTCTCTGGTTTGTCCAGATTATTTTGAATTTTCATCCTATCCTCCAAAGCACTTGCAACCCCTCCCAGCTTGGTACCATGGGCAAACTTTAGAAGTGTACCCTCTATGCCATCATCTAAATAATAGATGAAGATATTGAACAGAACTGGACCCAGAACTGATCCCTGTGGGACCCCACTCGATATGTCATTCCAGCTAGACTGTGAACCACTGATAACGGCTCTCTGGGAAGGTTTTCAAACCAGTTACACATCCACCATAAAGTAGGTCCATCTAGTTTGTATTTTCCTAATTTGTTCATGAGAAGGTCATGTGAGGCAGTATCAAAATCCTTACTAAAGTAATTACATACCACATCTACCACTTCTTCCATATCCGCAAGAATTGCTACCCTGTCAAAGAATGCTATTAGGTTGGATTGACATGATTTTGTTCTTGACATGTCCATGCTGACTTACTTATCACCTTATTAACTTCTAGGTACTCAGTGCAATTCATTTAGCTCATGAGCATTTGGTATTTGCCCTACATGAGGACTAAACTTTTTTCTGATAACAGTGTTATTTTGGCTTTCCCCCAAAGAGCTAGCAATTTCCCTGTACCCTCAAGCAATTGCAACTGTCCTACAATAATCATAGCCCTGTCAATGGACAAAAATATGATGATACAACCTATGAACTTTAGGAAAACTATTTTTTCTGTATCATGTTGCTATATCATGGAAACCTATTGGTCAAATTACCCCAAATTTGGATCTCTAACCAAGCCAGGTCCCCCAGATGGCATATCAGAATTCAAAACACTGCAAGGAGCTGGGTAGGGTTTAGGAAAGTCAAGCTATAACAGAAAGCTAGTCTAAACCTTAACTAAAGCAGACCTTGCAATCTACTATAATAACTATTACCATTTTGTGCTTTTCTACACTCTAGGGACAGCAATTTTTGCTAAAAAACAAACAAACAAACAAACAAACAAACAAACAAACAGTCTTGTTTCTTAGGGTTTTTTTTGTTTATCTACTTAATAATATTATTCTGACATTTTAACACTGAAAAAAGGAATAAATGTTATATAAATGTTGTTACATGGATTTCCTCTTGACTTTGTTGCACAATGACACTCTATATTTTGTTTGTTTGCCTAGGGTCAAAAAGAGGGGGGAAAGGTAAGATTGCATTGACTTTTCAACAAGCAAAACTATTATTCTACAACAAGAAGAAGAAACCCTCCCAAATGTTTTTGATCCTCCTTACACTTAAGACTTTCCCACTCATTGGTTAATGGGAATATAGTATTGGTTAGTAGATGGATTTTCTACTAATTTCTGCAGAGTTCTGTTAAACAATCCACCAAATCTGGAAACATATGCACACATTGAAAATATTGGTTTTTATTGTGCAAATTCATACAAAATGGAAGTGTTATTTTCTGTTTGAGCAGTTACACCAAGAGGGACAAACTTTACCCTCAGATTCACCTGTGCTTTAATGTAATTGAAGGTACAGGATCAACAGCAATGAACCATAGGTTCTCAGCTCACCTGTGCTACCTCACAACATAGTCTGTTACTCAGAAGTGAAACACACAGTGCAGTGATTAATGAGTGAATTGTTTCACAAGTTGAAGTTAATTTGAAGGGTTTATTAACATTATAGGAGAGAGATTGCATACTGCTATTTTTTCTATGATTAGTAAATGAAAATTTTGCTGGTAAGAAAGAAAGAAATAGCCCTCAATTTGCTGAATATGATTCTGTTCCTGCCATCAGCTAGTGTTATCAGAATTTGGCTAAAATCTGATCAGGTTTTGCTCCCAAGATGGTTGGGTAACATTGCAAGCCTGGGAATAGTGGAACCCTGCAGCATGTCTGAAACTGGTTGCCATTTTCTGTATTTGATAGTGGGATTTTAATGGCCCTGTGGCAGGGAAACCGGGGGGCACTCAGTGTTTCTGTTGGTCTGAGGTACGTTTTACACTTCCATTTGATAGTGGGAGGTTCTGCAGCATTTCCAGTGAGGGGAGCTGGATCAGAATATAAATTAAGGGGTGGGGTAGAATGAGAGGGTTCGGCAATGGGGGCTGAGGGATGCATGGGCAGCAATTTTTCACCCTGGGAATTGAATCTCTGTTGAAACCAATGTCTGTGAGAAAACTACAAAGATGATTTGGTGATTTTTCTTTCAGTCCAAGTCCAAGAAGTGGAAGGTAAGTTTCCATTGCTTTCTGAACACTGACACCAAACAGAATAACGCTCCGGGAGTGATCACATATAATTACTTTCAGATGTCACTACTCAACACACAAAAATAACAGGAGTACTTGTGGCACCTTAGAGACTAACAAATTTATTAGAGCATAAGCTTTCGTGGGCTACAACCCACTTCTTCGGATGCATGGGTTGTAGCCCACGAAAGCTTATGCTCTAATAAATTTGTTAGTCTCTAAGGTGCCACAAGTACTCCTGTTATTTTTGCGGATACAGACTAACACGGCTGCTACTCTGAAACCTACTCAACACACAGCCATTTGTTTTCTGCTGGGTTTTCTTTCCATCCAGATCAGTTCACAGGTGGTTAATTAGGAAGGTGTGTGGCTTCTGGAGAAGGGGCAGATTCTGCCTGGCCCAGGTGCAGGTGCACAGTGTGAATGGGCAGGGAGTAAAGACCCCTCCCTCTCACGTGGCAGCCTTTCAGGCTTTGTGTTCAGGGGAACACAGGCACTGCTTTGTCCCTACTCTCTTGGTGTGTACAGTGCCCCACAGGGGGCAGGGACAATGGTTCTGCTCCCCCTGCAGCCCATATGCTGGATATTTTAGTAAATATGTCAGAGGAGTTTTACTTTATCAACTGAATTTATCACAGCGTGACAATAGAGCAAATGGGAAAAGGATTTTCACTGGTTACAATAGGGTAGAATTATCATCTAAACGGCACTCAAACAGCCCCGTAACCCCAGTGGTTCACTCCAGGTAGACAGGGCAGATACAGCCTGATTCTCCCCAGCCTCCAATGTCACAGAAGTCCATACTCAGGAACACCATAAGTTGAACCTTCTGTGGTTCAGAATGATGCATGTGTATTTCAGAATGATTGGCTGTAGATAATTGTGACTTTGCATGATGGATCAGGTCTCCTTCTGTCCCCTGACATGCCCTGTGCCCTGTTTGCTCCCTTTGCACTGTCTGGGCCATGGAAAGAGAAAGGAACAGTGCAGATAATCTACCCCAAACTCCCTTTAGAAATAATAAATAAAGTTCCCATCTTGATTTTTCTTTCAGATGGAGTCCAAGTGACAGAGGGTACGTTCTCAGAATACTATTTTAAGAAAGACATATTACCATATTTTCTTCAGAACTTTCATCCTAGTTCAACAGCAAGAATTTTTTTCCTTCTACCTTCTTCACTAGAACTCCCATTATACTTGCTGGAACCTAGATTAGCTCACAGGACAGCTAGTTAGCAAAGCCCATTTCTCCGAGTTTCAGAGTCTCACCCCCTCCTCCTCTCCCCATGCACTGGTGTGTGGCAGAGGGGAAAACTATTTTACCTTTCCAGTGTATTTTGTTTTGTCTTATTTGGAGCTGGGTGGAGGCGGGGAGTTATGATTAATGGGGGTTTTTGCAACTTTTTTTTAAATGAAATTTTATTAATCAGCACACGCTGTTTGCTGAAGCATAATGGTCTTTAGCTCCACAAAAAACTTCCCTGTTACAAGATGGCTGCCATCTTCTCTTGTTCTCAGTATTAGTGAAGCCCCAATGCCCTCAGTTACATAGACTTTTTGCACAGGGCATCTCTCACGCATTGCTCTCACAAGGACTGAAGGCCCAACAGAGAAGGATGCCACCTCCATGTGCCTGTTCTTCCCAGGGCTCATCTTTGCATCCTGTCACCAGAGAGGCCATTATGACATTTGTTATGGCACTTAGGACATACTTTGTAGCATTTGCCACAGCAGATTTGGTTGGGCCAGTATGGTTCTGTACCTCTTGAATTGGCTTATCATTGATGATTCAGAAAAAATGCCTTAGTTAAAGTGAAGTAGGATCTCCACTCAGAAATATTTTGGCCCATTCAAAACCTTCTGTACATGGTTTATCTCATAGCATGTGTTTGAACCTAAAAATGTGTTAAATCATCATTTATGCTCATTGAGGGAATGGCAGAGCTCAATTCTGCCCTGGCAATTTCCAAGTGGCACATGGCCCCGTATGGACCCTAACAAGCTGGTGTAAATTAGTTCAGTAATGACTCTGAGCTAATACTGTGTAAGGTTTGCCACGTCATGTTCGATAAACACAGTCTGGTTTTTGAGTCTCAGGTAGAGGTGGCTCCAAATGGCATTTTTCCACAGAAAAGTTCACCTCTGTAGAACCTCTGATGAACCTCTTGGTGAGGGGAGTCTGTTCATTATGATCTCACTGGCCTATATAAGAGAACAGGAACCTGAGGTAACCAAACAAAAACTCTCTCAAATTTTCCACCAAAATATGTCAATTTTCACCTAAAACCAAATATTTTTGGTTTGGGATGTTTGTTTTTTTATGATAAATTCAACATTTTCTGTGTGAAACAGAACATTTTTGTAAAAAAACAAAATAACAGAAAACAAAACATTTTGTTGTAATCCCGATCATCCACTGAAAAACAGTTTCAATAGAATTTTCAACTGAGCCTAATTTCAGTCTCTGAAATTAAGCATCTAACTGATGCTTCAGGAATGTGTTGGATTATAGGAAACTCGGATATGCATCCACCATCTATTTTGCCCCTTCTCAAAATATCCCAAGGACAGTCATTTTATTCTGTAGCATAAATGTGAACATAAAAATATGTACAAATCTAAATATTTGGATTTTTTTTTTCAGAAATATCTGGGATCGTTGACAGTAAGTCTGCTTTGATGTCACACTGTTTTCACTCACAGATGATTTTATCATTATGGCTTTGTTTTGTTTCCTTGGTCCTGTGGAGAGAGACAGTCCGAGCCCTGAGGTGCTTTTGGCCTGAGAGAAAAGAATGGGATGTACAGTACAGAAGACAGTGTGTTTCACTTCCCCATCAGAGCTGTGCCCACCACCTAGGTGCCCAGCAACCTAGGACTTATCTAGATGAACAGTTAGTCCATGGCAAGATGGGTTATGAATCAATAGTGCATTAGCTGTCCTTGTGGACCCTGATGGCACACACTAACGATTCCCTAATGTGCTTTGATCTACTCTACTTTGAAGCAGGAGTAGTTGAATGTGCACTAGGGAACTGATAGTGTGTGGCAGCGGGGTCTACACAGACACTTAATACATGGCCGGCTATTGCATTATAGATTTACATCCAAGTTTGCTGTGCACTAACTATTCATCCATAGAGAACAACCAGTACATGACATAGCAGGATTTCATCCTTCGTTCCCCCTCCTTTGCATCTCCAGAGAGGGCCAAGTACATGAATTAGCCCTTTCTCCTCCCTTTGTTCTCCAAGATCTGCAGGTGCCAGGAATGGGAGGGCAGTTCCGGGGATGCATTATTTAGGAGTTTTATATTCCCAATTCTTTCCTGTGACACTGCAAGTTTGAGGGTGGGGTGAGGGGACATTAGTGGAAGTAGTGGAATATTTGTGGGAATGGGGATGGCTTGTGGGGATGGCCAGGGAGGGTGAGAGGGGACTCTACACCAGTGAACTGTTGGAGGTTCACCAGCTGAAGCAGCTATGAAACTGAGTTACTTTAATTGAATTGTCTCGTTGGAACTGACCTCCCACTTGGTAAGGCAACTCCCATCTTTTCATGTACACCTCTACCTCGATATAACACTGTCCTCGGGAGCCAAAAAATCTCACTGCGTTATAGGTGAAACCACATTATATCAAACTTGCTTTGATCCACCGGAGTGCGCAGCCCCTCACTCCCCCCCGCCCACCGGAGCACTGCTTTACCGCATTATATCCAAATTTGTGTTATATCGGGTCGCGTTATATCGGGGTAGAGGTGTACTGCGTATATATATCTTCCTACTGTATTTTCTACTCCATGCATCTGATGAACTGGGTTTTTAGCCCATGAAAGCTTCTGCCCAAATAAATTTGTTAGTCTCTAAGGTGCACAAGTACTCCTCATTGTTTTTGAGTTACTAATGCCGCTCCATTGCGTTGTGGAAGGTTTTTTTGAAATATGCATGTAGCTCCATACACACCAGCACTGAAACAATGCAGTCACAATAACTACTTAGCCCTGAAGATTGAAGGACAGTTTGTGATGTTACCTCATGCTCCACACAGTGGATTGAAGCACTTTTGTGTGTGGATGCAAGTTCATTTCAATAGATTTACAAGGAGACAAATGACATTTTGTATTCAAGCCAAGACCTAAGGTCTTACAGTACGTCAGTTCACACAGCTGGGCTGGTCAAGAAGATTTTTGGAACTTAATATTAATTATGTACTTGGGAATGTCTGAACTCTTTACTAGATGCAATGTGTTATGGTATTTGCCCAGGTTTTATTACAAGTGGTGTGTGAATGTAATTAAACATGAGGCTTTTTTTTTTCTTTTTCAGAAGGAAAGGACAATAAGAAGAGTAAGTTTGAATTGGTATCGGGACAGTTACATGTGGAGGGAAACTATGTGCCTTCACTAAAACAATAACATTTTACTCAGTTTAATAGTGTGGGAGGTTTATAATGTTTAATGGTTCCCAGTATAAATGGGGACAGGAACATACTGGGGACCTCTTAGCACCCTCCACAGGCATATCTACAGAAGAGGCTGAACGTGACTGATTGTGGCATAGGGAGTCTGTGAAACTGATGTGCTGGGTGTACTGGGGTCAGACAGGTTTCCACTCAGATATAGGAAACAGAGTATTGCTCAGGGTGAAGAGTTTTCAATCTACTGCCAAGGAAAACTATTACTCTTTGGGCTTGTCTACATGGGGAGACTGACTGGCATAATTATTCTGGAACAGGTCCCTCTTTTGAACACTCCTTTTCTGGAGAAAAAATGTCTTTTCCAGTTTAGCTTACTCTATTTTGGAAGTGTATTAAGCTAAACTGGAAAATACCCTTTTTCTGGAAAAGATTGTCCACAGCGATAGTTACTGCAGAATAGCTATAGAGCTTTAAATTCATACCCAACACTTTTTTGAGATAATTTCCTTGTGTAGGCAAGTCCTTATTTGGAAAGGTTTGGCCACAAGATTTGGTAGCAAGCCATTTTGCAGGCGGGACGTGTACAAGTTCTTTGCTTGAGTTCCTGCTGGTTTTATTCACTTCTTTAGTGGAGGAGCTTGTGGAACATAAGGCTACTGTGTTTTGGTGAGACCTATGCTCCTCATGGTTGGGGTCCACATCCATTGTTGGTGGAGATTGTTAATATGTTCCTTAGGGAGGACAAGTGGTCTGCATCTCTTACACAGGCCTCTCTTTCTAGGCCTCTGCTTAACAATCCTTCTCTTTAAACGTACATGTTTATTAATTTGTACCTACGCCTGGATCCACAGAGGGACTGAGGGGTTGTGACACTGAGGATCACAACACACCTAGAAACTCACTGGGATAACGATGGAATCCCCATAACCCTCAGTTAGATGCCTAAGCTCCCTGCAGAATGCTTGGGGAGAGATGGGCACCTTAAAATAGGATCCACAAAAGCCAGCATGATAGGCAGGGAGTCCCCCAAGTCAGACAATGGGAGACGACAATGAGAGGGGTGTGTGCTAAACCCCACTCCTCTCACAAAGACAGACATGTAAGTCCAGGCCTCATGGAAGTGTCAATGTCTGTTTGCAATCTGCAACCAGTTCTAGCTCTGCTCTATAGTACAGACTGACCTTGGTATTACTATGTCGCTCAGCGGTCTGAATAATCCAATTCCCTGAGAAATGTAGTTAAATTGACCTAACTGCCCCCTATGCACAGCACTACGTTGAGGGGAGGGCTTCTGCTGCTGACACAGCTATTGCCTATCATGCTATGTCTACACTACCACTTACATTGGTATAACTTACGTCGCTCAAGGATGTTGGTGTCCCACCAACACAGCTACCACCGCTCACTGGGGGAGGATTAATTATGTCGATGGGAGAGCTCTCTCCTGTTGGCATAGAGCAGCTACACTAGAGATCGTACAGCGGCACAGCTGCATTGGTATAGCTGAGCAGCTGTAAGATCTCTAGTGTAGACATAGACTTAGGGAGGTGGATTGACTATACCCCTGCGAGAGCTTTCTGCCATCAGCCTAGAGCATCTTCATTACAGTGCTAGAAGTGCAGCCTTTTAAGTGTGTGGGCATGGAGCTGAGAAGAACATCTGTTTAGTCAATGAGAAATGTTCTCTCTTTCTTTCTCTTCATACAGGTGGGAAAGAAAAGCATAATGAAGAAGGTAAGGTTTCCCAGTATCCTACTTGCCCTTCAGCCAGGTCAAACCTCACTCAGTCATATGGAGAGAAGAAAAAGAAGAAGGCAAATAGGTATTTTGTATGCCAGTTGAAGACATCTGCCACTGCAGTGGAAGGAGGTGCTTTATGGGAGTATTGAGCTTTTAACAGAGTGAATCCCTCTGGAACTGGAGATGCATCCATGTTGCTAATTTGCAAACTATTTTACAGGATTAGGTTGCTAATTGTAGAAAGTTGCTTTCTTCAAACACACACATGGTTTAAAGCTCTTTGTCAGCAATAATGTTGACACATTGGAGAGAGTCCAGGAGAAAACAGCAAAACTAATAGGTTTAGAAAACCTGATCTATCAGTAATGATTTTAAAAATTGGGCAGGTTTACTCATGAGAAAAGAAGACTGAGGGCGTACCTGATAACAGTCTTGAAATATATTATAGGTTTTTATAAAGAGGACAATGTATTGTTCTCCCTGCCCTTCTTGCAGCACAAGAAGTAATGGACTTACTCTGCAACAAGGGAGATTCAGGTTCCGTATTAGGAGAAACTTTCTAACTAAAAGAGTAATTAAGCTCTGGAGTAGGCTTCCAAGGGAGGTTGTAGAATTCCCATCATTGGAGGTTTTTAAGAACAGGTTGAACAAGCACATGTCAGGGATGGTAAAGGTTTACTTGGCCCTGCCTCAGCTGAGGGAGCTGGACTAGATGACCTCCTGAGCAGGGCCGGCTCCAGGGACCAGGCACCCAAGCACGTGCTTGGGGCGGCACCTGGTAAGGGGCGGCGGGAGGAGCGCGGCTCGGCATTCCACGGGGGGGGGGGCGCTCCGGCAGCGCTCGGCGGGGGGGGCAGCGCTCGGCGGGGGCGGGCTCCGGGGGGGCTGCGCTCGGTGGGGGAGGGGGCGGGCTCCAGCGGCGCGGCGCTCGGCGGGGGGGGCAGCGCGGGGCTCGCGCTGGGGGGGGTTTCTGGCAGCGCTCGGCACGGGGGGGCAGGCTCCGGCGCGCGGCAGTCGGCGGGAGCGGGCTCCGGCATGCGGCGCTCGGCGGGGGGGGCGGCTCGGCGCTCGGCTGGGGGGGGCGGCGCGGCCGCTCGGCTGGGGGGGGCTCGGGGGAGGCGCTTTTTTTTGCTGCTTGGGGCAGCAAAAAAGCTAGAGCCGGCCCTGCTCCTGAGGTCCTTTTCAGCTCTACATTTCTATGATCAATGATAAAATGTGATATTAGCATAGCCTGCTATGTGACAGAATCCAACTTTCAGGAGCATTAAGGCCTCTAGGGATCTGGAGAAACTCCAGTTTAAGCACTTTTTGGGGGGCTACAGCGAAGGGGACTCAATGCCAAATATGATGTACAAATGAGGGGATGTGAGGCTCAGCTTTGCATTTCCGCAGTTCTTAGTTTCCCAGTTCTTAGTTTCCCACATTCTGAGCCAGTCTAGTGCCCCCTCCCTGAGGGTTACTCTAGTTACAACAGCTGTCATTGGCTGTTGGAGACTGGTGCAGCAGTTGGAGACTGGTGGGAAAACAAACCCCTGGCCATGCTCTGACTATCACGAACACACCCCCTAGTGAAGCACTCAAGGTTCGGGATGGTGTAGCAGACACTATGCTGGCTCTGTGTTATCGGAGGATCCTCCTACAATGGGCCAAACCTCCTACAGCTGTCAGCCTTGTGCTGAGGGCTCAGCATAGAGCAGCCACACCACAAGGAATAATCTGGGTCTGTGTTGAGAATCTGCAGAATGGCCCCGCTTGGCAAAAGTCATTGACTTTAAGGCCCAGTTATGTTGAAGAGACATAAGAATGAGGGTAACAGGTCCTATTGTTTCCTGATCTTTCTGTTTCCTTTCACTCCAGTGCAACTGGAGCTGGCCATTACAGAGATCCAAGGGGTTCGGGAAAGGTGGGGTATTATGGAAATTGGAAAATTCATAACAACATTAGACTTTTCTGATCCTGTTACTGCCTTTTCCCCCCCAGAACTACAAACTCTTAGCTCTGAAGTAGGTAAGAAAAAATGAAACTTCTGGTGTTCTTGAGGAAAGAAATAATTAATTCTTTAGTTACCCTATTTAAAATCACAGCTGGCCCAGGAGTGGCACATAGAAAGAAGGCTGAAAATTGTTTCTATTATAAAGCCCTATTATCATATACTCAGAGCTTTGTGTAGCAGCCTTGTTCTGGTCTAGAGAGGTGTCTGTTTTGTCCCTGCCCAAAGACTTTATTTCCCTTTTGGGAAGATTTTAAAGAAAAGCTATTCAGCTCTTTCTGAGAAGAGAGTAAATACTTTTTCCACATTATTAGAAAAAGAAGAAGGAAACTATAAACATTTTTTGAGTGGAGCCATAAGACCCAAATGGCTGAAGGCTGAAATTTGCAATGTGAAACTGCGGTATGTGAATATTCCTCACTGATGAGCATTGTACAGACTTGCTCTACAGAAGCCTGCTCTAGATTTAGCCAAGTTCTGAACTTTTGAAAATCACATACTGAGCATGCAGAGTGGGCTATTCTGTAAAAGAGTCGGGTGACCATGTATGTTCTGTTTTCAAAGGGATAGTCCCATTTTTTGGGACTTTTTCTCATATAGGCACCTATTTCCCCCCACCCCCATCCTGTTTTTTCACAATTGCTATCTGGTCACCCTATTAAAGAGAGATGCCCTTCATTGTGGGCCTAGCTTAGCTTTTAAGTGATTTACAGGATCTGTGCTATGCCACAGATGGCATAGTCTCCTGGAAGCACCCCTTTAATGTGCCAGACCCCCAAGGGACTATTCCAGAAGGGCAGGCCAAGCAGCTTCAATGCTTCTGAGACTGAGCCTTCAGGCTCCAGCACTCCTATTTCACACCGGGAGTTCTGACCAACAATTTAAACTAAGACAGACCCCTGTCAGCACCTCAGCAAGTACTTGCAATGCCACCCGCATCCTCTTCAAAACAGCGTAGGGTTTATTAGTCAGCTGGAACACAACATCAGGAAATGGTTACATTAGTATAGAGAAGCAAAGGTTAAGACATCATCCAAACTGGCCAATCCAGTGTTCTATTTAACCGTGCTGCTGAAGGAATCATCTCGGTTTCTTCTCTGTATCTCTGTCCTGTTGTCTTCCAGTCCCAGATGAGCTCCTGTGTCTCTCCAAAGGCCAGGTCTTATCCTCACCTCCTGTCACCTGTCGGTCCATTGTCCTCCTCTGCAAAACCATGCTAAGTTCACTCATTCCATCCGCTGGAGTTTCCACTTGTTCGGTTTCAGCTATTGAATCATTTGGGTTCCTCTTGTCTTCCAAGATCCTCCATTGATATGGGTCAGTTTCAGCCAGTCCTCAGTGACCCGTTCATACCATCCCAGACAGTTACATGACACACACACCTCATGTCTCCTACTCTGCCAACATTGTTGCCCTTCTTCACCCACTGGGTAGCAATCCCAAGTCACATGAGGCAGTGCCACGTGTATCAGTCATGAAAATGTTACAGAAAATCCCCACATTCATCTCACCTACTTTGCAAAATGGCTCCAGATCTCCTCAGTGTGTGGCAAAGGAGATCCTCTTCCTTCATCTTCTCCCTCTATGGCCCCAATCCTGCAATAGGAGCTGTGCTGTTAACTTTCACACCTGTGCAGACTTCCACTGCAGTCAGCTGGACTTCTCAGGGTCACAGGTCTCACCCGCCTAGAACCAATTTCAGACTCAGGACCAGAAACGTCTCTCAGTGTTCTAGAGGACTATGCACAGAGCTGAGAGCCAGAAGGACCTGCAAATACTGAGTTCTTCATGCAGCTGGTGGAATGATCAGGACCTAATAAGGTCACATCTAAATCTACTCAAGCCATGTTTCTGGCACATGCCTGTGCATCAGAAAGAATAAACTGACAAGGTGGGTGAGGTAATAACTTTTATTGGACTAACCTCTACTGGGGAGAGAGACAAACTTTTGAGCTTACACAGAGTTCTTCCTCAGGTCTGGAAAACATACACGAGTGTCACCACTAAATACACAGTATAATAGATTGTTTAGCATAAGTGGTTAACATACACTGTAAGAGATCATTCAGGGTGAAATGGCCTGTTAACATTTCTGCATTTGATAAAAGGGGGGGATTACTGGGTTACAGATTCTTCTATTAAGCCATAAATCCAGTGTCTTTATTAAGACCAGGACTTTTAGTGACCAACAAAGTTATGAAATTAATCTCCCAGGCTCATCTTTGGAAGGTGTTATGCAGGTTGGGGATAAAAGTATCCTTGGTGCCTAAACTGCTGCTGGGCATGTGCACTGCTGCCTTCCTCTAGGCATCTCACTGTCTATCTTCCACATAAACCCCAGAGCAATCTTCAAGCCAGGATAAAACATGATAGAGAAAGAAGCAGCACTGGTTTGCCTAAGTAGTCTTAAACTAAGATGAGGACAACTTATAAGCACGGTTTTGTCTGAACGCCATAGAAGGGAGCTGTTAACAATGTGCCACAGGCACATCTGGAGAAAAGACTTCACCTGACTGTGGCACAGGGCATCTTTGAAATCTTCCATGATAACTGTACTGTATCTTTCCTCATTGAGATACAGGCCACACAAAGGCACGGGCTCACCCTATAACCATTCAGCACCACTGCCATGAGCTGGGTAGAGAACAAGAGTGGCCGACACAGGGTTGCTGTCTCTGATGTTCAGAGACTCAGCATCTGTGTCACTGGGGCCTTTCAAAGCACCATCAGGGGCACTGCAAATGTGAGGCATTCCACTGTCTGCATGAGCCTAAGGGGCTTCCTGAACTGCTGTGATCTTCAGATTCCCACTGGACCTCAACCTCTCTACTGACTGCTCCATCATCTGCCCCAAAGTCTCCAAATATATATATATGAAAGGAGGGAGAGACAACCTCATTTGGCACCTCAGAATTCAGATCAAGAGCTGATTGAGTCCTGGAATTTGTGCTCCCCTCCAACACTTAGCAGGTGTCTCCCCAGGGCAGATCTAAGGTACATGGCTGATGCCCATGTTGTACAATCTCTGGTGCTCAAAGAACAATTATTCCAACTCCACAGCTGTCAAACTGGCAGCATCGCAAGAAGGAAAGGTACAAAGTGGCATCTCAAAGATTGCTGCATTCCTTTGGAAAATTGTAGGTCAGAATTAGAAAGGGATGGGGGGACTTGACTGGGAGTGATTCAGGCTGAATTATTTCTAACCCTGGCAAACTAAGCTATTTTCTCAACTTGTACATTAAAATAAGTTCCTCTGTTGAAAACTTCACTTTTGTCTTTCTTAGATAAAGGACCAGGACTAAAGGGTAAGTCCCTAGGCCAAAAAATATGATTTAAATTTGTTTTTTGTTTGATATGCCTATATTACTGTGTATAGTAATAGGGTAGTGTCCCTTTAAATTCTCTGTGAGCCCTCTAGTGGTTCTCATAATGTTCTATACTTTGGAAGTAACCACAAATTACTCATGGCAGCAGTATGTATGGAGCTAGGCATTGCATGGTTGTTTACATGTAATAAACAGAGTTATTTGGGATGAAGCTGTGCCATGTGTTTTTTCCATACTGTAATTAGCAGATCTACGGTACATGGCTACTGCCAATGCAGGGCCGGCTCTAGGCACCAGCAAAGCAAGCAGTTGCTTGGGGCGGCACATTTGCAGGGGTGCAAGAATTCAGCATGGGAGTTGAGAATCAACAGGGGGCCCTGGGAGCTGTAGTTCCTTGGTTAGCTCCCTGCCTATGGAGCTCTGGAGCAGGGAAAGAACTGCATTTCCCAGCATCCCCTTGGTCGTAATTAACAGGAAAGGGAGGGGGAAGGAGTGTGGAACTGAAACCTCATGCTGCAGCTTGCTATGAATGGTAGGGACAGAGCCAGCTCTAGGTTTTTTTCTGCCCCCCACCCCAGCCCTGGGCTTCCCCTGCACCCCCGTGTTGCCCCAGCCCTGGACTCTCCCCTGCCCACACCCCCCGCCGCCCTAGCTCTGCCCCCCACCTGCACCCTCCTGCTGCCCCAGCCCTGGGCTCTCCCCCCACCCGCACCTCCTGCCGCCCCAGCCCTGGGCTCTTCTCCCCCCCCCCCGCATCCCCTGCCACCCCAGCTCTGGCCCCCATCCGCACCTCCTGCCGCCCCAGCCCTGGGCTCTCCCCCAAAGAAAGAATTGGGTGGACTAAATGGACAGTGCACCTCTCTATCTGAAGCCTAGCAAGGGAGATCCCATTAGAATTTAAAATGAAAAGTAAGGGAGGGGAGGGTTCTACTAGACTGGGCAGCTTTAGATACAGTACCAGGCACGTAGGAGGATTTACACTTCTGAGCCATGGAAGCAGAAATTGACTTTTCTTTTTCAGATTTAGCTAATATTCAGAAAGGGAATCTAGCACCTGCCTTCCAGATTTGAACACCCTCAAAATTCAGGAGTGCTCAAGCTCAATTTGGGCAGCTGTTACTTCATTTCTCCCAAATCAAATATACTGATCCACTGTAACTTGCTGTAGAGAAAGTAGAATAAATTGAGCAAGAAATGCTTCCCAGTGGTTTTTAGGACTGGAATTGCTATTTTCAACAGCCATTGCTTTCTTTTTTTTTTTTTTTTTTTTAAAGTTTTAGTTTTTTTGTTTAAAAGGAAGACAGTGATATTGCGTTGGCAAATTCCCCATAGAAACAAAGAGTGGAACAAAAGAATAATAAAGGCACCTCAACTTTTCCTCATTTATGTAGGACAGTCTTACAATATGCATCCAGATATCCTCCAATCACACAAGCTGAAAATTGTTCCACTTTACTGCAGTTCTGTAACCATATGGGAACCAATCCTGTCTGTGTTCTGTGCACATCCAAAATTCCTGCTGAATGACCCGCCCTGGGAGCGAGTTACCAGTGATCCAGGGCTGGGGCGGCAGGAGGGTGCAGTTGGGTGCGGGGGGAAGAGCCCAGGGCTGGGGTGGGGGGCAGCCAAAATTTTTTTTTGCTTGGGGCAGCAAAAAACCTAGAGCCGGCCCTGTGCCAATGCTGCATATTTTTGGAAGATCAAAGAATGATTATTCCAACTCCACAGATGTCACTGTGGCAGCAACATGAGAAGGAAATATACTAAGTGAGATCTCAAATATTGCTGCATTACTGTGGAGGATTGTGACTGAGTATATTTCTGGAAAGGGTCTATGGGCAGGGATACACAATTAGCATTGGGATGGGGTGGGGGAACTTGACTGGGAAGGGTTCAGGCTGAATGATTTCTCACTCTGGATATTTCTATTTCTACAAGCTATTATCTTAGCTTGTACATGAGTATAAGTCCCTGTGCTTCTCTCCGGCCGGCTTTGAAGGGGAAAGCGCCGCTTCTTTCCAGCCGCTGACTGCGCGGCTGCCCCTGCTCCTCCTGAGTCCTCCAACCTGTGCTTGCAGGTCCGCATTCTGAAAGGGGCTTTAGAGCTGCAGGCCAGGGCCCAGGAGTCCCTTAGCCCAGAGTTCTGCAGCCCCTAAAGCCCCTGCCGGGGGGAGGCAATTTCCCCACTAGCTCCCTCCCTCCCTTCCAGAAAGTCCTGGGAAGGATGAAGGGAGTTGGAGGAGGCAGAGAAGAGGAGCTTGTGCAATGCTCCCTTGTAAAGTCAGCCAAACGACGTGATAAGGGAGCATTACACAACTTTAAATGAGCATGTTCCCTAATGGAGCAGCAATGTAACTTCGAAACAACGTTAAGCGGGAGGACGTTAAGTGAGGAGTTACAGAATTATTCTGACATTTTATCACTGAAAAAAGAAATGTTTTATATAAGTGTTGTTACACGGATTTCCTCTTGACTTTGTTGAACAATGACACTCTATATTTTGTTTGTTTGCCTAGAGTCAAAAAGAGGGGGAAAAGGTATGATTGCATTGACTTTTCAACAAGCAAAACTATTGTTATACAACAACAATAACAACAAGAAACCCTCCCAAATGTTTTTGATCCTCCTTAGACTTAAGACTTTCCCACTCATTGGTTAATGGGAATATAGTATTGGTTAGTTGATGGATTTTCTACTAATTTCTACAAAGTTCTGTTAAACAATCCACCAAATCTGGAAACATATGCACACATTGAAAATATTGCTTTTTATTGTGCAAATTCATACAAAATGGTAGTGTTGTTTTCTGTTTGAGCAGTTACACTGAGAGGGACAAACTTTACCCTCAGACTCACCTGTGCTTTAATGTAATTGAAGGCAGAGGATCAACAGCAGTGAACCATGTGGGTTCTCATCTCACCTGTGCTACCTCCCAACATAGTCTGTTACTCAGAAGTGTTTTCAGTGAAACACACAGTGCAGTGATTAATGAGTGAATTGTTTCACAAGTTGAAGTTAATTTGAGGGGTTTATTAACATTATAGGTGAGAGATTGCATACTACCATTTTTTTTAAGATTAGTAAATGAAAATTTTGCTGCTAAGAAAGAAAGAAATAGCCCTCAATTTGCTGAATATGATTCTGTTCCTGCCATCAGCTAGTGTTATCAGAATTTGGTTAAAATCTGATCAGGTTTTGCTCCCAAGTGGTTGGGTAACACTGCATGCCTGGAAATAGTCGAATCCTGCAGCATGTCTCAATGTTGTTGCAATTTTCTGTATTTGATAGTGGGATTTTGATGTCGCTGTGCCAGGGAGACGGGGGGAGAGGGGGCTCAGTGTTTCTGTAGGTCCGAGGTGCATTTTACACTTTTATTTCATGGTGCGAGATTCTGCAGCATTTCCAGTGAGGGGAGCTGGGACAGACCATAAATCAAGGTGTGGGGGAGAATACAAGCGCTAAGCAATGCGGGCTGAGGGATGCATGTGCAGCAATTTTTCACGCTGAGAACTGCATCTCTGTTGAAAACAATGTCTGTGAGAAAACTTCAAAAATGATTTGGTAATTTTTCATTTTGTCCAAGTCCAAGACGTGGAGGGTAAGTTTCCAGTTGCTTTCTGAACATTGCCAGCCAAACAGAATAACGCTCTGGGAGTGATCCCATATACTTACTTTCAGATGTCACTACTCAACACGCAGCCATTTGTTTTCTGATGTGTTTTTTTTCCATCCAGATTAGTTCACAGGTGGTTAATTAGGAAGGTGTGTGGCTTCTGGAGAAGGGGCAGATTCTGCCTGGACTTGGTGCAGGTGCACAGTGTGAATGGGCAGGGAGTAAAGACCCCTCCCTCTCACGTGGCAGCCTTTCAAGCCTTGTGTTCAGGGGAACACAGGCACTGCTTTGTCCCTGCTCCCTTGGTGTGTACAGTGCCCCACAGGGGGCAGGGACAATGGCTCTGCTCCCCCTGCAGCCCATATGCTGGACATTTTAGTAAATATGTCAGAGGAGTTTTACTTTATCAACTGAATTTATCACAGGGTGACAGTAGAGCAAATGGGAAAAGTATTTTCACTGGTTATGATTGGATAGAATTATCATCTAAACTGAACTCAAACAGCACCATAGCCCCAGTGGTCTTCTCCAGGTGAGCCAGCAAAATGTAGACAGGGCAGACAAAGACTGATTCTCCCCAGCCTCCAATGTCACAGAAGTCCCTGCTCAGGAACACCATAAGTTGAACCTTCAGTGGGTCAGAATGATGCATGTGTATTTCAGAATGACTGGCTATAGATAATTGTGACTTTGCATGATAGATCAGGTCTCCTTCTGTCCCCTGACATGCCCTGTGCCCTGTTTGCTCCCTTTGCACTGTCTGGGCCATGGAAAGGGAAAGGAACAGTGCAGAGAATCTACCCGAAACTCCCTTTAGAAATAACCAATAAAGTTCCCATCTTGATTTTTCTTTCAGATGAAATCCAAGTGAGAGAGGGTACGTTCTCAGAATACTATTTTAAGAATGACATATTAACATATTTTCTTCAGGACATTCATCCTAGTTCAACAGCAAGAATTTTTTTTCTTCTACCTTTTTCACTAGAACTCGCATTATACTTCCTGGAACCTAGATTAGCTCACAGAAGGGTTAGTTAGCAGAGCCCATATCTCTGAGTTTCAGAGCCCCCACCCCCTTCCTGACATGCATTGGTGTGTGACAGAGGGGGAAACTATTTCACCTTTCCAGTGTATTTTGTTTTATCTTATTGGGAGCTTGGGGGAGGTGGGGAGTGACGATTAATGTGGGGTTTTTTATGACTTTTTTTCTAAATGAAAATGCATTTATCAGCACGTTGTTTGCTGAAGGATAATGGTCTTTAACTCCACAAAGAACTTCCCTGTTACAAGATGGCTGCCATCTTCCCTTGTTCTCAGTATTAGTGAAGTCCCAGTTCCCTCAGTTACGGAGACTTTTTGCACAGGGCATCTCTCACTCATTGCTTTCACAAGGACTGAAGGCCCAACAGAGATGGATGCCACCTCCATGTGCCCGTTCTTCCCAGGGCTCATCTTTGCATCCTGTCACGAGAGAAACCCCCGTGACATTTGTTATGGCACTTAGGACATACTTTGTAGCATTAGCCACAGCAGATCTGGTTGGGCCAGTATGGTTCTGTACCTCTTGAATTGGCTTATCGTTGATGATTCAGAAAAATGCCTTAGTGAAAGTGAAGTAGGATCTCCACTCAGAAATATTTTGGGCCCATTCAAAACCTTCAGTATGTGGTTTATCTCATAGCATGTGTTTGAAACTAAAAATGTGTTAAATCATCATTTATTCTCATTGAGGGAATGGCAGAGCTCAACTCTGCTCTGGCAAATTCCAAGTGGCACATGGCCCCGTATGGACCCTAACAAGCTGGTGTAAATTAGTTCAGTAATGGCTCTGAGCTAATACTGTGTAAGGTTTGCCACATCATGTTCGATAAACCCAGTCTGGTTTTTGAGTCTCAGGTAGAGGTGGCTCCAAATGGCATTTTTCCACAGAAAAGTTCACCTCTGTAGAACCTCTGATGAACCTCTTGGTGAGGGGAGTCTGTTCATTATGATCTCACTGGTCCATATAAGAGAATGGGAACCTGAGGTTACCAAACAAAAACTCTCTCAAATTTTCCACCAAAATATGTCAATTTTCACCTAAAACCAAATATACTAGGTTTGGAATGTTTGTTTTTTTATGATAAATTAACATTTTCTGTGTTAAGCAGAAATAAAAAAAAAATGTTGTAAACCCGATCATCCATTGAAAAACGGTTTCAAGAGAATTTTCAACTCAACCTAATTTCAGTCTCTGAAATTAAGCATCTAACTGATGCTTCAGAAATGTGTTGGATTATAGGAAACTGGAATATGCAGCCACCATCTATTTTGCCCCTTCTCAAAATGTCCCAAGGACAGTCATTTTATTCTGTAGCATAAAAGTGAACATAAAAATATGTACAAATTTAAACATTTGGATTTTTTTTCTTTTTCAGAAATACCCGAGATCATTGACAGTAAGTCTGCTTTGATGTCACACCGTTTTAACTCACAGATGATTTTCACTCTCAGATGATTTTATCATTATGGCTTTGTTTTGCTGATAGTCTCCTCGATCCTGCAGATAGAGACAGTCTACTCCCTGAGGTGCTTTCTGCTTGAAAGAAAAGAATGGGATATACTGTACAGAAGACAATGTGTTGCACTTCCCCATCAGAGCTGTGCCCACCAACGGGTTGGCCACCTAGGACTTGTCTTGATGAATAGTTAGTGCATAGGAAGCTGGGTTATGAATCAATAGTGCATTAGCTGTCCTTGTGGACCCTGCTGGCACACACTAATGATTCACTAGTGTGCTTTGTTCTACTCTGCTTTGAAGCAGGAGTAGGTGAATGTGCACTAGAGAACTGATAGTGTGCCGCATCAGGGTCTACACAGACACTTAATACATGGCCAGCTATTGCATTGTAGATTTACACCCAAGTTTGCTGTGCACTAATTATTCATCTAGACAGTACAACCAATACATGACTGAGCAGGAGTCTATCCTTCCTTCCCCCTACTTTGCATCTCCAGAGAGGGCCAAGAACATGAATTAGCCCTTTCTCCTCCCATGGTCCCTTTGTTCTCTAGGACCTGTAGTTGCCACAAATGGGAGAGCAGTTCAGGGGACACATTATTTAGGGGTTTTATATTCCTCACTCTTTCCTGTGACACTTCATGTTTGAGGGTGGGGTGATGGGACATTAATGGTAGTAGGGGACTATTTGTGGGGATGGGGATGTCTTGTGGGGATGGCCGGGGGGGGGGGGGGAAGAGGGGACTCTACACCAGTGAACTGTTGGAAGTTCACCAGATGAAGCAGCTGTGAAACTGAGTTACTAATGCCACTCTGTTGCGGTGTGGAAGGCTTTTGAAATGTGCATGTAGCTCCATACACATCAGCACTGAAACAATGCAGTCACAATAACTAGTTAGCCTTGAAGATTGAAGAACAATTTGTGATGTTACCTAGTGCTCCCCACAGTGGATTGAATTACTTTTCTGTGTGGATGCAAGTTCATTTCAATAGATTTACAAGGAGACAAATGACAGTCAAGCCAAAGCCTAAGGTGTTACAGTACCTCAGTTTACACAGTTGGGCAGGTCAAGAAGATTTTTGGAACTTGATATTAATTATTATGTACTTGGGAATGTCTGAAGTCTTTACTAGATTCAGCATGTTAGGGTATTTGTCAAGGTTTTATTAAAAGTGGTGTGTGAATGTACTTAAACATGAGGCTTTTTTTTTTCTTTTTCAGGAGGAAAGGACAATACGAAGAGTAAGTTTGTATTGGTACTGGGACAGTTACATTCAGAGGGGAACTATGTGCCTTCACTATAACAATAACATTTACTCAGTTTAACAGTGGGGGAGGTTTATAATCTGGTACCCAGTATATAAAATGGGGGTGGAAACATAGTGGGGACCTGTTCAGCACCCTCCACAGACATATCTACAGAAGAGTCTGAACGTGACTGATTGTGACATAGGGAGTCTGTGAAACTGATGTGCTGGGTGTACTGGAGTCAGACAGGTTTCCACTCAGATATAGGAAATAGAATATTGCTCAGGGTGAAGAGTTTTCAATCTACTGCCAACAAAAACTATTACTCTTTGGGCTTGTCTACATGGGGAGATTGACAGGCATAATTATTCTGGAACAGCTCCCCCTTTTGGACACTCGTCTTCTGGAGAAAAAATGTCTTTTCCAGTTTAGTTTACTCTATTTTGGAAGTGGATTAAGCTAAACTGGAAAAGACCTTTTTTCTGGAAAAGATTGTCCACAGCGGGAGTTACTGCAGAATATCTATAGACCTTTAAATTCATATGCTACACTTTTTTGAAATAACTTCCTCATGTAGGCAAGCCCTTATTTGGAAAGGTTTGGCCACAAGATTTGGTAGCAAGACATTCTGCAGGTGGGACATGTACAAGTTCTTTGCTCGAGTTTCTGCTGGTTTTATTCACTTCTTGTGGAACATAAGGCTACTGTGTTTTGGTGACACCCATGCTCCTCATGGTTGGTGAAATCTTGTGAGGGGTCCACATCCATTGTTCGTGGGGATTGTTTATATGTTCCTTAGGGAGGACAAGTGGCCTGAATCTCTTGCACAGGCCTCTCTTTCTAGGCCTCTGCTTAACAACCTTTGTCTTTACACTTACATGTTTATTAATTTGTACCTACGCCTGGATCCAAAAAGGGATTTAGGGGTTGTGACACTGAGCATCACAACACCTAATTTTATGCACCTAGAAACTCACTGGGATAATGATGGAATCCCCATAACCCTCAGTTAGGCACCTAAGCTCCCTGCACAATGCTTGGGGAGACATAGGCACCTTAAAATAGGATCCACAAAAGCCAGCATGATAGTCAGGGAGTCACCTAAGCCAGACAATGGGAGATGACAATGAGAGGGGTGTGTGCTAAACCCCTCTCCTCTCACAAAGACAGGCATGTAAGTCCAAGCTTTAAGGAGGTGTCAAGTTCTGTTTGCAATCTGCAGCCAGCTCTAGCTGTGCTCTACACTACAGACTGACCTTGGTATTACTATGTTGCTCAGCGGTGTGAATAATCCAGACCCCTGAGCGCCATAGTTAAACTGACCTAACCGCCCCCTGTGCACAGCGCTATGTGGAGGGGAGGTCTTCTGCTGCTGACACAGCTACTGCCTCTCACACTACGTCTACACTGCCACTTACATTGGTATAATTTATGTCGCTCAAGGGTGTTGGTGTCCCATCAACATAGCTACCACCACTCATTGGGGGAGGATTAATTATGTCGATGGGAGAGCTCTCTCCTGTTGGCGAAGAGCAGCTACACTTCAGATCTTACAGCAGCACAGCTGCATTGGTATAGCTGAGCAGCTGTAAGATCTCTAGTGTAGACATAGCCTTAGGGAGGTGGATTAACTATACCCCTGCGAGAGTTTTCTGTCATCAGCCTCGAGTGTCTTCGTTACAGTGCTAGAGCTGCAGTTTTTTAAGTGTAGACTTGCCCCTAGGCACAGACGCTGTTTGTTGCAAGGAACACCACAGAAGGAGATAATAGCAGCTCACACATTACTTTTAGCCCAGTGGTTAGTGCACTCACCTGGGATGTGGGATACCCAAGTTCAATTCCTGCTTCTTCCAAATGGGGAAAAAGGATTTGAATTGGGGACTCCTATCTTTCAGATGAGTGTTGTAACCACTATGCTATGGGATATTCTGACATGGTGCTCTCTCAATCTCTCCTGGTGCAGCTGTTCCACTTTGGATAACTAATTAAAATAGTCACTAGGCCAGAGAGAGAGAGAAAATAGGACTTATTCTGTAACCTGGTGGTTAGGAACATGGGAGACCCAGGGGCCAGTCCCCTTGTTCCATACAAAGAGGCTACAATAAGAAATGAACATCATGGCAAAAAAAGGAACTCTGAGTGGATTCCTCCTCAATATATTTTGCCATTGTTATTTCTTTTTTACTATTTTCTGTCTGTCCAAAACATTCAGCAAATGAACAGAAATCCATTTTCATTTCGGGTCTGGAAAAAATTTCCTCTGAAATCTATGTCTCAAAATAGGCCTCAGCCACCTTTCATATTCCCCTTGGTGGAAAGCCACCCACTCCCCACCCCCAGAGAGAGAGAGAGAGAGAGAGAGAGAGAGATGAAGGACTTAATCTTAGAAATATGGGAACAACATTTTTTTCTTTAATAATCTTTTTTTTATTTATCTCACGGGATATGTTTGAACTCCAGAAACAGGTAACATGTAGGATCTCTAAAGCAGTGGTAATGCTCAATATTTCCTCTATTGCAGTAACAGGGAGAGTTTTACAGCTGGGAGCTGAGTCTGGTTGGGAATTTTTTAGAATGGACTTCACGAGGGTGTCAGATTGGAATTTGCCATTAATCTCTTGAATTTGTTCAAGATCAGGCACATGGGGAGAGTGTATGCGTGTGGGCAAGGAGCTGAGAAGCATTTCTGCTAAGCCAATGAGAAATGTTCTCTCTTTCTTTCTCTTCATACAGGTGAGAAAGAAAAGCATAATGAAGAAGGTAAGATTTCCCAGAATCTTATTTGCCCTTCTGCCATGTCAAATCTCAGTTATATGGAGAGAAGAGAAAGGAGAAGGCAAATAGATATTTTGGATGCCAGTTGAAGACATCTGCCCCTGCAATGGAAAGAGGTCCTTTATGCAAGTGCTGAGCTTTTATCAAAGTGAATCCCTCTGGAATTGGAGATGCATCAGTGTTGCTAATTTTCAAACTATTTTACTGGATTAGGTTGCTAATTGTAGAAAGTTGCTTTCTTCAAACATACACATGGTTTAAACCTCTTTGTCAGCATTAATGTTGACAAATTGGAGAGAGTCCAGGAGAGAAAAACAAAATTAATAAGTTTAGAAAACCTGCCCTATGATGAAAGGTTTAAAAAATTAGGAAGCTTTAGTCATGAGAAAAGAAGACTAAGGGGGTACCTGATAACAGTCTTGTAATATATTACAGGCTTTTTAAAGAGGACAATCTATTGTTTTCCCTGTCCACTGAAGGTAGAACAAGAAGCAATGGGCTTACTCTGCAACAAGGGAGATTTGGGCTCCATATTAGGAGTAACTTTCTAACTACAAGGGTAATCAAGCTCTGGAGTAGGCTTCCAAGGGAGGTTGTGGAATTCCCATCATTGGAGGTTTATAAGAATAGGGTGGACAAGCAATTGTCAGGGATGGTCTAGGTTTACTTGGCCATGACTCAGCTCAGGGAGCTGGACTAGATGACCTCTTGAGGTCCCTTTCAGCTCTACATTTCTATGATTCAATGATAAAACGTGGCATTAGCAAGGCCTGCTATGTGGCAGAATCCAACTTTCAGGAGCACTAAGGCCCCTAGGGATCTGGGGAAACTCCTGGTTTTACACCTGTTTTTTGGCTACGGTGAAGAAGTATGAGACTCAACGCCAAATATGATGTACAAATGAGGTGATGTGAGGCTCAGCTTTGCATTTCCCCAGTTCTTAGTTTCCCACATGCTGAGCCAGTCCAGTGCCCCCTCCCTGAGGATTACTCTAGTTACAACAGCTGCCATTGGCTCCACAGGACTGATGCAGCAGTTGGAGACTGGTGGGAAAACAAATCCCTGGCCATGCTCCGACTGTCATAAACACCCCCCCTAGTGAAACACTCAAGGTTCAGGGTGGTGTAGCAGACACTATGCTGGCTCTGTTATCAGAGGATCCTCCTACAATGGGCCAAACCTCCTGCAGCTGTCAGCCTTGTGCTGAGGGCTCAGCATAGAGCAGCCATACTACAAGGAAGAATCTGGGTCTGTTGGGAATCTCCAGAATGGCCCTGTTTAGCAAAAGTCATCGACTTTAAGGCCAAGTAATGTTTAAAAGATGTAAGAATGAGGGTAACAGGTCTTATTGTTTCCTGATCTTTCTGTTTCCTTCTACTCCAGTTGGAACTGGAGCTGGCATTACAGAAATACAAGGGGTGGGGGAAGAGTGGATTATTATCAAAATTGGAAAATTCATAACTACATTAGAGTTTTCTGATCCTGTTACTGCCTTTCCCCCCCCAGAAATACAGACTTTGAGGTCTCGAGTAGGTAAGAAAAAATGAAACTTCTGGTGTTCTTGAGGAAAGAAATAATTAATTATTTAGTAACCCTATTTAAAATCACAGCTGGCCCACCAATGGCACATATAAAGAAGGCTGAAAATTCTTTCTGTTATAAAGCCCTATTATCAGATGCTTCGAGCTTTGTGTAACAGCTTCATTCTGGTCTAGAGAGATGTCTGTTTTGTCCATGCCCAAATACTTTATTTCCCTTTTGGGACATTTTTAAACAAAATTGTTCAGCTCTTTCGGAGAAAAGAGTAAATACTTTTTCTGCAGTATTAGAAAAAGAAGAAGGAAATTGTAAACATGTTTTTGTGTGGAGCCATAAGGCCCAAATGGCTGAAGGTTGAAATCTGCCATTTGAAACTGCAGCATGTCAATATTCCTCACCGATGAGCATTGCTCTATAGAAGCCTGCTCTAGATTTATCCAAGTTCTGAACTGTTGAAAATAAGAGTGGGCTATTCTGTTAAAGAGAGATGCCCTGCATTGTGAGCCTAGCTTAGCTTTTAAGTGAATTAACTAGATTCAGTGATTTGCAGGATCTGTGCTCTGCTATAGCCTGCATAGTCTCCTGGGAGCACCCCTTTAATGTGCCAGATCCCCAAGTGACTATTCCACAAGGGCAGGGCACTCAGCTTCAATGCTTCTGAGACTGAGACATCAGGCTCCAGCACTCCTATTTCACACCACCAAGTTAAACTAAGACAGACCTCTGTCGGCACTTCAGCAAGTATTTGCAATGACATCCGCATCCTCTTCAAAAAAGCGTAGGGTTTATTAGTCAGCTGGAACACAATATCAGGAAGTCATTAGATTAGCATAGAGAAGAAAAGGTTAAGACATCATCGAAACTGGCCAAGCCAGGGTTCCATTGAACCATGCTGCTGAAGGAACCATCTCGGGTTCTTCTCTGTATCTCTGCCTGTTGTCTCCCAGTCCCAGATGGGCTCCTGTGTCTCTCCAAAGGCCAGGTCTTATCTTCACCTCCTGTCACATATCGGTCCATTGACCTCGTCTGAAAAACCATGCTGAGTTCACACGTTCAACCTGGTGGAGTTACCAGTTGTTAGGTGCCAACTATTGAATCATTGGGGTTCCCTTTGTCTTCCTGGAGCCTTCATTGATATGAGTCAGCTTCACCCTGTCCTCAGTGACTCGTTCAAATCACCCCAGACAGTTACATGACACATACACCTCATGTCTCCTGCTCTGCCAACATTTTTACCCTTCTGAACCCGCTGGGTAGCAATCCCAAGTCAAATGAACCAGTGCCACGCATATCAGTCATGAAAATATTTCAGAAAATCCCCACATTCATCACACCTACTTGGCAGAATGGCTCCAGACCAGCTCAGTGTGTGGCAAAAGAGATCCTCTTCCTTCATTGTCTCCTTTTATGGCCCCAATCATGCAATGGGATCTGTGATGTTAATCTTCACACCTGTGGAAACTTCCACTGCCATCAGCTGGACTCTGCAGGTTTACAGGTCTCACCTGCCTAGAACCAATTTCAGACTCAGGACCAGAAATGTCTCTCAGTGTTCTAGAGGATTATGCACAGAGCTGGGAAATGCAAAAGTGTGGGCCCCTTACTGAATGAGGGAGGAAACCTAGTGACAGAGGATGTGGAAAAAGCTAATGTACTCAATGCTTTTTTTTTGCCTCTGTTTTCACGAACAAGGCCAGCTCCCAGACTGCTGCACTGGGCAGCACAGCATGGGGAGGAGGTGAACAGCCCTCTGTGGAGAAAGAAGTGGTTTGGGACTATTTAGAAAAGCTGGATGAGCACAAATCCATGGGGCTGGATGCGCTGCATCCAAGGGTGCTAACGAAATTGGCGGATGTGATCGCAGAGCCATTGGCCATTATCTTTGAAAACTCATGGCGATCGGGGGAGGTTCTGGATGACTGGAAAAAGGTTAATGTAGTGCTCAGCTTTAAAAAAGGGAAGAAGAAAAATCTGGGGAACTACAGGCCAGTCAGCCTCACCTCAGTCCCTGGAAAAATCATGGAGCAGGTCCTCAAGGAATCAATTCTGAAGCACTTAGAGGAGAGGAAAGTGAACAGGAACAGTCAGCATGAATTCACCAAGGGCAAGTCATGCCTGACTAACCTAATTGCCTTCTATGAAGAGATAACTGGCTCTGTGGATGAGGGGAAAGCTGTGGATGTGTTACTCCTTGACTTTAGCAAAACTTTTGATACGGTCTCCCACAGTATTCTTGCCAGCAGTGATTTTTACTCATTTTTATTGTAAATAGCTTGTTAGTTAGTTAAAGAAGTTTTTAGTAAGTTTAGTATAGAAAATAGGACACCTTTCCTTGTCTGGAGAGGCATTTTCCTTCCCTGGTACAGGGTCATGCCTTGTTCTCTGGGGTTTAAGCCTTGCTCTGCCTATGGGAAACTTATGCCCAACAGTGACCCTCTCTTGAGCTGTCTCAAGTATTTGGGAGAAGGCCACAGAAAAAAAATTGCTGCCTGATTTGTTGTGAGTTTAAACCATGTACTCAGAAAGACCAGGCAGTGAGACTAAAAGTCCTTCTGATGCAAGCAGCATTGAGACCCACCTGGGAGCTGAGATCTGACTCAGCACTTAGCACTCGGTCCCAGTGCACCTTCTGCTGCCAGAAGCTCAAGGCACTGCTCCTTGCCACCGGTGCCCAAGACGAAACATCGGGGGCACCGTGAGAAGAGCCGCTCTCCTGCAGTGAAGGGAGATAAAAGAGCAAACAGGAACAAGGCAAGACCCATGGACAGGGCTAAGGCAAGACCCAAACTGGCCACTCTCCCTCTCCGACACTGTGGCAGCTGCCGGCACAGTCATCTACACTGGCACCGCAAACCCCATGAAGGGAGGTGCAACCCCCTTCCCGCCAGCGTACTGACCAGTTTGTGGTACCATCCACCCCGGAAGCTTATGCAGCAGCTAGAAACATACTAACTCTGCCAATAGTCGGTTCTCCGGGGGCACAAGAAGCAGCTTGGCAAGCACCGCCTGCCAGCTCTGAGATGTCAACCAGCTTCAGGACAGTACTGAGCCTGCTCTCCAGGGGAAATCCTCCCGAATCACCTCTCCCGAGGCATCACCAAGACGTCATTCCCTGGCTCCAGGAGGGTCAACACTGCCTTGATCCCCCCTGCTCCTCCTCTTCAGGATAAGACCCTGGATCCAGCTCCTCACCTCACCACCACAGCCGAAACCACACGCACTGCCCATCAGTGTCGTCTGAAGCCCCATAACACTTGGTCCATGGGCCCAAGAGAGCCAGTTCTGGTGCAGTGGCCATTCTTGAATCTGTGGAGGTTTTCCTGGGTCAAATCACCAGCTCTAGGCACTCCTACTCAGTATACTCTGAGGGTATGTCTACACTATGAAATTAGGTCAAATTTATAGAAGTCGGTTGTTTAGATATCGTTTTTATAAGGTCGATTGTGTGTGTCCCCACACAAAATGCTCTAAGTGCATTAAGTTGGCGGACTGCGTCCACAGTACCGAGGCTAGCGTCGACTTTCGGAGCATTGCACTGTGGTAGCTATCCCACAGTTCCCGCAGTCTCTGCTACCCATTAGAATTCTGGGTTGAGATCCCAATGCCTGATAGGGCAAAAACAGTGTCGCGGGTGATTCTGGGTACATGTCGTCAGGATCCACCCTCCCTCCCTCCCTGCCGTGAAAGCAACAGCAGACAATCGTTTTGCGCCTTTTTTCAGCCCAGACGCCATAGCACTGGGATCATGGAGCCCGCTCAGATCACGGTGGCAATTATGAGCACTTTAAACACCACGCGCATTATCCTGGAGTATATGCAGGACCAGAACCTGCCAAGGCAAAACCAGGCGAGGAGGCGACGGCAGCGCGGCGATGAGAGTGATGAGGAAATAGATATGGACATAGACCTCTCACAAAGTACAGGCCCAGCAATGTGCAAATCATGGTGTTAATGGGGCAGGTTCATCCCATGGAACACCGATTCTGGGCCAGGGAAACAAGCACAGACTGGTCGGACCGCATAGTGTTGCAGGTGTGGGACGATTCCCAGTGGCTGTGAAACTTTCGCATGCGTAAGGGTACTTTCATGGAACTTTGTGAGTTGCTTTCCCCTGCCCTGAAGCACCAGAATACAAAGATGAGAACAGCCCTCACAGTTGAGAAGCGAGTGGCGATAGCCCTGTGGAAGCTTGCAACGCCAGACAGCTACCGGTCAGTCGGGAATCAGTTTGGAGTGGTAAATCTACTGTGGGGGCTGCTGTGATCCAAGTAGCCAAGAGCTGCTGGTATCAAGGGTAGTGACTCTGGGAAACGTGCAGGTCATAGTGGAGGGCTTTGCTGCAATGAGATTCCCTAACTGTGGTGGGACGATAGACGGAACCCATATCCCTATCTTGGCACCAGAGCACCAAGCCAGTGAGTACATAAACCGCAAGGGGTACTTTTCAATGCTGCTGCAAGCACTGGTGGAACACAAGGGACGTTTCACTAACATCAACGTGGGATGGCTGGGAAAGGTACATGATGCTTGCATCTTCAGGAACTCTGGTCTGTTTCAAAAGCTGCAGGAAGGGACTTTCTTCCCAGACCAGAAAATAACTGTTGGGGATGTTGAAATGCTTATAGTTATCCTGGGGGACTCAGCCTACGCCTTAATGCCATGGCTCATGAAGCCATACACAGGCAGCCTGGACAGTAGTCAGGACCTGTTCAACTATAGGCTGAGCAAGTGCAGAATGGTAGTAGAATGTGCATTTGGACGTTTAAAAGCTCGCTGGCGCAGTTTACTGACTCGGATAGACCTCAGCGAAACCAATATTCCCATTGTTTTTACTGCTTGCTGTGCGCTCCACAATATCTGTGAGAGTAAGGGGGAGACATTTATGGCGGGGTAGGAGGTTGAGGCAAATCGCCTTGCTGCTGATTACGCACAGCAAGACACCAGAGCGGTTAGAAGAGCACAGCAGGGCGCGGTGCGCGTCAGAGAAGCTTTGAAAACCAGTTTCATGACTGGCCAGGCTACGGTGTGAAAGTTCTGTTTGTTTCTCCTTGATGAACCACCGCCCCCCGCCCCCCGCCCCCCGGTTCACTCTACTTCCCTGTAAGCTAACCACCCTCCCCTCCCCACTTCGATCACCGCTTGCAGAGGCAATAAAGTCATTGTTACTTCACATTCATGCATTCTTTATTAATTCATCACACAAATAGGGGGATAACTGCCAAGGTAGCCCGGGAGGGGTGGAGGAGCTGATGTTGTCAAGGAGCCTTCTGACAGCTTCTTGGCCATTTTATTGGTGGCGGCTCCTGCAAAGGTCACTCTCCCCTGGCATGAGGTTATGATGGGACCTATTAAGACTCTCTGGCAGAACCCAGCCTCCCTCCGTCCTACTACCAAGAGGACAGAGCAGAAATACTCTGGACCAGCCAAGGAATGTGAGTTTTTATTTTCTCAGCCTCCTCCTGGATCTCTTGTTGTAGTGGCTGCCAACAAGAAGGACCATCAGGGCCAGACAGGGTCTGCTCCAAAGGTGAAGGAGCCCTGGAAGCTGGATCTTCTGGGCAGGAAAGCCAACTCGACTGAGGTGCTTCAACTTGATGGGTTGCTATGACATTAAAATGTGGGAAGCAATGAATAAGTTCAAGGACAGACTTCTCCATGACAGCCAGTAGGAGTTCTTAACCCTTTTGGAGGAGGGCAAGTCAGTGGCCAGGGCCTCTCTGCAGGGAGCCCTGGATGCCACGGATTCTCAGATAGATCTATGGTCACAGCAGTCATCATGGGCTGAATCTCATAGTTGCAGGCATCGGGATTCCTGCAGGAAGTACAACAAACCTTCCAGGACCTGCTATTTGAGGGATGCTTATTCTTTTCAGAGCAAATTGATGCCAGACTGCATGGCCTAAAAGACTCCAGGGTAACACTAAAGTCCCTGGGCCTGCATTCTCCAGCACAACCCAGGAGACCGTATAGATCAGAGTATTGCGGGTGTTTCTATGCCCAGCCGGTAAAGCATGATCAGTGGACAAGGAAGACCAAGGGGTTTGGATGTAGGCCACTTCCTCAGTCATCTCCATGTCACTCAGTCTCCTCTAAACACTAATTTTGACAAGCTGATTGAGGACAACCTACCAGTTACTATACAGGATCCAATCGTCCTCTATCTTTTCAAACCACCTTTCACATTTTCTCAGAGCCTGGGAGTGGATCACTTCTGACTGCTGGGTTTTGAACACAATAGAGTTTGGTTACACCCTTCCATTTATTTTTATCCCTGTAGCGATGTGATGACTCACTGGCGTGGCGCCTCCTGCTGGTTGTCGGGGAATTAGCTCTTTTCCAGCATACAGAGTGCCCTCTGCAGGCTGGTGTGTCTCGCCTGCCACTGGCCCCAATGCCCTTTTACCTCTGGGTTCTGGCCCAGCAGTTCCCCCACACTCCTCATCTCCCCTCCCAGGGGAACCCCCAACCCTCTAAACCCACCTTGCCTCAGTGGCTACTGCCAGTCGTCATCTAGCCCCCCTTCACTGGGGCAGACTGCAGTCTGTAATGGCCACTCATCATTGGGAAGGGTTTAGGACCTGCTGCCTTTGCCTATCCCCAGGCTGTATCTCTGCAGCCCCAGTACCTCAGTAGGCCTTAAGCAAAGCCTGCAGCCTAGGGGTTTACCAGGCTGGAGCTCTCCAGCTCCCTTGTCCTATTCCCCAGCACTGCTCCAGTTCAGGTACCTTCATCTCAGGCAGCTAGCCCTTCTCCCTCCCAGGCTGGAGAGAGACTGTCTGCCTTCTGGCCCTGCAGCTCTTTTATAGGGCCCAGCGTGGCCCTGATTGGCTGCCTCCCAGCCTTTTCTTATTGGATCCCCAGGACAGCCCATTCTCAGGGCTGCTTTAACCCCTTCAGGGCCGGAGTGGGTTGATCACCCCGCTACAATCCCACTTTACCACCCACCTTCCCCATCCTTCTTCAGGGGCTCATCTCACGAGCTCCTGCTAGAACAGGAAGTGCTATCTCTCCTCAGCATGGGAGCCATAGATGAGGTTCCGCTGCCATTAAGTGGAAAAGGGTTCTATTGCCGGTACTTTCTGCTACCCAAGGCCAAGGGAGGTCTCAGACCCATTCTAGACCTGTGTCGGCTGAATCACTATCTCAGGAAGCTGAAGTTCTGCATGGTGTCCTTGGTGTCTATCATTCCATCACTGGATTCACAGGATTGGTATGCTACCGTCGACTTAAAAGACATCTACTTCCACATCTCAGTTTTCCACAGCCACAGAAGGTTTCTGAGATTTGTGGTGAACCAGAGTCATTATCAATCCACTGCCCTGCCATTCTGTCTTTTGGCTGACCCATGAGTCTTCACCAAGTGCATGACAGTGGTGGCAGCATTTCTGAGGTAAAGAGGAGTCCAAGTGTTCCTGTATCTTGATGACTTGGTCATCAAGGGCCGATCTTGAGCACAAGTGGAGTCTGACATCGACCTCATACAGTCGACCTTCCAAACACTGGGTCTTCTCATCAATGTGCAGAAGTCGACCCTGACATCTGTGCAGAAAATAGAATTCATCAGGGCAGTGCTTGACTCCCAGTTGGCAAGAGCCTTCTTCCCGAAGGAATGTTTTTGGGCCATCTAGATGCTAATATGCTTCCTGCAATCACAGTTGATCACGACCATCTGGCTTTGCTTGAGCCTTCTCAGTCACATGGCTTCATTTACTTATGTAGTGCCACATGCAAGGCTGAGACTCAGATCTCTCCAAGCCTGGCTGGCATGGTGTACTGCCTGGCATGGTGTACTGCCCTTCCAGACACCTCTTGAACAGGGCAATCATGGTGCCACCTCACATCCTCCACTCCTTGACATGGTGGTCGGATCATAGGAGGTCACAAAACCCCAAACCTCTCACTTGGTCTCCTCACCTCAGCTCTGGGTTAGGGAGCCCACCTGGGGCACCTCAGGACTCATGGTCTGTGGTTCAGGGAGGACCTTTCTTTCCATAGCAACATCAACTTGCTCAGGGCAGTCGAGCTGGCTTGCCAGGTATTCTTGCCTCACATTATGAACACAACAGTCTCAGTTCTCACGGACCATATGTCAGCGATGTATTACAACAAGCAGGGAAAGGCCCATTCTTCCCCCATAGGCTGAAAGGCAGTTTGTCTATGGGAATTCTGTATCTGTATCTGATCTGGGAGTGATTTCTTGGATGAAATTCTGCCCTATTGAAGTCAATAGCAAAGCTCCCATTTATTTCAATGGGGGAGGATTTCATCTGTTACTGTCAATGTTGTAACCTATCCAATAAAAAAAAATCATTGTTTACTGGTTCCTTTTGCAAAAACTAGTATTGAAATTCTTGACATTGTTGTAAATTAGTTCACAGGAAGAGTTTTAATAGTAGTTTCTATAGTGGGGGGCCCAAAACTGGACGCAATACTCCAGATGTGGCCTCACCCGTGCCAAATAGAGGGGAATAATCACTTCCGTCAATCTGCTAGCAATGCTCCTACTAATGAAGCCCAATATGCCGTTAACCTTCTTGGTAAAAAAGGCACACTGCTGATTCATATCCAGCTTCTCATCCATTGTAATCCCCAGGTCCTTTTCTGAAGAACTGCTGCTTAGCCAGTCGGTCCCCAGCCTGTAGCGGTGCATGTGATTCTTCCATCCTAAGTGCAGGACTCTGCACTTGTCCTTGTTGAACCTCATCAGAGGTGATGGAAGCAGCGGAGGCCAGATGTAATGGGGGTATGGATGGAGGGCCCAGGGAGGCAGTGGGGGGCCAGTAGCAATAGAGGTTAGGAGGGGAGCCCGGGAAGCAGCGGATGCCAGAGTCACCAAATTACAAATTCTCCCAGGCTGACATTTTCCCTAAAGCCAGCCTGCCTGTAACTGAGGCGGGTGGGAGGGAGGGGGAAATGCCATGAAACTTCACACATATCTGCCTTGCCTGGAAAATCCAAACATGCCTGGGGTGTTTCCCAGACCTGAATATCTCTGGCCAATTTCTGAAGAGTAAATGAACTTGCACTTGCTTAAAATTAGCCAAAACATAAGTTTTGGCATTTCATATTTATTACACATTTCATTATTTAGTACATTTTATAGCTGATAAAAACAATTACCAAATGGAACTGTAAAATTAAATAATAAATTATTATTATTATTATTATTATTGTTGTTATTATTTGTGTTATGGTAGGGCCTAGGAGCCCCAGTCATGGACCAGGATCCCGCGGTGCCAGGCTCGGTACAAACACAGAACAGTCAATCCCTGCCCCAGAGAACTGACACTCTAAGTAGAAGACAAGTGATACAGACAGACGGGGAGCACAATGAAACAATGAGACAACACTGGATAGCATGAGGAGCAAAGTCACAGCTCACCAGCAGCCTGAGTGTTGTCAAATTTTTTTGTAGGAAAGAAAATATGTTTCCTAAACTCTGACCCTCCATCTACCTCTGACAGACGTCTGATGTTAGCTGTGCCTTGAAACAGCCGGAATGAACCATTCACATGACATAATTCCCACCCAAAAACTCTATCAAAATAGAGTGAAGGCTGCAGGCAGCTGCCAATGCTCCCTCATGTGACTACTTGGACCCTCAGGCACATTGTTCCAGGGAATATAAAAAACATTTCTCTGCTCCGGCTGGTTGCTCCCCACCACCTGCTTCCCTCAGGCCTCTGTGGAGAAGACTATGGGTGTGAAATGTAGCGCCTTCCATGCTGTGAGAAATCCCTCTGTTCCTTTGGGATTTCTGGAGTCAAGACTCCCCATCCCCTATAGAAGGTTTTTCAGTTAGACCAGGCTGCCTGTCACAGTTTCCCAGAATCCCAAACCGGCCTGAAAGACTTACCAGATTCTCCAGCCCCCTCAGTGCCAGCTCTTTGAGACCATTAAGGCTCCCATTAATGCTCTCATGGGGTGGTTGAAGAGCCAAATACAACTTGTTATAGTGGGATGAGGAGGGCATTAGCAGCAAGTGAAGAGCCCATCCCATGTTCCATACCCCACCATCCACCATTAGCTGAGGTTAAGCTCCCTCCATAAACAAATAATCAGTGAAAAGGTTCTTCATAACCTAAGACAGTCTTCATGGGGCCCAAGGCTAATCAGGATGCAGCCAGATGATCAAGGAAGTTTTTATCCTATCCTGTTCTCTACCTGTTGGCTTTTTGTTGCTCCCTGGTCACCGTGGAGGTGTGTAAGTAGTGCAGTATCTCCCCAATCCCCATTAACTTTAATTATGAAGGTGACATAGCAACTACATGGATCAGAATGCATGAGGATGTTCCCTTTATCAGGATCCTTATGCTCCTTTCTTTTCAGGAAACACTTCCATGCAGAAAAAGTTGACTTAGCTCAAGCTTATAATGAGATATCCCAGTGTTTTACCTGTACTTGTTAGCCCATAGCAGGTTGCTTCCAATACTACTTTCCTTTGATTTTCCAAATAGCTTGTTCCATATCCAACTCCTACTTCCATAGAAAACCTTAGCTAAACCTTGTATGGACAAAAATATTCACACACTGAATTGTTTCTTTCTTTTTATAGACAAAGAGAGAGAGAGAAAGGGTAAGTGTACACTGATATTTTTAAACATTATACACTGTGTTGTATAAGCCCTATACTATTTCATTTCACCACCCATCCCTTTTTTCACATAGTACCCTGATACACCAGGATTGTTTCTAAATTTGCAATGGAATAACTGATGAATTATTTGACTGCAAGAAGAGTTAGATGGCTGTATTTCTCAATCTTTGCACAGGGTCAGACAATAGAGAGGCCACATTTCGTACCATAATTTGAATCTACAGTTCATGAAAGTAGATGATTTTGGGGGGGGGGGGGTTAATTTTGTTACTAAGACAAAAACAACTGTTGTTGGACTTCAATTTTTGTTATTATTACTTTCCATTTTGCCCTGAGTGGTCAGTCACAGTTCTGGGCTCTGGAGATGTTCCAAATAGGAATAGAAATTGACAATGGAATCTGATATTTTCTTTTCTGGTACCTTGTTTATTACAAGGAGTGCACAAAGTCCTGCTTCTCCGAATGCAGGAAGAAACAAAGAGAGGAGACAGTTGCTTTGTTCACTGTTGCCAGCCTGCCTTTCCATCCAGCACCCTGTATGGAAAAAAGCTTTATTTCAGGGCCACTTTACTGTGCTTCCAGGCTGTGAATTGTACAAACCTGACACACTGCTTTGGAAAATCCCCCTCAGCACCAACCCAGCCTTGCACCATGCTGTCAGTGCACAGCTGAACATTTTTTCTCAAGCAAAGTGTATTTGTAAAAAGTTTGACTCTATTTATTTGTTTTCCAGATAGTCCTGAGGAGGAAAAGGGTGAGTTCTTATTAATAACTGAAAGGTGGCTTTCAACCTGAAGAACAGAGGAGACCAGAAGATTGGGGGATTCTAAATATGATTTCTGATTTGTAGTCGTGAAATGTGAATACTAAATATTCACATTCAGTACCAATTGTTGGCAGAAACTGTTGCCATCTGATGGCAATTCGGTGGTCCATAGAGAGTGGAGTTCATGGGAAGAGTCCAGTTCATCCAGAAAAGTGTTCACCTCTCACATCAGACCCTAGCCCACCACCACAACTGGCCATGTTCATCGATGTATCTATACATACACATTAAATGTAAAGATAGTCAGTTACACATAGACTCACAAGAAAGTCCAAGGGCTGAATGAGCCAGGGATTCTGTACTCCCCTCAAACTTCTTGCAGGTGTCCCCCAGGACAGGGCTAAGGCACTTCCATGGTGGGACTGTGAAAGGACAGCTTACATGTCTCATCATGTTTCCATTCCAAGAGTTTCTCTGTAGGTAGTTAAGCAGAAGCTACTAACGTTAGACAATTTCAATCAGCAGATCCAGGGAACTTGTATCGAAGAGTTTTAAAATAGATTGTTGAGAAGCTCTTGGGCAGTTAATGCAGGGCTGCCCAGAGGATTCAGGGGGCCTGGGGCAAAGCAGGGGAGCTGCAGCGCTTGTACTCACCTGGCGGCGGTCCAGGTCTTCGGCAGCATTTCGGTGGCGGGGGGCGCTTCAGTTGCTCCGCGTCCTCAGCATTACTGAAGGACCTCCCCGCGACCGAAAAATGCCGAAGACCCGGACCGCCGCCGGGCCAGGGCTCGCGGGGTCCCTGCGGGGCCCGGGGCCTGGGGCAAATTGCCTGAGTTAATGCTGATATTCAATAAGTTTTGGAGCACTGGGGAAGTTCCTGGAGACTGGGAGAAAGCTAATGTTCCAAATTTTAAAAATGGTCAACATTATGACACAGATAATTGTAATTATAAGCTCACTTTCTATGAATATTTTCCATTCTTCATTTACATATTAGTGCTCAGGAGAATGCAAACATAGATGGAATAGTTACAGAAAATTCAACGTAAGGGGCAGGTTTATAGTCACAGTGAATGTGTTCATGAACCAAAATGAAAGTTGGAGAGTAGCTTTGTCTGGTATTCATCTAGCTACAGTCAGAAAAGTAGGTTCTATTCCTGGCTCTTGCCAGTGACATGCTGTGCTCTCTAAGTTATTATCATTCCCTACTATGACAAAAACTAGAAAGCGTTTAGATTTTCATGGTTATTTTATACCTTCTAATTTAGGAGATTTTTTTTAATTAATACAGTTAAATAGATTTAGAGAATATACAGTTTTAAGTAAACAAGATGTACACATTTAAATCATTCTCTCTCTCTCTCTCTCTGTCTCCTTTAGAATCACTGATGGACAAAAAGAGTAAGTTGACCTGGATATTGAAGCAATTTCAGTAAAATACAGAAGATTTCTACCACATCAAATATTAAATATATTTTTCAAAATTGCATCTCTCTTACTACCCTCAGAAAAAAATGGAAGCATTTTGGTTTTGAAACATCCTAATGATTGACCCAGCAAACAGATGTGTAGTCACACCCTTGCTGCTAACTGGATCTCCACTGAATGAGATTCCACATACAAGGAAGGGTTTGTGGATTTGGAGCCTCTTGTAATAAGTGAGCCAGTGGATTTTAGTACAGCAAGGAGACACTGAAGGCTGACATCAATTTTATGGTATAGATAGTCCAGACTCTAATCTGTTTCTCAGGATCTTGTATCCTTGGGGGCAGCAGGTTTAGGAAGAAATCACTTGAGACCAGAGAGCTGTGAGCCTTAAAAAGCACCCATTTATTTTCACACACTGAACTAACCAAACCAGCTAAAACTGGCTGGGCTATCCCCTAATAATCTAACTCAGTTGCCATAGGAACAACAACCATGACAACCAAATACACAACATATCCCTCCCCCCTTAATAAGAGCATCCCCTAAATAAAACAAACACTAAACTAGAGGAGGGTAGACTGCCTCCATTCCTGGCTAAACCCTGGGGATTATTTTGCCCCATAACTGTGGGTTCGCCCTAGCTAAAAATCCAGCCATTGAGGAGGTCTTCTGTCTCTAGGTGGATTACGGTGAACTTCTGGTGTTGTTGCACCTGAAAGTACCTTGGGCACAGGCCTGACAGTGGGCTCAGGGTTCGTAGCAAGAATGGGTGAGGAGGTGGTATCAGCTTGTGCTGGGCAAGGGGGTATCTCAGCCACCGGCAGTAATGGAGGAGAACAGTCAGGAACAGGTGATTCTTGATTCGATGTCTCGCCAGAAGAGGTGAAGTCAGACAACTCAACTGAAGATGTGTCCTGAGGAGTGGCATGGCCTGGCAACAGCTGATCTACATGTTGCCGCCAGGTGAGATTCTCTGCAGTCCGGACTGTGTAGGAAACAGGTCCTGTTTGAGCAATGATCGTGGCAGGGACCCTTTTCACTCCAGAAGTATAATTCCAAGCCAAAACCTGCTGTCCTGGGCTAAAGGTTCGGTATTTCGCTCTGGGTGCACGTCTGATGACTTGATATCGCTGCTGATGTTGCACAATTTGTCGGGGTTCAGAAGGTTTCAGCAGATCAAAGCAAGTGCACAGCTGTCGTCCCATCATTAGAAAGGCCAGGGATGCCTTGGTCGTAGCATGAGGTGTGTTTCTGTAGGAAAGTAAGAAGGTATCCAGACACTTTTGAATGGAGTGTTGTCCCCTTGCCGATTTCAAAGCTTCTTTCATTGTCTGCAGAAATCTTTCAGCTGATCCATTGGTGGATGGATGATATGGAGATGAAGTGATGTGGTGTATCCCATTTGCCTTCATAAAATTTTGAAACTCCTGAGAGACGAACTGCGGTCTGTTGTCGCTCACAAGTTGTTCTGGTAGACCAAAATGACTAAAGAGTTCCCGTAGATTTTGTATAGTACTCTCTGCAGTAGTAGACTGCATTATAGAGACTTCTGGCCATTTATAATGGGCATCTACCACCACCAAGAACATGCTTCCTTCAAGGGGGCCAGCGAAGTCAACGTGAATACGTTGCCACGGGTTTTCTGGCAAGTCCCATGGGTGTAAGGGTGCCCACTGGGATGCATTCCTCACACCCTGACATGACATACAAGCTTTTGGCTTCTCTTCAATAGCACTTTCCAATCCAGGCTACCAAAAATAGCTTTGTGCAATTTCCTTCATGTGCACTATTCCACAGTGACCGGAATGTAGCTGTTCTAACATCTGTGATCTCAGTGGTGGTGGGATAATGACACGTCTCCCCCACAACAAACAACCAGATTGGATCGATAACTCCATCCTCCTGGACATGTAGGTAACAAGGTCTGGTGAGACCGGAGAGGTTTGTCGAGTTTTTCCATGCATCACCAGGTCCATAACTTAGGACAATCCTGGGTCAACACGAGTTGCCTTCTTTATCTGAGTAGCAGTGATGGGTGTATTCTCTACCTGTTCAAAGTAGAAGATTTCCTTTTGGGCACTATCTTGATGTTTGACTGGCAAAGGCAACCTTGAGAGACCATCTGCATTGTCATGCAGAGTGGATTTCTGATATATGATTTCATATGTGTGCGCTGAAAGTAACAATGCCCAATGTTGCATACGACTAGCAGCTAATGGGGGAATGCCTGTGTAGGGTCCAAAAATTGACGTCGGAGGTCGATGGTCTGTGAGAAGAGTAAACTTCCGCCCAAACAGGTACTGATGAAACTTCCAAATTTCGAAAACGATTCCCAATGCCTCACGTTCGATTTGGGCATAGTTAGTTTCTGCTTTGCTTAGAGTGCGTGAAGCAAAAGCAATAGGTCTCTCTTCTCCTGAAGGCATAATGTGTGACACTGCTGCTCCCACTCCATAAGGGGAGGCATCACAGGCCAATTGTAGGGGCAAGGATGGATCAAAGTGCGTTAGAACTTCAGAATTTAGCAATGCATCCTTAGCTTTGTTACATGCAACATTACAGGCTTCAGTCCACTTCCAGGTCTTGTTCTGCCCAAGGGGTTCGTGAAGTGGTTTTAGCAGTGTGGCTAACTGTGAGATGAACTTTCCATAATAGTTCAGTAGTCCTAGAAACAAGCGCAGCTGGCTAACATTTTGAGGTGGGGGAGCCTCAACAATAGCCTTAACTTTTGCATGGGCCTTATGAAGACCCGCAACATCAATGATGTGTCCCAAATATTCAACAGAGGGCTGGAAGAATTCACACTTGTCTTTGCAGACTCTATTCTATGATTCTATTCTATGACTCGTAGGCCATACTCTTCCAGTCTTTGTAGGGTAGCCTCTAAATTTTTTAAGTGATCCTCTTCATTCCTTCCAGTGACCAGGATGTCGTCCAGATAGCACTGAACTCCTGGCAAGCCACACAAGATCTGGTCCATAGCCCTCTGGAACAGGGCGGGAGCAGACGTTATTCCAAAGGGTAGGTGACAGTATCGATAAAGCCCCTTATGAGTCACAATAGTCAAAAGCTCTTGGGACTTTTCATCGATGTGCATCTGTAAATACTCTTGACTCAGATCAATCTTACTGAACTTTTGTCCCCCAGCCAGGCCGGCGACCCCGGGTTGACAGTGACTTTAAAATCACCGCAAATCCGGAGGGAGCCATCTTTCTTCACTATTGGAAAGATAGGAGTGGCCCATGGGCTATGGGTAACTGGTATTAGGACTCCATTGGTGACCAGGCGCTCCAGGTCCACTTCAACTTTTGGCCTGATGGTATATGACACAGTTCAAGCTTTCAGATATTTTGGTGGACTGTCAGGTTTAATGTTCAATGTGCAGTGATTCCCTTCATACTTCCCAGATCCTCTCCAAAAACAGCAGCATGTTTCCTTAGTATAGTGATCAGACCGGTTTCTTCTTTAGTCATTCGGTGGACTTCTGTCCAGTTGAGCTGAATCTTCCCAAGCCAAGACTTACCCATTAAGGCTGGGTAATTACCTCTCACCACAAACAGTGGCAATTTAGCAGCCTATCCATTGAGCTCCACCTTAACATCAATAGTGCCCAACATGGGCACAGCTTCTCCCGTATACGTCTTCAGAACAGTTTTTGTTGCCTTAAGCGGAAGATGCTATAGCTTTTCTTTATACACAGTCTCGGAGACCAGCGAGACGGCTGCACCGGTGTCCAGTTCCATGCGTATAGGTTTGCCCTCCAACAACGGGGTTACCCAGTATTCATGTGAGTCCACTGGCAAAGACAAAATGTGCAGTGGCACTTCTTCTTGCGATGAGGTGTCACCTTGGTCATCCTGGGTCTGCTCTAGGGTATTCAGGGTTCCCCTTTTGGTTGGCCAGACCACAGGCCTCTTTTTTTGTTTGTTTACAGGCACACTCAATGTGTCCCTTTTTGCCACAGTGTTGACACACCAGGTCCTTACACCAGCATTCTGATGCCTGGTGACCTGGCTTGCCACAGTGGTAACATTCCTGACTCTGCACAGTTTTGTGGCTAGGTTCTTGTGACACTTTATGCACCCTAGGGGATGCACCGATGTATTGTGCCTCCTTTGTAGCCAGTTCCATGGAGACTGGAATATCAACAGCCTTCTGTAAAGTAAGCTGAGCCTCTGTCAATAGGCACTTCCATATAACTTCACTGTGCAGGCCACACACTAACCTGTCACGCAGGGCATCATTTAACATCTCCTTAAATTCACAGTGTTCTGCTAGCCTTTTTAAAGTTGCTACAAATTGTACAACTGATTCATCTTCTTTTTGGTCTCTTTTGTGGAACCTACATCTTTCAGCAATTACCAATGGTTTTGGGGAAAAATGGGACCCCAGGATTTCCACAATGTCACTGTAAGATTTGGTCTCAGGCTTAACAGGGTGTAGTAAGCTGCGTAGCAGGGAGTAGGTGTTAGCCCCTACAATACTTAAGAATACTGGCACCTTCTTCGCTTCTGTAATGTTATTTGCAATAACAAAACCTCAAAACGCTCAGTATACACATGCCATTGCACTATATTCTCCTCAAAAGGTTCCAGTGGCCCTGTAAGTGTAGCCATGATTTTAGTTTCAGTTTCACAGTCAGTACCAAAAAGCCAGCACAGTCAGTGCAAACAAGCAACAGCTAAAAGAGTTTGGTATTTTTTTTTCTTTTTCTTTTTTTACCTTCACTTCTACTTCCTTCTGTTGCTGGAGCAGCACAGGGATCCCATCCTCGTTGCCACTTTGTTTAATCCTTGGGGGCAGCAGGTTTAGGAAGAAATCACTTGAGACCAGAGAGCTGTGAGCCTTAAAAAGCACCCATCTATTTTCACACACTGAACTAAACAAACCAGCCAAAACTGGCTGGGCTATCCCCTAATAATCCAACTCAGTTGCCATAGTAACAACAACCATTACAACCAAATACACAACACAGGACATATGTAGTGTCATAGTTTTAGTGGTTCAATATTGTTGTGTTGCTCCTTTCCTGTGTCCATCCTCTCTAGGAAATATAGTTTGTCCATAACATACATTGAAGGAATTATACACCAACAACATAGTAATCTGAAATGTTAACAGAGAAAATTGAACATTTTCTGAATAATTACAAGTATATTAGTGCTAATTACTGTAAATGAACTCATCCAGAACTCTGGTTTGTACAATATTTGGTGAAGCATACAGCAGGGAAAAAACATCAAACATGAGAAATCATCCCAACTGCACTCCCCTTCACATCTCCTCCAAGTTCATCCCGCCACCCAATACCACCTACTAATTCCTCTTCCCCAGACAAATGCCTGGGAGAAATGGAGAAGTTTCAGTATGTCTTTAATATCAACTATTCTGGGCTTTGATGGATGAAAAGGAAAGCAACTGCTGAAGCTGAGGGTCCTTCACCAAAAATGAGCAGTATCCAGCCCCTTCCTTATTAAATCCAGGAATTTGTTAGCTCATCATTTCAACTAGTTGCAGCTGCTGGAACATTGCCCTGGGTAAGAGGTTATTTCTGAAGTCACTCAAAATCTAAATTATTTAAAATGTCATAGTTCAAACCCAACACATTGATTGACACAGAGATGCTGTTTCTAAGATATGGGACTGAAATTAATCACAGGTCACATTTTCTCTCAAACAATGGAAACCTTCAGAATCTCATCTGAACACTGTGGCTCGGGCTCATTCCTACTAACTTCATCTATTTCCAGTTCAATTGCAATAGGAAATGCAGGAGATTGCATGTCTGAACAGGTGGCTGCTAAACTGCTCCAGGCTCAGGCCACCATCCCTTCCCTGTACTAGATGATGAAGAGAAGGTTACATGCAGATATTGAGTTCAACTGCTCACTAGAATCCACAATAGAAATAATAGATCTTTGTCCAGTCTGAAAACTATGCACACAGTGAAATAGCTGTTTTTATTTGACAGGGAAACTTGAACAGGAAAAGGGTAAGTCTTCATTTATGTTACTTAGCTACACTCTGGGTGCCAAATGGTGCCCTCATTTTCATCTGCACCATCCCAGAGATTTCAGCGGGGTTCACTACTGAGTGCAGGACTTTGGCTCAGAGCTCACAACTGTACAGGATTGTGCACTCCACTCCACATTGTAACAGGGTCAGCCTCTTTGTGCTACATTGCACAGTCAGGTGGTGTCCTGTAGACCCAGGGACTTTCCACTGGCAGAACTGGGGAGGAGGAGGAGATGCTCACGTAGCAGCACTAGGCTCTCTCCTCTTCTCTCCTCCTTGACCCTGAGGCTCAGAGAGAGGCCTTGGAGGGAAGAGGAGAAGTGCTCCTGAGTGGGCAGTATTTTTCCAAGATGGGAGGAGACAGGGAGCTTCTGAGCCAAGCCAGCATGTTCATGAAGCGGGAGGAGGGAGCAAAAGAGCCTTGAGCTCTTTCTCCTTCTTCCTCCCTGTCATCCTCAGAGTGCTCAATGACTACTTCATGTACTCGGGAGCTAGCTGAGTCAGACACAGAGCTAAAGCCAGGAAGCGCTTGTGACATACCAGGGTACAACTCAGACCAAGGGGGGCTGTCATGAGTGCCCTGCAGCTTTGGGTGCCTTACAATGCTCACAAACAGCCTTCCGGCATACAAGCCACACCCTGAGTGTCTCTGTGTATCTGCTGGCTCTCACCAGGCTTGATTATACTGCAGGTTGACCCCAACACACCCCCAGTCCCAGATTTTCCCCCAGAAATGTATGTCCTGTACTTCCCAGCCATCTCCTGGACAGTAAAAATTGATCAAGTCCATTATTCCTGTAAGGAATAATATGCCAGCTTGTTACCTTAAAACAGAGTTACCCAGAAACTTCAGTTTAAATACACTGGATTAGACAAAACTGTAAATCAAGTTTACTAATTACAGAGGAATAGATTTTAGGTGAGTACAAGTAATGAGACATAAAATTTGGAAATGGTTACAAGAAAAATAAAGATAAAACACTTACTTGTGCCTAACTTAGCAAACTATATTAGATTTAAGTAAAATTTCTTTCCACATGTTTCCATCAAGGCTACAGAATAAATTCTTCAGGTCAGGAGCTCCCTGAGTCCAATGTTTGTTTCCCTTTGTCTTCTTAAGTGCAGATGAGGGTGGGGGAGAGTTTCTTGGGGTGTTTGCACCTTCTTTTTTTTAGTTTCAGTCCTACTCTTGAAAAACATTTCCAACTGGGAACTAGCAGACAAAGATCTTGTGGGGAAGGATGTTCCCTGATTTTTTCCCCAGATGTTTGTGTTTCCTTGTTTTCCCCTTCCTGCTTGATGACTCTATTTAGTGGTTAAATGAACATTAAGGCAAGCATACATTCCTTTGTTTACAGCAGACCTGTTTGCTGACTTGCTGTTTCTGTCACTCATATTTGTTCAGGATTATATTTACCATCAAATTATGAGGGTTGTTTTTTTTTTCAAATGATACCTTACAAGGCCTGCCTTTTACTATTATTACAATAATGTGTAATGTGTGAATCCAGGGGTGTATTCCATCACTGTGCAGTGTAAGGGGCACATGCAGCAGCCCTGTGTAGACGGCTCTATAGTCTGTGCACCCTGAAAACAGTGAGCACAGCAATAAGTAACACCATCCCCCTCCCCCCATGCATGCACACACTAATACATTTGAAAGAGACAGGATCCTGTATCAGGGAAAGGGGAGGAGAGTCATCACTGCTGTTGACAGTCAAAGAAGCAGAGCTGTGGATGGGGAAAGGGCAGGAGCTCATATATCAGGGTTTCAGGGCAGGAGTTCAGTGGGTGGCTCATAAGACACAGGGACAAAAGTGTCAAGAGGCAGCAGGTACAACATAGGAAAAGGAAACAGCAGGAAAGGGAAGCGAAGGATCAAAGGAAGAGGCTCCCTCAGCCCATATCAAAATCTATGAACTTCAGAGTCTCTGAGACTGTAATATCTTTCCTCACTGAGACACAGGTCATTCAAAGCTGCAGACTTGCCCCGAAGCCATCCAACACCATTGAAGAACTGGACCGGGAACATGAGAGACCAACACAGATTTGCTATGCCCTTTCCCTGACATTCAAAGCCTCAGCATCTATGTCACAGGGGGCTTTCAAAGGACTATCAGGGACATTAAGACAAGGCATTCCACTGCCTGCAGAGCCTAAAGGGCTTCTGAAACTGCTGTGATCTGCAGGGTCCCACTGGACCTCGACCTCTGTGCTAACTGCTCCATCATCTGCCCCAAATACTCCATATAAATATATGAAACTATGGAGAGAGAGAGAGAGAGAGAGAGAGAGAGAGAGAGAGAGAGAGAGAGAGAACTGCATTTAAGGCCTCAGAATTCAGATCAAGAACTGAGTAAGTCCTGGAGTCTGCACTCCCCTCCAACACTTAGCAGGTGTCTCTCCAGGGCAGGTGAAAGCACATTGGTGGGCTGTGAGAGGGCAGCTCACATGGTCTCTACTCATGCTGCACATTTTCTGTGGATCAAAGAATGATTATTCCAATTCCATGGGTATCAACCTGGCACCCTCATGAGACAGCAATTTACAGAGTGAAATCTCAAATGTTGGTGCATTTCTGTAACTCTATTTCTGGACAGGGGCTGTGGGCAGGGACAGGCAGTTAGTAATGGGGAGGGATGGGGGAACTTGACTGGCAGTGTGTCAGGCAGAATGATTTATCACTCTAGGAAACTGAGCCATTATCTCAATTTGGACACTAAAATCAATTCATATTTTTAAAAAATTGTTTTTTTTTTCAGGTGAATTGCGGGCTCAGATAGGTAAGTCCGCACTGATTTCTCACTCTGGGAAATTATTCTCTTAACTTGAGCAAATGTGTCAACTTGTACATTAAAATAAGTTCCAATGTTGAAAAGTTCACTTTTGTCTTTCTCAGATAAATCACTGGGTCTAACGGGAAAATCCTCCCTGGTTTTTGTCTCTTCCACTCACACCTTGGAAGTGATACCGTATTTAATTTCTAGTACTCTCTGTGCACTAACTATGTCAAGTGCACACTGAATAACCTATGTTGGCTGTATGTCATGCTGACAGCAGGCCTGGGACAGCACAACTTCTAGAAACCCCGTCAATCTGTGCTTTGTGACCAAGAACTCCCAGTGGGGTTAGTGCTTGGGTGTATGTAGAACATAGATTCATAGATTCTAGGACTGGAAGGCACCTCGAGAGGTTATCGAGACCAGTCCCCTGCCCTCATGGCAGGACCAAATACTATCTAGACCATCCCTGATAGACATTTATCTAACCTACTCTTAAATATCTCCAGAGATGGAGATTCCACAACCTCCCTAGGCAATTTATTCCAGTGTTTAACCACTCTGACAGTTAGGAACTTTTTCCTAATGTCCAACCGAAACCTCCCTTGCTGCAGTTTAAGCCCATTGCTTTTTGTTCTATCCTTAGAGACTAAGGTGAACAAGTTTTCTCCCTCCTCCTTATGACACCCTTTTAGATACCTGAAAACTGCTATCATGTCCCCTCTCAATCTTCTCTTTTCCAAACTAAACAAACCCAATTATTTCAGCCTTCCTTCATAGGTTATGTTCTCAAGACCTTTAATCATTCTTGTTGCTCTTCTCTGGACCCTCTCAATTTCTCCACATCTTTCTTGAAATGTGATACCCAGAACTGGACACAATACTCCAGGTGAGGCCTAACCAGTGCAGAGTAGAGCGGAAGAATGACTTCTTGTGTCTTGCTCACAACACACCTGTTAATGCATCCCAGAATCATGTTAGCAGAGCTGGTCAGGGGAGTTGGGAAAAAGTGGAGCTGGGGAGTGCAGAAAAGATGTGTGGTGGATGGGCTGAGTTGATGGAGGATGGGACAGCTGTGCGGCTGGGAAACACAAAATGAATTGATGTGGGACTGGGAGGGAGCACAGAATTAATTATTTTGATTTTTGGGAGAAGCTGGACCATCTTTGCAGTCAGGCTGCACTTTACACCAATGTGTGAAATCTGATCTCAGCTGGATATTCCGGCAAGCAGGGGACAAAATCTACTTACTCACTATAAATATATGAGAATTAACAACACTGATTGTCACCCACATGGGTGATGGCAGGGGGAGTCCAGAAACCAGAAGACAGGTCAAAAAATGTTGTTGTTGTTTTTAACTTCTGTGAGGGTTGGTTTTTTTGTTGTTGCTGTTTGTTTGTTTGTTTTGCGGGAGGGGTTGGGAGGGTTGGTTGTGATTTTTTAATCTTGTGTGTTGGCAATGCTATATTACTTTGATATGCCTATATTATTGTGTGTAGTAATAGGTTAGCATCCCTTTAAATTCTCTGTGAGCCTTCTGGTGTTTCTCACCATGTTCTATAATTTTGAAGCAACCACAGACCACTCAGAGCAGCAGTATGTATGCATCTAGACATTGCTTGCATTTTTATATTTCATAAACAGAGTTATCTGGGACCCAGCTGTGCCATGTGGTTTCTCCATACTGCAATTGTTATGCAAAGAGCAAGAGACACAATAAATGGCAATGAGGCTGGGCTCCTAATCTAGGAACACTGTGAAACAGAGAGTGACTGAAGAGGCCTAGTGAAAGTAGAAGTAAAAGGAAACTGGATCCACTGGGCACACAACTGCTCAGTAGGGGGAAAACAATTAAAAATGCCTGGCTGTTTTGGGAAAATGCAATTGTTTGCAGGCTCATTAAAGGACCAGTCCCCTTTATTGAAAGACTGGAAGTGTATATAACAGTTAATGGTTTGAATGATGAGAAAGAGGTGGTGGTTGTACTGAGTGTCATGGGGGCTTAAGTTTATAACCTGCTGCCTACCCTAAGAGCTCATATTGAACCCAAAGACAAAACATCTGCTGCATGGAAATGTGTGAATCATGGTCAACCCAAATGTCAGTTCCAGCTAAAGAATTCATTGTTGTAAGAGGATAGATATACAGGCAAGAATATGTTGTTCACAGTTTACAGTATTTACCCAGCTCCAGTGAAGTGACAAGAAAACTATTCCTGGCTCTGACACACACTTTTTATATGACCACAGTCACATCTCTTCTGCTGCCTGTGCCTCAGTTTACAGCTCTGTGAAATGAGGATACAATTTCTTACCCACCTTTATAAAAACACCATGACACCTACTGCTGGAAGAGCACTATTCACTGACCAAAAACTTTGTGAATGCACACAGTGTCTCGTACCATTCCATTCTATACCATTGTCACATGCAAACTATACTTAAAATCTGAAAAGCAGGAAATACAGTTAAGGTACAAAGAAGCACCATCGACATCATATATGGATTTTAGAGCACTTGGAAAAATCACCTTTTTTAAAAAATGAGCTTATCTCAACCCTTAACTATTTTGGAACCAGTGCGCCTCCATAATAGGAGTGTATGGCGTTAATGTTTTAATATTATCTAGTAAAAATCCCCCAAGTATGGTTCTTCTGTAGCTTATCATTTAGGACAATTTCTAGTTAACAAAATCAGGTTACATTTTATAATGACATCGTTTGGATAAAGCAATGTGCTGACACTTCAATATGTTTTTTTTTTCCCCAGTATCCGTCGAGAAGGAAATGAGTAAGTCTGCATGGATTTTTCAGCAGTTTAACTCAGAGAAGATCAACAGGATATACATATATTTATTGTCTTTTTTTAATCTTTACATCATCTTGTCCACATAAATGTCTGTAGCAGCTTACATTTGATACAGCCTAGAGTAGGGTTACCATATTTCAACACTGAAAAAAGAGGACACTCCATGGGGGCCCTGGCCCTGCCCCAACTCTGCCCCTTCTCCACCCCAGGCCCCGCCCCAACCCCGCCCCCATTCCAACCCTTTCCCCAAAGTCCCTGCCCCAACTCTGCCCCCTCCTCTGAGCACCCCGCATTCCCCCTCTTCTCTCCCACTCTGATCTTGGTTGGGGGTGCTAAGTGCTTCCCTGCTCCCCACTCGCCCTGCAGCCCCTGCACCCCTCCGCCCCTGCAGCCTCTGCGCCCCCCACCTGCCCTGCCCCTGCGCCCCCGTCCCTGCAACCTCTGTGCTCCCTGCACCCCCCCGCCCCTGCAGCCTCTGTGCCCCCTGCTCCACACTTTCCCTGCAGCGCCTGCACCCCTCCCGCCCCTGCAGCCTCTGCGCCCCCCGCCTGCCCTGCCCCTGCGCCCCCTGCCCCTGCAGCCTCTATGCCCCTGCCTGCCCTGCTCCTACTCGCCCTGCAGCCTCTGCACCCCCCCGCCTGCCCTGCTCCCCCGCTCAACCGGCAGCCTTTGCCTGGCCGTGGCTTTGGATGCTCAGCGGCGACCGGGACAGCGCGGGTCCCTGCAGCCTCGGCACATGCCGCATTCCCTGCCCCGCGCCGCAGCCTCCTTCCTGCCGCCGCTGAGCACGGGGTTCTGAGCCGCGCGGGGCGACGGGGCCGCAGGAAGAGTCCCCCAGTGGCCGGGGGGTCCCCGCCCACGAGGGAAGCCCGAGCCGCTGGCTGGGCCCGGCCTCCCCGTGGTCCTGCGGGCTCGGCTGGGGCATGCAGTCGGCCCGGCCTGCGGGGGCAGCAGCAGCCCCTCCGCCGCCTTCTGCGGCTGCGCCTCCCCCTCCTCCTCCTCCCCCCACCCGAGCTCGCTACAATGTAGTCGGGGCGGCTGGGCTGCGCTGCGGACCCAGCGGGTCGTGCTGGGGCCGGGCGGGCCCTGGCTTATGCCTGCCTATTTCCCTGGACATGTTCGGCTTTTTGGCAGTTCCTCCCGGACGGGGATTTGAGTACCATGTCCGGGGAAATCTGGACGTATGGTAACCCTAGCCTAGAGTCTGATCCCATGAACAGAACCACATATGCCTTAATCCAGCATAGTCCCATTGAATACAGCTTTTATTATTTTTTTTAATCAATAGCTGTGGATTTTGTTTAGAGGACTAAGGGTCAGTTTTTAAAGACATTTAGATACCTAACTCCCATTGAAATCAATGGGAGATAGGCAGTTTATTACCTTTAAAAATTTAGCCGTAAACTGCTGGCGAATCACAGGGACATATCAAACTATGGATTTTAGTGCAGCAAATCCTACAGTTTAATGAAGAAATGCTGTAAGCTTAACAATTGACAGTGTGTTATAATGGTTGATTGGGCTGGAGCTTATTTCTCAGGACACATGGATTGTAATAAAAATGAGTTACATTTTGTAACAATGCAGTTTAGATAAAACAATGTGCAGGTATTTAAAGAGCTGTTTTTCTTTTCCAGAATCTCTCAAGGAATTAAGTAAGTCTGCCTGGAAATTTCAACAGGTTCACTCTCTCTCTCTCCTTCTCTCTCACCCACACATACAGAAGGTCGGCAGTGCAAATGTTCACTGTATTTTCTGGAATCCTCACATCCTGCCCTCTGAAGTGTTTCGAAGCAGCTTGACTCTGAAGCAGCCTAAGGACCAATCTTGCAAAATCATCCACACTCAGGCTCCAGTTCTCCGTTCTGGCGCACAGTGTGTCCTGGCCAGGCCTCGCTGTGGGTGGGAAAGGAGGAAATGGTGACTTAAAGCCATATTTGTACTGCCTCATATTCTGGATCCAATCCCTGACACTGACGACAGCTCCCTCAGAACTGCTCTTACGTACAGTCAGTTTCCCATGTGCCCAGGAATAGCTGGAGTGCAGTCCCTCCCCCTCTTCCCCATGACATAGACCTTTACTTTGAACCAGGGCCAGCCTTACAGATGGGCACCTTGGGCCACTGCCCAGTGCACTGTGCAGGGGGGGGGGGGCGGGGGGGAGGTGACATGGTCAAGAGGCAAGGAGAAGGATGGGCCTTGGGTGCAATGCTACAGACGGAAGCTCGGGTCAATACAGTTGGGGGGGTAAGTAGTGGGGCTCAGGGGTGATGGGGGAGTGGGGGCACCAAAATACAAGCTCTCCCTGGATGACATTTTCCCTAAGGCCTGCCTGCTTATAACTGGGAGGGAGGGGGCAATGAAATGCCATGAAACTTCACACAGATCTGCTTTGCCTGGAAAATCCAAACATGCCTGGGGTATTTCCCAGACCTGAATCTTTCTATCCAATTTCTGAAGAGTAAATAAACTTGCACTTGTTTAAAATTAGCCAAAACATAAAATTTGGCATTTCATATTTATTACACATTTCATTATTTAGTACATTTTGTAGCTTATAAAAACGATTACCAAATTGAACTATACAATTAAATAAAAAATGTTATTATTATTATTATTTTATTTGTGTTATGGTAGGGTCTAGGAGCCCCAGTCATGGACCAGGACCCCACGGTGCCAGGCTCGGTACAACACAGAACAGTCAATCCCTGCCCCAGAGAGCTGACAATCTAAGTGTCCTTGGGGATTTCTGGAGTCAAGACTCCCCAGCCCCTATAGAAGGTTTTTCAGTTAGACCCGGCTCCGTGTCACAGACCATAAGAATCCCACACTGGCATGAAAGACTTACCAGCTTCTCCAGCCCCCTCAGGGCCAGCTCTTTGAGGGCATTAAGGCTGCCCCTTAATGCTCTCATGGGACAGTTGAAGAGCCAAATACAACTCGTTAGATTGGAAGAGGAGGGCATTAGTGGTAAGCGAAATCCATGCCCCACCATCCACCCTTATCTGAGGTTATGCTCCCTCCATAAACAAATGAACAGTGAAAAGGTTCTTCACACCCTAGAGACAGCCTTCATGGAGCCCAAGGCCAATCAGGATGCAGCCAGATGAGTAAGAAAGTTTTTCTCTTCTCCTGTTCTCTGTCTGTTGGCTTTTTGTAGTTCCCTGGTCCCAGTGGAGGGGTGTAAGTAGTGCAGTATCTCTCCCCATCCCCATTAACTTTAATTATGAAGGTGACATAGCAACTATATAGATAAGAATGCATCAGGATCTTTATGCTCCTTTCTTTTCAGGAAACACTTCTATGTAGAAAAAGAAGACCTAACTCAAGCTTATAATGAGATATCCCAGAGTTTTACCTGTACTTGATAGCAGGTTGCTTCCAATACTACCTTCCTTTGATTTTCCAAATAACTTGTTCCATATCCAACTCCTACTTCCATAGAAAACCTTATCTATACCCTGTATAGACAAAAATATTCACACACTGAAATGTTGCCTTCTTTTTTGCAGAGAAAGTGAGAAAGAGAAAGAGTAAGTCTACACTGATATTATTAAACATTATACACTGTGTTGTATAAAACCTATACTATTTCATTTAATCACCCATCCCTTTTTTCACATGGTGCCCTGATACACCAGGATTGTTTCTAAATTTGCAATGGAATAACTGATGAATTATTTGACTGCAAGAAGAGTTAGATGGCTGTATTTCTCAACCTTTGCAAAGGATTAGACAATAGAGAGGCCACAATTTGTACCATAATCTGAATCTACAGTTCAAGAAAGTAGATGGTTTTTTACATGGGTTAATTTTGTTACTAAGAGAAACACAACCATTGTTGGACTTTAATTTTTGTTATTACAGTATATCTTTCCATTTTGACCTGAGTGGTCAGCCAAAACTTTGGGCTCTGAGGATGTACCAAATGGGAATAGAAATTGAGAATGGAGTCTGATATTTTCTTTGGTGGTATCTTGTTTATTTACAAGAAGTGCACAAAGTCCTGCTTCTCCGAATGGAGAGAGTAACAAAAAGAGGAGACAGTTCCTTTGTAAAGGCTTTGTCTTCACTACCCGCCGATCCGGCGGGTAGCAATCAGTTTATCGGGGATCGACTTACCGCGTCTGGTGAAGACGCGGTAAAATCGATCCCTGATCGCTCTGCAGTCGACTCCGGAAATCCACCTCGGCGGGAGGCGGCAGCGGAGTCGGCGGCAGCGCGGCAGCGGTCGACTTTCCCGCGTCCTCACCGCTAGGTAAGCCGACCTAAAATACGCAACTTCAGCTACGGTATTCACGTAGCTGAAGTTGCGTATCTTAGATCGGACCCCCGCTGTAGTGTAGACCTAGCCTCACTGTTGCCAGCCTGCCTTTCCATCCAGCACTCTGTCTGGAAAAAAGCCTTATCTCAGGGCCACTTTACTATGCTTCCGGGCTGCGTTTCCTTGGCTTTCTCCCTCTGTTTTTGTCTTGCTTGCTGTGACCCTCTCTGCCTCTGCTTGTATTGTCTCTGGCTATGTCTACATAAGACTTTTGTTGGTCAGGGATGTGCTTTTTCACACCCCTGACCAACAAAAGTTTTACAACCAAAAAGTGCCAGTGTGGACAGAGCTATGTCAGCGGGAGATGGTCTCCCACTGACAAAGCTACCGCCGCTCATGGGGGGTAGGTTTATTTTGCTGGCAGAAGAGCTCTCTCCTGCCAGCAAAGAGTGGCTGAACTGGAGCCCTTACAGCGGCATGGCTGTAGCAGCACAGCTGTGCTGCTATAAGGTCCGTAGTGTACACAGAGCTTCTGTCTCACTGAGACTTGGTCTACACTGCAGAGTTAGGTCGTTATAAGGCAGCTTATGTTGACCTAACTATGTCAGTGTCTACAATGCAGCCTTCCTCCTGCCGATGTAAGTGCCCTACTCCAGCAACTAATAACTCCACTTGCATGAGAGCCATACAGCTTATGTCAGTGTAGTCAGAGAGATGCAGTGTCTGTGTAGACATTATGTTCCTGTTGGCTGTCTTGTCAATTTCATGCTCTGCTGGACAAGAAAACTGGCTCCCAGATCCTCAGTCGGGCTGCTACCGGGTCTCCACTCTGAGCTTCGCTGCCACCTAGGCTCTCCACTTCCTGCTGTGCTGCTCCCTGGGGTCTCAGCTCCCCACTCTGGGCAAGGAGCATGGCAGCTGACCAGACACTAGGTGCAAATCTACCTGCTGGCGGCGAGAAGCTCCAGCCAACTTGCCCCCCACTCTCAGCTGTGAGTGCAGAGGGGAAAACCCCCGGGGGGGCAACTGGGCTTCCGTTGGGGAGCTGTGTGGAACTGAGAGCCCTGGCTCTGAGCCCCCGCATGGCCCATCTTCAGTCAGTGCAAGTGCTTCTGGTGAGGACATGCACCACTGACAGAAGGAGGGTAACGTGGACATCATGCTCTGCAGTAATTACTGTGGTGGCTGTAAGTCAACCTCACATAGGTCGATTTAAGTTTGTAGTGTAGACAGGCCCAAAGACAGTGAATGCCCCTTCGAGCTCTCCGCCCACAAAGTCCAAATTACTGGGTAGGCTCTCATACTCCCTTTGTTGTAGGTGGAGCTGTTTAGTTGTCTCTCATGGGCATTTTAAATGAGGGGTGGGGTCGCACAGTTTAGAGCAGATTTAACACAACCCACTGAGCACTATGAAGCTGATAGCTTAGTACAATTTCATGTTATATAATTCTAGCCCACCTTTTGAACCTTATTGGGTAATCAGACAGCCACTGGAGCAAAGGGACTGGAACATGTGTCTCCCCCTAGGGCTGGTCCACACTGGGGCGGGGGATCGATATAGGAAACGCAACTTCAGCTACGAGAATAGCGTAGCTGAAGTCGACGTTTCCTATATCGAACTAAAAGTACTTACTTCGGGTCCACGCGGCGCAGGCAGGCTCCCCCGTCGACAGCGCTTCCTCCTCTCGGCGAGCAGGAGTTCCGCAGTCGACGGGGGAGCGCTTCTGGGATCGATCTATCGCGTCCAGATGAGACGCGATAAATCGATCCCAGAAGATCAATCTCTACCCGCCGAATTAGGCTACAGAATCTTGTATCTTTGTTAGTTAACTTTTTCCTGTGTGCATAGAATCCTGGTCTGCAGATGCAGCAATTTCTAATCCAGTCAACATCCATTCTCCCTCCATGCTGTGTCTATGGCATGGTGGCCAGGCACAATGGTAACTGTCAAGACTGGAAGCCTCTCATTCAGGAGGGATCTATTACTTTTCACATGCCCTAGCCTCACCCTCAGGGACTGCACAGGATGGAGAGTGCTCAGGGGACTTTGAGAAACCTGACACACTGCTTTGGAAAATCCCCCTCAGCACTCAACCCAGCCTTGCACCATACTGTGAGCACACAGCTGAACATTTTTGCCCATGCGAAGTGTATTTGTAGAAAGTTGACTTTATGTATTTATTTTCCAGATAGTCCTGAGGAGGAAAATGGTGAGTTCCTATTAATAACTGAAAGGTGGCTTTCAATCTGATGAACAGAGGAGACCAGAAGATTGGGGGATTCTAAATATGATTTCTGATGTGTACCCATGGAATGTGAATACTAAATATTCAAATTCAGTACCAATTGTTGGCAGAAACTGTTGCCATCTGATGGCAATAGGTTGGTCCATAGAGAGTGGAGTTCATGGGAAGAGTCCAGTTTATGTAGAAAAGTATTCAGCTCTCACATCAGACCCCAGCACACCACCACAACTGGCCATATTTATATATGTGTATATGTATAGATATTACATGTAAAGCTAGTCAGTTACACATAGACTCACAAGAAAGTCCAAGGGCTGAATGAGCCAGGGATTCTGTACTCCCCGCAAACTTGTTGCAGGTGTCCCCCCAGGACAGGGCTAAGGTACTCCCTTGGTGGGACAGTGAAAGGACAGCTTACATGTCTCATCATTTTTCCATTCCACTAGTTTCTCTGTAGAAAGTTAAACAGAAGCCACTAACATTAGACAATTTCAATCAGCGGATCCAGGTAATTTGTGTCAAAGAGTTTTAAAAGAGCTTGTTGAGAAGCTCATTGAACAGTTAATGCTGATTTTCAATAAGTTTTGGAGCACTGGGGAAGTTCCAGGAGACTGGGACAATGTTAATGTTCCAATTTTTAAAAATGGTAAACAGGATGACCCAGATAATTATAATTATAAGCTCACTTTCCAGGAATATTCTTCATTCTTCATTTACATATTAGTGCTCAGGAGAATGCAAACATATTTGCTGGAATGGTCACAGAAAATTAAATGCAAGAGGCAGGTTTACAGTCACAGGGAATGTGTTTATGACCTCAAAAGAAGATTTGAGAGTAGCTTTGTGCGGTATTTACCCAGCTACAGTCAGGATAACTAGGTTGTGTTCCTGGCTCTGCCAGTGACATGCTGTGCTCTATGAGTTATTTTCATTCTCTGCTAAGACAAAAACTAGAAAGTGTTTAAATTTTCATGGTTGTTTTATACCTTCTAATTTAGGGGATATTTTAATTAATACAGTTAACTAAATTTAGAGAATATACAGTTTTGAGTAAACAATATGTACACATTTAAATCATTCTCTCTTTCTCTCTCTTTGTCTCCTTTAGAATCACTGATGGAAAAAATGAGTAAGTTTACCTGGATACTGAAGCAATTTCAGTAAAATACAGATGATTTCTACCACATAAAAATATTAATTATATTTTTCAAAATTGCATATCTCTTACTACCCTCAGAAAAAAATGGAAGCATTTTGGTTTTGAAACATCCTAATGATTGATCCTGCAAACAGATGTGTAGTCACACCCTTGCTGCTAACTGAAGCTCCACTGAATGAGATTCCACATACAAAGAAGGGTGTGTAGATTTGGAGTCTCTTGCAATAAGTGAGCCAGTGGACTTTAGTACAGAACTGCCCAACAGTTCAGCAAAGAGATACTGAAGGCTGACATCCATTTTAGGTATAGATAGTCCAGATTCTAATCTGTTTCTCAGGACACATGCAGTGTCATAGTTTAGTGATTCAATATTGCTGTGTTGCTCCTTTCCTGTGTCCATCCTCTCCAGGAAATATAGCTCTTCCATAACATACATTGCAGGAATCATACACCAACAACATTGTAATCTGCAATGTTAACAGAGAAAATGGAGCAATTTCTGAATAATTACAAGTATATTAGTGCTAATTACTGTAAATAAACTCATCCAGAACTCCGTGGCTTGTACTATATTTGGTGAAGCATACAGCAGGGAAAAAAACATCAAACATGAGAAATCATCCCAACTGCACTCCCCTGCACATCTCCTCCAAGTTCATCCCGCCACCCAATACCACCTACTAATTCAGCAGTTCTTTAATATCGACAATCCTGAGCTTTGATGTGTGAAAAGGGAAGCAACTGCTGAAGCTGAGGGTATTTCACTGAAAATGACCAATCTTTAGCCCCTTCCTTATTAAATCCAGGCAATTGTTAGATCAGCATTTCAATTAGTTGCAGCTGCTGGGACAGCGCCCTGGGAAAGAGGTGATTTCTGAGGTCACTCAAAATCTAAATTATTTTAAAATTTCATAGTTCAAACCCAACACATTGATTTACACAGAGATGTTGTTACCAAGATATGGGACTGAAACTCATGGAAGGTCACATTTTCTCTTAAACAGCAGAAACCTTCAGAATATGATCTGAACACTGTGGCTCGGGCACATTCCTACTAACTTCATCTATTTCAAGTTCAATTGCTATAGGAAATGCAGGAGCTTTCATGTCTGAACAGGCAGCTGGCTAAATTGCTCCAGGCTCAGGCCACCATCCCTTCCCTGTACTTGATGATGAAGAAAAGGTTACATGCAGACATTGAGTTCAACTGCTCAAAAGAGTCCACAATAGAAATGATAGATCTTTGTCCAGTCTGAAAACTATGCACACAGTGAAATAACTGTTTTTATTTGGCAGGGAAACTTAAACAGAAAAAGGGTAAGTTTTCATTTGTATTATTTAGTCACACTCTGGGTGCCAAATGGTGCCCTCATTTTCATCTGCACCACCCCAGAGACTTCAGCGGGGTTCACTACTGAGTGCAGGACTTTGGCTCAGAGCTCACAACTGTACAGGATTGTGCACTCCACTCCATATTGTAGCACTGTCAGCCTCTTTGTGCTACATTGCAAAGTCAGGTGGTGTCCTGCAGACCCAGGGGATGTCCACTGGCAGGAGGGAAGAGGAGGAGAAGACGCTCATGCAGCAGCACTAGGCTCGCTCCTCTTCTCTCCTCCTTGGCCCTGAGGCTCAGAGAGAGGCCTTGGAGGGAAGAGGTGAAGTGCTCCTGAGTGGGCAGTATTTTTCCAAGATGGGAGGAGACAGGGATCTGCTGAGCCAAGCCAGCGTGTTTATGAAGCGGGAGGAGGGAGCAGGGCGAGCCTTGCGCTCTTTCTCCTTCTTCCTCCCTGTCATCCTCAGAGTACTCAATGGCTGCTTCACTTTCTCAGGAGCTAGCTGAGTCGGACACATAGCTAAAGCCAGGAGGCGCTTGTGACATACCAGCGTACAATTCAGACCAATGGGGGGCTGTGTCATGACTGCCCTGCAGCCTCGGGTGCCTTACCATGCCTCCCGGGCTGTTCACAAACAGCCTTCCGGCATACAAGCCACACCCTGAGTGTCTGTGTGTATCTGCTGGCTCTCACCAAGCTTGATTATACTGCAGGTTGACCCCAACACACCCCCAGTCCCAGATTGTTCCCCAGAAATGTATGTCCTGTACTGCCCAGCCCTCTCCTGGACAGAACAAATAGATGAAGTCCATTATTCCTGTAAGGAAATCAGGGCCGGCTCTAGGTTTTTTGCCGCCCCAAGCAAAAAAAAATTTGGCTGCTCCCCGCCCCAGCCCTGGACTCTCCCCCACCACCCGCACTCCCCTGCCGCCCCAGCCTTGGGCTCTCACCCCCCGAACCGCATCCCCCTGCCGCCCCAGCCCTGGGCTCTCCCCCCCACACACACACCCTGCTGCCCCAGATCTGGGTTCCCCCTACCCCCCACCTGCACCCTCCTTCCGCCGCAGCCCTGTGTCACTGGTAACTCGCTCCCAGGGCAGGTCATTCAGCAGGAATTTTAGATGTGCACAGAACACAGACAGGATTGGTTCCCATATGGTTACAGAACTGCAGTAAAGTGGAACAATTTTCAGCTTGTGTGATTGGAGGATATCTGGATGCATATTATAAGACTGTCCTACATAAATGAGGAAAAGTTGAGGTGCATTTATTATTCTTTTGTTCCACTCTTCCTTTCTATGGGGAATTTCCCAATGCAATATCACTGTCTTCCTTTTAAACAAACAAACAAACAAACAAACAAACAAACAAACAAACAAACAAACAAACAAAAGGCAATGGCTGTTGAAAATAGCAATTCCAGTCCTAATAACCACTGGGAAGCATTTCTTGCTCAATTTTATCCTACTTTTTCTACAGCAAGTTACAGTGGATCAGTATATTTGATTTTGGAGAAATGAAGTAACAGCTGCCCATACTGAGCTTGAGCACTCCTGAATTTTGAGGTGTTCAAATCTGAAAGGCAGGTGCTGGGGGGGCGGGGGGGCCTGTGGCTCTGCAGGGGAGCACAGCAGCATGTATGCAGCAGCGTGTCTGGCGCTGCGTGAAGCCAGACACGCTGGTCTGAGTGGCACGGTAAGGAGGCTGGGGGGTTGGAGAAGGGGTAGGGGGTTCCGGGGGGGGGGGGCAGTCAAGGGACAGGGAGCAGGGGGGGTTGGATGGGGCGGAGGTTAGGGGGGGTAGTCAGGGGCAGGGAGAAGAGGGGGTTAGATGGGTCAGGGGTTTCAGGGGGGCAGTCAGGGGACAGTCAGCAGTTGGATAGGCATGGGAGTCCCAGGGGTTTGTCAGGGGACCGGTAGGGGGTGAGGTCCTAGGGGGGCAGTTGGGGGGGGGTCTCAGGAGGGGGCAGTTGGGGACAAGGACCAATGGGGCTTAGATAGGAGGTGGGGTCCTGGGGGGCAGTTGGGGCAGGGGTCCCAGGAAGGGGTGATCAGGGGACAGGGAGCAGGGGGGTTGGATGGGTTGGGGTTTCTGTGGGGGGCAGTCGGAGGGAGTGGATGGGGACTACCCTCCCTCCCCATGGAGTGTCCTATTTTTTGAATGTTAAAATATGGAATCCCTACTCACAGTGCAGCTCTCCATTCATAGCAGGCTGCAGCATGAGGTCTCAGCTTCCTCACTCCCTCCCCATCTTTCCTGTTGGTAGTGGCCAAGGCAATGCTGGAAAATGTAGTTCTTTCCCTGCTTCAGGGTTGGCTCTATAGGCAGGGAGCTAACCAAGGAACTACAGCTCCCAGGGCCCCCTGTTGGTTCTCAGCTCCCAGGCTGGATCCCTGCCGCCCCTGCAAATGGGCTGCCCCAAGCACGTGCTTGCTTTGCTGATGCCTAGAGCCGCCCCTGAAGGGAATAATAGGCCAGCTTGTTACCTTAAAACAGAGTTACCCAGACACATCAGCTTAAATACACTGGATTAGACAAAACTATAAATCAAGTTCATTAATTACAGAGGAATAGATTTTAAGTGAGTACAAATAATGAGGGATAAAATTTGGAAATGGTTACAAGAAAAATAAAGATAAAACACTTATTTGTGCCTAACTTAGCAACCTATATTAGATTTAAGCAAAGTTTGTTGCCACATGTTTCCATCAAGGCTACAGAAGAAATTCTTCAGTTCAGGAGCTCCCTGAGTCCAATGTTTGTATTCCTTTGTCTTCTTAAGTGCAGATGGAGGTGGGGGAGAGTTTCTTGGGGTGTTTGCACCTTCTTTTTTTAGTTTCAGTCCCACTCTTGAAAAACATTTTCAAATGGGAAGTAGCAGACAAAGATCTTGTGGGGAAGGATGTTCCCTGATTTTTTCCCCACCTGTTTGAGTTTACTTTTTTCCCCCTTCCTGCTTGATGACTCTATTTAGTGGTTAAATGAACATTAAGGCAAGCATACTTTCCTTTGTTTACAGCAGACCTGTTTGCTGACTTCTGCTTGGGCAGGGCTGTAGGGTGTGGAATGTGTGTTAATAACATCATACAGGGGAATCCTATAACCCTATGTAAAATGTTGTCATTCATATTTGATCAGGACAATATTTACCATCAAATTATGAGGGTTTTTTTTTCAAATGATACCTTACAAGGCCTGCCTTTTACTATTATTACAATAGTGTGTAGGGGATGAATCCAGGGGTGTATTCCATCACTGTGCAGTATAAGGGGTTCATGCAGCAGCCCTTTGTAGGCAGCTCTGTAGTCTGTGTACCCTGAAAACAGTGAGCACAGCAGTAAGGAACATCATCCCACTCCCGCCATGCATGCACACACTAATACATTTGAAAGAGACAGGATCCCGTATCAGGGAAAGGGGAGGAGAGTCAGCACTGCTGTTGACAGTCAAAGAAGCAGAGCTGTGGATTGGGAAACGGCAGGGGCTCATATATCAGGGTTTCAGGGTAGGAGTTCACTAGGTGGCTGGTAGCACACAGTGACAAAAGTGTCAAGAGGCAGCAGGTACAACATAGGAAAAGGAAGTAGCAGGAAAGGGAAGCCAAGGATCAAAAGAAGAGGCTCCCTCAGCCCATATCAAAATCTATGAACTTCAGAGTATCTGAGACTGTAATATCTTTCCTCACTGAGACACAGGTCATTCAAAGCTGCAGACTTGCCCCGAAGCCATCCAACACCATTGAAGAACTGGACCGGGAACATGAGAGACCAACACAGATTTGCTATGCCCTTTCCCTGACATTCAAAGCCTCAGCATCTATGTCACAGGGGGCTTTCAAAGGACCATCAGGGACATTAAGACGAGGCATTCCACTGCCTGCAGAGCCTAAAGGGCTTCTGAAACTGCTGTGATCTGCAGGGTCCCACTGGACCTCGACCTCTGTGCTAACTGCTCCATCATCTGCCCCAAATACTCCATATAAATATATGAAACTATGGAGAGAGAGAGAGAATCAAACATTTAAGGCCTCAGAATTCAGATCAGGAACTGAGTAAGTCCTGGAGTCTGCACTCCCCTCCAACACTTAGCAGGTGTCTCTCCAGGGCAGGTGAAAGCACATTGGTGGGCTGTGAGAGGGCAGCTCACATGGTCTCTACTCATGCTGCACATTTTCTGTGGATCAAAGAATGATTATTCCAATTCCATGGGTATCAATCTGGCACCCTCATGAGACAGCAATTTACAGAGTGAAATCTCAAATGTTGGTGCATTTCTGTAACTCTATTTCTGGACAGGGTCTGTGGGCAGGGACAGGCAGTTAGTAATGGGGAGGGATGGGGGAACTTGACTGGCAGTGTGTCAGGCAGAATGATTTATCACTCTAGGAAACTGAGCCATTATCTCAATTTGAACACTAAAATCAATTCCTATTTTAAAAAAAATTCACTTTTTTTTTTCCTTTTCAGATGAATTGCAGAGTCAAATAGGTAAGTACGCACTGATTTCTCACTCTGGGAAATTATTCTCTTAACTTGAGTGATTGTCTCAACTTGTACATTAAAATAAGTTCCTATGTTGAAAAGTTCACTTTTGTCTTTCTCAGATAAAGCACTGGGCCAAATGGGAAAATCCTCACTGATTTTTGTCTCTTCCACTCACACAGAATAACACCTTGGAAGTGATACTGTATTTAATTTCTAGTACTCCCTGTGCACTATTTCAAGTGCACACTGAATAACCTATGCTGGCTGTATGTCATGCTGACAGCAGCCCAACTTCTATAAGCCCCTTCAGTCTGTGCCTTGTGACCAAGAACTCCCAGTGGGGTTGGTGCTTGGGTGTACGTAGAACATAGATTCATAGATTCTAGGACTGGAAGGGACTTTGAGACGTCATTGAGTCCAGTCCCCTGCCCTCATGGCAGGACCAAATACTGTCTAGACCATCCCTGATAGACATTTATCTAACCTACTCTTAAATATCTCCAGAGATGGAGATTCCACCATCTCCCTAGGCAATTTATTCCAGCGCAGAGTAGAGCGGAAGAATGACTTCTCATGTCTTGCTCACAACACACCTGTTAATGCATCCCAGAATCATGTTAGCAGAGCTGGTCAGGGGAGTTGGGAAAAAGTGGAGCTGGGGAGTGCAGAAAAGATGTGTGGTGGATGGGCAGAGTTGATGGAGGATGGGACAGCTGTGCGGCTGGGAAACACAAAATGAATTGATGTGGGACTGGGAGGGAGCACAGAATTAATTATTTTGATTTTTGGGAGAAGCTGGACCATCTTTGCAGTCAGGCTGCACTTTACACCAAGTGTGAAATCTGATCTCATCTGGATATTCTGGCAAGCAGGGGACAAAATCTACTTACTCACTATAAATATATGAGAATTAACAACACTGATTGTCACCCACAAGGGTGATGGCAGGGGGAGTCCAGAAACCAGAAGACAGGCCAAAAAATGTGGTTGTTGTTTTAAACTCCTGTGAGGGTTTGGTTTTTCTTTGGTTTTTTGCCATAGGGGGTTGGAGGGTTGGTTGTGATTTTTTAATCTTTTGTGTTGGCAATGCTATATTACTTTGATATGCCTATATTATTGTGTGTAGTAATAGGGTAGCATACCTTTAAATTCTCTGTGAGCCCTCTGGTGTTTCTCACCATGTTCTATAATTTTGAAGCAACCACAGACCACTCAGAGCAGCAGTATGTATGCATCTAGACATTGCTTGCATTTTTATATTTCATAAACAGAGTTATTTGGGACCCAGCTGTGCCATGTGGTTTCTCCATACTGCAATTGTTATGCAAAGAGCAAGAGACACAGTAAATGGCAATGAGGCTGGGCTCCTAATCCAGGAACGCAGTGAAACAGAGAGTGACTGGAGAGGCCTAGTGGAAGTAGAAGTAAAAGGAAACTGGACCCACTGGGCATAAAACTGCTCAGTGGGGGGAAAACGATTAAAAATGCCTGGGTGTTTTGGGAAAAGGCAATTGTTACAGGCTCATTAAAGGACCGGTCCCCTTTATTGAAAGACTGGAAGTATATATAACGGTTAATGGTTCGAATGATGAGAAAGAGGTGGTGGTTGTACTGAGTGTCATGGGGGCTTAAGTTTATAACCTGCTGCCTACCCTAAGAGCTCATATTGAACCCAAAGACAAAACATCTGCTGCATGGAAATGTGTGAATCATGGTCAACCCAAATGTCAGTTCCAGCTAAAGAATTCATTGTTGTAAGAGGATAGATATACAGGCAAGAATATGTTGTTCACAGTTTACAGTATTTACCCAGCTCCAGTGAAGTGACAAGAAAACTATTCCTGGCTCTGACACACACTTTTTATATGACCACAGTCACATCTCTTCTGCTGTCTGTGCCTCAGTTTACACCTCTGTGAAATGAGGATATAATTTCTTACCCATCTTTATAAAAACACTATGACACTGGAAGAGCACTATTCACTGACCAAAAATTCTGTGAATGCACACAGTGTCTCGTACCATTCCATTCCATCCCATTGTCACGTGCAAACTATACTTAAACGTCTGAAAACCAGGAAATACATTTAAGGTTCACACAGAAGAACCATCCACATCATATATGGATTTTAGAGCACCTGGAAAAATCACCTTTTTTAAAAAAATTAGCTTATCTCAACCCTTAGCTATTTTGGAACCAGTGCACCTCCATAATAGGAGTGTATGGCGATAATGTTTTAATATTATTTAGTAAAAATCCCCCAAGTTCTGTAGCTTTTCATTTAGGACAATTTCTAGTTGACAAAATCAGGTTAAATTTTATAATGACATTGTTTGGATAAAGCAATGTGTTTTTTTATTTTTTTTCTAGGATCCGTCGAGAAGGAAATGAGTAAGTCTGCATGGATTTTTCAGCAGTTTAACTCAGAGAAGATCAACAGGATATGCATATATTTATTGTCTTTTTTTTAATTTTTACATCATCCTGTCCACATAAATGTCTGTAGCAGCTTACATTTGATACAGCCTAGAGTCTGATCCCATGAACAGAACCACATATGCCTTAATCGAACATAGTCGCATTGAATACAGCTCGACATTGGGTTTTAAAATCAATAACTGTGAATTTTGTTTAGAGGACTAAGGGTCAGTTTTTAAAGACATTTAGATACCTCACTCCCATTGAAATCAATGGGAGATAGGCAGTTTATTACCTTTAAAAATTTAGCCGTAAACTGCTGGTGAATCACAGGGACATATCAAACTATGGATTTTAGTGCAGCAAATCCTACAGTTTAATGAAGAAATGCTGTAAGCTTAACAATTGACAGTGTGTTATAATGGTTGATTGGGCTGGAGCTTATTTCTCAGGACATATGGATTGTAATAAAAATCATTTACATTTTGTAACTATGCAGTTTAGATAAAACAATGTGCACGTATTTAAAGAGCTGTTTTTCTTTTCCAGAATCTCTCAAGAAATTAATGAGTAAGTAACCAGGCTCTGTGTCACAATCCTCCAGAATCCCACATCGGCCAGGTTCTCCAGCCCCCTCACAGCCATCTCTTTGAGAGCATTAAGGCTGCCCCTTAATGCTCTCATGGGACAGTTGAAGAACCAAACACCACTCGTTAGAGTGGGATGAGGAGGGCATTAGCGGCAAGCGAAGTCCATGCCCCACCATCCACCCTTATCTGAGGTTATGCTCCCTCCATAAACAAATGATCAGTGAAAAGGTTCTTCACACCCTAGTACAGCCTTCATAGAGCCCAAGGCTAATCAGGATGCAGCCAGATGAGTAAGACAGTTTTTCTCTTCTCCTGTTCTCTGTCTGTTGGCTTTTTGTTGTTCCCTGGTCCCAGTGGAGGCGTGTAAGTAATGCAGTATCTCTCCCCATCCCCATTAACTTTAATTATGGATGTGCCATAGCAACTATTTAGATAAGAATGCATCAGGATTTTCCCTTTATCAGGATCTTTATGCTCCTTTCTTTTCAGGAAACACTTCCATGCAGAAAAAGAAGACCTAACTCAAGCTTAAAACGAGATATCCCAGTGTTTTTCCTGTACTTGATAGCTCATAGCAGGTTGCTTCCAATACTACTTTCCTTTGATTTTCCAAATAGCTTGTTCCATATCCAACTCCTACTTCCATAGAAAACCTTAGCTAAACCTTGTATGGACAAAAAAATTCACACACTGAAATGTTGCCTTCTTTTTGCAGAGAAAGTGAGAAAGAGAAAGAGTAAGTCTAAACTGATATTATTAAACATTATACACTGTGTTGTATAAGCCCTATACTATTTCATTTCGCCACCCATCCCTTTTTTCACATAGTACCCTGATACACCAGGATTGTTTCTAAATTTGCAATAGAATAACTGATGAATTATTTGACTGCTAGAAGAGTTAGAAGGCTGTATTTCTCAATCTTTGCAAAGGATTAGACAATAGAGAGGCCACAATTCATACCGTAATCTGAATCTACAGTTCTTGAAAGTAGATGTTTTTTTACATGGGTTAATTTTGTTACTAAGACAAACACAACCACTGTTGGACTGTAACTGTTGTTATTATTACTTTTCATTTTGACCTGAATGGTCAGCCAAAGCTTTTGGCTCTGGGGATGTACCAGATGGGAATAGAAATTGAGAATGGAGTCTGATATTTTCTTTGGTGGTATCTTGTTTATTTACAAGAAGTGCACAAAGTCCTGCTTCTCCGAATGGAGAGAGTAACAAAAAGAGGAGACAGTTCCTTTGTTTACTGTTGCCAGCCTGCCTTTCCATCCAGCACTCTGGATGGAAAAAAAGCCTTATCTCAGGGCCACTTTACTATGCTTCCGAGCTGCATTTCTTTGGCTTTCTCCCTCTGTTTTTGTCTTGCTTGCTGTGACTCTCTCTGCCTCTGCTTGTACTGTCTCTGGCTATATCTACATTAGACTTTTGTTCATCAGGAATGTGTTTTTTTCACACCCCTGACCAACAAAAGTTTTACAACAAAAAAGCGCCAGTGTGGACAGAGCTATTTCAGCGGGAGACGCTCTCCCACTGACAATGCTACTGCTGACAGTGGAGGGTAGGTTTATTTTGCTGGCAGAAAAGCTCTCTCCTGCCAGCAAAGAGTGGCTGCACTGGAGCCCTTACAGTGGCATGGCTGTAGCAGCACAGCTGTGCTGCTATAAGGTCCATAGTATACACAGAGCCTCTGTCTCACTGAGACTTGGTCTACACTGCAGAGTTAGGTCGTTATAAGGCAGCTTATGTTGCCTAACTATGTCAGTGTCTACAATAAGGCCTTCCTCCTGCCGATGTAAGTGCCCTACTCCAGCAACTAATAACTCCACCTGCACGAGAGGCATACAGCTTATGTCAGTGTAGTCAGAGAGATGCAGTGTCTGTGTAGACACTGTGTTCCTTACGATAGCTGTTGTCTGTCTTGTCAATTTCACGGCTCTGCTGGACAAGAAAACTGGCTCCCAGATCCTCAGCTGGGCTGCTGCTGGGTCTCCACTGCAAGCTGGTCTGACACCCAGGCTCCCCACTTCCTGCTGTGCTGCTCCCTGGGTCCCAGCTTCCCACTCTGGGCAAGGAGCACGACAGCTGACCAGACACTAGGTGCAAATCTACCCGCTGGGGGCAAGAAGCCCCAGCCAACTTGCCCCCCACTCTCAGCTGTGAGTGCGGAGGGGAAAACCCCCGGGGGGCAGCTGGGCTCCCAGTGGGGAGCTATGTGGAGCTGAGAGCCCTGGCTCTGAGCCCCCGCACTGCCCATCTTCAATCAGTGCAAGTGCTTCTGGTGAGGACATGCACCACTGACAGAAGGAGGGTAACGTGGACATCATGCTCTGCAGTAATTACTGTGGTGGCTGTAAGTCAACATCACATAGGTCCATTTAAGATTGTAGTGTAGACATGCCCAAAGACAGTGAATGCCCCTTCGAGGTCTCCGCCCATAAAGTCCAAATTACTGGGTAGGCTCTCATCCTCCCTTTGTTGTAGGTGGGGCTGTTTAGCTGTCTCTTGTGCCATTTTAAATGAGGGGTGCAGGTCGCACAGTTTAGAGCAGGTTTAACACAACCCACTGAACACTATGAAGCTGATAGCTTAGTACAATTTCATGTTATATAATTCTAGCCCACCTTTTGAACATTATTGGGTAATCAGACAGACACTGGAGCAAAAAAGGGACTGGAGCCTGGGTCTCCCCCTCCTAGATGAGTACTCTAACTACTGGGCTACAGAATCTTGTATTCTTGTTAGTTAACCTTTTCCTGTGTGCATAGAACCCTGGTCTGCAGATGCAGCAATTTCTAATCCAGTCAACATCCATTCTCCCTCCATGCTGTGTCTATGGCATTGCGGCCAGGCACAATAGTAACTGTCAAGACTGGAAGCCTATGATTCAGGAGGGATCTATTACTTTTTGCATGCCCTAGCCTCACCCTCAGGGACTGTACAGGATGGAGAGTGCTCAGGGGACTTTGAGAAACCTGACCCACTGCTTTGGAAAATCCCGCTCAGCACTCAACCCAGTCTTGCACCATACTGTGAGCGCACAGCTGAACATTTTTGCCCATGCAAAGTGCATTTATAAAAAGTTTGACTGTATGTATTTATTTTCCAGATAGTCCTGAGGAGGAAAAGGGTGAGTTCCTATTAATAACTGAAAGGTGGTCCATAGAGAGTGGAGTTCATGGGAAGAGTCCAGTTTATGCAGAAAAGTATTCAGCTCTCACATCAGATCCCAACCCACCACCACAACTGGCCATTTTTATATATGTAGCTATACATATACATTATATGTAAAGATAGTCAGTTACACGTAGACTCAACTCACAAGGAAGTCCAAGAGCTGAATGAGCCAGGGATTCTGTACTCCCTTCAAACTTGTTGCAGGTGTCCCCCAGGACAGGGCTAAGGCACTCCCTTGGTGGGACTGTGACAGGACAGCTTACATGTCTCTTCATTTTTGCGTTCAACTAGTTTCTCTGTAGAAAGTTAAACAGAAGCTACTAACATTAGAAAATTTCAATCAGTCAATCCAGGTAGCTTGTGTCAAAGAGTTTTAAAAGAGCTTGTTGGGAATCTCATTGGACAGTTAATGCTGATTCTGCAGCATTTCCAGTGAGGGGAGCTGGATCAGACCATGAATCAAGGGGTAAGGTAGAATGAGATGGTTAGGCAGTGGGGACTGAGAGATGCATATGCATCAATTTTTCACCCTGGGAATTGCATCTCAGTTGAAAGCAATGCTTGTGAGAAAACTGTAAATATGATTTGGTGATTTTTCTTTCAGACCCTGACCAAGAAGTGGAGGGTAAGTTTCCATTGCTTCCTGAACATTGACACCAAACAGAATAACACTCTAGGAGTGATCCTGTGTAGTTACTTTCCGTTGTCACTACTCCACACGCAGCAAGAGCCATTTGTTTTCTGCTGAGTTTTCTTTCAATCCTGATTAGTTCGCCTATAGTAAATTAGGAAGGGGTATGGCCTCCGGGATAATTATCCTGGCTGCACAGCCAGCTCTTACAACCAATGGTATAAAGGCTTTGTTGAGAGCAAGAGTGTGCATTGAGGGAGTGGCAGAGCTCACCTGTGCTCCAGCCCTATAGGGCCCCTCACCAGCTGGTGTAGGTTAGAGCAGCAATGGCTCTGAGCTAATACTGTGTAGGGTTTGACACATCATGGTCGATAAACCCAGTCTGGTTTTTGAGTCTCAGGCCTGGTCTACACTACCCGCCTGAATCGGCGGGTAGAAATCGACCTCTCGGGGATCGATTTATCGCGTCCCATCAGGACGCGACAATCGATCCCCGAATCGACGCTCTTACTCCACCAGCGAAGGTGGGAGTAAGAGCCGTCGACGGGAAGCCGCGGAGGTCGATTTTGCCGCCGTCCTCACAGCGGGGTAAGTCGGCTGCAATACGTCGAATTCAGCTACGCTATTCGCGTAGCTGAATTTGCGTATCTTAAATCGACCCCCCCCCCGTAGTGTAGATGTAGCCTCAGGTAGAGGTGCCTGGCATTTTTGGCATAGAAAAGTTGCATTTTTTCCATAGAAAAGTTCACCTCTATAGACTACATGTCCTCTGATGTATCATGGTCACCCCTCTTGGTAAGTGCAGCCTGTGCATCATGGTCTCACTGGCATCCTGGTAAATATAGTCCAGTTGGGGAATCTGGACCATATAAAAAAATGGCGACATGAGGTAACCGAATCACAACTCCCACCAATTTTCCTCCAAAATATTTCACTTTTCAGATACAACTAAATATTTTTGTTTGTTTTATGACAAATCATGTTTTCTGTGTTAAGCAGATACTCTCTGCAAAAAAAAAATAAATCATTTTGTTGGAAACCCAATCTTCCACTGGAAACCAGTTTCAAGAGAGAATTTTTGATCAACACTAATTTCAGGCTCTGGTTTCTAACTGATGCTTCCAAAATGTGTTGGAGTTCAGGAAACTGGGATGTGCATCCACCATCTATTTTGCCCCTTTCAGAACCTCCCAAAGACAGTAATTTTATTCTGTAGCATACATTTGAAAATAACAGTGTGTACAACTCTAAACATTTGGATGTTTTTTCTTTTTAAGAAATGTCTCAGATAGTTGACAGTAAGTCTGCTTTGATGTCGCACCGTTTTCTCTCACAGATGATTTTATCATTATGTCTTCCTTTTCCTGGGATAGTCTCCTTGGTCCTGCAGAGGAGACACAGTCCCATCCCTGAGGTGCTTTCAGCCTGAATTAGATGTACTGTATAGAAGACAATGTGTTTCACTTCCCCACCAGGTTGGCAAACTAGGGCTTGTCTGGATGAACAGTTAATGCATGGCAAGCTGGGGTGTAAATCGATAGTGCATTAGCTGTCCATGTGGACCCTGCTGGCACACACTAATGAGTCCCTAATATGCTTTGATGTGCTCTGCTTTGAAGCAGGAGCTGTTCAGTGTCCACTAGGGGACTGTTAGTGTGCGGCAGCAGAGTGTTACCGGACATTTAATACATGGCCGGCTATTGCACTGTGGATTTACATCCCAGCTTGCTGTGCACTAACTGTTCACCTAGACAGAACAACCATTACATGACCGAGCATGCGTCCTTCCTTCCTTCCCCCCTACACTGCATCCCCAGAGAGGACCAGGTGCATGAGTTAGCCCTTTCTTCTCCCATGGTCCCTTTGTTCTCCAAGACCTGCAGGTGTCACAAATGAGAGGGCAGTTCAGGGGTCACATTATTAGGGGCTTCTAGAACCCCCACCCTTCCCTGAGATAGTTCTTGTTTGAGGGTGGTGGGAGGGACATTACTGGAAGTAGGGGACTTTTTGTGGAGGTAGAGATGGCTTAGGGGTATGGCCGGGGAGGGTAAGAGGAGGTTGTCAACCAGTGATCTGTTAGAGGTTCACCAGATAAGGCAGCTGTGAAGCCAAATTACTAATGCCACCCCCTTGTGGTGTGGTGGACTATTTGCAACATTTGTGCATGTAGCTCCATACACATCAGCACTGAAACAATTCAGTCACAATAACTATTTTCCCCTGAAGACTGAAGGACAATTTGTGATGTTACCTAATGCACCCCACAGTGGATTGAAGCACTTTTGTGTGTGGATGTAGATCAATAGATTTGCAAGGAGACAAATTACAGTCTGGAGTCAAGCCATGGTATTGGTTTGTCTATGTTTTATTAGAAGTGATATGTGAATGTACTTAAACAGGAGGCTTTTTTGTTTTCTTTTCTAGAAGGAAAGGACAATAAGAAGAGTAAGTTTGATTTGGTATCGGGACAGTTACATTCGTAGAACTATGTGCCTTCACTATAACAATAACATTTTACTCACTTTAACAACTTGGGAGGTTTGTGACCTTTAATGGTGTCCTGTATGTAAAATGAAGGCAGGAACATACTAGGGACCTGCTAAGCATGTACCACAGGCATATGTACAGAAAAGGCTTAATGTGACTAATTGTGGCATAAGGGATCTGTGAAACTTACATGCTGGGTATACTGGAAGCAGGCAAGTTTCCATTCAGATACATAAAATAGAGTATTGCTCAGGTGAGAAGTTTTCAATCTATTGCCAAGGAAAACAATTAGTATTTGGACTTGTCTACATGGGGAGGATGACAGGCATAACTATTCCAGAACAACTCCCCATTTGGACACTTCTGTTCTGGAGGGGAAACATGCTTTTTTTCCAGGTTAGATTGCTCTATTTTGGAAGTGGATTAAGCTAAACTGGAAAAGGCCATTTTTTTCTGGAAAAGGAATGTCCATAGGGGGAGTTACCCCAGAATAGCTATAGAGCTTTAAATTCATACCTTATGTTATTCCAAGATAACTTCCATATGTAGGCAAGCCGTTATTTGGAAAGGTTTAGCCACAAGGTTTGGTAGCAAACCATTCTGCAGATGGTGCATGTGCAAGTTCTTCTTTGCTTTAGTTTCTGCCTGTTTTATTCACTTCTTTAGTGGAGGAGCTTGTAGAACATAATCCACACCCCTGAGCGACGTAGTTAAACTGACCTAGCCACTCCTGTGCACAGCACTATGTGGAGGGGAGGGATACTGCCCTCATAGGCTATGTCTACACTGACACAGCTACTGCCTGTCATAGGCTATGTCTACAATACCACTTAAGTCGGTATAACTTATGTCGCTCAGGGGTGTTGGTGTCCCCCAACATAGCTAGCACCGCTCTTTGGGGGCAGAATAATTACATCGATGGGAGAGCTCTCTCCTGTTGGCGTAGAGCGTCTACACTTGAGATCTTACAGCAGCGCAGCTGCATGGATACAGCTGAGAGCTGTAACATCTCTAGTGTAGACATAGCCTTAGGGAGGTGGATTAACTATACCCCTGTAAGAGCTCTCTGCCATCAGTCTAGAGCATCTTCATTAAAATGCTACAGCTGCAGCCTTTTAAGCGTAGACCTTTCCCTAGGCATGGAAGCTGTTTTTTGCAAGAAACACCACAGAAAGGGATGATAGCTGCTCCCTTATTACTTTTAGCCAAGTGGTTAGTGCACTCACCTGGGATGTGGGAGACCCAGGTTCAATTCTTGCTTCTGTCTAATGGTGAGAAAGGATCTTAACTGTGGACTTCTACCTTTCAGGTGAATGTTGTAACCACTGTTCTATGTGATAGTTTGCCATGGTGCTCTCTCAATCTCTCCTGAAGCAGCTGTTCCACTTTGGATAACCAATTAAATGGTCACTGAGCCACAGAGAGAGAAAATAAGACTTATTCCATAACCTGGTGGTTAGGAAAATGGGAGACCCAGAGACCAGTCCCCTTGTGCCACACAAAGAGGCTACAATAAGAAATAAACATCATGGCAGAAAAAAGGATTTCTGAATGGATTCCTCCTCAATATATTTTGCCATTGTTGTTTCTTTTTTATTGTTTTCTGTGTGTCCAAAACATTCAGCAAATGTACAGGAATCCATTTTAATTTCAGGTCTGTAAGAAATTTCCTCTGAAATCTGTGTCTCAAAGCCACCTTTCATATTCCCCTTGGTGGAAAGCCAGCCCCACCACACAACACCCCATGAAATATATGTATAAAGAGATATGAAGAACTTACTCTTAGAAATATGTTTTCTCTAATAATCTTTTTTTATTTATCTCACGGGATGTGTTTGGATTCCAGAAACAGGGAACATGTAGGATCTCTAAAGCAGTGGTAATGCTCAGGATTTCCTTTATTGTAGTAACAGGGAGTTTTACGGTTGGGAGCTGAGTCTGGTTGGGAATTTTTTAGAATGGACTTCACAAGGGTGTCAGATTGGAATTTGCCATTAATCTCTTGAATGGTTTCAAAATCAGGCACATTAGGAGAGTGTATGTGTGTGGGGATGGAGCTGAGAAGCACTTCTGTTTAACCAATGAGAAATGTTCTCTCTTTCTTTCTCTTCATATAGGTGGGAAAGAAAATGAAGAAGGTAAGGTTTCCCAGAATCTTATTTGCCCTTCAGCCAGGTCAAATCTCACTTGGTCATATGGAGACAAGAGAAAGGGGCAGGCAAATGGATATTTTGTATGCCAGTTGAAGACATCTGCCACTGCAGTGGAAGGAGGTGCTTTATGGAAATGCTGAGATTTTAACATAGTGAATCCCTCTGGAACTAGAGATTTGTCTGTTTTGCTAATTTTCAAACTATTTTGCTGGATTAGGTTGCTAATTGTAGAAAGTTGCTTTCTTCAAACACACACACAATTTAAACCTCTTTGTCAGCATTAATGTTGACAAATTGGAGAGAGTACAGGAGAGAACAACACAACTAATAGGTTTAGAAAACCTGACCCATGCGGAAAGGTTAAAAAAATTGGGTAGGTTTAGTCATGAGGGAGGACCTGATAACAGTCTTAAAATATATTATAGGTTTTTATAACGAGGACAATCTATTGTTCTCCCTGTCCACTGAAGGTAACACAAGAAGCAATGGGCTTACTTTGCAACAAGGGATATTTAGGTTCCGCATTAGGAGAAATTTTCTAACTACAAGGGTAATTAAGCTCTGGAGTAGGCTTCCAAGGGAGGTTGTGGAATTCCCATTGTTGAAGGTTTTTAAGAATAGGTTGGACAAGCACTTGTCAGGGATGGTCTAGGTTTACTTGGCCCTGCCTCAGCTGAGGGGAGCTGGACTAGATGCCCACTTGAGGTCCCTTTAAGCCCTACATTTCTATTATTCAATGATAAAATGTGGCATTAGCATGGCCTCCTATGTGACAGAGTCCTACTTTCAGGAGCACTAAGACCTCTAGGGATCTGCGGAAACTCCAGTTTATGTATCTGCTTTTTTTAAAGATAAGATCCAAATGGCTGAGGGCTGAAATCTGCAATTTGAAACTGCAGCATGTCAATATTAATTCCTTACTGTTGAGGATTGTACAGCCTTGCTCTAGAGAAGCCTGCTCTAGATTTAGCCAAGTTCTGAACTGTTGAAAATCACACACTGAGCATCCAGAGTGGGCTATTCTGTTAAAGAGAGATGCCCTGCATTGTGGGCCTCGCTTAGTTTTTAAGCGAATTAACTAGAGTAAGTGATTTACAGGATCTGTGCTATGACACAGTCTGCATACAGTCTCCTGGGAGCACCCCTTTAATGTGTCAGACCCCCCAAGGGACTATTCCACAAGGGCAGGCCACATGGCTTCGATGCCTCTGAGACTGAGCCTTCAGGCTCCAGCGCTCCTATTTCACACCGGGAGCTCTGACCACCAAGTTCAACTAAGACAGACCTCTGTCGGCACCTCAGCAGGTATTTGCAATCACACCCGCATCCTCTTCAAAACTGCATAGGGTTTATTAGTCAGCTGGAACACAACATCAGGAAATCATTAGATTAGCATAGAAAAGCAAAGGTTAAGACATCATCCAAACTGGCCAAGCCAGGGCTCCCTTGAATCATGCTGTGAAGGAATCATCTTGGTTTCCTCTCTGTATCTCTGTCCTGTTGTCTCCCAGTCTCAGATAAGCTCCTGTGTCTCTCTAAAGGTCAGGCCTTATCCTCACCTCCTGTCACCTCCTGGTTCATAGTCCTCCTCTGCAAAGCCATGCAGAGCTCACACGTACCATCTGCTGGAGTTTCCAGTTGTTAGGTGCCAGCTATTGAATCATTGGGGTTCCCCTTGTCTTCCCAGAGCCTCCATTGATATGGGTCAGTTTCAGACTGTTCTCAGTGATCCATTCATTACCACCCCAAACAGTTACATGAGACATACACCTCGCGTCTCCTGCTCTGCCCCAGGAGCAGCATGTTAACTCTTCTGCACACACTGGGTAGCAATCCGAAGTCAAATGAGGATTCCACACGTCACTTCCACACATATCAGTCATGAAAATATTACAGAAAATCCACATTAGTCACACATACTTGGCAGAATGCCTCCATACCGCCTCAGGATCATAGAATCATAAAATATCAGGGTTGGAAGGGACTTCAGGAGGTCATCTAGTCCAACCCCCTGCTCAAAGCAGGACCAATCCCCAGACAGATTTTTGCCCCAGATCCCTAAATGGCCCCCTCAAGGATTGAACTCACAACCTTGGGTTTAGCAGGCCAATGCTCAAACCACTGAGCTATCAAAAGAGATCCTCTTCCTTCATTTTCTCCCCCTATGTCCCCAATCCTGCAATGGGATCTCTGCTGTCAACATTCACACCTGTGCAGACTTCCACTGCCATCAGCTGGACTCTGCAGGGTTACAGGTCTCACCTACCTAGAACCAACTGCAGACTCAGGACCAAAACTGCCTCCCAGTGTTCTAGAGGACCATGCACAGGGCTGAGAGAGATGGGAGGACCTGCAGGACAGATGAGTTCCTGATTCAGTTGGTGGAATGATCTGGACCTAGTGAGACCACCTCTAAATCTAGTCAATGCCATGCTTCCTGCACATGCTTGTGCATCACGAGAATGAGTAAAAAGAATAAAGAGACAAGGTGGGTGAGGTAATAACTTTTATTCGACGAACCTCTATTGGGGAGAGAAACAAGCTTTTGAGCTTACACAGAGCTCTTCCTCAGGTCTGGGAAAACCACCCAGAGCGTCACAGCTAAATACAAGGTGGAACAAATTGTTTAGCATAAATGGTTAACACACACTGTAAGAGAACATTCAAAGTGAAATGGCCCATTAACATTTCTGCAGTCGATAAAAAGGGAGCTCATTAGTTTACAGATTCTTGTAATAACCCATAAATCCAGTGTCTTTATTAAGACCAGGACTTTTAGTGCCTAGTAAAGTTATGAATTTAAGCTCCCAGGCTCATCTTTTGAAAGTGTTGTGCAGGTTTCCTTTGAGGATGAGGACTGAGAGGTCAGATATGGAGGGATTGTTTAGTAAAAAATGTTCACCCACAGGTGGTAAGGTGTCTTTATGGTTATCATTTTCCTGTGTGAGAATGTAGTGATTGGTTTCACCCATACAGTTGTTGAGGCATTTAGCGCACTGGATGAGGTACCCCACATGTTGTGATAGGCATGTGTCAAAACCATTAATCTTGCTCACTCCATATCTGACCCCTCAGTCCTCAAAGGGGAGGCATAATATTCACTAACCCAAAAGAAATTAAAATGATGTCAGTATTAAAAAGTTATTTTTGCTTTGCAGATGAACTCCAGATAGAAATGGGTAAGTTTTGCACTGACTTTTCAAATGTAAATGTCAATTCAGTTCCATGCTCAAAAAAAGAGATGTAAATAGAAATTAAGTTCTCACAGTTACAAACACAGGAAGTGAATGATTTTTCTTGTTAGAATATTATATTTCTAGAATTTGCTAGGATATACATATATAGGTGCTACAGCCCTATTCCTGCTCTCATTGGGTGAAAAATCTCCCCTGTGGAATGGGTTATTCATCACTTAAATCCCAGCTAGCCCTTCAAAATAGGGCATAGGTGTGTACCTTGTGCTGCACAGGTCTAGTCCTTTTCTCTCTCCGGGGATGAATTTCACCCTAAATCATGTATTTCATAACATGTCTGTGAAACATGTCTATAGGTGGAGTGAGGTTCTGACAATGTGTCATCAATTATATGATTTGCAATTTGCCATTGACTTTAATACTGAAAGTAACAGCACATCCTTTGAGATAGTGAATGTGTGTGGGTGTCCTGCTGACAAAATATAGACCATCTAGTACTCTTTCTTGTTTTTGTTTTACTGTATCTCTCGGTTATCTCCTTTCAATCCTGCTTTGTGGTCTGGGGATGGCAAGACATATAAACATACACCTGCCAGACCTCAGGGGTGTTGGAGCCCCTGCAAGCCCTGTCACCCTGACCAGGGTGTTCCCCTGAAGGGTGCAGCAATGAATCTCTTCCTCCCACCCCCATGTGTTTGGGGGCTGGTAGTGAGAAGTGTTTCCATTACCACTCCCAGTCTATGGGGCTTGGTGGAGCAAGGGAGGGGAAATCGAGTAGCAGAGCCAACATGGATTGCCTCCTTCCTAGCATAGCACTGAGAGGAAAGGGCTGAAGGCATCATCACATTCCTTACGTGCATCATCAGAATGTGTAAAACCAGACACTCCTGCTCCTAACAAAAATGAAACGATGATGGTGGGTTGTGTTAGAAGGTGGGGACACATTCTTAACCTTTTCACCTCATGACCTCCATCCTCACCTTACAAGAGCTAGGACAAATGTTTTCAAACTTTATCAAAGTACAGCCCTTTATCAATGTATTCTCTTTTATTTTATTCTGTTAGTAGTACCGCTGGGTGGAAAATGGTTTTCCTGTCCCATTAGAATTTTCAACATTTCAAAACATTTTTCCATCCTGAATCAGGATGAACAGTTGAACTCTTGAAATGTTTCACAAACCAAAAGCCCTCTACCCCCACCCAGTTCACTTCAGGTTAATTGAAATGTCTTGTTTTGATAAATTTGAAATGATTTTTCTTTTCTTTTTTTTTAGATTTTGAAGTGTTTTCCTTTTTCAAAACCGTTTTAGTGTATATTTACTAAAATTTCTAAACAAAATAATTTTCTTTACTTTCAAATTAAAATTCAAAACTTCTCAGTACAAAAATGTTGAAATGGGATGTTTTTTAAATCTCCAACCTTCTTTTAAGATTTTTTTTTGATTGACAATTTCAGTGAACAGAACACTATTTCTCAAACAGTTTCAGTTTTGATGAATCAGCATTTTTCAACTAAAAAACATTTCATTGAAAAAATTCCCACTCAGCTCTAATTTCCTGTCTGAATTGTCCCAATTTCAACTTCAATTGGATCGTCTTATACATTTCTCTGCTAATCGGCTCTTCAATCTAATAGCGGAAGGTATAATATGGTCAGGTGGTTATAACCTGAAACTAGACAAATTCAGACTGGAAATAAGAAGTACATTTTAATGTTTAGCATAATTAAACATTGGAAACATTTACCAAGGGTTTCTAAGAATTATTTTAGGGAAGTTCTGTGGTCTGTCTTATCCCAGGGTTCAGACTATATAATCACAGTGGTCTCTTCTGGCATTGGAATCTAAGAATCCGCCGTGGTATCCAAGTATCATTTACTTTGATTCTTGCTATTTCTGTACTTACTGTATTTTATAAATTACCAAACTTTGTCTTGGTTCTGGATATTACATTATTTCTGTATGCTATGGAGACAAAACTGGAAGTACAGGGTTAAGCACGTGGTTTTCTATTTGTTTTTCTTTTTCAGGAAGACTCCAGAAAGAAAACAGTTAAGTCCCATTGACTTCTCTTGCTTTAAGGATGTCTGGATGGATAATATTTGTGGGAGATGTGGAACTATCAATACAGAAGAGATTGATGATTGTCAGTGTGTCGATGAAAAGGGACTAGCAGATGGGAGTGACGGGTTGTGAGAGCAATTTCCATGGGGAGAGAAGGAGTCAGTAGAGTTTCCCATGCTAAGAGAAGTTTGGGGATTTCCTCTTCATGGGGTGAGGTTTATTCAGAGGCCTGTCATGGCTGGGAGATAAATCTGGTTGGGTATTGGGCATAGGGACAACAGTTGGGAGTGTGTTTGACAGTGGAATATATGGGGTGTTTCATATTGAAGGCTGTGGGAGTTGTTAAAAAGTAACGTTTGTGAGTATTTGTTAACCCATTACACACACGCACTCACAAATGACTGCAAGAAGAGAAGACTATCAAAACAGAAAAAAAAGTAACTTTGAATTGGTTCTTCTTTAGTACAATTCTGTTAAACTGACTATACTGGTAAAACATCTATAAAGAGCTGTGCAGGTTCCCTGTTAGAGGTATGGGAGCAAAAATATTTTTCCTAATAATCTTTTAATTAGTCTCATGCATTGTGTTTGGACTCCAGAAAGAGGCAGTGTGCAGCACGTCTAAAGCCGTGACAATACTCAGGATTTCTTTTATTGCAGTGACAGGTTTTATTGGTACTTTTTACAGTAGGGGGATGAGTCTGGTTTGGATTCTTGCAACATAATTGGTGTGAGGTATCAGATTAGAAACTTCTGGGAAGAGGCATAATATCTGCTAGTTAACCCAACTGAAATTCACAAGGTGTGTGAATTAAAAGAATATTTTTTTCTTTGCAGATGAACTCCAAGTAGAACTGAGTAAGTGTGTGTTGATTCCTTGAATGTAAAAGTTAATTCAATTCCATGGTGGAAAAGTGATGCAAATAGAAACGAAGTTCTCACAGTTGGAAATAAGGGAACTGAAGGATCTTTGTTGTTGTTAGAATATTATTTTGATAACATTTGCTAGGATGGACAGATGAATGCTACAGACCAATTTCTGCTTCCATTGGGTGCAAATCTCACTTATGCAATGGGCTATGTGTCACTAAGTCCCTACCTATCCCTTCAAAATAGGGCATACATGAGTATCTTGTGCTGCATAATCCTAGCGCTTTCTCCATCCAGAGATTAATTTCACCCCAAATCAGTCCTTACATGTCTTTGAAAGGAGTTAGGCCCTGACAGTGTGTCTCCAATTATGTGATTTGGAATTTGCCAATGACATCAACGATGGAAGTAGAATCACACCCTTTGAGACAGTGACTGTTTGTGGGTATCCCACATTCAAAATATGAACTGTCTATTACCCTTGCTGATTTTTTGGTGTACCTGTCAATTGTGTCTTCTCCACCACCACCCTCCTGCCTCCCTTGAGGGCAAGACACACACTCCTGCCAATCTGAAGGATGTAGGAGCCCATCCAAAGCCTGTTACATTGGCCAGGCCTGAGGGGTGCACACACACATCTTTAGGGGCTGGTAGAGAGGGAATCTCTTCACTTCCACTCCTGACCTAAGGGGCTTGGTGGAGCTAGAGGGGAGAGAAGTAGCAGAGCCAATATGGATTGGCTTCTTCCTAGCAGGAACGGTGATCAAAGGGCTGAGGACTTCAGGAGCTCTTCCACCTTTTTGGTACAGGGAGATGGGAAGGGAGAAGGCTTCTTCATTTGCTGAGGGAAGAGGCTGTCTCTCAGTATGTGCATCAGGTTTGACTGGCTGCAAGCAAAGGAGTTGGGCTGGTAGCCAATCAGAGTGGGGTTACCAAACAGAAACATCTGAAAACCTATGGTTTATCGGGAAATCCCATAGACCTTGCAAATTAGGGGTCATCTGAAATCCCACAGAGCTGGCAGGTCTAAATCAATTAGACTTTGAAAGGTGACGCCCAGTTGAAATATCAGTAAGTACAGGTACAATATTATCACACAAACATCTGTTTAGTTTGGTTATCTTTGTGCAATGATATTTTTCTATCTCATCCACTCTTCCCCTCACCATCCTTAAACTCACTCCTCTCTTGGTTATTTGGAGGGAGCAGGGCTTTCTCTTGTATTCCTCTCCTATCCCCCTTGTTGCTGCAGCCCATTTTCATCTCTCTCATAGCAGGGAAGCCAGCAGCTCCAGGGAGAGACAGTGCAGTCCCCCACACTGCCAGCCTCATCGCACCTATTTCCTAGTGATCTGCTATCTCTGTCTTAAACTGAGGAGTGAGTGAAGCATGGAACAGACCTGGTGACTCCACAAGAGCCACAAATGATCCCCAAAACAGTACAATAACCACAGTGTGTGTCTGTGTGTACCATTAGTGTGCTTTACTTTCTCTTCTATGCACAAGTAAACCATTCTGTATTGTGTCTGACATCCTCAGTTATACTCAACCTGGGGCATTTCTGCTGCCCAAAGGTGGAAAATCAGCAGTATGTGCCTCTTTGAATTGAATGTCTGTTGTTTCTCACTTTCATTCCAGATTGGAGAAGGACTCACAAGTACGCAGGTAATAGAATACACATTTCTCCTGGTAACGAGAAATCATCTTCATAGTTTAAAAAAAAAACTAGAAACAGAACATATTACTATCATGGAGATGAAATCTGAGGCCCTACTCCATTTCATCTCAGGCTTTTCTCATTCAGTTTCTTCAACGAGTGTAACTTATATCAGAATCTGGCAAAATATATTTGAGTATCAATAAGATAAACATTCCAGGATCCCTTCCATTTTTGAGTCCAGTTCAATCAAATATCATATCTCTGAAATATTTCAGTGTAACCAAATTGTCAGAAAAGAACAAAACCCGTTATCAGTAGGCATTTTGCCTGAGTAAGGACAGCAGGAATTGGCCCAAAAGCCATAGCTCCCATGTTTCAGTTTATACTGAAATTAGAGATGGGTTTCTTAAATTCTGTTTTTGCAGATGACATCACTCTTAATCCAGACACAGCCCACCCCAATCTCTCCATTTCTGAGGATAAGAAGGAAATTACTCATGAAGCCCAACCTCAAAAAGTTCCACCAACTCCAGAGAGATTTGATTCGACTGTCTGTGTGCTGGGCTCTGAAGGATTCTCCTCTGAAAAGCATTACTGGGAGGTGGATGTCAGAAGCAGCAATGACTGGGACCTGGGAGTGGCCAGAAAAGTAATAGAGAGAAAAGGAAAACTTCCCTTGTCCCCTAAAGAGGGATTCTGGGTTCTGGGTTGGAGTGGGAGAGATTACTGGGCAAAAACTGATCCATGGACCCGAGTCACGGTGCAGAAAAAGCCCAAGAAAATCGGAATTTACCTTAGTTACCAAGAAAGGGGGGAGGTGACCTTTTTCAATGTAACTGACCTGTCTGTGTTGTTCACATTTAATGATTGTTCATTCTCAGGAGAGGTTTATCCATTCTTTAAAAATTCCCACAAAGAAACATCAATGAGAATTTGTTCTTTAAGAGAAGATGAATGAGTTTAAAGTGGCACTGCCACTCACTTATCCCACTGTAGCTTTGAAATCAAATTTCCCATCAATGAATTTGAATTACATTTTGCCTCTATATTAATTCGGTGGTGCCATCTCTAGAACAGCACTGTTATTCATTTTATGGCTGTGAACCTATGACACCAAGTTTCTCTCCAATAAAATGTGAACTGTAGTTTTTACTCTTTACTTTGTGAGCTGCCATTTTAATTACTTGCTTTCAACACCGATTATTTTGTTACTTCTGACAAATACTGTTATTTGACTAGGCTGTTAAGGAAAGGATATTTGTGTTGTAGATTTTTAATAGAAATCAGTTCCCATAATTAGGTTTTCAAGATTTTCAAGAGCTCAGCTGCCATTTACCCAGCATGAAAATCATTAGAAAATCTGACAAAAACTGTCACAGTGGGAGCTGCTGGGTGGATATTAATGGGAGAAAAATCCATCCTGTCTCACACATTCATTTTTCTCTTAGAGACACACCCCCACCAAACTTATAACTAATGTAGGGCTTGTGACTGGCCTGTGTAGCTACACAGCAGGGTAAGGGAATATAAAATACCCCCTATCCCTCTACACAGCCACGCAGGACTTACTGTCATAGTTACAAGGCAGTTGCACCTCTGACCCCTTCCCAGTCCCTCTGAGAGCTCCCACCCTGAGACCTCTTGCTCTCACCTGTCTCAGGGTGTCAAGTATCAGAGGGGTAGCCATGTTAGTCTGGATCTGTAAAAATCATAGAATATCAAGGTTGGAAGGGACCTGAGGAGGTCATCTAGTCCAACCTCCTGCTCAAAGCAGGACCAATCCCCAAACAGATTTTTGCCCTAGATCTCTAAGTGGCTCCCTCAAGAATTGAACTCACAACACTGGGTTTAGCAGGCCAATGCTTAAACCACTGAGCTATCCCTCCCCCCTTCGTTGGATGCACGTGGGCACCGACAAAAGCTTATGCTCCAATACATCTGTTAGTCTTAAAGGTGCCACAGGACTCTCTGTTGCTTGTCTCAGGGTGGAATCTCATGAGTCTTCAACACTTAGATGAGGATTTGACTATAGTAACTCAGCCATAAGATCCACTTACCATCCTTCAGTCCATTTTTAGACTGGGCACCTGCTTGATCCTCCATTCAGGAAACTGTGATCAATGAAACTGACCAAATACCTTTTAAAAACTAAGTGTTTTTATTTAACAGTTGTGTAGTTTGTAGAAACAGAGCAATATCCCTTTAAATAGTCTATGAGCCTTCTGTTTGTGGTCACCATAGTCTATGAACTAGAAGCTGCCAGAAACTGGTCAGAGCAGCAATATGTACATACCTAGGCTTGTGTAGATTTAGTAAACTCGTTTATTTGGAATCAGCTGTGCCTGTGTGGTTTCTTTATAGTCTTTGTAAGGAGCAGATGACACAATGACTGGTAACAAGGAGGGAAGCCCAATCCCAGAGTACAGTAGAACAGAGAATACCTGCGAGTCCTAGACTAAAAGGAAACTGCAGCCACTGGGGCTGTGAGAAAACCGATCATTCGGAGTGTGTGTGGGGGGGAAGGTTTGTAAAAGTCTGGCTGTTTGAGGAAAATTGACTTGTTTGATAAAGTGAGTCAGTCCTCCACTGAGCTGTGGTTGGAGAGTGGAACAGAGTATGACAGCTAAGGCTAATATTCTGTCACAGGTATTTTTAGTAAAAGTCAGGTACAGGTTTGGGCAATAAACAAAAATTCACAGAAGCCCACTGCCTGTCCCTGACTTTTACAAAAACATATCCCCGGGTGAGGGGGCTAACAGAGCACTGCCGGGGGCTAACCTCCAGCAGCTGCTCCAGCCGCACTGCTGCTCCTGCGGTAGGGGCTGACCACCACTGTTCCAGCCCCAAGAGGCCACTGCTTCAGCTTTGGGCCTTCTGGTCCAGGGGCCGGGGACTGCTGCTCTGTTCATCATTCCTCTGGCGAGCTGCTTCAGCGGCCTCAGGGTTGTCTCCTGGCTGCTGTTCCAGCAGCCCAGAGACCACTGTTCCAGTGGCACTGGGGCTGACCGCAGGACACTGTCAGCTGCTCCAGCCCTTCCCTGGAATAAGTCCTGGAGGTCTCGGTAAGTCACAGAATAGGTGACCTCTGTTACAGAATTGTATCCTTAGTGATAGCTAATTATATCAACGTTGAGCAAAATATATCAGTTTTACTTAGCGTAATGTGGACTAATACCTATAACCGGTTGTGAAGCCAAACAGCAAGAATTAAGATGTTTGTACACCAATGCAAGGAGCCTAGGTAACAAAATGGAGGAACTAGAGCTACTGTTGCAGGAAGTGGGTATAGGGATAACAGAAACATGGTGGAATAGTAGTCATGACTGGAGTACAGGTATTGAAGGCTATGTGCTGTTTAGGAAAGACAGAAACAAAGGCAAAGGTGGTGGAGTAGCATTGTATATCAATGATGAGGTAGACTGTAAAGAAATAAGAAGGGATGGAATGGATAAGACAGAGTCTGTCTGGGCAAAAATCACATTGGGGAAGAAAGCTACTAGAGCCTCCCCTGAGATACTGCCTGGGGTGTGCTATAGACTGCCGGGATCTGATTTGGATATGGATAGAGACCTCTTCAATGTTTTTAATGAAGTAAATACTAATGGGAATTGTGTGATCATGGGATCTAAACATGGGATCACAGTCTCTGCATTAAAATAACATTTTTTAGGCTACAAGGTCAAGCACTCAACATTTAGAAAATGAAGAGATATGGTTACCTCAATTCACCTCCCCTGCCCCCCGTGTGTGTCTGTATTATGATACAATTGTCAATGATGTGATCTCTTACTCTTTTTTCTATAAAAATATAAGAACAGCCACACTGGGTCAGACCAATGGTCCATCTGGATGAGTATCTTCACTTCCAACAATGGCCAGTGCCAGATGCTTCAAAGTGAATGATCAGAACAGGGCAATTACCAAGTGATCCATCCTCCATCATGCAGGCCCATCATTTAGCAGTCAGAGGGTTAGGGACACCCAGGCCATAGGGTTGCACCCCTGCCCAACTTGGCTAATAGCTATTGATGAACCTATTCTCCATGAACTTTGAACCCAGTTATAGTTTTGGCTTCACAACATACCCGGGCAATGAGTTCCACAGGCGGACTATGCTTTGTGTGAAGAAATACTTCCTTTTGTTTGTTTTAAACTTGCTACCTATTAATTTCACTGAGTGATCTCTTGTTCCAGTGTTATGTGAACGAGTAAATAACACTTTCTTATAAACTTTATCCACACCATTAATAATTGTAATGACTTCTATCCTACCTCCCCCTTAGTCATCTCTTTTCCAAGAAGAACAGTCCCAGTCATTTTAATCACTCATCATATGGAAGCCATTTTATACCCTTAATCATTATTGTTGCCCTCCTCTGTACCTTTTCCATTTCTAAGATATCTTTTTTGAGATGGGGCAACCAGAACTGCATGCAGTATTCAAGGTATTGGCCCACCATGGATTTATATAGTGGCATTATGATATTTTTCGTCTTATGCTCTATCCCATTTCTAATGGTTCCTAACATTCTATTAGGGTTTTTTTTGACTGCCACTGCACATTGAGTGGATGTTTTCAGAGAACTATCCACAATGACTCCAAGATCTCTTTCTTGAGTGGTAACAGTTAATTTAGATTACATCATTTTGTATGTATAGTTGGGATTATGTTTTCCATGTGCATTACTTTGCATTTATCAACACTGAATTTCATCTGCCTTTTAGTTGCCAAGTCACCCAGTTGTGTGAGATCCCTTTGTAACTCTTCGCAGCCTGCCTGGAATTTAACTATCTTGAGTTATTTTGTATCATCTGCAAACTTTGCAATATCACTGTTTACCCTTTTTCCAGATCATTTATTATCCACAGGCACCCTGTCTGATTCACTGCACAGGATGGATGCAGAAGGGGAAGAACCTAAATAACATTTATCACTATAGTTTCTGTATGTAATATAAATAGTTTTCAACTCTAAAAAGCATGGATACTAAATCTGCCTGGAACCTGGGAAACTTTGATTTATGGCCTTTAAAATTAGGGGCACGTGAAAGGGATGAAAAAGGAACAAATGAGGAGGGAGACTGACCGAGGAAGGAAGTAAAGGGGCTCTCTGAATCATAGAGCAAACTAAAGGAGCAGGAGCCATTGTGGGCTGTGCCAGATGCAAAATCCTGGGACAGTCGACAGGGCCAGGATGGAAAGGTTCTCGGGGGACTGGAGACAGCAGCAGTTGGGCGGTAGCATGTGGGATGGGCTCAACCCAACTGCCAGTGCCTCAGAGAGACAGGGACCCTGATCTGGGAGAGCCCAGCATGGACCACATTGGGGAGATGAGCCCTAGCGACAGTCAGCTCTCTTCATAGAATCATAGACTCATAGAATATCAGGATTGGAAGGGACCTCAGGAGGTCATCTAGTCCAATCCCCTGCTCAAAGCAGGACCAATCCCTAACTAAATCATCCCAGCCAAGGCTTTCTCAAGCCGGGCCTGTCAAGGTTCCTTCCCCACTCTGAACTTTAGGGTACAGATGTGGGGAACTGCATGAGAAGCTCTAAGCTTAACTACCAGCTTAGATCTGCTTTTGCTGCCACCACCCAAATAGTTTGTCATTTGGGAAACTCTGTCTTCCCCCCCAAAACCTTTCCCTCCCTGGGTAGCCTTGAGTGACTCCTCCACCAATTCCCTGGTGAACACCGATCCAAACCCCTTGGATCTTAAAACAAGGAAAAATCAATCAGGTTCTTAAAAAGAAGGCTTTTAATGAAAGAAAGAAAGCTAAAAATCATCTCTGTAAAATCAGGATGGAAAATAACTTTACAGTGTAATCAGATTCAAAGAGCCCAGAGGAACCCACTCTAGCCTTAGGTTCAACCTTACAGCAAACAGAGATGATCCCCCTAGCAAAAGGAACATTCACAAGTTGAGAAAACAAAGATAAAACTAATATGCGTTGCCTGGCTGTTTACTTACAAGTTTGAAATATGAGAGACTTCTTCAGAAAGATTTGGAGAGCATGGATAGATGTCTGGTCCCTCTTAGTCCCAAGAGCGAACAACCCCCAAAACAAAGAGCACAAACAAAAGCCTTCCCCCCACCAAGATTTAAAAGTATCTTGTCCTCTTATTGGTCCTTTGGGTCAGGTGTCAGCCAGGTTACCTGAGCTTCTTAACCCTTTACAGGTAAAAGGATTTTGGAGTCTCTGGCCAGGAGGGATTTTATAGTATTGTACACAGGAGGGCTGTTACCCTTCCCTTTATAGTTATGACAGGGCCTTAAAAATCTCTAAGGAAACAGATTCCACCAACTCCCTAGGTAATCCATTCCAGTGCTTCACCACCCTCCTAGTGAAAAAGATTTTCCTAATATCCAATGTAGACCTCCCCCACTGCCACTTCAGACCATTACTCCTTGTTATGTCATCTGGTACACTGAGAACAGTCTAGATCCATCCTCTTTGGAACCCCATTTCAAGTAGTTGAAAGCTATCAAATCCCCCTTCATTCTTCTCTCTGCAAACTAAATAATCCCAGTTGCCTCAGCCTCTCCTCATAAATCATGTGCTCCAGCCTCCTAATCATTTTTGTTGCCCTCTGCTGGACTCTTTCCAATTTTTCCACATCCTTCTTGTAGTGTGGGGCCCAAAACTGGACACAGTACTCAAGGTGAGGCCTCACCAATGCCGAATAGAGGGGAACAATCACATCCCTCGATCTGATGGCAATGCTCCTACATATACAGCCCAAAATGCCATTAGCCTTCGTTGCAACAAGGGCACACTGTTGACTCATATCCAGCTTCTCATCCACTGGAACCCCTAGGTCCTTTTCTGCAGAACTGCTGCCTAGCCACTCGGTCCCTAGTCTGTAGCAGTGCATTGGATTCTTCCGTCCTAAGTGCAGGACTCTGCAGTTGTCCTTGCTGAACCTCATCATATTTCTTTTGGCCTAATCCTGTAATTTGTCTAGGTCCCTCTGTATCCTATCCCTACCCTCCAGCATATCTACCACTCCTCCCAGTCTAGTGTTATCTTCAAAGTTGCTGAGGGTGCAATCCATGCCATCCTCCAGATCATTAATGAAGATATTGAACAAAACCGGCCCCAGGACTGACCCTTGGGGCACTCCAACTGCCAGCTAGACATGGAGCCATTGATCACTACCCGTTGCGCCCAATGATCTCGCCAGCTTTCTATCCACTTTATAGTCCATTCATCCAGCCCATACTTCTTTAACTTGTTGGCAAGAATACTGTGAGAGACCATATCAAAAGCATTGCTAAAGTCAAGGAATAAGACGTCCACTACTTTCCCCTCATCCACAGAGCCAGTTATCTCATCACAGAAGGTAATTAGGTTTGTCAGGCATGACTTGCACTTGGTGAATCCATGATGACTGTTCCTGATCACTTTCCTCTCCTCAAAGTGCTTCAAAAATTATTCCTTGAGGACCTGCTCCATAATTTTTTCAGGGACTAAGGTGAGGCTTACTAGCAGTGACCACGAGATGGTTGAGTTCAGGATCCTGACAAAGGGAAGAAAGGAGAGCAGCAGAATATGGACCTGGACTTCAGAAAAGCAGACTTTGACTCCCTCAGGGAACTGATGGGCAGGATCCCCTGGGAGAATAACATGAGGGGGAAAGGAGTCCAGGAGAGCTGGCTGTATTTTAAAAAATCCTTATGGAGGTTGCAGGAACAAACCATCCTGATGTGTAGAAAGAATAATAAATATGGCAGGTGACCAGCTTGGGTTAACAGTGAAATCCTTGCTGATCTTAAACACAAAAAAGAAGCTTACAAGAAATGGAAGCTTGGACAAATGACCAGGGAGGAGTATAAAAATATTGCTCAGGCATGCAGGAGTGAAATCAGGAAGGCCAAATCACAACTGCAGTTGCAGCTAGCAAGGGATGTTAAGAGTAACAAGAAGGGTTTCTATGTATATGTTAGCAACAAGAAGAAGGTCAGTGAAAGTGTGGGCCCCTTACTGAATGAGGGAGGCAACCTAGTGAAGGAGGAAGAGGAAAAAGCTAATGTACTCAATGATTTTTTTGCCTCAGTCTTCAAAAACAAGGTCAGCTCCCAGACTAGTGCACTGGGCAGCATAGCCTGGGGAGGAGGTGACCAGCCCTCTGTGGAGAAACAAGTGGCTCAGGACTATTTAGAAAGTCTGGACGAGCACAAGTCCATTGGGCCAGATGCACTGCATCCGAGGGTACTAAAGGAGTTGGCGGATGTGATTGCAGAGTCATTGGCCATTATATTTGAAAACTCATGGCGATCGGGGGAGGTCCCGGATGACTGGAAAAAGGCTAATGTAGTGCCCATCTTTAAAAAAGGGAAGAAGGTGGATCCAGGGAACTTTAGGCTGGTCAGCCTCACCTCAGTCCCTGAAAGCTCTCTTGCTATTGGGAGGCTGTAGGGGCATCACCCCCTCACCCCTAGGCTGTCTGGCCCTTCTCCCTGAACCAAGCAGGGGCCCCTCTGACATCCCAGTCAGCAGGGCACTTTGTGGGGCTGCTCCCGCACTGACTCTTAGTATCTCACTGCAGGGCAGGGCAGAGCAGAGAGGCAGCCAGCACCATCTGGTCATGCCCCTCGCCCTGCCGCAGCAAAATGAAAGTGAGGAAAATCCCTATTCCTCCAGTGAGAGCGATGAAGGGGCTCCTTCCCCAAAGCAAAGGAGAACAGGGAGGACAAGGAGACATCCAACCTTAATTTAAAAATTGTCAGTGATGGGGAATCCACTGCGGCCCTTGCCAATGGTTAATTACTCTCACTGTTAAGAATTTACACTTTATTTCCTACCTTCAACTTTCAGCCATTGGCTTGATTTCTACCTTTCTCTGCTAGACCAAAGAGCCCAGTATTCATCACTTCCTCACATAGGTACTTATAGACTTTAATTTTGTCATCCCATAACCTTCTCTTTGTTAAGCCAAATAAATTGAGCTGCTTGAATCTATCACTAGAAGGCATGTTTCCAACTCTTTAATCATGGCTCTTCTCTGAACACTCTCCAATTTATCAGTACCCTCAAAGAGAGTTGGAATCCTAAATATGCCCTGGAAGAAGGCACCTCTCTCCACTCCGGATTATCTGACATGTGCTGTATCTTGGAGTTAGGTCCCTGTGATGACAGTTCTCGGAGTACCCAGGACTGTGAGTTATTGTTACTGTCCCCCTACAGCCTGAGGGAATCCTCCCTTTGCCTGGCTGGATATCAGCTCTCTGACACCAGCAGCCTTTCAGTCATTCTAGCACTCTCCTCCAGGCTATGCCAGCTCCGTCTTCACCTTGCAGGTTAAAAATAGGTGGATCTCAATCCCCTTTGAGGTGTTTCCCTGAGATACCCAGCCCGACACTGACTACTCACAGAAATCCGAGATCCTCTGCTCCTGAAGGGGCAGTGTACGTGAGTTTTACCTTAATACCCCACTCTTATATAACCCACAGCACTCGTAATAAAACAGAAGTAGGTTTATTTATGAAAGGCTAGAGGTTCTACTAGAAACAGAGGTGATGGGAACAAATGGTTACAATAGAAAACAAAATATTAAAATACCAACTAAGGCCTATACTTATTAATAGTTATCTTTCCTGTGTAATATAGTAGGCTCCCCCCGCACAAAAAAAATTTATTCTGTTGTAGAGCTGATTGGAGGACTGCAGAGGAGCCAGATTCCAGTTGTTCATGAGAACACCACCCTATTCAAGATGTTTCCCCACTGAATGGATACAGAGAGCCTGTCCCCACTCTGCTATCCTGAAACCTGCTTTTATCTCTATTCACAGAAAGGGCAAACCTCTGTTTGTTGTAATGTTCTTTTTTTCATTTCCAAGTGGTTTTGACTGTGTGCAGTTGTCACTGATGGTTTTCCATTGGAAGTCTTGGGATGGAGGAAGGCTACACAACTGAGCCTTGTATTGCATCACCACCTAACTTGGGAGGGGTGACAACTCCTTGCTGCCCTAATAAGCCATCACTGAGACACATTTTCCCCTGGTGACTAGTTTTACTTAAGTTCATAAAGCAAACTTTCAATATAAATACACTGTTAGATAAATATTACGTGTACACATATCTCACAATGATAAGGAGTCTTGACAAGATACAAGCTTTCTGTAGATACCTCACATCTAACTGTTTATGGGCAAATATCCTGCAAGATATGTTTGGTGTAGTGAGTTTGTCAGGTCAGAGGTAACAGTTGTTAGCAAACAATGAGGGACCCTTGGCCAAAGAGCCTCTGTGTCATAGCACCTAAGCCAGACTAGCCCTTCCTCACAAAAAGGAAAAAAAGAAAGACGGCACCATCCCCTTGCACCCAGTATGTGGGAGAACCAGGTTCAGTTCTCCACTCAGCCTGGAGTGGAGCAGGGACTTAAAGCCAGGGCTCCACAACTCACGTGAGCACCCTAACCTGTGGGCAATGCAATATTCTGGAACAGAGCTTGCTCAGTCTCTCCTGTTGAAGCTTTTCCATTTTGTATAACTAATTGAATGGTCATTGGCACTAGGACTGGAATCTAGATAACCCCGTTTGCTGGCGAGTGCCCCGACCACTGGGCTCAAGGAGCAAACTGATATGACAAACTCATATCAGTTTGGGGCTAATATCTCTACCAGGTTTGCTGACCCTTGGGAGATTGGCACATTAAAAAAAAATCCATTTCCAAAGATTTCACAGCAGACAATAGTCCTGCTAAGGTACAACTCTGAGGGATGGATGCAAGTGGTAAGTGCATTCCCTTGGATGATTTTTTTTAAACCTGGGAGTGAGTTTCTTATGGTCGAATTTCAAGCCACGAGATTTAGTAATTTCTTCCATCCCTGCTTTGGCCTTGTGTTCAGTTGTGGATGGTCCTGCACTGATTTCTTCTCTTCTCCCGTCTTCTCAGGCTCAGGATGACAGGGAAAATGGGTCGTTGTCTCTATCCTGACAAACAGTCTGCATTGATAATTTTGTAGGGAAATCCCAGTCTCTGAGGGAGCATATGCTGAGGGGTTTCCCATTGTCTCTCCCCATATCATGACCAGGGCTGAGGAATGGATACACTTTCTCTGAATTGTCAAGAGGCATCACAAAAATATCAGCCAAGACGTTAACATTATAAAATGAAACTGTCCCTGCTTCTCTATCCAGATAAACCCCAATCACTGTCGGCCATAAATCCCATTCCCGGATTTTAGTGTTTGCCTCACTGGGGTGATATTGCCCCTCAGATCTCCGCAGGGACCAGCACCCCTCCACAGGGGGGTTCTCTAATTGTGCTGCTATCACTCTGTCCCTCACAGTCTTGCTCAGCACCCCCAGCTCCCAGTCTGGTTCATCCCCCACCTCCACCTCCCAGTACTGCCTCCCACCCACAAATCCTTCCGTCCCCACTGCGATGAGAGGTCCAGAGAGGGTGGTCTGCTCTGGAGATTCAGGTTCATGCCAGACTCTTCTCCCATCCACAGACACTTTCAGTGCAGGGTGTTTACAATCTGGATCCAGAGTGATGGGAACTGGGGAGAGAAACCAGAGCAAAGGTTAAAAAACATGGGCATGTCCAGTCTTGAGAAAAGAAGACCTGAAAAAGGTCTGTAAACATGTTAAGAACTGTTATAAAGAGGCTGGTGATCAATTGTTCTCCATGTGGAGGGGTAATGAGATGGTTTGCTGCTGACAGGCCATTAAAGGACCTGAGAAAGGATAGCCTGCTAGTTTGTGCTCAGAACATCACTTATATTTGAAGCTGAGTGAATAAATGATTCTGCTGTACGGGGGTTAACCAGAAAATTGTTTTGATAGGTTTTGAACCAAACTGAATATTCTCAGTATTTTTCAATGAAACCAAAACCAACAAGAACGGATCATTTCAGATTGAAAACTGCCAATAATGAAACAAAATGAAAACCCTGAAATATTTTTTTTTCTTTCTTTTCTTTTCCCCATTTTGTTTTGTTAAATTTTCAGTTTTTGTTTTTTTTTTATCTGAAAAAAAATGGGTTTTGGCTTTTCATTTTTTCTTTTTTTTTTTTTAAAAACATAAATATGGCTAAATTGTGAAACAGCATTTCAAAATGAAAACTCAGAATGTTTCATTTTGAAATGGTAGAACCATTTCAACTTTTTTGAAAAAAATCCATTTTTATTCCACCAAAAACTATTTGCCAAATTTGACTCAAATTCATGATTAGTTTGGTGTTCTGAAAGATGCTGTTATTTGGCAAATTTTCTATTTGCCAAACATTTTCACCCAGCTCTACTTGTACCACTAATGTCATAGAGTTTAAGGCCAGAAGGGGCCACCAGATCATCCCATCTGCATTTTAATTTAATTTTAAATGAAGCTTCTTAAACATTTTAAAAACCTTATTTACTTTACATAGAACAATAGTTTAGTTACATATTATAGACTTATAGAAAGAGACCTTCTAAAAACGTTAAAATGTATTACTGGCACGCGAAACCTTAAATTAGAGTGAATAAATGAAGACTCGGCACACCACTTCTGAAAGGTTGCCAACCCCTGGACTAATATATGCTGGCTAGTACACATATATATTGTGCTGATAATACTACCCGCAGTATATATATTCCATGCATTTAAAAATACATATTATTAAGCATTAATATAGAAGTTGTGAAGCCCAAATTGGCCTGAATCTTTATTAAAATCCTGTTAATTTATGCTAAGTATCTCATAAACCTTGCATTAGCTGAAGTAAACTTTGGCTTAAATAGGAACACTGTCAGTATCAGGACATATAATTGTTTCCATAGAGCAAAAGAAAGGGCAAAATCCTCACAAACCTATTTATCCTGGTACCAAACCTACAAGATTCATGCCCCTTAGAACCTGGAATGCATGTATCCAGAACAAAGATTAGGGTGCATAATGGGACCAGAAAAACAAGATAAAAGCTAATTGGTTGACTCTAGTTTCAAATGAGGCATATGGTACCTTTTACTGGTAAACAAATAGAGTATAAAAGGATGGCTTTTGAGGTGTAACTTTGGGAAGCACACCTTCTGCATCATGTGAACATAACATTGCTTTACAGGACCACTCTTGGGACATTGGTATCTTATAGAATCTTTTTCCTGTACCATATTAATAAACCTAACTGACACTGGTTATTTGATCTCTTAAGTACATTTCATAATGAAATAAGGAACCAAAATGTGGTCAAACAATTGACTATACAATTTATCAACAGACACATCTGGCCCCAGTCTAGAGTCAGCATTGCTTCTCAGTGCTGTCCCACTCACCCATGTAGCTTCGAGCCTTCCTGAAATCTGCAAACAAAGGAAATGAATATGTTTATAGAGGCTGGATTGCCTGGACATTTGTAGAGAGAAGTGATGTCATTCTGGAGCAGATTAGAATTTGCATGTCCATGATATGCAACATAGAAACTTATCATCTTACCTAATTCCACTGTCAGTCTCTCTGAAATGGAAAGAGATTGTGTTATTCCCTATAAATTATGCAGAGCTGGGCTGATCAATAGTCATGTGATCTCTTTAAGCATGTTTCTTCTATTCTCTCACCGCAACAGGAGAGAAGTCCCACTGAGGGGAAAAAAAAACCCATTTAACAGCTGTGAGATTGGAGGTCTCTGCTAATAACAATCATTTCCCAGTGATGGATTTGGTATTCTCTGTGTGATGCTGGGGCTTTACTCGTCTCATCAACATTAAAAAAGGGAGATTAAAGGAACCTCACAAGATTAAAATATGTTTAAAGAAAATTCCTTTTCTCCACTTCTGATCATTAGAACTGGGCAAAATTCTTCAGACAAATATTTTATTCAGCAAAAAAGGCAGTTTCAGGTCAAGCAAAACTATTTGCTAATTTGGATGGAATTCAGTGAATAGTTTCAGCTAAAAAGGGGTTTTTATTTTCAAAAAAATAAAAATGTTCCATTTTGACATTTTCGCAATGAAATGTTTTTGTTTGAAAATGATGTTTCATATTTTTAAATTTAGCTCAATTCATATAAAAAGAACAAAATAAAAAGGTTAATTAACACCCCAAAATTAAACAATCCAAACAAAAACAAATAAACAAAAAACCTGGGGAAAACAATGTTTCAGGTTGAACAAAATGTTTCATCGTTTTTTGTTTTTTTTAATTTTCCCGAGAAAAACTGAAAAAATTGCATTTGGGTTTGACAAAAACAATGTTTTTGTCAGATTTTTGGTTTGGCCACCGAAATGAAAAATCAATTATTCACTCAGCTCTACTAGTAATCCACGAGGTCATTAAAACAATGTGTTTCCACTCTAGCTGAATAGGATTTAGATTAACTTGGAAAGGAATGGTGCTTAGGGTTCAGGATCTGCTCTTGACAAGAAAGTAAGGAAACTGTTAACTTTCTCATACCCACACATGGGGAAAAGATTCCTGTAGCCGCAGGGACACCACCAGCCCTTCTCTATGGCATCACAAAAATGTGACTGATGATCTGATGCTGAAGTCAATGTGACATTTATCTATCTAGGCACGAGAGCTGGGAACCCTATGTCTGCTGGAGAAAACACGCATGCTGGGCTAGGTTTGGCTATCTCAGATTTGGCTTACACTGTTCTCAGTCCCATGACTGATCAGCACACAAAGGTTGTAGTACAGACATTTCTGTAACTACTCAGCACCATGTGCCACAGGTAACGTCTGCTCAGTGACTCTCTAATGGGGCAACAGATGCACTTACCAATCCTCTTGCTTCGATCATGCTGTTCTGGGAAGAGAAGAAAGAAACACATCATAAACTCAATGTGTGGAATTTGGATTAGAGCCATTTGAACCACAGAGCCATGTATCTCAGAACCAAAGATACATTGGGTGAGATCCACAGATGTATATAGGTGCCTCATTCCCATTGAAATCAATAACAGTTAGACACCTAAATAATTTTGAGATTCCCATTTGTTGTAGTTAATGAACAAAAAGGGGAGCACCATGTGTAACATGAAGAAAGATCTCTGTATGTCTGCAAAGTGGTTTATGTCCTTTATGGGTCTGATTTGTAGCATTGTGAGAGAGACAAGGTGAGTGAGGAAATATTGTTCTTGGACCAACTTCTGTTGGTAACAGAGAGAGACTTTCAAGCTCCACAGAGATCTAAAAGGTATTACCTCACCCACCTTGCCTTTCTCATATTCTAGGACCAACATGGCTACCACAATACTGTAACATTATGCAACGACAAGGTCTAGTTTGAAGGGGCTTGTCTATTGAGTGCTTTTGTGGGTTCCTGAACTTACCACTCATCTTTAGGTTTCACATTGAATGTCTTGATTCACTTGTGAATAGTGATTTCAGTGCATCTCTGCATAGAGCATTTCACAAAAGTCAATGCGCAGTTTGGTATGATTCATAGTCTGTTTAGTGCTCTGGGTCTGGAGATATCAGCAATCAGACCTCCTGAGGTCCCTTCCAACCCTGATATTCTATGATTCTATGATTCTATGAATTGGGGGTTGGGTTCCTTGACAGAGCTGGGAGGGAGGGAGAGGAGCCCAGGAATGAACTAATAGGGAACGTTGTTTGTGATGCATTGAAAATCATGTTAAATTGTGATCTATCACTTTAAATTCTATGGGGTTTTCATGATCCTGCCTGCAGACAGGACAAATCTGGTGATGAGAATGGGATCAGTTTCTCTGCTATGTTTCACTGCATACAAATAGAGAAAAACATAAAATACTCCTGCTGTCAGTTAATACTAACCTTATTTCTTACAATTCAGAGTCACACACCAAACCAAAGACAAAGCAGGCTGCTTCTTATGGCAGAGAGACCCAACTCACCCCACTTTGCTCTAGCTGTCTGCACACTGAGTGCTGAAAGACCCAGATCACACACTTCCCAGTCCCTACAGAGCCCACTGCCTCTAAGCAGGTAGAGGAAGCGCTCTGAGAATTTAAAGTGATAGATCCCAGTTTTAACAGTTTTCAGTACACCACCTTGCTAAACAGGAGTGAGGTACATTCGTAGAGATGGGAAGGGTGTCCAGAAAAGGAATAACACTGTGTCAGGACTGAAGTGTATTCATAGACCATCATGGAAGAAGCTTGCCGAGCCCTAGCCTGCCCTGTGTGTGGCTTTAGCTAATGCTGTACATCCCTCCTTCCCATAAACACTACACTCACTCCTCATTGCTGAGCATGTCACAGAAGACTTAGCTGCTCCATGTTCTGCTGTATATTCCTATTTCTGAGGGAGTGGGAAATGCACACAGAGATGATTAAAGATCATGCGCACAGAGAAGGGAAATTGTCTATCTAATTATAATGTGAAAACACAGACACAATTTTGCCAGGGGATTTATCAAAATACCTGATTCCAACTCCTTCTTCTGAGCTTCTGGAATAGGAGAGAGAAAAGAGTTAGCCACATTCTCTGTCATGCTTTGTACTACATACCTGTACAGGTTAGATAACAATACTCCCCTCTCCCAACCACAGTGCAGGAACCAGGAACTTGGGTAGGAGCAGTGCTGTATCAGTGTTATGCATGGCCATGCTAGCCACATAGACTGGACTCCTGGGACCAGTCAGTTGCTCCTCAGACTGGCAAAGTGGTGACTGAGAGCTTGGTAGAAGCCACACATCCAGTCCTGCACCAAACAAAGTATCTCACACTGCTTCTCAGCAATCCCTTTAGCCAGTTACAGAAGGGCAGTGATGGGATAACTAATGGAGACCCATCCAGCCTTCAGGAGGAATAGGTAGGATGGTTATTTAGTTAAGACATTAGGACAAGAAGCCAGGTCTCCAGAACTCTATTCCCAGCTCTGCCACAGAATTGCTATGTTACCTCTGGCAAGTTCATTCCCTCTCTGTAATTCCTTATATTCATCTAACAGGGTAGCCTGCCCCTTAAGGGCCAAGAGGCCTGGGGTTAGCCAGCCATGTTCAATCAGCCCCACTTGTGCCATAAATAATTGCATCTTAGCCGGAGAGGGCAGGGTTAATTGGGGTCAGGTGGCAGCTTGGAATGACAGGGTCTTGGAAAAGGGCTGAGACAATCCAGTTTGCAGGAGGCAGGGGTGGCTCTAGGCACCAGCAAAGCAAGCAGGTGCTTGGCGCAGCCCATTTGCAGGGGCGGCAGGATTCCAGCATGGGAGCTGAGAACCAACAGGGGGCCCTGGGAGCTGTAGTTCCTTGGTTAGCTCCCTGCCTATAGAGCCAGCCCTGGAGCAGGGAAAGAGCTACATTTCCCAGCATTCCCTTGGCCACTACCAACAGGAAAGAGGGGGAGGGAGTGAGGTAGCTGAGACCTCATGCTGCAGCTTGCTATGAATGGAGACCTGCACTGTGAAGTTAGGGATACCATATTTTAACATTCAAAAAATAGGACACTCCACGGGGAGGGAAAGTAGCCCCACCCTGCCACCATCCACCCCTCTGACTGCCCCCCACAGAAACCCCAACCCATCCAACCCCCCCTGCACCCTGTCCCCTGATCACCCCCTCCCGGGACCCCTGCCCCAACTGCCCCCCAGGACCCCACCCCCTATCTAAGCCTCCCTTCTCCTTGTCCCCAACTGCCCCCTCCTGAGACCCCCCCAACTTCCCCCCTAGGACTCCACCCCCTACCTGTCCCCTGACAAACCCCCGGGACTCCCATGCCTATCCAACTGCTGCCTGTCCCCTGACTGCACCCCAACCCCTGACCCATCTAACCCCCCCTTCTCTCTGCCCCGACTGCCCCCCCGAACCTCCGCCCCATCCAACTCCCAGCCCCCTTACCGTGCCACTCAGACCAGCATGTCTGGCTCCGTGCAGCACCAGACACACTGCTGCATACATGCTGCCGTGCTCCCCCGCGGAGACACAGCCCCTTTCCCCCCCACCCCTCCAGCACCTGCCTTCCAGATTTGAACACCTCAAAATTCAGGAGTGCTCAAGCTCAGTTTGGGCAGCTCTTACTTCATTTCTCCCAAATCAAATATACTGATCCACTGTAACTTGCTGTAGAAAAAGTAGGATAAAATTGAGCAAGAAATGCTTCCCAGTGGTTATTAGGTCTGGAATTGCTATTTTCAACAGCCATTGCCTTTTTCTTTGTTTGTTTGTTTGTTTGTTTGTTTGTTTGTTTGTTTGTTTGTGTAAAAGGAAGACAGTGATATTGCATTGGCAAATTCCCCATAGAAAGAAAGAATGGAAGAAAAGAATAATAAAGGCACCTCAACTTTTCCTCATTTATGGAGGACAGTCTTATAATATGCATCCAGATATCCTCCAATCACACAAGCTGAAAATTGTTCCACTTTACTGCAGTTCTGTAACCATATGGGAACCAATCCTGTCTGTGTTCTGTGCACATCCCAGGGCGGGTCATTCCTGCTGAATGACCCGCCCTGGGAGCGAGTTACCAGTGACCCAGGGCTGCGGCAGAAGGAGGGTGCAGGTGGGGGGGGGGAGAGAGCCAAGGGCTGGGGCGGCAGGAGGTGTGTGGGGGGGGTAGTGGGGGGGGAATGAGGGAGCCCAGAGCTGGGGCGGCAGGGGGGGTAGGGAGAGCCCAGGGCTGGGGCAGCAGGGGGGTGCGGCGAGAAGCCCAGGGCTGGGACGGGGGGCAGCCATAATTTTTTTTGCTTGGGGCGGCAAAAAACCTAGAGCCGGCCCTGGCAGGAGGAACTCCAGGGAGCACACAATAGCAATATAACATCACTATACTGTGTGTATATCTATCTATCTAACTTTATATATTTAATGCAGCCTTGGCATTAGAAAACAGAAAATTTGTCAAAGACAAAGTACATTCATGTTGTGCCTGAATGTACAACAGCTTGGTACAAGCTGGGGAGGTACCTTCATGGACCAGTACCAGGAATGCTTGTATCCAAAGCAAAGATAAGGAAAGGTACAGAAAAAGAAATTAAGGAACTGAGGTGAACTGGTGGGTTGGATTTTAGTGATGTGTACAGATTTTTGTAACTTGTAAAATCATCTAATAAATACTACCAGCTGAAATGTGTAACTTTCAAAGGACATCTTCTGTGTAAGGTGAATGTACAACATGGATGAAACAGCCTCCCAGAAACTGGTATTGTATTGAGCTTTTCTTCCTGTACTGTGCTATTATTTACTTTTGACTGACATTGGTTGTTTAGTCTCTTGAGTATATTTCATACCAAACAAAAGTTTGGTCAAGCTATTTAGTACACAATTTATCAACAGAACTGTTTTGGACTTTTCTTACCCAGAAGGGATCCAGAGTAGATGTGACTTAACCAGAGGTCTATGATGTGCCTTAAGAACCAATCAACAGGGGTGCTGGAGGTGAAGATGCTTGCAATGCCATGCTCTGATGCCCAGGGGTGATATGGGGGTGGGTGGAACTGCTTACAATTCTCTTAATTGTAATTCTCCCAATTCAATTCTTGATAATTAAGCCTATACATTATCAATAAATCCCCAGCCTGAGCATTAGCTAATGAGCAGGGTATCAAGAGAAACAAGAAATCTAGTATAGGTAACTGGTTAACTTAATTTACTTAACCAGTTTATGTTTTATGCCCCAGCGTTCTCACACACCACAGCCTTTTTGATTTTCTACTAACAATGTCTCACTGGCTAATGTGCAGCAAACCATAAATAAAATCAGACAGAATAAATGTTATTTTGCTGTCATCAAATCTGCTGAAACTCAAAATACATTTCAAATTCTGCAGTTGAAAATCTGAGGAGCAGGGATTTATCAGCTCACACAGACCCAACACTGGATTTCTGAGATCTTGTGATGAATTCCCCAGTGCCTGGTTCTGGTTTTAATCCACCAGGGGACTTGCCAGAAGAGGCTTTATTGGGTCAGCGCTGAATCTTAATAATTGATAAAACTACTCAGACTGGAAGGCCAGATTCTGCAGCCTTTACCCATTTTGAATGCTGTGTTGCTCCATGAACAGTCCCATTGAAATCCATAAGACAGTCAGGTACAAAGCAGTGTAAGTAAAGGCTGCAGAATTAGGCCAAGAATCATCACCACAAAGATGAGCTCCTAGCTCAATCCCACCCCCAGCCAGGAAACGGAAGCACTGACTGTCAGGTTTTCTCTGCAAAGTACACGTTTGTAAAGCTACCATAATCAATATGGGTAATGACCATGGGGAGTGAGGAAGCGACTCATTAGACAGCCCTGTTCCATTCAACACCTTAATCTATCCCAGCACTCATACAGTTCTACAGAAAGAACAAAAATAATAACAATGCAGGGAACATACCTAGAGATAATAGAGCATCCTCTTCACACCTTTTCTTCTGAGAAACCTTTTGCTTCTCTATGAGATTAAGAATTAAACATTTCATTGATAATACAAAAGCTGTCTGAAGTTATAGGGAGTATGATCAATAAAATAACATGAGATTTTCAATTACCAATGTCCAAAATTCAGTGACCCAAACATGGCTAAGTACCTGGGACCCTAAGCACAGCAAGTGAGAAGTAATGGTCTCTGGCAGAGACAGGTTACTGGGCCAGATGGATCATTGCATGAGGATTCCTGTGTTTCACTTGGAAATGGAACTGCTGAATCTCTAAAAATAAACATGGCAAAGAAGCCAGAGCTGGTATTGAAACCCCAGCCAATTAAACCTGAGGAAGTCCCGCTCTTCCAAAGCTTTCACAGGCCATAAGTCTGAGACAATCACCACACTCATCAGTATCAGACTAGGGCAGCATAAGATGACCTAGATGGAAGGGAGCACCCCTGGGGTAGATTTAATAACAGACATTCTGAAAGGCAAAGGACTGGGACCGCAGTATGTTCGGTCCCATACAAACATACATCAAAATCGGGTCCTTGTTGCACAGAGCTTACAGTTTACAACATAAGACAAGAACATATATATATATGTTCTCCCCAATGTATATATGTTCTTCCCATTCTATATACACAATGCTAATAATTCTTTGCCATTTTTCCTGATAATTATTCTCTCTAAATCTGGTATCTTTAGTTTTTTTAAATGAATCTTTTGCAGGATTGTTTTCTGAAACAAAATCATGGTAAACTATGTGAATTGTAAGACAGTCAGTCCTATGTCCTTAGCCTAGCACCCAGGGCCTGGGATTAAAAAAAAAAAAAAAAAGAATAACAGATTCCCATCACCTTTATATCCACGAAATGCCCAGGCTCCATTAGTAAGAAGAAGTAGCATAAATGATATCCAGAATGCAGCCAGCCAGGGAGAAGTACGTGGGAAAATGTCATCTGTGAAGCAAAGATATAACAGTGTATAAGGAACACAATCCCATCCCAGAGCTGGAGGAATAAGATTTTCCACCTCATTTGACTGTACAGTCATGGCTCAGTGATCCCCAGCAATTCCTAAGGATTATGCTGAATGTAGGGAAGAAGCTCCGATTATATTTTCTTTGAGCTAGATTTGTAAAGGCATTAAGGTGACTAAAGATGCAGATAGGAATCTAGTGAGATTTTCAAAAGTGCCTAGACAGATAGATGCTTTTTGAAAATCCTAGTGAGCATCTATCTGCATCTTTAGGCACCTCAAAAATTTAACAAAATTATCTTTCTCTGTTCCACCTTTACATGGAAAGAGGCAGTGCTATTAGTGAATATAAATAGCCTGTGGGTAGGGGGAAGCAGTAGGTGTGATATATCTTGATTTAATAAGGATTTTGACACAGTCCCACATGATATTCTCATAAGCACACTAGCGAAATGTGGCCTAGGTGAAATTACTATAAGGTGGGTGCACAACTGGTTGAAAGACCGTACTCAAGGAGTAGTTATCAATGGTTCACTGTCAAACTGGGAGGTCGTATCTAGTGGGGTCCCAGAGGGGTTAGTCCTAGGTCTGGTACTATTCAATATTTTCATGAATGACTTGGATAACAGAGTCAAGAATATGCTTATAATACTTGCAAATGACACCAAGCTTGGAGGAATTGCAAGCACAATTTTAGAGGACAAAATTAGAGTTCAAAACAACCTTGACAAACTGGAGAATTTCTCTGAATTCAACAAGATGAAATTAAATAAAGATAAATGCAAAGTGCTTCACTTAGGAAGAAAAAAAAGAAATGTACAACTACAAAATGGGGAATAATTGGCTAGGTGGCAGTACTGCTGAAAAGGATCTGGGGATTACAGTGGATCACAAATTGAATTTGAGTTTACAAACAAGTTGGATCAAAACCTGTCAGGGATGGTCTAGATTTACTTGGTCCTGCATCAGTGTAAGGGCTGTACTTGACTTCTCAAGGTACCTTCCAGCCCTATATTTCTATGATTCTATGACGCTATGTCTATCGCAGAGTGAGTAGCACACTCTGCAATCTGTAAGGGAGACTTAAATTTCTCCTTCATTTGTCACATGCTTTCTGCTATCTGAAATTTAAAAAGTCACATTTTGCTGTTTGTGTGTGGAAAGCCTCAGCTGCTGTAATTACTACCCCGGCTACACTGTTGGTTTTAGCACTGCTTGTGCAGAGCTAGTACAGCTATGTCTATGTGAGCAGGAATCACACCTCCAACCTCAAATGCATAACTCTGTGCCACATCCCTCAGTGCAGGCCCCAGAAATGTCTTTCCAAAGCTACAGAAACATGGCAACAACTAATTATAGTGGAGTTGGTCACAACCCCACCATTAATCTGTTACAGATTTCCTGTGGACAGTGGAAAGAATGATGAATATCTGCTGTTTTTGTGTTAATAAAAGAAAAAAAACTTAAACATGTAAAATGGAGTTTGGCTAAAGAGTCTCCCCCTGGCTTCTAGGGACACTCATGTCAGGCAGAGAGTAACACAACCTTATTTATTGTCCAGAACTATTACACACACAGTGAGTGTGTGAGACAATGAGTAATTCTGGGCTCTACCTGATTTTGGGGAAGGGATCCAGTCTCAATTCCGATTGGGCACTGTACATGCTTTAACAAAGTTTAGAGACATGACTGTGCTGGCATAGGGAGCGGAAACTGGAAGAGTCTCCCAAGAAAAATGATGGTACAGCCCCTATGACTGGTGACATAGTGAAATTCACTGGAAAACCCCTGGAGAATACACTATTGGAGACCATCCTGCACTGGCCCCAGTGGAAGGATGAGATGGGGTCTAATTCTGTTTTCCGTCCCGCACTTCTCAGATCCAGCCCCACAAAGAGTGTGAGACCATTTCTGGTCCCCCAAAAGCTCTCCCATTTTCAGCTGCGGCCATTGGTGGCGACGCTGTTCAGAAATAGCAACAAATGCAGAATTTCCCAAACAATCTGGGGAATAAGAGGCCTGGGTGATGCCAAAGGCTGTAGAGAGGAGCCTTGTACCTCTAAAGTGCTTGTTCCAGGGGGGTCAGGGAACAGGATATGGAGCCTTTCAACTCTCAGTAGCTATCTTCAATCAAGCCAAGTGCTGTAACGAACTAAGGTTGCTACCACTGGATGGCTCTTTAGTGGCCTCTTTGTGCATTTAGTTGGTGGATCTCAGTTCAGTTCTTACAGGTTAGGTGTCCACATTACAGAAACCTGCACCACCAGCGGCAGCAGCAACAAAAGGGAGAAAATTGTCAACCGTTTTTCTTCCTAAGCTACCTGAAATAGACATTAGCTGAGGTGCAAGTTCCAAATGAGGTAGGCCCACTCCTCTCTTTTATACCCCTCTCCCTGGGATGGGAGTAACTCACCTGAGAGATGAATGGCAGATTCTCGCTCTGTCTTCAGTAGGGCATTCCGCACTACGCAGCTAATCTCTGCTGGAGCCTCTCCTCCTGGGACAGTGACATGACCCAGAACATTATATAGACTTTCATTGTCCTGAGTCATTCCAATCTTGGACTCCAGTGCCAGATTCTTCCCTTTGTTTCCAACCCACTGGAGTTCAGGTTTGGGGAACCACCCTGTGGATCTGCAGGCCAGCCCGATCCCCTGACCTTGGGGACCCAGCACATCAATGAACACTGGGGCTACTGCTGCAGACAAAGAGAGAGAGAAAAAATTAGATTCTTGATAACCAACACTCTGCTGCTGACTAGTAAATAACTCTGTAACCCACTGACAAAGTGTGTGTCCAACCCTCTCCTGTGGTTGGTCTAGATGATTTCTTTATATCATGATGCTGGAATTTTCATCCCGACAAGTGGTAAGATGACGGAGTAGACAAATCAATCAATCGATCAACATTTTTTACATATCTCTAACATGTTAGCCTCAAGAATCAAAAAGGCCTTTGCCAATGTAAAGCTTTGCATATTTAAAGATCACCCACCGCTCAAGTGCAACCACTTCTGGAGCGGAAATACAATGGGGGTTGAACAGCCACACTGCAACAATACACTTCAATTTAAGTCAGAAGGTGCAGCATGCTGACCCTGCCTGTACCTCCACACTTATTTCACAGGGCACACTCCTAAATTCCCAAAATGGTGAGGACAAGTTTAATGAAAAAGGCAACACCTTCTGTAGCGCATTGCCCCAAAGACTGCACTGGGGTCAGTGCTCAGAGGGAACAGCAAACCTTACTGAGTCATTCACTCCTTTCCCTGCAGCACAGTGCCCCTTAGCACCATGTTTGGACATTGGGATTAGTTAGTACGGGGACTGGTCTTATCCCTGAAGGAGCTGGTGCTGTTGCAGAGTAGGATATTAAACTCTATGATGGAATACACTCCTGTATTCATACCCTACACACTATTGTAATAAACTCTGTACAAGGTTTGCTTTGTAAGGTATCATTTAAAAACACATAATTTGCTGGTCAGTTTTACCCTGATAAAATATGTGTGGCAACATTACATGTGAAGTTCTAAGATTTCCCATTAGGATGTGAAGAGTGTATGTTCAAAACTCACGTAGCACCAAACTGGTCAAACAGACCTGTCTTGAAGAAAGGAGTGTAAGTGTGCCTTAATTTTCATTTAAGCAGTAAACAAAGTTATCAAGAAGGAAGTGGGGGACTGAAACTGTAAAAAGAAGGGGCAAACATCCTCAAGACATCTCCCTTTCTCTCCTTGTCTGTCTCTGGCATTGCACTTAAGAAGGCAAAGAAAAACAGCCATTGGACTGTCTGTGAGAGGGCTGGACAGTGCAGGACATATATATCTGGAGGCAAGTGGGTGACTGGGAGTCTGTTGGGATAATCCCTCAGTACAACCCAGGCTGGTGAGACCCAGGGTGTGACTGGCAGGTTTCAGTTACACAAACATATAGGGGAGTAGCCTGGATGCAGCTGGCTGGTTGTGAACAGTCCAAGTTGTAGGTTACAACAGCAAGGCATTGCAAGGCACCCCAGGTTACAGGGCAGGGCAGGACACAGTCCCACATCGGTCTGGATTGTACTGCGGTATGGCACAGACCCCCAATTTCCAAATAAGCTGACCCTGAAATATCTCACCTGCAATCTGTAGCTCAGTGTTGGCTTCGTGACTCCATGTAGGAGACTTCACAAAACAGATATATGTCCCGGCATCTGTAACATGGAGCCTCTTGAGCTTCAATGATACATTCCCATTCCTAAATTCCTGCTGGAACATCTCTGTCCTTCTCTGGTAGTTGTCTCCTGAGATGTCCAGGTTAGGTTGATTTTTGTACTGATGTACGTTTACATATCCAGCTTCACTGTGTATCCCTTCAATTTTTGACCACAGCACTTCCGTGTCTACAGGCCAAGTCCTGGGCGACAGCTGGCAGGGTAACACCACATCCTGGCCAACAATCCCTACAACAGGGTAGGGTGATCCAGACAGGGAGAATTTCTCTGTAAGAAACATTCCCAAGAGTGGAGTGAAAGGGACATTCTGTTCATGGGAGGAGAGGTATTCACCAAAAATTAAATGTTCATAGATTCCAAGGCCGTAGGGGACCTTTGTGATCAAAATGAAGATATCCAGTTACAACAAGGGTGGGAATTAGACACACAAGAACACAATTGATTAGCAGTACATCACCATAACCACTCAGCCACTTCATCTGATAACCTCAGAAATGTAAGTGCTCAGAGACGTTCAGCTGACCCCAATCTGTACAAATGCGTGTGAATATTCCATCAGGTATTAACAATAGAGCTGAATGAACTGAGTTTTGTGGTTGGGTGGTTAAATCAAAAAATCTGTTTAGGTTTTTTGTTTTGTTTTTCATTTTGTTTTGTTTTTTGGTGGTATTTACACTTTTGGGGAGGTTTTCTCTTTAAAAAAAAAGAAATATAGCTACATTTCTAAACAAAATATCTTTGAAATAAAAAGTTGAAACCTTTCATTTGAAAATATTGAAACAAAACATTTTAACTTTAAAAAAAAATGTTTTTTTCTTCTTTTTGGCCCAAACAGAATTCAGGAATAATTTGGGTCGACCCAAAACTGCCTTTATGGTGACTAAACTATTTGCCAAAAGATGTTGGCCTGCTCTAATTCATCACCCCTTTCTACTCCCTTGGTCACACATTCTTCTGCAGGGGTGAATATTTAGTGATTATTTTTGGCTATTTCCAGACACACATAACCATGTGCTCTCACTTGCTGCTGTGTATGAAAATCTCCGCTGTTGATCTGATCTGATCCAGGACATCTCCCTCTCTAAAATCTATGATTAATTTTCCTCTGTCTATCACACTGGTGTCTGTGACCTGTCCCTACCCAGCTTATTAGATCCGAAAGAACCAATTAACAAGACTGGTGGATGAAGACTGACTCTGCAGCCTCTTTTCACCCAGACACCATCATTTCCCTCTATAGCCATTGCAGTTGTCAGTGGAAGAATTTGTGCTGTGAAACCCAACCCATACCAAGGCTTGTGCATTCTCACTGGATCCAAGGGGCAGAGCCTCTATGCCAAAGGAGAGAGCTCTCCCATCGGCATAATTACTCCACTTCCCTGAGTGGCGGTAGCTATGTCAGCGGGCCAGCTTCTCCTGCCTACATAGTAATGTCCACAGCATTGCTTAGGTTGGTGTAACATACTTTGCTTAGGGAGGTGGCTTTTCCATACCCCTGAGTGAGTTGTTATACTGATGGAAATGCTAGTGTGTGCAAGCTGAAAGTGTAAACTCCACTCATTCCCCCTCTAGTGGTGCCGGGGCCACAGGCAGAAGTGGATGAGACTACTGCAGCCTCAGCTATCAGAAGAGTGTCACTTAGCTCAGGAATAGCAGCTCGTGGTTTCAGAACCCAAAGTCCCAGTTCAATCCCTACTGCCAGCGAGGGACCCTAGGGTGTGTTGTTACCTAAGGAGTCAAATTCCCTTTGCAAATGGCAGCACGGTGGGGTAACCCTCCCTGAAAGGCAGCTCAGAGTGTAAAAGCTACAGGATCTAAGCTCACATTGACAAGGCTATGTCTGCTGCTCAAAAATTTTATAATGGCCTCTTCAATCAATGGCCTGTGCTATAGATTCATAGATTCTAGGACTGGAAGGGACCTTGAGAGGTCATCGAGTCCAGTCCCCTGCCCGCATGGCAGGACCAAATACTGTCTAGACCATCCCTGATAGACATTTATCTAACCTACTCTTAAATATCTCCAGAGATGGAGATTCCACAACCTCCCTAGGCAATTTATTCCAGTGTTTAACCACCCTGACAGTTAGGAACTTTTTCCTAATGTCCAACCTAGACCTCCCTTGCTGCAGTTTAAGCCCATTGCTTCTTGTTCTATCCTCAGAGGCTAAGGTGAACAAGTTTTCTCCCTCCTCCTTATGACACCCTTTTAGATACCTGAAAACTGCTATCATGTCCCCTCTCAGTCTTCTCTTTTCCAAACTAAACAAACCCAATTCTTTCAGCCTTCCTTCATAGGTCATGTTCTCAAGACCTTTAATCATTCTTGTTGCTCTTCTCTGGACCCTTTCCAATTTCTCCACATCTTTCTTGAAATGCGGTGCCCAGAACTGGACACAATACTCCAGCTGAGGCCTAACCAGAGCAGAGTAGAGCGGAAGAATGACTTCTCGTGTCTTGCTCACAACACACCTGTTAATACATCCCAGAATCATGTTTGCTTTTTTTGCAACAGCATCACACTGTTGACTCATATTTAGCTTGTGGTCCACTATAACCCCTAGATCCCTTTCTGCCGTACTCCTTCCTAGACAGTCTCTTCCCATTCTGTATGTGTGAAACTGATTTTTTCTTCCTAAGTGGAGCACTTTGCATTTGTCTTTGTTAAACTTCATCCTGTTTAACTCAGACCATTTCTCCAATTTGTCCAGATCATTTTGAATTATGACCCTGTCCTCCAAAGCAGTTGCAATCCCTCCCAGTTTGGTATCATCTGCAAACTTAATAAGCGTACTTTCTATGCCAATATCTAAGTCGTTAATGAAGATATTGAACAGAGCCGGTCCCAAAACAGACCCCTGCGGAACCCCACTCGTTATGCCTTTCCAGCAGGATTGTGAACCATTAATAACAACTCTCTGAGTACGGTTATCCAGCCAGTTATGCACCCACCTTATAGTAGCCCCATCTAAATTGTATTTGCCTAGTTTGTCGATAAGAATATCATGCGAGACCGTATCAAATGCCTTACTAAAGTCTAGGTATACCACATCCACAGCTTCTCCCTTATCCACAAGACTCGTTATCCTATCAAAGAAAGCTATCAGATTGGTTTGACATGATTTGTTCTTTACAAATCCATGCTGGCTGTTGCCTATCACCTTACCACCTTCCAAGTGTTTGCAGATGATTTCCTTAATTACTTGCTCCATTATCTTCCCTGGCACAGAAGTTAAACTAACTGGTCTGTAGTTTCCTGGGTTGTTTTTATTTCCCTTTTTATAGATGGGCACTATATTTGCCCTTTTCCAGTCTTCTGGAATCTCTCCCGTCTCCCATGATTTTCCAAAGATAATAGCTAGAGGCTCAGATACCTCCTCTATTAGCTCCTTGAGTATTCTAGGATGCATTTCATCAGGCCCTGGTGACTTGCAGGCATCTAACTTTTCTAAGTGATTTTTAACTTGTTCTTTTTTTATTTTATCTGCTAAACCTACCCCCTTCCCATTAGCATTCACTATGTTAGGCATTCCTGCAGACTTCTCGGTGAAGACCGAAACAAAGAAGTCATTAAGCATCTCTGCCATTTCCAAGTTTCCTGTTACTGTTTCTCCCTCTTCACTAAGCAGTGGGCCTACCCTGTTTTTGGTCTTCCTCTTGCTTCTAATGTATTGATAAAAAGTCTTCTTGTTCCCCTTTATTCCCGTAGCTAGTTTGAGCTCATTTTGTGCCTTTGCCTTTCTAAACTTGCCCCTGCATTCCTGTGTTGTTTGCCTATATTCATCCTTTGTAATCTGTCCTAGTTTCCATTTTTTGTATGACTCCTTTTTATTTTTTAGATCATGCAAGATCTCGTGGTTAAGCCAAGGTGGTCTTTTGCCACATTTTCTATCTTTCCTAACCAGCGGAATAGCTTGCTTTTGGGCCCTTAATAGTGTCCCTTTGAAAAACTGCCAACTCTCCTCAGTTGTTTTTCCCCTCAGTCTTGATTCCCATGGGACCTTACCTATCAGCTCTCTGAGCTTACCAAAATCCGCCTTCCTGAAACCCATTGTCTCTATTTTGCTGTTCTCCCTTCTACCCTTCCTTAGAATTGCAAACTCTATGATTTCATGATCACTTTCACCCAAGCTGCCTTCTACTTTCAAATTCTCAACGAGTTCCTCCCTATTTGTTAAAATCAAGTCTAGAACAGCTTCCCCCCTAGTAGCTTTTTCAACCTTCTGAAATAAAAAGTTGTCTGCAATGCAGTCCAAGAATTTGTTGGATAGTCTGTGCCCCGCTGTGTTATTTTCCCAACATATATCCGGATAGTTGAAGTCCCCCATCACCACCAAATCTTGGGCTTTGGATGATTTTGTTAGTTGTTTAAAAAAAGCCTCATCCACCTCTTCCACCTGGTTAGGTGGCCTGTAGTAGACTCCTAGCATAACATCACCCTTGTTTTTTACCCCTTTTAGCCTAACCCAGAGACTCTCAACACTTCCATCTCCTATGTCCATCTCTACCTCAGTCCACGTGTGTACATTTTTAATATATAAGGCAACACCTCCTCCCTTTTTCCCCTGTCTATCCTTCCTGAGCAAGCTGTATCCATCCACACCAACATTCCAATCATGTGTATTATCCCACCAAGTTTCAGTGATGCCAACAATGTCATAGTTGTATTTATTTATTAGCACTTCCAGTTCTTCCTGCTTATTACCCATACTTCTCGCATTTGTATATAGGCATCTAAGATACTGGTTTGATCTTTCCTCCCAGTTTTGTCCTGACCCTCCTTTCTCTCTGCCAATATACTATACTGGAGGTCAAACTAGATGATCATAATGGTCCCTTCTGGCCTTGGAATCTATGAATCTATGTGACTGAAGAGCCCTTTTTTAAATAGTTGTTTCCCTGCAGGTACTTACAGACTAATCAAGTTATCCCGTAACCTTCTCTTTGTTAAGAGCAAAAGACTGAGTTAATTGATTCCATCACTATAAGGCAGTTCTCTAATCCTTTAATCATCTTATGGCTCTTCTCTGAACCCTCTCCAATTTATCAACATCCTTCTTGAACTGCACACCAGAACTGGACACAGGATTTAAGGGAGACAAGGTGGGTGAGGTAATATCTTTTATTGGACCAACTTCTGTGGGTGAGAGAGACAAGCTTCTGAGCTTATACAGAGCTCTTCTTAAGCTTGTTTCTCTCACCAACAAAAGTTGGTCTAGAATCATAGAATATTAGGGTTGGAGGAGACCTCAGAAGGTCATCTAGTTCAATCCATTGCTCAAAGCAGGACCAACACCAACTAAATCATCCTAGCTAGGGCTTTGTCAAGCCAGGCCTTTAAAACCTCTGAGGATGGAGATTTCACCACCCTCCTAGTGAAATAGTGTTTCCTAATATCCAACCTAGACCTCCCCCACTGCAACTTGAGACCATTGCTTCTTGTTCTGCCATCTGCCACCACTGAGAACAGTCTAGCCCCATCCTCTTTGGAACCCCCCTTCAGGTAGTTGAAGCCTGCTATCAAATACCCCCTCACTTCTACTCTTCTGCAGACTAAATAACCTCAGTTCCCTCAGCCTCTCCTCATAAGTCTAGTAAAAGACATAACCTCACCCACCTTGTCTCTCTTTTATCCTGGGACTGACCCAGCTACAACAATACAGTATTCTAGAGTGGTTACACCAGTGCCAATAACAGAGGTAATGTAACCTCTCCACTCCTACTTGAGAGACCTCTGTTTATGAATCCAAGGATCACATTAGACCTTTTTGGCCTCAGTGTAACACTTGAAGCTCATGTTTCAGCTGATTGTCGACCAAGAACCCTAAAACTTTTTCAGAGTCTTTGCTCCCACAATAGAGTCCCCCATCCTCTAGGTACAGCCTATGGTTTTTGTTCCTAGATGTATAAATTTCCATTTACCCATTTTGTCATTTAATTCCATCCCTGCCCCTCCCCTCCCCAGAATTGCCTCTTTCTGAAGCATCCCACTCTGTCAGGAAGTTCATGGGGCCTAAGACCACAGTGTCTCCAAATCCCACCCCATGGGGGCAGGATACTGGTGTTGTGGGACACTGGTGGTGACTGTAAGCGGAGGTTGGACAGTTCTTGCTCAAGTTATGTTGTTTCTGGGTTATTTCACTTGATGCTGACAGCACTTGGTGCTCATATTAATTTACTTAAGAGTATTTTTAAATCCATTTCCCAGGGTGCCCAGGGCAATGGAGGGGCACTTTTTATTATTCTAGTTTGTGAAAGCCCAAATAGATAAGTTAAAGGGAGCAAAGTGGATTTAAAGTGGCTTTACCAGAAAGAGAATGGGTCAGCAGGAGGAGAATTCCCAGGAAGTCTGCACAGAGCTGTTGTGGAGCCATCAGGGTAGGTGGGATTCATCGGGCAGGGTCCTGAAAGGTAAAGAGCAGTGAAAATAAGACCCCACTATGGCGATACCATATGAGGGGAGCCGCAGGTCTCGTGCCCTGTATGTCTGTCTGACTCAACATGGTCTACTCAGACTCTACAATCAGAAACCAGCATTTCACCAGGGACTGAAGAGGGGATTGTCCCTTTATGCTGTTCTGGCTCTTTCTCAATTTTACCCAGCAATGAGTCCCAACAGAACCAATAGAAAACATATTCTAGCCAGAGTGCGGAGGGGGTCACATGAGCTCTTCGCATGTGAGTGTATAAATCCCTGCAGTGAAATGGACCCAGGGGCCCATCTACTCCAATATCCTATTTCTGATGCTGGCCAGCACCTGCTTATGGAAGCTGCATGAAATCCTGCAGTAAGTAGTTATGGGATAAGGTGACTATTAAAGAGCTTTATTCCCAGCCCCCATCAGTTACAGCCAAGCTCATACACTGAAGCTGGAGGACTTATAACCCCTCCAGAACCCTTGGGGTTTTTGTTTTAGTCGTTAACCCTTATTGTTATTCTTGTAATTCTTGACCCTTCTAGAGAGCCAGGGACTGCCTCCTCCATTGGTACTTTATTCCTCTCTCTAGCGAGCCCCCGCATTGTGTGGGACCCTCCCTCCAAAGAAATCTCCCTTATGCATCCTCAGTGCTGCTTCCTATGTCACCAGAGGTACATGAGGTATTCCCCTCCTCCCTCCTCCCCAGAGCTGGGCATGTGCTCTGCACACTTCTCCCAGCCCCCTGGCACAGTGACTGGTCTTTGGCTGCCCAACAGAAAGCACTTTCTGTTATCGCTCAGCAGCCCAGCCCCAGAGCAAAGGGTAAGTGTCTGCCCATGTCTACTGACAGCTTGAAACAAGAACTGTGGTGTGGGGGAGGGAACTACCCTGTGCATCTCCAGGGGGTGTTAATGCCAAGCCCCTGCTGCTGTGGGTAATCCCGCCAATGATCTCCGTGTGCGGCAGAAAGAAAGGGCTCAGCCCATCAATGTTAGTACATCCACCCAGCTGCTGGAGTAAGTACTGGGGACTCTACTGCTGCCCCCACCGAAGGAAGAGGGATGCCTGCTCCTCTCAAGTGACCCATGCTTCTTGGTCCCTGTGTACGGGTAGGAGAGCCCCCCATGTCACTGCCACTCCAAGGGGAGGCAGGACCATGGTGTCACAATATTTGAGTTCATTAAACAACAAACCAGAGAATGGGAGAGGAACAAAACTTTGCTTAAATAAACTACAGGATGTTTGTGGTGAACTCCTGTGCACAGATAGCCTGTGTTCTCCACCCCTGATTCCAGGGCATGCTGCAAAATCATTATATAGCCTCTCTAAATTATAATCTTGCACAAACATATCTCTACATCTTCCCATTTAAAAAAACAAAAAGCAAACAAACAAAACCAATTAGCTCCTACATATAAACAGCTAACAGCTATCTAATAACATGTACATTAAATTCTCAACCCAACCAGTACATTTCCATAAACCCAATGTGTCAACTACCTAGAGAGGAGAAGTTATCAGCACATAAAGCTGGAGTGAATTTTACTACTCACTTTCCTCAAATATCCCTTCTCCAGGGAAGTTAGCCAGTCTTTATGTGTCTTTCAGTACATTTAATTTCCCTCTCTGGTCTTCTCAGGATCAGCCTTTCATTACAGTGTGAGCAGAGGTGAAAGTAAGCCAGTATGGTCCGGTACGGCATACTGGCAAGAGCCGGTATGCTGTGGTGGACTAGACTGGCTTCCCCAGGCTGGCGATTTAAAGCGCCCAGAGCTCCCTGCAGCAGCCGGAGCCCCGGGCCCTTTAAAGCTCTGCCCGAGCCCCACTGCCAGAGCTCTGGGGTAGCAGCAGCAGGGCTCCGGCGGTGATTTAAAGGACCAGGGGTTCCCCACAGCGTCCAGAGCCCTGGGCCCTTTAAAGCACCACCTGAGCCCCACTTCCGGAACCCTGGGGTAGTGATGGCAGGGCTCCGGTGGTGATTTAAAGGGTCAGGGGCTCTGGCCACTGCGGGGAGCCGCGGGCCCCTTAAAGTGCCGCCCAAGCCCCGCTGCCAGAGCCCCGGGGTAGCAGGGCTCCAGCGGTGATTTAAAGGGCTACCGCAGCCCCAGACCCTTTAAATCTCATCCAGAGCCCTGGGGTAGCAGTGGCAGCTGGGAGCCCCTGGGACTCCGTTGGCGATTTAAAGGGTCCGGGTATTAAAGGCCCCGCCTCTTCTGGTTGAGGCCACGCCCCCTGCTCAGGACTCCGGCGTACCAGTAAGTCCTTTAAGTTACTTTCACCCCTGAGTGTGAGTGGTTCTCTTGTTGCTTGCCCATTTCTCCTCTGTCCTTTGATGATAAATGATGAATTGGCTGATAAATGCCAAAGTTCACATCTACTGTCAATATTCTGGAACTTACTCTTAGATCACTTCAATTACACCGAAATGTGTCCCCCTGGTCTGTCTGGACTACATAAAACCTTGGCTGCAGCTGTTCTTTAATAGTACCCCTTTGGCACCAAGTATTAGAGGTGTGATTCCTCAGGCACTCTCTGTCACCTGGGTTAAGAGATGGGAGATCACAGGCCCTTTTGCCAAAATAATATTTCTTCTTCCACTTCTGATTTTCTTTGATCTTCCATATGGTTTCATCATCATGAGATTTCAGCAAGTTATTAGTGATTGGTAAATTAGATCTGATCATTCGTCTCATTAACAGCTGAGCTGGAGAAAAGCCATTCTCCAGAGGTGTACTTCAGCAAACCAATAAAGCTTTATGAAAATCACCCTCAATGTTAGAAGTCTTTTTCATCAGGTTCTTTACCATCTGTATAGCCCTTTCCACAAGTCCATTCATTTGGGGGTAATTTGGGCATGATGTTTTGTGATGAAAATCCCAATTGATGGCAAATTGCCTAAAATCTGCACTGGAAAAAATGCGGCCCATTATCGCTAAAGACTTCATCTGGAATTCCATGTCTGGAGAACATTCCCTTTGTGACAGTTATCACTGACTTATTAATAGTGCTGTGCAGTGAGCAAATTTCCGGGCACAGAGAATAATAATCTGCAACCATTTAGTAAACATCTGATTGCCAGGGAAATCAGTCATAGAATAGAACCATAGGGTTAGAAGAGACCGCAAAGGTCATCTAGTCTAACCCCCTGCCAAGATGCAAGTTTTACCTACCTTCACCTAAGGCATTTGTGGAATTGGGTGAGGTCTCAGTGGCTCTGCCTGTTGGCATGGCTTGTATTTCAAGAATGAAAAGCAATTTTCTACCACATTAGTAACATCATGATTGATCTGTGGCCAATACAGCACCTCTCGTGCCCAATGTTTGCACTTCTCAATCACCCCATCTATCACAGTAAGTTCAGCAGTTCCAATAGTCTCTTATACTTGGACAGCAACTGCTTATTTCTCTAGGCCACACATTACATATCACTTCTTTAAAGATCCCCAATGATTAATCTTTCTCCATTTCCTCTCTTGTCTGTTGCAGTCTATTGTTAGCTATGGGAATTGACTTTGCAATCAGATCTACCTGGGCTTGCATATCTATCTCTAAAGTCTTCTCTCATTTTGTAGTCGGAGTCACCGCTCTGGAAAGTGCATCTGCAGTGACCATGCATTTTCCGGTCATGTAGGTCACAGCCAAGTCATATTTTGTAGCTTTATCATCATTCTTTGAATCCCTAGATACAGTCATTTAGCAGTTTGACAAATAATACTATCGGGCCTTGTGGTCTGTTTCAACATCCATTTCCTGGCCATATATATTTTGACTGTCTCTCTCACAGGAAAACAATATTTCTAAAAGCGCCTCAATCTGTGCATATCTGGTTTCTGCCTCTGTCAGTGATGCCTCTGTGTATGTCCTGGTGGCCAACAATCATTGTGTTTCTGTAAAATCACTGCACCTAACTGACGCTATGAAGCATATGCTGAAATTTTAATAGGCATGCCTGGGGTGTAGAACTCAACACTGCCTCTTGTATCAGTTGTTGTTTGAAACCTTCCCACAATTACTCCTGTCATGCAGCCCAATACCATTCATTTTTATTTTCTAGGAGTTTCCTCAAAGATGGTACTTTTGTAAATAAATGAGGTATTTCCAAGACAATTAGCCATTCCCAGGAACCATTGGCCATCTTTCTTTGACTGGGGATACAGCATCATTTCAATGGCTGAAACCTTCCTTTTATCAGGTTTTATGCCTTCATTGGAAAAATCAGCTCTGTAACCCCTAAAACACATTTCTCCCTGTTTAGTTTCAAGTTTGCAGCTCTAGTTAAATCCAAGACTTGTCAAAGTCTACAATCATGTTCCTCTTTAGTTGAGCCCCAGATGATGATATCATCCACTGTGGTGGTGACACCATTAATATATTCATAGATCATATTTATGGTTTTATGATAAACTTCTGGTGCTGAAGCTATGCTGAAGGTTAAATGTAAGAACTTTCCAAAAGGGGTATTAAATTTACGTAGTTCTGAGCTTAGAATCATAGAATCATAGAATATCAGGGTTGGAAGGGACCTCAGGAGGTCATCTAGTCCAACCCCCTGCTCAAAGCAGGACCAATTCCCAATTAAATCATCCCAGCCAGGGCTTTGTCAAGCCTGACCTTAAAAACTCCTAAGGAACAAGATTCCACCACTTCCCTAGGTAACCCATTCCAGTGCTTCACCACCCTCCTAGTGAAAAAGTTTTTCCTAATATCCAACCTAAACTTCTCCCACTGCAACTTGAGACCATTACTCCTTGTTCTGTCATCAGGTACCACTGAGAACAGTCTAGATCCATCCTCTTTGGAACCCCTTTTCAGGTAGTTGAAAGCAGCAGCAAATCCCCCCTCATTCTTCTCTTCTGCACACTAAACAATCCCAGTTCCCTCAGCCTCTCCTCATAAGTCATGTGCTCCAGGCCCCTAATCATTTTTGTTGCCCACTGCTGGACTGTTTCCAATTTTTCCACATCCTTCTTGTAGTGTGGGGCCCAAAACTGGACACAGTACTCCAGAGGGGAATAGAGGGGAATGATCACGTCCCTCGATTTGCTGGCAATGCCCCTACTTAAACAGTCCAAAATGCTGTTAGCCTTCTTGGCAACAAGGGCACACTGTTGACTCATAAGTTCTTGAGTTAATTTAAGCACCGAAATCCTGAGGTGGCATCCAATTACTGAAATCTTGTACATTTGCAAATTCAGTCATAATCTCTTCTCTGGCTGGCAGTTTGAAATATTCTCTTTTAATAGCCTTATTGAAGTTTCCTGGATCTAAGCATATGTGTAACTGGCAATTATTTTTCTCCACAATGACTAGGGAGCTCACCCATTCCATTGGCTCCTCAATTTTTTTTGTATTACTTGCATTGCTTCCATCCTTTCGATCTTAACCTTGAATTTATCATGAAGTGCAAATGGCCCCTTTTTACATGGATGGATATCTGGAGGGGCCTGCTTGTTTATCTGGATTATGTACACATAAAAGAAATGTGCATCTCTGAAAGGTCTCATTCCTTTTTGGTATGTAATGTTCCTCACAGTTAGTCAGTACTTGAACTTAACTTCATGCTTTCACCCTCTTCAAACTTAAAGTTGTTATAAATATCCAATGCTTCCTCCCCAACAACATGCAAAAAGATTGATGACTGCACTTTATCATTTTTCTCCTCTGTCCCTACAGCTGACAATTACAATTAAAATCTCTGTCGGATTTTTTTCCAGTTCTCTGCAACATTACCTGACAAATGTAGACTGGAGGCAGGTTCTCAAACTAGTCAAGCAGCTATTGGGCTCATAAAATACATACAAAAGCTTCTGTTTCTTCTCTGTTTTTCTCCTTCTCTGCTCCACCTGCTCCTCTTTCCTCTGCTTTCAGTTTCAAATTCAGGAGTTAACCTCAAGGTGACTGCTGCAGTCTCCTTCTCATTCAGCACTTCTGACACCATGTAATGATCTTGGGGTTCATTAAACAACAAACCGGTGAATAAGAAAGGATTAAAGCTTTGATTAAAAAACAAACTAGACAGTGTCTTTGGTGAACACTGTGCTTTGCATCCTGGCTTCCAGGGCATGGCTCAAAATTCCTATATTCATAAAACTGTCCCTTATGATGAAAGCTCTCTAAATTATAATCTTGCACAAACATATCTCTACACATGGCACAGGAATGGGGACATAGGAGTGAAGCCGCCGAGCTCCCCACCCTCCCCTTGACCCTCCTTCCCCTGCAGTGTCATGGCTGGCACGTGGCTCTGGATTGCCTTATTCCAGCCCAAACAGAACAACACACAGGGCAGCTCTCGCATCTCCAGAAGTTCCTGTTTTCTATCCCGGTCTCCCTCTCAGGACAGCAGCCCAGCTGTTGGCTCACAGAGGCCTCTTCCAGCTGGGTCCCAGAAACTCTTGCTAGTCTTTCCCCCCAAAGCCTCACAGCACCATCTGGCTGAGTCACATCTCTTATGGGTTTTGTGGTGTACTGAGGACAATGCTGGAATTATTAACTATCACTCTGAGAATGGTGGGGTTTCCTTGTCCTGCTTGCAGGTTAGAGAGCTTTGTAGGGAAGCATGCAAGTAGCATCAGTCTCAAAAGACCCAGCCTAGAGCAAAGTGGCATGAAAGGGGTCTCTCTGCCATGGGGAGCAGCCTGATTTGCCACTGTCTGGTTTTGGTTACTGGGTGTTATTGTCCTGGCTTCTAAGAATGAGCAGTGTTACAGTGCAACCTTCCAGCAATAGTATTTATGTTTTTATCTAACATCTCTCTGTGTGTGCCATGAACATAACAGGCATCACTGAGGCAGGGCTGTGATTCTTTGCTAGAAATCATGTGGCAAATCTATATGCCCTGTTACACCCCTCTATCAAAAGGTCTTGGCTTCCACTCACAAACACCACAAGGCAACATGATACAATAAGTAAATTAAGGACAGAGCAAGGAATCACACATCATTGGCGTTTGTCCCTCACTGATGATGGGAGATGGGAATGGACTGTCACACAGGTGAAAATGTTCCCAGGGACAGTTGCAGGCTGCTTGGAAAAGTGTGCAGGCCCAGAGAATGATGGAGAGGAACCTACCTCAATGTTTCAAAATGTCCCTTGAGCTGGAAGAGTCTCAATTCAGCCATCCATGAAGATAGCTCCTGTGTCACACTAAAAACCCAACGAACTGAAATGGGAACTGTGCGTGAGGAACGAAGAGTGAATGTATCTTCCACCTCCTCAACAAAGGAATTGTATCTGAACTGTGATCAGGGAAAGTGAAAGCACAAGAGAGCTGGTTACATATTAACCTTTCAGAAGGGTAGCCATGTTAGTCTGTATCAGAACAAAAAAAAACAAAGAGAAGTCCGTGTGGCACCTTAGAGGCCACATCCACCCTGACTGAATTGGCCTCCTTAGCACTACAAAAAGTAATTTTCCCTCTGTTGATATTCATCCCATCTTGTCAATTGTTGGGAATGGGCCACATCCACCCTGATTGAATTGGCCTCGTTAGCACTGACCCCCCACTTGGTAAGGCAACTCCCATCTTTTAATGTGCTGTATAACTATAGCTGCCTTCTGTATTTTTCACTCCATGCATCTGATGAAGTGGGTTATTGCCCATGAAAGCTTATGCCCAAATAAATTTGTTAGTCTCTAAGGTGACACAAGGACTCCGTGTTTTTATAGTAACCTTTATTACTAGTACATTCTCCAATAAGGGATTTTTCAGTTCAGGGGAAGAACCAAAATGTTTGGGAAAAAAATTTCTGTTCATGTTATACTGAAATGGATTTTTTTTCTTACCAGAACTAATTCATCCCAACAACCCCAACCCCATTTTTTTTAATGTAAAACACCAGAAATGAAAACTAAACAGAATGGAAAACCAAAACAAAACAAGGAGTTTTCATTTGTTTATTTATTTAAAAAAAACAAATTCAACTAATTTTCTGAACAAAATGTTTCAAAATTAAAAGTCAAAAACATTTTGAAATTATCAAAACAAACCATTTTGTTTTTATAAAAACAAAAAACATTTTTCAGACAAAATTACTTGCCTATTTGTGAATAATTTCAGTGTCCCCTAAAACAGTGGTTCTCAAAGCCTGTCCGCTGCTTGTTCAGGGAAAGCCCCTGGTGGGCTGGGCCGGTTTGTTTACCTTCTGCGTCCACAGGTTTGGCCAATCGTGGCTCCCACTGACTGTGGTTCACCACTCCAGGCTAATGGGGGCTGCAGGAAACGGTGCAGGCCAAGGGATGTGCTGGCCACTCTTGCCGCAGCCCCCATTGGCCTGGAGCGGTGAACCACAACCATTGGGAGCCGCGATCGGCTGAACCTGTGGACACGGCAGGTAAACAAACCGGCCCGGCCCGCCAGGGGCTTTCCCTGAACAAGCGGCAGACCGGCTTTGAGAACCACTGCCTTAAAATACATTTTTTTCAACTAATTTACTACCCCCCCCCCCCAAAAAAAATCCTCAGCTCTACCAGTAAAAAATAAAATAAAATAAATGTGTGATGAGGGTTAAAATTTCATCAGGATGCTTCCTATCCACCTAAAACCTAAGCACTATGGAAATAAGAAATTAAGGAAATATCAACTGCTTTCCATGCCATCTCCATATTGTCTACAACACTGGCAATAACACACTCCAGTGCCACTTATGGGTTTCACTGCCATCTCCAGCCTATAACAAAAATCTGTACTCACCCCAAGTTCATCACACTCATGAAATACCTTAATAGTAAACTCATAGGTTTCTCTATCAACATATTGTTCATCAGGGTGATCTGCTTTAACACCTAGGATAATGGAGTTACAATTAGGAGCTGGCCTGATTATTTTGGTAAATTCTTTATTGGCTGGTGAATGAAGTTTCAGTTGACCTGAAATTATACATGAAGTTGTGTCAAGTTTGCCAAATAATTTCAACCAAACCAAATCAATTAAGATGTTTCAGTAATGTTTAAAATGAAACATTTTGTTTTGACATGACTCTATTTTTTTTTAATGTTGGGTATTTTGACAAAAACAAATTCACAGAGCAGCCCATGAGAATAGTTTCCCTTTCCAGAGGTTAGGTACAGAAGCGGTCTAGGTTCACTTCCCCATCTGCCTGATGTGGAGAAAGGATTTAAAGTTCTCACATGTTAGGTGAGTTAACCAACTACCAGCTGCTACAGTCTCTTTGTGTAGAGCACTCATTATTCATAGCCATGGGACCAGCAAAAGAAAATAAAAATGTCTGTTTCGGCTCAATCCAAAATGATTTATTTAAATATTTTTTTTTTGAATTGCCAGTGGGGGGAAAACATTATTTGCACAGCTATAGTTATTGATAGTGTGTTAAATCACAAGTTAGGTTGGAAATCCATCACTCTTTGTTTCTATTTAAGAATGTAAGAATGTAAGAACAAACCTACTGGGTCAGACTGATGGTCCATCTAGCCCAGTGTCCATATAGCCCGTCTGGTACCGTCCACTTCTGACAGTGGACGGTACCAGATGCTTCAGAGGCAATGAACAGAACAGGGCAATTATTTATTGATCCATTCCCTGACATCCAGTCCCAGCTTCAGAGGCTTAGGGACACCCAGAGCATGGAGTTGCATCCCTGGACATGTTGGCTAATAGCCATTGATGGGCCTGTCCTCCATGAATGTATCTAATTATTTTTTGAACCCAGCTATTCTTTGGCCTTCACAACATCCTCTGGCAATGAATTCTACAGATTGTGCATTGTGAGAAGAAGTACTTCCTTATATTTGTTTTAAACCTGTTGCCTATTAATTTCACTGGGTGACCCCTAGTTCTTGCTGTGATGGGTTCAGTAACAGAGACCTCCTTGGGATGTGCTGAAACTAACTCTGAGCCCATTTTATTTGCCAACTTGGGACTCCAGAACCCTGTCTTATTGAGCCACACACGCTAACCTGCTGCAACACAGACCCAGGATCTGAACCATGCCCCCAAAGCTTCAGACTAAATTGAAAACAGTTCAGCAGGTACTCCTGTCTCCAGCACCCAGACACCCAGCTCCCAATGGGATCCAAACCCCAAATAAATCCGTTTTACTCGGTATAAAGCTTATACAGGGTAAACTCATAAATTGTCCGCCCACTATAACACTAATAGAGAAATATGCACAGCTGTTTGCTCCCCCAGGTATTAATCACTTACTCTGGGTTAATTAATATACAAGAGTGATTTTATTAAGTATAAAAAGTAGTATTTAAGTACTTTTAAGTAATAATAGACAGAACAAAGTAAGTTACCAAGCAAAATAAAAAAAAAACATGCAAGTCTAAGCCTAATACATTAAGAAACTGAATACAGGTAAATCTCACCCTCAGAGATGTTCCAATAAGCTTCTTTCACAGTCTAGACTCCTTTTTAGTCTGGGCCCAATCCTTTCCCCTGGTACAGACCTTGTTAGGTCTTGCTCAGGTGGTAACTCAGGGATTTCTCATGACTGGTCACCTCCTTTGTTCTGTTCGACCCCATTTTATAGCTTTGGCACAAGGGCGGAATCTTTTGTCTCTCTGGATCCCCACCCCTCCTTCTAAATGGAAAAGCACTTGGTTTAAGATGGATCCCAGTTCAGGTGACATGATCACATGTCACTTTTAGACCTTCTTCATTTCCTAACAGCTGGCCCACAGGTACATAGGAAGACTTGCAGGTAAACAAACACATTCACAGTTCATTGATTCTGAAGCACCCTTAATGGCTTCCACTTAACATGCTTACATCAGTGATACAAGTTTATATCTTATTCTCCTAACTCCAGAAATAGAAATAATACATGCTAACAAATACAATGAACACACTCAGTACATCATAAGCTTTGTAATGATACCTTACAAGAGACATTTTGCATGAAGCATATTCCAGTTACATTATATTCACACTTATTAGCATATTTCTATAAAATATATGGAGTGAAACGTCAGACTTGTGTTATGTGAAGGGATAAGTAACACTTTCCTACTCACTTTGTCCACACCAGTCATGATTTTATAGATGTGTATCTCATCCCCCTTAGGCATCTCTTTTTCTAAGCTGAAAGTCTGTCTTTTTAATTTCTTTGTTTAAAATAATTTTTTTAATCTCTTTTTTATGTTGAGGCTGATTTAGTTCAGAATCTCAATGTCCATTTTTCCATTATTTGCTTACTTTCTGTAGCTCTCACATAGCACTCCACTTTTTAATCAGTACATAAATTTAGCATCCTTGCTCCACAGATAGCTTGTGAATGTGTACAAAGACCACCACAATATCAGCAGATGCAATTGTCATTTACAGTGATAGAATCCATACTTTGTGCATGATATGTAGATAACAATAGTGTCTGTGGCTTTTTCAGACCATCTGATGTTGATGTCTGTAAATCCATCCAAGTGATCCAGTAAGGTCTGCAGAACAGTTGAGAAACAGCCCTTCCTGTTGAAATATTCTGAAGCTATGGGAGATAAGCACAAACTTGGGATATGGCTGCAAAGCACCCCACCACAGTTAGGGAATCACACCAGCTTCAATCCACCTCTTATACCTTGCACATTTCCCAGCTTGATCATCCTGTCTTGCAGTGGGGCTAGGTGAAGAATTGATTTTTTGGTTAGGTGGCATTTCTGAAAAAGACTTTTGAGGGTCTGTTCTACTACAGGGATTTGAACCTGCATCACTTACATCCCAAGAGAGCACACTACCCACTGGACTATAGATGAAAAGAGCAGGGGAGAGGGAAACTGAAGGTGGGGGAAGCAGCACTTCTTCCTTCTCCTCCTCCTCTGACTGCTTGGTGAATCTCAAATTTGCAAAGTTTCAGACCCAACAAAACTGCATTTCTCATCAAATAAACTATTCACTCAACCAATATGTCCAAAGTTCTGTCTTGCAGACCTCCATGACCGATGACTTCCCTACACCAATCTGATTCCCCAATACCAATCTGGGGTGGGAAGCTTCTATATTGTGATAACCATTAGCTTTTCCATGCCCTCACTCTTGTTGTTGGTGATCCTGAGCTGCAGAGGCTAGCTCAGTGCACAGATCCAGAAATGTGGTCTTCTAGCTCTTGAAGTTCTGGAGCCAGTGCTGGACATCATATGTCTGCATAACAATCACATCCCACCCTTGAATGCTTGTTGGATGGCCTCAGAGCATTGCTGCAGTAAGTGCAGTTGATCTGAGAACAGATCCAACAGGAACACCATCACAGCATGGGTTTTCTTCTGAGAACTCCCTCCCCTTGCAGATTCACCTAGCTGGTGCCATGGTTTCACCAGAATGACAATATCTGCTTAACTCTCATAATAATGGACAGGATCATATCAGTTTCCTGGGACCCTCCATGCTGGCAGGGAGCAGTTTGGAAATGGTATAAACACTAGGTGAGTTATGAGCAACAGCAGAAGAGACAGCGAGTGTTTGACCCTGCTCCCATAATACCCTAGGACACCAGTATATACACCACAATGCTGCACAAAATAGCCCATACATTTGTAGTGAATCTGAAGGCAGTGCAACTTACCCATGCTGCACTGTACTTAAACAGATTCAGGGTGCCCCGATGTAGACACAAGTGATGTTGTTTGTATAGCTGCATGAAGTGGGGCAGCTGCCCCACTCCATGAGGAAAAGGGCTGGAACAGGTCAGAGACGCTGCACAGACCAGCAGCCAATCAGCAAGGGCCTGTGGGGAGCCAATCAGGGCCAAGAAAGAGGCAGCCAATCAGGGTCAGCCTGAGCCCTATATAAAGGCTACAGCAGCGAGGAGAAGGCAGTCTCTCCCTGACTAGCAAGGGAGGAGGAATGGCTCCAGAGGTAAGGAGGTAGCCTCTTGGACAGAGCAGTGCTGGGCAGGCTCTAGGGAGCAGAGGAGAGCTCAGGCTCCTTACCTGCCATACTGCAGCCCCTGCTAGAAAGGGTCAAGAAGGTGTAAGGGCCAAAGGGGAAGTGGCCCAGGGACGATAGGCAGACAAGAGGAAAGAAGGATAGCAGAGAGAGGCTGCTGCTAAAGGGTCCCTGGATCAGGACCTAGAGTAGTGGGCAGGCCTGGGTTCCCCTCCCCTCCCCCATTCCCCTTTACACTGCACCAGGCCATGGAGGAGCATGGCTGATACAGACTGCAACTTGCCCCTGAGGTGAGGGGCTAGATTTTTGGGTTATGGTTGGCCACTGAGTCAGGGGCAAGCCGAAGGATGCCATTACCACCCACCCCAACCATGGAAGGGGGTGAGAATGGAGTAGTGGGCACTGCCAGTGGGCAGTGTCCTGAAAAGAACAGCCTCCTGAAGAGGACACCGTGGTCCGGAGAGCGACGCATGTCCCAGTGGTGGAGACAAACAGCAGGGCAGACAATGGGTGAGACACCACCTGCAGAGGGCGCTCCAGCGCTGGCCAGAGCTAATTCCCAGAGCAACCAGCAGGAGACACCATGGTGGTGAGCACCACCTGTTACCGTGCAATATCAGCTGTGGGAACACACAACTAAAATAGTTGTATCAATTTAATGAAACATCATTTATACCAATCCAGCTTCTATGTTTAGACAAGGCCTTTCACACAGTGTATTATGAACACACTTTTCCCAAATTCAATCACAAATTATGTCTGAGTCAACTGTAGCAAAATTGTAAGACTTAGGTAGTTCCCTTCATGTGTTTACATATGAGCTGATGGATTCATTGATTTGCATTCTCTTGATGAATTTGCATTGTTCAGATCTTACATTTGTGTGGGGTGTAAATTTAACATCTAAGGCTGCTTTCGATTGTTCATTCATTGCTTCCTTTTCTGATAAATAGAGAAAATCCTTTGCACAAGAGGTCTCTTACAGTGTAGGAAAGCTCATTTCATATTATCTGATTCATGTATCCTCGGGCAGCTTCATAGAAGGGGAAAGAATCTGTCTACATATTAAATTCTGCACAGATATCAGTTGCATTTATGTTGAAAGGCAGGGGAGGTGGTAAGTAGGGACTTGTCATCTTTCTCAAACTTCCTCACCAAACCATCACTCATACCAAACTGTAGTAGTCTTGACAATGCATAGATTCTAAGGCCGGAAGGAACACTGCGATCATCTGTCTGGCCTCCTGTATAAAACAGGCCAAAGAACTGCCCCCAAATAATTCCTGTGTGAACTAGAGCAGATCTTGTAGAAAAACACGCAATCTTGATTTTGCCAGTGATGGAGAATTCATCATAATCTTTTGGAAGTTTTTTCCAGTGGTTAAATTATCTTCATTTTCAACAACTTACACCTTATTTCCCATCTGAATTTGTCTAGCGTCAACTTCCAGCCATTGGATATCATTAGACCCTTGATTCAAGAGCCCTCTAATATAAAATTTTATGTTCCCCAAAAATGTTCCCCAGGCACTTATACACTGTAATCAAGTCACCCCTTAATCTTCTCTTTGTTACACTAAACAGATAGAGCTCCTTGAGTCTATTATTACTAGGCATGTTTTCTAATCCTTTGATCATTCTTGTGGCTCTTCTCTGAACCTGTTCCAATTTATCAACATATTTCTTGAATTATGGACACCAGAATCGGACACAGTATTCCAGCTGTGGTTGCAACAATGCCAAATATGGAAGTAGTATAACCTCCCTACTCCTACTCAGGATTCCCCTGTTTGTACACCCAAAGGATCTCCCTTTTGGCCACAGAATCACACTGGGAGCTCATGTTCCAATCATTATCCACAATGACCTCGAATTGTTTTCAGAGCTAATAATAATAATTAATGGAGATATCCCACCTCCTAGAACTGGAAGGGACCTTGAAAGGTCATGGAGTCCAGCCCCCTGCCTTCACTAGGCAGGACCAAGTACTGATTTTGCCCCAGATCCCCAAGTGGCCCCCTCAAGGATTAAACTCACAACCCTGGGTTTAGCAGGCCAATGCTCAAACCACTGAGCTATCCCTCCCCCCTAGGAAGCTAGTTCTTCCTTGGACAGAGTCCTCCATCCTGGACTCACGATTTCAGGTTTTACTGTAATTGCTTTTATTTAAACTATTACATCAAGAAGATAATGGAGGAAATTGGATTAAGTTGATTACTCAGAGTTCCCATCCTTTCTGTTTGTCTTTTTCTGGCCTGCTACCTCTCGCCTCTGCAATTTCTGTTGGACACGTTCACCAGAAATCCCAGGACCACATTTGGAGTGATAAACTTTCAGTATCCTTTACAAATGTCTAGTGTGGGTAAGTTAAGACTTCAAGGTGAAAAAATTTGAAGTGAGGGTAACTAACCTTTGGAACAACTTCCCTAGGGATGAGGTAGATTCTCCATCACTTGGAGTCCTTAAATCAAGACTAGATAGTTTTCTTAAAGGTCTGCTATTACTCAGTCACAAGGTACTGGACTTCATCCAGGGATAATTGGCTGGGATTCTCTGGTCTGTGTTATGCTGTAGGTCAGACTATATGGTCACACCAGCTCTTTCTGGCTTTAAAATCAATGAACACATTAACATACAAAGAATAGCAATTGAGGTATGTTTACATATCTGGCCAGACATATAATTGTGTTGCCAAATCATTGAAGATACTATATCTTATGTTGTATTAACACCAGCCTTCCTGCACTGCTAAATCGGGGCTGAGTCATGAGGAATGGTCACTGACTAGTGGTAGATGAAGCATCTTCACACAGAACTCTCTGCAGATGCTTGGGTGAATGAAGTTGTCACCTTATGCTATGGTTGCCTCTAAGACAGACCTCTCTCTGCAGCTATGCTGTGCACAGGGCCGGCTCCAGATACCAGCTTACCAAGCAGGTGCTTGGGGCGGCCGCTCCGGAGAGCGGTGGCACGTCCAGCTGTTCGGCGGCAATTCGGTGGTCGGTCCCTCACTCCTGCTCGGAGCAAAGGACCTCCCGCCGAATTGTCGCCGCAGATCGTGATCACGGCTTTTTTTGTTTGTTTGTTTGGCTGCTTGGGGCGGCCAAAACCCTGAAGCCGGCCCTGGCTGTGCAATCAGACTGTGTCTGCAAACAAACAGGCACCAACCAGGAAACCACTGCTTACAGGTTATTTATTATCTCCCCTTTTGCTGCCCTTTTTGGAGTTCAGCCTTTCATTGCCTTGTCTCACAGTATCTGCCTTCAGGAACTTCTTCACAGGTTTTAGCAATAACAGACCCAATTCTGCCCTGATTTCAGAGAGGTGTGAGAGAGGACAGGATTTGTCATAATTAGCCACAAGGGACATTCTCTTCTATACAAATTAAATCATCTGTGATGTAATTTCCTGGTCAGATGAGCTTGTCTAACACTTAGCCTCTTTCTGAGTCTCCTCATTTTCACACAAGAGTAAATGTCAGGCTGACTGAGATTTGGATCCATAGAATAATAGAATATCAGGGTTGGAAGGGACCTCAGGAGGTCATCTAGTCCAACCTCCTGTTCAAAGCAGGACCAACCCCAACTAAATCATCCCAGCCAGGGCTTTGTCCATCATTAAGAATAAACACAATAGGTCTGTTCTAGCGTGACACAAAAAATGCTGTTATGGTGGGAGTCAGCAGATAGTGGTCTTTTCTTTTATTCATAGTCTCACTAGTCCCATTTCTTGGCATGTGAGCAGTGAATAGTTTATGAAAAAAATATTGTATTATTAGTACCTTTGCAATGTAGTTTCTTTGGATGAGCTGTTGGTAACAGCAAGAGTTTGTTCTCTGCCTTCATCTCTCTAACTAGTGTCAAATCCTGATGCAGAACTGTGAATTGGTACTTTGGCTGAGATTTCTGAAGAAAAAAAAGTTTAGCTGCATGCTGTTTATGACCAATTCTGTTCCAGGACTGGTGTATATGGTGTAAATAAACAAATTACACTAATAAAATACCCAGACTCTGTCACTGATTTCTCCTTCAACAAGCAACTGACCTGCAAAAACCTGAAATCTGCTTCTACTCAGCATACAGGCTACATTTAAAATCACAACAGGCACCAGTTGCCCCACCCCACTCCCTTATGTGCCATCTAGCAGGGATGGCCAGGACTGAATGGGCCAAGGAGACAGAAATCCCCTTCTCAATCATAGAGTTGATCTCTCCAGAGCAGCGGGCAGCTGAACTGTCAATCAGCAGTCGATGGGGAATGTTTTCATGTCCTTGCTTTATGGATTTATCAGTACATTAACTTTCCAAGTGTGAAAGTGAAATGAATTATATTAAAGAAATAGAATGAATTAAAGAATGCTGTATGTACCTTTAAGTAGAAATGAGAAATGCTGCAAGCCAGGGGGCAGGAAAGCAGACATTAACTGCTTAATGAATTGCCCCACTTAAGGGCAATTGGTGAAGCATTAGCCTTAGATCCATAAGAGTTAATAAGGAAGCAGGATATGCATATTGTGCCCCATGCAAATTTTACAATTTTGCTCTCTCTGTCCCTTTGTTTAGTTCGCACCCTTTTATCTGTATAAATAAGACTGTTTGAATCTTGCATGGAGGCTCACATTATCTGAATGTATTAGCAGAGCGCTGTGCTAATAAACAGAGTGGTCTTGACAAAATTGTGAGTCCTGATTCTAACTTTGACAATTTGGAGGTTCCACCGAGATGGCAACCGTCTTCACTGGGGCTGTGTGATTTCTGACCGTTTTTGTAGGATGACTGTGGCAGCCGGCACCTGGGCATTTGGCCCGAGCGGTCCTCCTCCTGAACGGAAGGGCGCACAACCACAGTGAAGTCTACGCCATCGAACCTGTTGGTTCCCACTCTGTTCTGGTAGGGATCCCAGGATCTGACATCAGGAATCTGGTCAGGTAATTATTTCTGTTTCTTGTCCAGACTGAGGACTGTCCTGTCTCTGTGTCTATCCATCCTCTTGTGTAGTGTTTGAGTCTGGGTGCCATCTCCGTCCTGGGATCGGCCGACCAAGGGGTTCCTGTCCCCGCGGTCTGAGTGAGTGAAACCTGCACAATCGCAGCCGCACCGCACCTTGGGTAAAACCCTTGGTGTGAAAGTAAGGGCGATTGAGGCAGTAGCCTGTGGGCTCCTTTTGTGTGTTGCACCGGGAATCGCTCTGACGAACCCGAATTTCCTTCTTGTGTGATTGGTGTGTGTAAAGTCCTCCTGTATGGGTAACCAGACATCTAAGTTGGGACAGTTCCCTAAAGGAACGCCGGCTCATTTTATGTATTTTAGGAAGGGTCCGGACTCCTGTAAATTTCTGGAAAAATGGTCTAGGCTAACTCAGGGAGATCCCAAAACTCAGTAGCCACTGTTAGGATCTTGGGACAAGGACCGAGTGGCCGTCTTAAAAGACAAACTCGGCCAATCTAAAACTAAATTGGCCAGAGGAGAGGTTGATTGTTTCATGCAGTGGTGGGAAGAGGCAAATTGTAGGTGGACAGAATCGAAACTCGCCTCTCTCAAAGATTCAAATGATAAGTTAAAAGCTTTATTGAAAACCTCCTCTCCCACCACCAGACCAAGCGCTCCCCTTTACCCCGTTCTCAGAGCAGATCCCCCTTCATACTCCTGTCTCTCTGTGAAAAAAGATGAAGAAAACTCCTTGTTAGTTTCTGGGGACGATGATGAGGAAGATGCATTAATTGGCTTGGCAGCCTTACGTCGGATCAATAGACCGTCACCAGATTCCCCAGCTCAGGAACAATTTCCAGAGAACTCCAGTTCAGACCCGTCCAGATCGTCCGATACCACCCAGGCCCATTCCTCTGATCCCGCTCTGCCCCGTAAAAGCTTACGCTTGGGCCTTGAAAATATCCATGCTCCCCTCCGAATCCTGCATACTGGGGGCCAAGACGGGGGTCCCACTTGGAGCTATAAACCCTGGACTCGAACAGAGCTCCTTTCAGTTGTAAAAGGTTTTCCAAAGCCCCAGGAAAATCCTACCAAATTCGCAGAGGAATTTTTGTTAGTATGTGACACCTATGAACCCTCTGAGGCAGACCTCCTGCAGCTGTGCAAGCTACTTTCCCCTAGTGAGCATGAAAAATGGCTCACAGCAGCAAATTGGCTCGCAGCTGACCGCCACTCTACTTTACCAGACACCGGTCCTAATGCTGAATACTGGAAAAGGTGTAAGGAGCGAGCTAAAAATCTATTTGAAGCCATCCCTCGGCTATGGACTCCTAAAACCAACTGGACGGCCATAAACGGCTGTAAGCAATGACAGGGAGAAAACCCGGGTGACTATCGCTCCCGGTTAACTGACATTTTTCTGCAACATTCTGGTATACAGCAACCAGATAAAAATGGACAGAGCGCCCTGGCTAATGCGTTTGTTAATGGCCTCCTACCTGCTGTTGGCAATATGCTAAAACGAATAAGTGTTGGGTGGGAGACCAAAACCATGGACAAATTGCGAACAGTGGCAGAGCACTGCCAATGTACTTTAAAAGGAAAGGAGGAACAATCAGCTCAACAGTTAATGGCCCTGCAAATACAGCATTATTCAGGGCAGGGCAAACAGTACCGGGGACGGGGAAAATACCAGGGATGGGGACGTGGTCAAGGGAGGGGGCCGAGGAACTGGATTTTCGGGTTATGGGGATGTTTGTAATTACTGTAAGCAGCCCGGACATTGGAAGAATGAATGTCCGAGCTGGCCTGATAACTCTGTAAATAACCAGCTAGACCCCCTGCCGGCACAGCCAGTCAGTCCCCAGCCTTACTTTGTCCCACAGCAATGACGGGACGCCAGGGAACCTCAGGAAATTTTAGCTCCTTTACTACCTCTCACTCCCACGGGTGAGTGTGTGTTAACTATCAATGATTTGTCTCTCCTTTTCCTTGTTGATACGGGAGCTTCGCTCTCTGCAGTTCGTACTACTGACCTGCCTGGGGTTCCCCACTCCAGAAAGACCGTGTCTGCTGTGGGCATTTCGGGAATCCCAACCCCTAATCCTCTTTCAAAACCTCTGCTGGTCCAGGTTGGTCCCCTATCCGCAGATCATGCCTTCCTTCTCTCTGACTCCACTCCGGTAAACCTTTTGGGTCGGGATCTGTTATGTAAACTTGGCTGCACCCGGATGGTGTCTATTTGCAAATTCCCCAGTCCTCTCTGAGTGATTCTGTGGCCTCCCTGCTGTCTGAAACCCCCCTTTCCACCCCAGTCCCTTGTTGCATCCCTTGAACACCTAATTTCGCAGGTCCCATCCTCTCTGTGGCCAACCCATCCCTCTGAGGTGGGCCACCTAAATACTGACCCCTTCTGCATTACTGTTGACTCCTCCAAACCTCTGCCTCGCCTGTCTCAATACCCTTTAAACCCCGAAACTGAGGCTGGCATTGCTCCAGTCATGACCGCCCTGTGGGAGCAAGGCATTATTGTTCCCTGCTCCAGTCCCTGTAACACCCCTATCCTCCCAGTTCGAAAAGCTGATGTCAAATCATGGCGATTTGTTTGAGCCATTAATCGTATTGTCATACCCGCCTTTCCTGTTGTCCCTAACCCAGCAACGATTCTGGCTTCTATTCCACCAGATGCAACTCATTTTACTGTTGTTGATTTGTGTTCTGCTTTCTTTTCTGTTCCGGTTCACCCTGACTCCCAGTACCCCTTTGCCTTTTCTTACAAGGGACAGCAATATACATGGACTATGCTTCCCCAGGGGTATATTGAAAGCCCATCTTACTTTTCCCAGGCACTAGCCCGAGACCTAGCTGACCTTGTTTTCCAATCCGGGTCCACTCTAGTCCAATATGTAGATGATCTACTCCTCTGTTCCCCCTCGTTATCTGCCTCAAAAACTGATTCTTTAGTGCTCCTTACTGCCCTAGCAAAAAAAGATCACAAGGCTTCTCGCTCTAAACTACAGCTCTGTCAAGCCTCTGTCACATACCTTGGTTTTCTCCTCTCCCAGGGTTCCCATACACTTTCTCCCGCCCGCGTCCAGGCTATCCTTAGCTTTCCCCGACCCCGCTCCCCACGCCAGGTCCGAAAGTTTTTGGGCATGGCTGGATTTTGCAGGCAATGGATTCCCCAATATGCCTTCCTTGCAAAACCTCTCCAGGAACTCACTCAACTCTCTGTGCCCGACCCCATGCCATGGCCCCCTGAAGCAGACTCTGCCTTTGTTTCCCTCAAACAGGGTTTGGCTTCTGCCCCCGCTTTAGGGCTGCGTGACTACTCCAAGACTTTTACCCTTTTCTGCCATGAACAATCTGGGTGTGCACTTGGAGTTCTCACTCGGGTGCACGGAGGCAAGAACCGCCCAGTGGCTTACTTCTCTGCCACTTTGGACCCTGTGGCCCAAGGCTTACCCCCCCCGCCTGTGTGCTGTGGCTGCCGCAGCACGCCTAGTCGAAATGTCCGAATCCCTTGTCCTTCACTCTCCCCTTACCCTCATGGTCCCTCACTCTGTGGAAACCCTGCTGTTACAACGTAACACAGGCCACCTCTCCTCCGCTCGCCTTACCAGGTATGAACTTTTACTTCTGTCAGCTTCCTATATTACCGTGAAGAGTTGTTCTCAGTTAAACCCTGCCACTCTCCTTCCTTTCTCTGATGATGGTGATCCCCACGACTGCCTTGCAACTGTTTCTGCTGTCACCGCCCTGTGCCCTGACCTCTCTGATGCCCCTCTCCCTAACTCTGACCCTGTTTTGTTTACTGATGGTTCCTGGTTTTGAGACAACTAAGGTCGTCTCCTTGCAGGTATGCTGTAGTGTCACTTGCTGAGATCCTAGAAGCTGCGCCTTTACCTTCTGTAACCTCAGCACAAGTTGCCGAATTGGTTGCCCTCACCCGTGCCTGCTTTTTGGCAGAGGAACGCTCCGCCACTATTTACACTGACTCCCGCTATGCTTTTGGGGTTGTACATGACTTTGGCACCCTCTGGCAAGCTAGGGGTTTCCTTACTTCCGCCGGTACCCCTATTAAGAATGGCCCCTACATCGCTGCTCTTCTGTATGCAGTTTTACTTCCATCTGCCCTAGCTATTGTTATGTGCCCTGGCCACTCAATGGCAGATACTGCTGTTGCTAAGAGTAACGCATTTGCTGACGCCTCTGCTAAACATGCTGCTGCCATAGAACATTCCCCAGATGCATTTCTAGGTTCCCTTTCTGTTTCTATACCACCACCATCCCTCACTAATCTCACCCTGCTCCAAGACGCTGCCCCAGAAGCTGAAAAAGACTCCTGGGTTGCCCAGAGTTGCTCTCTATATCCTGATTCCCTTTGGCGTTCGCCTACTGGTGCCTTTGTGGCCCCCTTTTTACTCTACCCGGCGTTGGCCAACCTGCTACATGGTGTTTCGCATGTCGGAAAGGAGGGGATGGTCTCTGCAGTAACTAAGGCAGGATGGTGGGCCCCCCATTTCAGCTCTTTTGCAGCCCGCCACTGTGCTGCCTGTACCATTTGCCAAAGCCACAATATTGATAAATCTGTAAAAGTGGCTCAGGGATTCCGGGGCCTTCCCCAAGCACCATTCTTGCATTGGCAACTTGATTTTGTACAAATGCCTAAGTGCCAACGATATGAATTTATTTTGGTTATGGTATGTTTATTTTCTGGTTGGATTGAAGCCTTTCCTTATCGCAAGGCTGACTCACTGTCTGTTGCTAAATGTTTGTTAAATCATATTATGCCTGCCAAGGGAATTCCTGCCACTCTGTCCAGTGACCGGGGTACACATTTTACTGGACAAATTGTTCAACACCTGGATCGTATATTACATATCACACACCTGCTGCACTGTCCCTACCACCCACAAAGTGCAGGTGCTGTGGAAAGGCGAAATGGTGTACTTAAGAATAAGCTTGCTAAGATTTGTGACTCCACAGGGTTAAGCTGGCCAGCAGCTTTACCACTAGCCCTTATGGAAATGTGGTGCACTCCATCCCAAAGGCATAAATTGAGTCCCTTTGAAATTGTTATGGGACGCCCCATGCGAGCTATGGCTACTATTACTCCAGTCCCAGACTTGAACTTGACTCACAGTACGCTCCTTCAATATTGCAAGGGATTAATGCAAGCTGTAAGTCACTTCCATTCACAAATTTGAGCCGCCTGGCCAACAGAACCCACCTCTGACGCTTGCCATGACCTCAAGCCAGGTGACTGGGTCTACGTACGGCACCATCATCGAAAACACGCCTTGGAACCCCGGTGGAAAGGTCCTCATCAGGTACTGCTTACTACCCAGACAGCTGGTAAACTATCTGGCATTGCAGCATGGATACATGCTTTGCAGTGTAAGAAGACACCCTCCCCAGTGAACCAATCATCACCTCAGAACTGCGCAGAGTCAATTTTGACTCCGGAAGAAGACGTAGAGGAACAGCCTGCAATACCTTACAATCTACGCTCTCATAAGGGTTGCCAGAAGCAGACGATGACCTAAAGCAAGGCCTGAGAAGAAGCAGTAGTGAGCCTAGCGCCTGCTGCCTGGTGGACGTAAAACCGTGACTGCAGTTCCCTCAGTTGAGGTTGTCAGAACCGGAAGGGCCTTGCCTCCAACATGCGCCTCTGGTGGCGCCTGTTCCTCGGCTGCTGGTGTCTTAAGGTCTGGGGAGTCCACAATGACAATTCTTTTATCCAGCAGCAAGTGTGGATAGCTCAGACCCTTAATATTTCTAATTGCTAGGTCTGCAGCCACATCCCAGCTCACTCTCAAGCTGGTGTTCCTGTCCTGGCAATCCCACTCAATTCCCCAGACCTCACTGAAGGACCTCGTCCGTTTAACAAAACATGGAACAATAATGACACTTGGGAAGCAATGGGAATAAATGTATCTAAATGGATAAGTGTGGTGGAGGGAAAAGGTCATTGGTGTTGGGTGTGTAATGGGACAGGGCTGGATCTGGGAAAAAGCTGTTGCCTTCAGCATATTGTGGCCGATGGTGTATGGGATTATTCGAACAAAACTAAAGAGTGGCGGGCTGGGTATGGGGATATGAATTTTTTCTCGACCTGGGATCAAACAGAAAAATCAATCTCATGTTCCCCCTACAGTAATCTTAGTGAAAACAATACAATCTTTCAATGCCATGCAAATAACACCACTCCTCGTAAGGAGAATTACCCTGTGCCCTTCGGAGGATATTACTCCTCCTTTGTAGGCACCTATGTGATAAATGGGTGCAACCAACCCTTCCCAGCCTTAATAGGCCATCATTGGGTTTGTGGAACCAAAGCTTATACTGTGTTACCAGCTAACTGATCAGGTATCTGTTATCCCGCCCGACTCTTCCCACAATTCCGAGTGCTAGGGTCCTTCCCACGAGAACACCTTCGTAATTTCAGGCGAAGAAGAAGGGACTTACCAGATGCTCAATGGTATGTAAATAACATAAGCCCCTTGACCTGGGAAGAGGCCATTGGCGGTTCCCGTATCCCACTTGGGGGAGTAATACACCATGCAAAAAGGCTCCTAAGGTTACAAGCAGTAGTTGAAATAATGGCAAATGAAACCGGAGAAAGTTTAAAGACCCTGGCCAAAGAAACAGGGGCGATCTGACAGATGGCCCTCCAAAACCGTCAGGCATTGGACATAGTGCTGGCAGCCAAAGGAGGTGTCATAACTATAAAGGGAAGGGTGACAGCTCTCCTGTGTACAGTGCTGAGATCCCTCCTAGCCAGAGACTCCAAATCCTTTTACCTGTAAAGGGTTAAGAAGCTCGGGTAACCTGGCTGACACCTGACCCCAAGGACCAATAAGGGGACAAGATACTTTCAAATCTTGGGGGGGGAAAGGTTTTTGTGTGTGTCCTTTGTTTAAGGGGTTGTTCGCTCTTGGGACTGAGAGGGACCAGACATCAATCCAGGTTCTCCCCATCTTTCTAAACAAGTCTCTCTTATTTCAAAATTGTAAGTAAAAGCCAGGCAAGGTGTCTTAGATTTACTTTGTTTTCTCAACTTGTAAATGTACCTTTTACCAGAGTGCTTATCTTGTTTGCTATACTTTGAACCTAAGACAGAGGGGATTCCTCTGAGCTCTTTAAGTTTGATTACCCTGTAAAGTTATTTTCCATACTGATTTTGCAGAGATGATTTTTACCTTTTGCTTTAATTAAAAGCCTTCTTTTTAAGAACCTGATTGATCTCTCCTTGTTTTAAGATCCAAAGGGGGTTTGGATCTGTATTCACCAGGAGTTGGTGAAAGGAAGGAGGGGGGAAGGGTCAATTTCTCCTTGTTTTAAGATCCAAAAGGGGTTTGGATCTGTATTCACCAGGAGTTGGTGAAAGGAAGGAGGGGGGAAGGGTCAATTTCTCCTTGTTTAAAATCCAAGGAGTTTGGATCTGTATTCACCAGGGAATTGGTGAAAGGTTTCTCAAGGCTTCCCAGGGAGGGAATTCTTAAGATGGTGGCAGCGGACCAGAGCTAAGCTGGTAGATAAGCTTAGAAGTTTTCATGCAGGCCCCTACATTTGTACCCTAAAGTTCAAAGTAGGGATACAGCCTTGACAGAGGGACCTGTGCTCTCATTGGAAAATAATGTTGTGTGTTCATACCTGACGACACCAATGAGGTAATAGATTGCACTAGCCACTTAGAACAAATCGCATATCTTCCCCATGAAGAGCCAAGTTCTTTATGGAAGTGGCTAAGGCCTTGGCTACACTCACCGATTCACAGTGCTGCCGCGGCAGCGCTGTGAAGCGCGAGTGTAGTCGCCGAGGGGAGTAGCTTGCAGCACTGCGAGGGAGCGTGCAGCACTGCAGGCGCTGATTACACTGGCGCTCTACAGCGCTGCACTAGCTGCGCTCAGGGGGGGTGTTTTTTCACACCCCTGAGCGCAGCAAGTGCAGTGCTGCAAAGTGCCAGTGTAGCCAAGGCCTAAGTACCCTATTCAATTTCTCTGGCATAGGAAACTGGTTGTTTCAGGGAGCCCTGACTATCCTGTGTGGAATCCTAATGATTTTTGTATGTTTTCAGTTAATCTCCTGTTGTATCCAGAATTGTGTAAGGTATGCCACCCAGGTGCCTGCCCCAAAACAGAGTGCTAATATAATGATGTTAAATATCACTGATGAACGAAGAGATGAAGAAATATTAATATGTGGAACCCAGTAATTGTTGGTCTTGGTGTAAGCTTGACCAAAAGGAGGGATTGTGAAAGTGAAATGAATTATATTAAAGAAATAGAATGAATTAAAGAATGCTGTATGTACCTTTAAGTAGAAATGAGAAATGCTGCAAGCCAGGGGGCAGGAAAGCAGACATTAATTAACTGCTTAATGAATTGCCCCACTTAAGGGCAATTGGTGAAGCATTAGCCTTAGATCCATAAGAGTTAATAAGGAAGCAGGATATGCATATTGTGCCCCATGCAAATTTTACAATTTTGCTCTCTCTGTCCCTTTGTTTAGTTCGCATCCTTTTATCTGTATAAATAAAACTGTTTGAATCTTGCATGGAGGCTCACATTATCTGAATGTATTAGCAGAGCGCTGTGCTAATAAACAGAGTGGTCTTGACAAAATTGTGAGTCCTGATTCTAACTTTGACACAAGGTTGTCAATCTCTTCCATTCCCTGTAATGAAATTCACATACCATGTTTAACAGAAGCAGAATGAAAGAGGCTGTGAAAAATTCACATAAAGGCCCAGAGTTTTCAGAAATCAGGGATACATTTATGTGTGAAAAATACATGTAACGCCGCATACCTGGTTTGTGCATGCAGCTATCACAAGTTAACATGCAATGAGGCACCTTGACAAGCAAATGAGCAGTACTGCTGATTTGTGTTCACACTTACCAGATTTGCCTGCATAAACATGGTGACTGAGCACACAAATTAGGTTTATTAATATGTTGCACTTGCAGTTCTAGGCCTAACTTTTTATGAGATGCAGTCACACCAAAAAACATGAGCACATGGCAGTGTAATTTTTTTAAAGAATATATAAATCTAAAAGTAGATACTCTGTAGCTGAAACCTTTCAGAGCTTTTTAAAGGGATTATGGGAGATATCAAGCACAATAATTTCTTTCCTTTATGAGCCATTGTCCCTTCCTCTTTGGGGAAGGGGGAACACAACTGTATGGATCAGTGCAGCCCGAGGAAGCTGCTGGAGGGGAGGGGGAAGTAAATGTTGTAATGTTTTTGAATAGCATTTGCAGGTCTGTTGGCGGATGACGTTTCCAATTCTACAAATGCTGCTACACACTATACTGCAGGATTCCTAGATTTGAAATCTAAAAGGGACCATCATGATCATCTAGTCTGACTTCCTGAATAGCACAGGACAGAAGATTTCACCCGCTGATTCCTTTATCAAGCCCATAGCTTCCAAGTAAGCTCCAGTGTGTTGTTTAGAAAGGCATCTAAACTTGATTTTAAGACAAAAAATGGAATATTTGCCACAACCCTTGGTAAATTGTCCTTCTGGTTAATTACCCTCACTGGTAAAAATTTGCATCTTAACTCCACTTTGAACTTTGCTCATTTCTTGCTCACCGGGCAGCTCATGTTTACCTGCTTTAGACAATAATCCCAAAGGGTAAACTATTCAAAAGCACGTAGGTAACTTAGGCAAAGTCTAACATGCATAACACAAGACAGAGAATTTCATGAATTAATTTCTCTACCAAGCCAAATATCTTCTGGATGAGCAAGAGTGTGTATTTTAGACAGACATCTAAACTTGATTTTAAGACAACAAATCAATAACACTGCTCTACAGCCAAAATGCTTCTGAAATAAATGTAGTCAAACTTTACTAATTCTGGGTCACTGAGAACGAAAATTATGCTTAAAATTGTTGACTGGCTCTAGTTTTCAAGGTATGCTATTGGGTCAGTATATACAACCCTTGACTTGGGAATGCCGGAGGATAAGTGAGTTTTAAAGGGAAGGGATCTCAATTTAAACCAGAAATGACTAAAATACATCTTTGACTGGATCTATGAATACATCTATGACTGGGTTTGGATAGTACTTGCTTTTTAGGCAAAACAATGAATGATGCAATCTGAAGCTGTATTGCGTCATACATGATATGAATTGCATCATGTTATTCCTAGAAGTAATGGATGATGCAATCATAATGAAGCTTACATCACTCTGCTGAACAAATTGCCCTATATCAGCTCTAGAAATCATACAGTGTCATGCTCTCTTATTTGTCAGTGTTTGATTTTGCAAAGGGACACATTTCTGTTTAGCCAAAGTGAGCAGAGATGCCTCGTACTTGTGTGAACAGTACAGATAACTTCTGCTATGTTTGTGGTGAAGTGACTTTTGCATCACAAAAGTGCAGTATAACCATTATGGTTAAGAAAGCCTATCACCTTTATTTTGGCTGCACAATTGGAGATCAGGACAAGAGGTGGGCCCCACACATATGCTGCAACACTTGTGCAACAAATCTTCGCCAGTGGTTGAACAGGAAAAGGAAATCTATGCTTTTGCAGTGCCAATGATTTGGAGAGAGCCAACAGATCATACCAGCAATTGTTACTTCTGCATGGTGCCTCCAGTTGGGAAAGGTGTGTCAAAGAAGAAAAAGTGGACTGTGCATTATCCAAACATTCCATCAGCTATACGCCCAGTACCCCATGGAGAAGGACTGCCGGTTCCTGATGCACCAGAATCATTCCCACTTGAGTCGGACAAGCAAGAGGAAGAGGATGAAACTTCTGGTCCTGAACCATCAATGTCACAGGACACACATTTTCTCCCATCCTCCTCCTCTGAACAACACCTCGTAACAAAAGGTGAACTGAATGACCTTGTCAGGGATTTGGAACTACCCAAGAGTAAGGCAGAGCTGTTGGGCTCCACACTACAGCAGTGGAATCTCCTGGCAGGTAATGTTAGGGTTTCCATGTTCCGTGACCGTCAAAAGGATCTTGTCCCATTCTTCTTCATGGAAGGTGATCTTGTAGCCTGCAACAACATCGATGGTGTGATGGCAGCCCTCAACATCGTTCACGATCCAGATGAGTGGAGACTGTTCATTGATTCATCGAAGACGAGTCTTAAAGCTGTTTTACTGCATAATGGCAATGTTTTGCCATCAATTCCAGTTGGTCGTGCAGTCCATATGAAGGAAACCTATGACAACATGAAACAACTTTTGAGGTGCATAAACTATGACCAACATCAGTGGCAGCTTTGTGGCGATCTGAAGGTTGTTGCTCTCTTGCTTGGTCTGCAGACTGGATACACAAAGTACTGCTGTTTTCTCTGCGAATGGGATAGTCGTGCAAGAGATTCCCACTACATCAAGAAATATTGGCCACTCCGACAGTCATTGGAGCCTGGGAGGAAAAGTGTTCAGCATCCACCACTTGTTGAATCAAGGAAGATTTTGTTACCACCCTTACACATCAAGCTGGGTCTGATGAAGAACTTTGTCAAGGCCATTGACAAAACACAAGCAGCTTTCAAGTACCTCCGTGGAAAATTTCCATGGTTAAGTGAAGCTAAGATAAAGGAAGGTGTCTTTGTTGGTCCTCAGATTCGTGAACTTCCTCGTGATGATGCATTTGACCATGCACTGCGTTGCAAGGAAAAGAAGGCATGGAAAGCCTTCCAGTTAGTGGCAATAAATTTTCTCAGAAACAACAAGGCAGACAACTACAGGTTGTTGGTGGAACACCTCCTCAAGGCATACAAAAGCCTTGATTGCAACATGTTACTAAAGATACATTTTTTGCACTCTCATCTAGATTTTTTTCCACCGAACTGCGGAGCAGGGAGCGACGAGCACGCCGAGCGATTTCACCAGGACATTGCAACAATGGAGAAACGCTATCAGGGCAAATGGAGGCCATCAATGCTTGCAGACTATTGCTGGACAGTGACAAGAGATGCTCCATTTAATGAATACAAGAGACAAGGCAAGAAGCGCTGAGTAGACACTGAATAGGACTAAACTATGTACATAATAGTTTTTTGCCTTTTGTGTCATAATAAATTTTATTTATATAACCCTTTTGCTGATTTTTAAAGTGTTACATAAACAGGACAGGTGAAATATTATCATGTAAAGCAACCATAAACACATGAAAAGACCTAGGTTTACAATTTATGATTAAAACTCTACTATCTACACAATATACATAGACATAAAATGTAAAAACTTAAATATCTTAGAAACAGTAGCCAATCAGTTGTTTTAATTGTCATATTTGAATCCAGCACATCAAAATACATAATAAATAGCACATTTTATCTCTGAAGCAGAATACTTCTCAAAAATTGTAGACCAGTGTAATAATTTGCTGAAAAATGCACTTTTCAGGGCACACAAAATATTAGTGAACTCAGGTAGGTTTCACTGAATAGTTTCATCCAAAAGAAAAACTGAAAACAAACATTTCAGAAATGTCAAAACAGTCCATTTAGAAAACGCTGAAATGATCTGTTCTGACAGTTCATTTTAAATCAACATTTTAAAAAAATAGAACTGAACTGGCATTTCATTTAGAAAAATCATTTTACTGACTTTTCATTTTGTTTCAAATTGACCCAAATTAAATTGGGAGCAGGGGTTCTTTTCAGCAAGGAAAAAAAATCAGTCTAGGTTAGAAACAAAACATTTTGGGCTTTTGTTTAGTTTGGTCACCGAACTGAACAATCAGTTATTCACTCTGCTTTGCTTTAACTTGACCCTTGGCTGGAGCCTGGGGATAAGCCAGCTCTGATTACAGGATGGGCCTCACCTGAGAGGAATTTGGTGATTCCTGTATAAAAGTAGACAGCAGTTCTCTGTAGATGCTGCAGAGAGCATAAAGGGCACTGCAGTGCTTTGAGGCAGTGGGGGGAGCCAGAGCAGGAAAGGAAGCTCAGAGAAGGGAAGAAACTCTCCAGGCAGGGAGCCTGAGAAGTGACCAGGGTACGTCTACACTGCAATAAAACCTATAGAATTGTGTCTCAAACAAGTCAATTGACCTGGGTTTGTGGGACTTAGACTGTGGGACTAAACTGCAGTATAAATGTTGAGGTTTGTGATGGAGCCTGGTCTCTGAGATCTCCCCTCTCATGGGATTTCAGAATCTGGGCTCCAGCTTGAGCCCGATGTCTATACTGCAAATTTTAGCCCTGCAGCCCAAGCCCTGCAAGCCTGAGTCAGCTGATCCAGGCCAGCCATGGCTGTGCAATGGGTCTTTCAATGCAGTGTTCTGGGTCTGCCAGAGGGAACTTGAGAATGGAAGTAGGAAGTGGCCCAGAGAAAACCCCGACACAGGTGAAGGAGCAGACCTAGCTGTTCAGTACAGGGGCCAGAACCTAGTGTTGAGAGTGGGATTGGATTCCCCTCTTGGCTCCAAGGAAGGGGCATACAAGTGCACAGAGATGGTCACTAAGCCCAGCCAGGGGTAGCAGGCTGAGCTGAGGACAGACTGAGGAGTCATCCCAGAGAAAGAGGAAGGAATTGTTTCTGTTAAAGACATTTTTGGACAGTTGTCCCTCAGAAGGGGTGGACTAAACATGGTGACCCAGCAGAGGTCCAAGTTACCTGGCACGGAAACCGCCACGGCGCTGGAGCGATCATCAGCAGAGGGTGCTAGCCTAGTAAGAGTCCAGGGGTGCCATGCCTGGGGGAGGCATAGCAGTGAGTGGATTAATTTACAGGCCCCTAAATCCAGTTTTTAAAAGTGGTTTAGGCACAATCCTTTTGAAGTGTGGACACCAGAACTGTACACCATGATCTAGCAGTGGGTTCACCAGGCCTGAGAGAGCTCAGAGAAGATCTAACAACAATAATTTGTCTGGAAAATCTGCCTTGGAAGATGTAAAATCAATCTCTTTGACTTTCAGGGTGATTTAGATTATTAGGCATCAGATTTTTAAAAAGTATTTAGGTGACTCTTAGCCCCCTGGAGTGGCGCCGATGTGGTGCTCTATGTGTGACCCTGCCGGCCCGACCCCCCTTCAGTTCCTTCTTACCGCCAGTGATGGTTGTTGGAACAGTGATCTCTTGTTCTCAAGTGCTCCACTACTCCCTACCTATTCTACTTATTTTTGTATATTGTTACCCATTGTTAGTTAATTGTTATCTTTAGTCTTTAGCAGCTGGGTTTTTCCCCCCCCCCTTCAATGAGTGCCCTGCGGGGCTCTGGGGCATGCCGTCCTAGGGCTTCAAACTTTGTAGCTCCTGCGGCAAGCCTATGCCCACGGACGACCCCCATGACTCCTGTCTTCAGTGTCTGGGTGAGGCCCATCAGGTGGATAAGTGCAAAATTTGCAAGGCGTTCAAACCTCGCACTAGAAAGGAGAGGGACATTAGACTAAAACAACTCCTCATGGACTCTGCTCTCCGTCCGCCACAAGACTCAGCCCCGAGCGCCTCGGTGTGAAGTGCTCCTCCAGCGGTGCCGTCTACAGCACCGAAAAAGGACTCGGCACACCCTCCTAGGGGCCGGAAGTCCCCCTGGACCCCAAAGCGCTCTCTCTGGCACCGCTTCCTCTCCCCAGCCACCTGTAAAAAGCAGGCCATGGAAAAGACTCCACAAAGGCTTGAGGCAAACACTGCAACCCCGGAAGGGCACAGTGTGGACCAGGGACGTAAGGCCGACAGACCCTCCAGTAGGCCTCAACCCGCACAGGCCCCCGCCTCCCCGGGAAGCCCCGCACCGCCAGACTCCCTGCAACTGCAGGTGGAGGAGGTCACATTACCCTCTACGCCAGATACTTTTGAGGCCGCTAGAGGGCTCATTGAAATGACTGTGCCCAAGGCCCCATCTCGAGCCCCGGTACCGTCAAGAGGCAAACTGGAAATCTTTGGGCCGTCTGCCCCCAGACCAGCATCACTACGCCACTCTGAGTCCCGACACCGCTCTGAGTCCCAGCACTGCACGTATGCTCCGTGCCGGTCTGACTCGCGGCACTGATCCGACTCGTGGCATTGGTCTTGCAGCCCCGATCCTCGGAGCCGCTCCCGCTCGAGGTGGTCATCAACTGATAGGTCGTAGTCCCGTTCAAGGTCTAGGTCACAATCTGAGACCTCACGGCACCGCTCGGATCAACACCATTCTGTGCAGCGGCACCGCACCTCTCCGTGACACCGATCGTGGCACCACTCTCTATTGCGGCAGTGCTCTCCAGCAGCAAGGGAGGTTTAGGTTGGACATTAGGAAAAAGTTCCTAACTGTCAGGGTGGTTAAACACTGGAATAAACTGCCTAGGGAGGCTGTGGACTCTCCATCTCTGGAGATATTTTTAAAAATAAATTAAATTAATGGAGATATCCCATCTCCTAGAACTGGAAGGGACCTTGAAAGGTCATTGAGTCCAGCCCCCTGCCTTCACTAGCAGGACCAATTTTGATTTTGCCCCAGATCCCTAAGTGGCCCCCTCAAGGATTAAACTCACAACCCTGGGTTTAGCAGGCCAATGCTCAAACCACTGAGCTATCCCTCCCCCCCTGTATTTAAGAGTAGGTTAGATAAATGTCTATCAGGGATGGTCTAGACAGTATTTGGTCCTGCCATGAGGGCAGGGGACTGGACTCGATGACCTCTCGAGGTCCCTTCCAGTCCTAGAATCTATGAATCTTTAATTCCCTAAATACTGCCTCCCCCCTCAGTTTTCTCTTCTCAAGACTAAACATGCCCAGGCTTTTTATCCTTTCCTCATAGGGCAGGTTTTCTAAACCTCTGATCACTTTTGTTGCTCTCCTCTGTGCTCTCTCCAGTTTGTCCACATTGTTCCTAATGAGTGGCTCCCAGATCTGGACACAGAACTCCAGCTGAGGCCTCACCGGTGCTGGGTACAATGCAACAATTACCTCCCGTGTCTTACATACACCCCTCCCCCCCCTTAATACAGGAGCATTGTTGAACCTCGGGTATTGGTGCACTTTGCTCCCTCCTGTTCTCTGTCTACAGCATACAATAGTGTAGTCTCCTGAGGCATGTGATACTTTAGACTAATTCTGGTTGTTGGGCTTGGTAGCTGAGTGGTGTTGATGGCCTGTGAGATATAGGAGGTCCGGATAGATGATCTAGAGATCCCTTCTGGCCTTAAACTTTATCATGCCACCCCCTCCATGGTCTAAATTCCACCCTGGGTGGGGGACTAGCATCTTTCTTAATAGTGATAAGAGAGCAGGATGGAGGCAAAACTGTTATGCTTAGGGAGTGTCTCCCAGGACACCTCTATCACATGGGGACTTTTAACCTGGCCCCATCCCAGTTGTGCGTTCATTTTTCTGAATCCTTTCTCAGTAACGAATAAGAGGGGAGTTTAGTGATATGATTAGGCTTGAACAAAACCCAACCACGTTCAATTCTCAAACTTCCAGCCCTAACTAGAGAGGCTGTGGCTGGAGGTGAGGCCGGCAGGGCAGGAAATATGGAACAGTACTGATTTCAGATGCCAGATGTAGACAATGTATCTCAGAGAGAAACCAGCTCCCTAAACCCTGATGAGCTGAAGGAAGCTCAGAGCAATGACAAAGACTGGTTTTGGTACCTGAGCCCTCAGCAGCTGAGGAGAGATGATCAGAGTGAGAGTGACTGTAAGTGTCCCTGTGAGCCATCCTCCCACCCCCTCTATTGCGGGAACTACCTCCTCCTCCCATCCCATAGGCTGTGTATATCCCCCATGTCCCTTGACCCCATATCATTGTCCCCCTTTCTCCCATCCCCAAACAGGAATGTTGTGTGGTCTCATTCCCCCATGGCAAAAGGACCCCTGTTGTTTGAAAACAACTCTCATCTCAGACCTGACACATTCACTACAAAAGACACATGTCTTGCAGGGTATTTATCCATAAGGTGTAACATGTAAGGATGTCAAGATTCACAATCATTGCCAGATGTATGTACTGATAATATTTAAGAAATTATGTAACTATCTTGAAAGTATGCTGTATGGACTTGGGTATGAAAGTTAGTTACTAGAGTTAATGTGTCTCAGTGCTGGTCTGTTCCAGCAGGAGGGAATTTTCACCTCCTGGTTAGGCGAAGATGCAATCCAAGGCTCAGTTGTGTAGCCTTGATCCATCCCAAGACTTTCAATGGAAAACCATCAGACACAACTGCAAACAATCAAAACCACTTAGAGGTAAAAGAAGGATCATTACAACAAAAAATGTTCCTGTTTATGAATGAGGACCAAAGACTGTTTCAGTATAACACAGAGTGGGGAGAGGCACTCTGGATCCATTCAGTGAGGAAACCCCTTATAGAGCAGGGGGGTTTTCATGAACACTTGGATCCTGGTTTCTGCGAAGCCAGCCAGTTCTGCCATAGGCACCAGCTTCCTCCGGGCCCAGGGGGTGCTCAACCTTCCACTCCATTCCAGGCCCCGCCCCCACATGACCACTTCTCCCTAGCCCCCACCCCACCTCTTCCTGACCCCTCCCCCGAGCAACCCTGTCCCTGTTCCTCCTCCTTCCTCCCAGAGCTTCCTGCACTCCAAAAAACAAATGATTGCGGTGGGTGGGCGGTACTGGGAGGGAGGGGGAGGATTTGATCAACAAGGCCACTGGTGGGTGGGAGGCATTGGGGGCAAGGGGGGGAGCTGGCTGCCGGTGGGTGCTAAGCACCCGCAAAAAATTTTCTGTGGGTGCTCCAGCCTGAACTTTTAGGGGAAAACCTGCTTTATTAGGTAAGAAAGATAATTACTAATAAGTATAGGCCAAGGTTAATATTTTATGATTTTGTTTTGTATTGGAACCATTTCTTTCCACTGCTCTCTCTCTTGCTTCTAGTCACATCTCTATTCTTTCTTAAATACACCTATTTTTATGTTATTATAGAATCATAGAATCATAGAATATCAGGGTTGGAAGGGACCTCAGGAGGTCATCTAGTCCAACCCCCTGCTCAAAGCAGGACCAATTCCCAACTTATAAGTGCTCATAAGCACTGTATTTTTCCGAAAGCGGTGGTTTAAAGTAAAAGTGGAGTACATTGCCCCTTTGGGGGCAGAGGATCTGGGATTTCTGTGAATAGCCAGTGCTAGGGGAATGATTTGAAGGAAGTCAGGGACTGGGGTGCACCTATAGTTAACCTGCAATGCAAAGACAGGGCTGGTACAGCCCAAAGGAGGATATTCGAGGGGTTGAAAAGCTGGTGGCGTCAGGGAGCTGCCACCCAGCTGCCATGGGCAAAGTTACTGCTTGCTAGATGTCAAAGATAAGATGGCTCACAGTCTCGGGTCCCCGAGAACCATCACAACCTCCATGACAGGGGCTCGGTGTGGGCACCAATTCCCCCCACACCAGGCTGTCTGTGGTACTCCCCAGGGCTCCTATCTTTCTGCCTGCCAGACTCCTATTCCTAATCCCTCAAGTCTCACTATTGTATCATTTGTTGCAAAGTATTTGGTGGGGGCGTCAAACTTCAAGGCAACTGCTCCTGTACTCCCCCACCCCATGGTCCACCAAGGGTGCCCAGTCTCAGGCTCCTAGCTCCCCAGCTGTCACCTCTCATGGTCGCAGACCCGCATCTCTTTCCCTCGTGACTGGAGTTTTTCCAGACTGCACAGTTCCCTGCCTACACTGTGATACCCCCAGGCCAGCATCTGAGCTTTGCTTTCTCTCCAAATGTGATGAAAGGCATAGTGCCCCCCAGTTATAGGGTACCACACAGTTCTTTATAAGAAAGCTCATTTATTCTTAAAATTAAAACAAAACATATTAAAACAATAAAAGAACCTACACACATGCTAAAATCTCACCATAGAAACTTACAGCTAGGTTTTCCAAGTTCATATCTGTCTCAGATTCAGAACCAGAACCACCATGAATAATTCTGCTTTTCCTTTATGCAACTTGAGCCTTTGATCTTGGACTCATTTAACAAGCAAACAGCTGACAATGGCCCACTCCTCAGTATGTAGCTTCAAAAGGCTGAGTTTTTGCATAACTGGAGGTGGCAAATTTCTGTTCACCTCCCCCCTAGATAATTTCCAGGAAAACCCTTAACAGTTTTTGTTCCAAAAGTCCATTCTTGTCTGGCAAATAGTTCAATATGGTCCTTTGAACACCCAGGTCTCCCCTGAGTCACATCTCCCCCTCTTGAGAGGTTACATTCAATCCCGGCCCACAATAATACATAAACCATTCATTTAATACAATGGACCCCAAAGATATTTAAGCCGAATTAAATAATTCTCCCAAGGATACTGCAGGAAATTGCCATATCTGTCACTGGAGTAGGGAAGGGATGTTTTGCATGCTCTCATGTCTGAGGATATGAAACTTGTGAATTTTACTCATCCAAAAATGACTGCTTTTCACCATTAGTTTTAATGGAACAGAAGCCACACATTGTCCTTCAGACAAGGTGACTACCATAATGCAGTCACACCAAAAAACATGAGCACACAGCAGTGTAACCAACTATAATCACTCTAAAAACAGTTTTTGAAAAACTACTGGTTTCTACAGGCTCTGAAGAGGCAAAAAAAAGGTTGTGCAGTAACTAGCAAATAATATAGTGTATGACAAACAAATGTGAGAAAGGAGGAGAGAGAGTCAGGGAAATAAGGGACTCAGCTAGCACTCAACAGGGATCTGGGGAATGACAGGGTAGCTGGATGGGGTTTCTGAATCCAATCAAAGACTTTATCTACACTGGTGGTGGCACGTAGAGTAAGTGTAGCTACACTGTGCAGTGAAATGCAGGCTGTGTCCGAAATGCAATGTGTAGCTACATGTGACAGTGAAAGGGTCTGGCAGAGGGGAGGCAGTGGGGAGATACCAGAGACTTTCCCCACTGCCTCTTCACTGCCAGAGCCTTTTCCCACTGCTAGAATATTTCAGTGCTGCAGGGAAAGGCTCTGGCAGTGGAGAGGCCATGGAAACTAAACTGCTACAAATAGCAATGTAGATGTAAGAGTCACTGCTTGGCAGGAAGAGAGCCAAGTAGGATATATACCCTAAGGTTCTGGTGTGTCTTTACTCTACTCACCTGAGCAGTGCCCCATTGTCTACATTGAATTTTATATCCATACTGGAGGGCATGTAGTGTATATACTCTACACGCTGTCCTAAGTGTAGACATAGCCAAAGAGACAGAACCATCACTGACAGATATTGAACAGAATATACACCCATCATCACAATGCACAAATGCAACTTCACCTCCCACCTCCAGGAAAACATTAGACAGTTCACCCCAGAGGCTCCATGTCCAACCATGTATCCTGCCTTGCCCCTCTTACTGAGTGTGTGTAAGATAATATTGCAAAGTGTGTGGTAAGGGAGAGGATGGCAAGTGACCTAGGCAGTCCCAGAGGAGACCCACGGCCATTGGAGTCATACACCAATTTGCACTAGCTCATGATGTGTCCCCATGAGTTTGGGCTTTGGTGGCTTTGGAACATCTCATGCTGGGTTTTGCTATTTTCATGCCTTTATAAAAATACTAAACCATTGTAATGAAGTGATTTTTGTTTGTTTCTAATAAAACCTTCGGTTCCAGACTCCATTCCCATTAACCATTTGGCTTCAGTACACATACATTACATTTACCTACTTCAGAATCTGCTGTCTCTATGATGTGCTTCACCTAATAGTGATCATTCAGATCTCAGCCAGTTGTTCTGCTTCTAAGCAGAAGACTTTGATGAGTTAAATCTCCAGGAGACTTGTGATTTTTTTTTCTAAGTTGAGTAAACATTGGGCTTAACTCTGTTCTGATATTTACAAATGCCAACTGTTCTGGGGACACACCAATGTAAAGAAGAAGAGAATTTCCTCCTTTTTTATATTGAATTCCACCCACCGGATATTGCACACATTTTATAGGATCTCTTTCTCCCTAGTTTTCTTACTTTATTGATTATCTGGACTGTTGCTGGAAGTTTTAGAAGGAGCTAGAGGACAAGATTCCCTTCAAACCGAATCTGTAAGTACAGATCATTTACTGCTTTTTATCAAGTATTTTGCTATAGATCATCTGTTAATGGCTCATACTTGGGGATGTGGTTCCAATATGGTTTTTTTGCTATTGTCCCCATGTCTTTTATCTAAATGGTACAGTGCATTTTGGGGTGAACTAAAGGCAAGTAATAACCTCCATAGCCGATATTTCAGGATTCAGTTTTGTCATAGTAACACAGGAATTGCCAGACTTTATCAGACTCAAGGTCCTATTCCATTATCTTGTTCTCTGACAGTGGCCACCACCAGAGGAAGGTTTAAGAACCACACAGTAGGCAGCTGATGGACAATCTGATTTAAGTATCGAAACATTGAGTTCAATATCCCCTCCAACATTGTTGTTAACTCCTGAATTTATGATAATTCTGGATATTCGATATCCGTTGAAGTGCCTAATCCCTTTTCAAATCTTGCAGAGATCTTGATCTCAATGACTTCCTGTAGCAGTGAGTTCCAGATTCTAATAATTTCTTTTATGATAAACTATTTTTGTTTATCACTTTTGAATTGGTCACCTTTTTAATTTCATTGACTGTCTCATAAACATTTGTTTCACTCTCTCTTCATAAGACAGCTTTTTCACATTTTTGATCTTTCTTATCACCCTACTCTGAACCCCTCTAATTCTGCAATACCCTTTTTGAGATGGGTTGACTAGTACTACACACGGATGAGGCCACAATATTTATTTATATAATGCCATTGTAGTATTTCCATATTATTTTCCACCCCATTCCATATGCAACTTAATATCTTCATAAATAAATAAATCTGTTAGTCTTTAAGGTGCCTCCGGACTCCTTGTTGTTTTTGTGGATACAGACTAACACGGCTACCCCCTGATACTTAACTTAATATCTTGTTTGCTTTTGTGACCACAGCTGCACATTAAGCAGAGGTCTTTATTTAGCCATCTGCAACAATGCACAGGTCCCTTTCCTGAATGTATACAGTTAATTTATACCCCTGTAAAGTTTATGAGTATGTCACAACCGGTCTCTTCTTGGACACGCACTTTGATCAGGGCTGCTCAGAGGGGGGGGGGGGGGCAAGTGGGGCAATTTGCCCCAGACCCCGGGCCCCACAGGGGCCCCCACGACAATATAGTATTCTATAATATTGCAACTTTTTTTATGGAAGGGGCCCCCGAAATTGCTTTGCCCCAGGCCCCCTGAATCCTCTGGGCAGCCCTGACTTTGATCCACACTGGTGTCCCTGAGTTGTTATTATAGCCTTTCTACCTCTCTAAACTTCCTCTGAGAACACTTGCCTGTGAATATCAGAAGATCCTGGCTGCTTTTCCTCACTCTGTTTCAAAGGCCCTGAAGATCTAATCCAACCCCCTACTGATTGACTACTCCTCCAACTGCTGGGTTTGAAAAGCCTCTAAGCTTCTAATTAACCAGAGTAAACCTAACATAAACCTAACAACAGCCATCAGTAACACTTCTACTTCTCAGGGGTAGGTCTACATTTGAAATGCTAGAGTGGCACAGCTCCCATTGTGGTAGTTAATCCACCTCCCTGGGAGGCAGTAGCTAGGTAGATAGAAGAATTCTTCCATCGACTGTCTACACTGGGAATTACATTGGCTTAACTACATCGCTCAGGGGTGTGGATTTCTCGTATCGCTGCGTGATGTAACTGGGTCAACTTGAATTTTGTGTATAGATCTGGATTTACTCTAATAGGGAAACCTAATTTGATAAAAGCCAGGCAGTGCTTTCCTTCCTGATCACAAATTAGCTCCATGACCCGCTCTGCAATCCTGCTTCCTCTGTCTTCAGGAGTCACCTGGCAACCTTCAAATTAAACCCCACACATTCCAAACAACGTTCTGGGTGGAGTTTCCAGCCAGGAGTTCCTGCCTTTGTGTATCTGTGCACCCAGTGGCATATATTCCTTTTGGTCTTCATCCAACAATCCACCCCATCATACAATTTCACATAAGAACCCTTATTCTATAACAATATTTCATAACATACACTTCCAAGTAACACAGTCCCTTCTCCACTGAGTAGTTTAAAATTTTCCTTTCATTGTGTTACTCTGCATTTACTGACATTGAATTTTATTTGCCATAATGTTGCCCATTCACGCAGCTTGCTTTGTTATCACTGAAATTCCTCACAGTTCTTTTTGTTCCTGATTAATCTAAGTAACTTTGTGTTATCTGCAACTGTTGCTACTTTACTATTCACCCCCACTTTCCAGATAATTAGTGACCATATTAAACTACATTTGACCTATTACAGAACCTGGGTCATCCCACACTCAACTCTTTTGCTGTAAAGAAACATGGAGCATTTAATTCTACTTTGTACTTTCTCTCTCCTAGCCAGGTTTTGATCCCTGATGATACTTTGCCTCTCTCCCACAACTAAATAATTTCTTTAGTAGCCTCTAATGAGGGACATTGGCAAAAGTCTTTTGGAAGCCTAAATACTTTTTGTTTATTACAAACAGTTCTTCCTCTCAACTACAAGGAGGTTAGTGAGACACAATTTTCTTTTGCAAAATCTGTGCTGGTTAGATCCTATCAGTTCATGATCTTCCAGGTGTTTTTTTGATTTATTTTTAATGGTTTCAACCAACTTGCCAGGTGCAGATCTAAGGCTTACTAGACTGTCATTCCCCAGATCACCCTGAGAGCCTTTTAAAAAAAAATATAGGGACAACATTTGCCACCCATCAGTGTTCTGAAGCAGAAGCTGGTTTTAGTGAGGGACTGGATATTTCTGATAGCTGTTCACCCATGTCAGATGTAAACTCCTTTGGAATTCTTGGATGGACCATCTGGGCCCATCCCTGGGCTCATTGCAACTGAAATGATCGGTTTGTCCAAGCATCTCTTCTTGTGAAACCTCCATCTCTGAGAGTATCTCATCTTTATTACACAAAAGGGGCAGGGCTGGTGTAGGTCTCTCCCCATATGTTGAGGATGGATACAAAGAAATCCTTTAGCTTCCCAGCAATGTCCTTACTCTCCTTAATTTCTCCTTCTACTCACTGCTGATTCAGCAGACCCACCAAATATTTCAAACTTCCTGCATCTGAAAGACTTAAAGAATCTCTTGTTTGTTATTATAACTTTAGTGATTTGCTCTTCAAAATCCATTTTGATCCCACTAATTTCCCTCTTTCTTATTGCCTGCTGTCATTTACACTCCTCCTTACTGGCTTCATGAGGGTCAGATTTACAAATCCTAAAGTGTTTTAGTTTGGCTCAAAAAAATCTTTCGAATCTTGCTTTTAAGCCATAATGGTTTACCCCTTGCCTTCCTGTTCCCTTGTTATTCATCAGAACAAATAACTTCTGAGACTCTTTAAAAAAAAATAATAAAAAGCATCCCTGCCACCTCTAAGGATTTTACTTCCTTATAACTCTTGGGCCTTTTTGACTAATCTCCTCATATTAGTGAAATCTCCCTTTTTTTAAATGTAGCGTGTCTGTCACTTTTCGGTTCTCTATCCGTGGTAGGAAGTTAAACCTAATTATTCTGTGGCCACTATTACTTAGCTGCTCAGCTAATATCATTTCTTTAATTAACTGGTCTTGTTACGAAGGAGGAATTCATCAATAGCCCATGTTCTTGCGTACTCTAGACCTAGCTGATCTAAGAAGCAATAATTTAAAATGTTGAGAAATTGTGTCTCTAAACTTTGCCCTGCTGGGCCATTTGACCAGGTTATATGTGAGTCACTGAAGTCTCCCATTATTATCAGTTTGTTAGATTATGCTGCATCTTTGATCACTCTCAATATTGTGCACTCAATTTCCTTTTTTTCATGGGAGGGTCAGAAAAATAGTGACACTTCTCCTGCTTCTTACAACTGGGTTGTCCTCTGCACTCAGAATTTTTATCTCACTAGATCCTATTTATCTTTCAGATACAGCATGACTGTGGCCTAATCTGTCTTTCTTGTATAGTTTGTAACCAGGCATTTCAGTATCCCGTTGGCTTTTCTCTTTATAAAGCACATTGTCTCAGAGTCCTCTTCAATTTCACAGCATCCTAGCTTTTAAGAACTGCCAGTTCAGCACTGTGATGGGTATAGAAATTTCCTGGAATATTTTTGGGAGCTCTTACTGTATTAAGTTTATGAATCACTGTAGGCCAGGGATTGTATATTCCCATGGGGGAGGGGAGCAGATCTGCCCCAGGAACTCAGAAAAATGGGGTTGAGTAGGCAAATTCACTCAGGCTGTAACACCTCTCAAGAGCTACCAGCACCTGGGCAGGCTCCCATATACTGGTTTGAACTGAATTATCCAGAGACAAACAGACAAAAGAGAACTTTTGGATAAATAGCTTGAGTTTCAACTAACACAGGGACTTCTTTCTGGTCCAGCAAATGGACTGGACCTTCTGCACAAGGGAGGACCCCAATCCTTCCTGGGAAGGGTTGGAAGGACTTTGGCCTATGGAGGCCCCACAATGTGCATGCATTCAGCATGTATATAGGAACGTTTATTGTTTTTAATATGTGTTCTATGTAATGCTTTCCCCTTAATAATGAAGGTGAAGGCTCGGGGGTGGGGGTGGGGGCGCTGGGAGTCTGAAAGCAGGTGCACTTGGTGGACTATGAGGAGGGATACAGGTGAATTTGCCCTGAACTGTGACAAATATAATCTCAGTTATTGGTGACCCTAACATCAAACAGTTCAACACAACACTCTTCACTTTGACTGGAATTATACTGATTCTCATGTTCTGCTTTTTGACCACCAACATTGCTAACCTGACTCCTATGGCATTGCTTTGCCTGCCCATTCAGAGGGATGCTTTACAAACAGGGAAGGGACATCTCTTCCCCCAAGCTTTTTGTTCTTAACATTCTTTCAGCCTCTGCCATAGAAATCCTCGGACAAATGTGCAAGACACAGAAATAACATTTTCAGTCACCCAGAAAATCTATTTGACAAGTTCAGTCTCTGTATATGCCTGATCCAATGCCTAATGAAGTCATTGAAAGTGTTTCCACTAATTAGAATGAGCAATGAATCCAGCCCTGCATGAGGAAATTACATTGAATAATTACTTTTTATATTAATATAAAATAATGTGAATGTGACAGAACTTTATTTGTCCAGTTACTAAGAATTCATAAATAAACCCTCTGTAATAGCACAACACTATTAGTGAAAATGAAAGCACAATATCCGATCGGTAGGTAATTGTCAGAGCTGTTTGCACAAACCATTGTACACTAAATCAACATGGGTGTGTAGGCTGCCATATGCATTAATAGATAATCTGATGCTTTAATATTTCCTTTCAATATTTACTAGTCTAAAGTTCTCAGATTCATGCAACAAAACCCAAAGAATAAATAACACAGCAACATAACACAACTGGCATGATTTACTGTTGAGTAGACACTTTGCATATTTTGTGGTTTGAATTCATTTAAAGGATTGAACTGAATATTCATATAGTTGTTTAAAGTATTTACCCAGCTTCATCTTTGCTGAAATTTTAGTTATATTTCATGCAAAATTTACATTAAATGAATACTAAGTATAACAATGCCCCTTGAGGGAACTGAACCTAGGACTTATAGATTTGAAAGCACAGACTACAACTGCCCAGGGTGCAAGCAGACTTATATACCTGTGTACACACTGTAGTCACCAGAAGGGGGGAGAAAGCCATGTTGTTTCAGCGTGAATTACATACATACTCTCACTGGCTGGAGTAGCCAATCTGTGCCTCAGCACTCCGCAGAAGTTCAGTTCCCCACATAGCACCCAATAATGATGCCATCACTAAGGCTGTCTGTGGTGACTGAATCCAGGCTTCCTGGATTTAAAGGCATGGTCTTCTACTGTCTCGGATAAAGAAACACAATGATCAACTTGAAGTCAATAGCAGACTCGTAAAGCTCTCTACATGGTCTGGGTACTAGCTGGAGAAAAAGAGACAGACTGTTATTATGGGTTCCATTAGATGGGATGGTTATGTGCTCAAATCAGGGAACTGCCAAAGCTAAGGCTGTCTGTGTGCATTGGTTCGGTGATGGGGTGTCCACCCTACACAGGACTGGAAGGGGTTAAGGTGGCCAGGTAGGCCCATTAACTTCACAGACTGCACTTGGAGTGAGAGCCAGAGAGCAGGGAATTGACGACAAGGAGGCTCAGCTGGGCAGGAACAGCTCGGGCCTATAAAGCCAGGAAGCTGGCAACATAGATGGGCGGTTGCTGAAAAGGGAAGTCACTCCCTGGGAAAAGGGAGGAGGGTTTGGAACTGCTACACCCAGAGCAAGGAGGGGAAACAGGAGTTCCAAGAAGCAGTCGAGGGAAGGAACAGTGAGGGTTGGGAGGGGAAAACCGAGAACTGCTGGGTGTAGGGTCCCTGAACTGGAACCCAGAGTAGAGCGTGGGCCCAGGTTCCCCTACCAGCTACTGTGGACATGGCAAAGGACAGCAGACTGCCTGGGAGTTTTGGAAAGACTTTGTTACACCTACCCCAGAAGGTGAGAACACATATGGTGATCCGGCTGGAGCGCCAAATCATGCAATTCCTGGAGTGAGAGGGGTCTGCACTGTGAGAGGCTGACAGGAGAGACACTGCTGGTGTGTGTGTGTGTGCATGTGTGCAATGCCTGGCCAGAGCTAATCCCCAGGACAGCCAGCAGGAGGGCACTAGCAGTGAGTGACAGGTTAATTGAGAATGAAATCCCCAAATTTATAGACTCTTAGAATTTAAAGCCAGAAGTGACCACTGTGATCATCTAGTCTGATGTCCTGCACATCGCAGGCCCTGGACCCTCATCCCCCCACTCCTGTAATAGACCCATAATCTCTGGCTGAGTTACTGAAGTCTTCAAATCATTATTTAAAGACTTCAAGTTACAGGGAATCCATCATTTACTCTAATTTAAACCTGCAAGTGACCTGTGCCCCATGCTACAGAGGAAGGCAAAACACACTGAGGGTCTCTGCCAATCTAACCTGCAGGAAAATTCCTTCCTACCCCAAACATGTTAAGTAGTTGAGCTGTTAACATATAAGCAAGACCTACCAGCCAGACAGCTGGGAAATAATTCTCTGTACTAACTCGGAGCCCTCCCCGTGTAGTGTCCCCTCTGTGGCTGTTAGGGATATTTGTTACTAACAGTCACAGATGGGCCATATGCCATTGTAGGCAATTTCATTATCCCATAAATGTATCAAGCTCAATCTTGAAATCTTGAAATTTTTGCTTCCACTGCTCCCCTTGGGAGGCTGTTCCAGAATTTCACTTCTCTGATGGTTAGAAACCGTTATCTGATTTCAAGTCTAAACTTGTTGATGGCCAGTTTGTATCCATTTGTTCTTTTGTCAAGACTGATGCTTAACTTTATCCCTCTGATGTATTTGTAGAGAGCAATCATATCTCCCCTCAGCCTTCTTTTAGTTAGGCTAAACAAGTCAAGCTCCTTGAATCTGGGTTTTAATTTTCCTCTGATCACCCTAGTAGCCCTTCTCTGCATCTGTTCCAGTTTGAATTCATCTTTTTAAAACATGGGAGACCAGAATTGCACACAGTATTTCAGATGAGGGCTCACCAATGCTTTGTACAATGGTAATAACACTTTCCTATCTCTACTTGAAATACTTCATCTGATGCATCCTAGGAGAGTATAAGCGTTTTTCATGGCCACGTCACATTGGTGGTTCATAGTCATTCTGTGATCAACCAATACACACAGGTCTTTCTCCTCCCCTGTTGCTTCCAACTGCTACATCCCCCGCTTACAGCAAAAATTCGTCGTCTTAGTCCCTAATTGCATGACCTTGCATTTTCCAATATTAAATTTAATCCCATTTCTATTACTCCAGTTTTCAAGGTTGTCTAAATCTTCTATGATATTCTGGTCTTTCTTCATATTGGCAATATCTCCCAATTTTGTGTCATCTGCAAATTTTGTTAGCACACTCCCACTTTTTGTGCCAAGGTCATTAATGAAAAAGTTAAATAAGACTGGTCCTAAGACCGATCTCTGAGGAACTCCACTAGCAACCTCCCTCCAGACTGACAGTTCACTTTTCAGTATGACCTGATGTATTCTTTCCTTTACCCAGGTCCTTATCCACCTTACAGTTCTCGCATTAATCCCCATCTTTTCCAATGTAATAATTTCCTATGTGGAATTGTATCAAAGGTCTTACTGAAATCCAGGTAGATTAGATCTACTGCATTTTCTTTGTCTGAAAAATCAGTTATCTTCTCAAAGAAAGAGATCAGGTGGGTCTGGCATGATCTACCTTTTGTAAAACCATGTTGAATTTATCCCAATTACCATTTTCCTCTATGTCATTAACTACTTTATCTTTCAAAATTTGTTCCAAGACCTTGCTAAAAATTGAGGTCAAACTAACAGACCTGGGGTTTATTGGATAACTTCCCCCCCATTCTTAAAAATAGGAACTATATTAGCAAGTCTTTAGTCATAGGATATGACCCCTGAATTTACAGATTCATTAAAAATCCTTGCACATGGGTTTGCAATTTCACGTGCCAGTTCCTTTAATATTCTTGGGTGGAGATTAGCTGGGCCTCCCAATTTGGTCCAGATTTTTGAGTTTGACTTCCACCTCAGATGTGCTAATTTTTACTTCCATATAATCATTCCCATTAGCCACTCTGCCACTACCCCTAAACTCATTACCCTTATTCAAAACTGAGGCAAAATATTTGTTTAGGTGATGTGACATGCCTAGATTATCTTTAATCTCTCCCCCCTGCCCACCCCATCATCAGTGCTTGGTGGTCCTAGTTCTTTCTTTGATTTTTAAAAATTATATGGCTATAGAACCTTTTACTATTGGTTTTAATTTCCTTTGCAAGGTCCAGCTCTGCTTGGCTTTTGGTAGCTCTCAATTTTTCCCTACACTATCTGACCTCTAAGAGGTAGCTTTCCTTGCTGATTCTTCCAATCTTCCATTCCTTATAGGCTTTCTGCTTTCTCTTAACAATGTGTTTGAGATGGTGGCTCATCTAGTTTGATCTGCAAACCTTCCCTACAATTTCCCCCCCCTGCTTGGGATGCAGACTTCAGACTTCTGCAACTTTGACATAAAGTAAGTTCAAGCCTCCTCCACATTAAGATCTTGAGTTCTTCAGTCCAGTCCATGTCCCTAACAAATTCCCTTAATTTTTTAAAGTTTGCCCTTTTGAAATCAAAGACCCTATTAGCAGACCTTTTTTTTATCCTTCTATTTAGTTTAAACTGAGTTAGCCCATGATCACTCATACCAAGGTTGTCCTCTACAACCAGTTTTTCAGTGAGGTCCCCACTACTTACCAATGCTAAATCTATAATGACATCACCTTTAGTTGGTTCAGAGAGAGTATTTGGTGAAGAAATCTGACAGTTGTCACAACCAGGAATATCTGTGCTCTACCATTATTAGTAGCACTTGTCCTCTAATCAATATCTGGGAAATTAAAGTTTTCCATTATGACACAATTCCCAGCAGTATTTCTTTCATTACAATATTAAAGAGGTCTCTATCCATATCCATATTGGATCCTGGGTGTCTGTAGCATATCTCATGCACTATCCCAGGGGTACCTCTAGTAGCTTTTCTCCCCCAGGTGAGTTTGACTTAAACAGGTTCTGCTTTATCCAGTCCATCACTTCTAATTTCTTTTCAGACTAGCTAATCAATAATATACAAAGCTATTCCACCACCTTTCCCTTTATTTCTGTCTTTCCTGAACAGCACATATCCTTCAATACCTGTACTCTCTAGTTCCTTCATTTTATATGCATCCGAAGAAGTGGGTTGTAGCCCACGAAAGCTTATGCTCTAATACATTTGTTAGTCTCTAAGGTGCCACAAGTACTCCTGTTATTTTTCCTTCATTTTGTTATCTAGACTTCTTGAATTGGTGTACAGACATCTTTGTTATTTCTGCTTGGCTTCACCCAGATTCCACAACTGACTAGGTACAGTCATTCTACTGGCAGTCTTGCCTACCTGACTGTTAGTGTCATGGGTATCAGCACTATCTTTCCTCTTGATGTCCATTCTACTGCTCCCTGTTGTTCCTTTCTCCATTGCTCTGTCCTTTCTTACTTGATTTTCCTCCCTCTCAATGTTAGACTCAGGCGTGGAGATTCCATGACGGTGTCCCAACTGTCTCCCATGAATTCCTAGTTTAAAGCTCTTTTAATCAGTTGTGCCAACCTCCATCCCAGAAGTCTATTTCCCTCCCTACTCAGGTGGAGTCAATCCCATGAGAATTGTCTTCTGTCCGTGAATGCCTCCTAATGTTCGAACATCCCAAAGCCTTCCTTATAGCACCACTGCCTGAGCCATCTGTTGATCATTATAATCTTGTTCCACCTTCATTCTCCTCCTCTAGTGACAGGTAGAATCCCACTGAAGATCACCTGAGCCTCCATTTCCTTGAGTCTCCCTCAGCCTGGCATAGCTTCCCTTGATGTATTCCAGTGAGAATGTAGCAGTATCATTTGTTCCCACATGAAGGACAGTCAGTGGATTCTTTCCTGCTTCCATTAGGATCCTCTTCATCTTCAGGTCCACATCCCATATCTTAGCTTGCAGCAGACAGGACACCCTTCCGTTCTCTGGATCAGTTCTGTTATTCTTAGTAGGCCGTGTCCAGTCATGTAGACCTGCCTCTTCCTGTTGTTGGTGCAATTCTCTGACCTTCCTCCTTCTGTTCTTTCTTGGGCAAGTCTTTCCTTCTGTTTTCACTTGGACTTAAAGTTGCATCACAACTGTTTGTAAGGGTTCAATCCTGTACTCACTGTGTTCAATGGAGTTGAAATTCAAAGAACTTCCAGTGGCTGAAGTCTCAGGCACTTAATGAATGTATGTTTCCATAGCAATAAGTGCTTTAAAATGCTGATTGATAGCTAGGCAGGTAGATTGGATTTTAATATTGGCTCGAAGAATAGGTAATGTTTTAAGTACAGAAATAGTCAGTGGGTAAGCAGTGCCTTAAGGGTAACATTTTCAAAAGTGAGTTGAAGCAAAAATTATATAGTTAACTACCACATTGTTTGCCCAAGCACTTAAAAGAAATGAAATTACAATATAACAGATGCCATAAATCGCGCCCTGCCGACGTGGCAAACAGTAGCATATAAGTCTTGTCAGGTAGAAGGAAATACTTATTTTGTCACTGTGTAAACTAGCCTTATTAACTCTGCCATCATGGGGTCTTTCCCTGAGTATAGACATCAGCATTTTTTATGTCAAGGGACAATTAGCAAAAAAACAAACAAACAAAAAAACCTGCCATCAGAAAACAGTCTAGTAAAAAAAAGCCTCAGAAAATCTATTGGTTTTCAATTGTCTCCAGTTGGGCACTCAAAATTGCTAGTCACTTTGGAAAATCTTGACCATGGACCTCCCTGGGACTATACCTGGAGTAGGGTACCATTCAAGGAAAACAAAATTTGGCCCAATGGGTTTATGTTAAAGCTGATCTGCCCCCATTTCTCTGGACTCCGCTGTATGAGCATTGGCTTGCAAGGCCATACACGAATCATGATGGCATTTCTCTGTTTGGATGGGAAATACATGGGTTCCTGCTAGATAACTGAGTACTGAAACATCAGGTGATCGAGACCAATTTGCTTTATTCAAGTTGGGTTGCCCTGACTGAAGACATGTTACAGACAGGAACTTACCTACCTACATTTAGGTCACCAAGCTATCCACTTACACTCGGGTTGAGGTGCTTAACAATCTACAGGTCTTTTAAAGCCCTCAACCCATTGTTTATTTCATGTTACAATTTGCAGCTAATTGCTTAGTCAGTTACATTTGATAAACTCCAAATTTGCAGCATACAAAAGGTCACAACAGTTTTGGCCAATGAAGACAATGACACTTTAAAATTAGGGCTGTCAATTAATCACAGTTAACTCACACATTTAATTATCCTGGGTACTGGGCTGGTTGATTTGTACAGCCTGGACTGAAGCTTGTGCTGCTGCAGCTTCACTGTTCCAGGACTCAAGCTAGTGAGATTAAAGTGCTCACAGGCAATGCCTGCAGCCTAGACATGCCCTGCGTCTCTGGCCTATTGTGCCTCAGGGAGAGTCAGTGCCTCCAGCAGCCCTGGAGAAGGGCAGGCGCTGTGCCACGCTTGGACAGCAGTGGTGCTCGAATCACATGGCCTTGCCCTCCCTGAGCACTAGGACTATGACAGTGATGTCCCTTCCACCACAGCAAAAGTTCTCATGTGATCTGCCCCCTCCACTCACTCCGACACTGGCTGCATATAGTGACACCCTCCCATATTGTTCAGCTTTCCCTGCAAGGTACAGTGACACAAAAGGAAGGTAAGGAACAACCTGGTGTATTTCAAGGAGGAATAATGAGAAATCAGGTGTCTTGTATTTCTGAACATCTGTGTCTATTTTGATTGCTGCTCTCATTTCAGATCTGCCCCTGTGACTCTTCCCAACTGAGCTACCAGAGGCATGGAGCTACGGGGACAGCTCTCCAGCTGCTTGTTCTGTGCTATACTCCTATCAGTTATTCCCTGTTCAGGTAAAAGCATTGTTGGTAAAAGCACTTCTCCACAGCACAAAATCCCTTGAGAGAGAGACCCTAAACCTGCATGAAACTTCTGCTGGTATCTGTGTTTCAGCAGAGAAAATGATTTTGTTTGTGTTACTGAGATACAAACAGGTGATTCAGGAGGCTTTGGGGATCTGGTCCTGGAAGCATCTGGATGCTCTCAGTGCCTACTGAGCTCGGCATCTCACAGCAGGTTCTCAGCACCTTGCAGTTTCAGAGCCTTTATTAGCCCTGGTTTCCCCAATGGGATGCTCAGTTCATCATAGACCTGTAGTTAGTAGGAGGTGGAGCTGTGCTATTTGTCTTTTCTGGGGATCTGCCCCAATTCTAGTCATCAGGGAAAGATGACCAATGCAAACCCTTAGTGTAGGAAAGAAAAAAACACAATTTGGCTTGGTTGAGCTTATCCCAGCACCTGGTGGCTGATGGCTGGAATCAGGGCAAACAGATGGTTGACATTTTCATTTGTAACTTTTTTTTGCCACAGGAAAATGTCCTTTTCCCAACAATGACCATTTTCTGAAGATTTTTTTTAATGTTATGATCTTTCAACAGACCTCCTTTTCCCATTTCTCCATCCCCCCCCCCCATTTCCTATTCTATAACTGAAAAAGGAGAAAAGTGAGAAAAAACACAGAAGCTGCTTCCCCACAAAACATTAGAAACATTTGAATTGTTTCACAAAGGGTATGTCTACACTACAAAATTAGGTTGAATTTATAGAAGCTGGTTTTATAGATATCGGTTTTATACAGTTGATTGTGTGTGTCCCCACATAAAATGCTCTAAGTGCATTAAGTCAGCGGACCGCGTCCACAGTACCGAGGCTAGCGTCGACTTCCGGAGCGTTGCACTGTGGGTAGCTATCCCACAGTTCCCGAAGTCTCCGCCGCCCATTGGAATTCTGGGTTGAGATCCCAATGCCTGATGATGCAAAAACAGTGTCGCGGGGGGTTCTGGGTACGTCGTCAGGCCCCTCCCCCTCCATCAGAGCAACGGCAGGCAATCGATTTGCACCTTTTTACCTGGGTTACCTGTGCAGACAACATACCACGGCAAGCATGGAGCCCTCTCAGCTCACCTCAGCTCAGCTCACCATCACCATATGTCATCTGGGTGCCGGCAGACGTGGTACTACATTGCTACACAGCAGCAGTTAATTGCCTTTTGGCAGTAGACGGTGCAGTATGACTGGTAGCCGTCATCGGCTATCTGGGTGCTGGCAGACGTGGAGCTTCATTGCTACACAGCAGCAGCTCCTTGCCTTTTGGCAGTGGATGGTGTATTACGATTGATATCTGTCATCGTCATATTCCTCAGTGAGTTCAGTCAGAGGCACCGGGAAACTTCTTCAGCAGATTCCTCTAAGAAATACTGAACCAAACTTTCCACTCTGGGCATCTGATTCTTCATTTTGTCTCCTGGAGACCCGGCAGTCCTATTGAACCGTCTTGACGATGATGGCTATCAGTCGTAGTACATCATTTTCTGCCAAGCACCCAGAAGATGCTGATGGCTATCAGTCATGCTGCACTGTCTGCTGCCAGTTTAAGATGTAAAAAATAGATGGACCAGATTTGTTCTGTATTCATTTGCTTCCCCCTCCCTCTGTGAAATCAACGGCCTGCTAAACCCAGGGTTTTGAGTTCAATCTTTGGGGGGGCCATTCTGTGTGACAGTTGTTTGTGTTTCTCCCTGATGCACAGCCACCTTTGTTGATTTTAATTCCCTGTACCTGTACGCCATGTCGTCACTCGCCCCTCCCTCCCTTCCTCCCTCCATCAGACACTAGTTTCACGCCTTTTTTCAGACCAGACCCCATAGCACTGGGATCATGGAGACCGCTCAGATCACCGCGGCAATTATGAGCCCTATGAACACCACGTGCATTGTCCTGGAGTATATGCAGAGCCAGGACATGCCAAAGCAAAACCAGGACCAGCCGAGGAGGCGATTGCAGCGCAGCGACGAGAGTGATGAGGAAAATGACATGGACATAGACCTCTCACAAGGTACAGGCCCCAGGAATGTGCAAATCATGGTGTTACTGGGGCAGGTTCATGCCATGGAATGCCAATTCTGGGCCCGGGAAACAAGCACAGACTGGTGGGACCGCATCGTGTTGCAGGTGTGGGACGATTCCCAGTGGCTGCGAAACTTTCGCATGCGTAAGGGCACTTTCATGGAACTTTGTGACTTGCTTTCCCCTGCCCTGAAGCGCCAGAATACCAGGATGAGAACAGCCCTCACAGTTGAGAAGCGGGTGGCGATAGCCCGGTGGAAACTTGCAATGCCAGACAGCTACCGGTCAGTCGGGAATCAATTTGGAGTGGGCAAATCTACTGTGGGGGCTGCTGTGATCCAAGTTGCCAGGGCAACCAAAGACCTGGTAATATCAAGGGTAGTGACTCTGGGAAACGTGCAGGTCATAGTGGATGGCTTTGCTGCAATGGGATTCCCAAACTGTGGTGGGGCGATAGACGGAACCCATATCCCTATCCTGTCACCGGAGCACCAAGCCACCAAGTACATAAACCGCAAGGGGTACTTTTCAGTGCTGCTGCAAGCCCTGGTGGATCACAAGGGACATTTCACCAACATCAACGTGGGATGGCCGGGAAAGGTACATGATGCTTGCGTCTTCAGGCACTCTGGTCTGTTTCGAAAGCTGGAGGAAGGGACTTTCTTCCCGGACCAGAAAATAACCATTGGGGATGTTGAAATGCCTATCGTTATCCTTGGGGACCCAGCCTACCACTTAATGCCATGGCTCATGAAGCCGTACACAGGCAGCCTGGACAGGAGTCAGGACCTGTTCAACTATAGGCTGAGCAAGTGCCGAATGGTGGTGGAATGTGCATTTAGACGTTTAAAAGCATGCTGGCGCAGCTTACTGACTCGGATAGACCTCAGTGAAACCAATATCCCCATTTTTATTGCTGCTTGCTGTGCGCGCCACAATATCTGTGAGAGTAACGGGGAGACATTTATGGCGGGGTGGGAGGTTGAGGCAAATCGCCTGGCCGCTGATTACGCGCAGCCAGACACCAGGGCGGTAAGAAGAGTACAGCAGGGTGCGGTGTGCATCAGAGAAGCTTTGAAAATGAGTTTTGTGACTGGCCAGGCTACGGTGTGAAACTTCTGTTTGTTTCTCCTTGATGAACCCTCCGCCCCCCCGCCCCCGGTTCACTCTACTTCCCTGTAAACCAACGACCCCACCCTCCCCTCCCCCCTTCGAGCACCGCTTGCAGAAGCAATAAAGTCATTGTTACTTCTCATTCATGCATTCTTTATTAATTCATCACACAACTAGGGGGATTAATACCAAGGTAGCCCGGGATGGGTGGGGGAGGAAGGAAGGAAAAGGACACACTGCCGTTTAAAACTTTAAAACTTTAACATTTATTGAAGGCCAGCCTTCCGATGCTCGGGCAATCATCTGGGGTGGAGTGGCTGGGTGGCCGGAGGCCCCCCCCCACCGTGTTCTTGGGCATCTGGGTGAGGAGGCAATGGGACTTGGGGAGGAGGGCTGTTGGTTACACAGGGGCTCTAGCGGCGGTCTCTGCTCCTGCTGCCTTTCCTGCTGCTCAACCATACGCTGGAGCATATCAGTTTGATGCTCCAGCAGCCAGAGCATCTACTCTTGCCTTCTGTCTGCAAGCTGACGCCACCTATCATCTTCAGCCCGCCACTTGCTCTGTTCAGCCCGCGATTCAGCCTGCCACCTCTCCTCTCATTCATATTGTGCTTTTTTGTACTCTGACATTGACTGCCTCCACACATTCTGCTGTGCTCTTTCAGCGTGGGAGGGCATCTGGAGCTCCGAGAACATGTCATCCCGAGTCCGCCGTTTTCTCCTTCTAATCTTCGCTAGCCTCTGCGAAGGAGAAACATTTGCAGCTGGTGGAGGAGAAGGGAGAGGTGGTTAAAAAAGACACATTTTAGAAAACAATGGGTACACTCTTTCACGTTAAATTTTGCTGTTCACATTACACAGCACATGTGCTTTCGTTACAAGGTCGCATTTTTCCTCTTATATTGAGTGCCTGCCGGTTTGGTGTGAGAGATCACTCATGCAGTGCCAGGCAACAGAATTCGGCTTGCAGGCAGTCATGGTAAGCCACAGTCTTTTGGCTTTTTTAACCTTCATAACATGTGGGAATGGTTTCAAACAGCAGCGCCCTCATTTCCCATACCAAGGACCCGTTGGGTTGGCCATTTAAAATGGGTTTGCAATGTAAAAGAAGGGACTGCGGTTTCCGGGTTAACATGCAGCACAAACCCAACTACCCCTCCCCCCCACACACACCCAATTCTCTGGGATGATCACTTCACCCCTCCCCCCCACCGCGTGGCTAACAGCGGGGAACATTTCAGTTCAGCCGAGCAGAAACGGGCACCTCTGAATGTCCCCTTAATAAAATCACCCCATTTCAACCAGGTCACCGTGAATGATATCACTCTCCTGAGGATAACAAAGAGAGATAAGGAATGGATGTTGTCTGCATGCCAGCAAACACCGGGACCATACACTGCCATGCTTTGTTATGCAATGATTCCAGACTACGTGCTACTGGCCTGGCGTGGTAAAGTGTCCTACCATGGCGGACAGGATAAGGCAGCCCTCCCCAGAAACCTTTTGCAAAGGCTTTGGGTGTACATGAAGGAGAGCTTTCTGGAGATGTACCTGGAGGATTTCCGCTCCATCCCCATACATGTTAACAGACTTTTCCAGTAGCTGTTCTGGCCGCGATTGCCTGGGCAAATTAATCATTAATCATTAAACACGCTTGCTTTTAAACCATGTGTAATATTTACAAAGGTACACTCACCAGAGGTCCCTTGTGTGCCCTCAGAGTCTGGGAGCACGCCTTGGGTGAGTTCGGGGGTTACTGGTTCCAGGTCCTGGGTGATAAACATATCCTGGCTGTTGGGGAAACCGATTTCTCCGCTTCCTTGCTGTGAGCTATCTTCATTGTCTTCATCATCATCATCATCTTCCGCGTACCCTGAACCCGCTTCCCTGTTGCGTGATTCTCCATTGATGGAGTCAAAGCGCACGGCTGGGGTAGTGGTGGCTGCACCCCTAGAATGGCATGCAGCTCCGTATAGAAGCGGCATGTTTGCGGCTCTTCCCCAGACCTTCCGTTTGCCTCTCTGGCTTTGTGGTAGGCTTGCCTTAGCTCCTTAATTTTCATGCAGCACTGCTGTGCGTCCCTGTTATGGCCTCTGTCCTTCATGGCCTTTGAGACTTTTTCTAATATTTTGCCATTTCATTTACTGCTACAGAGTTCAGCTAGCACTGATTCATCTCCCCCTATGGCGAGCAGATCCTGTACCTCCCGTTCGGTCCATGCTGGAGCTCTTTTGCGATCCTGGGACTCCATCATGGTTACCTGTGCTGATGAGCTCTGCGTGGTCACCTGTGCTCTCCACGCTGGGCAAACAGGAAATGAAATTCAAAAGTTCGCAGGGCTTTTCCTGTCTACCTGGTCAGTGCATCTGAGTTGAGAGCGCTGTCCAGAGCGGTCACAATGAAGCACTGTGGGATAGCTCCCGGAGGCCAATAACGTCGAATTCCATCCACACTACCCCAAATCCGACCCGCAAAGGCCGATTTTAGCACTAATCCCCTCGTCAGCGGTGGAGTAAAGAAACTGGTTTAAAGGGCGCTTTAAGTCGAAAGAAAGGGCTTCGTCGTGTGGACGTGTCCAGGCTTAATTCGATTTAATGCTGCTAAAGTCGACCTAAACTCGTAGTGTAGACCAGGCCAAAGAAAAAAAAGATTTGTTTCTACATTTCTTGAAACACATCTTAATGTTTTTCAACAAGGTCTCATAGGCCAGCTCTAGAATCTCCCAGGCAGGCTCTTGTTAAATATTTGATACATTTGATCTGTTATACAATGTCTTGTACACCAATGGTGCAATACACAAACTGAAATTCATTCGTCTTTGACTCCCATCTGTCAGCCCAGCAGTTACGATGGGGGCTGAGTGACGTCTTTCCACCACTTTCGGTCTTGAACGCAAGAGGCCGGGCTCAGCTGGAGCCCCGCACCTGCTGGCCGAGAGCAGCAGGAACCGGGCGCCGCTCAGGGGGAGTCGGGCAGCCTGAGCCCAGGGCAGCAGCAGTCTCTACGGCAGCAGGGGCAGGTGGGGAGCATAGCCCACCATGGGGCAGGAGAGGCTGTGCTGCTGCTGCTCTTTCCCAGCCCTGCCGTGTGGCGCAAAGGATGCCTGTAGGCAGGAAACAGAAGCAACAGCGCAGCCTCTCCTGCCCCATGGCGGGCTACATTCTCCGCCTGCCCCTGCTGCCACGGAGGCTGCCGCCGCCCTGGGCTCAGGCCACCTGGCTCCCCCCAAGCGGTGCCCGGTTCCTGCTGCTCTTGGCCAGCAGGTGCGGGGCCCCAACCGAGCCCTGCCCCTTGTGTCTCCTCTGCGGTGGCGCCCCTCGCCTGCGTCCTCCTGGGCCGCAGTGGCCGGGGAGCCCGAGAGGAGAAGTGGCCCCCGGGCAAGCAAGGGAGACTCCCAGGTGAAGAGGCTGCTGGCGCGGCCCGAGCGCTGGAGACTGACAGGTACCTGCCCCTAAGCAATAGTGTAAAAACAAATTTTGGGCACCACTTTTTGGCACCCCCAAATCTTGGCACCCCAGGCGGCCGCCTAGTTCACCTAGTGGTTACACCGGCCTTGTGTATAGCCATATATGGTATCCTTTTCAGGCCCACTCTTGACACATATCAAACCAGCATGGTTATCCTTCTTGAATCTTCAGCAACAAAATTGTTTCTTACCCTACCCTTTTTCTTATCACTTCATTTTTTATTTTTTGCAGTCTGGAAACTCTCATTATTCCCCCCAGCCAGTTCATTTCTGCAGTCAATATCTTCCATTAGCTGGCTTTCCTCATACTCCAGTATTCCAACCTTCTCAGTGGTATCAGCAAGGCACTTGTCTCATACATGCTGAGCTTCTTTGTTATAAAAATGTCTTTAGTGTTCCAGAGGTGGCAGAATTTTCTGAATACAATAGCAGCTCATCTGATTCTTCTTGTTATGTCATTTTCACAATTTCCATTTTTTGATACTTGTCATAAAAATGCACAATTTTTCCACTTCTTCTAGTTCTTTGTCTCTGACTTTGATCTTTACCTCTTCTTGTCTTCCAATTGCCATAATTTTTGTCTAATGCTTAGTCCAAATTTGATAATTTCCTGGTCTAGATTGTCAGTAATTCTCTGTAAATCCTCCTTTGTCAATGATATGAGATCAATATCATTTGCGAAGCTAAGGTTTTTAATAAGAAGAATAATCTTAGATCCTTTTTACTAATTAGCAATAACAATAGCAATCAAGTACATATTTGCAGAGTACTTCCATTCTTTAATTTACGAAAATAGATTCCTGTCCCACCTCTTGGAATTCATGGCTATTACAGACACCATCCACGGGGCAACTGAGCCCTAAACGCAGAGAGTATGAAACACTGGGCCTGGTTTTCAGTCACACCAAGGACTCCTTATGCTGCTCTGGCAGTGTAAAGGGGTCTTAAAGTGGGCAGAAATGGCCCCTTGAGAATAGGCCCTGGGCAGGTCTCTGGCTGGCTTAATGGCTTTGCACCCACTCAGCATCCAGCCTCCAATATAAGGGCAGATTGGGATGTGTTAGGCACCTGGGCAGAGCACAATGCACCATGGATATCCTCTGCTTACCAGGCCCCATGGGAACCAGCTGCTCTAACTTACACCAGGGGGCTGGGCAGGCCTTACCTGGCCCCAGAATACAGACAGAGCGAAGGTGGCTTAAAGGCCTTTCTCTCTTCCATCCTTTCCCCAAGTGCAGGAACTAGGGACCAGAGAAACAGGCCCAACCCTCTGAGATCCCTGTCTAAGGGCTTGTCTGAGCTTCAGTGCAGATCCACACTACAGCAACAGGAGGGGTTCTCCCATCTCTGTAGTGAATCCATCTCCCCGAGAGGCGAAAGAGAGGTTGACAGAGTAATTCTTGCATCAACTCAGCTGTCTACACTGGGGTTAGGTCAGCGTAACTGCACCACTCAAGGGGGTGGAATTTTCACCCCCCTGAGCAATGCAGCTTGGTCGACCTAACTTCTATAATTGTCTGTAGATCAAAGAACCAGTTGATGGCATAAATAACACCTTTCAGCATAACTACTCCCCCATCTCATCTTTGCCCTGTGTCGCAATAGAATTTAAAAATGGTGAAACACTGAAAGAGGAAGAAAAGAAGAGAGTAAGATATTCCCTCCCAGAAACCCCTGAGAAGAGCACTGGTAAGTCTGCATTCTTTGTGCTCTACTTTCAATAACACCAACATATTTATTATGATAGATTATGAGTAATATCATACTAATGAAAGGTAAGAACCATTGGTGAACTTCAGTGTAGACACACACTACAGCAACAGGAGGGGTTCTCCCATCACTGTAGTGAATCCATCTTCCCGAGATGCGAAAGCTAGGTTGAGAGAAGAATTCTTGCATACAGCTAGTGCTGTCTACACTGAAAGAGACAGAAAAGAAGAGAGAAAGGAGAATAAGATTGTGGGGGTAGGAAGGTGGGAATGTGATGCATGTGAAGAGTAGGGTAAGGGGGCTGCACACAGGACCTCCGGCATGGAGGGGCCATGGGGCACTTGGCCTGGGGACAGAGTGGATGGAGGGACACACAGATTCCCTGGCATGGGGAAAGGTTGGGAGGCTGCAGGGAGTCCCTGAAATAGAGGGGAATGGGATGGGGTCCCACAGGGAGTTGTGCGGGGATGGAGAGATGCAAGGAGCCCCTGGTGTGTGCAATGAGCTCAGCCTGCATAAACTATGGACTGTGTGATCCCCCAACCCCAGTTTACAGGGGCCTGAGACATGTGATGTGCTAAGAACCCACAACTCCCAGTGACTTCAGGGTAACCTCCGGGAAGCTGGTTAGCATGTGTGTAGGATCTTTTCTTGTTTTCTTAAAACAATGCTTCCTTAAACACAATGCACTTACCTATCACACCCTTTGCCAAAACACACAAAAGAAAAGAAGTTTTGATTAGTACAATGTGGGCACACTCTCTCCTTCACTGGGGCATCTGATCTATTTCCCACCCCAGTGCACATATATGAATGCACAGTTTTGAGGAAACAATGTGTAAAACATTTTCTTTTTTTCTTTCTTTCCCTCCCCCCCGCAGAAACCTCTGAGGAGAACACTGGTAAGTCTGCATTCTTTGTTCTCCACTTTCAATAACACCAAAAGGTTTATTATGATAGATTATGAGTAATATCATAATAAGAAAAGGTAAGCACCATTGATGAGCTGCAGACAAAAGCCCTTTTAGGCCCTGGACAATTTTAAGGAAAGTCAAAGGAGAACAAGTGCATTTTGAGAACCTAAAATGAGGGAATTCTGCAAAGGATTTAACAAAATTCCTGATCACCCAAGCCTAGTGAGCCAGTTTGTGGTCAGGATTTATTGTTGACTCGGGATAAATTTTATACAGTAGTTTTCCCCTTTTTATGCTTAAAGATTGTGTATGTTGTGAAAACTATTTGTTTAAAAAGAATCCTCTCTGATATAATATTGAGGAACAAAAATAATAAATGAGAAATTATGATGCTGTGCTTCTTGTTTGTTTATTTTGAAATCTTGACAGGTCTGTATCCATTTCATCTGTCAAATAATTTTAATTGTGCTTCCAGCAAACATATACAACAAAAGACCCCAAACAATCTAGAATCGTTCTCTATCTTTAAAACGGAAAGATGCTTCTGGATCAGCACAAATCTATGTGTTGGATATTTTCAGTAACTAATGACCTTTTTTTTTTTGGTCTTGTTCTACAGAAAAAATGGTTAAGGCTATCTTAGCCCTACTCCTGGGCATGATCTTCATCGGGATCATCTTCTTCATTTACTATTGTTGCAGTAGGAAAATTTTCCTTCTACATTTCTAGACTTTCTTCATATTTATCATATACAACCAAATTTTGTGTAAATAATGTATGTGACAGATAGTCTACTTCTGATCTAAACAAAATAATGTATTCCTCTTTCTTTCTTTCTTTAATTTTAGTTTTGTGTATTGTTTTCAGGGTGGTGATTTTAAAGGTGTAGCTGATTTTAGGGAAGTGCTAGTCCTGTGTTTTTAAAATTTGTATCAGTTTTATTGCCTATTGTTTTAAATTATTGTTTCTATTTATTGTAGTGTGTGCAATGGCCTATGGCTACGATGCTATATTAAATTACTTACTCAGTCTTTACTGAAATTGGCATCAAGGGGAATATTTGATGAGTAGGGGCTGCAGGCTTTGGCCCTCCACTTGCAAATGGTATAAATTATTACTAGAAACAGGCTCCAGAATTGGAACCACTTTTTGACTTAGCCGCTCACATATTTGTGGGTGTTTGGCTCCATTATTTTGGTTCAGTGCATTATACACAGACAAACCGTGAAATTTTTCTCTGGATCCAGATTTAAATTCCATCTTTAGAAAGCAAGCCCAGGAAAACAACATCTTCCCCTTCCCAATCGATAGGGTGCTCAAAGACCAGGAGGAATTTCAGCATATATTTGGTGATGTTTCCCCTGGTAAACCCTATGCTTTGGGGAAGGGCTAGGGCAAGGTTTCTTCTGACACTGACAATAATGTCAGTTACAAAGCCAGATCCCTCTTAGCCATGGTCTACACTACACAGTTAGGTTGACGTAAGGCAGCTTACATCGACCTAACTATGTCGGTGTACACACTACAGCCTTACTCGGCTGACTTAAGTGCCCTACTACACTGACATAATAACTCCACCTCCATGAGAGGCATAGGGCTTATGTTGGTTTAGTTAGGGTGACGCAGTGTCCGTGTTGACAGTTCCATGAAATTGACAAGAAAGTCCTCCTGCTCCCAACCGGGCTGCGCCCCTCACCCCCGTTCCCCACTCCCAGCCGGGCTGTTGCCCAGCCTCTTCTCTTCCCGTCCAGAGCCAGACTGATCCAGGCGTCCCGGCTCCCCGCTTCCTGCGGGGAGCCTGGCTGCACCAAAGCTCCAGGCTCCCCACTGGATGTCTGGGCAGTTGTCCCATTCACAGTGCGGAGGCGAAAGCCCAGGCATCTGCCCTACTCCTGTTGGGGAGCATGGAACCAAGAGCATAGGGGGGCTGCCATGCTCATGCTCCCGGCGGGGAGTGCAGAGCCGAGAGCAGGGATGGGGGCAGCTGGGCTCCCAGTGGGGAACATGGAACTGAGAGCAGGGGTGGGAGGGGCAGCTGGTGGGAAGCAAGGAGGCAGCTGTGCTCCTGGTGGGGAGTGTGCAGCCCAGTGCCGGGGCAGCTGCCATGCTTCCAGCAGGGTTTGTGAAACCAAGAGTGGGTGGAGGGGAGCCACGGGCTCACAGCAGGATGGAGAGCTGGGAGAGGGCAGCTGGCAGGGACCGTGGGGTAGCTTAGGGTTAGACGAGGACATACAAAGGAGGGTAGTGTGGACATGAACCACTGCAGTAATTGCTGTGGTGCCTGAAGGTTGACCTAATATAGGTCGACTTAAGTTTTCAGTGTAGACATGCCCAAAGTGTCTGAGACCTAGCGCTGCCTCAGCGGGGCAATATCCTCTTGCTCAAATCCTTTCTTGCGTGGTGGTGGTGGTGTGGGGCAGTGACAGCCCTTCTGGTCATTCTACAGGAGGAAGATGGAGGGGAAGAGTTGGTGCTAGAGGATGCGTGTTCCAGGAATCTGAAACACATTGGTGCAACGATAGGCCTTGATCCTGGCAATTGTTCCACACAGCACCAGGGTCTGCCTGAAAGGATGTGGGACTGGGGCCATGATGCCTGGGTATCCTTAAATGTTTTCATCAGGACTGACACACTCTTGTCAGGGCAGGCAAGGTACCCAGCCAGTGCATGCAGCCCATGTCCCTATAGAGCTTTCCTCACCTAGTGCAGACACATTTCTTTTTCTGCAAGATGGGAAAGAGGAGGTTATAGCTACCGACCAGGGCTAGATCCACAAAGGAGTTGCGGCACTTTAGATGCCTACATCCAAAATTAAGGTCCTCAAAACCCCCTCTATGCTACTGCCTGACCCTGTAATTGTCTGAAGTCCCTCAACGCCTGCATTTCCATTGGAAAAATCCCCATGATGCCTACGTTTCTGCTTCTGGCATATGCAAAGGCACCTGGTCTCCAAGACTAGGTGGCTAAGCTCACACCTAAGCCTCAGCAGGATAGTCAGACTAGGCAGTGCCCACCAGACCAGGCCTTGCACAAAATGATGCCAGAAGAGGAGGTGTCACTAACATCCTTATAGCAGTTAGCTCGCTGGTTGGACCACTCACCCCAAATGTTGGACACCCAGATTCAACTCCCTCTTCTGCCTGACAGGAGCAGAGAGTTGACATTGGGTTCTAGCCTCCCCCACAACCCTTTTCAGGGGAGCGCCCTAACCACTGGGGTAATCTGGAACAAAGATCACACCCCTGCTCTTCTCAGCCAAAGAAGGGACTTGAACCTAGATCTGTTAGTAAAAGGTGGCGTTTAGACCCCTAGCTCTCAGAGAGGGCTCATGGCTGTCAGTCTTCAGTGGACTTTGGCCACGTCCTTTCTCCTCAGCATTTCCTATTGGCTAGCTTAGGCATTTCCCTTCACAGCATTCTGGCTTTTGTGGAGCCCATTCTTAGGCACCTAACTCTCCCCACGCATTGTTAGGGAATGTGGGTGCCTACCTCCAGGTTGTACACTGCACTGGGAAGCAGGGCACCTAGAAATTAGGCATTGCAACGCTGAGTTATAGTCCTTTGTGCAGCTCACTTTAAAATATATAGTAGACTTACTACCATGCTAGGTGGTTTCGATTCAATAACACTGAGATCCTGTTTAAAAAACACACACCACTCCCTATCTCTGGGGCTTTAGAACTTTAAGGCTGTAAGGTTTTAGGTAATGAGTAATTGCTATTTACATCGCCATGTGTATTTTCATATATTATCTCTGACTTTTATTTTAGGAAACAGAGGGAGAGATCCTGAAAAAGGTAACAAATGGGGCAGATCAATGTAAAGTTTTGCCAAGTATTTATGTTTATTCAAATATAACATATATATATATATATATATATATATATATATATATATATTCAAACACAAAAGGTAAGCAGAAAAAATACTATTTGTGGTGACTTCTAATTTCCCAGATGGGTATGTAACCAGTGAATTGGCCAGTCAATTCCATACTTTTTTGGAAATTTTAGGAAAAATCCCCAGCTGTTTTTGAGACATTAAAATTACATTTTCCCTCAATATTTTAAGAACAGGTTGCCTAGGGAGGTGGTGGAATCTCCTTCCTTGGAGGTTTTTAAGGTCAGGCTTGACAAAGCACTGGCTGGGACGATTTAGTTGGGATTTGGTCCTGCTTTGAGCAGGGGGTTGGACTAGATGACCTCCTGAGGTCCCTTCCAACCCTGATATTCTATGATTCTATGATGCTATGAACATTGTTACTCCTAAAGGGTTAGATTTTGACTTAACAATGATACTTAAGTATTGGTCAGTATGTAGCTGCACTGTCCCAATAGAAAAGAGGAAGGGACTGGACTCTAAAAGGTACCACATTGTGTGTTTCAATGAGACAGTTACACTCTCTCTCCCATGAACTGTCCCAGCGTAGAGAGGGAGGGAGGAAGAGACAGACACAAGAGACAATGGCCTCTGAACATGCTTGGGATCCTGGGAGGGGTAAAGAAGTACAGAGTAACCACAAGGTAAACAATAAACAGTATAGGCAGAAAATGGGCAAGGCTGAAGACATCTGGGATTAAATGCACTCTCAGTATGCAAATGAGGACACTTGATTCTGGCCCCCATGCACTATTAAGGCAACATACAATGGCTGCAGTTGAGTTAAAATAGTCGAAGGAAGGATTCCCCTGGTGTAAGCACAGCATAGCCCCATGCAGCTCTATACTGCTGTCTCTAAAGCTATGATGTCAGGGGAATGCCCAAGGGTGGACTTGTAGTACATAGTCTATGCGGGATTCTGGGCTACAATACATCCCATTGCACAGCCAATACAGCTTACTTAGGTGCACCTGAGCTACTTAGTACATACCTAGGGTCCTGGGTGGGATTGTCCTCAGGTGGCTAGCCCATGCAGCCTCCCACGCCACCATCGCTACATTGCTATTTTTAGCAAGATAGCTACATCAAAGCGAGCTTGGATATGTCTACACATGCTGCCATTGCACCTCCTGACTGCTGTGTAGACATACCCTTAGACATCATGCTTGATCCTAGACAGGAGTAACTTGGGTGCAGATTTTCAAAGGTTGTGTTGGGTGCTAAACTCTTTTGAAAACCTGGCCACGGGAGGTGACACAGTAGTTCTCTCATTAATTCAGGATCAGTTTCTGCTGCATTCCTGTCCTGTTCATGGCACCTTAACCTCGTACACGCAACACTACACCAGCCACGGGTGGGGACCATATCCAACCATGGGACTTTTCTGGGATAAAGAACTTTTGGAAAACATAGAACAAGTGTTTATTACTTTGAATGCTTTGGGCCAGACCCTCAGTTTGAGAAAAAAAGACTGAGGGGGGAATCTGATAACAGTCTTCAAATATGTTAAGGGCTGCTATAAAGAGGAGGTGATCAATTGTTCTTCATGTCTACTGAAGGTAGAACAAGAAGTAATGGGCTTAATCTGCAGCAAGGGAGATTTAGGTTAGATATTAGGAAAATCTTTCTAATTCTAAAACTAGTTCATCTATGGAATAGGCTTCCAAAGGAGGTTGTGAAGTCCCCATCACTGGAAGTTTTTAAGTACAGGTTGGACAAAAAGCTGTCAGTGATGTTCTAGGTTTACTTGGCCGTGCCTTAGCACATGGGATTGGACTTGCTGACATCTCAAGGTCAATTCCAGTCCCACATTTCTATGTCATTGAACCAATTTATACCAGCTGAAGATCTGGCCCATATCTCCATAACATATAATAGCAGAGGGATATTTCTGGGAACAATATGAAAGTGCTGCAATAAATATTCGATGTAGATTGCCAGTGCTTATATGTGATATTGCCGTTAAACATTCTAACCTTCTCTGTGTTGCTTTGCTTTCTTTTGAAGAGAGACTCGTCAGTGCAGAAGAAGGTAGATATGATATTTCATCACTTCATTATTTAAAATCAAGATGTAAAAAGATGAGAAACCTATTTCTGTCTCATAATAATATGTAGAGTCCATTACATTTTCCATAGATTTCTTGAAATCAAATTCAAAATGTTTTGCTTTTCATCAGTATAAATTGGGGTTGTCCATGCAACTCGTTGTATGGGACACATCTTCATAGATACATTGTGTGATGGACATCCTCTAATGGACAGTCTCCCATTCATGATGACCCACACTCCTCCTTCCCTCCCATTCACAACTGCATAACACCCTCAGGGCAGCTACTACAATTACTTGCCTGGAAAAACATTATTGAGAAAGCATGTGTATTGTTAGCTGCCTTTAGTGCTCCCAAACTTTTTTCCTCCAAGGACTCCTGTGGCATCTGACTAAATTTCCTGGACCACTTTCATTTTTTATACATAAGTTTCACGTTGTTATTATTATTATTCTGTTAGGTTAATTTATTATTTTAAAATATATGTTTTGTAATTAAAATAAGAATTACAAAAGAACCAAAAATAAACAGTTGGCAATCATTACAAGTTATCACATTAGCCTTATTTTCACTTTAACTAAAATTATTTTGTGGTATAGTTCTGAATGGGCAAGTACTGGTGGTACCTAGGGTGACCAGATAGTGTGAAAAATTGGGACAGGGAGTGGGAGGTAATAAGCATCTATATAATAATAAGCCCCAAATATCGGGACTGTCCCTATAAAATCGGGACATCTGATTACCCTAGTGGTACCAGAATGCTCCCGCCACTGCCCCCCAGCAGCATGACCTTTCACACATGGTGTGTGAGAGGTCACACTGTATGAAAGATGCCATTTTGAGAACAAAATGGCTTCCTGCCATGAAGCAAAAGTGCCAGAACACTTTTCCAGCACATTCTGGTCCCACTGCAGTACTCCTTAAGGGACAGACCCCCACATAACCCAGGGCAGACCCCACTCCCCGCAGAGGTCCGGGGAACCCACTTCTGAACCACTGCTCTATTTGACTGGCCTTTTCTGAAGAAGAAAAACCAAAAAATCCATTATTCGCCCAGCTCTATTCATAGAGCTCTTTATGTAGCCCAGCCACCACTAGAGGGGCATCGAGTGCCCCACTGAGTAGGTGTATGTTACACTGTTTCTCCATATATCTACCACCATGATCTTGAAGCCACAAGTAGGGGTGTGTGGGGAACTTTGTCCAACTTTAGGGGCTGGTCCACTATTGCAGCATACTGACTGATTTACTGCTATAGCTCATGCTGAAAGTCCTGGCCTCAAATGTCATTCTTGGCCCATGTTGTTCATGTTGGCTTGTGTTGTTATGGACTACTTTTTATGTATGTTTTATTTTCAGTCTAATTATGAGCACACACTCCCAATAATAGAGACCTGGCCTTTTTAATTACCTGAAAAGTGCCATACACACATCCCTGGGATAATATACAATGCTATTTTTAAATACTATTTTTTTCAAAATAAACCTCATAGAAAATAGTTTTGTTTTAACACGTTAATAAAATATCCTGGTCATTGTAATTGTTAATTAGTATTAATTATAATTATTTATTCTTATTTTATTTATTGCCAGGACCTGGAGATGATGGGAACCAGAGTCAGGGTAAGTGCAAGTGTCTTTTATAAACAGGTGATAGTATATCTTCATTTGCGAACACACAGGGCAGGACTCTGGTCTCCAAAGTGTATGTACCTCATTGACAGCGCATTCTGGGGTAGATCCTATTCAGCTAATCAGCAGAGTAAAGGGGTCATAGGAGATTCCCCTTTCTGCCCCCCTTGCAAACAGCGTGCACCAGGGGCAGGCCAGAGCACAGCTGCTCACGGCAAATGAATGTTGAATAAATAAACAAGAGTATTCACATTGCAAACTACAGCTGGCCAAAACCACCTGTATCCAAACATTTTTCAACTAAAAATGGCTTTTCAACAGAAGTGAAAATTTGTGAGAAGTTTTCACTTTGCCCAGATATTTTGGGATTTCTTGATGAAACATGCAAAGCCAAATTCACTTTTCAAATGTTTTTAGGTTTATTTAGTTTTCTTCTACTTTTCTTCCCACTCTTGCCCCCCTCCCTTTCTGAGGAAGAAAAAGTGGGGGCGGGGACCAAATTTTCCTTCCTTTTCAATCATTTTTTGTTTGAAAATTCCACTAAAAATTTTCACAGAAAAGAATTAACATTTTTTGACTAGCTCTGCTGGGAACAAGCAACCAAACAAAGTACTGCAGCACTGAAATTCTTGTTCTTTTAGGATGAAGTGCACCCTATGAATAGTGTCTGGATAAAACCTTCCACCAGGGGTCAGTGCTGACAAAAAGTAGATGGTGCTAGCCAGAAGTGCAACCTCAGTGCAGCCTCCATCAGCCTGGCTTCTGTATAGCTCCATCCACAAACTAAAACTGCCCCCCTAAAGGATAATGTATTGGAGAGGTTATCCATGAAAATGCCTTAGGGTGAATTTCCAGTAGCAAAAAGGGTCCAGAACTTTGAATGGCTAGGCCTAGAAATATCAAGTAGCAATAGCAGGTGATAATACTGCTGTATACAGTATTGTTTAGTCCATTACTGGGTACTGTGTCTAGTTCTGGTGCCCAAAGGATGTTGAAAAAGAGAACAACTCCAAAACATTTTGTGTCCTATCAGGTTAAAGTATGAAAACTGGCCAAGCCAAATTTGATGGTAGACTGCTCTGCCATGTGTGAGAATGGGACTCAATACCTTTTTCTCTTAGGCTGCCTGGTACAAGGGGCATGAAAGGGGCAGCATCTCTTCAGAAAGGAGTGCTCTATATTCCTTTAGTCTCTATAGCCCAGATGTGAAAGACACTTAAGCAGATGCTTTACCTTACAGGCATAGTCCCATTGAAGAAGTCAAACAGATTACCCATGTGCTCTAAACTAAAGGGGTGCTTTAAATTCTTTGCTGACCTGGGGCTGTAGCTGGTGAGAAATCGAGCTGAATGTTTTGGACTCAGTTTAGTCATGGGTAGTGTCTGAGCTGATCTCTGCCACATTCTGGGTTTGCTTTCTGAAGGGAAAAATCGATTTTCTATTTTCCCTCATTGATTTTTAGCATCAGAGAGAGGTGAAAAGGAAAGGTTGAAAAGATCAGTGCTACAGCCCTATTCCTGCTCTCGTTGGGTGAAAAATCTCCCCTGTGGAACGGGTTATTCATCACTTAAATCCCAGCTAGCCCTTCAAAATAGGGCATAGTTGTGTACCTTGTGCTGTGCAGGTCTAGTCCTTCTCTCTCTCCAGGGATGAATTTCACCCTAAATCAGTCATAATATGTCTGTGAATATAGGAGGAGTGAGGTCCTGACATTGTGTCATCAATTATATGATTTGCAATTTACCATTGACTTTAATAATGAAAGTAACAGCACACCCTTTGAGATAGTGTGTGTGGGTTTCCTGCTGTCAAATATAGCCCATTACTCTTTCTGGATTTTTTCCCTATATCTTCTAGTAATTTCCCCTCCACCCCCCTTTGAGGTCTGGGAAGTTAAAGACACACATTTCTATCAGGCTTCAGGGATGTTTTAACCCCTCCAAGCCCTGTCACCCTGGCCAGGGTGTTCCCCTGAGGGGCGCAGGCAGGAATTTCTTCATCTCTTCCCCATGTTTTTGGGGGCTGGTAGTGCGAAGTCTTTCCATTGCAATTCCTGGCCTATGGGGCTTGGTGGAGCAAGAGAGGGGAGTCGAGTAGCAGAGCCAACGTGGATTGGCTCCTTCCTAGCATAGCATTGTGGTGAAAGGCCTGAAGGTATCAGCACATTCCTTATGTGCATCATCAGAATGGGTAAAACCAGACACTCCTGCTCCTGGCAAAAGATGAAAAGGTGATGGGCTGTGTTAGAAGGTGGGGAGACATTCTTTACCTTTTCACCTGATGCCCCCCGTCCTCACCTTACAAGAGCTAGGACAAATGTTCTCAAAATTTATCATATGCCAAACAGCTCTTTATCAAAGTATCCTCTTTTTAAAAATTCTATTAGTAGTAGTAAGTCTGGGTGGTTTTCCTGTCCCATTAGAATTTTCAACATTTCAAAACATTTTCCCATCCTGAAGCAGGATGAACAGTTCAAATCTTGAAATTTTTGCATTTTACTATTACAATACTATTACATCTTTCAAAATAGGTCATACGTGAGTATCTTGTGCTGCTCTTGCTTATTGCCCAGGGATGAATTTCACCCCAAATAAATCCTTTCAAGTCTGTGAATATAGAGATCTGGGGAGAGCAAGAAACACACACCTGCCAGACTTGAAGAGTGTGGGAGCCCCTCCAATGCCTCTCACACTGGCCAGGCCTGAGGGGTGCACCACCATGTATTTGGGGACTGGTAGAGGAGGAATCTCTTCACTTCCACTCCTGACCTAAAGGCCTTGCTGGAGCTAGGGAGGGGAGAGGAGTAGCAGAGACAACATAGATTGGTGCCTTGAAAATTAATTTTAAATATATTTATATTAAAAAAGAAGAAGTTTTAAATTTAAATTTAAAAAAAATCTGATTTAAATTTACAAAGTCTGTTTTTTTAATAAAATCATTGCTGTTCATTTAATTTCTGCTCCCATCTGTTTCTTTCTTGGGAAGATTTTTTTTTAAAGTATCAAAGAAATTGATCAAAATATAGTGTAGGAAACATTTAACGTATACCTGACATCAAAAAGGAGAAAAAAATCTAAACAACCCAAAAGCATGCATTTGTAAATCAAAAAATAACTTGTTGTTAGGATATCAAACTCCTCATACAGATTTTGAAATGTATTAAAAGCCCATTGAGGTGGGTGGCAGGTGAACCCCCACTTTGGGATGTTTTTAAATACTCAAACCTTCTTTTATGAAAAGCTTTTTGATTCATTGTTTCAGTGAGCAGACCACTATTTCTCAAGCAGTTTCAGTTTGGAAGAATCAGCATTTTTCAATGAAAGACCATTTCTTTGAAAACATTGCCAATCTGCTCTAATTTCCAGTCTGACCTTGTCAAATTTCAACTTCCGTTGGATCATGTTATGCCTTTCTCTGCTAATGGGCTCTTCAGTCTAGCAGAGGAAGGTATCAAACAATCTAAGATTACAAGATGAAGCTAGATTAATTCAGACTGGAAATAAGAAGTAAAATTTTAATGGTGAGGGAACTTAACCATTGGAAAAATTTACCAAGGATCTCTAGGAATTACTTTGGGGAAGTTCCGTGGCCTGTCTTATCCTAGGAGTCAGGATATATAATCACAGTGGGCACTTCTAGCATTGGAATCTAGGAATCTGAAGTGGTATACAAGTACCATTGGCTTTGATTCTTGCATTTTAGTATTTCTGTACTTGCAATATATTATAAAGTACCAAACTTTGTGTTGGTTTTGGTTATTACTTTATTTCTCTATGCCATGGGGATAAAATTGGAAGTACAGGGTTAAATACATGGTTTTCTTTTTGTTTTTCTTTTTTCAGGAAGACTCCAGAGAGAAAGCAGTTAAGTCCCATTGACTTCTATTGCTTGGAGGATGCCTGATTGCGTAATATTTGGGGGATATGTTTTGGGGGACAAGAACTTGAATTCAAGAGAGATTGATGATTGTCGGTGTGTTGATGAAAAGAGACTAGCAGATGGGAGTGATGGGTTGTGAGAGCAGTTTTCATGCGAAGACAAGAAGTCTGTAGAGTTTCCATTCTGAGAGAAGGTTTGGGATTTTCTCCTCATGGGGTGAGATTTATTCAGAGGCCTGTCATGGCTGGCAGATGAGACTGGTCGGATACTGAGCATGGGGATAGCAGTTGAGAGTGTGTGACAGTGGAATATGTAGGGTGTTTCAGATTGAAGGCTTCGGAAGTGGTTAAAATGTAGTATTTGTGAGTATTTGTTAACCCATTACATACACAGACACACACATAAATGACTGCAAGAAAAGATGACTACCACAGCAGAAAAAAAGTAACTTTGAATTGGTTCTTCTTCAATTCAAGTTCTCTTAAATTGTCTATACTAGTAAAACATCTATAAAGAGCTGTGCAGGGCTCCCTGTTAGAAGTATGGGAGGAAAAATATTTTTTTCCTAATAATCTTTTAATTAATCTCTTGTCCTGTGTTTGGACTCCAGAAAGAGGCAGTGTGTAGCATCTCTAAAGCAGTGATAATATTCAAAATTTCCTTTATTGCAGTGACAGGATTTATTAAAGAGTTTTACAGTAGGGGGATGAGTCTGGTTTGGACTCTTGCAACATAATTGATGTGAGGTATCAGATAAAAAAGGTTTTGGGGGAGGCGTGATATCTGCTAGTTAACCCAACTGAAATTCACAAGGTGTGTGCATTAAAAAAATATTTTTTTCTTTGCAGATGAACTCCAAGTAGAACTGAGTAAGTGTGTGTTCATTCTTTGAATGTAAAAGTCAATTCAATTCCATGGTGGAAAAGTGATACAAATAGAAATAAAGTTCTCACCATTAGAAATAAGGGAACTGAAGGATATTTGTTGTTGTTAGAATATTATTTTGATAAAATTTACTAGGATGGAGAGATGAATGCTACAGATCAATTCCTGCTCCCATTGGGTGAAAGTCTCTCCTATGCAATGGGCTATGTGTCACTTATATCCTACACATCCTTTAAAAATAGGGCATACGTGAGTATCTTGTGCTGCAGAGTCCTAGCGCTTGCTCGCTGTCCATGGATGAATTTCACCCCAAATAAATCCTTACATGTCTGTGAATATAAAGGGTGTTAGACTCTGACAATGTGTCTCTAATTATGTGATTTGGAATTTCCCATTGATGTCAATAATGCCAGTAGGATCATATTCTGTGACATAGTGACTGTGTGTGGGTGTCCCACACTCAAAATATGAAATATTCTATTACCCTTGCTGATTTTTTGGTATATCAATTGTGTCTTCTCCACCACCACCAACCTCCTGCCCCCCTGAGGTCTGGGGAGGACAAGACACACATTCCTGCAAAGCTTGAAGAGTGTGGGTGCCCCTCCAATGCCTCTCACACTGGCCAGGCCTGAGGGGTGACCTCCATGTCTTTGGGGACTGGTAGAGAGGGAATCTCTTCACTTCCACTCCTGACCTAAAGGCCTTGCTGGAGCTAGAGAGGGGAGAAGAGTAGCAGGGCCAACATGGATTGGTGCCTTGAAATTTAATTTTAAATATATTTATATTAAAAAAGAAGTAGTTTTAAATTTTAATTTTAAAAAATCAGATTTAAATAAAAGAAGTCTGACTTTTTAATAAAATCATTGATTTCTATCCACCCGGGGGCTTTTGTTCATTTAATTTCTGCTCCCATCTGTTTCTTTCTTGGGAAGATTTTTTTTAAAGTATCAAAGAAATTGATCAAAATAGAGTGTAGGAAACATGTAACATATACCTGACATTAAAAAGGAGAAAAAAATCTAAACAATCCAAAAGCATGCATTTGTAAATAAAAAACTAGCTTGTTTTTAGGATATCAAACTCCTCATACAGATTTTGAAATGTATTAAAAGCCCATTGCCATGGGTGGCAGGTGAACACCCGCTTTGGGATGTTTTTAAGTACTCAAACCTTCTTTTATGAAAAGCTTTTTGATTTATTGTTTCAGTGAACAGAACACTTTCTCAAACAGTTTCAGTTTGGAAGAATCAGCATTTTTCAACTAAAGACCATTTCTTTGAAAACATTCCCAATCTGCTCTAATTTCCAGTCTGACATTGTCAAAAATCAACTTCTGTTGGATCATGTTATGCCTTTCTCTGCTAATGGGCTCTTCAGTGTAGCAGAGGAAGGTATAAAACAATCTAAGATTACAAGCTTAAGCTCAATAAATTCAGACTGGAAATAAGAAGTAACATGTTAATGGTGAGGGTAATTAACCATTGGAAAAATTTACCAAGGATGTCTAGGAATTACTTTGGGGAAGTTCCGTGGCCTGTCTTATCCTAGGAGTCAGGATATATAATCACAGTGGGCACTTCTGGCATTGGAATCTAGGAATCTGAAGTGGTATACAAGTACCATTGGCTTTGATTCTTGCATTTTAGTATTTCTGTACTTGCAATATATTATAAAGTACCAAACTTTGTGTTGGTTTTGGTTATTATATTATTTCTCTATGCTATGGAGACAAAATTGGAAGTACAGGGTTAAACACATCATTTACTTTTTGGTTTTCTTTTTCAGGAAGAATCCAGAGAGAAAACAGTTAAGTCCCATTGACTTCTATTGCTTGGAGGATGCCTGGTTGCGTAATATTTGGGGGATATGTTTTGGGGGACAAGAACTTGAATTCAAGAGAGATGGATGATTGTCGGTGTGTTGATGAAAAGAGACTAGCAGATGGGAGTGATGGGTTGTGAGAGCAGTTTCCATGAGAAGACAAGAAGTCTGTAGAGTTTCCATTCTGAGAGAAGGTTTGGGATTTTCTCCTCATGGGGTGAGATTTATTCAGAGGCCTGTCATGGCTGGCAGATGAGACTGGTCGGATACTGAGCATGGGGATAGCAGTTGGGAGTGTGTGACAGTGGAATATGTAGGGTGTTTCATATTGAAGGCTTTGGAAGTGGTTAAAATTTAGTGTTTGTGAGTATTTGTTAACCCATTACACAGAGAGAGAGAGAGAGAGAGAGAGAGAGAGACACACACCACAAATGACTGCAAGAAAAGATGACTACCACAGCAGAAAAAAGTAACTTTGAATTGGTTCTTCTTCAATACAGCTCTATTAAACTGTCTATACTAGTAAAACATCTATAAAGAGCTGTGCAGGGCTCCCTGTTAGAAGTATGGGAGCAAAAATATTTTTTTCCTAATAATCTTTTAATTAATCTCATGTCTTGTGTTTGGACTCCAGAAATAGGCAGTGTGTAGCATCTCTAAAGCAGTGATAATATTCAGAATTTCCTTTATTGCAGTGATAGGATTTATTTAGGTGTTTTACAGTAGGGGGATGAGTCTGGTTTGGACACTTGCCACAAAATTGGTGTGAGGTATCAGATTCAAAGCTTTTTGGAGAGGCATAATATCTGCTAGCTAAGCCAACTGAAATTCACAAGGTATGTCCATTAAAAAATATTTTTTTCTTCGCAGATGAACTCCAAGTAGAACTGAGTAAGTGTGTGTTCATTCTTTGAATGTAGAAGTCAATTCAATTCTATGGTGGAAACGTGATACAAATAGAAATGAAGTTCTCACAGTTAGAAATAAGGGAACTGAAGGATCTTTGTTGTTAGAATATTATTTTGATAAAATTTACTAGGATGGAGAGATGAATGCTACAGATCAATTTCTGCTCCCATTGGGTGAAAGTCTCTCCTATGCAATGGGCTATGTGTCACTTATATCCTACACATCCTTTCAAAATAGGGAATATGTGAGTATCTTGTGCTTCAGAATCCAAGCGCTTGCTCGCTGTCCATGGATGAATTTCACACCAAATAAATCCTTACATGTCTGTGAATATAAAGGGCGTTAGGCCCTGACAATGTGTCTCTAATTATGTGATTTGGAATTTGCCATTGATGTCAATAATGGCAGTAGGATCACATTCTGTGAGATAGTGACTGTGTGTGGGTGTCCCACATTCAAAATATGAAATATTCCATGACCCTTGCTGATTTGTTGGTATATCAATTGTGTCTTCTCCACCACCACCCTCCTGCCCTCCTGAGGTCTGGAGAGGGCAAGACACACAGTCCTGCCAGGCTTGAAGAGTGTGGGAGCCCCTCCAATGCCTCTCACACTGGCCAGACCTGAGAGGTGCACCTCCATGTCTTTGGGGACTGGTAGAGAGGGAATCGCTTCACTTCCACTCCTGACCTAAGGACCTTGATGGAGATAGAGAGGGGAGATGTGTAGCAGAGCCAACATGGATTGATGCCTTCCTTGCAGGCACAGTGATGAAAGGATTGAGGACTTCAGTAGTGCTCCCACCTTTTTGGTACAGCGAGATAGGAACGGAGAAGCCTTCTTCATTTGCTGAAGAAAGAGGCGGTTTCTCAGTATGGGCAGCTACTCTAACTGGCTGTAAGCCAAAGGAGTTGGGCAGGTAGCCAATTGGAGTGGATTATGGGGAAATCCCATAGACCTGGCAAATTAGAGGTCATCTGAAATCCCACAGAGCTGGCATGTCTGAGTTAATTTGACTTTAAAAGGTGTCACCCAGTTGAAATATCAGTAAGTACAGGTACAACATTATCACACAAACATTTGATTACCTTAGTTATCTTTGTGCAACGATATTTTTCTATCTCATCCACTCTCCTCCCTCACCACCTTTACACACACTCCCCTCTAGCTTATTTGAGGGAGCAGGGCTTTCTCTTGTATTCCTCTCCTCCTATCTCCCTTGCTGCTGTAGCCCATTTTCATCTCTCTCATAGCAGGGCAGACAGCAGGTCCAGGCAGAAATAATTCAGCTACCCACATTCCCAGCATCACTGCACACATTTTCTTGTGGTCTGCTGCCTCCACTTGAGACTGAGGTATGAGTGAAGGATGGAACAGACCTGGTGACTCCATGTGAGCCACATATTGGGCCCACTAGTGTACAATAACCACAGTGTGTGTGTACCATTAATGTGCTTTACTTTCTCTTTTCTGCACAAGTAAATCACTCTGTATTGTGTCTGACAACCTCAATATCTGCAGTTTAGTTGTTCCCATGTCAGTCCCAGGATATTAGAGACATAAAGTGGGTGAAATTGGTCCAGTAAAAGATATTACCTCACCCACTTTGATCATCAGATATCCTCAACCTGGGATATTTCTGCTGCTAAAAGGAGGAAAATTGGCAGTTGATGCCTCTTTGAATTCAATTTCTGTTGTTTCTCACTTTCATTTCAGATTGGAGAAGGGCTCGCACCTATGCAGGTAACAGAATTCACATCTCTCCTGGTAATCAGAAATCATCTTCATAGTTTAAAAAAACTAGAAACAAAACATATTATCATTTAGATAACAACTGGGGCTTTAGTCCATTTCCTCTCAGACCTTACTTATGTGGGGGAGGGATAGCTCAGTGGTTTGAGCATTGGCCTGCTAAACCCAGGGGTGTGAGTTCAATCCTTGAGGGGGGGCACCTAGGGATCTGGGGAAAAAATCAGTACTTGGTCCTGTTAGTGAAGGCAGGGGACTGGACTTGATGACCTTTCAGGGTCCCTTCCAGCTCTATGAGATAGGATATCTCATTCAGTTCTTTCAATCATTGTAATTTATATCAGAATCTGGCACAATATATTTGAGGATCAATAAGATAAACATTTCAGGATCCCTCCCATTTCTGTGTAAAGTTCAATCAAATATCACATCTCTGAAATATTTCAGTGTAATCAAATTGCCAGAATAGAACAAAACCCGTTATCCGTAGGCATTTTACCTGAGTAAGGACAGCAGGAATTGGCCCGCAAGCCATATCTCCCATATTCCAGTTTATACTGCAATTAGACAAGGGTTTCTTAAATTCTCCCTTTGCAGATGACATCACTCTTAATCCAGACACAGCCCACCCCAACCTCTCCATTTCTGGGGATAAGAAATTTACACATGAAGCCCAACCTCAAAAAGTTTCACCAACTCCAGAGAGGTTCGATTCGACTGTCTGTGTGTTGGGCTCTGAAGCATTCTCCTCTGGAAAGCACTACTGGGAGGTGGATGTCGGGAGCAGCACTGACTGGGACCTGGGAGTGGCCAGAAAATCCATACAGAGAAAAGGAAAACTTTCCCTGTCCCCTAAAGAGGGATTCTGGGCTCTGGGTTGGAGTGGGAGAGATTACTGGGCAAAAACAGATCCATGGACCCGCATCATGGTGCAGAAAAAGCCCAAGAAAATTGGAGTTTACCTTAGTTACCAAGACATGCAGGTGACCTTTTGGAATGTAACTGACAGGTCTGTGTTGTTCACATTTAATGATTGTTCATTCTCAGGAGAGGTTTATCCATTCTTTAAAAATTCCCACAAAGAAGCATCAATGAGAATTTGTTCTATAAGAGAAGATGAATGAGCTTAAAGTGGCACTGCCACTCACTTATCCCACTGTATCTTTGAAATCAAGTTTCTCAGCAATGAATTTGAATTACATTTTATCTCTGTGATGCCGTCTCTAGAACAGCACTCTTACTCATTTTATGGCTATGAACCTGTGACATCAAGTTTCTCTCCAATAAAATTTGAACTGTAGTTTTTACTCCGTAATTTGTGATCTGCCATCTTAATTACATGCTTTCAACAACAAATGATTTTGTTTGTTACTGCTGACAAATACTGTTATTTGCCAAGGCTGTTAAGGAAAGGATATTTGTGTTGCAGTGAAATCAGCACCAAAATTAGGTTTTCAAGATTTCAAGATTTTCAAGAGCTCAGCTGCCAGTTACTCAGCACGAAGAGCTCCTTAGAAAATCTGACAGTAACTGTCACAGTGGGAGCTGTTGGATAGATATTAATGAGAAAACCCATCCTGTCTCACACATTCATTTTTATCTCAGGGACACAACATCACCAAACTTATAACATAACAAATTAAGGGCTTGTGACTGGCCCGTGTAGCTACAAAGTGGGGAAAGCGAATATAAAATACCCCCCATCCCTCTACACAGCCATGCAAGATTTACTGTCATAGTTACAAGGCAGCTGCACCTCGGACCCCTTTCCAGTCCCTCTGAGAGCTTCCACCCTGAGGACTCTTGACCTTACCTGTCTCAGGGTGGAATCTCATGAGTCTTCAATTGTTGGACAGGGCTCTGACTACAGTAACCTGGTCATACCATCCACTTACCACCCTTCGGTCCCATCTCAGACTGGGCACCTGCTTGATCCTCCTTTCAGGAAACTGTGACCAATGCTACTGACCAAAAGCCTTTTAAAAACTAAGTATTTTTATTTAGCAGTTGTGTAGTTTATAGAAATAGAGTAATATCACTTTAAATCATCTATGAGCCCTCTGTTCGTGTTCAACATTGTCTATGAATTGGAAGCTGCCGGAAACCAGTCAGCGCAGCAATATGTGTGCACCTAGGCCATGTGTGCTTGTGTATATTTAGAAAACTCATTTATTTGGAATAAAACTTGTTTATTTGGAATATTTGGAGCCTGTGTTGTTTCTTAATATCATTTTGGCTTTGTAAGGAGGAGATGACACAATGATTGGTAATAAGGAGGGAAACCCAATCTGAGAGTACAGTGGAACAGAGAATAACTACTTAGTTCTAGACTAAAAGGAACATGCAGCCATTGGGACTGTGAGAAAACTGATCATTACACGAAAAAAAATTAAAGGTTTGTAAAAGTCTGGCTGTTTGGGGAAAACTGACTTGTTTGATAAAGTGGGTCAGTCCTCCACTGAGCTGTGCGGAGAGGGTAGAACACAGTATAATAGGTAATGGTATCAGTGTTGAGCAAAAGGTGTCAGTTTTGTTGAATGTAATGGGGACTAAAACCTATAACCTGCTACGTAGCCGGACAGCTCCTGTTGAACCAGCAGGTTCATTTTGTGAGATTGTAGAAATTCTCCAAAATCACCTCTCACCAAACCAACTGGAGATTGCAGAGTATTTCTGTTTTTATAAATGAAATCAAAAAGAAAATGAAACGCTTCCTAAATATGTCATCAATTTAAGGATATTAACAGAGTATGGCCAGTTTGGAGAGAGTTCAAATAACATTATAGTGTAATAAGCAAAATGAAGGAATCCAAAAATATTTATTGACTGAGGCTGATTGGACCCTGTAACATGCACTAGAATTTGCTATGTCAGTGGAGACCATTACTGAAGATTCCATAGAGCTGCAATTGCATCAAGTGATCTGAGGAATAAACAAACTGGCAGCCAAGAGGAAAGCACAACATGAACAGTACTAAAATGAAGATTTGGTACTTTCATTTGGAAATCAGTCTCACAGTGCAACTGACTCTTGGCTTAAGGACAAAACCTGTTGAAACTGCAGCAAAATGAGGTTCACACAGGTCTGTGAACAATGCACAATAACTACAGCACGAAGGCAATACCAGAGGATTTCAGATGCATTAGCATGCAGGTGACAACATGGTGCCTACTGATAATGTTATAACATACTACAACTATTTAGTTTAGAAGACCATAAATGACTAGATATTAAAGGGTATTCCTGGCACTCAGCGTTAGTTGGATGATATACTGGTCATGGGACCTGGTGATAAAGAACACCATGGATACCTCCCAAGGAACCTGTGAGGTTGTCTGAGTGTGGGCTTTGAGCAAACAATCTCCAGCTCCCCAGCCATCACAGTTATCAGGTGTAATTGCCACAGTTATAAGGTGTCACACAGCACGTTGTATACAAACCACCTTTATCCTTAAAGTAAAAAGCATTACAGAGAAATCATATTAAAAACAATAAAATAACGTACACACATGCTAATAGGTTTCAGAGTGGTAGCTGTTTTAGTCTGTGTCAGCAAAACCAATGAGGAGTCCTTGTGGCGCTTTAGAGACTAACACATTTATTTGGGAATAAGCTTTCGTGGGAAGTGGGTTTCAGCCCAAGAAAGCTTATGCCCAAATAAATTTGTTAGTCTCTAAATTGCCACAAGGACTCTTTGTTGGTTTTACACATGCTAATAAGCTTATCAGCAATCACCCCCAACTCCAACATGGAATCTGGCAGAAGCTGTCCTTCAAGCCCCCATCCAAGGGGATTCCTTTGTGATTATACATGGATTAGAGCTTCAGCCCAGAGTAAGCGCTCAGTCTTATGTGGCTGCATTAGGCCAAGTCCTTCCAATCCTTCTTTAAGGACTGGGGCCCTCAGTGGATCAGACGTCCTGTCCATGTGCAGGATCAGGAAGAAAATCCTGAGTCAGTCTAAACAGGTTATTTATCCAAAAATCCTTTCTTTGTCTCTAGGTACCTGCAGAATCCAGTTTGAACTAGTTTATGCACACCTCCCCAGAGGGGTGGCTTCAAGGGCTGGCATCAGAAGGGAAAATTTGTATTTCCAGAACCCCGAGGGATTTCCTAAGAAATCCATTTCACATGCACTGTTCCAAAAAGTCCTTTAAACTTCCACAGAATCCCTGAAGAGTGCACAAACATTTGCATAGTTACTGTAACAAACTGCTGAGATATAAATCTTAACTCAATAACGTTGACAATAGTTCAATAAAGTTAATTCCACATGTTACAGGAAATTGACAGCCTATCACAATTACCGTAGGTTCTTGCCTAACACAGAGTCACATCCTCCCCGTGAACTGTTGGACAGAAATGGTGTCCAACACCGTTGGTGCATGGGATTGGACCAAGAAGCTTGTATCATCCTTACACCCAACAGTGCATCTTTGCCTATAAAGTCAGCTTATGACACTTCCCCGTATGGAGCAGAGCAGTGATTTTAAATGTGCTGGAAGACCAAGATGAAGGGCTCATTGCCTTTGCTTCTAGATGTCTCAACTCTGTAGAATATAAATATTCTCACACTGATAGCGAAGCTGTGAATTTACTCAGGGTAGGACTTTATGAGCCAGAACAGTAGGGGTTAGGCTTTCTCTTGTAGTCCTCTCCTCCTATCTCCCTTGCTACTGTAGCCCATTTTCATCTCTCTCACAGCTCCAGGCAGAAATAATGCAGCTCCCCACATTCCCAGCATCACCACCATATTTTCTTGTGATCTGCTGCCTCTGATTGAGAATGAGGTATGAGTGAAGGATGCAACAGACCTGGTGACTCCATGAGAGCCACATATGGGGCCCAAAAGTGTACAATAACCACAGTGTGCATGTACCATTAATGATCTTCACTTTCTTTTTTCTCTTTTCTGCACAAGTACATCACTCTGTATTATGTCTGACGATCTCAGTTATCTGCACTGTAGTTGTAGCCATGTTGGTCCCAGGATATTACAGAGATAAGGTGCGTGAAGTTGGTCCAATAAGGGTATGTCTACACTACGAAATTAGGTCAAATTTATAGAAGCCGGTTTTATAGAAATCGGTTTTATACAGTCGATTGTGTGTGTCCCCACATAAAATGCTCTAAGTGCATTAAGTCGGCGGACCGCGTCCACAGTACCGAGGCTAGCGTCGACTTCCGGAGTGTTGCAGCTATCCCACAGTTCCCACTGTCTCCGCCGCCCATTGGAATTCTGGGTTGAGATCCCAATGCCTGAAGATGCAAAAACAGTGTCGCGGGGGGTTCTGGGTACATGTCATCAGGCCCCTCCCCCTCCGTCAGAGCAACGGCAGACAATCGATTCGCGCCTTTTTACCTGGGTTACCTGTGCAGACAACATACCATGGCAAGCATGGAGCCCGCTCAGCTCAGCTCAGCTCACCGCCACCATATGTCATCTGGGTGCCGGCAGACGTGGTACTGCATTGCTACACCGCAGCAGCTAATTGCCTTTTGGCAGTAGATGGTGCAGTATGACTGGTAGCCGTCATCGGCTATCTGGGTGCTGGCAGACGAGCTGCATTGCTACACAGCAGCAGCTCCTTGCCTTTTGGCAATGGATGGTGCATTACGATTGATATCCGTCATCGTCATATTCCTCAGTGAGTTCAATCAGAGGCACCCGGGAAAGTTCTTCAGCAGATTCTTCTAAGAAATACTGAACCAAACTTTCCACTCTGGGCATCTGATTCTTGACGATGATGGCTATCAGTCATAGTACATCATTTTCTGCCAAGCACCCAGAAGATGCCGATGGCTATCAGTCATGCTGCACCGTCTGCTGCCAGCATAAGATGTAAAAAATAGATGGACCAGATTTGTTCTGTATTCATTTGCTCCCCACTCCCTCCGTGAAATCAACGGCCTGCTAAACCCAGGGTTTTGAGTTCAATCTTTGGGGGGGCCATTCTGTGTGACAGTTGTTTGTGTTTCTCCCTGATGCACAGCCAGCTTTGTTGATTTTAATTCCCTGTACCTGTATGCCATGTCGTCACTCGCCCCTCCCGCCGTCAGATACTAGTTTCGCGCCTTTTTTCAGACCAGACGCCATAGCACTGGGATCATGGAGCCCACTAAGATCACCGCGGCAATTATGAGCACTATGAACACCACGTGCATTGTCCTGGAGTATATGCAGAGCCAGGACATGCCAAAGCAAAACCAGGACCAGCCGATGAGGTGATTGCAGCGTGGCAACGAGAGTGATGAGGAAATTGACATGGACATAGACCTCACACAAGGTACAGGCCCCAGCAATGTGCAAATCATGGTGTTACTGGGGCAGGTTCATGCCATGGAATGCTGATTCTGGGCCCGGGAAACAAGCACAGACTGGTGGGACCGCATCGTGTTGCAGGTGTAGGACGATTCCCAGTGGCTGCGGAACTTTCGCATGCGTAAGGGCACTTTCATGGAACTTTGTGACTTGCTTTCCCCTGCCCTGAAGTGCCAGAATACCAGGATGAGAGCAGCCCTCACAGTTGAGGAGTGAGTGGCGATAGCCCTGTGGAAGCTTGCAACGTCAGACAGCTACCGGTCAGTCGGGAATCAATTTGGAGTGGGCAAATCTACTGTTGGGGGCTGCTGTGATCCAAGTTGCCAGGGCAATCAAAGACCTGCTGATATCAAGGGTAGTGACTCTGGGAAATGTGCAGACCATAGTGGATGGCTTTGCTGCAATGGGATTCCCAAACTGTGGTGGGGCGATAGACGGAACCCATATCCCTATCTTGGCACCAGAGCACCAAGCCACCGAGTACATAAACCGCAAGGGGTACTTTTCAATGCTGCTGCAAGCCCTGGTGGATCACAAGGGACGTTTCACCAACATCAACGTGGGATGGCCGGGAAAGGTATATGATGCTCGCGTCTTCAGGCACTCTGGTCTGTTTCGAAAGCTGGAGGAAGGGACTTTTTTCCCGGACCAGAAAATAACCGTTGGGGATGTTGAAATGTCAATCGTGATCCTTGGGGACCCAGCCTACCCCTTAATGCCATGGCTCATGAAGCCATACACAGGCAGTCTGGACAGTAGTCAGGACCTGTTCAACTATAGGCTGAGCAAGTGCCAAATGGTGATGGAATGTGCATTTGGACGTTTAAAAGTGCGCTGACGCAGCTTACTGACTCGCTCAGACCTCAGCGAAAAGAATATCACCATTGTTATTGCTGCTTGCTGTGCACTCCACAATATCTGTGAGAGTAAGGGGGAGACATTTATGGCGGGGTGGGAGGTTGAGGCAAATCACCTGGCCGCTGATTACACGCAGCCAGACACCAGGGCAGTTAGAAGAGTACAGCAGGGCGCGGTGCGCATCAGAGAAGATTTGAAAACGAGTTTTGTGACTGGCCAGGCTACAGTGTGAAACTTCTGTTTTTTTCTCCTTGTTTCTCCGCCCCCCCCCTCTCTACTTCCCTGTAAACCAACCACCCCACCCTCCCCTCCCCCCTTCGAGCACCGCTTGCAGAGGCAATAAAGTCCTTGTTACTTCTCATTCATGCATTCTTTATTAATTCATCACACAACTAGGGGGATAACTGGCAAGGTAGAAAGGGAGGGGTGGGGGAGGAGGGAAGGAAAAGGACACACTGCAGTTTAAATCTTTAAAACTTTAGCACTTATTGAAGGCCAGCCTTCCAATGCTCGGGCAATTATCTGGGGTGGAATGACTGGGTGGCCGGAGGCCCCCCCACCGTGTTCTTGGGCGTCTGGGTGAGGAGGCAATGGGACTTGGGGAGGAGGGCTGTTGGTTACACAGGGGCTATAGCGGCAGTCTCTGCTCCTGCTGCCTTTCCTGCAGCTCAACCATACGCTGGAGCATATCAGTTTGATGCTCCAGGAGCCGGAGCATCGACTCTTGCCTTCTGTCTGCAAGCTGACGCCACCTATCATCTTCAGCCCGCCACTTGCTCTGTTCAGCCCGCGATTCAGCCTGCCACCTCTCCTCTCGCTCATATTGTGCTTTTCTGTAGTCTGACATTGACTGCCTCCACGCATTCTGCTGTGCTCTTTCAGCGTGGGAGGACATCTGGAGCTCCGAGAACATATCATCCCGAGTCCGCCATTTTCTCCTTCTAATCTTCGCTAGTCTCTGCGAAGGAGAAACATTTGCAGCTGGTGGAGGAGCAGGGAGAGGTGGTTAAAATAGACACATTTTAGAGAACAATGGGTACACTCTTTCACGTTAAATTTTGCTGTTCACATTACACAGCACATGTGCTTTCGTTACAAGGTCACATTTTTCCTCTTATATTGAGGGCCTGCCGGTTTGGTGTGAGAGATCACTCACGCAGTGCCAGGCAACAGATTTTGGCTTGCAGGCAGCCACGGTAAGCCACAGTCTTTTGGATTTTTTAATCTTCTTAACATGTGGGAATGGTTTCAAACAGTAGCGCCCTCATTTCCCATACCAAGCACCCGTTGGGTTGGCCATTTAAAATGGGTTTGCAATGTAAAAGGAGGAGCTGCGGTTTCCGGGTTAACATGCAACACAAACCCAACTACCCCCCCCACACACACACAATTCTCTGGGATGATCCCTTCACCCCTCCCCCCACCGCGTGGCTAACAGCGGGGAACATTTCTGTTCAGCCGAGCAGGAACGGGCACCTCTGAATGTCCCCTTAATAAAATCACCCCATTTCAACCAGGTGACCGTGAATGATATCACTCTCCTGAGGATAACAAAGAGAGATAAGGAATGGATGTTGTCTGCATGCCAGCAAACACCGGGACCATACGCTGCCATGCTTTGTTATGCAATGATTCCAGACTACGTGCTACTGGCCTGGCGTGGTAAAGTGTCCTACCATGGCGGACAGGATAAGGCAGCCCTCCCCAGAAACCTTTTGCAAGGCTTTGGGTGTACATGAAAGAGAGATTTCTGGAGATGTCTCTGGAGGATTTCCGCTCCATCCCCATACACGTTAACAGACTTTTCCAGTAGCTGTACTGGCCGCGATTGCCAGGGCAAATTAATCATTAATCATTAAACACCCTTTCTTTTAAACCATGTGTAATATTTACAAAGGTACACTCACCAGAGATCCCTTGTGTGCCCTCAGGGTCTGGGAGCATGCCTTGGGTGAGTTCGGGGGTTACTGGTTCCAGGTCCAGGGTGATAAACATATCCTGGCTGTTGGGGAAACCGGTTTCTCCGCTTCCTTGCTGTGAGCTATCTTCATTGTCTTCATCCTCATCTTCCTCGTACCCCGAACACGCTTCCCTGTTGCGTGTTTCTCCATTGATGGAGTCAAAGCTCACTGTTGGGGTAGTGGTGGCTGCACCCCCTAGCATCGCATGCAGCTCCGCGTAGAAGCGGCATGTTTGCGGCTCTTCCCCGGACCTTCTGTTTGCCTCTCTGGTTTTGTGGTAGGCTTGCTTAATTTTCACGCGGCACTGCTGTGCGTCCCTGTTATGGCCTCTGTCCTTCATGGCCTTTGAGACCTTTTCTAATATTTTGCCATTTCGTTTCTTGCTAAGGAGTTCAGCTAGCACTGATTCGTCTCCCCATATGGCGAGCAGAACCCGTACCTCCCGTTCGGTCCATGATGGAGCTCTTTTGCGATCCTGGGACTCCATCATGGTTACCTGTGCTGATGAGCTCTGCGTGGTCACCTGTGCTCTCCACGCTGAGCAAACAGGAAATTAAATTCAAAAGTTCACGGGGCTTTTCCTGTCTACCTGGTCAGTGCATCTGAGTTGAGAGTGCTGTCCAGAGCGGTCACAATGAAGCACTGTGGGATAGCTCCCGGAGGCCAATAACATCGAATTCCGTCCACACTACCCCAATTCCGACCTGCAAAGGCCGATTTTAGCGCTAATCCCCTCGTCGGAGGTGGAGTAAAGAAACCGGTTTAAAGGGCCCTTTAAGTCGAAAAAAAGGGCTTCGTTGTGTGAACGTGTCCAGGCTTAATTCGATTTAACGCTGCTAAATTCGACCTAAACTCGTAGTGTAGACCAGGCCTAAAAGATATTACCTCACCCACTTTGATCATCAGTTATCCTCAACCTGGGATATTTCTGCTGCCAAAAGGAGGAAAATTGGCAGTAGATGTCTCTTTGCATTCAATGTCATTTGTTTCTCACTTTCATTTCAGATTGGAGAAAGACTCACAAGTATGTAGGTAAGAGAATACAAATCTCTCCTGGTAATCAGAAATCATCTTGATAGTTTAAAAAAAAATGGAAACAGAACGTATTGCTATCATGGAGATAACAATTGGAGCTTTACTCCATTTCCTCCCGGGCCTTAATCGTTCTGTTCTCAGTACAGTTCAATCAAATATCACATCTCTGAAATACTTCAGTGTAACCACATTGTCAGAATAGAACAAAACCCAATATCAATGGGAGTTTTGCCTGAGTAAGGATAGCAGGAATTGGCCCACAAGCCATATCTCCCAAGTTTCAGTTTATGCTTGCATGAGACAAAGTTTTCTTAAATCCAAATCTCTCTTTGCAGATGACATCACTCTTGATGCAGGCACAGCCCACCCCAACCTCTCCATTGCTGGGGATCAGAAGAGTTTGAAACACGAACCCAACCTCAAAAAACTTCACCAAATCCAGAGAGGTTCGATTTGACTGTCTGTGTGTTGGGTTCTGAAGGATTGTCCTCTGGAAAGCACTACTGGGAGGTGGATGTCATGAGCAGCACTGACTGGGACCTGGGAGTGGCCAGAAAATCCATACAGAGAAAAGGAAAACTTTCCCTTTCTCTCTAAAGAGGGATTCTGGGCTCTGGGTTGGAGTGGGAGAGATTACTCGGCAAAAACAGATCCATGGACCCAGGTCATGGTGCAGAAAAAGCCGAAGAAAATTGGAGTTTACCTTAGTTACCAAGGCAAGCAGGTGACCTTTTTCAGTGTAACTGATAGGTCTGTGTTGTTCACATTTAACGATTGTTCATTCTCAGGCGCTGTTTATCCATTCTTTAAAAATTCAAACAAAGAAACAGCAATGAGAATTTGTTCTATAAGAGAAGATGAATGAGCTTAATGTGGCACTGCCACTCACTCATCCCACTGTATTTATGAAATCAAATTTCCCATCAATGAATTCGAATTACACTTTGTCTCTATATTATCTATAGTGCCATCTCTAAAACAGCACCATTATTCAATTTATGGCTATGAACCTATAACATCAAATTTCGCTCCACTAAAATTTGAACTGTAGTTTTTACTCTGTACTTTGTAAGCTGCCATCTTAATTACTTGCTTTCAACCACAAATGATTGCGTTTGTCACTTCTGATAAATATTTTTTTGACTAGGCTGTTAAGGAAAAGATATTAATGTTGAAGATCTTCAAGAGAAATCAGTACCAAAATTAGGTTTTCAAGATTTCAATATTTTCAAGAGCTCAGCTGCCCTTTATCCAGCATGAAGAGCTTTTTAGAAAACCTAACAATAACTGTCACAGTGGGAGCTGCTGAGTGGATATTAATGGGAAAAAAAGCATCCTGTCTCACACAGTCATCTTTATCTCAGAGACACACCATCACCAAACTTATAACATAACACATTAATGGCTTGTCACTGGCCTGTGTACCACACAGCGAGGTAAGGGAATATAAAATAACTCCCATCTCTCTATCCAGCCACACAAGATTTACTGTCATAGTTACAAGGCAGATGAACCACTGACCCCTTTCTAGTCCCTCTGAGAGAGCCCCACCCTGAGGTCTCTTGACCTTACCTGTCTCAGGGTGGAATCTCATGAGTCTTCAACTCTTATATGGGGCATCTGACTATAGTAACCTGGTCATGCCATCCACTTACCACCCGCCAGTCCCATCTCAGATTGGGCACCTGCTTGATCCCCCTTTCAGGAAACTGTGACCAATGATGACCAAAAGCATTTTAAAATTCTAAGGTTTTTTATTTTGCAGTTGTGTAGTATATAGTGTAATATCCCCTTAAATCATCTATGAGGTCTCTGTTTGTGTTCATCTCTGAACTGGAAGCTGATGGAAACCAGTCAGCAGAGAAATATTTATGGACCTAGGCCATGCAAGCTTGTGTATATTTAGAAAACTCATGTATTTCATAGAATCATAGAATATCAGGGTTGGAAGGGACCTCAGGAGGTCATCTAGTCCAACCCCCTGCTCAAAGCAGGACCTAATCCCAACTAAATCATCCCAGCCAGGGCTTTGTCAAGCCTGACCTTAAAAACCTCTGAGGAAGGAGATTCCACCACCTCCCTAGGTAACCCATTCCAGTGCTTCACCACCCTCCTAGTGAAAAAAGTTTTTCCTAATATCCAACCTAAACCTCCCCCACTGCAACTTGAGACCATTACTCCTTGTTCTGTCATCTGGTACCACTGAGAACAGTCTAGATCCATCCTCTTTGGATCCCCCTTTCAGGTAGTTGAAAGTAGCTATCAAATCCCCACTCATTCTTCTCTTCTGCAGACTAAACAATCCCAGTTCCCTCAGCCTCTCCTCATAAGTCATGTGCTCCAGCCCCCTAATCATTTTTGTTGCCCTCCGCTGGACTCTTTTCCAATTTTTCCACATCCTTCTTGTAGCATGGGGCCCAAAACTGGACACAATACTCCAGATGAGGCCTCACCAATGTCGAAGAGTGGGGAATGATCACATCCTTCGATCTGCTGGCAATGCCACTACTTATACAGCCCAAAATGCTGTTAGCCTTCTTGGCAACAAGGGCACACTGTTGACTCATATCCAGATTCCCATCCACTGTAACCCCTAGGTCCTTTTCTGCAGAACTGCTGCCTAGCCATTCGGTCCCTAGTCTGTAGCAGTGCATGGGATTCTTCCGTCTTAAGTGCAGGACTCTGCACTTGTCCTTGTTGAACCTCATCAGATTTCTTTTGGCCCAATCCTCCAATTTGTCTAGGTCCCTCTGTATCCTATCCCTATCCTCCAGTGTATCTACCACTCCTCCCAGTTTAGTGTCATCTGCAAACTTGCTGAGGGTGCAGTCCACGCCATCCTCCAGATCATTAATGAAGATATTGAACAAAACCGGCCCCAGGACTGACCCTTGGGGCACTCTGCTTGATACCGGCTGCCAACGAGACATGGAGCCATTGATCACTACCTGTTGAGCCCGGTGATCTAGCCAGCTTTCTATCCACCTTATAGTCCATTCTTCCAGCCCATACTTCCTTAACTTGCTGGCAAGAATACTGACCGTATCAACAGTTTTGCTAAAGTCAAAGAATAGTACGTCCACTGCTTTCCCCTCATCCACAGAGCCAGTTATCTCATCATAGAAGGCAATTAGGTTAGTCAGATTTTATCAATGAAATTAAAATGAAAATGAAACAATCCCTGAAACTGTGGCTGATTTAAGGATATTAACAGAAAATGGCCAGTTTCAGGAGAATTTAAATGCGGTAATTGTGTAATAAACAAAATGAAGGAATCCAAAACAAATTATTGACTGAGGCTTATTGGACCCTACTGTTGCCTGCCTAAAAAGGCCCGAGATGGCAAACAGGGGGTTCGTCGCCCAGTGTGCTTGGCACCAATAAAGACACCGAGGGGAGAAAGCAAGCCAAGTTTATTTCAGAGCTCTGAAATGGCAGTAGGAGACCAGCATGTCTCAAATCCAGTGCAACACATACAAACAACTTTTACCTTTTATACTCCAAGCAGTTTCTGTGTAAGCCTTTGTTCTGTTACTCCCTCTTACCCCTCCCATCCCTCCCTTCTGTAGCAGTTACAATTAGAAAAATTCCCATTTGTCTGCTTATCTTTTGGCCTTGCAAGGCCTGTTTACAGCAGTCTGAGCAAAACAGCAGCTGTATGCTAGAGAAGCTGACCCTTACATTTCTGCTTCAGCATGTAAGCAGTTTGCATAGAAGTAGGTGAGAGTTCACAAAATGGAGTTGTGTGGTTCAGGTAGGCCCAGAGCAAAGGAGCTTCATTGGCTCTTTTGGCCTTCTACTCCCCTGAGTTACCTGGTAGCTATGCCTAGTGACACCAACACTATAACATGTGCTAGAACTTGCTGTATCAATGGAAACTGCTACTGAAGACATCATGGAGCTGCAACCACATCATGTGATCTGCACAATAAACAAATTGGCAGTCAAGCGGAAAGCACAACATGGACAGTGCTAGCACAAAGACTGTGTGCTTTCATTTGGAAAACAGTCTCACAGTGCAACTGACTGTTGGTTTAAGGACAAAACCTGTAGAAACTGCAACAAACTAAGGCTCACACAGTAATATGGAAGTCCATGAAGAATGCACAATTATTACAACACAAGGGCACTGTTGGGTTATGTAAGGGTTAAGTAAAGACATGGAAAACTGCTGGTGTGCTGGCATGGTATCAGGGAGTAGGCACAGGCATGCACTATTCCTTCGCTTAATAGATAATGTGTTAGCCCTTTCCCCTCCCTTCTCCTTGTTAAGAATTGATAAGGTTACAAATGCCTGAAAAATGTGGGGATCAAAAGGATGCCTTTTTGGGTAAAGTAGTATTATCTCCCTCTCCCTTTCTTTCCCAGCTGCACAGGCGAGTTTGGAGTCATGGCCCCTTTCTCCCTCCCCTGCAAACTGTGGATCCAAGGAGTTCATGACTGCAGTTATAGCAGAAAAGTGCAACTTCAAAGTAAAACTTACTGGTAGAATATGCTAATAAGGTAAATAGTAATCAGGGGCGGGGATAATTATATTCAGTATAGGGTTATCAATATTCATTGTATGGGCGTTCATATTACTCCATAAGGGTTTTGGGGGTGTTGTAATAAATATAGGAATTTACATACTAATGTAGATAAAAAGAGTATGATGTAACTAATTCAGTGCTTACTGGACAAATGGGTCCAGGGGAACAAGTACCGCAATAAAGAAGCCCATCTACTCAAATCCGCCTCTGGGTCAGCCTGTTCTTCTTCTAACAGGCACTACCAGAGGATTTCGGATGCATTAGCATGCAGGTGACAACATGGTGCCTACTGATAATGTTATAACATCTCTATGATTCTTTAGTTTAGAAGACAATAAATGACTCGATATTAAAGGGTATTCCTGGCACTGGTGTTAGTTGGACAATAGTTGGTCATGGGAGCTGGTGATTAAGAACACCATGGACACCTCCCAAGGTACCTGTGAGGCTCTCTGACTGTGGGCTTAGAGCAAACAAGAAAAAATATTATATTTATAGGTAAAGTTGCGTACTGCGAGCACACCATTGATAGAGATGGTTTGTGTTAATCACAGCACACAGTTGAAGCTGTCCTTGTGGCACCTGAAGCACAACATGTGTCATAATTGTGGCCCTTTGTGGGGATGGTCAGTTATGATTGTCACAGGACAGCTGTAACATGTTACATGTTACTGTCCATGTGCAGGATCAGGGAAAAAGTACCCAGTCTAAACAGGTTATTTTCCAAAAATCTTTTCTTTGTCTGTTGGCCCCTGGACATCCGGTTTGAACTAGTATATGCACACCTTGCCAGTGAGGTGGCTTCAATGGCTGGCCTCAGAAGGGAAAATTTGTATTTCCAGCACCCCAAGGAATTTCCTAGGAAATCCACTTCACATGCACTATTCCTGAAAGTCCTTTGAAGTTCCACACAATCCCAGAATACTGTATAAATATTTGCATTGTTACTGAAATGAACTGCAGAGATATAAAATTTCATTCAAAAATTTTGATGTTAATTTGATAACGTTCATTCTGGATAGTACAGGAAATTTTCAGCCTGCCACAATTACCATAAGTTCTTGCTTAAGACAGAGTTACATCCTCCAAATGAAATGTCGGACAGGAATGGTGCTGGCCCACACACTATGTGGGATGGGACCAAGAAGTTGTATCCTCTGAAAGCGTCCTTACACACTATAGTGCCTCTTTGATGCTTCCCCATATCGATAGAAACAGTGATTTCAAATGTGTTGGAAGATTGCAATGGAAGACCTATTGCATTTGCTTCCAGATCTCTCACCTCTGTAGAATGTAAATATTCTCAAAGTGATAGAGAAGCTGTGAATTTAGTCAGGGTAGGCGTTGTGAACTAGGGTAGCAGAGGATAGGCTGAGTTACCCTACATAACAGTGACCCAGTCATCTCCTTTGGCATCTGTGACGAGTTGGATCACATCAGGAGCTGCCACCTGATGTGCTGAGACTACCTCTGAGCTCATTTTCCCTGCCAGCTTGGGACTTCAGTGCCCTGCCTGGTTGTGCCAGACATGCTAGCCTGCTGCAAACACAGACCCAGGTCTGAACCACAACCCCCAAAAGCTGCAGGCTTAACTAAAAACAGCTTAAGAAGTGTTCCTGTCTCCAGCACTCAGATACCCCACTCCCAATGGGGTCCAAACCCCAAATAAATCCAATTTACCCTGTATAAAGCTTATACAGGGTGAACTCATAGACTGTTTTCCCTCTATAATACTGATAGAGAGATATGCACAGCTGTTTGTCCCCTTTCCCCAGGTATTAATACATATTCTGGGTTAATTAATAAGTAAAAAGTGATTTTATTAAATACAAAAAGTAGGATTTAAGCGGTTCCAAGTGATAACAGACAGAACAAAGTGAATACCAAGCAAAATAAAATAAAACATGCTAGTCTAAGCCTAATACAGTAGAAAACTGAATACAGATAAAATCTCACCCTCAGAGATGTTTCAATAAGCTTCTTTCACAGACTGGATGCCTTCCTAGTCTGGGCCCAATCCTTTCCCCAGTACAGTCTTTGTTCCAGCTCAGGTGGTAGCTAGGGGATTTCTCATGACTGCAGCCCCCTTTGTTCTGTTCCACCCCCTTATATAGCTTTTGCATAAGGCAGGAATCCTTTGTCCCTCTCTGGGTTCCCAGCCCTCCTTCTAAATGGAAAAGCACCAGGTTAAAGATGGATTCCAGTTCAGATGACATGATCACATGTCACTGTAAGACTTCATTACCCACTTGCCAGCACACAGGTATACAGGAAGACTTACAAGTAAACAGAGCCATTTACAACGAATTGTCCTGGTTAATGGGAGCCATCAAGATTCCAAGCTACCTTTAATGTCCCACACTGTGCATAATTACAATAGGACCTCAGAGTTATATTTAATATTTCTAGTATCAGATACAAGAATTATACATTTGTACAAATTGGATGACCACACTCAGTAGATTATAAACTTTGTAATGATACCTTACAAGAGACCTTTTGCATGAAGCATATTCCAGTTACATTATATTCACACTCATTAGCATATTTTCATAAAACCATATAGAGTGCAACGTCAGAGCATCCATATCACTGAGTTGGAGTAAAAGCACATCCCCACAATACACTGTGAACGAACTCATAGAGTGGCACAGTTTGGGGCAGCACTAAGAACCATGGGATGTGCTCCCACAAGTCCTTGTGACTCACAAGGGTGAGTCCAGCACTGCTGTGGAAGCAGCAGCACAGCAGTAGATCAAGTGCACTAGAGATATTTTAGTGCATTTAGTGGGGGTCCACAAAGCCAGTTAACGCACAGCAGACTAAGGCTAGGTCTACACTACGGGGGGGGGGGGTTGACCTAAGATACGCAACTTCAGCTACGTGAATAGCGTAGCTGAAGTGGCGTATTTTAGGTCGACTTACCTGGCTGTGAGGACGGCGGCGAGTCGACCGCTGCCGCGCCGCCATCGACTCCGCTTCCGCCTCTTGCCACGGTGGATTTCCGGAGTCGACGGAAGAGCCATCGGGGATCGATTTTATCGTGTCTTCACTAGACGCGATAAGTCAATCCCCAATAGATCGATTGCTACCCGCCGATTCGGCGGGTAGTGAAGACGTGCCCTTACACAGTGTAGCACTAATTCCATAGAGTCAAAACATAAGAGACCAGAGCGGGAAGCAATTAAAGTCAGGTGGGGGGCCCGATGGAAGCGATTCATCACCCTGGAAGCATGGCAGAGCACACAGAGACAAAGAGGAAATTAGTTGCAATCTGAAGGAAAATAATGTTATAACTATCAGCCCCCTTTACACACAAAACAAGCAGCTGCCCAAAGCTAACCAGGCAGAAATTTTTTTTAGAAAAGGAACACACTGCAAAGTTCTGAATGGGCTAGTCTAGAAGACTATAGGGGAAACCATCATGTCAGAAAATATAACTCATTTTAGCTGGGATGCAATTAAACAATTTGTCCTTCATGTGGCCAAGAACAGTCAAGTTTATCAGTGGGTCAAGGGAGACATCCACAACAACCAGCTAGCATTATTGTAAACATGGACCTCCTTGTCCATCCTAAATGAAAAAGTCCTGTTTTACATCATGTCAGTGTTTTGTTATACAAGAACCGAAAACCAATATGTGAAAGAGACCCAAAATGAGGAATAAAAATAATAATTCCTTCAGGCCCCTGAAGATGCTGTGGGGTACATCTCTTTAATGTAAATCTCTCTATATATAACCTCAGTTTCACAATTCTTTATTCCCAATTTTAGGGAAGCTAGAAGGGAGTCCAATGTTGGGGTTACCTAATTTTACAAAATATGTTTGCAACATTTTTTTAGAAGCATTCACACCCCCACTGTTTACAACAGACCTTAGAAATTCGGCAGGGGGAGCTCTGGAGCTAGAGAAATGCCTTTTATGTGTCTCAAGAAATTCTGTTCAGGTTTGGCTGACTTTTGAAAATCACCATTTCACTTGAATTACTCAGGAAAATTTTGGCAGCTTGCCAATGTCATAACTAAACACAAATATCCTAAAAAGCTGGGCCCACACCCCAGCCAAAATAGCAGCAATAATGCAGCACTGACAATGTCTGGTTGTTGCTGTGTGGGAGGAAGAAAGACCTAACCTAGGCTTCCTCAGTTACCTTCCCGCACATGGCTTCAGCAGCTGACCCCATGTCCCAGAACAGCCCTTTTCTACCACATATTAATGTTTGCAGTATTGTTGTAGCTGTGTTAGTTCCAGCATATTAGAGAGACCAAGTGGGTGAGGTAATATCTGTTATTGCATCAGCTTCTGTTGGTGAGAGACAAGCTTTCAAGTTTACACAGAGCTCTGTGTAAGAGTCTGATCTGAGGAAGAGCTCCGTGTAGCTCAAAACCTTGTCTCGTTCACCAACTCAAGGTGTTCCACTAGAAGATATTACCTCACCCACCTCTCCTCATTTACTAATGTAGTTAGCTAGCTAAGTTCTGGAGATAAAAGGTTTAAATCTTATTCAGGATAGGTGCTTGTTACAGTTGTACATACAGCATTTGTTTCTATGTTTTCTTTTAATTAAAGCATAGGAAATGATATTCAAAAAGTATTTACATTATCTATAAAACATTCTATGCATTAAAAGGACATGATTTAGGTTACAAAGTCAAGCACTCAAAAAGTTAGTATCATCTGCAAACTTTACCACCGCATTGTTTACCCCTTTTTAACAGATCATTTATGATCCACATGAGCCAGTGCACAGGATGGATGCACAGGGAGTGGAACATAAATAAAATTTTTCATTTTCATTTCTGTATATAATATAAATAGTTTTTCAACACTAAAAAGTGTAGATGCTAAATGTGCCTGAAAACTGGGGAACTTTGATTTATGGCCTTTGAAATGAGGGGCATGTGAAAGGTAGGAAAAGGGAATACATGAGGTGAGAGACTGACCAAGGAAGGAATGGGTCTGCCTGAATCATAGAGCAAACTAAAGGAGCGGGAGCTGCTGTGGGCTGTGCTGGATGCGAGCTCCTGAGGCAGCCGGCAGGGCCGGGCAGGGAAGGTTCTGGGGGGAGTGGAGACAGTGGCAGTTGGGGGGCAGCATGGGGGATGGGCTCACCCCAACTGCCAGCACCTCAGAGAGATGGGAACCCTGATCTGGGAGATCCTAGCCTGGCTCACACTGGGAGATGAGACCCAGGGAGAGTCAGCCCTCTTGCTGTAGGGCAGCACCTCCCCAGGCTGCCTGGCCTTTCTCCTTGCAATGAGCAGGGGCCCGTCTGACATCCTCGCCAGCAGGGCAAGGTGTTGGGCTGCTCCTGTCCTGACTTTGAATATCCCACTGCAGGGCAGGGCAGGGCAGGGCAGAGAGGAAGCTGGCACCAGTTGGCGCTGTCCCTCGCCCTGCCATTGATAGGGAAGAGGGGTAGGAGACCCTTCCCCAAAGCAAAGGAGAACAGGGAGGAGAAGGACACATCCAATCTTGATTTAAAAATTGTCTGTGATGGGGAATCCACTGCGGCCCTCAGTAAGTTGTTGTGCCAATGTTTTGAATTTTTTTTTTGGAAAAATAATTGGAATTTTTCAGCCAGTTCTCATTTCAGGCAAAGGTGTCTTTCCACTAAATCCAATGAGCCTTTGATCTGGTCTTTGCTGGTTTTCTTTGGTGGCAAGTAGAGCTGATGGAAAATGGGTTTTGTTTTCTCCCATGAGATTTTTTTTTGTCTTTATTGAAATGTTCACTAGAAAATTTCAGCTTTTCATAATAACCTGCAGAAATCTGAAAATGTTTCAGCTTTTAGATTTTTGATGAAAAATCAGCATTTCCAAGGAAACCCAGTCTTCTGTTCCAAAAAAGTTCATGCCAGAACTAACAGAAATAGATGTAGATGAAGTAGCAGCTCTGCCAAATCGGGGAGGTCCATGCTCAAAATAGAGTCCTTTTCCAATATGGTTTCCTCTTTATTTATTGTAATTTATCACATTTTTCTGACAGATCCATTTGTGCAAGTGAAAAAAAAATCAGAGAAGGCAGTTGAAGAAACTCCAACTCTTCTAATTGATGTTAATAATTCAGTGTTGCTTACCTGTATCCTCAAAGTGGGGCCACTGGTGTGGTTAAAGCATGTTCATTGGTTAAACAGTTTAGGCGCCTGAGAACAATTTTCAAAAGGCAGTGAATAGGGTTTACAAGGATCTACTGAGCTGGATATCTACATAATAGTTCACTGAAGGCAGCATGGGAGGTCTTGACCAAGAACTAGCAGCCCAGTGGCTGTCATAATCATTGCTAAAGGTATGTGTAGGTAATACTTAAGGAATTATGTATCTATACTGATGTAACCCTTCTACCAGGTGGAGCCGGCAGCAACCAGGGCCAGGTTCAATATCTAGGGGTTCCTTTTCAACTATACAACACAGAACCGGCTCGAGACTGCACGCAGTAACCTGCTATGGTTAAATGTGGTGCTTGTTCTAGGGGTTAATGCTGACTCCTTCAGAGGCAGGGTTGATATTTGTGAAGAGGTGCATGGAGATTAACCCTGTGACATTTTCCACAACCTGGGGAATCCTCCTTCCGCAGGATGAAGTCTACTCATGAAGTACAATAAACCTCAGGGAGAACTGATAAATCCGGCAGAAGTGCCTGAGGTCAAGGGGAGGGCAGGCCTAGGAAACCAGCCTGGCACAGCTCCCCATGGTGCAGTCTTGCTGGCCAGGATGGAAACTGTAAAGCTGGAAGTAGCCAAAAAGAGCAGGAAGAAACTGCACCTAAGAAAATGCCTGTGGGATTTAGGTTTCTGTCCCCTCCCATGTAGGTGCCAAGAACCCAGACAAACAGCACCGTGCCAGTTTGTTGCCATGTGGGTCATGTGCAGGAAGTCCTTCACCTCCCGGCACTGTGGTGGAAATCTTTGGGAAAGAGAGGCTGAGATCTTGGTATGATGTATGAGCAGCTCTTACACCTGGAGAGAACCGTTCCTTGGCCCAGGGATCAGTCGTGAGCACAGGCCATAACTGCTGTCACCCTTAGCTGGTAGTCCTGTCTAGAAGGGGAAAACACCAGCCCCTGCAAACAGACCTGACATGGAAACCTGTAGTGACCTTACTGGGAATGTGTCCTGTTAGGAGACGCAGGCATGCCCCAAAGGCAACTGATAGCAACATAACTAATGGTAAGTGCCCAGGGGAATATAAGCTTCTAGCACAGGGACAGGTGCATGAATGTGACTATACCCATCCCCTACAGAGCTCGGACCCATTCATTTCTCCATCTGTGACTCTCCAGGCATGGCTCCACCCCAGCGTTATCAGGCATGCTGTATTGTCAAAGTGATGGTGTATGTGTTAGATTTTGAATTGCTGTGAGCCTGTTAACGCAGTCCTGCCACTTACAAACGTGTCCACCAGCCCTACCTGTGGAAGTATCAGGTATCTCCTGACAAGCCTCGGATCTCCAATCCATTCCGCTTGTTCACCATGTCACACCTGGGGCAGGAATGCCCAGGTTGTCATTATAGGGTTGCACAAGCATTGGGGCACACAGCCGTCTCACTGAGAGCCTGGGTATAGCGGGTCGGGAATCCTTTCTACACGAGGGGGCTGGATTTGCCTAGTCATTGTACCTGGGTTGTCCTTGTAATGTCTCCTTATCTGTCCATGTTCAGAGACTGGGATCACTTACTGAGCTTTCTTTCTTTCTTTCTTTCTTTCTTTCTTTCTTTCTTTCTTTCTTTCTTTCTGTCTTTCTGTCTTTCTGTCTTTCTGTCTTTCTCCAGAAACAAATGGAGTATGTCGGGAAGGAAGACAAATGAAT